>NC_090938.1:446773987-448023987 GCF_040938575.1 Ambystoma mexicanum
AATCCAAGAGCTTTTAAGATCTGCACTTGCACGTTCTGAATACTCACAGGGCATAGTAGGTTCGTCCCTCTCCCTCTTCCCCCCACTGCTCTTAAATATTGTGTTTTAACGTATCCCCCACCCTTGCTCCCTCCCTGCCCTGTGGGCGCTTTGAAACAGTACGTTCTTATTGTGTTAGCGCCTAGCAAGCAAACAATAAATAAATCAATCTGCTCAGGATAAACAATTGGTTGACACTACAGCTTGGAGGCTGTGGTGTTCTGAGTCTACATTGACTCTCTATGCACACATGAGGTGTTTAAAGTCTCTTTTCTATGTTAAACCTCAGATTACATGTTCCGGGAGGGTGATTTACATGTTCCGGGAGTGGTGGAGGATCAAGGCGCGGCTGGGGTGTGCACAGCATGGCTGAAGGTCTGTGTGGCATGCCTTTGGGTGCCCAGAACATGGTTAAGTGTAGCTAAGGGTGGGAAGAGTGTAGGTGAGGTGCTGAAGATTGTCAGTAGTGCAGGGTGTAATGGCTGTGAGTCAAAGGTGACTCACTGAAGGCTACTTTCTGTGCCCCATACCGTTGCAGGACCCTTAATGTTGATGGGGGCTCCTACTGGACAGATATTTGGAGCACAGTGGTGAAGCAGCAAAAGATCCTAATTTGTAGGACGGAGATTGATCACCATTCTATATCAATGGTCTGAAAGTGGGCCTTCTCTAAAGGCTCAAAGCATGAGACTTGCTTTTGTGTTTAATGCACACTATATCAAGGCATAACAATTAATAAACATATGTCTAAAATGGGGAAGGCTAAGACGTGACTGCTCTGTTGATGGCTTTCAGGACACCCCATGCCAAGGTTACTTTTGACAGCATTGTCTGATATTTATTCAACATGCAACTAACACCTTCGTTTTAATCAATCACAGCTGGGAAGGTCTGCATAACCCATTCAAAACCAGGAATTCTTAAGTCAAACAGTTGTGATTTATAGATAAACTCAGGGAACAGCTAAGAGTGAACTGAAGAAAATGGCTAAAATCCAAAAAAAGATCTGAACCAAAAAACTGGTCAAAGATTCTTCAGAAATAAAGGAATGTGAAGACTCCTTCACAATGACTACAGCTACTTGACCGAAAAGCAAACAAGTTGCAATATTTAAAGAGCTACGACACAGCCTCTTGTCAAGCTTGAATAAACCATCAGAGTGAAATAGTGCCAACACTTTTCGTCCTCTTTTTCCAGATTCAAGACAAGACAAATAGAAAACTTCCACTGAACCCAATGAGCGCTCAGTCCTCGGCAATCACTCAGTCCTTTGCAATCAAAAGTTAACTAACTAGTAGTGGTATCTTTTTTACTTCGAATTTCTCTTTTAACATCAAACAATACATCACAATAGGCCAAGTACTCTAACCTGATGTAGAGGAAAGTACGACACACAATTACAACATTGGATTCAGTACACATAAAATTGTTAAAATAGTAATAAGAAGTGAATACAATTATAGGGGCCGACTTCTGGCTAGAAATTCCTCATGAAGGAGTGCTTCCCTTAGAAACTCGAATAAATAAAAAATGTAATTCTCATCACTATAACTCATCTCTAGGGCCAGTGCGTCTTGGTAGATTCTAGTGTTAGCCATCATGAAGTGGGGTTTCAGCCACTTCTTGCGTAAAACACTGTGGGGGTCATTACGACCCTGGCGTGGTTTAACGGCGCCGTAAAAGGTGTCGGCGCCGTTAAACCCTTAACGCCTGATTACGAGGTCCCTTTGCGGGACCCGACCTTAACGGCTGGTTTTACCAGCCGTTAAAGTAGGGTGCCACAAAGGGACCTCGGTGCTAATTACGGTACCGCAATTTGAGGTACCGTATTTAGCGCCTTCCCCAGTCCCATTGAGCCATATGGGGCGAAAATGGGAATGGGGAAGGGCCATGGTCAAATGGGGAAATACCGCCCCGCCAACCTTGGAATGGGGCGGTATTTCCCCATTTCACCATGGCAGACTCGTTACAACACCGGCACCAACCATGGTGCTAATAGCGCCATGGTTTAGCGTCGGGGTTGTAATGAGGGCCTGTATTTCTTACAAAGTAACAGAAAATGCCCCATATCTTCATCGGCTCCCATTTCACAATTATATTTTGGAGACGAAGGCCCCCCTTTCCAATGTCCATGGGCATTTAATGGCAGTATGTTGAGCCTAACAACTAACATGCTTCTCCTGCAGTCATGCCATTTAATCTTGCCTATCCCCCGCATTCCCCAACTAACTAGGTAACGGGTAGGAATTAAAGCGACAACTTGCTGGAATAACGCTTTTACATTTTCAAATATTGATTTTAACGCTATTACAGACGTACCTGCTCTATGCCAATATCTTAAATGTATGTGCTACTGGAAATGGCTGGAGTAGGACAGCCTGATTTAATTATATTAGAAAAGGAAGTCGGCCTGACCGGTTCTAGGTCATTTGGTCGAAAATAATGGTCGACAGGACAATTGGTCGACACCAAAAGGTCGACAGGTCAATTGGTCGAATTTTCTTTTTTGTGTTTTTTCACAATTTTTTTTTTTTGGGGGGTCCCCCCAACCCCCTTTTTTTTGCTAAAAACCCCTTTTTTCCCTAAACGAAAACCTAAAATATATATATATATATAAATAAAAAAAATTCGACCATTTGACCTGTCGACCAAATGGTGTCGACCAATTGTCCTGTCGACCAATTGTCTGTCGACCATTTGACCGGACACCGGCCTGACCAAGGGCAGGCTTGGGATTCTGTTGTCAAAAGGATATGTATTTTGCATTGTAAAGAATACTGAGCCATTAAAAAACAAGCACTGGCAAAGCCAACAGTTTGGGCTTTTGTGCAGGCATGGGACCCACATTTCTAGGCACTCCCACAATAGCACTTCCTGGCCAAAAGATGGCAAAAGCTAGCAAATATGCTAACACCTGGGCATATTATGTCAGTGTCTGGTAAAGGCCTTTCTAAGGCCTTTACATGATGCACAACTATTGGTTTTACCAGTTCTTGTTTTAACAGCATTTCAGTTCAAGAAACAGAAGCAAGGACGCATATACTGTTTATAAATCAAGAGGCAGAAAGCATGCTTGGTTAAGGCTGTTTTATGACTTCAGCAGCTGGTTTATAGCTGCAACTAAGTATTTACCTCCAGAAGGCTGCTCTGATAGAACAGAGCTAGGCTCAAAGAGATCTCAGGGGCATGTGGTGGGTAGGGGCATGTGGTGGGTCGGAATGGTCAGAGGGACTAGCATGGCCATGGGTGGTAAATTGGAAGATAAAAATAGAGCACCCCCAGACTGGGTGGCTGTCACTACATTTCTTATAAAACATTTAAGGGACTATAAAGCTCAAGGAGGGGGGAGTAAACCGGATAGTTAAGATATCTAACATGAAAAAATGCAAACTCCCTGCCTCTTATGGTCAGGTAGGGTACAGTAGACCAAATTTCTAGACTTGAGGGGAATATAACAAATATATATATATATATATATATATATATATATATATATATATATATATATATACTCTCTAGACATCAAAAATATGTGTGTATGGAGGATTCAACCAGATCACACTAATATTAATCAAAAAAACGTATGACCAATTAAAATACAACATTATAAGAAACAATTAAAATCTGATAAAGTGACAATGTGCATGTGCAACCTTACACTGGTAGAAAGCCTCCCAGGGGTCTACCTGTATAAGGTGTAAGGTGCAAATAACATAAAGGGCAAAATTACACAAGACGGTACCTATTTAATAACACACTCAAAATACAAGGACTTGAATTCAACAATATTATCAATATTAAAAATATGGTAAAAAAACCATATTGGAAGCCACAATTCAAAAGGACAGGCAGAAACCTAAGATGTAGAGTACTTAGCAATTTTAATTACTCTATGGTTGGTACTTTTAGTATTGTACTGATCTAATAAACAACCTTTGAGAATATCAATCTCAATCTAAACATTTAGTATTAATGTCAGAATAAACCCTACATGTTTCGTTCCTCTAAAAAATCATGTTAATGTGGGAACTTCTTCAGGGGTCTAGTGTTTCCAAAGCGTAGAAACCCAAAGAGGGTAATTAGTAAATGCGTGGTTCCAATGTAATTCAGTAGTCAATAGCTGAATAATAGATGTTTAGAGAGCGAGTAGACAAGGAGGATGTATTTCACCAATCGACCAGTAGAAAAATCAATGGTTCACAATTCTCTTCTCTGTTAAGTAGAGTTAAGGCGTCTAGACCTGACCTGTATGACAAAACACAAGAAAGGGACCTAATTAATAAGGGTCACCTGTCTAATATACCACAGTATAAATACAATGTGGTGTAATGTGGGCGCTTACCGTATTATTAAGTAGGAAATGCGTCCGGGGGTGGCTGGGCAAAAATGCTACAAGACAGACACCGTGCACCCTGTGGATATAAAGAAAGGGGCATATTGAGAGTCTGTCATCTCTATAAGCGGAAAAATTGGCAAGTAATATGAGTGCCTATCGTGCCATTAAGACATTACAAACACTAACAGTGGGTAAAGCAAGGCAACTCACTGTGTCACTGTACACCGTTGTCTGTAACAGTAGTCTAATGCAAGATGTTGTTGTTGGAAACACCTGTAAAAGGTAAACGTCTGCATATGTATAACTCTAAAAGCAGATCTACTAGTCAAAATAAAGTAAGGTGCAAAACTCATAGAAGAGTAATTATGAGTGAGCACACAACTAGACATGTCTAGAATCGCTAATAGATCACGATTAAGGTGGTCATAGTAGATTGGATTACAGTAACGCGAGTGGTAAAGCGTCACAAATATCTGAGATAAGCAAATAATGACAATGGGTTAAAATAACAGTGTCTGATGTCATAATTCAGCATGGGACATTGTAGTATAACTAGCAGCTGGTCAAGGTTAATAGATCGTGTGTAATAAGCAATAGCTGGCCGTGACTGGTGCAGAAAAATGTATAAATATAAACGAAGGACGAACACCATAACGGTCACGACAGGGTACTAATTGTGACTGGTGATTAGCGGAAGCAGTGAAAAACCCACAAGCTGTGTCCTAAGAGTAATAAGAAAAATTCTGTGGGTAAATTAGCAAAAGTTTCCAAGATAGTGGAGGTAAGCTTAGAAAGTAATACATTCATTTACCGAAGCAGCAAGTTCTGGAGGGACGCAGCAGGTAATCGAAAGTCGTATCAGGACGCTCGCGAGGATCTAAACAACGCGTACTGGGAGACGCTAGAGATAAGTGAGAGAACCACGGTAAGTATGCATAAACGTAACGTCAGTAGTCACGTGTCACAAGTCACGTTCGTGAACTACATTTCACCACTCTTCTAGTTTCTCTTCCCATCGGTCCGATAGCACAGCGAGTAGAGCGCTTGCTTTGACATCCTTCCAGAGTCTGCTGATGCAGGTTGGTATCCCGGCAGGGCCAAACTCAGCCTTTTATCCTTCTGAGGTCGATAAATGAGCACCACACACTGTGGCTAATAATAAGCAGCGCTCACATACCTGAGGGTTCGTAGCGCTATATAAATGCTACATTATTATTATTATTAAGAGTTGCAGCGTATTGTCAGCACTTTCAGGGCACCAAATAGCCAGAACTAAAATTGGGCCCTTTTCATGGCAGGCTTTTCTCTGAAGTCTTTCTGTGAGGTTGGGAGCATACGTTCAGGTTTGCACACACTAATTGTACCTATTTCTACATCTTTTGAGATTATGGTTATATCTGGTTTGGAGATCAGCAGGTTGGTCGGTAGTTGGCATTCACATCCAGCAGAAGCGCTACCAATTCATGTATGTGGCACTGCATCAAACACTCTACACAATGCATAGACATGGAAGAACATGTTAATGTCTGAATGAGTCTCCTGTTCAATGAATAGACGGGCATGCAGCTGATTGCTTTACTGATTAGTTATGTTGTTTGGTTTTGTACTATGCACCGCTGCCATTTTCATGGTCTCCAGGCGCTCTTGTGGGGTGTTACCCAAATTGACCTTTTACAGTTGACCATTTGTCCTAATTGACCTAATTATAGTGGTCCTAATTGGCCTTCTGCACAATTGACCTTTATATTATTTTAGTTATTTTATATATGTATTAGGTTGGTTTTGGATTATAAATAATATAAGGGGATTGAGTGAGGGGTTGCGGGGGGTTTCCCCCCGCATATATGTCCTAATTGACCTTTTAAATTAGGTCAATTCTCCCGAGGTCAATTGTGAAAAGGTCAATTAGTATACATCCCTCTTGTGGATCTGTGAATAAAAGGGGGTTGGGTTGGTTAGAGAATTAGCGGGATAAGACAAGGCGTTGTGCTAAACTGTTGGTGAAGCTAGCGCAAGGAGCCTCTAGTGCTGTGCAAGTAAATTATCTAGGTGGTCCCCAGAGGTATATCTTACCTGATGGGTGACCAGAGGGGCAGTGGGCTCTGTGCTTTGTTGAAGTGTCTTCGCAGTTTGCTGGCGATTGCGTGGCATTTTACCAAGTTGTGAGGGGCCGAAATAATTGTTTCAGTCGTGATTTTCTGTCAGCATATTGATAAGCATGTGTCGAGTGATGTGTTAGAAAGGTGGGGTTGTTAGTAGGTTGCGTTCTTTGGACAGATTTGTTAAACTATGTTTTGGTGACTTATTTTATGTTGTTTTATTAAATTATGTTTCTAGATGTGTATTCCTTCCTCAAAAGGAACCCTGTGTACTCTATTGGCGGTCGGTGGATTGGGTGGAAAATGTGGTTGCTTGGAAGGTTGACACTGCTTGGTTCTGTTCATTTGTTTTGAGGGTTTGTTGTGTTGTTCCTTGGGGGTATTTTGGGCATGGAGTTCATTTTGATGTTGTTTTTTGTTAAAGAGAATGTCAGGTCATGTTTTGCCTTTCCTCTGGAGTCATTTTTTGAAAAGCTTTAAGGTTGTGATGGGAACATTACATAGTGGTGGCTTTTTGCATTCTGTTTCCTACCTTGGGTTGTGAAAAGATTTCTATCCTGTGTTGAAATGTCAGATGTTCTTCTGTTGCCCATATTACTTTTGGGACAGAGTTCTATAGTTTTGCTATGAGTGTGGAGAACGTACTACCACTGTACTTGTGTTTCTCATAGTGCATTAGCTCTGTAAGGATACCACTGCTTGATTCTAATGTCCTTCATGAGCGGTAACGGGGGGATTTTCAATTGGAGGAAATCCAGTTCCTGTCCGTGCAGTGCGCTGTAAGTGATACAGAGTGATTGGAAGTGAATTATTTTCTTCACTAGGAACCAGTGTAGGCATCGCAAGGCTGGGGTGATGTGTTCCCTCCTGTTCATTCTTAGTAGTAGCCTTGCCGCCATGTTTTGAATGCATTGTCATTTCCTGGTGAGATAGTCGGGGCATTCCTAAGTAAAGGCTGTTTGAGTCATTTATTCTTGATAGCATCAGTGAGATCACAGCGAGGGTCCGGTGTTAGAAGCTTAGATATTCAAGGATGCATCTGATTGAGCATAGGTGGAAGAAGTATTTTCATACTTTTGTGTTGACCTGAGGTTCTAGTGTGAGTCCGCAGTCTATGAGTATTCCCAGATTTTTTATTATTGTTGATGTTTCCAGCCTTGTTCTCACTTCGGGCACCAAGGGACTGATTAATGAATCATTACATTTATGGCTGGAGTCAGAGATGAAGGAAGGTCAAAGAGGAAGCTGCATGTGCCTCCATTGACTCCACTTGCAGGCATATACTCACATGAGTGTAACCCTTCATCATGAACCCAAATAATCACAGGGTTTTAAACTTCCCCTTGTTGCCCAACCAATCCAAGGGTTTAACTCTTCTCTATGTTACCCAACGAATCCCAGGGTTTTCTTTGCCCTCAAATATTTCACCTCCTTAGAGGCATTCTTTCTTTGCTCAGCTTTCCCAGAAGATCATCGCCTCTAGAGCTCTAGTCCTCTCCAGGCTGTACTACTTTAACAACCTCTTCCTCAATCTTCCCCTTTCCTCTCTACGCCCCCTTTAGCTTACCCATAATTCTACAGTAAGCCTTTAAGGTGAGCATGTGTTATTTACAGAGAAGTGCGTTTAAGCAGCTTACCAGGATTATTTAGTGAGTAAAGTCGAAGGATGTTGTGCTGAAATGGAACCCTCCCTCTGAGTGCCCTATGAAAAAGACTATTAAACTAGATAATATCCCAAAGTTGTGCTGGTTTCAAAAATTTCACAGTGTACACCAAAAAGGGACACTTTATTATATTCAGTGTTTTCTGTGTATATACAACTCACTTAATTTAGAATGCTATACAAGTCCTGCATGTTAATTCATATAATGTATCATCACTTCCGTGCCTTAGCTCTTTTTTCTGCAATATTAATATATGTAATCTTGTAACCTTTTTCTACAAATTTGGTTTTTAAGATATTGCATTGTTATTAGAAAAAGTCAGGTCTTCTGCAATTTCTTTAAGCTCTTAAGAACTCTCCATCTGGCATAGTCTTGATAATACCTTTTTTTATGGCAGCAGTTCGCACAAAGTGTTCTGTTAGCCTCAGTCATCTTTCTGTAAATTGCGGTTTCAATTCTGTTCTCCACTATCAATATGTCTAAATCTAAAAAAGAGATTCTTACTTTGCTATATGTAAGTGCGAATTGAATACCAAATAGATTGTTGTTCAAGAATGTTGTACATTGTTTCAATTCTGGCTCTGCTCCTGCCCATATCAAAAGAATATTATCTATATGGCTACAACATTTAATAACATTCGTTTGGTATTTGTAGATATATACGTTTCATCCAAATAGCCCATAAAGAGGTTTGCAACCGAAGGAGAGCTTTTCGATGCACCATCTTTAGTTGTTGCTAATTTCTGTTTTTGACATTAAAAGAAATATCTTTAATATTAGGTCTACTAGATCTAATATCATGGATTTTTCCAAAAAATAGGTGGCTGATTATTGCTGGTTCATTTCGTATTTTCCTCATTGCCCATATTTGATGTACTATTTTAATATGTCTGGCGCTTTGGTGTAAAACGCTGTATAAATACAAATAAATACAAATGCAAGAAAGAGGGTTGGATGTTCATAGTAGGTGGGTACAGCAGGAGGCGGAGTTATTAGTGTATTGACAACTACAGTGGGAGCAGAAGTGATGAAGATGTCAGATGGAGAGAGTCACAGCGAAGGAGATAGAGACGAGGGAAAGAGATTCCGAAAAGACAAACAAGACTTTGGGAGCACACATTTCTGGAGATGAACATCAAATAGCTTAGGGCGACTGGCCAAACAAATGGTGAACCGATGTGGCGAGGAAAGAGGTGGAGAACGAGATTGTGAACAAAGGCAAGGGAGTCAAAGGGCCTCATTACGACCCTGGCGCTAATGGGTTAACGGCACCGTAAAAGGCTGTGGCGCCGTTAACCCATTAGCACCTGATTAAGAGGTCCCTTTGCGGGACCCGACCTTAACGGCTGGTCTACACCAGCCGTTAAAGTAGGGACCCGCAAAGGGACCTTGGTGCTAAGTACGGTACCTCAATTTGTGGTACCGTACTTAGCGCCTTCCCCATTCCCATTGAGCCCTATGGGGCAAAAGTGGGAATGGGGAAGGGCCATGGTCCTATTAGCACCATGGTTTTTCCGTCTGGGTCGTAATGAGGCCCAAAATCTAGTAACTCTGTTGTAAGTGCCACATTGCTAAAGTGTTTTCCATTGTATTATGAACAATGGCAACTACTGGCTGGCTGTGAACCAAACTTGAATATAGATCTTTTATACTTTTAAAAATAGCAACAAGTCCTCATAGTGTTATATATCAAACTCCTTCGTGTTTTGAATCCAGCCAGCCTTCCTCCTTTGTATAGTTGTCAGTTTTGAAGGCAGACATGGGGCCTCTTTACGGCCCAGGCGCTGGACCATGGTGCTATTGGCACCATGGTCCATGCCGGTCTCCGGCATGGTGGATGGCGGAATTACCGCCCCCATCACAAGGTTGGCGGGGGCGGTAATTCCCCATTCACCATTTGCCCTTCCCCATTCCCATTTCGCCCCATAGGGCATAATGGGGATGGGGAAGGCGCTAATTACGGCACCGTAAATTACGGTTGCCGTAATTAGCTCCAAGGTCCCTTAGCGGGTTGGATTTTAACGCCTGCAAAAAGCAGGCGTTAAAGCCGCCAACCCGCTAAGGGACCTTGTAATCAGGTGCTAATGGTTTAACGGCACCAACGCTCTTTATGGCGCCGTTAAACCATAAACGCCAGGGTTGTAATGAGGCCCATAATCTGCCTCTGTTTCTAGGAGTGTGTTGATTTTCTAATTATTGCCAAGCAGATGGGACAGGAAGAATGTGGGGAGACAATGCTCTGTCCGACTCTGAAGTGTCCTCTGAAAAAGCTGAAGGGCTGTTTCTCTGTTTTTTATCATCAAGATAGGCCTCCACTTGAGGCTTGGGCTTAAGGGTGGAGGACATTTCTACTTAATGTTCACAACCAATGTTTCCCTCCACCAGGACGGGACAGATATTTTTGCAGCACAGGGCTTTTTTAATCCTAAACTTATGTTTTACTTTTATCAAGAGAAACAGTGTCCCAGACATTTGTGTGGTTTAAGTCGGAGAGAGCGCCTGTTCAAGATGGCAGCCCGGACATGCCTCACATGCACAGATACAATTCCAAGCGGTTGCTCAAGGATCAGCTTGGATGCTCCTCAGACACGTATATCAGTAGCAAACAACCAATGGAAGGGGGGACTCTGGATGCAAATGCTTGAGCACCTCACAATGTATCCGCGCCTGCAGTGCACAATGCAGACTATGTGTGGGAAGCTGAAATATCAGTACCCCCGCTTCATGGATTCTCCCAGAAGTTGGAAGCTGGACTCCAGCACTACCATTTCACGAAAAAGAGGTTGGTTTCCAGGAAAACCTTACCAGGACTTTATGTGCTGGTGGCCTTCATGCAGTAAGGGGTTCCCCCAGTAAATCAAGCGTGTTCAGCCTCAATAAAACAGTGATCCCCAGCAAACCGGAAGCTTCCCCTTAATTGTAATTTTGGGGGCTCAAAGGAAATGTGCACAGATGGAGATCCTTTGGGCCCCCATGTCCCCTGACAATGTTCTCAGAGAAGACTTCTATTGTCTAGAGAGAGGCTGGTCAGTTATATTGTATGAGCCTCTTAGAAAGGAGCATAGCCATGAGCTCTCTTAAGTACTCTGAGACAAGGAACCACACTCATGCAGCTCACCTACTTCCTCCTCCTCCTTCTCTTCTGCATTCTCAACCCTTCTAACCTGCATAATCATCATTACCAAAAAAGGAGGTAAAGATACACAACCAATACACAAGATAATTAGGGCAGGCTGCCAAGGCCCACGCCTCTTTCACCCTTTCAAACTCCTCGCCTGATGTGACTAATCCTTCATCCTCCAAACAAGAGAAGGTTGAGAGGAAGGCTCTAAAGGGAAATATCTTAACAAACAGGAAATGGCAAATGTCCTCTCGTACACTGCAGCTAAGATGGGCTGGCTTCAGGGTTCCGGGCAAACTTCACTTTGCTGGCTCCCATCATCATGGCTGTAAGGATTGTGATGGAATGGGGGTTGCCAGAAAGTTTACAGTACCCCAATTCATACCGAAGATGTAGATTCCCTTCTCTCCACTCTCAAGTCCCTCTCACTCATGGCTTCAGATGAGCACTCCACCAGAGATCCAGTAGAAAAGAGCATAGAGTCATCATTAAAGAAGTCATATGCTGTGGGCCACCTGGCACTAGGCTCCAATGATTAATCAACCTTCAACATTATTTGCAGAACTGTGTAAGGCAACTCAAAACGATCGCCACTATCTTTATCAATATTCAGAGCCAGGTGAAACTTCTGTCTGACACAGCAAATGATGACGTCTGCTTCACATCTCTGGAGATGGGGAACTCGTGGCAGGGACAAGGCAGGTCAATTGCAAAGGATGAAAAACAGAACCAACTAAAAATAGACAAAGCACTTAAGATTGCCTTCTTGGGATCCAAGCTCTTTGGGTGATTAGCGGTAAGAATGAATACACCAAATATTTAAGGAGGACAAATGCCCCAGCTCAAGGAAGACATCTAAGGTTGAAAAAGGGAGTTATAACCCTTCATTTTCAACCTTTAGCCTGCATTCAGGTCTCTTCCTCCATAAGCAGATTTAGTGCAGCCGTAGACCAGGCTATTCTTCCTCCGCTATGTTCAAGGCAACTCCGGCAAACAAAAATCCCTGTTCCTGACTATGCCACAGCAACCCTCTTGCCTGAAGGAGGGCTGTATACATGACTTCTTGACAGTGTTTGAGAAATACGTCTGAGACCTTTGGGCTCTGATGATTCTGAAGCAAGGATATGGTTTGCATGTCATTGGTGATCTTTCTCTTACGTATTTCAGGGTGACGGTGATTCCTCGTGATCTAGACAGGAAGATAGCTCTGCTGTAGGGAATCCAAAACATGGAAAGTAAAGTTGCCATCAATACGATTCCATCAGCGGAAAGGGGATCGGATTTATTCCATATTGACTATTGTCCAAAATAGAAAAGGTGCGGGGGGTGTGGGGTTGATATTTAACCTAAGGGAACCCTTCAGCCCAACATGCCACATTTAAGATGGAGACCCTTCCAACTATCATCCATTTAATCTCCAGGAATGACACTTAGCATCACTGGACTTGATGGACGTGTATCTTCTTGTTCCCGTTCATAGTGTTCATTCCAGATTTCTATGTTTTGCTCTCGGCAAAATTAATTTCCAGTCTATAATGCTGCCATTCAGCCTGGAATCAGTGCTGTGGCTTTTGATCGAAGTCTTAGCCCCGGAGGTGACTGATACAGAACCCACCGACCCCGACATATTGCACTACAAGGACAACAGGGTGCTTCAGGAACTGAGGTTTATTGTGAACTGGGAGAAAGTGATTTTGTTACCATTCCAGAACTTGATCTTCATAGGGACCAGCTTCTGGACCAGACAGGGACTAGTCTTCTTACCCGAAATCTGCGAAACACAGTTTCCCTTGCCAAAGGCCCTGCAGACCCACCTGGCTCCAGTCAGACAGTTTATGCAGGTGCAGGGGCACATGACCTCGTGTGCATTTCTGCTTTCCCAGGCCTGTGCCCACCTTCATCACCTTGTTTCAATGGGAAATAGGAAATCCTGCTACCTACAACAAGCTGGGCATCACATTCTCACAATGGACCCCTTAATGTACCCCAAAACTTCCATTACACTTAAATTCCATTCTGCCCCATGTGTGCCTGTAAATTCTAGTACAGGCTACCAGCAATGAGGTACCGCTGTATCACTCTTCTTTGTCCCAGTACTTACTTTTGCAGAATACCAAAGACCAGTTTTGATAAAAGAACAGGTAGATAGAAAATCCTACCTGTTCTCTATTGTAACTATTAGCTCCTTTTAAAATATTCTGTATAATTGGACTTCAGACCATAAACCAATACTTTTCTGCAAAATGGTTAAAGGTTTGCTGTGGTGTTGCATCCACAGATCTTACGTCTCGGCCAATTAAACCTTTCAAATATATTGTTGAAGGAACTTAACAGCAGACATTTGTTACCCTTTGGCGCTAATTAATAAACAATAATTTTAAGATAGTTCTATGGCTTGTCTTCACCCAATGAAATATTGCATCTGCCCAATATGTTAAATGAATTTGAAAAAATAAACTATTTGGGAGATTTAGCACCTGATAGACTTATTTTATTGTTCTAATTTTCTTTGTTCAAAAAATCAAATAAATTTCAGTGCAGAGTACAAATGAAATTTTACTATGAAGAAGTGGTCCTTGAATTTCTTGTATGTGGTCCTTCTCTTTCAATCATTCATTTGTATATCTGTATTCCTCTCATAATGTCACAAAAATATGTTTTATTGACGTCTTTTCTTATTTAATACCTCTCCACGTTCACGTGTTTCACCGATTGATGTTGCTCCTCAGGAGGATTTAACTTTAAGCAAAACAATGTTCTAATTACCTTAGGACATTAACATGATTGTGTATGGTTTAAAATTGTCAAAACATTACGGTCAATTACCTATCTTAAGGGTCACCTCTCTCAGTGTCTGTCGAGGCGTATCCTCATTTTCATTGTGGATTACCTGTGAGGAAGAAACATCTTTGTTTTTTCTTGTGTTTTGGAATTTACTAATAAAGTCTAATTTTAATGTTGTTTCTCCTCATAAAGATGCAGAATTAGGCTAACTTGCACAATTAGTGCTGGTATTTCAAGCCCATAGACAAATAATGATAAATAATGTGTTCCTTTCCTAACATTTGGTGTGTAATAGAGTCTGGATACAGTTGTCCAGATGGCGTTCTTCTCCACGATCAATCCGCCAGGATCAGCGTTTCAAAATGGCACCTATTTATATGTACGCTGGTGACATCACGCTGTACCACAACGCGATAGCGTCATCACACTGTGTTAACGTGCTGCAACGTTTGTTTGTTTTGTTTGTTTTATTTATTTATCAAGCGCTCCGGACCCGGGGGTAAAAGGGTGCTAGTACAGGTTACAAAGCACAATACCTGGTTATTAACAGTGATACTCTATAGCAGGGTTTTGTACAGAATATACAGACAGTGGCAATAAAAAAACATCCAGTAATGACATAAATGAGGCATGTACAGTATATACGAATTGTAGCTATGTCTGGCTTAATGTTGACTTTTTGTCAGTAGCCATCCAATGGGCAAGTTTCCTGAAGGACTGGAAGGATTTGGCCAACTTGATGTTGAGAGGCAGGGAGTTTCAGAGTAGGGAGGCGAGGACAGTGAAGCTTGAGCCTCCGGCTCTTTTAAAAGTAAATCTGGGCACCGTGAGACATAAGGTGTTGGAGGATCTAGTAGCTCTAATGGACTGCTTCATGGTGAATTTGTTGGTGAGGTAGGGGGGGCTAGGTGGTTGAAAGCTTTGTAGGTGAGGCAGAGAGTTTTTAGGTCAATTTTTTGTTGAATGGTAAGCCATTGGCATGTGATTCTGGTAGCAGAGATATGCTCTTGCCTAGGAATGTTTAGTGCTACTCGTAGCGCATTATTTTGAAGGACTTGGAATTCACTAATTATAGCTTGGTTGGCACCTAGGTAGAGGCTGTTGCAGTAGTCTAACTTAGATTTATGAGAGCTCTAGCTAGCGTAAACAGCTTTTGGTGGAGAGAAATGGTCTGCAAGCTCGAATTAGTTTTCCTGTATAAGCGGTGGCTGAGGCGGTCGAGTTGACTTGCTTGGTGAGGTTGGTATTGGCATCAAGATAGAAGCCAAGTGTTTTCACATTTTTGGCGACAGGGATGGTGGTGCCATCGATAATGATTTTGGAGTAGTTGGGGCTCAATTTTTGTAAGTTGTTCGGTGAGCCAACAATGAGCAATTCAGTCTTCTCGTCATTCAGGCAGAGGCCATGTGTGGCCATCCATGCCTGAATGACGGAGAAGATTTCATTATCTTGGTAACATCAGTATTGTAATTGCCGGAGATAGTGAGGAGTATCTGGGTGTCATCTGCGTAGTTTGTATAGGTGACACCCAGGTGATCCAATTTATCAAAGAGAGGCTTTGTAAAGATATTACATAGGGTGGGGGAAACGCATGAGCCCTGTGAGACACCACAGGTGATGGGGATAGGGTCTGCTGCTGCCACAGGGGAAAAGACCCTCATGGTTCTGTTGGCCAAGAAGGACTGTATCCACGTGACAGCAGAGGGGGAGAAATGGGCGGCAGAAGAGAGGTGGTTACAAAGTATTTTATGGTCGACCAAGTCGAAGGCTGCTGAAAGGTCTAGGAGGAGTAGGATAGCAGCCTTACCCTTATCTTTAATGTCGTCAATCTGACTTTTGAGATCAACAAGGGCGGTTTCTGTTCCATGTTGAGGTCGAAAGCCAGACTGACGCAATCCAAGTAATTGGTTGGACTCTAAGTGATTCTGGATTTGCAAGTAAGCAACTCTGTCCAGGATGTTTAGCAGGAAGTGAACGGTGGTGATGGGCCTGTAATTAGTAGGAATGGCTGAGTCCAGGGTCTGTTTTTTTAGAAGAGGGAGGACCCATGACTGTTTCAAATTATTAGGTACTGCATTGGTAGAGAATGAAATGTGTATAAGTTTGGAAATGAATGAGGGGAGGTCTCTTGCTGCATCTTTTATAATCTGTGCGGGGCAGCTGTCCCCTTTGCAGTTTGATGGTTTGAGAGAAGTTATAATGTTTTGTACCTCTGGTGCAGTTACCTTTTTGAAGGTGAAGCCAAGGTTGGTATTGGAAGTAGTGGGTAAACTGGGGGTGGGGGGGTTACTATTGAAAAGTTGTAGTCTTTTGTTTTCAATTTTCGTTTGCAGGCCGGTGATTTTATTCGCAAGGGCATTTTGGATGCTTGTGCACCATAGTTGGTCCTTCACGGACATGTCCTTCGGTGGATTAGGGTTTTCTAGCTCCTTCAAGATAGTGAATAGTTCTTTAGCACTGGAGCTAGCATTATTTATTCTTACATTGTAAGCTTCCTTTTTGGTACGGATTATTTCTTTTTTATAGAGGGAGGAAACATTGGGGAGATTGATTTTGTGTTCCTCAGAAGGATTCATTTTCCAAAGGGTTTCCATTTTAGTTTTCTTATTTCTTAGTATTTTAAGTTCTGGTGTGTACCAGGAGTTAAGATGGGCTCTAGGTTTACCTTTACGTAGTTTTAGGGGGGCAATGATGTCAATAGCTTTAGTCATGGCGTCATTGTAGGTGTCTACTAGTAGGTTAAGGTCCAAAGTGTCGGGGATCGTGTTTAGGGTAGGTAGAACCAGTGGGATGAGGACTTCTACAGTAATGTTACGCTTATTTCTAGCCAGACATGCTGGTGCAGGGGGGCACTGAATGTGGTTCGGGTTGTTAGTGCTAATGTCAAATAATAGTAGGAGATGATCGGTCCATATGAGTGGTTGGGGGTCCTTGCAGACGATGTTACAGTTATGGGCAGCGAGTCAGTCTGAGGTTCTGCCTTTCTGATGCGTGGGTAGGGTGATAAGTTGAGTGTAGTTGTGTTCGCCGAGGGCATTGGCAAGGGAAGATGCAGGGGTGTCGTGAGGATCATTGTATCCCAGGTTAAAGTCCCCCAGGATAATGTTTTGTGAGAGAGGTTTAGAATTCTCTGCTATGAGGGAGGTTATATCTTCCTCAAAGGTACCTGTGGGTCCAGGGGGTCTGTATATTAGTTCCAGGGTGATAGTAGTCTTAGGGGTCGTTTGTATTTTAATGGACAGGTGTTTGCATGTATTTACTAGGGGGGAGGTAACAGATCTAATATCAAGCGAGGATTTGAATATGAGAGCTACACCTCCTCCGCGAGCATTAGGTCTGTCAGCCCTAAGGATGGAGTAGTTATCAGGAATCGCAAGGGTTAGAAAGGGACCAGATGCAGCGTGAAGCCAGGTTTCTGTGGTGGCAAGGAAGTCCAGGTCTTCTGAGCGGATGAGGTCAGCGATTTCAGTGGGGTGAGCAACAAGGGATCTGATGTTAAGTAAGGCTCATTTGAGCGATCCGGTGTTAGCCTTAGTATTTTTATTGGAGTCTTTAGTCGTGGGAGTAGTGTGTATTTTACTCGGTACGGTGAGAAGTCTACAGCCTAGTCTGTTGTTGCGGGTAGTGATGTTGGGGTAGGCTGTGGGGCGATGTTCTGTTATTTTGAGAGAGTTCTGGTTAGTGTCAGAGTGGTCATCTTTGGCTAGGTCAGTGAAGTTGGGTGGAGGGTTACCTAGAGTGAAGCTAATTTTAGCAGTGTGGTCTGTAGGTGCACTACGGGGGAAGGGAGGCAGGGTGGGCAGGAAGGGTGTAGGGCAGGGAATGGGATGGTGTCTAGGGCAGCCAAGCTTGGCTAGACCATTACTAAATGGGATGTAGCTACTTCTACTACATGGCGTATGATTGGGCATGACACAGAAGGGGAACATGATGAGGATGAGCCAGGCTGGCATAGTTCAATGGCAATGTTAGGGCGCGAGCGCAGCAGCTAAATTCGAGTTTTGTGTAAGCAGGAAAAGTCACTTGTAAATGGAACAAACAAACTAGTTAGAGTAGCAGCTAGGCATAACACAATTTCACAGTCGTCTCTAAGCGACCATAAGGCACAACACAGTTTCACAGTAGTCTCTAAGCGACCATAAGGCACAACACAGTTTCACAGTAGTCTCTAAGCGACCATAAGGCACAACACAATTGTACAGTGGTCTCTAAGTGACCATAAGGCACGAGACAGTTTCACAGTAGTCTCTAAGCGACCATAAGGCACAACACAGTTTCACAGTAGTCTCCAAGTGAACGTGAATTAGAACAATTTCAATAAGGGCTTGCATGGCATTTATGAGACAGATGTATCAGAGCGCTAGGCTACCTAGATTCGAGAGATCACAATGATAACTTGAATGGCATTTTTCTAGCTTGTGCAGGTGTTCGCCTAGAAACCTGCATTGCATGAAGAGGACTAAAATACAGTATACAGCATGAGGAATCACCTAGCAGGTAAATCGGTTTAGAAATGATTCTTATCAGATATGAATGCTATATTACAGTTCAGTGGCAGAGCAAATCACTGTAGCACGGAGAACGTATTGAGAGAGCCTGCAGAATGACTCTTGCACGTCGAGGAGGGCAGCCACAGCGGGTGGGGGGAAGCGGATAGGTAGTGATAGAAGTCGAGATAGCGCAGGGAACACAGCATGCGGTGACCGAGCAGGGTTGGGTGAATCTCAGTGAAAGCTTCTTACCACTTGTCAGGTATGTAATAAAGGAGAGTTCAGTGTCGATCGAATTGATATGTGGAAAGTCTTAAAGGTGTGCAATATAGTGCAACATCATAACACATTGTATTTTAGCAAAAATGAAAATAGCAAATCTTGAATTGCTCTAAACAAGAGCTATTAGGGAATCTGTATTAATATGAAAAGGAACTAATGTATATCTCCTTTTATTCGGGTTGTTGAATATGTCAGTCTCATCCTGCATAAACATCCATCTGTAATACTTAGTGCTACAGATTGACCTGTCGTGGGGTGGATGTTAGATATTTATAAAATTACGTTACATAATTATAAAATGTCTGCATCTAGAGGTGCAGTTCCACCAATAAATTGAGCAAAAGTGGTCTGGCTTTTCGATCCCTAACGTGTATCCCCTGCCTGTAACCTTTTTTCTCCCCTGTCCATGTTCTTCCAACTGTACTCTTAATATTAAATTCCTCTATTTGTAACCACACTAATGTGTACTGTATTACTGTATCCCCTCTCTTGTGCAATGGCCTATTGCTTCACAGCAAGGGTCATGCTAAATAAAACCTAGCAAATACATGCATGCATACAGACACTGGAGGTCATTACGAGTTTGGAGCCAGGCCATGGCTGCCTCCAAACTCGTGTCTGGCTCTGGGTTCCTTGAATGGGGACTTACTGAGTCATTCCAACCTTGGAGGACCCGGTAAGTCCCCATTCAAAAAACCCAACCATATTCTCAATCAAGCCCCCATAGGGCTCAATGGGAATGCAGAGGGAGCTCCTTGGTCTCTTGGCGGCTCCCGCTAAGGACGGCTGGTTTTACCAGCCGGCCTTAGTGGTACCCGCTAAGGGACCTCATAATGCGGCGGTAAGGGGTTCATGGCAGTGGCATCCTTACCGGTGCTGGTAACCCCTTACCGCCAGCTTCGTGATGAGGCCCACTGTCACACACTAAACATGGATCATACAACAGGCTGTACTCTTTAAATGCAAGTTACCTGACTTTATAAGGGATTTTTACAGTTTTGGGCAAAATAGGAAAACAGTGAGGACAAATACAAAAGAAACCTAGGTGAAAAACTATAACAAGAAGCAAACGCCAGGATGAGAATCCTGGGCTCTCCTCCCCCACTGACATGGACACCAATGTCTCTTATCAAAAACTCTCCTGTATGGGCTCCCTTCCCAGCAAACAGTCGGATAGATGTATATTTAACCAATGAAGAGGGTCTCATCATATGGGTTTCCTTACTAGTTTAGAAGCACTGTCACACAACACAAATACGAATATTATACTCTTCAAGATGACAACGAAATGTCTTGCAAGTTTCTTCTTGATTTCCTGGTCCCTGCACAGCTTCCCACACAGTCTCAACTTGGGATAACCAATGTCCTTAGCCTTTTGCACAGGACTTTCTAGCTTTATTTATTTCTACCTCAGGTGAGTTTACCGCCCTCATGCCATTGGTAAAGTTTGATTCTGTTCTCAAACAAGCTTGGTCAACTTTTCAGTAAGGGCCACATCTCAGATTTCCCAGATTGTGCTCCATCCTTCTGATCACATAACTCTGCAGGATCTTTGTCCTGTCATTTACAGGCAGCTTCTCATTTTACTCCTAATAGGAGATCTCTTCTAACCCCTTCTATTTCTTTTGCACTCCGCTCCACTTGTTCCTCCGCAATGCTTTGCTATATGCTTGTTCCTCATCCAGTTGCTCTCCAATGCCCTATTGACTTAGAGTGTGTGTTCTCATCTCTCTCACTATCCACTTATCTTTCCACTGCCTGCCCCTTTCCCTGATTCTCCAGTTACTCCTCATTAGCTGTCTCCACCTCCTCCTTAAGAAGCTCCACCACCTCCCCCATATTATCTTCTCCAAGCTCCTCAAACTGCTCCTCCACATCCTCAGTAAAATATTTTCCAAATCCTCCTCAAACTACTCTCCCACCTTCTCGTAAATACCACCTTCTATCTCCTCCTCAGGCAGCTAGTCCACATCTACTTAATATTTTTACGAACCTGCTCCTCAAATGGCTCATACAACTCCCGCCCACTCTGCTCCCTTCCTCCACCAGTCTTTCTCTGCTATAGCCTGCTCCTTAGTTCCTTGCTCTCCAAATGCACACTCAAGTGTGACCAGTTACCTTCTTTTATATGTGTCTGGCCCTGCGGTCATAGTGGGGCTTCCCATTATGGGATTGAGCCGTAAGTAATTTTGGCAAGGCATCCTATGATTTCCTATTTTCTTTTCTGGACAGCCATTTCATCATGTCTGAGGTCTTGGCTCTGCCTCTCCCAGTCCTGAACCAATGGGGGGATTCTGTATGAGATTACAACTTCCATCCTACACTTCTGGAGCAGAACCCTATAATTTCACCAAAATGCCAGGGGTAGCGGAAGTGACATCACTTGATCCTTGACCTTTGATGAAGTGACCACACCCTCAAGGGACATCACAGGTAGCGATGGAACACAATCTTTCAGCCCTTGACAAAACAGGAAGTGCCATCAAACAGCATTGTTCTTAAGTACACTACGATAAATATGGTTACAATATTACTGTTATATGATATACATGTCATACAAGAATGAATCACCATATGTATTGTTAATATCAGTGTGTATAGGCCAATATTACCAAATTACTGTGAACGCAAACAGACATCCAAGGCCAAATGATAATGATGTGTTATTATATAGCACATTTACTTAAGCGCTTTATATAGAACATATATACAATATCTCCCAACCTGTATTGGTGCTCATTTATAGATCCCAGAAGGATGAGTTGGCCTTTGCCAGGGATTCGAACCTGCAACTTGCAGATCAAACACACACACAACCACATTGCAGCAGCGAGCGCTCAAGCCACTGAGCTATCTGACCAGGTATAGCTATCTAACCGGCTATAGTAAAATGAGCAATTACACGTCTGAATGTTCTCAAAGTCAGAAAGCAAATTACACTCTGTAGTGGATACCATTAAACTGGTAACTGAGATTTGACAGCAGGCCAGTTCATCTGCAGGTCTGCTGCAAAGTTGGCCACATGTCAAGCCTACGTATATCTACTTTTCAGGTTTCAGAGGTTGGCAAAATACATACCATTGGGAGGGTTCATAACTGTGTATTAAATAATTTACAGTAGCGCAAGCATCCCGTACTCTCGGCACTCGTTACCTCATACATGCAAACAAACATCCTGAACAGCATTTATTTATTTATTACATTTGTATAGCGCGCAGGCAGCCCAGGGGCATTGTGGCGCTGTTACTTGTAGGAAAACTTAGTTACAATGGGTACAGGTTATGTCTTGGGTTACAGTAAGACAGGGTCCTGTGTCAAGCAGTAGGGAGTATCATACAGCATATACATAGAGGTGTCTTGATATAAAGTATTGGGTACAGTGGTAGGCATACATGGTAATCCTGGGAGCTTGAGCAGATGGGGTAGGTTAGGTGAACAGGGTAGTTTTCATGGCTTTGCGGAAGGCAGTCAGTGAAGGTTCAGCTCGCAGTGAGGTGTGAAGGTTGTTCCAGTGTAGGGTGACAAGATAGGGGAAGCTGGCGCCCCCTGCTCTAGCTCTTTTGACCGTAGGTACGGAGAGCATATTGGCATAGGGTGTCCTGGTGTGTCTTGTGGAGGAGACCGGGTGGATTCTCGGCGATAGGTACGCTGGGGCAGAGAGGTGGATGCACTTGTGGGTGATGGTTAGTGCTTTGAATATAATTCTTCCCTTTACGGGGAGCCAACGGGAAGCTTTTCTGGCAGCAGTGATGTGTTCTCTCTTGGCAATGACTTGTGCTGCACGCAGGGCCCTATTTTGGATTACTTGCAGTTTCTCGAGGTTTTTGTTGGAGGTCCCTAGGAAGAGAACATTACAGTAGTCTAGCCGGGAACCAGTGATGCCTCTGGCTATGTTGGTGCATGTGTCTTTTGACAGAAAGGGCCTGACTGAGTTGAGAAGTTTTGCATGGTAGGCAGCAGAAGAGGCGATTGCGTTTACTTCCCTGGTCATAGATAAGTTGGAATCTAGATAAACGCCTAGCGTTTTTCCTGTGTTCAGTACTGGAATTCTGATTGAGTCAATGGTGAAGTGGCTAAACTGGGCATCAAGTTTCTTGAGGGTGTCAGGGGATCCTATGAGTAGGAGCTCAGTTTTGTTGGAGTTAAGGCAGAGGCTGTTGATAGCCATCCACATTTGGATTGTGTTATATATGTTGTTGAGGGTCGCGCAGTCAGTGTCATAGTCACCTGTTAATGTGAGTAGGATCTGAGGGTCGTCAGCGTAGATGGTGTAGGAGATGCCCATGGCATCAAGAATAAGGAAGAGGGGGCGGGTAAAAATGTTATATAGGGTGGGGTAGAGGCAGGAGCCTTGGGGCACCCCGCATAGCATGATGGTGGGGGACGCAGTAGCTAGGTCCGAGAAGACCTGCATGGTCCTGCCTTGAAGGAAGGAGGTGATCCATGTGGTAGCTTCTTGGGAGAAATTGGCTGTGGAGGTGAGGTGATGGCAGAGGATGTCGTGGTCTACAAGATCAAAAGCCGCAGAGAGATCGGGGAGAAGGAGCAGGACAGGTTTGCCTTGATCCCTTGCATCATCCATTTGGTTTTTGAGGTCGAGTAGGGCGGTCTCTGTCCCATGCTTAGGGCGAAAGCCGGATTGTCTCAGTCCTAGGAGATTGTTCTCTTCAAGGAAGTGTTGGACTTACAGGTAGACTTCTTTGTCTAGAATCTTGAGGAGGAATGGGACGGTGGTAATGGGACGGTAGTTGTTGGGGGAGGTAGGGTCAAGTGTAGGTTTTTTTATGAGCGGTCGCACCCATGCTTACTTGAGGCATGATGGGACTTTACCTGTGGTGAAGGATGCGTTGACAAAGGCTGGTAAGAAAGGAGCCAAGGTGTCTGCGCAGTCTTTGATGATGGAGGCGAGGCAGGGGTCACCTTTGCAATTGGAGGGTTTGATATTTTTCGTGAGGTTAACCAAGTGTCTTTCTCCTGGATGGTTTTGAATGAGAAGATGGGGGGGGCCCTCTGAGGGTGGGGAAAGGGGGGGTTGGGGAACAGGAGGGGGTAGGGGGGTAGGGAGCGCCAATTTGATGTTCAAAATGTTGGCTTGGAGAGAGTTAATCTTATTGCGCATGGCTGTTTGGATGTCATCACACCATGCTTTGTCTTTGGTGAAGTTTTGGGGGGTGGGTGTAGGGGTCTCAAGTTCCCTGAATATGGCAAACATTTCCTTAGTGTTTGATTTGGCCTCAGAGATTCTGTCTTCAAATGATTTGGCTTTGATGATGGCTTTCTTATATTCATTTGAGAGAGATTTGAAGTTAAGTTTGTCTTTGTCATCACGTGATATTTGCCACTGAGCTAGTGCTGCACGTGTGTCTGTGTCAGTTTGAAGAGGTCTTGGGTGAACCAGGCATTGGTGTGGCTAGCGGGTTTGATTTTGCGTGGTTTAAGTGGGGTGATAGAATTGACTGCTGCCGTGATGGCAGTGTCGTAATTCTTGGCAAGGGTTTCTGGGTCGTTGGAGAAGGGGGGGGTCTAAAGGAAGGTCCCTGTAGGAAGGGTAGGAGTCTTTCTTTGGTCAGTTGGCAGTCACTTCTTGTGAGGGCCGGTGGTAGGGGTTGGGGGGGTGGGGTGGGGTTGTGGTGGTAGGGATATTGAAGGTGATGGTGTGGGGGTCAGACCACGGGGTGGGGGTATTGTCTGTGATTGTGAGGGGGCAGTTGTGGTGGGCGATCCAGTCTAGTGATCTGCCTAGGACGTGAGTGGGGTCTGTGATGGTGTTAGCGAGTCCTAGGGTAGCTAGGGCTGTGTCAAGTGATTTGGCATCAGGGTCTTTAATGTCATTCAGGCCTAGGTTGATGTCACCAAGGAGAATGGCTCTGGATTAATTTTTTAGATTGTCAGCTAGGAGGTGGGTGAGGGAGGCCTGGAAGTCTCCTAGGAGGCCTGGTGGCCGATAGATGAGGTGAAGGGTGATGGTGCAGTGGTGTGAGATGGTGAGTTTTAATTGGAGATAGTCACTATTATTGTTTATAGATTTGTCAATCTTTCGGATGGTGATGGAATCTTTGGCTATTAGAGCGACTCCGCCCCCTATGGTCGGACGATCTTGTCTGGTGATGGCACAGCCTAGTGGGAGTGCAAGGGATAATGCGGGTCCTGAGGCTTCGTGTAGCCAAATCTCAGTGATCATTAGAAGATCTAGATCAAGGGTGGTAATGAGGTCATGGATGTCTAGGGCGTGAGCATTGATGGATCGGGCGTTGATTAGGGCACATATGAGGTGAGGTACAGGGGTGGCATTAAGGAATATAGGAAAGATAGACACATTAAAATTGTGGCACAATGAAATCAAGGGCCACTTGATGTGTTATGGTGAAACATTTCTACACTGTGCACACGCTTTTAGGCACAAGGATTTTGTCAAGTGACCGAGGACACCGAGATGCAATGTCTTGTGATGATCGTAACAGAGACAACGGCAGAAAAAAACATGCTATAACTGCATCTTGCAAATGGCAACATACATATAGTTTTTGTCTGCATTGTGAATTTGAGGTGTTTAAGAACAGACTAAATCAGACTAAATCAGTGGCTCACGGCCTGAGGTGTGCCTAAAATAAACCTTTAATGAGCAATTATTGTATATAATTCCAGAAAGACTATTTGTTATTCCTATTCTTTCTTATTTAGGGTCACTGCTCAAAGTGTTACACTTTCGGAACGCCCTGTTTTTTTTAAGAGGCCTGAACAAGAAATCCAGTCACTCCGGAAACAAAGAGCAGTTGGAACCCTTGGCGACCCCCAAATGATGTCCCTGGCAGAACCCTGTGTAATTTTACATTTCCCATATATGGTTTGCCAAACGTTTACGAACTGAAACCTTATCCGAGGCCCCATCAAAGACCTAATGCAGAGGATGCCTTCTAAATCCCTCAGGGTTAAGGTGCCCCTAAGAATCATGTTTACATGTGGTAGCCCCCTTTTGCAGCCGCCTGTATGGGATTAAATAGTTGGTGGCAACTTCTGTTTGACCCTAGTGGGATACATCCTGCTGTTCCAATAGGGGGATCACACTGGGAACCCTTTGTAAATCCAGTGCAGAATCCAATGGCCAGACATCGATGATATGAGAGATAATGGATGCAAATGTTGCCATTATCATCTTGACTAAGGCCTGCATCAGGAAGCAAGGACAACATTTGCTATAAACAAGTATGACCTTTTTGTGACTTGTGAATTCAAGCCAGAACGAAAGCACAGAAAGCTTACAATATGCCATCCTCACAATGATAGTATCCCTCCCTCCCAAACATTCTAAAGACATATCTTACGAATAGTAGCTGAGCCAACTGTGTTAGCTGAGCTATTCCCTCACACCCTGATCTCCAATATAAATTAGTGGTATGCATCTTAAACCTGTGACACCTGGGAATGAGACCCAAAGCACAGACATCATGAAGAGAATCACGCACAAGCCCTGCTGTTCCCTGAACCTTATCTAGAACTGTTCTGACAGCAAACCGTGTAGCTACAGACCAGAACCAATCAGGTACATACAAGAGCAGAGGGAACCAAGTACAAGGTATCCCTTCATTTGATCTGGTGACCTGGTCAGACCAGCTGAGGCATAGGTCCCAGAGAATCACGTGCTCGGAGGAAGTCTCTGGGCAGAGCTGATAAGAATCAAAACAACTGTAAACCTGGAACCACAATAGCCCATGGCCTGTGGTTAATATGGGTGGTTCACATACAGTGTAAAATACTAATGTCTTTCACATGCATGTTTTAAAGAATTTGACCTAATCTTCATCTTCTGAGAGAATAATTATTTGTGTGCAGTTGAGTTGCCTTAAGAGACCAGATTTAAGCATTAGCATACAGGAGTCCTCTTTCATTGGGGGTCATTACGACCCCAGCTTTAAGGGGTTAACGGCGCCGTAAAAAGCTGCGCCGCCGTTAACCCCTTAACGCCTTACTACGAGGTCCCTTTGCGGCTCCCGACCTGAACGGCTGGTCTGGACCAGCCGTTAAAGTAGGGACCCGCAAAGGGACCTTGATGGCAATTACGGTACCGCAATTTGCGGTACCGTAATTGCCGCCTTCCCCATTCCCATTGAGCCCTATGGGGCAAAAATGGGAATGGTGAAGGGCCATGGAGAAAGGGGGAGTTACCGCCTTGCCAACCTTGGAATGGGGTGGTAATTCCCCGTTTCTCCATGGCAGACTCCGGCATGGACCATGGTGCTAATAGCACCATGGTTTAGCGCCGGAGTCCTAATGAGGGCCATTGTCTATTACTAATATTACACTTCAGGGAATAACATGCGCCCAGACAATCGTCTCTGTATGTTTGCCATGAATGGACTTTTGCGAAAGGGAAAGGCATTAATATGACACATTTGTTCTCAGGTCACCCCAAAAAAAGCTTCTCCTATCAAAAGCAAACATTTCAACGTGTAAGGTATGACAGAGTAGTTGTCGCAGGGGATTGGTAAAAAGTCCCTTATCATTGACTAGAAGGGACTCTCCTTACAAAAAAGCTAGACCCCACGACCTAGAATCTATTATCTACTGAGAGGGCAATGGTTGCATAGACTTGGGCCTAACCTTCCTGCATTTTCCTTCAGTTTCCACAGTTTGAGACTGTAATTGTCATAGAACCACCACAATACTTGCTCTCGTTTTACTTCTCGTAGGTGCTTCCTACTAAGGAGTCGGACTCTGATCACACTCTTTACCACCTGGGGAACAAACCCTCATAGACGTAAGAAGAGCGCTCCCAAGTGAGAGGTTAAGACTGTCTTTGCCACCTTGCAAGCCTGAACCATATAGATCAGGAGTAGGTCCTGTGGCTCTGTTCGTAACTTATCTTTAATGAAGTGTTTGGTTGCATTGATTGACAGAGAGCTATCACTTGCCGCCCTCCCCCAAGATCCTAGTGGACAGCATATGTTATATTCCAACACCTTTGACCTCCTTTCTCAGCTGGTTACTGATCAGAGTCGGATTAAAGGCACTGTATTGTCCATTAGGAATTTTACATTCGCGGCCCCACCTTTTTCGAGCTAGGATTTCCAATGTGATGCTCCATCTCGCTCACTAGTCGCCAACCTCGCGTGTAGCTGTGCCCCAAAAATCCAAGAAACAAAGTTCAAGCAGCAGGGCCTTGTCATTGGTGGAATTTTAGTAGAGTGGCTTACTTCCCCTGAAGCTGACTGCTAAGGAAGATCAAACACCATTCAGGAAATGCCCTGAAATCCATCTATTTTTTATATATGCTGTCCATGTTTTTGGGGGAGTTTGATAGTTCCTAGAAGCCATCCCTGGGAGTTGTGTTCTGCAAAACCATGATAGTATAGGATAACATAGCATGACTTAGCATAAACAGAGCTTGATTATGATGCTAAATTATATGCAACAGAATCCTTATTTATTATGAGAGAGGGTTGCCAAATCATTATTGCCCAAAATGCTTATTCACCTACCCACCATACATCCGACACACATGCTTACAGCACACACTGAATAGCCCGCAGCAAATGCTACAGTGCAAAGGACTTGTGGTTGTCAACTCGTCCCCAGATCAGAGGCAAGGCCTCCCCCCACCCTCTATCCTTCTACAGCTCTGTCTACCCCCTCAACTATTGCTCCTTTCCTTTGATTACGGTACAGAGCTAATGGAAGGCCTTGTGGTTGTGACACCACTTCTACCCAACCCCATTACTGTGCCTACTATCAGCCAATTACAAACCAGAGTGATTCAACACTTCCGTATCGGATTTCTCAATCCAGTTAAATAAGGACACACCAGAACCCAAAATACAGCTATGAGAACGATAACACATTTGTAAACGTATTGGTAAATACAATATCGCACCATGACAAATATAGTGCTTCATGCCATATACCTCCCACATCATAGTGCTACACTAACAGTTATTATACACAGAAAGGTGATTTAGTGTTCAGATATTTTCTATTCCGTTCCCTCGATAATGGCTGGCATCAGTACATTACAAGTGAGAGAACACATTAGGGGAGTTTAATGAATGAAAGTTGCTAGGCAAATATGCATTTCTTGGATCGATAGATGTATTATTTATTTATTTATTAATTATTACCATAAACCTTGTATACATTACATCCAATATATATTTTCAGTCAAAATAGATGTATTACATCATGTAGAGGTGAAAGAGGGGGGCAATAGAAGCAATGTATACAGTTTGTAATATGTAAATGGTGAACACTGAAGGCACAATCAAATGATAACGCCGGTGGTAGTTAATGGTGCTACCAAGACTTAAAGCTATTTTTGCAATTACGTGAAATATGGTATGGAACCTAAAACTGTTCTCATCATATAGTTGGCAAAAAGCACTCTTCAGTGTCAGGCTGCCATAACTGGCCTCTTTAGTGGGTCGCAGCATGATGATGTCACTGTTGGGGTCGATAGGGGCAACATGCTCGCCTTGGAAGCAAGATGACACGGAGCGGGTCCGCACTTAGAAACCTCAGGGTATTAAGCTTGTCATAAATAACCTATCATATCATAGATGAAAGGGGGAGGAATTGATGGTGAGGTAGCGGGTGTTATGATGTTCTTCAACCTCTTCCCTGGCTAAGGGATGGTACTGGCATACTGTGCAGCCTAAGAGTGACAGGGTTTGTAGTGCCGTGGAAGATGAACAAAAAGCCAGGAGACAACAGACAATTGGACTTTATTGAAGGGTATGAAAATCAGCTGTCGCAGATCAGAGTTTAGGGCCCAAATCTACCACTTTTGCCGTGTTCTGCAAACTTCCACACTGCGCACTTTTGTTTGTGTGAGGCCCAATGCAATGGAGGATACCACATATTTCCTTTTCGCATTAGGAAGTCTAGTTCACTTAGTTAGGTTCCAGTTAGGATGAAAATGTATCTAAATTTACGATATGTTCAACAGAGGCTTTTGGGGGGTCTGTTTTGGGCTCCAGTTAAAATGCACAGATTTGGCTTAAGGGAGGATAGTGTGTGTTGGAGTTGTTCTACGGAGGAAGGCACCTTGCTTCACATGTTATGGGATTGTTCGAGGGTTAAAGGTTTTTGGAGTGAGGTTTTGGATAGAGTTGATTTGGTCGGGAACGTCTCTTTTCCAAGGACACCATCATCAGTTCTTTTGAAATCACCAGTGGGCACTTGTCACTTCTGCTATGCGACTCTGTGTTGGGCTAATAAGGTGTTTTTGGTGGAGACCCGTCAAATTTTACGCCTCTGGAAGACGAGAAAGAAACCAATTATTGATGAATGGTTATCGCAGGTGCAGTTGCTCTCAAGATTTGAGAGGATTAAGTATTCTACTTTACATAAAGAAGAATTGTATAAGGAGCAGTGGGAGGCTTTTAATGAGCTCTGTGTGCGAATTAAGTGCTGATGGGCGATGGTTTTTGTTTCGGAGTGGTTCATTTTCTGTTGTGTTCTTTTTGTTGTGTTTGTCTTGTGTTGTGTGGTTGTGTGTTTGTGTTTTTTCTTGTTTTCCTCTGATTTTTGGCTAGTTATCATTTCAAATTAGGTTTGTTACGATTAGTAGAGATAATTGATTGATCTTTCTTATTTATTCTGTACTATTTGTATCGACTTGTATAATGCTTTTTTTTCGTTTTATTTGTAGTGTTCCTGTTATCATAATTGTTGTTTTGGAATGATATGTATTTCTTTTGATAAATCTTTAAATAAAGTTGTCAAAATAAAAAAACACAGTGAAGGACCTGCCTTAAAGTCTGTGATTCGTCTGATCTTGAACATTTACAACTCAGTGGAGTCAATAAAGTATTGTTTAGCCTTTTAAAAAAAAAAAAAACATTGTGACGTATTGTTGCCATCATATTTCAGTCCCTCACTTTCGCTGGTCTTCGCCTGAAGATCTTGGCCTCTAGAAGACCGCAGAGCAGGATCCCGATGCAAAGTGTCCATGAGCCCATGAACACTACCTGTAGACGTTTCAGAGCACAGTGGGGTGCTGTTTTGTTCATCAGTGTCAAATCTTTCATCTCCTTGATCACCAACTCCACTCGACTTGCCAAAGTACCTTCTCAGGCTCCATGCAAGGGATCCCTCCTGTTCTGTCCTTGCTCTGATTCCATCATCACTGCTGCCGCTCTGATTGGTTTGCTCTTTCTTCACACACCACAAGATATCTCTCACTGACATGTTGGTACCATCTCTGATGTTAGGCAATGAGGGTGGAATCAGACTTGAGTCAGCTCTTCTCCCCTTTCAGCAATTGAAAAATAGACACCCCTGTAACTCTGTTCAGTGTCAGACTATGGGCTGCAGGTACATCTAGAGCTGTGTGGCTGGGGTTCCTAGGCAACAGCCATATTGGAGGTTTCGTTTGATGATCCTGTTCATTCTCTCCGTCTGCCCATTGCCTGTGAGTGATAAGGAGCTTCTTTGCGTTACTCGCGGTTGCACGCTTCCAGGGAGGCTACAATCTCATACAATACCACATGGACTCTGGTGTCAGTGACTAGTTCTTCGGGAAATACCTCTCTTCTGAAGATGTTTCTTCACACTTCGATAAATAGTCTTTCATCATTATGCCAGAGCTGCGGTCATATTCCATCTTATCCAACAAGCCATTAAAGCTCAGGCCTACTTTATCCTAAAGTACCCACCTGGTGCTGAATCTCTTGTCTCTGGCGTGGCATTCACAGTGATCAACTACTGCTCTCTCTATGTCATCCTCCACTTGAGGCCACCATCATGCTTCCCATGTTATGCTTTTAGGAAGGGTGAGGCCGAAATGTCCTTTATGTGCGCTAGCAATGATGACCGGCCTGACCCTAAATGGAGGGATGTTTTTGTTTACTCAAAAGACTACAGGTTTAGTGACAGAGAGTTTAGGGGTAATCTAATTGTAAGGATAAAGCGGTGTGGGCAGGTTACTTTCAATGTGCATCCCTCTGCCACATGGAATTGAACCTTCCGGAGGGCATCATCAAAGTCCACTGGTGTATCTTTACCTATTCACTTGGGTTGTTTGACACATCCTCAAGGAAGCTACTAGTCACTCATAATGAGGAATGTGTTACAACTATGCCTTACCTGAAACCAGGCAAGTCTCAAGAGATAAGGCTGGTCCTTCATGGAATCCACACTCTCCAAGAATGGGTGGGAACACCATGTGGCAGGTGGGAACCAAGATGAAGTGGTGGATGGGGAAAAAGCAGTCTGTGCTGAGAAAACACAGGATGGCAGGTACTTCAAAGGATCAGTGGAAGTGGAGAAGTAACGCTGACTTCCAAGTAAGGTTCCAGAAGAGAATCAGGATGAGAAGGACTTGGAGAAGGTTTTCAAATTCCAGGAAGCCGAGGAGCTTGAAAAGAATACATGGAGCACCGAGGTTCTGAAGGTAATCAGCAGGGAAAGGCAAAGAGGACTTGGAAAAAAGTAAATAGGAAAATAGAAATGCTTGGGAACAACGAGTACACAGGGTACAAGGAAAACAAAGTGTCCAATCTGTACTCACAGAGCATTGAGACGCACGGAAGATTCTCCAGCGTCCGCTGCTACCGTCCTGGAATTACGATGATTCATCACGTTCCTTCATGCAAACGCAGATGACGTTGGTGGCCATCTTGGTATCTGATGTACTGTAGACAATGTCAGTGGCCCTCTTGAAAAGGGAATGAGAGTTCCATGTTGCGCTGGCATGAATGCTATTCTGGTTGCGGTAAAGCCAAGGTACCTTATGGGGCACCGTGACAGAATATCTCTGGTTCTTTGTGAAGTAACCTCATCATGCAGCCAACTTCACTGCTATTCCGCTCGTAGACGTGTTCAGTTTTGAGCATGTGCTCTTGTACCTTTGCACTCAGCGTGGAAGCATCGGTGCCTCCTGGACTAAGCGTGTGCGCCAAGTGTTTGTGATCAGTCATGGTCATGCAAGAGATGGAACATTTTCCCACATCTATACATCCTGAGGTATACCACTATGCTGACTAACATTTCTCTTTCTGTTAGTGAGCAGTTTCTCTCAGATGCAAACAAAGACTTGGGAGCAAAGACAACAATATATACGACCCCTTTTCTCTTCTGGGCCAAGGTGGTCACCCCTATGCCATATACACTGGTGTCTACTGTGGTACAGGCATCCTTCTCTGCTCTTCGGACTTCCTATTTCACTTCATCTTCTCCACTCTCCAGGTTTTCTCTGTAACTCCAATCTCCTCCACTCTCCGGGTTTTCACTTTCCCTCCACCTTCTTCCACTATCCAGGTTTTCTTTGTTACTGCACCTTTCTCCATGCCACCTATTTTCTCTTTCAATCGACTTTCCTCCATATAGTTACCCAGCTATCTAATATTATATTACCCGAAATCTGTGCTCCAAAACTTACTTTCACTGTGGTCCTGTGACCTGTCGTTTATACAGGGCTTGGATTAAATACCTTTTCTGTGAGTGGCTGGAAAGAGCAGGTGTCCCGTCGGAGCATTCTAAGTGTCAGGAATGCGTGATAGTTCTGAGTCTTTGTTAGAAGTCGTTATATTGGTCAGTCACCATTTCGGATTTCTTTTCTCTGTGGTCTGCTGTGATGATGTTGCAGTCTTTACTCGCTCCTTTTGGCTTTAGGACGTCTCCTTTTTGAAACCCTGTGTACTCAGCCCGTTAGTGTAAGTGCTATAAGGTTCTTTTGATGGACGGCTAGTTTGGAAACACGTCTTGTGGGGGTGCTTCTCCCATTGATTGCAAAGGTGATGTTAGCAGCAGGAGACACTCTTTCTTTCTACTGGCGTTACAGCTATAGGGAACGCGTAAGTTTCCATTTTCTCCTCTCTATGGTCTCCCTCCTGCTTCTAAGTGCTATAATTCTAGGTGTTATCATTAGACAATTTAATGTTACTCGGATAATACACTTGATCATAAAAATGTAAAATCATTAAAGACAAATAGGAACAACATAGGCACTTGCTTTAGGAACATACTTGACACATTGAAAACCTTGACCCCACAAGTGACTATTACTGGCAAATACTGGAATAATCCTTATCCCTCCCTGTCCCCACCAGTTTCCTCCTCTGGAAAGAGCTCTCCATAAATACTGGGGATTGTATAGTGCAATAGCCAGCCACCAGTAGCTTGTACTGCTCTATAGGTATGCCTAATAGTTCTCATCACAGGCTACCGACAGGTTTCTCTCAATTGCTTATATATATGGTAAAAGAAAAAGAAATGGATGGGGATCCATAGAGATAGATGATCAGAGGTGCTGCCTGGAGTGTTTGTTGCACCAGGTGGCCAATTGGCAGGTGGCAGCCCAATCTAAGATGCAGTCCCTTTTTTTGTTGCCTGGGGGATGTTGTTTCCTCTTCAGATTTGGGAGGATAGCTCAGGGGCATTGTGCTCGCCTTGGAAGCAAGACGACACAGAACAACACAGGTTCGATCCCCTGGTCCGCGCTTAGAAACCTCTGGGTATTAAGCACGTTATAAATAACCTATCATATCATCATATCATATGTCTCCTTGTGCCATGCTCTTATTACTACTTTCCTGTACAATGGGAGTTCAATGCTAGGCAAAGTCTGGAGGCGAGCCTTGGGCTCACCATCCGGCGAGGGCTTCTGGATGATTGGGCATGTCACACAAAATGGTTTCACCTAGGCAAACGTACTCGGCCAGTAGAATTGATTGAGGGTGGTTTTCTGTGTCCTATCTAGGCCAATGCGTTCCGCAGTCAGGTTGGAAGGGGCCAACACCATCACTGCCTTCCAGAATAGCTATGGGACCATTTGGCCATGGTTGGTACTGCCCCCACTTTACATCCACTTGATACAGAAGCCCCTTCCTATCGACAAAATGGGGGTTATTCAGAGGTCAGCTCTCAGCTTCTGACACTAAGTTCTTATGAGTTTTTTCCAGAAGAGGATCCGTTATCTGGGTTTCAGCCAACTCAATTGATGTGGGGCCTGCAGCTCCTAGGGGTCGGAATGTTCTCTCTGTGCTGTGACTGCGCTGCGGGTTCAGAGTTTCTCGCTCTCTCTCTCCAGTTTGTGTTGCTCGCTGTCTCTCTCCAGTTTGGGTTGCTCGCTCTCTCTTCCACCGCCAGGTTTTCTGGGGATTCGGTCCTACGGGACAAACAGGAAGATACTTGCCAGAATTGTGCAATAGAGATGTGGGCCAAGAAACGCTGGTACTCATTTCAGTCATTCAAGCACCTGTAGAAGGGACAAGGACCGGGGCCCTCCCAACTCGCACACTCTGCCTCTGGGGCAGGACTGCCTCTGTTGAAATTCTCAGTAGGCCTGCCACTGCAGTCTAAGAGGCGTACCCATCCCCTCTTCACAGTGGGAGGTCCCTGCATCCTCCAGAACACACACAGATTGCAGCAATTAGCATCCAACCTGCTGAGCTACCTTCCTAGACGTATTATGGTTGGTTGAGACAATGATACATTGTTCCAGCCTACGTAAATACATGGACAGAGTGGAATTGCACCTGGACAGGTAAGGAAAATAGGTGAATGCTTTGTTCTCAATGAATGGCGAGGATCTCCAAACTGGGGGGCTTTACTGAAGTGGTTCCTAGCTGATTGCATAACAAAACAGCTGATCATAACTTTATGGCCGATGGGTGGACATTTTGTCCACTGGGAGAAGAATATTGTGGGGTGTGCCTACACACTGGCCCAGGGCAGAGTGCCTCACTACTCCACTCTCTGGGATGAAGTGGTAGCCTCAGGAATCAAACCGCTTGCCACAGGTTTCAGGGAGACCTACTGCATCCCTCACAAAACCCACAGAGATTCATACCAGAAAATGGCTGACCTGCCTCAGGCCTATTGGAACCCGTTTACCCTTTACTCCAAATCCTTATTAAAGAGCTTGGCAGCAGGGCCATATCTGCATTGGGCACAATCTAATGCAAATTCTGAATGGCCCATTGGCCTGCCACCAGCAGCAGTGTCGGATGGAACTTCACACCAGCGAGCATTTCCCTGCGTATGGGAGCCTCCACTGAACATTATCAGGCTTCTTTCTTAGGTAGTCCCTAATGGGGCCAGAACAGACCATTTCTGTCATGAGGATCTGAGATTGTCATTATTTCAACTATGATTATCACCCGGGGCGGGCACCGCAGTCAATCAGGTTGCTCTGATCACGGGCTGAAACTCACAATCCAAGCCTGAGTTCCAAGCAAGCTGTAAGCTGCTCACACCCACCCCCAATCTTCCCCCAGCTCTTCTTCCTGCCGCTATCTGCTTCTCCTTCCCTTGCCCACCCCTGCGCCCACTCACCTTTTGTTTCTCATTGCGCCAGGCACTTCTGCCGAGCTACTCCAGTATCTCCAGCCTCCAGGGATATTGAAGAGGGGGCTCCGCATGGAGCCACACCTTCCACTTCCATGGTGGCCATCTTGGGTAAACGTCTTTTTGAATGAATGGGTCGTGGCATGCACACGGCCAGTTCATTCAAACAAACTCATTGGGCCTCATTACGAGTTTGGAGGTAGCCATGCCCTTAACAAGGGCATGGCTATCCCCAAACTTGGGTCCGGGTCCTGCAAAAGGGGACTTACCAGGCCATTCCGACCTTTGAGGGCCCGGTAATTCCCTTTCACGGGACCCAGACCCGCTACGTCCCCATTACCATTTGAGCCCCCATAGCGCTCAATGAGAATGGGGAGGATGGTAACAACGGCCCCGTCAATAACGGGCCGTTGCTGCCATCCAGTACTGCTCGCGGGTGCCGCTCTGCACGCCTGGTCTGACCAGGCGTTCCAGAGCGGCACCCGCGAGCACACTCGGAATGTTGCGGCATGGCACTACCGGCGCCGTTGTTGCCTTACCACAACACTCCTAATGAGGCCCATTGTTCTTAGCATCCCGGTCAAACGACCTGGGTGTTAAAAGCAATAATAACATCCCTTACAAGCATCTGGGCCGGTAACAGTGACGCGGTTTGGTGTTAAGGCCCTCACTTCGCTTTGGCCTATAATTTGGATCCCAATCAGTTAATGGCCCCTGAAGCCCTCAAGGGGTTATTATTGTTATATCATTTCATGTCTAATTATTCAGTGATTGAAATGGACAAAATTACTTTGGGAGTCCACTGGGAGGTGGAGGAGTGAGAAGGAGTGATAGGGTGTGATAGGGTGTGGCTAAGGGTGGAATCATGGAAAGTAAGTGACAGGCTTTTAAATAGTGTCAAGAACACCAGATTAAAATAACACACCACTGTATTACGAAGGCTTCTCACTAGAACAATATCATAATGAACCCACCTGACAATGTATTTCAGGGAAAATAAAAAGTATGATTATACCTTTATTTTCCGCATCCCAAAGGGAAGCCCAGAATTACCAGCGTGCAGATGAATATGAGCCTTAAAAAGCAAATCCCCACCTGATTGCAGTTATTGTGTTGCACAGCATGCAGTTTTAAGCATCCCTTCCATTTCTAATCAGGTTAGATTATTTGTTGAACTGAAGGACAAGTATAATATAGAGACTATTGTTTCACTGACCGATTTTGATTTTAATTAGATTTGATATCAGAATATCTTTATTTTAGAACTGATTGTGCTGCCCTTCTAGCAGGTACGAAAATGTGACCGCATCTGTTACGCCAATCCGTTCATTCTACGGGCCCCACATTTATTAAAGGTTCCTTAGCTACTTGCCATTCTGAGGCTGGGCAGACACTTCTTAGGCCCCACCCCATATATTGTTTTGCAAGGCGTTAGGCCCCCCCTTCTTTTATTATCCCACTTAAAGCACTGCATGCCTTTATTTTTTGCGCAGTGAGCGCCTATATCAGAAGAGGTGGAAATGTAAGGCACACCCTATCTGGTCCGATAGCACTACGAGTAGAGCACCTACTTTGACATCTGTGCAGAGTATGCCAATGCAGGTTCGAATCTCGGCAGGGCCAAACTCAGCCTTTCATCCTTCCGAGGTTGATAAACGAGTACCACAAACTGTGGGTAATACGAAGCAGCGCTTCGTAGCGTTATTTAAATGCTAAATTGTTATTATTTTTACTCTCCATGGGTGAATATTTATCCACAAATATTTGGCTTCTCAAGCAACACCAAATCGTTAGATTCCCGACCCCTGGGCTACAATTCCAGCAGGAGGATGTGCTGGGCAAACAATTGTCCAAGTGGCCAATGCAATGATGTTTTTTGTTGAATTCTGTGTCATCTGATCTGAGGATATGTGTGAATGCTTTTTCTTCGTGTAGATCGTATTTCACCCAACTGTAGCCCAAGCACACTGTTCCCTTTTATCTCAGATATTAGAAATGCTTGGTTTACTCTTGCTTGATCCCAACGCTTCAATGCACTTAAGCCCTGCACTGCCACCTGCTGGCCGTCTTTTCGATGTTTCGGTCCTATGTCCTGCACTTGCTCCTCCTCCCCTTCGCCTGGCACTTCTCCCCTTTCCTCTCCCCTGCACTTGCGCAATCTCAATGTCACTGGGCCTAGTAAGATCGTTGCCTTGTCCCCCCCTTGTTCCCCACTCCTGCCTCATCGCGCCTTGAAACACTTGTGTATAGGCGTGCTATAAATAAAATATCATATCATATCAATGAGTTTTACTATTTTAGGAGTATATAACAGGGCAGGCCAGACCTTTGATACAGGGCATCGTTCTGCTGTGTTTGTATCTCTTGTCATATTAAAAGTCCATCACCTGTAATGTTCCTTATAATTGCCCAATGAATCTTCTCTGGAAAGGATGGCAGAAATGCACCATACTCGTCTTACTCTGTAAGTTTCTTAATTGTAAAACATCCATGCCTAATATTATCCTGTTTCCTGGTGAAGGACATCTGCGATGGGAACACTGATCTTCAAACTCTCGAATAGGTTGTTGAAGGAAGAGGTATTTCTTCATAGTCATTTGTCTGCGCGTTGGACCTCCTGGCTCCATGAACATTGGCATTATTGTGACAAGTCTAAGAATGCTGCAGGCTCAGTCGTTTCTCAGGCAGAGTGGCATTCACAAGATAGACCATTTTAACAAAACCGTAGACTTTCTATCCAGCACATTCACTTTTATAGGTGCATCGATTTAACAACATAACATTGGTAAAGGAAGTGATACCTCATGACCCTTGACCATGATGACATCTCACAAAGAGTCAACACATGTCATTCGACTCGAGTAACATCACAGGAAGGGCCTTTTACCCTTACAGCATCACAGGAAGTGATAGTATCAATGTGGAAACCTGCCATATTGGCTGAGTGTGCTTACTTCCCATTTTGCTTGGGTTTGTCCTGGGCATGCACTGGTCTGTGTGATTTGGGGATAGACACGTATTTGGGACCAACTCCTCACATGGCTTGATAGAAATGCTACACTATGGTCGATTGGAAGACAGGAGAGACTGAAGAGTGGGCATAGCCGGTCAGACAGCACAGCGAGTAGAGCGCTTGCTTTGACATCTGTGCCTGCTGATGCAGGTTCAAAACCCGACAGAGCCAAACTCAGCCTTTCATCCTTGCAAGGTCGATAAATGAGCACCACACACCTTGGGTAATAATAAGCAGTGCTCAGATGCCCGAGGGTTCGTAGCCTATATAAATGCAAAATGAGTATTATTATTATAGCATGACCTTTCTTTTTCAGGCCTAGCACCAGATGGACAGCTTGATTCTGCACCAAATTAAGTTGTTTCAAATTTATGTTTTGATGATCCAAAGTACAGAGTGTTGCAATAATTCACGCCGCTGAGAACCAAGGCCATAATCATGTCTTCCCTGATTTGGAGGTTCTAGCAGAGGGTTGATTCTTGCTAGCATAAGCAGGAGTTGGTGGGATTACTTACCTGAGGGAGGAAGAATAGACCTTCATCAAAGATGATGTCTATGTTCCCTGCTGACTTGGATGACTTCAGTAGAATGGCCATGCTGTCTTTCCAGGTGAAATGACAGCAATCCCTGCTTTGCTCGCATTATGACATATATTGTTGTTGGGCATCCAGACTTGACCATAGTTAGGTAAAGCATGGTATTTTCTTTCACTTTAGTCTTGACCTCTAGGCAAATTGGTATTTCAGTGTCAGCAGCGTCTAGTTACAATAGTGTCAATAAGGCCTCAATGATGGAGACCAGCGCGATTCTGGAATGTTGGTGGACAGAGCAGCAGCTTAAGCCAACTGCTCCTGCTCCCTCCCAGCGTATGGATTATTATTATTGAAAAATAACAGAAATGAATCCTATACAAAAGAAGAGGATTGAGGTTCCTGACAACCCCAACTTCAAAAAAATCTAAACAAGGAGAAAGCATGGATGAGATTCCAGGGATTGGTGATATGTATGCACTACTACTACAGATTGCTCAAGATGTAAAACTAATGAAAATTACCCTGGGTGACTTGTCCTCTCAAGTGGGCCATCTGGACAGCAGAGTTACCAAAGTGGAAACTGAAAATACAACTTTGGCCACGGTGGTTGCAGGAAGTTACAGAGCCTACAAGGAGTTAAGATATGAAATATCTGATCTGAGGAAAAAACAATTGCGGTTGGAGGCTGATCAGAGAAATTTGAACCTGACTTATTAGGTGTGAGTGAAAATCCTGTTTTGGACAAAGATCTTGATTTGAGAATTAAAGGAGTGCTGGATGAGACTCTGGGGAAAAATATCCTGAAGGATGCAGACCTGGACTATTCCTTTAGAGCAGGTAAAAGTGCAGGGGCGGGGAAGCCCAGACAGATCATCATGGTATTGACCAAAGTGAGAGCAAAGGAGAGAAAATTGAAGGCTGCAAGGGAAAAAGGAAAACTTTTGTTGAATGGAGACCGGGTGGCCATCTATCCGGATTTTCCAAAGGAAATAGTGGAAATGAGGAAAGCTTTTAGAAATGCAAAAGTTCTGGCACAGGAGAGAGGAATTAAAACAATGTTGGTCAAACCAGCGACCCTGAAGATCTTTTTTGAAACTGGTATTAAAACCACAGAGGATCCAGCAGAGGCAGAAAACTGGCTGAGGGAGGGGAATCAGAGAATTAATAAAAATGGAAACTAATACTGTGATTAAGATTGTGATTGTGAATGGAGGTGGTGGGTAAACTGTGATTGATGTTTATTCATAACTTAACACGTTTTTACATACTCTTTTCAATTATCAGTTTTGTTTATATTCATCTACTGGCTGTTGTGGCCAACGGCTACTTGTTCTGCTTGAGCGCTCAATACGTTCATAATGCTCGTGTCTTTGTTGTTGTGGGTGCTTTCCTCTGATGCTTTGCGATGAGGAAATGGAAGCTCCGTAGTGTTACCGGCATATGCTGGATTGACAGGGACTCTTGACTCAGTTAATTCATGTGCGTGTTTGGTTAGCAGAATGGCCCACCTATTGGAGATAGGGGGTCAGGATACTCTGCGTGGTGACGCAGCGGCTATGGCTTCCGGTTTGGAGGGCGGACCTGTGCGGTAGGCTAACTCGTTCAGTTTCATCTTACTAATAAAGGCGCTGACGGATTGCAGTGCTTTGAGTATGGATCCGCTGATGTGACGGTGAGTGTAATGTGCCTTTGTGGTGTACTATTGTTGGTTGTGGCGCATGTATTCCCCAGCTGCTGCCGATGAGGGGGGGGGGCTGATTACGTAGGTGTCTATGTGGTGTCCCGCCTTCGTGGTCCGCGCCACACCTGTACGCCGGGGCCGGGCCTTGCACTGCATACTCTGGGGATGTGAGTGTGCGGTGCGGTGTGTGGTCTCGGGTTGTGGGCGTGTTGTGGGTCGGGGGGGTGGGTTGCTGTGCGGTTGTTGGAGCAGATGTTCCTTCTACTGTGCTGGTGGAGAGTGGAGGTTTTGGGACAAGGGGGTCACATATGAGCAGCTCTATTTCCTGATGCGTAAGGTTGTTATGAAATGAAACATTGAAGCGTAAGGCCAAAACTAAATGGACAGTTATTATACATTTCATTTGCATGCAATGCATTATTTATAATTCATTGCATGATCATACATAGGAAACAACAGAAAGGATCCTCAAACAGCTACACGTGGATTGGTTTTATACTTTCTGTGATCCACATGACAGAGGTTTTTTTTTTTAGGGGAGTTTTGCTGGGTATTCTAACCTTTGACCATTCATGGCTGTCTGTGGCACTTTATGTTCCATATAGAAGGGACCAGGAGGGCTGTGTGGGGGTTTATTTATATATTTATATACATCCAATTGGTAATGCTGGGGAACTGCTGATGAAGAGGGATTTCATATGTATGAGGGATTTGCAGATATTGCTTCCTTAGAAACCAGTAAAGACCCTGGTAGTGCCTCAAAAGATCCTACAGGGCTTGGCCGATCAACAAGCAGCCAGCAGCCTTCAGCCACACAGGCAGTGGCAGGGCCCCTTGGTGACTCTGGGAAAACCCCTGCACTGGGCAGTAAACCCCATGGGAAGATATTGGCATCTGTCCACTGAACGTGTTCCATGTTCCAATTAAATTCTTGTCTCAGGTGGACAAAGATGAGGCTTAACCGGATCAAGGTTGGGTCTTAGCCGGACGGATTTCTTCATATATTGTGCGCTTCTGCATCAAGCATGAAACTCCAAAAAAAAAAAAAAAAAGGGAACTTTTCGGTTTGTTGAGTGGCGCTGCTATGTTGTGTGATGTTTGAATTATATTAGTTATGGGGGGTTCTTGTGTGCTGCGGTGGATGAGTGAGACCCAATGGGGCTTGTGGGACAGAAGGGGTGGATACTGTGATATGGTTTTACTCACAGTCCATGGGGTAATCTCAGTGTGTCATATTTAAGTGCAAAGTCGATGTTTGTCTGTACAATCGAATTTGGATGGGGGTCTCCTATGTTGTTCACTCTTAGTTTCATGGTATTGCGGTGGATGATGATCTGGATATTTTATAAGACGATGTGCTTCTTGGTTGATATTGGTGTATTCTATACAAGTTGGTGCGAGGAAACTTGAAACATGTGAATGATGTTGAAGCTTCAGCATTTATAGCTGTATTAGGATAGGATACTTTGTGTGAGGGATGGTACTGGGCTATCTTGACCATGGGGTACTGCATGGGATACTGGGTTTATCCCATTCCCTGATGTGCTATTTTTTCTTTTCCTGGGGGGATGTGATGTGGGAGGTCCTGGGTTTCGCCACTGAATAGACAAAATGCATACTTGGCTTTATTTCAATTGATGGAGGGGATATTAGGATGTACACTTTTTTGGGTATCCTAATTGCCGACCCAAGGGCGGGGGTGGGGCAGGCCCTTTCTGCGTGAAAGTGGAAGGGAAGTTCTGGAGGGTTGGGTGGTTCAGACCCTAGAAAGTTTTTATATTTTCTGTTTTGTTTTTAATGCTAGTTATAGGTTTAAGTTTTGTTGTGTTATTTGAATTCATCACAAGGGATGTGAGAAGGGATCTGCTCATGTCTTACTCTTATCAGAGGAGTTTGAGGGTGGTATCCTGGAATGTAAATGGTGCTAATTGTGCTAACAAGAGGAAAGTGATTTTAATGAAACTGGAAGAAATGGGAGCAGATGTTGCATTGCTTCAGGAGACTCATCTGTTGGATACAGATATAGATAAATGTAAACAGGGATTGGTCAGCGATGCTTATTGCTCATCCGTCACTACTAGTTCTAGAGGTGATGTATTCTGTTTAAAAGAAATTTGCCAATTACAGAAATGAAATGTGAGAAAGATGCTGAAGGGAGGATTGTTTATGTAACTGCAAAAATTAAAGATGTTCCATATTGTTTCTGCAACGTATATGCTCTGAATGGGGGAGATGGGAGTTTTTTCATCTTTCTAGCACAGTTTTTACAGAATATGCATGTCAGTAATGTTATTATGGGGGGGACTTTAATGTTGCTCTGGATCCGGAGTTAGATAAAAGTGGGGGGCTGTGGACAGTGCGAATAATCTGAAAAGAGTGGCATTAAAAAGACTAATGGATGAATGGAACCTCTCAGATGTATGGAGATTGCAGAACCCTTCAGCGAGGCAATACACATTTTTCTCTGCCAGACATAAAATGTATTCAAGGATAGACCTCCTTCTGACATGTGATTTTTGCACACAATCGTTTAAAAGGGGAGACATTAAAGCATTATTGATTTCAGATCATGCTCCGATCTCAGTGGAATTGCAGTTGACCTTTCCTGTTCCGAAGTCAAATAAATGGCGGATGAATATCACACTTCTGGATGACAATGATATTGTGGATAAAATAGTTCAAGAGGCAAATTTCTTTGTGGCTGAAAATTGGACTGGAGAAGTGAGAGTGGAGTTTGTGTGGGAAGCCTTCAAGTCTTATATGAGAGGTATGCGGATTGGGTTGACAAGCAAAAAAAAGAAATTGAGAGATGCTGAAGCTCAATGAAGAAATTCAGGATATTGAAAAGGGAAATATGCAAACCTTTTCAAGTGATACTTTGAGAGATTTGAGACTGAAAAAAGAAAAATTAGAGATTTGTATACTACAAAGGCGGAGAGGCTACTTTTTAGAACCAAGAGCAGATACTATGAAAAGGGAGAAAAGTGTGATTGGCTTCTTGTTAATAATAATAATAATTCGGCACTTATGTAGCGCTACGAACCCTCAGGTAGCTGAGCGCTGCTTATTATTACCCACAGTTTGTGGTGCTCATTTATTGACCTCGGAAGGATGAACGGCTGATTTTGGCCCCACCGGGATTCGAACCTGCGTTAGCAGGCTCTGCACAGATGTCAAAGCGAGCTGTGCCACTTGACCGGCTATATTGTTCATTTTTCGAGAGTCATGGATAATGAAAGGACTGTTAATGCAATAGAGAAGCTGGATGCGGTTGTGACTTTTGATCCTACGGAAATTAATGAAACATTTGAGGCATATTACAAAACCCTGTATTCTTCAGAAGTCAATTCAACTGCGAGTGAGACATGTCAATTCATTGATGACTGTCATTTGAAGATAATAAGTGCCGAATTTTGGGAGTACGTGGAAGATCTCAGGACTGCTGCATGTGCGTTGAATTCTGGGAAGTGCCCGGGTCCGGACGGACTATTAGCAGAACTTTATAAAATATTTCCGGATAAGGTTTTTGAGCATATGCTTGAAATGTTTAGCGCTTTTCTAAGGGTTGGATGTCTTCCAGTTTCAACAAGGCACGCATCGATCTTTTTTTGTGAAAGATGGGAAACCAGCTGTTAAAACGTGCAGTTATCGGCCAATCAGCTTTCTGAACATTGACAACAACATTTTTGCAAAAGCATTGGCCTTGAGACTTCAGACTTCCCTGATGGATATTACAGATCAAGGTCAGACAGGTTTTGTGAAAGGAAGACATGCATCAGATAATATGAGGATGCTTTTGTTGACCCTATTTGAAAGCAGGGAACGTCAGAATGATGTGATGGTGTTGTCATTGGATGCGGAAAAAGCATTCGATCGTATTGAATGGAAATATCTTTTAAGTGCCTTGGAGGGATTCGGATTTGGGAAAAACATGATCGGATGGATAAGATTGCTGTACACATGCCCTACTGCAAGTGTTCGAACAAATGGCATGGGTTCAGACATTTTTGAACTTGAAAGAGGCATGAGACAGGGTTGTCCATTATCGCACATCCTGTTTGTAATTGCTATGGAGCTACTGGCTGTGAGAATAAGAGATGATCTGAGAATTGAAGGTATTCACTATGGAGAAGCCAGTCAAAAGGTTTGGCTGTAGGCGGATGATATGTTACTGGTGGTTCAGAATGTGGAGAACTCCATTCCTGTGCTGATTGAGATGATTGATGTATTTCACAGAATATCTGGATACAAGGTCAACTGGTCTAAATCGGAAGCACTACCGGCATCTAGTTCATGCTCTATTTTGAAAATGAGGAACTTTGAATTCAATTGGTGTCCGATCAAGATGAGATATCTTGGAATTTGGTTGACTAGTGATGTCTCAAAAATTATGGATGTCAACCTTACTCATATGATTCAATCCTTGGAGTTTGATTTGAAAAGATGGAGTGAGCTTAAGTTAAGTCTATGGGGAAGGGTATATGCAATCAAAATGACAACAACACCACGTATGAACTATGTGCTTAGTATGATCCCCTTGAACATTAAAAAGAGCTTTTTGAAGAAAATTGAAAGTCTAATCCAGTCCTTTATTTGGGAAAATAAACAACCGTGCCTTAATTTGTAGAAATTACAATTGCCCCAGGACTGTGGAGGTTTAGGGGTTCCAGATTTTGAGAATTACCACTTGGCTTTTGGAGCCAGACATCTGGTTCCTTTTGTAGAAAATTCAAATGATGTCTGGACGCTGGTGGAGTCAAGTCATTCATCTCCACTGCTGCCTAGGGCTATGCTGTCCACAGTGGATGGACCTGGATATCAATCATTTCCGCCAACTAAATTTCTAAGAACATGTTGGAAAGAACTTTGGAAGAAGAATAAAAGAAGGGTCTGTGATAATGATTTTATCCCAATTTGGTTGAATCCAGGAATAGGGTTGAATGGGAGGCTGCTATTTTGGTTGAACTGGTTCCTGGGTGGAGTAATGTGGCTGGGTGATTTGATTGAGGATGGTAAAAGGGTCAGTTTTAAGAGACTTGCACGAGTTAACGACCTCAGAGACTGCACTATGGGGGATTACAGGAAATTGAGGAGAATACTGCGAAATGAAGGTGCAGTTGATGGCAATGGATGGCAGACTTGGTTACCTGAATATAAGGCAGGAGGTGGTATGGCTTCTAAGGTGTACAAAAATTTGGGCCAACATTGTGAGGCAAATAAAGGATTGTTATCAAAGTGGTCTGAGATAATTGGCTCGGAGATGTCAGAGGACAGATGGAGGTATATCTGTAAAAATGTGGCTCTGACATCTATTTATCTGGGAGAGCAAAGCCGTCAAATTAAAATTCTGAACAGGGTTTTTTGGACTCCCCAAAGACTTCCTGCGAGAGGAATGGTCGATTCAGAGGCTTGTTGGAGGTGCAAACATGCAGTTGGCTCTTTTGAACACATGATCTGGGATTGTTATGAACTGAGGTCATTTTGGAGGAAAGTCACATAGAGGATGAATGAGGTTTTAATGTTGCAGGACGATTTTGACTATATACTGTCATCTTGGGTGAGGATGATAAGGTAGAAGAACTCACTTACCCACAGAGATGTTGGTTTTTCAGGGCTGCAAACTCAGCAAAAAAAATAATTTTGAGAAAATGGAAATGTGATGATAGACTGACATGTTCTGAGTGGGTGGATGACTTAAGACAGGTTTCCAAACTTGAGAAGATAGTTCTTCGCAGAGATAAAAAAATGAATTTGTTTGATGAAATGTGAAATAGATTTTTGGATGAGTAATAATATTGTCTATAGATTGCTTCTTGTTACTTTCTGTTAAATTGTGGGGTGGTGGTATTTTGTAGAGATTAGATGTGATGATTTCAATTGTTCTAATGTTGATGAATTTGATGTGTCGTTTTGATGTAAATAAAATTCAATAAATTTAATAATGAAAAAAATGATGGAGACCATCGGTCTCAAATAGATATTGAAAAGTCATAGGAACTTGATGCTCCCTGCAGAAACTCATATCTCTTGGAAAATGGGTTTAGAATGGAACTCACCTATGGTCACCTATATTAACAGATTTTCTAACGATGGAAGTGATCCAGTCCAGAACCTTCCCAGAGATTTGCATGCAGTGGTAAATGTAGTGGAGTGAGATCTTTTCATACCGGCTGAAAGGTCGGGCTTATGTTCCTACCTGTTTTTGCAAAGCTGTGAGTGTCATGTCCTGCATCGCGTCACGATTCAGGATGCTTGTCGATCCTGGAGCCTGGGTCTTCCTTCTCTTCGCCCACAGATATGCAGGAATGTTTGCCATGGTCTGGAGGAGAGCTCCCAAGTCCCTCTTCTAGAGTGTAGACAAGCTCTGCCTCCAGGCTTTGCTCCGCCTCCCTTGGTTGAAGGCGAGCATGGACCTGGGAAGGAGCAGTACCTCCACATTTACAGGCTAGCAAAGGGGGCTTTTCCCTTCCGGATCCTGGTAATCGCTATCGCCACCACCGAGCACTAGGGGTGTACCGAATAGCATACTTCTTATTTGATTGAATACCGAATAGTCTGTAAAGAATTCTGACAAAGTCGAATATGAATCCGAATAGTTGTTTTATTTAATATATCAGGTTCTAAACTTTAAAATGACACTTTTTATTGAAAAAAGCACTATTTCAAATGTGTTCCTATGTTTCATTTATTCCTCTATATTTTAATCAACATCTCATCTGTATTCAATGCACACAAGCCAGAATATACCAGATTAACATAAAAGCAGGGACAATCTGTACGGAACGATGTTACAATTGCAAATCCAGAGCAACTCAAAGTGCTAGGCTTCATGAATCAAACGTTTTAGGATGCAATTAACACAATGCATACTGAATTTTGCAACTGCCATTGCACAATGTGGGGTAAGAAATCATTCAGCAATCAATTCAAAATGGTGGAGTTTTATAGTGAAGTGCAGAGTTTCAGCATCAACAATGTTTCAGAATACTCAGGCAATGTCATCCCCTTATTGGCTGCTCTATAGGTGAATCTATACAATTCCCAGACCTATTGGCTTATCCTAACCCTCGTGACCATGCTGTTAATTACTTCATAAAAATGACTTCATATTCATCTCATCTTCTCTCCCAGGTTTGCTATTGGACAGGCAATGTTTAATTTTGTTGCATTCAGTCAATGGTGTTTAATTGATGGAGCATCTGTGGCCATCCTCGAGTGGGCCACTTCGATCATCGCTAACCAATGAGATTGTGAGGTGTCGACAGTGTGGCAACAGCTGCATATTTTACATCATATTCTCATGGGAATTAAACGCTGGCACCATTTTACCGTTCTTTCCCTTCCAGCTGCGTCCACTGGCAGCATATTATTACAACTTCTAAGTGGAAACATGTAACTCTGTTACTTCCTTTCTCATGGCTGATGTGCATGACCTCATGTGCTGTGCTGTTCTCATGTGCTGTGCTGTTAGGCCCGTTGCTTTGGACTGAACATTTGGTCGAGACTATGGGCCTCATTCCGAGGCTGGCGCTATCCATGGAGTAAATAGCACCATGGTAAGCAACCATGGAGCTATTTACTCCATGGAAATCCGGCATGGTGAATGGAGTAATTACCGGTCCATTCCAAGGTTGGAGGGACCGGTAATTCCCCATTCACCATACCGGTTCCCCATCCCCATTCCTGCCCCCATAGGGCTCAATGGGAATGGGGAAGGAGTAAATTACGGCACCGTAAATTACGGTGCCGTAATTTACTCCAAGGTCCCTTTGCGGGTTGGATTTTTAACGCCTGCTAAAAGCAGGCGTTAAATGCCAACCCGCAAAAGGGAACTCGGAATATGGTGGTAAGTGTTAACGGTCACCGTTGCCATTAACGGTGACCGTTAACCCTTACCGCCAGCCTCGGAATGAGGCGCTATGTGTGTTTTACTTCTATATAAACGTGTGGAATGGCAACTTAAATGATTCCTCAAATTTGTTGATAGGTCCTAATCGATGTACAATCTTCATGGCATTCTAAGTGTTTTTCTTGGGCCTTTGAACATTTGTATATCAAATTCTACCTGGGCGGGAGGCGGATCTCCCATTGCGTGTGTTTCCAGTCTTGAGCAGACATGTTTCTACAAGGGTCGATCTGTCCCTTCTGTCTGAATGACGTTGCCCCATGACTGTCTCTGCACTTGCTCTGATCCTTACCAGGACTATGTCCTTGTCTTGGTTAGTTTTGAGAACATGGGCAGAACTTAATTTTGTTATATGTTTCAACTTTCTAATTTGCAGCCAATCACTACATGGCAATCTACCCCTTCCATGCTTCCTTTAGCAACATCTGATTAGGTCATGCTTCCTTTTACTGTTGGCTGGGAAAGGGCTTCACCTCATACTTCTGACCAATCGCTGCGTGAAATTACACTGTGCTCAAGGACGCTGACCTTGCAACTGCATTCCTTTGCAATTTCCTAAACTGACTGCCTTTTGCTGTGTAAAACTATTTCTAATGCTCTGAGACCTGTTAATTGAATGACTTATGCCTTCATTCTTGAAGCCTACTAAGTTTTAGGTACCTTTAAAGCATTAATACATGCAAGTATATGTGTATACTTCTGTATTGTGTATTATATTCTCTATTACTTAGTGTTGCTATCACACACTCCTACCTACCTAGTGTGTTTCTCAATTCGTCTATTCTATGCTATCAAGTATATGTGTGCTTGGTTAGGCCTAACTTCTGTCCCTATGTTATTCTGTCATCGCCGTTCCTTTGATGGCTTAGCCTATTTATGGATGCTTCTATATGTATATGTTTGTCTTGCAGGCTGCTACCTTTCTCATGTGACAGTGAGAACTATCCATACTGCTGATATATCATGTTCATAACCTAAATCTATCACGGCTTGCTTGTCTAATAAATGTCTGCTCTAGCTCCTATCGCGTTTCTTGCCTCATGGGCCTACATGTTTTCGTCTACTTCTATGTGCATGCCACATTGACTCTTGGAACGTATTTGTTGGTTCATTGTGTCTTTCGTCTTTTGGCACTTCTATACATACAGTGCATGTGTGTGTGTGCCGCTTTCGATGTATCTGTCGGTGAATGGATATGGTGGGAATGACAGGGTAATCTACTTGCGGCCTGTACCTTTGGCATTTGAGGTCTTTCCTGACTCATGCTTCATGGGTTTTTTAGTTTATATTCCCTCTCATGTGTGGGATGTATGACGATCATCCCAACAGCACATTCGCACTGTAATCTCTTGTGAATTATGATGTAGATTAGGTGGAATGTGATTTTCAAACCCTCCTTCCAACTCGCACAGAAAATAATAACTGCTTTATGTTCGCTCATGCAGGACACAAGTCTAGAGTACATGTGCGGTTATGTACTCTATCTCCCTACTATTTTTTTTTTTACTTTTATTTTCATAGCGTGTTACATCAGAGCAGAGCCACAATAGAGGCAACAGATCATCATATCAAATACTAAATTTTGGTTTCAATAAGCATATTTCACAATATATAGCAGTTCAGGGTGACGTCTTGGGGCGTAAAGTCATTGTCCGATAGCATATTACATAAATCTGAATGGAGCCCAAATGTCTTTGGGAGGCAGCAGGTTGGTGATACAGTTAATACAAATTGTTCTTCACCTTCATTCACCATCGTGAGGTCCTTAAGGAAATCCTCTCTACGAGGTGCATTGAGAGATTTCCAGCACTTCAAGATACAGCGTTTTGCAACCACAAATGTGACATTAAATCACCTCCAAGTGGTCTCTGCCACCTTACCAATGTCCCCAAACAAGTATTTCAATGGGGATGGGGATGCAGGAATTGATGTGATTTCCTCAAGGATGTCTGCAACCTCACCCCAAAATCTTGCCACTGAGGGGCACGCCCAGTACATGTGGTATGCGTCTGCATTCGGTGCATCACATTTTAACCATTTTCCTGTGCAACCTTCCACAAATTTGGCTAACTTCGCTGGGGTGTAGTGTAGTTGGTTAAGTATTTTAAATTGAATTAGCCGCAGTCCAGAGTTTATGGATACAGTTCTGGTAAGTTGACAACATCTAAGCCATTGTGTTTCATTTAATTTAATGCCCAAGTCCCGTTCCCAGCCCTCCTTAATTGTGTTACATGAGCTTGAATGTGATTGAACTAGGACATACAACATCGAGACCCCTTTTTTCTGCCCTTCGACCACTGTTATAGCTCTTATGCATTCGTGGGTAGGGTGTTCCATAAGAAATGTTGGCCATTTAGAAGCAAATGCGGCCTTCATCCGGTGGAACTGAAATCGTTTGAGTTGCCCGCCTCCCAGGTGTACACTAGGTTTACAAAGTTTTACAAATAAGTTTTCTTGGTAAATGAAATGTTCATTTGTGCATGAAACATTAAGTGTACATTGGGTTTACAAAGTATTCATGATTTGTAAACTATGGCAAACTTCGGGTTTACAAAGTATTCATGATTTGTAAACCATGGCAAACCTAGGGTTTACAAAGTATTCATGCTTTGTAAACCATGGTAAAACTTAGAGTTTACAAAGTATTCATGATTTGTAAACTATGGCAAACTTCGGGTTTACAAAGTATTCATGATTTGTAAACCATGGCAAACCTAGGGTTTACAAAGTATTCATGATTTGTAAACCATGGCAAACTTAGGGTTTACAAATCGCTGGAACATAAAGTCCAAATGGACTTGCATAACTACATTGGTTTACTCATGTGTAAACGCAATGTAAACCAAAGGTTTACAAAAAAGGTTTCAAACACTCGTAAACCTTTGTAAACGTATAGTTTGCATAGGTTTGCATGCAGTTTACCAAATTTGTAAACCATGATTTTCATGCAGTGATATCCCTCATTTTAAATTGTTTGGACGGGTTCCACAGCATCTGCAGGGCTTTATCGAATGTGGGTGCAATGTCGGGTCGTATGGGCTCTTCAAACCAATCCTCTTATATATTTTGGACCATGCAGGTGTAGTAGTGCTTACCGGGTCGAACTCACAAGAATCTTTGTGCTTGGGGCAGAAGATAACAACAAGCCTCGGCCTGATGCCAAGAGTAAAACTTCTCCATGCCCCACCCCACCCCAACCCCCCTCAAACTCCCCCACACCATCAACCCCAACATGATGATGAAACCCTCTCATTAACTTGTGGAACTCTCCGGAGGTGCATGCGTTGCGGCCTACAGCCGCCGCAACTGGACACAACCCATCCGGCTTGAAACCGATATAGGTGAGTGCCACCCAGACATCTTCTTTTTTAAATGTATTTATTTATTTATTTGGATTTGTAGAGCGCACTGCAGCCCGCAGGCATCGAGACGCTATAAGAGGAACTTAAGAAGGCTTGATTCAGGGTTACATGAAAGCCGCCCATCATAAGTAGTCTTAGTGCAGGGTACATGGTTACACATACAGAAATAGGTTCGTACCAGGTTACTTAGTTACGAATACAGAATTAGATACAGGAAATACATGCTGATTCATACAAAGAGTCTGGTTTTGATGGACTTACGAAAGGCTGCATGAGATTCAATTAGCCTGATGTGAGGAGGGAGGGCGTTCCAGTAGATGGCGGGCATAGTTGGGAAGCTGGTGCTGCCGGCACGGCTTTGCGTATTTTGGGAACAGTTATCATGTTGGAGTAAGGCGTTCTGGCTGGCCTAGAAGCAAGAGGTTTGGAATCCTTTAGACAAGGTAAGGGGGGGCCTGGTCGTGGAGACACTTGTGCGTCAAGGCAAGGGTTTTGAAAATGATCCTTTCCTTGACTGGTAGCCAGTGGACCTGTCTCCTGTGCCCTGAGATATGATCCCTACATGAAAGGCCTTTCGCGGCCCTAAGAGCGCTGTTTTGAACTAGTTCAAGTTTGGCAAGGTTTTTACCTGAAGTTCCTAAAGGAGGGCATTACAATAGTCCAATCTGGATCCAATTATAGCCCTGGCGATGTTGAGGCATTTTTGGTGGGACAGGAACGGTCTCACTGTATTCATAAGTTTGGAGTGGTATGCTGAGCAGGATGCTATGGCATTAAACTGCCTGTTCATGGTCAGGTTGGGTTACAGATACACACCCAAGGTTTTAACCACTTGTGAGACGGTGATGGCGATATTGTCAACTGTGAAGGAGCTTTATTGTTTGTCCAGCTTGCTCAAGGTGGACGGGGAGCCAATCAGCAGAGGTTCGGTTTTCTCACTGTTGAGCCATAACCAGTTTTCTGCCATCCAGGATTGGATCGTTGAGTAGATGGAGGTTCATAGTGCAGATGTTAAAAGGATATTGTGTTCAACGGCCTGTAGGAGACCATTTTGATTTGGACCCCTTCCCCATGGCAGAAGTGGAATTATGGCCTCTATGTAGTCCATGGCCGCTGTAGGATGTTCGAAAAAGTGTGCACGGCCCCCATGCTGTATTTGCAGTTTCACCGGGAATATCAGTGCATAAGGGACCTGCGTCAGCCAGAGTAGTTTCTTGACTTGGTCGTATGATCTCCTTTGAGCTTGCACTCCCGCAGCAAAATCTGGATATATGTGAATATTGTCGCCATCATGGCAGAGGGGTCCCATCTCCCTCGCCAGTCGGAGAACAGTGTCTCTGTCCCTGTAGTTTTGTAGTTTAGCAACTATGGTGCGGGGGGGAGCCCCTGGTTTGGGCACCGGGGCCAGCGTGCAATGGGTTCTCCCCACCAAAATGTGTTCCGAAAAGGCGTTGTCACCGAACAAGGTTTTCAGAAGTGCTTCCACGTGTGGTTCCATGGGCCCTTTGCAGAAGGATTCCGCCACACCCACTATACGGTTGTTATTACGACAAAACCTGGATTCCAGATCGTCACAATTGCCACGTAGTTTGGTCATTTCGCCCTTTAAAAGTGTAACATCTCGAGTATTTTGTCCAAACGAGTCTTCATTGGTGCTGATCCTGTATGTGGTCATGTGTTGCAATACTGCTTTCGATAATGATCCCCCTTGTGGCCATGGCATGAACATCTTATCTGCCGTGCCTTTCACCCATTCTGCACTGTACTGTTTGAGCTTGGGCATGTGTTTTGGCAATGTCTTACATAAATGCATCAGAGGAGTAATCTCTCCCATTGTGACGAGTCTCAGTTGACTGTCAATACTTACCAGTGTTTACACAAAATGCCTTTATGAAAACAACAAATATGAGCGTGCTCCAATAATCGCTACTCAAACCTCTTTTTTCTCAATAATCTCAACCTACTTCTAAGTCGGTGCCGACAGTTCCTCTAGATAGGTGCTATATCTTTTTGACCCTTTTTTCAACTCTTTTTACACAATTGTCGCTCTTCAACACCTCAATATACCACAAATACAGAGACAGACTAGTCGACTCTTCACATTTATCCTCAGTGATCACTCCTCTTGTTTCTGCCCCTGATTATACCCTGACCACAAGATTTGAGTTGTCATCTTATAGGCACCTGTCCACCATGTAGCCTAAGTTACTTAGACTGAAGTGCATTATAACTCCTTCGAATTCCCTTGGATTAGGACTCTCAGGACTTCTTCTCTCTTAATTACACATAAAATAGATCACACGTTACTTTTCCCTGTTACTTTTTAATTACCCATTACTTCCTAGTTACCCGTCACTTTCTAGTTACCCTTCACTTTCTAGTTACCCTTCACTTTTCTTTTTTCAATACAACATTTTATTTGCATTTTAACGTAAAGCTTTACATCAGACATTTCGCGAATTTCAGAATATGTTGCATCACATATTGGATTTAATAGATTAGAAGCTTAATGGTGGGGGGGACAGGCTCTGGGCTGGGCCTCAGTTCAGTCCGTGGCGAGGGCAGTTGGGGAAGGCAGCATTGCCGCAGTGATGACTCATGGACTCTTGGTCATCCTAGCTAGCGGGTAAGTGGGGGTCTACGGGAGAGGGTTGGGAACTGTTCTGCGAAGTCCATGAATGGGGCCCCGGTGTCTGGAAATGGTAAAGGTTCTCTGCTCGTAGGGCTGTAATCTTTTCTGCAACTACTGTGTCCCAGCATTTTGCCCACCACAGCGAGATTGATGGGCCTTTGGGATTCTTCCATAGCCGCTCTAGTGTGATTTTTGCTGCTGTTAGGAGGTGCGTGCATAGGCACGCTATATGTCCTATGAGAGGGAATTCTCCATCAACTGTGTCCCCCAGCAGGATGATCCCAGGGTCCCAGGGAATAGTGAGGCCTGTGATTGCTTTTATATGGTCTAGGACTTCTCTCCAATATGTTGTTGCTTGTGGGCATGTCCATAATAGATGGAACAGGGTTCCTTCGGTTCTACATCCCCGCTAGCAGCCCGGTGGGATGTTTGGGTTGGCCTTATGCAGCTGTGTAGTGGTGATGTAGTATCTATAGCAGATCTTATATCCACATTCTTTGTTCGTAATACATTGGGTGCTTTTGTGGTTCCTCGCCCAGATCTTTCTCCAGGTGCTCTCATCTATTGGTCGCCCCAGGTCTCTTTCCCAGTTGATCATATATCTTTCTTTGACTGTAGGGTCGTGTTTATCCAGGGGCTGATATAATGCGGAGACCTTCCCTTTAGGTGGGGCCGTTGTTAGTGTCTGTTCTAGCGCTGTTAGGTCTCTGGAACCCTTCTCCTTCACAGTTCTTTGTGACAGCCAGTGCCGTATCTGGGAGTATCTGAATCGTTCAGCTTCTGGGACTTTGAATTTGGTTTTGCACTCATTGAACATAAGTGGATTGCCTCGCACTAGGAAGTCTGAAATTGTTCGGAGGCCCCCTGCTTGCTATGTGGCAAAACTGAGAGGCTGGAGGCCTGGAGAGAAGTCTGGGTTGCCCCAAATCGGAGTTAGTGGGCCTAGGAAACCTGTGCATCCCCATTTTCGTGCAGCTGCATTCCAATTCGATACTGTGTTGAATGTTGCTTTCAGATGTCCTGCGTTCGGTTGGTTTCTTGGCATCCGCATGTGCGGGAGGTCGGATAGGGGGGATTTGCACCATGCTTCTTCTATTTGTTTCCAGTATGGGGGGTCTGCCGTTTGTGACCATGTGATTGCAGGAGCTAGTTGGGCAGCTCACTTGTACGTGGTTACCTCCGGTGTTCCCAGGCCTCCCGTGTTTCAATATAGCTCACTGTAGGCCCTTGAGCTCCCTCTCTGGGACGTGTTGTGGCAGTGCCATGCAGTAGTAGAGTAGTCTTGGGATCAGGTTCATTTTGGCTGCCGCCACTCTGCTCAGCCATGATATTTCCTGCGTGTTCCATGGGGTCAAATCGTTTTTCAGGTCTCTAAGTAGTTGTGGGAAATTGCTCTGGTACATCTGGGCATGGCTTTTGGGGATACGTACCCCCAGGTATTGGATTGCGTCTTCGGCTTGGGGGATGGGAAATTTGGGGGAAAGTTCATCCTTCTGCTTCTTTGTGGTGTTGATTGCTAGTGCAGCCGATTTGTCGTAATTCACCCTGAATCCTGATGCTCTCCCAAACGCTTCGCCCTCTTCTCGTAGGGGGTCTAGGGAAGTGGTTGGGTGTGTGATTGTTAGGAGAAGGTCGCCGGCGTATAATGCCGTTTTTTATTCCCTGCCCCCTACTGAGATTCCATGTATGTCTGGGTTTTGCCTAATCCATCCGGCGAAGGCCTCCATGGACAGTGCGAACACCATAGGAGAGAGTGGACACCCTTGACGGGTTCCCCGGTTGATGGCTATGCTTTCTGATCTGTTCCCATTTACTCGCAGCTGGGCTGTTGGTGATTGATAGTTCGCCATTATCCATGTTGTAAACATGTGGCCAAAACCCACGTGCTCAAGTGTGTTCTTAATGTAATCGCAGCCTACCAGGTCAAACGCCTTATGTGCGTCTAGGGATATGACCATAAGGTCCTCCTTCTGCCGAGTGGCACTCTCTATAAGGTCGATTGTTCTCCTGATATTGTCGAACGTGCTCCTCCCAGGAATAAATCCAGTTTGGTCCCTGTCCACCAGGTCGGGGAGCACTTTCACTAGTCTGGTGGCTAGAACTTTAGAGTATATTTTCCCGTCTAGGTTCATGAGAGTTATCGGCCTCTAGGATGTTACCTGCTTTGGGTCTTTCCCTGGCTTGTGGACCAGTATAGTGAGTGATTCCCCCATCGACTTGACAACCTTCCTTGATTCTAGGAATGAATTAAATACTTGGGAAAGTTGTGGGGCCAGTACCTGCGAGAATGTTTTATAGAATTTCGCTGTTAGTCCATCAGGGCCTGGGGCGGTATTCTTCAGGGATTTGATGGCTTCCCCGACTTCCTCTGTCGTTATCGGGGTTTCAAGAGCTTCGAGCTGCGGTTTTATGTTGGGTGCTATGAATGATTGTAGGTATTGCATGCTCTGGTGTTGGTTTTCGGGATGGGTGGATGGGCCAGTCATTGTTTTATGATGGGCTATAAGGGCGTTCAGTTTTCCCTTCTCTGTATATTGCGTTATACCGTCTTCCCTGGTGATGCATGTTATATTGTTCTTTTTGTGTATCCGCTGTAGTTTGTGGGTGAGTATTCGGTTAGCCTTGTTACTTTTGCCATAATAAAAATGCTTAGTGTAGGTGAGGGCTTTCGCAGATCGATCCGCCCAATGTATTTCTAGCGCGACTCTCACTTTCCTCAATTCTCTTTCTAGTTTCCTAGTATGATGGATTTTAAGTCGTTTCTCTAACTCTGAGACTTTTAGCTCCAGGGCGGTAGCCTGGATCTTAGAGATACAGTAGCGTTCCGCCGGTACAATGATTAATGTTCCCCTGATTACAGGTTTCATCGCTTCCCATACTGTTCCGATGGGCATATCGGGGATTGTATTTTCCTAGAAGTAGGACATCAGAGAGACCCTTACTCTGTTTTAATTGTATTGTCTAGGAGGATGGAGTCGTTCAGCTTCCAGTATCTCGGTGGAGGCGCTGGTAGCCCATTTATAGCTAGGTCTGCTGATACCGGGGCATGGTCTGAGGTCATCCGAGTGTGGATTTGTATATTCTCCAGGCATGGGAACAGGGCCCCAGTAATTAATAGTAAGTCGATTCGGGAGTGCCCTTCGTGGGCGTTGGAGTGAAAGGTGTAGTCCCTGTTCCCACTATTCGCCAGCCTCCATGTGTCTACTGTTTCAGTTTCTCGCATTAGCCTGGCGAGGGATAGGGCTCGTGTGTAATCCATGTTGGACGGTGGGAGGGTTTTGTCTACTAACGGGTCTGGGACTGCGTTAAAGTCCCCGCCTAAGATCAGGTGCCCCGTGGTGAATGTTGCCAGCGTTGGGATTAGGTTCTGTAAAAATTTGGCTTGGTCTATGTTAGGGCAATAAATCCCCGCTATGGTGATAGCCTGTTCTAATATATATCCTTTTACCAAGAGGAACCTGCCTGCTGGGATCTTTTTGTATGGTGAGATCTCGAAGTGGGAAATTGTTGCTCAGCAGGATTGCTACCCCCCCCCGTTTCTTTTCCCCTGATGTGGCAAAGAGAGCCTGTGTGAATCGCCTGAACCTGAGGTGTTGCTCATCTGCCGCAAGTAGGTGGGTTTCTTGAAGAATTACAATATCTCCCGCTAGCTAGTTGAGCCTGTTCTCTACCGATTTACGCTTCCTTGGGGAGTTGAGGCCGCCTACATTCCACGTGAGGATGCAGATGTTTCTATCCTCTACCAGGCCTCTTTAGGTTCATGCTGTAGTGCCCCTATGGGGTCCCTGGTACCAGGCTTTCGGGCCTGTGTTTGGGGTCATCCCCGTCGCAGGAGTGTATGTGATGTGACTGTTCATGTCTGATTTATAGCATCTAATCCCTCCTTAGGGGCCAACGTGCCCCAACTTTTCCCCCCCTCCCAACTCCTCAGACCAAGACCAGCCTCGTCCAACGGGGAAGGCTAGCTGAACCCTATCGCCGAGCTAGTGGAGGCCAACTGGACCTAAACTTCATCGTCATGACAGCCAGGGAGCGCAGTGATCGTTGGTGCGGGGTTGAGCCCCTGCATTACATTTTGGAGTGAGTGTTTGTTGGGAGTATGTGTCTGCGGCGGTGAGTTGGGTCAGTGCTGTATTTAAGCTAGCTCTGGTCCCCACCGCAGGACTCCTATAGTTATCTTATGGTAGTACCTTGTATGGGCAGGGCATTGCGGTGAAAGACCGGGTTCTGGCTGTGGTTATCGTACGTTAATCAGTCTGGTTCCTTGTTCTTCCGCAGGCCTCTAAGTCTGCGTTTTCTCATAGCTCTTGTCCATGCTCCGTCTGTGAAAACAAAATCAAAATATCGAGGCTGAGTACCCCAAAAGGAAATACACCGAACACGGGTTACAACGGAACATACAAAGATCTTTAATTTATACTGAATCAGTTACAAAGAACAAAACAAAATCAGATAGCTTTCTGCCCTCAGTGCAACACAGCAAACTCCAGCGTGGTTCGGTGTATTCAGTGAGAGACGGTGTACATTAGAATTCTTTGCTCTTTTATACCATTTGCGAACACAATGTCCAACCCTACTTTGGGTTAATATTCCTCTAATACATTACTGATCTAGGGTTCATGACGAGTTTGCATATCCACATGCAACTAGTTTGCCTTTAATACATACGTCAACAAACCTACACGGCAACTGTGTATTTTGGGATTTCCCATACAGGTCTTCTCAAACATTAATACAATGTAGTTAAACAAGTGTTCTCAGTTCAGTATTTGAATACATTGTTCTTAACATATACTCGCGGATTAGTTTCGTTGACGCAAGTAATCCTTTACACACAGGTCAACGAAGGACAAGGTCTCAGTTCACGACCCCAACAAGTGGCCTGCAGGCAAGTTACATATTAGCTACACACAGAGGTCAAGACGGCCATGTTGTATTTCGTAACAACATCGTCCACCATTTGAACTCACAGGGTGACTTTACAAAGCGAACCTAAAATGACGGATTGACCAAAAATGGCGGCTTACATTGATTCTAAGGTCAGGACCTTGCAACACGGATTTCTTCGCAAGTGGCTTACAAGCAGCTTGGCGTAGGCCAATATACATATATTCGCTGCAATAGGAGGTATGATATAATTTTCCATTTGACACGTCCACATGTGTTTTCGGTTTGTCTTGGCTGTGTGTTTCGGATTCTGAGGCGTTGCTTTCTGGGCCTTTCCCCATGAATTTTTCTCCTTCTTTGGGTGTGCAGATGTACCTCCTGTCTCCCTCCCATGTAAAGTTCAGTGCCGTCGGGAAGCTCCATCTGTACTGCACCTTACGGTCTATGAGCCATTCTGTGAGGTTGTGGAGTGCTTTCCTCTTCTGTAGAGTCACGATGGACAGGTCTTGGTACAGTGAGATGCTTGCCCCCCTGAAGAGGATTTGCTTGGTTGTTCTGGTTTCCGTCATAATCTCTTCTTTTATTTTGAAGAAATTGATCCGTGCTAAGACATCGGGGGGGCACAGGGAGGATTGCTGCTGGATTGTGCAATGGACCCGGTCGAGCTCCAGGGGAGAGCTGTCTGGAAGGGTCAGGATGAATCTGACCAGCTCCCTGTTAAAGTTCTCCAGTTCTGCATCCACGATTGTTGTGGGTATTCCCCGTAAGCGGATATTGTTTCTCCAGGAACGATTTTCTGTGTCTTCTTGCTTGAGCTCCAGCAAGTCATACTTCGCCTCTAATGCCACTATTCTGTCCAGGTTTCTTTCCAGGTCAAAGGCATGGTCGCAAACAGTATTTTCTAGGTCTCCCGTGCATTGTTCCACCTCTGCCACCCTTTTGTCAAGTGCTGTAATTTTCTTTGTGACCTCTTCGATCCCCATTTGTATCTCCTTAGTTATTGCTGCTAGTAGGTCTTTCAGGTCCAATTTGGTTGCGGACTGGGCTGCTTCCGGGTGGTGGTCATCTCCACGGTGGAATCCAGTGCATGTTTGGCTTTCTTTAGCTTCTCAATTGCGGAGTTGCCCATCAAGGTTGTGATATCTGTTTGTTTCGTTGTTTTGCCACTTTTAGCCATGGTGGATGTTTTGATTCTGAGGCCGCCACCCGGGCGTAGAAGGGCTTCTGTTGTCACTAGAATCTTGCGATGCTGTTGGTTCTGTTAGTCTTGGTGTCTTATGGAGCCCCTGGTTCTGTTACAGGATAGTGCTTTCTCCCCCAGTTGTGTCCCTGAGTCTGAGATAGTGCTGTTGCAGTGCTAGCTTTTTAGCTGTCTGTGAGTTCGGTTGTCAGGTGGGTATTTGGGTTTGTAGTGCGCACTATGTGAGTAGAGATGAAAGGAGCGGAGCAGCGGTGAGTGCCCCTTTGCTTTGGGAGGTCCGTGGGCCCTGCTTCTTTAATGGGTTGATGGTTTCGCCCCTCTTGGTAGAGATCCATCTGTAGGGGATCTTCAGTTCTCCTTCTCGGTGTGCTGTCTGATGCGGGGTGGTGACCGGTGGAGGGCTCTACCGGTGGTGTGCAAAAGTCTTTTTGGCGACTCCCGTTGTGGATGCCCTTTAGCTTTGGGAGGGGCGACCAGGGGGTTCTGTTTGTTGAAGGGTTGCTTGTGTTTCCCCTGGGTGGTATTCCAGCTGCTATGTCCCTGCGGCGCTCCTCCTCCGTGTGATATACGCTACTGGGTGTGGGCTCACCAGCGTTTTTCTGGAGCGCTCCAGGTGTCCCTCCACTCTTGCTTGTGGCAAGCTATTTAGTGCAGCCTGATTGGCTTGGAGATGTCGGGGGTCTCCCCCTTTGAGGGTTTCAGGTCGGGGACTGCAGGGCCTGGATGGGGTCCCCCTGGGCCCAACGCAGTATTGGCTCCGTCGGGGCCTCCTGTTATGGCACTCTTGGTGGAAGGGGGGACTCACCGCTGAGTTGTGATGAGTTTCTTGATGTAGACCCTCTGTTCACTTCTTGTCGGATCTCCTTGTGGGGGTCCCACGGGCTCAGGTGCTGTCCCGGTCCGAGGTCGTGGCGGCCCTGCGTACTCTGCAGCTCTAGTCTGTGTGTCCAGATGGGCGGCTGGCTCCTCCTCTCTACGGGTGCTGGTGTCGCACTCGAGACCCACGGCCGAAACCTGCCGAAACCTGCCCTCATTGCTGGGTTGCAGTTCTTCCTGGTGTGTTAGTCCCGGGGCATACTGGCCTCACTCCATCAGTGTCGCACTCCCCAACAGCACAGGTCTCAGGTGTTCATGTCAGTGGCGCTGCTTCTGCCCCTCCGTGACTTCTCGCTGTGCTCCAGGCTCCGTATGATAGGGGCCGCCATCTTTGTTCACATGTGATGTCTGAGCATGGCTTTGGCTCGGCGGTATCTAGAGATTGGCGCTTCTGTGAGTAGATTAAAGTGATGTGCTGGGTGCGGGACCACTCTAGCTCCCCATGGTGCTGTTTTGATGTAGTAACGGAGGAGAGTTTGTATTGAAAAACTGCTCGATCAGCAGGTCCAGCTAGGAGCTCTTCGGGAGCCATACTGTTCGTGTCTGCACCAAGCCACGCCCCCATACCCTTTACTTTTAAACTACCACAATCCCATCCCTCAGTTTGACATTCTCCTTAGTCTACTCACCATTTGCTTTTCCTTCGGTATTGGCTCCCCCCTCCAATCGACCACTTTCGCCTTCTGTCCGCAAAGCATTTGTGGAAACCAGGAAGGATTTTGTCAAAGAGGGAACTGTAAAGGTGGAGTCAAGTAGCCCCATCAAAAGCTCTGCTCCCATGTAGCCTACATGTTGGGAACCAGAAATTGCAACATGTGCAGTACCATTGAGAATGCCTATACCTCAGAGAATTTGTGAAACAAGGTATCCATGGACAAAGCCATATATGCATTCACAAAGAAATAATGGTCTGTTAGACAAAGTCCCAGAAGAAGTGTGAAAATGAGTGAAAGGTCAGACTGATGACGTCATGCAAAGCAGAGCTGACGCACCCAGAAAAAATACACGAGGTAAAAGAACATAAACATTCTATAAAATGTGAAGAGGAGGTGTCAAAGATGAGCAAAAAGTCAATAATTCCTTACATCATTAATTAATAACCATTATTTCAATCAGTCCATCGATCGTCTAATCAACAGAAATTCATTATCTTAAAATCAAATTCATACATATTTAAAATAGAAATAAGAGCATAAGGTGTATCCAAACCAAATCAAATGGTAACTTCTAAAAAATGGCAAATTCTAGATATATAGCACCATAAGAAAAATTCAAATAGCCCCAACGTGGCTCATAGCAGGCCAGGATCTTACTCATAATCAATCTCTACATTTCCTAAAGAATCCCCTCTCCCACGGCCATTGTTTGTATTCTGTTACCTGAATCGAAGTTAATCCGGTATCACTCCTTTTCCTCCATGTTATAGGGTCACCTTCCCTTACTTCTGATCCCCCATTCTTTTTTGTGCACTGGACCAAATTCAGAAAAGTGCTATATGTAACTTTGGGTTAAGTGTATTAATGCAATAAAACCAGAATTCATCAGTTCCCATGAAGTCTGGATTATGCACACATTTCTCAAGGTATTTATTGTAGCCGTCAGAAAGCTGTGAGCATAGGGTTAATACATGTCTTGCTGTCTCAGGTTTTGAGGAGTCTCTGCATATTCTGCAATACCTTGCAGATCCCGGGAGTACGGATCCCCGTAGTTGGGTGACAAGCGTAGGAAGATGGTTTATGCGCATTAGCAAGATAAAACGTCTCAATGCTGCAGAAGGACAGAGGTTTAGGTACAGTTGGCTCCTGTTGAAAGTATAGAGGACATAAGTCACAAACTTATAATTCTTTAAGGTTACCAAGTCTACATAGTTATTCTGCCAATCCCACAGGGAGATGCTCCTCTGAAGATGGTAAAACATGCTTTCATTATCTTGTCCCCACCGCGGGGTCCATCCACTTGCTTCACTCAAAGCAACCATGTCCCTTTCAATTTTAGATTTCTTGATTGCTCCCATACCCTCTTTCACACACTTCAACAGAGGGTTTGAGGGATTATTCTGGATCTTGATATAGAGTTCCGCTCTTTTACGCAAAACAATAGACTTGAGCGACATAATCCCTAACTCCAATTTTAGGATTGCCATATGGATGCATTGTGGGAGCCCCAACATTCGCCTCCAAAACTTCCCCTCAAGGATCTGTAACCATTCCAAGTTCATATTAATCAGGGATTCGAAGCCATAGATAACCATTGGCACAAAACATTGTAAGTACAGTTGCCGCGCACCCCAGATGGAGTAACCACTCTTGTCATAGGTAAACTTATAGATCAAAGCCGTTAGTTGGGCAGCTTTTACTTTGCGGGCCTGGATGCATAAAAGGTCATTCCCCCCACCATCGAATTCCACTCCAAGATTTTTATAGGAGTAAGTATACTTGATTTCAAGGATATCTAATTGCATGCAGGGGCGTGCTACCTTTCCAGAGGTGAGCAGGAATACTTCAGTTTTACTGTGATTAATAACTAATTTGTCGATATTGTATGTATATTTGTTCTATATAAAGCGCTTATGCACAAGTGCTTTATAATAACACATCATTATCATTTGGCCATGGACGTCTCCTTGCATTCACAGTAACCTGGTCATATGTGCCTATACACACAGATATTAATGATACATATGGTGATCCATTCTTGCATGAAATGTATATCACATTATAGTGATATCGTAACCATACTTTTTGTTGTCTACTTAGGGACAATGCTATGTGATGCCCCTTCTTGTTTTGTCAAGGGGTGAAAGGTTGTGATCCATCGCTTCCCTTGACGTCACTTCAGGTTGGGTAAAATGACATCACTTCCTGTGATGTAAGTGATGTCATCAGAGGTTATGGGTCGTGTGATGTCACTTCCGCTACCCCAGGCATTTTGGTGAAATGACGTCCCTGGTTGGTATATTGGTAGATGTGTATGTTGTGTGTGGCTAGGAAGGCCTTGCATAGTATTCTTAGCTAGTATGCATGCTCTAGTTACATTTCAAACAGACCCATACATGTGAAAATCAAAACCTTTGCATTTATTAGCTTATTACCCGTTAAGATGGATTTCTAAACTCTGACCTTGTGGGCAGAAGTTTAGGAGGCCACCCTCTGTTTAGTGAAACAGGGGAACCTTCTGGACAAGCCAGACCAATCTAGGTAGCTTGGCAGGTGGTCAAGACTAAGTCTCAGGAGGGGTGAGAGTGATCGGAAGCCCACAATGAGCACACAGAGCAACAAACCACAAATTACTCTTAGACAAGTGTATATGAAAAATATCTATACATTTATTGTCGGCCGCACCAATACACACAAGTAACTAGTAATGCAAAAACAGCTCACACACAAAATCCTTATACTATACAATATATATACATTACGTTTCCAAATACAATTCAGTGATAAAATACAGCCACAACCCTTAAAGAGAGGGTTGAATTAGCACATTAATAGCAGTAGGCAATTCTTCAGAGTCGTTGCCAAACTTTCAATTTCAGCCCTAAGAAGAGTGAAGCCTTTTGCTCAACAGTACAGTTGTGCGTAAAAATGCACAATCGCGCAGGTGAAGCAAAAGGTGGGTCTTCTTGGGAGGGCTGTAGCAAGTCAGGAAGGGGCTTGAGGCGATGAATAATTGGTTCCCACTATTCGAGTAGGTCTTGCCCTTGGCAGCAAAGCAGTGTTCAAATGGCGAGAATAGCTATGAAGCGCAGGCTAACCCAGCCAAGTTTGAATACCTTTCAAAGGATACATGTATGTAAAAGTGAAAGGTTGTGCCAGGGGGCCACCGGTAAGTGATGCAAGTACTCACCGACCCTCGGCACAGTTCGGACGAAACTTTGCAAGTTTAGTCGATGTCACTAGTAGGTTCAAGTCGTACAGTTGTGCGCCGATCCGGCTTTCAGCAGCCACGGGGGATAACGATCGTCTGTGACGGGACAGTTGCCTTTTCTCAGCTTCCAAAGGAGGTATGAAGAAAATCACAGGTGCAGGCAGCATTACACGCTCTCCTAATTTGGGACCCAGAGGAGCTAGACATGTGAAATATGGCGGTAGAATGCACGGGACCACAAGCAACTGATGTCCCAAGTCTCGGGTTTCCACTCAAGACAGAGGCGGTTCTGCGGGATACCCTGAGGTAGAGCTGGACAGTTCACTGGATAGCCCAGGAACACTTCCAAAGGGGCTCGTTCGGTGGGTCAGCAGGGTCCACCGAGTGTAGTTGTTCCCAGGCCTTCTTGATCGAAGAAGAAAGCAGAGGTCCGACGGGACAGTAGAGAGCGAAGGGTGCCAAAACCTTCCAAAGTTTCACAAGTCTGCTTCTTTGTGCAGGAGATTTGGTTCCTTCAGTAGTTTAGTGAGAACTCAGGAGATCAACCTGGAATGAATGCAGAGCCCCTTGTCTTATCCAAGATTAGCTTTGTGCCAAAATCGAGGACTTCCAATCGAAGATCTGTTCTCTTGCAGTAATCCCAGTCATGGACCAATCACGGTCTGCGGTGGTCTCAGTCATTGAGGTACTCCAGACATCCTGGAACCAGTATTGTGGATTGGGACCAGACAGTCCAAACCCACTTCCTGGGCACACACACATGACAGGCAGAAGCCCGTGAAAGAGATTGGTTTTCGAGGGGGGGCTACATGCCCAAATAAGGAAAACCTGGGTTACTCGACCAGGGTGAAGGCAAGTGACACAATGGCCATGGGACAGAATAAAAGACTTGTGGCTCAGTCATTTTTGGACCCGGCCACAGTCTTGAACCAAACGCGGTAAATGCGATATGATTCAGTAAAAAGAAGTCAAATATTATAAAAAGAAACTGCTGCCACCAGTTCATTCCAGGCACACTCGTACAATCACCAACAAATCCTTTGACGGTGTCTAGGGCCAAAAAACAAAAAGGAACCCCAGCACACGGTACTGGAAGGTATATTGTGCACTGTTAAAAAGTTATCAAGAAATGGCAACATAGTCAAAGACTAGGGAAACATAGTTTCACCACACTGACAGTCTGAAGGATGTGTCAGTTTCCCCATAACAAGAGAGCAAAAGCCCAGGGGAGTTCAGCTGAAGGCTGGGCTCCACTGAACTAAGTCAGTAGGAAAGCCAAACAAAAGCAAAATGTTTGGGGGGGGTCCATAAATGGAGGGAAAATTGCATATAGAGGAAATCTTTCCTAACACTCGCCTCTACCAGACTTAGGACAGGGGGAACTAATCCATCCCTGTATAGGCCTCATGTTCAGGTTGGTTTAACATTCTAGACAACCCATCAACATCGCTATGTCGGACACCTTGCCTGTGCTCAATGGTGAAGTCAAACTCTTGCAGGCTTATGGACTACGTGAGCAACTTTAGATTCTCTCTGTTCATGTTCATCAGCCACTTTAAGGTTTTATGGTCAGTTTGCATGGTGAAGTGTGTCCCATAGAGGTATGGCCTCAGCTTCCTTAGGGCCCACATGACAGAGAAACATTCTTTCTCTCCTGTGGACCACCTGAGCTCTCAGTCCTTAAGCTGGCGACTAATGAATCCAGTCGGTTGTTCCTTGACTTTCTCATCTATCTGTGATAGTACAGCACCTATCCCAATGTCAGAGGCATCTGTCTTCACAATAACAGCACGTTTGTAGTCAGGGGCCCTGACGATAGGGGCCTGGCACACAGAGTGTTTTAAGCCATTGAAGCCTTCTCACACTCCTCAGTCCAAGAGACCTTCTTAGGCTTCTTCTGAGTATTGAGAGCAGTCAGAGGGGCAGCTATGGTACCATAGTCTGCCATAACATTTTGATAGTACCCAGTGAGTCATAATAATGCTCTCACTTGGGTTTGTGTAATGGGGGTAGGCCATTCTTGTACTGCTTGTACTTTACTGGATAGAGGCTGATACCTCTTTCCACCTACTTCATGCCCAAGGTAGACCACAGATCCTTGACCAATCTGGCACTTGCTGGCCTTTATGGTCAAGTGGGATTTCTGAAGAGCCTGTAACACAATTCTAAGGTGCTCTGCAAATGTGCCTCCCAGGTGGCACTGAAGACGGCTATATCATCCAGATATGCTAAGCAGAATTCACCCATCCCATTTAAAACATGGTTCACAAGCCTCTAAAAAGTGGCAGGTGTATTTTCCAACCCAAAGGGCATTGCCCTGAACTGGTAAAGGCCTTCTGGAGTTGTGAATGCTGTCTTCTCCTTGGCATTCTCAGCTAGGGCTATTTGCCAATAGCCTACAGGGAGGTCAAATATGCTGAGGTACTTGGAGGCACCCAAGGTATCCACCAGCTCATCAGTTCTAGGTAGAGGGTGACCATCTGTCCTGATGACAGAATTCAGAGTCCTGTAATCTACACAGAACGGAAGTTCAGAGGTACCAGCTTTTGGCACTAAGACCACTGCACAGGATCAGGGACTAATGGAAGTCTCAATCACTCCCAGAGCCAACATATTGTTGACCTCCACCTTGATGTAGGATCTCACCTTATCTGACATTCTGTATCCCCTACTTCTGGTAGGTACACTATCTGCAGTGTCAATCTCATGTTTGCACCAAGGTGTCAAACCTGGAGTCAGTGAGGAAAAGGATGAGAATTGCCTGAGCAAAGTTCTTAATTCCCCTGGTTGGTCAGAGGTCAAGTGAGGGGCCACTTGGACACCCTCAATGGAGCCATCTGAAGGACCATTCTGGAATAGGTCAGGGAGAGATTCTGATTCCTCCTCTTCCATATCTGATGCCAGTAGCAGTGTATCTATTTCAACTCTAGGGATGAAAGCCTTCAGTCTATTTATGCAAAACACTTTTGGGGCCTGTCCAGGCCATCTAAGGTCCATCAAATAGTTAACCTCACCTAGTTGCTCCACAACTGTGTAAGGGCCTGACCATTTATCCTGTAGGGCTCGAGGCCTTATAGGGCCATGATCAGGACTTCTTAACCTGCGGTAAAGTAAACAAGTGAAGCTTTCTGGTCATATCAATGTCTGACCAATGCCTGACCAGCCTTCAACATGTCACTGGCCTGAGCCATCAGGAGGACCATCCTCTTCCTTAACACCAGCACATAGTCCACTACATTGGTAGTGACAGGAGGAGTGGGGAGCTCCCACCCTTCCTTGACTATGGCCAGTGGCCCCCCTTACATGGTGGGCTAAAAGAAGCTTGAAGGAGCTGAAGCCAAAGCCCTCTTGAGGCACCTCTCTGTAAGCAAAGAGTAAGCATGGTAAGAGGAGATCCCACTTTCTCCTTTGGGGTTCTTCCAGAGCCCTAATCATGCTCTTGAGAGTTCTATTAAACCTCTCAACTAAGCCATTTGTTAAGCTGATGAAAACATTATTTTTTGGTTCAATATACACACAGCTGTTATGCTTTGTATATACAACATAAAACATTATAAAGTGAAACAGTAGTAAAAGAGATAAAAGGGAATGCAAATGGATACATATACAACATGCAGAACAATATAAAACAGATATTGATCATTAAAACCTCACTGGAAGAATATATATAAAAGATACATAGTATCAGATAACATACCTAATAAGAAGCCAGTTTCAACCAAACACAGATTCAGAAAATTAATAGTATCTCTCTTATAAGTGACCCCACACTCCTTCGATATGGATTGCATATATTTGGACATACAGTTGCTGCCTCTGTTAGACACAACTTCTTTAGGGAAGCCAACCCTAGTAAATATGCCAAGCAAAGCTTTAGCAATTGACTTGGCAGTCACTGTCTTCAGTGGGATGGCTTCAGGGTATCTGTTGGCAGGGTTAACCAGCACCAAGATAAACCTATTGCCAGAGGATGTCTGAGGGTCAAGGGGACCAACTATGTCAATTCCCTACCCTCTCAAATGGCACTCCCACAACAGGGAGTGGCACCAATGGAGCCTGGATTGTTGGACCACTTTTTCCAGCGATCTGGCAAGTGGCACAACTCCTGCAATGGCTTTCTACTTGCACCCCCATCTTGGGTCACTAGAGTGCATGGATAAACTTTGCTTGGTTCTCTTGATCCCAAAGTGACCAGCAAGGGGGACTTAATGCGCCAATTTCAGGTGGAAGGGCCTTACTTGAAGGAGGTCCACCAACCTCCTGTACAGGAGCCCACCTTCCCAATAGATCGTATGCTTTCCAGGAGGGCACTGTCAAGCTAGGAGCAGGCCTGTCTCCTAGGCCTTCCAAACATGGGCACTCACGTTGGCCCTCACTAAACCCCTTCCCTGTCAGGAACCCCTTCAACCAATAAACTTTGGGGTTCAGGATGGTCATGGGGGTTGAGTATTTCAGGCAGCACCTCTTTCTCATCAGGGTCAGGTGCTTGTCCAACTACCTCCACCTCAGTGGTAGGTGGGTTTGGGGGAATATTCTATTTCCCTCATTTTGATTTTCTGAACCCTTAGCCTTGGGTTTCCCCTTTGGCTTTGGCTCAGCCTTGGACTTGGTCAGGGCAGCTCTTGTTTGTGACCTTGTGCGGCGTCTCTGTGCTGTACACCACACAAGACCTAAGTCTCTGAGGTCATTACCCAGCAGGACCTTTCCAGGGACTTGCCTCTGTATGCTCACAGGAATCCTCCCTACGGTACTATTGATAGTTAGATTTATAGGCATTACTGGGAACTTGAGAGGGGGGCCATCAGCTAACATGGTGGGCATCAGGGGAGCTCTGGCAAGCTCCTCCTGGTTGACCAGTGTGGCATCCACCACTGTTCTGCTGGTTCCACTATCCCTAAGGGCAGGAGTGTCTACTTCATTTATCAGCACACTGGGGGTCATTACAAGTTTGGAGGTAACCATGCCGCTATTAGCGGCATGGCTACCCCCTTACAGGCTACCGGGTCCGGGTTCCTCGAATGAGGAATTAACGGGCCATTCCAACCTTGGAGAACCCGGTAATTCCTCATTTGAGGAACCCGGACTCGGTACATCCCCATTCCCATTCGAGCCCCCATAGGGCTCAATGGGAATGGGGATGATGCTAACAACGGGCCCGTTAATAACGTTAATGCTGGCCCGCTCGCGGGACCCGCTAAGGGCGCCTGGTTTTACCCGGCGAACTTACCGGGTCCCGCGAGCGGACCTCGTAATGAGACCGGCCCCGTTAAACCCCTACCGCCAAGTTCGTAATGACCCCCACTGTCTTCAAAGTAGTGTTTGGTGTTGTCGGGTATCCTAGCATAAGCTTCTGAAACTCCTGGCTCCCAAGAACCCAGGGAAGCTAATACTACCTCAGATTTTATCCCACTGGGGAAGGAATCTGACGAGAAGGATGCACCTGTGATAATTTCTTCCTCCTCATAGGAGGGGAAGGCCAGACTCACAGAGTGGACCCCCAAGGTGTTCACCTTAAATCTAGGGTCCCCCTTCACATGGTCACTTGCTCCACAAGCCACACAAGATCCACTGGGTTGGTGTACATAGGGAGGCTTACTGTAACCTGAGCTATGCTTGGGAGGGTTACTCCCACTACTCTACTGTTCTCAGTTGACTTACCCTTTTTAAACTTTTTGTGGCCCTTCTGAGGAAGATTTTTCAGATACCTCCACCCTCCTTATCCCTGTGCATTTTCCCTTCCTCCTGCTTTCTAGAAGCAGGCTTGTCCTTATGGGAACCTTTGTGTGACACCCATAAATCTGCTGCAATGGCTAACTTCTTAGGATCTATCGCCTTAGAGTCAGCCAATTGCTGCTTAAGCTCAGTGAAACAAGAAGCAAACAAATGTTCAAGCATGACTACATACATCGTACCCTCAAAGGTGGTGACCGTGTATCCTTCCTTCCACCCAACCAGTCAGTCAAGTTTTTAAAAGAATCAACAATGTAAGAAACCCAAGTCTACCTACTTTCTTTTTGCATTCTCTGAATCTTTTCAAGTATTGGGCAGGAGTGTTCCCAAACTTTAAGACCAGAGGTTGCTTCAATTTTGCAAACACTTTTCTGTCAGCCTTTGACATATCCATAATATCACTGCAGCTAGATTGGGGTGGTCGACTGAGCAACCATGCAATCTGATCAGCATCCACTACATCTTGTGCCTCACATGCATACTCAAATGCAGTCAACCAGTCCATAATATAATTCTTGTCATCATATACACTGAGCAGATCTTTTGGGAAATCTTGGATGAGAGGAGGGGCCAGACCCATTACCAGACCCTCTAGTGGAAACATTGGTGCCTTGCAATCTAGCAAGCTCCAACTGGTGGTCCCTGTCCTTCTGCTTCACTGACCTCTCCAAATCCAGCGTAGCCATGCGAAATGCAAGCTCCTTCTGCTTAAACAGCAGTTTCTGCTTCTTGAATTCCAACATGGCCTCAGCCCCAGAGTGGGCCAGTGAAACAGAGGACACATTCTCATCATTATCATCATCATTGCTTCTCTCTACAGTAGCACTAGTCAATATATTACTGGTACTTGGGATAGCCCCAGTACCTTCTGCACAATCATAGGAGGGCAAAGCCAGAATCCGCATTTCCTTCCAATCTGTGATCCTTTGGACCATTTTGGAGTTAGAACCTGTGGCCGACAGGCCCCTACTGGTACAAATCTTTCTTAGTGTCTCAGATCTAGAGGCACTCAAAGCAATGCCTGTAATTGCTTCCATATTATAAGTAAAGGCAGATGGCTTACAGGTCACGTTAACCTAAGAACACCTTGTCTCTCATGTAAGTGTAACCTGGATACCTTATCAGTGCACAACACAGGATACCTCTGATCTTATTGCACCGCTTTTCACCAATTTGTTAAGATGGATTTCTAAACTGTGACCTGGCGGGCCACCATCGGTTTAGTGACACAGGGGAACCTTCTGGACAAGCCAGACCAATCTAGGTAGCTTGACAGGCGGTCAAGACTAAGGACCTCATCACGAGTTGGGCGGTAATGCGGCGGTTTTCCTGTCGAGCTTAAATAGCGCTAACGCCAAGCCCTCCGGCGGATAGTCTGCCAGATCACGAGTTTTCATGCACGCGCACAGGGACATGGCAGTAGCGCAAATAGTGCTCGATGGGAAAACGGTCCAAGAACCCGTAAATCCAGCGCACCGTGCGCTACCGCCATACTGCGCTAATAGCGCGCGCCATGAGTGCGCGCAATTAGCGTGCAGGAAACGCGTCAATGCCGGAACGGGAAACAAAGCGGCGGCCATCTTGGACATCACAATCCATCGGATATCACAGCCCCTGCAAGCCATCCACCCCTGGGAAGAGTGAATCATGTCACAGGAGCGCAATAGGGGCAAGTCAGCCCTGGACAGGGTGAGGAAGCCCAAATTTAGTGACCAGGAGCTGGCCGTACTGGTGGAGGAGGCAGAGATCCACCATGAAAAACTGCAGCAGCGCAAGACCAGTGGCCAGCGCCGAGCACAGATCTGGCACAACATAAAAGAAAGGGTTTCTGCAGTGGGGCGCGTGCCCCGGGATGAGGAGGATTATCGCAAGCTCCTCAATGACTTGCGTGTGAGAGTCCTTGGCATCCTCTCACAGCACAGGAGTGCAAGCAGTGGCACTGGTTGAGGGCCACCACCACCACCCGAACTCACACCCTCGGAGGAGAAGATGACTGCCCTAATTGACATGGGCACCATCGAGGGAATTGTGGAGAGCAGGCAGGCACTGGCATTGATCCGACTGCAGGTGAGTCCCACCCCGAATGCATGCAACTGAAAGTACCACACATGCAGACCCTGAGTGAATGAATGTGAAGAAATGCGTGTGAGGCACTGCAGACACCCATAAGTGCGCCCTTGAACCATTGAACCGTAGTGCTGCCTAGACTACCCTGCCCGTGCAGTGCATCAATAGAAGGGGCAGGGGACAGACATTCATAGCCATGGGACAGCTACGTAGAGTGTGAGTGTGCAAGAATACACCCCCAAGACCCTGAGCATAGTGCACCCCAACCCCGCATGTGATCTTGTCACACAAACATTCCCATGCAGTGTACCTCCACACTCACACATCACACCAATCACCACATGGTGACTGAACAATATGCAAGTGGCATGCATAATTGATACTGTCTACAATCCCACTTGATGGCATGAACTGCTTTATACTTATGTAGGTTGCCTTGAACTCAATCCACACCCTATGTACCCCACAGGCACACGGCGAACCACACGGGATGAAGATGACGGGGAGGAGGCCACTCAATCACAGCGCCCGAGGCAGCGTGCCTCGACCAGCACCACCACCCCACAAAGGGGGCGCGCGGAAGGGAACCGACGCCAGACCCTTCCCACATCACCACAACGCAGCCCAACCAGACCGCTGCAGCACACACATGTCTGCAGGGAGTCCGCGGCCAGCTTTCCTAAGCCACCATGCAGACTCCTGATGCAGAGGGAGTCACCTGTGGGTCAGAGACCGACGTGGGAGTGACACCTCCACGTGCGCATCAGGCAGGACTTTTGTATTCCCCCGGAAGCAGTGGCGCCGAAGGGATGGGCACACCACAGGGGACCCCAGTGCCCAGCATACAGGGAGCACAAACCCCACGTGTGCATGTGCGTCGTGTCCGCACACCACAGCCAGACGAAGACACACCATCATATGGCAGCCCTGAAGACCGGCACTCAGAGCCCGGCTGCCCAATCCAAGCCAGCAACATGACCCCATGCAGCCCCCCCCCCACAACAGCGCACAAGTGGCAGGCCGGTACCTGCCACACCAGGGGTACCCTTCGTCACAGGAGCAGCAGTGATGGGATGACTGGACGTAATTGAGGCCAAACAGGCCAAAGTTGAATCCATGGCCAAAGTGCAAAGCTGGCACATCAAGGCCATCAGTGCATCCATACGTCATGGCTGCAAGTACATTGCGCGAGACAATGTGCATACACGCAGAGTGGTGGAGCAATGCACCTCAGCCTTGACAGGGTTTGGTCAAAGGGTAAGGGAGTTGTGCGAGGCAGTATCAGCACTTGCTGAGCAGGCAAGGGAAGGGAACAACCTTCTCCGTCAGCATATGCAAGCAACCGGGTCAGTCCCATCAACCTCCACTACACCCACGGAGGGATCCCTTGAGCCTTCTCCTAGGCGCCGTTCAATGCGCCACCTGAGGTCACACACACCAGAGGGGCCTGGACATGGAAAGCGCCGGCGACCATCGTAGTTGGACATGGCATCTTTGTGGGTGCCCTGAGAACAAACATGCACCTACCTGCACTGTTGTGGGGAGTTCACTGGGGGGAGGGGGGATTGTGTTCTGGGTGTTCACTGGGGGAGGGGGGATTGTGTGTTGGGTGTTCACTGGGGGGAGAGGGGATTGTGTGCTGGGTGTTCACTGGGGGGATGGGGGATTGTGTGCTGGGTGTTCACTGGGGGAGGAGGGATAGTTAAACTTAGAATAAATCACGTTTCAAAATTCACAAAGCATGGACAGTTGTGATTGTGATTAAGTGCTCTTTAATGTTGAAGTGACATGTGCAAAATGTAGCCGTCACCCGTATAAAAAAAAATAATCATCAATCAAGCCCTGTCTGGCCAACCTCCCCTCCCTCAGCCCAACCCTTTGTGCACGTGCAACACCTTCAGGCACGTCATCAGCTTCACTCCCATCCTCAGGTGGCTGCACATGAGCATCGGGGGGGAAGTGGCACATTCCTGCGACACCAAATGTTGTGCAGCATGGCACAAGTCAGTACGATTTTTCCAACTTTTTCAGGTGCATACATCAATGCCCCTCCCGTACGGTCTAGGCACCGGAAGCGTGCCTTCAGCAGTCCAAATGCCCTCTCCACGCAGATCCGTGTACGATCATGGGCAATGTTGTATGCCCGCTCTGCTGCAGTGTGTGGATGACGCACATGGGTCATGAACCATGTGTACTGGGGATATCCAGAATCACCTGCAGGGGAGAGAAAGCAGGTTTGGGGAGAAGGTGAGTTCAGCAGTGTTTGTTACATATAAAAGGGCATCAATTTGCCCCCATTTTAGTTTGAGCAAACCATTTTACATTGTCCCACTTTCCATGAGTATAAAGTCGATCCTACATGGGAAGTGGTGATTGTATTGTCTTTGTCTGTTTGTTGGAATGGGAAGTTATGCTATTTTCTGCTTTTGTGTCATTTTTAACTTGTGCAACCTAGGATCAGTGTGACAATCAATGGGTTATTAAAAAATTGTCTATCCCATTAGATGCCACATGAGTTGTCTTGAAGAGAAAAACTGATTCTCTTTATCTTCCTGGGTGAACTCTCTTTTTTCCTTCCCTTGTTTTTACTGGTAGTCTCCTCCGATTCAAGTTAAACTGGAAGAGAGTGGGTTGGGACTTTCAAGGTTGAATGCATTACACACCATAGAAGTGGTAATTTCATTCTTATTCTGTCACTATTAGACAGGTGTTGTAACACCGCAACCTAGTTGAGAGTGCACAGTAGGCAGGGATAGTACCTTTGTTTCGCTCTATCCTTCTGTCTTCAGCCACAACCTTGTTCTATTCCTTCTTTTTATGAATAGATTTCAGTCCACCCCACAGTAAAAAACCTTTTTGGGGCTTGGTTTTATGTACTGGACCTTGTCTTGGGTTCTCTGTTAGCTGCTAGTAGCTTTTACACAGTTGTGTGTTGCCTAATCTTTTGTGTGAACGAGTTCAGTGGGTGTACAAGGCTCAGTCATCAGTGTCATTTTCAGCTGGATCAAGTTTCTGTTGAGTAGGTCATGCCATCTCATCGCAATGTTGGATCCGACCTTTTACTTCCAGGACATGCATGGTGTGAGGTTGCCTTACAGCTGTCTATCTATGTATTTGTGAGTTGTCATGTGCATCACACTCATAAATCACATGAGGCCTACTTGTCGTTTGGTCACTGACATTATGGAGTGTGCTGTGCTACGAGCAGCATTGATTCAATGGAGTACTCACAACTTGGTACTCCTCTGTTTCAAATTGTAACAGTACTCATTCCTTTGTCACTGGGGAAGGGGACCCTTCCATCTGCTTGTGCATGCGACAAGTGGCTACCTCAAGTGTCATTGCCATTCCCTTTGGCTGTTGTTGCATTTGCTGGTTGCCACTATTGTGTAGTGTTCTCCAGGCATTTCATTGGCCAATCAGGGGACAGTGTTTGGGGGATGTACATTGGCATTAATCAGACTACTTATGTGTAGTGCTTTTGTCGATGTGCCGACTTTTGTGATACATTTGCATGACTGTCGGTGGGCAGGGTGGGATGTCTGACTGTGTCAGTGTGGGAAGCCATAGTGCAACTCACACAGGAAGCTTTGTGGTGGTAGGCCTTCCACATGTCACTGTGCTGCCACATGTCTTTTACATCCCGAATGAGTGTCTTCTGCTGTGTTGGACATGTGCAAGGTTTCTCGTGCAAGGTGCTTGAATGGAAATGCTGCAGTGATGGTGCTGCCTATTACCATTCAGGGATTTCACTGTGTGTGACCAGCCCCATCAGATGTGGATCAACATGCATTATGGTATACATTTGTACTCACCCAGCAGCCATGTGTTTTGCCCTTGGTGCCTTTCCATGTACACTGGCAGGGTACTGTTGCACAGGACCATGGAATCGTGGGTGGATCCTGGGTAGCAGGCACAGCAGTGGTTGAAGGTGAGGTCAGGGCCACACGTCATCTGCACATTCAGGGAATGGTAATTTTTCCGGTTTCTGTAGGCTGCCTCATGTGCCTGGGGTGGTACGAGTGCTACATGTGTGCAGTCCAGGGCTGCTATTACATTCGGGACTTGGGCAATGACATCAAATAGACCCTTCAGCTGGTTCACCTGTGCCTGTGTGGCTGACAATGCGATGTGCTCGTTCACATGATTCAACAGTGCATCCGGCACCTGTCCCAGCATGACACTGAATGTGGACTGGGCCATTCCATGCATCATGGCAACGGTGTGTTGGTAGCTGCCAGTCCCGGGGAATTGTAGCACGGACACAAGCTTCACAAGTGGGTGTACTGCTGTGCTGATGGATATATGGCTACTGATGTCAGCCTGGATTGTGTCCAGCAACTGGGTGATGGTTGCCCTGTCCAGCCGATATTCGGTCACCAACTGGCCATCAGTCAGGGCCCATGGTGTTGGCCTGACCCTGGGGATGGCTGGCCACCTTGCTGGTGCTGCTCTCCTCCGCCTTCTCCTCATCCCCACCACCCCCTGCGCTCCCATGGCCCTGGCCTGGTTGTCTGGCCTCTGTAGCTCCAGGCGCAGCAGGTAAATGTCGACATCAAGGCTCCCTGCTCCAAATAGCAGCATGGTGTTTGGAAGTGTGTGTTGTGCATGGGTGGGTCCTTTGTAGGCCTCTGATTTGCATTGGTTTCACCTGGGCCCTTATTGCTGTCTCCTCCCTGCTCCTGCTGGTGGAATGGTGTTGGGGAGGGTGTGTTGTGCATGGGTGGGTCCTTTGTAGGCCTCTGGATTGCATTGGTTTCACCTGGGCCCTTATTGCTGTGGCCTGTGTTCTTTTACCTCCAGCATTTTGCTGGGGGTATTTTCGGCAGATTATCCACTGCTTTTCTGGCGCTAATTGCGCCTACGCCAGACTCGTGATTGCTATGTTTTAGCGCAAATGGATACTGCCACTTTTACAGCCGACGCTTGTACAGCCGACTGTACTTGCGCTGGCTGTAATGGCGCCGGCGGTATTTGGACTTGTGATCCAACGGACCCTTAAAATCAGCGCTGATAGCATTACCGCCGATTTTAAGGGTACCGCCCAACTCGTGATGAGGCCCTAAGTCTCAGGAGGGGTGAGAGTGATCGGAAGCCCACAATGAGCACACACAGCAACAAACCACAAATTACTTTAAAAATATCTATACATTTATTGTCAGCCGGACCAATAGACACAAGTAACTTTAGTAATGCAAAAACAGTTATAACCCAAAATCCTTATACTATAATATATATATTCATTACGTTTCCTAATGCAAATCAGTGATAAAATGCAGCCACAACCTGTAAAAAGAGGATTGAAGTAGCACATAAATAGCATTAGGCAATTCTTCGGAGTCGTTCCCTAACTTTTGAGTTCAACCCTATGAAGCAGGTGAAGCAAAAAGCAGGTCTTCTTATGAGGGCTGTAGCAAGTCACGAAGGGGCTTGAGGCGATGAAGACTTGGTTCCCACTATTCGAGTAGGCCCTGCCCTTGGCAGAAAAGCAGTGTTCAAACGGCGAGAATAGCTAGGCGGCTCACGCTAAACCAGCCAAGTTTGAATACCTTTTAATGGATACTCGTGTGTAAAAGTGATCGGTTGTGCCAGGGGGCCACCTGTAAGTGATGCAAGTACTCACGGACCCTCAGGACAGTTCAGACAAAACTTTTCCAGTTTAGTTGAAGTCACTAGTAGGTTTTAGTCCTGAAGTTACTCTGCGCTCCAGATTTCAGCGGCTGCGGGGGAGAACAATCGTCCATGACAGGACAGTTGCCTTTTCTCAGCTTCCGAAGGAGGTATGAAGAAAATTCCAGTGCAGCAGGCTTCAGGGCACAAGAGAGCAGAATAGCAAGGGATCTACAGTGACCGTCACCAACAGGTAGTGATGCGGGAATCACAGGTGTGGGCAGCGTTGCGCAATTTCCTAATTCTGGACCCAGAGGAGCTAGGCCTGAGAAATTTGGTGGGAGAATGCACGGGACAGCAAGCTATGCCCCAAGTCTCGAGTATGCACGCAAGACGGTGGCGCTTCTGCAGGATACCCTCTGGTAGAGCTGAATAGTTCACTAGGTGCCCAAGGATCACTTCCCGAAGGAGCTTGTTCGATGTGTAAGCAGGGGGCTCCAAGAGTAGTTGTTCCCACGACTCCAAAGGGGCGAAGCGCCTTAGCAGGCCTTCTTGATCGAAGAAGAAAGCAGAGGTTGACAGGACAGCAGAGGGCGAAGGGTGCCAAAACCTTCCAAAGCGTCTCCGGCAGTTTAACAAGTCAGTTTCTTCATGCAGGAGACTTGGTTCCTTCTGTAGTTCGATGAGAACTCAGGTGATCGACCTGGAATGGATGCAGAACCCCTTCTCTTCTGCAAGATTAGCTTTGCTCCAAATTGGAGGACTTCCAATCGAATATCTGCTCTCTTGCAGGGATCCGAGTCGTGGACCAATCACGGTCCATGGTGGTCTCTGTCATTCAGGCACTCCATCAACCTTACAAAAGGCAAAAAAGTACCCCTTTGGAATACTCCTCTCTCGCACGGTCAAGGGGTGACCACAAATGTTTATATATCAAGGAGACAGGTTCAATGTTCTTCAAATTTCACTGATCTATATACATGATGGTCTAATACAACCTGAATCCTCCCTGTACCTCTAGTCTTGAAAAAATAGACCAAGTACGTGATGCTAATGCTCGGTATCAGAAAAATGTTTAATAATGTTTTACACAGAGATAAAAAAAACTCCTAAAAATGTTCTGCATGAGTATAACCCAACATCACAAAACATGGTAGATATAAAACCAATAAAATTCACATACATATAACCACATACAATGGTAAAACACAGTACAAGACACACAAATGGTTTTAACACTTCTTATAACCGCTGAGTATAATAACTCAGACCAACACAGATCCCGACATGTTTCAGTTCTTTGTTGCACTAATTGCACGAACTTTCTTCCAATGTATTCCTCTTTGTATGGTATTAGTAGTGCTGGTGTCTCAATATACCCTTAAATAGCTGTAGACTCCAAACTTTATCCGGCCTGTACAGACGGATAGTACTTCATTCTTCCACATTAGCCAAGATGCAGAACGCCCTTCAAGTTATCCAAACTTTGCTCGCTTAGTTTTTCTAAACAATAATGCTGGAACTGCTTCCCTGCATCATTTACGTGCACACAGCAATATATCAGTTAGGCCGAAGCAAACTTTTCAAAGTTAATTGTGTTTTGCATGATACATTGAGCATAGCATCATCCCCCCGAGAGACGACATTCTTTGTGTATGTGTGTAGTGCTAAACTATGGCAAAATGCATTTGCAAATACAGTGCTTGGACGCCCTCATGCAGGTGCTATACATTCAGTGAATATACAGTTCACCGTATACACATTATTATACTTTGGTTAAAGGGGTTACTTCCTGGTTGTCTGATCGGTACAACGTCCTTTTATCGTCAGGTACTTCTACGCCAACATTTTAAACGTGTATATAATAACGAAAAAGTTCATCACATTTTTTGGGCGGCAAGGAGTGGGAAAGAGTGGATAAGGGGTTGGGGGGTCAGGTATAGTTAAAAATAGGCAGGGGAGGTCAGGGGGGGGTTCCCCCCAAACAAATCTGATCACACTATAGTTGGGATCTTAATATAACCTGGGCACTAAACCCTCAAAACACATCTTTCTCAGCCAGACCGGAGGCTTACAAAATAGCTGATGCCTGGCACTGGCTGGGGGGGCTTTTGGGGTTATCTGATTTGCTGTCTACTATAGCCCATGGCCTATTGTGTGAAAAAGGGAGCATATGCAAGTGTATAATTCCTTTGGGGTCTCCTAAACCCTTGTGCCATGTTCGGGTTTCTGGAAGGTATGGGTGAGCCTTATACTGGGTCAAAACCTGTGATGCCACTTTGTCACCATATGTCTCCCCTGAGGGATCACCCGAAGATGCAGAACCCAGGGTATACAGTTCGTGGGTCTTTCTAACTGAACAGAGACATGCCTAGGGATTAAGTAGAACTACAAGCAAGCCATAGGAACATTGAAGGGTGAATTAATAGATCAAACTTTCTAAAGGAACATAGATAGTCCTCTCGCCCTTGGTCCTCTCGTTTAGATTCCACCAGCCAGCAGTTAAAAGGTTCACACATGGCACAAGAATCACTTCAAATCTCAGAGGGGGTTGAAGGGTTTTTGTTCATATTTTTGTCGGTTGTAGGCCTGACCCTCTCTCTCACTCTTGTTTGGCACCTCCTTGCTAACTAGTACCTACAAAAGATTGACCCCCTACTGATGAATTATGTCTTATACTAAGGATGAGGACCTAAAGGCAAATTGCCTTCTCTAGCTAAACTCCCTGAGAGCCTTCCGAATTGTCCCTACTCTATCCAATTGTTAGTGTTCTATCAGGGTCGGGCATTGTTCCATACAGAACCCTGGTTGGATTCAGTCCTTGCTCTATCATGCCCAGTCTCCACTCTCATGTCCTTCCACCTATTCACCCCCTCAGCTCACTCCACCCACCCCTCCTCTCTCTTCTACTCTGTCCCTCCAATGTCTCTCACTAATTGTGGTTCTTGCCTCCAGCCTTCATTACCACCTTCCTTCTGACCTTACTACTCCTTCCTACTTATTACTGCTCCTTCTCCAATCCACTACTTCCTCCTACAGGTTACTACTCCCCCTCCACACTAATATTCCCTCCTCCATACTACCACTCCCTCCTCTGCTCTACTACTCCCTCCTACTCACTACTTCTCCCTACTCTCCCCACTATTAATCAGACACTCATTTCACTCAGTCCTGTTCACTTCACAGCCCCTCCTTGCACTAACTCTTTTAATCACACTTGCCAAACTAACACACACGGTCACACTGCAGTACCACTTTCACTCACTACCCAATATCTCACCTTCTCCACAGAAATCTCCTCCACATTCCTCTACTCGTTTCTCCCTCCTGCTGGTCTCTGGGTCTTCCACCTCCTTCTCCTCCTCTGACCTCAGCCGAGTAACCCATACTTCCTGTTACCTATAGGCTCCTTTTATCCCCGGATTTCCCCCTGGATTGATTATCTGACCAGTCTGGCCCTGTCTCCCCAACATGGGGTATGTGGTAAGAAGCAGATGTTTCAAATAGTGGGTTAAATAGTGGGTTAAACCCCACCAACTTCCTCCTCAAGGGTCCACTGAGGAAGAACAATGGCAGCACAAGAGGGTACATTCTCAAGTTTGTGTTCTGGGGGTGTTCTGGGGGCTTCGTTCCTGCTGCCCTGTTTCTGGTGGTGTAGGGTGTTGATTAGTGGTTATGCCGCTGACCTGAAATATACGGCATCCCTGAACAGTTTGCCTTGTTTCCGTGTAAGGACAGCACTGATCCTCTCACCCCACTGATCTCCACGGCTGGAGGATCGCAGACTGCTAAGAAGCATGTCACTTGCGTGCATGTCACAGTTGTCAGGTGGCTGATGTGGGATGCTGGGCGCTTTTTACTGCTTCTTCACCATGTTGGGTTGTCACTGGAAAGAACAAAAACCCTAGCAAGCATCTTGTAGGGAAGGTATTGCCTGAGACAAAGGTGGGCTGCTCTGAAATAAGCAGGCACAAGACGAGGAGCAGGAATTGGGGCCCTCTCAACTGTCAATGTCCATCTCTGGGGTAGGACTGGCTCTGGATTTCTCCCTGGTTGGTCTGCTACCTACAGCTGAGAGGGTTTACCATCCTGTCTTGACAAGGCATGGGCACTGGCCTTGTCATAACAGTCACTAATGTTTAGGTGCTCCAGCTCCTTTTCTTGTCTCTGAGGTTGGAAGCTTTGTCCTTTGTCAATCTTATCAGAATTCGGTGATCCTCAGTAGCTGTCACCACCACTTCTGGTTTGCCAGGTCTTTGGATGTTGACCAGCATCAGAGACTTTGTGGTATTTGCCAAGGCCTCTGTGGGCCCAGTAAATCACAGTCATAAGCCCTTTGAAGTTGGCGGAATATTATGCCACAGTTTCCTCCAGCACTATGGTCTCAGGATTACTAGCACGCCCTACCCCCTTGTTTTGGTCACCTCATCCACCTGCCTCGTGGTATTACCTCCCTCCCTCCTTCACTTCCTTAGAATGATTGTCCTTCCTTTACTCCTCAATGATTTGCAACAAGCTCCTTCTCTCTACTGCTTCCCTCCTTGAATAACCACAACGTGTTCTCCCCCTGTCCTCTTCAATCTCTGTATTACCTGTTCTAGGTTGCTCTCTTTCTTCTCTATTACCTCCTGGGTTCCTGTCTCCATCTACTCCTTATTTGCCTCCTCCTCCTGATATCTTCTCTTGTACTCACCTCCTTACATCTCTGCATTTTCACTCCCACTTCCTCTTTCTTAGATGTTGCCACCTTCCCCTCCTTTCCCCTTCTTGTCTTCTCTCCATCCTTCGCTTGATGTTGCCTCCAGCACCTCCACTTGAAGAGGACTCCTCTTCCTCACCAAACTTGTCTTCTCTCCCACATCCTTTACCTTAGATGCTGTTTCCTCTTCCTATCTGCAGTGATCTATCTCCTCCACCATACTGCTGCTCTTCTACTCTACCACCTCCTCTTTTTTCTTTCGACTTCACCACCTCCCTCCAACCACCTTGCCACGCTGTCATGTAAACTCCACCCTCTTATACCTTTAGCTCCTGACTCCCACACCTTACTGTATGAATTTCAACTTTTCATATACTGGTGGGCTCTACCACATGATCAATCACTTCCAGACTGACTTCAGCTGACACTCCTGCCTAAGATTAGTTCACTTGAGCTAGAACTAGTAACTCACCAACTATTTACAATTGACTCCAACAACTAAGCGAGGCTTGGAGGAGAAGACCACATTAAGCAGGTCCTCCATCATGAATTTCATTTGCTGTCGATCAGTTCCCAAGTGCAGCTGTTTCTCAATGAGACAAGCAGAGGGTGTTTCCCTTTATCTGCTCTGAGCTGGCATTGAAAATGTCAGGGGCCTGCACAACAGTGCCTTGCCACCTGACACTTCCTATGAGAGAATTATTAATTGACCATTATGCAAGCATGACAATGGGGACTCGCGGCTGCCATCCAATGTGCAGGTCTTTGAAAAGATGTATAACTTTCTGGAAAAACATTTCTCATTCCCAATCTTACAGTAGTGTTTCTACAAATTGTAGTCCCTCCGAAGGCAGTTTGTGGGTGACTGACTGCCTGCCAAGTCTACACTATTCCCCTATAAGGCTGACAATTACACTCTATGGTATAGATGGGGTCTCAACATACATGGATATGTGAGATCCTACCATTATGGGTCTTTTCAAGCTTTGTGATTCCCATTCCCGCTTTCTTCCTAGATACACCACCTTTTCACTCCCTTGGAGCCAATTGCCCTACCGGATCTTTAGTAGACTTGTCACTGAAAGTCCAATTGGAGCTTGGGGACCTGACCCACTTGTGGGGGCTGTCAGGGAGTCCAGTGCTACCAGCGCTTTGTCTTTAGACGTAATTCTTGGTCTTTTGATGGACCGGCAGGCCCGGCTCTAGGAATTTTAATCTGGGTGGACCAGGTTTGTGATCAGGGGGGCCCAAATTCCATTGGGTGTGGGACTATGAGGGCCCTAAACAAAGTGCTGGTGTTAATACATATTTCCTAATCCATGACCCAGCAAAGAATCTCCTCCCAGGTCTGGAAAAATATATTTACGCCCCTCTATAAAGAACAGTACAGAGTCAAAGAGAAGCAAGGGAAATAGTTTTACAACTCCCCTTTATATTATATCCGATGCTCCTTCACCTTTCACCCCCAGCTAACTTTCTTCAACTCCCCTAACCACCATTCCCATTTACCTCCACGCCCACCTTCTCCCACCAGCCCACAGCGTGCCTTTCTTGGCCTGGCTGGGTGATGCCTCCTCCTCCTCTGAGAGGGCTCACCAGTGAGAACCCCAGACTCTGTACCAACTCAGATGGTGTTTGCCCAACAATGTCTTCCTGAACAATGTGGCTACTCCCAGCAGGTCCCAGAGGAGGTGCTTGTAGTCCCTCCATCCTGTCATGAAAGCTAGAACCCCCCCTCCATAATACTGAAGCAAGTAATAAGCGATTGTGTTTCTTACAAAAAATTCAGTTGACGGTGCGAGGGAGTGCTAGCATGTAGGGGGGAATGCCAGGGTTGGGAGAGCTGCATCAGGAGGCAGATAATACAGGTTGAGGGCATGGCTTGCTGTGGCAGGGTGTGGCAGGGAGGAGAGGGCCCTACGGCCCTGCTATGCTGCTGCACATTGTCTGGATAATGGTTATATTATGCAATTGTCCATGATGACTCTTTGTTTGATGTGATTACTTTGATTGGCTATTGAATGACACCATTTTGTTCAATAAATGTTGCCTGAGTAAATATGCATGTGTGTGTGTGGGGGTGTTCTTGGTGGGGCCTAATGCCTGTGGTACCTATTTATTAAACCATGAGTGAGGCTTTTTGGAATAGCTCATAATGCGAACTGAATCACTTCTAGGGGCACCTCATTTTAGCAGGTAAGACATAAATGTGCATTTTCTAGCTCAAGTTGATACAAACAAGTGTTGAAGTTTGGTTTTAAATATCTGAAATAATGCTCAATTTTATATAGATTACTTTAAAAATGCACAAGGCACATGATAAACCACCCTGACATAATATATACATCATTGTCGAAATGTGTTGATGAAAAGAGTAGGGGGGTCATTTTGTTTTGAATCCTAAATTGTACTGAGGGAACTATTCCTGTTTGTAATTTTTTGCAACTGGGGCCATTCATTAATTTTAATTGTTTCCACCAAGTACTGGAAAAGTAAAGAGTAAAACACAGGCGAAAATCACATTTGCTCTTCACTTTTGCCTGCGTCTGGAAAAGTGTAACTCACTTCCACAATTAATGATTGTGTGAGCCATCCACAATGGATTTCATTGGAATCTTCCTGCTTTTACCAGGTATAAAAGTCAGGTGGATCCAACAGGAATCCATTGGGTTTTCACCAAAATAAAAATACATGCTGATGGAAACCAATCGGATTTGGCAGGGGGGCCTTGTTAAGTCTTATCTGCTCTCCAAGTTCGCCTGATGAATCATACAAAATTCTGCAGCTCATAAAAAGTGACAATAAATGCATTTAGCGCCACTACTCCCATTACGGTTGACTTGGAAAATTACCTTCTATGATTTTAGCTTTATTTTCACCACCCTGAACGTAAGCCTACAAGCTCCAGCATAGAAAGTAATGAGAACTTACACAACATCTCATACAGACACATAGTGAAATGAAATGCACTGTGGCCTCATTATAAGCCTGGGGGTCCGGAAATAAGGATGCTGGTAGCAGCGTACCGGCAACCTATCGGGACTGCCAGACTACAAGTATGCTTGCAGGGGCCATTGCTCCCGGTGACTAGAGACACCTGATGCCAATCAATCCCTTTGTTGAGCCCTGTCAGGTGACTTAGCAACTTGAAAATCATTTTTTGCTCAAAATTAACTATCTTACGATTGATCTCCTCTTTGCAATGCCGGTGTATCTTCTTGAGTATTACCCATTCAAAGTTCTCCTGGGTATGGCCTTTCCCTACAAAAGTGTTTGACTGTAGGCGCCAACATCACTTTGTTCTTAATGCAGCTGCAATGTTCTATCATCCTGGTTTTACATGTTATGTTAGTTTTTCCAACATAGTGCAGGCCACAAGGGCAGGTTATCATATATACTAAACTGTCACTATTACAGTTTGTCATTTCTTCTAACAACCAATTTTTGGCAAGACCAATGTTAACTTCTAATGTGTGTTTGATATGTTTGCACATTACACAATTACCACACAGAAAAGGGCCTTTAATAGGTGGCATCCCCCATTAAGTGGTTTGACGTGTCTGAGTGCTATGATTGTCAGAAATATCATTCCTTATGATGATGTTTCTTAAATTCTGACTTTTATTTTAAAGCCACTAGTGGAGGTGGTTTATCTTGCCAAAAATTGGTTGTTAGAAGAAATGACAAACTGTAATAGCACTGTGGAACAGGTGGAATCCCTCTGAGCTGGGGTTGGTGGTCCTACCAGGGAGAAACCCAGAGCAAGGCCTAGCCCTGAGGCTGACAGTGACAGTTGAGAGCGCCCCCAATTAATGTGCACCCTATTGTCAGTCTATTTCTGTGCAGTGCTGAATTGCATCATCCATTGCCCATGGGCCAGAATTCTGTGAGAATGTTCTCTAATTACAGAAAATCGAAGCATGAACAATCCCAAAGAAAAAATGCTGCAGCTTCACACGCACAGACATGTGAACACCCCGTTGAGAAAGAACAACTCCAGGGGCGAGAGATACGATCCCTGCAGTCACATGCTTACGTGTACACTGCAGTGTCAGCACTGCATGAGGAATAGTGACCAGAGCTAGTGCTCATATGTGCAGAGTTGTCAGCCGTGGATCACTCTCCAGCTCTAGGACCCCAAAGAGAAGTCCCCAGTGGGTCCCCTAGACTACCATAGTCTTAAACAAGGGGGTAGAACCCCCAAATGGAACTGATTTACCTTGTGGGGAGCCAAGAACAGGCCCCATGATATGAACTGGGTCAATATACAATGCAGGCAGCAGGCAGCCATTATTGTTGCATAGCGGTCCCGCATGGAGAAAAGGGGGGGGGGCTTATCCCAGTATTTAAAACCTGCTTAGTTTGTAACACCTCCCGTTTCGGGAAGTGTGACGAATCCTTGGATGTGGCGAGGCCAGTGTGGCCACAGTCCAATAATCCCCCTGTGGACGGTGCACATGATGAGGGACTGCGTCACAGGGAGAATGAGGTATGCAGACACCCATTTAGAGACTCCCATATCCTCATACCAATTCCCTGACTCCCTTACGTGCTATTGCAGCATAGACAAACTTAATCCAGTACCATACAGTGAGACTAGGGAGAGTACCTAATTGAAGAGCAGATCTCGGCTACTGGGATGTGGTGAGCAGCGCGCCAGTCCCAAGAGTTTGGTCTAGTCAATTTGGACAATTAAGACTGCATAGAAGTATACAGATGGAAGAAGGATGTGAGAAGTGGAGAAATCCTCTCGGAGGAACCTGCTGAGCTGTTCCATGCTGTCAGCAAGCAGGAGGAAGAGCAGGACACTGAACGAAGAGCTGAGAAGTCTGGACCCGTTTGGAAGCCACAGAGAGTGAAGGCAGACTGGTAGAAGGTGTTCCTGAGTCCTGGGAGGCAAGGACACTCCCTGGAAGAGGAACTGTCTGGCAGAGTCGCCGCAGACCCAGGGATGTGCAGCAGAGACCCATGAGTCCCACAAGGGTAGAGTAGAGCTGAAAAGGAAGCCCTTGCCAACCCAAGAACAAGGTACAGGAGTCGGCAGAAAGGCTCTAGGCTCCAGCAGAGGTGGTGAAAGAGGGAGAGGGGCCCAGAATACCCTGAAGACACGGTCTGGGATGATGACAATGAAACATGGTCACATGGTTGTGAACGCTAGTGCTTGGCAGGTTAGTGCACCAAGCCTACCGAGAAGCAGAATCACAAAAGGCAGGCGCCTCTGGGACTCAAACCCAAAGAGAAGCAGCTAAACTCAATAGCCTGAAGATTTGAGAGAAAGCAGATTGTGTGAACATTGATGCCACTGGACACAGTACCCAGCAGGATAGTATACCAGGCTTACTGTGAGCACAAGCATAAGAAAGGGGAAGGTAAACAGTACCCTTGACATTGAAGCTGAGAAGAAGAAATCTGAGAAAGCGAGTCTTGGGACTTGCACCTCTTCATGGTCCCAGCTTACCTGGCAGAATAGTATACCAGGGATGCTGGGAAGGCAAACAGAAGAAATGGGAACGAAAAAACAGTACCCTTAAGAACAAAGTGTTAATAATAAATATCAGTGCTTAATTTGTGGAGGTGTTTGCCAGGGCTCATTCCCGGCACTTATTTTTAAACCCGACGCTTTTCTCTCAGACACACTTTAATTATGAAGTGGTGGTTGTCAGTGCATCCATCTACAACAATGAGGAGGTGTGAGCTGTACAGTAACCCTAAAAATGTCAACACTGTGGAGAGCAACTGTGGGTGGTAGCAGCAGTGGTGAGGAACTGGCCACCCGCAATGTCGCAGGAGTGCTAGAAAATATTTGGTCCCTGGCACTTAATTTCTTACAAATTAAGCACTACCCATACCTACTCTGGAGGAGAAAAGGACGCCAGGGGGAATTAGGGAAGAGCCTGGAATGAAACAAGGGGAAGTGTGTAGTAGAGACATTTGGCCGAGGAAACGACAGTAGAGAAGCCCAGAAGAAGGGAGACAAACACCTGTGCTCAACTGTTAACATTGCAGAAAGCCAGGAGAAGAGGAAGCCTCTCTTGGTGTTGTAAGAAGCTGACAAGCTATCGGACGAAGGTTGCCCATCTGCTTTGGAAGTTGTTTTGTGCACCATTTTGGGAATTTTACTTTGTGAACTGAAGCAGAACTTTTGAAGCCATCGAGAATAAGCAGATCCCCTTGCACCTTACTTTGAATTATAAGTGTGAGGGCTAGAATTAGGGTTTTTGACAAAACAGTGAACTTATTCTTGGTTAACATCCTGACTGACCCATTAGATTCCTTTGAGGCAGGGAGGGAAACCCCACTTAGTTTTAGGGACAGAGAGGCATTTTTCCAACCCTTATTCCTTTAATAAAGGTTTGTAGCAATCAACATGCCACTACTGTATCAGCGGTCTTATTTCTACACCCTTACAGAAGGTGGGGCTCAATTGGATAGGGACAGGCTGACAATCAGAGGACAGGGAGGGGGGATAAGAATCATACCTAGGAAGCAGGAATGTTGGGTTGATCGGGTGAGGTCAGAGAAGGTAGAGGTGGCACACTAAGAGACCAGCATGAGGAAGGACAATGGAGTGGACAGGGGAGGTGATCGTCGGAGCAGGTGAGGCGTTGGTTAGTGAATGCAATGTGTACTGCATTGCGAGTCTGTGTGGAAGAGTAACAAGTGTGGTTTGGTGAGATAGTGTAAGGAATGACTGTGACATGTTTGCATGTGAGTGAAAGGAGGGTGTTAGATTAGAAGGTGGGCAGAGTTTTAGTAGTAGTGTGGAGGAGGGAGAAATAATGTTGTGGAGTTGTAGTAGTAGTAATAGTGTGGAGGAGGGCGTAGTAGTGTAGAGGAGGGGGTAGTAATATGGAGGAGATGTTGTAGTAGTGTGGAGGAGGGAGTTGTATAGTGGAGGGGGGAGTAGTAACTTTGAAGTTGGAGGCGAGACTTAGAACGAGTGAGAGACATCGGAAGGACACAGGAGAAAGACGCAGGGAGTAAAGTGGGAGGCAGGAGGAGTTAGAACCAGGAGAGTAGTAGGAGAGGAACATCTGCTAAGCGAGAGGGAGAGAAAAGCGTAAGCGTGACAGAAAGGAGACTGAAATGGGTACAGTGTGTGGAAAGCACATTCCTATATCCCCATAGAATTACTTACCACTGGGCAGGAAGCCCCTAAGGAAATCTGGGTAGAAAAGCACATTTAGGTCTTTATTTCCAGCAGAAGTCAGAATTTAGACAGTAAGTGTCAATAATCTATTTTTACTAATCACGGGGCTAGGGACACCTAGGTTGGGGAGGAAAGTCTTTGTGATAAGATAGGGAGAGGGACGGCCATCGGGCCTATTGAATTCTTAATAAATACCCTTGAACCATCGTAAAGACTTGGAGTGTTTCTTGAGCGTTCTGTGACAACACCATATTTCCTATTTCCTAACTCTGTTTTTTATTTCAGTTTAGCAGAAGCAGCAATACTTCACATTCATTGGTGCCCCTGCACGACCACCTGCTCAAGGACCACAGTTGGAACTACAGCACGAGTGCTGGGACAGTGGGACGGTTTTGTACAGATAATTTCTGAACTTTTACCATCAAGATCAGCGCAACATATTTTAACTGGCGATCAAAACAGTGCGGGATGGGATATCCCAATCTCCCTTTCATGACTGTGAAGGTTCATAGCATATTTTCCCATGTCCGATCTAATGAAGCTGTCAAACCTCTTAGCCAATGTGCTTCCAAGGCGTCTAGGCAATAGAATTGGCAAGGCATATCATTCAAAATTCCTGGTAGGAGAATCTGTGGGAACGTCGTAACTACACTGTCTTTCAGCATAAAGAAGGTTGATTACCCATTTCATAAGTGACAGCCAGGGCTAGAGCTACAGATATCAGTTCATTGTGGTGAATGCTCACTAAATCCTCTCACAGTGAGGGAAGTCTTTCCTCCATTAAAGGACTCATTTAAAATTGTAACACAATGTTCCCGTCCCCTCCAACAGTAACGCAGGAGAACTGGACTATTTGGTGGAATGACTCCCAGCTGGAAATGCCTGCTATCAAAACAGTCTTAAACTCAATGTGCCTTTTGGTCTGCATCTTAGGGCTGGCTGGAAATGGAATTGTGTTTTTTTGTTTGGGCATCCAGATTAAGAGGAACAAGTTCACAGTCTACATTTTAAACCTGTCCGTGGCCGATTTCATGTTCCTCCTCTGTGTTTTTATAAGTAAGGTTCTCCTCATTGTTTCTTCTGATCTGACACAGTTCAGGGCACAGCAACCAGACTTGGAGAACATTCTGAAAGTGTTGACCTCTGTCCTAGTGGCTTCCCTCTTTGGGTATAATGCAAGCATCTATCTGTTGACAGCCATCAGTGTGGAAAGATGCTTGTCAGTCTTTTGCCCAATTTGGTACCAATGCAGTCGCCCAAAGCACCAGTCAGCTGTTGTGTGCTGCCTCCTTTGGATGCTTTCCTGTTTGCTGAACGCTGCAGAATTTTTCATCTGTGAACAACAGACGTATGTGTCCCAGGCGCAAGGCTTCTTGACAAGGTATAGTGAACGGTGTACATTTGTCTATTTCTCCATAGGCTTTTTGAATTTTTTGGTCTTCACACCACTAATGGTTTTCTCCAGTGTGACTCTTCTGATTAAAGTCAAGAGGGATTCCTGGAAACAACATCCCTCAAAACTCTACTTGGTTATTGTGGCCACTGTTATCTTATTTCTGATATTCGGTATGCCAATTAGGGTGATATTACAATTAAAGCACAAAGACCAATCTCTTCTGCCGGTGCTTTCAGTTCATGTGGCCCCACTTCTCTCCTCCATCAATAGCAGTGTCAACCCCTACGTCTATTGGTTTGTTGGACGGCGGGAAGGTGGGAAATGCTCCTTCCAGATGATACTTCAGAGGATCTTCAGAGAAGATACAAAGGAACACAAACAGAAGCAGCATTCAAAGAGGACTGCAGGCAAGAATGGAGCACAAACTATGGTTTGAACAGAGGTGAGTTTATTGAAACTATCTGGTAGTTCAGAAGGTGTGCAATGACCATGGGTACATTGCTGTGCAGTCTTACTTTATAGAGTCTGCCAAGCAAATGTGGATAAGCCATAGGAATTTTCTGTTAAGCTATGATTTTAGGCTTGTGCTCAGTCTATGTCTAGTTCGATGCCCCATCCCATGTGGTCTCACGTGCACTTCTGTGTTTGTAGACACTTTAGGGCATTTTACCATAACTCCTCTGATCACCGTTGCTGGAGACAATGCTGTGCACAAGACTCCATCCCAAGTAACTCGAGGCTAAGTTGATCATAATGGAACACACTTGACACCCACATGAAAAACCTTTATTTGTTCTGTCTTTGGTTTTGAAATATGTTGCACCGGTGCCATTTAGGTATCCTTATCCATCAGCAGTACAATAGAAAGGATGATACAGAGAAACAAATTCAGCATAAACAAGTCATCTCTTGTAGTATTGTGTTGTATGTTGAACTATGTCACAGGTTCGTCCTGCTCCGCAGGATACTAGTGCTCATCCATCTCCTTCACTCCATCTCAGGCATTCCAGGCACTCGGCACTCGGACACAAATAATACACAAGGCCAGAAGTGGGGTGTAAAAGCACTGTAATGATAACACACACCAGAGCTTGGGGCGGCTGCACTCGACTCTGCCCCCTCCTAGGTCTGGCTCATACTTATGTACAATGCAAAAGCTACATATTATTCTCCTCCCATTAACCATACATATGAAAACATGTCCCGAACAGAGAGAAAAAGCACATTTTGTAACATCAGATTGTCTTTGCATGGCAGGCTCTTAGCAACCTTGGGACTTGAGCCAGCAGCATCCCAACTGTGTACTTCTCAAAGAGGGAGGGCTACTGATGCCCATCTTTGAGGACTGTGGCATTCCACAGAAGAGCTGCTGTTCTCTGCGACATCTGCTTTCATGGCTGTTAGTTGTCAGGCCAGTCTGTATGGCAATTCAGCTGGCAAAGTCTTCCTGCTTCAGATTTGATGTATCTCAAACCAAAATAAAGTGCAGAATCAGAAATGTACCAGGTAACAAACATTGTACCAGTAGTAGTATACAATGTCTTCCTTGAGAAGACCCCCAACCAGGCATTATACTCTCAAACAGGTATAATGGCATAATGCAAAGACCTGCAAAAGTGAAACCAAACATGACTCCTTAGAGCCCACACAGATGAAGTATTAGTTGGTAGATCTCTTCTATAATCATTTTCGACAGTGAGATGACTCTGCCAAGAAATACAAATAAAACCTATTACTAATCAAATTGAGATCTAATCACGATAGACCTTTCAGTTGCGTTTTTGCTTTTAAAGACTACAAGTAGTATTTGATAGAGTATGGCACTGGTTGCCCATCTGAAGGAAAGAATATGTGGATGCACTCCACATTTCTTTCAGTGAGAGGTCAAAAATTAAATATTTAAATTTTGAAGTTATTCCAGGTGGGGGGGAGGAAAAGTGGATCTGGCACAAGTCCACTACTACAAATTTGTAAAGAGAGAAAAGAAGGTCCAAAATTCTGGAGCCCTCCCGTCCCCTGCACACTCTTGCTAGTCCGTAAATGAAACGGTTCAATACATATTCATATCAAAGTGGTTAATCAATAAGCATATTTTGAACATATGACCTTCAAAACATTATCTTCATAAAGCAATGCAATTATTTATTTGATTTCTATCACATTAGTTTCATCGATGCAGAAGATCAACACAAGGGAACAAAGGATTTTGTAGGTAAATAAACAATGAAGCTGGCTGACGCGTTTCGAGAATCCATTCTCTTCTTCAAGAGCCAGGTTTAGATCTGGAAAGTAAAAATAATTTTGTTTAACAATCATCCCAAAGAATGGTTACAAACTTTATCCAGTGTATCAGAAAAATAACAATACTAGGCGAACACCCCTATCTCTACACACCTAAGCAGATGTCATTATAAATGGCAAAATCAATTCAACATTTACGTGGTAAGCGTTCAAGGAAGACTTAAGTCTGTTGGTGGCAAGACCAATACAATTCAGCATTTATGTGGAAAGCGTTCAAGGGAGACTCTGGTATGTAAGTTGCTAATGGAAAGCCACTACTGCTATGACACATGAAGATTGTAGTTCTAACTCTGTTCCCAAAGTATCTCTCTCTACAGTTGTTTTAGGAGTGGTTACATATAAGTAAAGAAATAAGGAGTGAGCCGCGAAGTTACATAGGTGTCGTTTATGGAACAATCTAACCTATGATCATACTTGATAGTTTGAGCAAGAATGTAAAGAGAAGTACCTTAATGCTATTCTGTGTCTGTTCCTTCTCTTGATCAGGAGTGTTAATCCCTCCATTACATTTTAAGCAATAGATGAAAAGCCTTTTCTATCTTCTCTCTATGGGTTCCTGTAAAGTTCAAGGAGTCCAGTTAAAAATTTGATAATCTACATATCACATCCACGTATGTTCATCTAGGCAATATATTCGTATGTAGAAATAGAAAACATCTTCTATTCATAAACTCACCCTTCTGAGATAAATAAACTTGTGACTGATAGTCAGTGCCCATACATCCAGTGTGTATGGAGGGATATCGTCATTCCTAATGCAGTATGTGCGTTCAAGGGGTCCCTTAATGCTGGGGTATAGTGTATCTTGAAAATGTTGTGTTCCCCTGTGAGGATCAAGGCATAAAACCCTATTAAAATAAGAATTGCGGGTTAAAACTCGTGTTAAGGCGCCTATTAAGGGTGGGGGGTGTGTCAGTGCAAGAATCCTACCTCGAACACCGGGAGCATGGCGTGTAGGTAATGTCTCTAGACGCGCTGAAATGCGCGAGGTGCTGACATCAAATGCATGGTGTGGCAGGAGATGCTGTCCATACTCTGTGTCAGGCTATCTTCCAAACGAAGCATGCTGGTCGCCTAGGTAACCGGGAAGGCTCAGAAAGGGTCTATCGGGAAAGACCTCCAAATGTTTGTATAGCGGAATAGTAGAGATAAACGATGGACTTATCGGGAAGTCCTTATGGGAGGGTAATAGAGAATGCAGAGCGCCATGTTAGAATGGTGAATGTCTCAAAAGGAGTCATCCAGATTGTAGAGTGGATTAGTCATGCTAGACTGTTCTGTGAACAGTGCAGGTAATTACAAAAATAAGTCAATGAATGGAACATATTTAGACACACATAAATCACGTCTGTGTAAACTGTGTAGGGCCACGGCAATTGTGGAGCCGTATTTCCTTAGTTAACTGGTTCCTTCTCAGTCTAGTCTGAGCGCTGGTTGCCATGATTGTTTACAAATGCTGAATTGATAATGGTCCCCACCAATAGAGAGCTACAAACCACTACAAGGCTTACTAGCAGTGACCATTTTTTCTGCATTGGGTCTTACATTATGGTGGGCCGGTTGAACAAAGCCCGGACTTCTCTTAATTTAACATGGATTACACCATACATTCCTCTCCGGTCTGTCAAGTTCATATTAATGTTGTGGATATTTCCTTAAACATTTCCACAGAAGAGTATTGGGGTGGGCCGGTAAGACAAGTCCCGGACTACGGTCGAATTAACAGGTGTTCCACCACCATTTTCCCTATTGAGGTTGTGTCATAGATTTATAATACCATTCAAGGTGCCAACTATCACTTATGTACATAAGTCTACGGTGTGTATCCATCAGGGTGGTGTCTAGTGTGCTATATAAAGCACCTTACGGAAAATTCCTCATTAAGCCCCTTGGGGTTGAGGGTCTCAAGGAGATGAATCCAATATTTTTCTCTGCGGGAGAGGATCGAGTGGTAATCCCCTCCTCTATAGGGTTTCTTCACTATCTCCAAGATCTGGAATTTGATCTGAGCCACTGAGTGGTGATGCTCTGTGAAGTGTTTTGCCAATGGAGATTTAACATTCTTACACCTGATGTTAGATTTGTGTTCATTAATTCTGTCTTTAACTTGTCTTGTAGTCTGAACAACATAAAGTTTCCCACAGGGACATTTAATGATGTAAATAGCGCTTACAGAAGTGCAAGTGGCAAAATCTCTCAGTTTGTGTTTCTTGCCCGTCTGTGGGTGTGTTACTGTTTCCCCCTTGATTACACTGTTGCAATTTGAGCAACTTAAGCAGGGGTAGGTGCCCTTTCTCCTAGTGCTCAATAACAATTGTCTGTCTTTAGGTGTTTTCTCTGCTCTTACCAATTTGTCTCTTAGATTCATACCTCTCTTAAAAGCCATCATTGGTGGTTTCAGAAACAATCTTTTGAGCAGTGGATCACTTTGTAAAGTACTCCAATGTTTCTTTATTGCTCTGCCAACTTGAAAACTTTGCCTAGAATATTTCGATGTGTAGAGTAGTGGTGTTGTCTTATCCTTAATCTTGGGCGTCAGTAGTTGTTCTTTACTTTTATTCAAGGATCTTGATTTAGCTTCTTCTAACACAGACAGTGGGTATCCTCTTTGTTCAAATGTGTCCAGTAGTTTGGTACATTCTGTGTCCAGACCTGCTGGGTCCGAGATGATCCTCTTGAGCCTCAAGATTTGACTGTAAGGTAAGCTATCTCGCATTGATTTGGGGTGAAAACTTGTGAAGTGTAAAAGATTATTTACATCTGTTGGCTTGTGGTACACATTTGTGGCGATGATGTTATCCTTAGTTTCCAAGCGAACATCTAAAAAATGGAAGGAGGGAGCTCCTATTTCCATGGGGAATTTGATGCTTTGGTGTACTGTATTCAGATAATTAAAAAATGCTGTTAGCTCCTCTGGTGTGCCACACCATATTCCAAAGATGTCATCTATGAATCGCTTCCATATGATGATCTTACTTGCCCATTCTAGTTTGTCTAGTACAAAGGTTCACTCAAACTTGTACATAAAGGTGTTAGCATAGACTGGGGCCATTGCGGACCCCATTGGTGTCCCCATTGTTTGGAGGTAGAATTTGCCTTGAAACCTAAAGTAGTTGTTATTGAGTATCAGATTTAAAAGTTGCATTATGGATTGTGGATCGCCTCTTGTTGCTTGTGAATCAAGTAGTAACCATTCTACTGCTTCTATACCTTCTGTTTGGGGGATTGAGGTGTACAGGCTGCATACATCCAAACTGAACAGTATGCAGTCTGGGCTTAGCGCTGAAATCTCATAGATGCAGTTGAGGAAGTCTGTTATATCCTTCAAATATGTTGGTATGTCTTGGATGAGTGGTTGTAACAAACAATTAATGTATATAGCCAGAGGGTCGAATATGCCATCAGTTCCTGCCACTATGGGTCTTAGTGGTGGATCATTTTGGTTTTTGTGGATCTTCAGAAGTCCGTAAAAGACTGGTGTATTGGGATGTTGATTAATAAGAAACCTGCTGGTTTTGCTGCTGATCCAATCATTGGTGTATACTTCCTCCACTCGTTCCTCGATCTCTGATCTTATCCTGATGATAGGGTCACTATCTAGTTTGTTGTAGGTGGTTCCATCTTCCAGTAGCTCCAAATATTTCTGTATGTATTTTGCCGTGTCCATAATCACAATGGCTACACCTTTATCTGCTCGTTTATGGTTAAATCTTCATCTTTGGCGAGTGCCTCAATGTGGTCCAATTGGCATTTCCTCACATTATAAGGTGTTGTTGATCTGTAGTTGATCCGCTTTAAGTCAGCTAGTACCTCATTCTCAAAGAGGTTCAATATGAAGTTCTGTGTCTGAGGATCAAAGTTACTCTTTGGTCTTATTTCCAACGTATCACCTTCAGACTCAAGATTTTCATCTGTGTCAAAAAAGATTTTTAATCACAGCTTTCTCAAGAGCCTATGGAGACAGATTTTCTCCTCTAATAGAGTTGTATTATTCGTAGGGACAAAAGACAGTCCACGGTTCAACATTTCAAGTTGACTGCGAGTGTGAATCTTATTAGATATGTTAACTACAAAGTTTTCACTCATTTGTTTTTTCTTTTTTGTGTTGCCTTGCCCTCTGCGCGTTTTTCTTTTGACTTGTCTCTGAGTCCTAAAAAACTCCTGTGTTGTTTATACTCGGTGATGATGGCAACGAGGAAGTTCCTAGATTGTCTGTTGAGCGTGAGTCTTCTGTTGATGTTGGTGCTTGTGTCCCTTCTCTGTTCGGATTGGAACATGTGGCTCCTTGTTGTATTGGATCACCTATACTGCTGGGGCTACTCTCGTTCCCTGAGTTGGAGGAATCTGGTTGTCGTGCCTTTTGTCGATTAAGGTTACAATGGTGATAATACTCCTGCCAGCTGTACACAATATCATTTAAGTAGTCAAAGGTGTCTCTTTTAATCTTTCTCAACTTACGTTGTTGTATATCAGATTTATAGTTAGATAATTTTTCATTAATGTCCACTAGGAGTTGTGTAAGCTCTTCAGATGTTTTAAGTTCATTAAGTTGAGTTTTCAAGTTTGTAATTTCTGTATCAATAGTTGTTAATGACTTCGATAGTTCCTCTATCGTCAATAAGATCAGGTCCAAGGAACATTTATTCAAAATGCATTCCCAATTTTCCACAAAGGCTTAACTCTCACTACAGAGCGTCGGTCTCAAGTAGACTCTTAAACCCCTCGGAATTTTTTTAGATTTATAATATTCAACTAAGGTACTTGCTCATCTCTCAAAGACATGACTATCCAATGTGGCAACTGTTCCACTTCTTTTAGAACAGGAGCTAGGCAGAGGTAGCTGGCAGTTTCCAGCTGCAAAGACTCCGCTGTGCGGGGGAGCACGTGGGGTGGAGTCCACCTGCTGACACCAACCCTGACACCAACCCTGCAGATATCAATGCTTTCAAATCCTCCCATCAGCTAAGCATCAGCTGTAGCTGGTAGCTTCCGACAGCGAAGGCCATGCTTGAGCGAGTGAGCATGGGTGTGAAGTCTACCCACCAATGCTGACTCAGCCAGCATTGATGCCTTTCAATGTTCCTCTTCAGTGTCAGCTGCAATAGGCAGTTTCCTGTAGCAGAGACTACATTGGGCCAAGAAGCAAGGAGGCAGGGTGCACCCACCGGCTCTGGCCCTGCCAACGTCGATGCCTTTAAAGTCTCCTCCTCAGTGACAGGGAAGTGGGAGGAGGCAGTGTACCGTAGTTCCCTCAGGTACTCCATGAGTACCATGGTGTGGAAGGTCGGGCGTGCCTAGGTGGTGCTTGGATGCCTCTCTTGTGGTAGTCTCCTCCTGAAACATAGCTGTGAGTTTTCCAGCTATCAGCCAATCCTTGTCCATTGCATTGCACCATTCCACTTGGGGCAGAGGGCTTTCATTGGGCAAAGCACTAATGAAACAAAAGCTGCTGTAATAAAAGCTACCAGCAGATGACTTTTGCTTCATTAGTGCCGTGAGGGCAGAGATTAACTCAAGCACAGGAGGCTCGCCTATTTCACAAAATGGACGCCTCCTAGTGCTTGATATTAAAGGGGTTTAAACATTAATTGTATAACATTTTACATAGGAATGTTAATTAAAAAGATGTTTATTATATACATTTTTTAAGCAGGAGGCTATATCCTCATTGAGGTTGACTAACAGATTTGACATTCATGGGCGATGGGCGTTTGGAGGGTGAACATTGAGGGGATGGGAAAAATGGCTTAGGGGCTGGGTGGTGGTAATTAAAGACACACTCAGACCTTCGTATATTATCCTGGAATATAGCTGGTGCAATGGAGAAGTTAAGTAATGTTGGAAAATTCAATTTTGCAATTTTCATGGTATACTACTGCAAGAAACGTGCACAATTTCTCCACTGAAGATTGTTGGGTATGTGGCATATTTAACTCCAGATTCTCTGTATATCCCCTCTAGGCCTCTCCGCTCACAGGATCTAAGGATTATACAGCCCCCGGGGATCAGGCTGACTCGGATGGGTGGGCGTGCCTTCTCGGTGGCCGCGGCCAAAGCCCGGAACCAGCTTCCTCTTCTTTGGCGCAGCACTGAGTCCCACTCACTGTTTCATCGAGCACTAAAGACGTTTTTGTTTTAGTGTTTTCCTGCAGACTGGATGGACTCCCTCTAGCTTAGCACCGAGATGCGATCAGGCTTATGTTGCGCTCTACAAGTTTTTTTAATATAAGATTCAAAATCTAAGATGGGATGGAATTGCAGTGGGTGGGCCAATTCATCATGAGCTGTTTACCTGCAGCTGTTCTGAAACCTGTCCTCACTATTCATTGCCTACAGCTGGTTATATTAGAGGTGAAAATGGAGATCTAGAGAGTGAATTGCTGTAACACATGCAGCAAATCCCCACTGATTCATCCATGAGAGGACCTACAGTTCATTATCTATGAGTATATACATCAAGTGTTGAAGATCGGCAAGTGGAATTAATATTGTTATAGGATTTTAGTTTCAAAATGGATGAATATACTTCTAGATCGAGAGGAAGAGCTAGTCATGAGCATACTTTAGGTTTCCCAGCAAGAGTACTGTACAGATAAGAAAGGCTTCTGGTAGAGTGGTGGATGGGGGCATTGATTGGTCATGTACCAGTATATACTCCTGGGGAAATGACTTATAGAGGTCAGAGAGCATAATTGATTAATGTTGTGCTAGTCTCTCCCACTGGTGAGAAAATATAAGCCTGGTTGTGGGCACCAGCCTCGCAAGATCACAGCAGCCGCTGGGATCTCGAGAGATGGACTCAGCGTGCATGTGTGAGCAGTTGCTACCCCACTGCAGGGCCCTGTTCCCCCATTGTGTGTAACCCTAAAATAAATCTTTAAACCTCTTTCAGTGCCTGTTGTCCCTACGCCACACCATAATTGGCGACAAGGATCAAGGAAGGAAGTCGTCCATGCCAGCATGCAAGGAGCTACACCCCCTCCAGCGTTTCTCCAATCCCCAGGTAGGCCCGGAATACCTTGGTGGCAGTGGGAGTCATTGTTTAATACTTACATGGAGGCCATTGGTGGCTTGAACCATGCTGCAGGCTGGAAAAAGGCAATGTTACTCAATGTCATGGGCGTCGAACCTGAGCCAGTGGATGGAGATGACGATGATGTGTTCAGGGAGGCTGTTCACTGCATCGTCAAGAGGTTATCGAATAAGCAGAAAATTGTACTACATTGGTTGAAGTTCTGCACCAGGAAACAGGAGAATGGGGAACCAGTGTATGATTACATCACCCGCATGAGAGAGTTGGTGGCTCAGTGTGCGTTTGGAGAAAATGCAGAGAACATGATCTGCGACATGCTAGTGGTGCATACCAACTGCAGAAAAGTTCAGGACAAATTAATTGAGGAGAAAGAGTTGAACTTGGACAAAGCATTTCAGGTAGTCTGTGCGGAGGAAGAGACCTCATGCAGGAGGAAGGAAATGGCTGGGACTTCGACAATTGCTGATAGATCTGAGTTGCAATGAATGGGACAGCGGGACAGGCCCAGGAAGGATGTTCCTGATGACAAGGGTGTGAAAAGGAATGAGCCCCTGAAGTGTCACAGGTGTACCAGCACAAAGCACCTCGCCAATAACAGGGACTGCACTGCAAGGAACAAAGAATGCTCAAATTGCAGAAGATTCGGCCACATCGAAATCGCCTGCAAGTGGAAAAGATGGAAAGTTGCGTACATTGAAGATGTGGGATGCCCAAGTGAGGATGACGAAGGTGTTGATTATAGGTTGTCATCATGGTGAACAGTCCACGGGCAAAGAGAGAGAAATCACATTGCATAATAAAAATTGATAGTATCGAGACCCAAGTAATGGCCGACTCAGGCTCCGAAATTAACCATCTGGCCCATTTAAACTTAAAAGAACATGGTAGGATGTCAGGAGGTAGAAGTCAGAAGCACCAAACACAAACCAGTGGTCTTCGGAGGAGCATCAGTCGATCTACTGGGCTACATTAAGGCATACATAGAGTTCAAAGACAGACCCGACCTGAGTCTACTCCTCAGAAGAAGGTCCGGCACTGTTGGGGTGGGACAACCAACACAAGGTAAAATAAGAAGTGCTTTTGGTGAACACAGGAGAATCGTCAGTGTCAAGGGAAGAGTTTCCTGCCCTAATTTTGGAGTAACCAGGGAAAATAAAAATGTATGTGCATAGAATTTGGTTCAATCCAAATGCAATACCAGTTAAACACAAGGTGAGACTGATGCCTGCAACTGCACAAGTGCCTTACAGCCCCAACTGGACAAAACGTTCAAGGAAGATACCATCGAGATGGTGGATTCCTCCGAGTGGCTGAGACCAGTGTTACTCATCAAAAAGCAGCAGTCAAATGAGATACAAGTGTGTTTTGACCTGCTTGGACATGGCAGTGATAACAGACAGCTACCCCCTTCCCAGCATTAACAAACTTGTTCTCATGATGAAGGAAGAAAAATACTTTTCAAAGCTAGTACCACCAGATAAGCCTGCGCAAGGAGTCGAGACTGCTCACAGCATTCATCACACCATTTGGCACTTATCAATACACTTGCATGCCATTTGGTTTGTTTGCCGCCTCAGCATTGCAACGGATGATTGACTCCCTGTTGCGTGTTTTGGGGAATATGTCGTACTTTCAGGACGACATTCTCATCTATGCGGAAGATGTCGCAACGGATGACAGAGAATTGAGGATAGTACTTGAGAAGCTGCAAGGAGCAGGAGTGCGCCCAAGGTATGAAAAGTGTGTAATAAAAGCCAGAGAAGTGGAATATCTGGGATACAGGATCTCGAGGGATGGTGTCAGGCCCAAGAATAACCTCTTGCAGGCCATAGTCAAGACCCCAGCCCCACAGTCAAAGGAAGAGCTGTGATCCTTTTTGGGACACGCAAAGTACTACTCAAAATTCATACAAAGGTTCTCGAAGAACACAGCCCCATTGAGAGAATTACTGAGGAAAGGGGCAAGTATCGTTGGTGCCAAGAACAAAGGGCTGCTTTTGAAGAAGTCAAAAAGAGAATAGTCAATGCCCTGTGCCTGAAGCAATTCAATCCAGCATGGGAGACGTACAGCACCACAGATGCAAGCACCTATGGGCTGGGAGCTACGCTCACCCAGAACAAAGGTGACATTGAACAAATAGTTGTGTTTGCATCAAATGCACTCTCTGAGGTGGAAAATAATTCATCCATGGTCGAAAAGGAGATGCTCGCCTGGGCCGTGGAGTATTTCAGAACATATGTATGGGGCACGAAATTTCGTTTGGTCACTGACCACAAACCACTAGTCCACATGCTAAGTCCAGAAGGCACGAAAACTGCAACACGGAGACTGGCGCAAATAGCAGCCAAACTGCAAGACTACACCTACGAAATCATGCATATAGCAGGGTGGAAGAATGCACAGGCAGACTGCATGTCGCGGTTGATAGAGCAGGGGAATGCTGCCACCACATTTCTCCAAGAAGAATGCGTAGTAGCATCGGTGGGTGACCTAAGGAACCAGTCATTCCTGGCAATGAGTGAGAATTACTGGTATGAGGATCAAGGAAAGGATGTGTCCTTGAGGAAAGTGGCCATACGGGCCTAGAATGGGTGGCCCAGTAAAAGAGCCATTCCGAAGGATTGATGCAATTCTGGAAAGTGAATGAAGCTATTTTCGAAGCTAATGGGTTGGTAATGAGAGGGGATCAAGTAATACCACCGGCAGGAATCTGGAAAGTCCTTTTGTGCAGGGTGCACTTGGGACATCTGGGCAGCAACATGACCAGGCGAAGAGTGCGAGAGGCAGACTGGTGACCATGCATGGATCAGGACATCAAAGAAATGATCGGAAGGTGCCATGAGTGCATAAACAGTGACAAACGTCTCAAAGTGCGGCAAACACCCATGATCCCCAATGAGATTCTGACAAGTGTATGGCACAAGTTAGGCCTTGACTTTATCGGTCCGTTGGATATCATGGAGCCTGACCACAGGTATCGGGTAGTCGTAGTAGACTATCTGTAGAAATGAGTGGAGGCAGAATCTGTACCCAACATCACCACAACCACGGTTAGTGACATTTTTAATGCAATCTTCCGGAGGGAAGGTTTGCCCAAAGAAATAGTAACAGACAATGGCGTCCATCTAGTGTCGAGAGAAATGGAAGAGTTTCTACGAAAGCACAACATCAGGCAAATTAGAGCCAGCCTCTATCACCCACAGGCAAATGGACTAGTGGATAGGACAATAGGTTTATAAAAGGAGCCCTACAACTCGCTGCAGCTTCAGGGATGGATACCTACAAGACAGCCAATGAGGTGATAGCATCTCACCGCTTGACCGCGAACGCGATCACCAATGTGTCAACTTTCCAACTGCTGAGGGGGAGGAGAGCTGCTTACACCTTGTTACTACAGTGGCTATACAGAGTGAGGCAGGATGATACTGTAAACATAAAGGATGTGGTCTGGAGAATACAAAAGAGCAAAGACCAAATGAAAGTGCAGAGTGACACTCGAAGGGCAGCCCTAAGAACAGAAGTCGAGGAAGGAGACATGGTGAAAAATAAAGCTGCCACATAAAGATCAAGTAACAGGATCCAAGTACAGTGAACCAGTAGGGGTGGCAAGAAAGGGAACAAACCACATCTACACCCAAGATGGAAAAAGGTGGACTCTAGAGAGGGTCGCTGTGTTCAAGAGACGCACACTCGAAAGGAGAGAACAATCTGGAGAGGAACCAAGGGAAGAGGATTGTGAACCATATAGAGAACAAGAGACAGTAGAGACAGAGAATCAAGAAGAGTACGACAACAGAGATACCACACAAGGAGAAGGAGAGCAACAAAGCGAGAGAGTCATGTCACCGCAGGTCCAAGAAGGAGCAAGAGAAGCAGAGATCACATCTCCAAGATCATCGGCTGCAGAGAGTCCTTAGCGAGAGAAGAGAAGACCCACCAGGTTCCGGGACTTCGTCATGGAGTAGGACCAAGCTGCTCGACAAAAAGCAGTATGTGGGGACCAGCCTACATTATAGGACCTACAGTTCATTATTTATGAGTATATACATCAAGTGTTGAAGAGTGGCAAGTGGAGTTAATATTGTCATGGGATTTTAGTTTCAAAATGGATGAATATACTTCTAGATCGACAGGGAGAGCTAGTCATGAGCATACTTTAGGTTTCCTGGCAAGAGTACTGTACAGATAAGAAAAGCAGAAGCAGAGAAAGGCTTCTGGTAAAGTGGTGGATGGGGGGCATTGATTGGATATGTACCACTATATACTCCTGGGGAAATGACATTTAGAGGTCACAGAGTGTAATTGATTAATGTTTTGCTAGTCTCTCCCACTAGTGAGAAAATATAAGCCTGGTTGTAGGGACCAGCCTTGCGAGATCACAGCAGCCACCGGGATCTCGCGAGACGGGAATCAGCGTGCATGCGCCAGCAGCGCAAGAGTGAAAGGAGCCACCGGGTGATAAGGAGTACTCTTCCTTGAGCTCCTCCTGCGGCAAGCCTGTGCTAGAAAGAGGGTACACAGAAGCAGTGACAGGTAGGAAAAATTATTTAGCTAGGGAAGAACGGGTGGGAAATTTTACTGAGGCAGCAAAAGATAATTTGCTAAGATTCTGGTATTTTATTCACAAATGGTCCTAAATATATAGGGGATGGAAAGGCAGTAAATACTAATGTACCAGAATCGGCCTGGGTATCCCATTTAAATAGAATTTACAGGAAGGAGAACGAGATAACCCAGGGTGACCTGTTGGTTTCCAGAGTGGAAGATGGAGAGCTAGAATTGACAGTCGAGGAGGTCTTGACTGCCTTCGAACAGCATGTTGGGTGGGCGGGGGGAAGAGTCTGGGTTACGATGGTATCCCTGTGGACGTGTTTTTTAAATATTTGGAAGATGTCTATCAGAGGGATTACAATTCTGGGTGGAGGATGAGCATATATTAATCCAATGTCATCAAGGGCTCAGAAAGGGGCCTTGTTACAAGTTATCCGGTGCTGAACTAACGTGCCGGTATTAACATATACCGACACATTTCTACATCTGCCAACTGCAAGCTTGCCGGTGAGGTGCCGGAATAACCTCCAGGTAGGAACTGGAGGTAACTCTGGCACCTTAATGGGAGAAAAAAAATCACCAGAATTACACTCGCTGCTAATACTGGCAAATACCCCATGCAGTGCTATGGGACTCCTATGGGTTTTCTATTAAAAGCAGTCACTGTATTCCCTTTTGGAAGAGCCTTTTGGACGAGCCTTGCGCGCCCCTGGACATCTTTCAGTCCCCCGTAGGGAGGCCAACCGCACAGTTTGAAGACCAATGCTCTCGCCAAAGCCCTTCAACCAATTTAGCAATTCAGCAATATGTTCACCATTTGTCATTATATTATGAAGCAAGCAGAGCTAGTCACATGACCAAGGACACTACTCTGATCCTGTTGGAAGAGAACTGCAAGAGAAGGAAAAAAACAAGCCCTTGTATAGTCACTGATTGTCAGGAAACGTTGGTGGAGGCAGAGCAAGTCACTATTTGGCATGAAACGCTGGAGGAGGCGGAGTGGTCACATGACCAAGAGAACTTCTCTGAGCCTGGTGGCAGAGCACTCACTACCAGGGAAGGAAAGAAACCAAGCCTTTAAGTAGTCTCTGTTTGGTGGGAAAAGCTGGAGGAGGTATAGCTATTCCGCGTTTGGGGGGAAAAGCTGTAACAGGTGGAGTTGATCACATGACCAGGGACACCCCTCTGCGCCTGATGAAAGGGCACTGCAAGGGAAGGAAAAAATAAGCCCCTAAATAGTGACAGTTGGACGAGGCACAGCTAGTCACCTGTTGATGCAAAGAGCTCGGGGTGGCGGAGCTGGTCATGTGACTAGGGACACTTCTCCGACTCTAGTGGATGACCACTGCAAGACATGAAGCTGCACTGATTGGACCAGTGAAACTATCATATCAAACAGTTGGTTCACTAGGGCTATGAAGAGTGTGTTGGCCCCTCCATTGAGCAGTGTGATGGGCTGGTATAGATAACTGTAATCTGGCAGTTTCCTTTTCTTGGGGATCAATACTATCGTGGGCATTCTGAGATCTGGTGGGAGGGGGCGCTTCCTCCCAACTAATCATGTAAAAGTCGAGTAAGGCATGACTCAGGAATTTACCCAGTGTATTCCAAAGTTCCACTGGGAGAGAGGCTGTTTCACCATACTGTAACTAATGTATGCGCAGTCCATTTCTGCTCACGTTAAGACTGCCCCACCCAGTCACATTGATAGTCCAATAACCATGGTGCTGATAAGCATCTTAAGGGATCACTCACCCTATCACTGGTGAAGAGATTGGCACAGTATACTGCAGATACTGCCACTATCTCATTATCCATTCGAAGTATGGTGCCGTTGTGTCATGTACCTCTGACACCCACTTGGCATCCATGTCTGATTTTGCCAGGCAAGTCAGAGGATTCACAGTTTTGTCCCCTTGTTTGAATACCCTCCTCTTGCTCAACTGGCTCAAATTATTACTGTTGTTTAGACTTGCCGTGGAATATATTTCCATAGACTGGATGAGTTTCCTGTCAGCTGTTTCCTCATGGGTCTGCAGGAAATCAGTCTCAAATTGGGTAATTCAAGTTTCCACTCTTGCCATCTCTGTAACCTTGACTCTTTCCTTTCCCTTTATCATGGATATTGCCTTGCTCCTGAGTCTGCTAGCTTTCTAATAGAATACTGAGCCCTCAATTTAGCTCACATTGGGCCTCATTACGACCCAGGCGGTAAGGGGTTTACGGCAGCGTAAACAGCGCCGACCCTTACCGCCTGATTCCGAGGTCCCTTAGCGCCATTGAGGATTTAACACCTGCTTTTAGCAGGTGTTAAAATCCATGGCGCTAAGGGACCTTGTTGTTAATTACGCCACCGTAATTTACGGTGGCGTAATTAACACCTTCCCCACTCCCATTATGCCCTATGGGGCAAAAATGGGAATGGGGAAGGGTAAATGGGGATTGGGGACTTACCGCCCGCCAACCTCGGAATGGGGCGGTAAGTCCGCCAACCACCATGGCGTAAACATAGTTTACGCCATGGTGGTAAAGTTACGACCCAGGCGGTAACTTACCGGCTGGGTCGTAATGAGGCCCATTCTCATTAAAATAATGAAAAAAATATTCTTTTAGTTCAGTCAACAGAGCAGAATCATTAATATGGTACGCGTTAGTGACTACACACTCCCGCTGGCCGGGGCCCCAAAGACAAAAGTTGGGAAACCGGGAGTGATTTGAGATACCCCTCAGGACATCACTCTGCAGATGTGTTATTGTGGGAGAAAGAGGTAGCCAACCCTAGGCATGAACTGGTGGACTCCAGAGTGAAAAAAAATAACTCTCGGTCTGTGGGTGTAAAAACCGCCACACATTTGCCATGCCGAATGAGCCCGCGAACGCCTGCAGCTTAGGGGAGTCCGCAAAGAGCCCTTGACTAACATTGGTTCTCTCTCGTGCTAAGTCCATAACATCATTAAAAACACTCCCCACCTGTGTCAACACCACATCAATCATAACAATCATATCTCTGAGACAAAAAGAATCAGGTGAAAGTGAGACAGGGAAGCATCAAAGCTCGCTATCATCAGCGTTGAATTCCTTTTTTACTTACAAAATTTGGAAATCAATGCTCCAATATCCTGGGGGTCGGATCAATCACATGTTTGACGAAATACAATTGGTAAATACACTGCAGGCTTCCACCTGGATTAGCAATGGTTAGTGGAAGCCAAAGCCTCATTTGGTGCTGGGAACCAATGTCTCTGTATTGACATGAGTAGCATGTCAGCATGTCAACGGTGTCCGGACATTTCATCGAAAACTATTGGTCGACAGGACATTTGGTCGACATAATTTCGTCGAAAACCAAATGGTCGAATTTTTTATTTTATTTATATATATATATTTAAGGTTGTAGTTTAGGGAAAAAAATGTTTTTTTTAGAAAAAAAGAGGGTTGGGGGGACCCCCCCCAAAAAAGGGGGTAAAAATAAAAAAAATAAAAATTCGACCATTTGGTTTTCGACCAAATTGGTTCGGCCATTTGTCCAGCCGACCAATTTTTTTCGATCAAATGTCTGGTAACCCATGTCAACCACTGTCAAGTCCCTGCGGATGATGCATACAGGGAAACAGGTCCAATGTGTAAAGCTATACAGAGCCGGTATGCACAGTCCAGGAGCAATTTAATAGTCAATGCAAAGATAGTGTCAATCACATAATTCAAAATCAAATCAGCAGTACACAAATAACAATGGGCATGAAGTAATACAGTCATCCAAACACAATCCACACTAACATACCAATACACATTCCACAGCTTCCGAACACACCACAGCTTAAACATCATCAAACAATCTGATTAAAAAACAAACTGCGTGTGGTGAAATCCAGTGCTATTGTACTGCTGCTGATTTGATTTTGAATTATTTGATTGATACTATTTTTGCACTGACTAATTAAATTGTTTTTTGGGAATTACTGCTCCAGATTAATCTTTCGGCTTACTCTCGTCTCTGTCTCCAATGTGGGGGCACATTTCTAGAGCCATCACAACAGTTGCCGAAAATAGCACGACCTGAGAAAAAAACATAGACATCGTGCATGAGGGGTGGCAAAGGAGCGCTATTTTTATAATGGTTAAAAGTACAATGAGAGCTGCACTGACAAAGGCATCACCAGAGGTGGGGACCGGCCTGGTATTTGTTGACATGTATTGTCATTAAGTGTGTCCTGCAGGAATGTTGCCGTCACACTAATGATGTATTGTCCATGTGGAGCAGGTGAAGAGGATGCAAATAGGCTCTTTAGGGATTCCTAAGGGTTCTGGGATACCTTGCAAGGGACTAGTGGACTACGCTGCAGGGTCTACAACTGTGTTTGCTATTCTCTATTTTGCTGCTAATTATTAGTGTCTGTGCACACTTTAATAACTGTGTCAGCCCTGCAGCCCTCCCAAATAATCAATGGCCAGCATGAAGGATTAAATAATTGCCTTGGTGCTCACAAATGGAATTCCCGATTCTAATCTGAGCATGACCCTTTTCAAGAATTACATTTTGAGAGTAAAAAAGGGGTGTATTCTCAGAAAAATAAGCCATTAAAAAAGAAATTCTTTAATTTCAACAACATTGTATACTCGCTCTTTTGTAAGTTTTACAATGTCCATTTGTAAAGATCAGTTCCAGTATATATTGTAGTCATAGTAAGAATATTACACTTATCTTGCTGAGCAACGCCCATTAGCAAAACCTAGAATAACCATACAAATTAATTTTAGATAGAAGGCTATCAACCAAGGACAGTCTGCAACACTCCAATTGTACGCTTTCATATCATCCCGATGGTGTGGGTGGGGAAAAATAGCACCAATGAGGATTCATGGCTGCTTTGCATAAAACAAACAAATATTTGCGAACATAAGAATGACCACAGATCTTTATATTCGACAGATATATCTGTGCTAAAACAGTTGTGTGCCCGGCTCACTATGTACATAATGCACACTGAAAATGGAGCTCATTTCACACTCACCATAAGATTAAAGGGCTACTAACCATGAATGATATGTGCTCATTCGGATAGTCTAACTATTTGGATGGGGGAATAAATGCATGCTCTATCTGTCACTCCATTGTGGTCCACGGCCATTCTGCTAGTTGTTTACAGAGATGATGTTTCCCTTGAACCTTGCAGAATTTTAAAAGGTGGGCGGATGAGTCCAAGGGTAAAGATGTTAGTGCACATACCCAGTCCCCAATGAGCAAACATCCTTAGAGAGGTGTGTGTGATTATAGGATGATGTATCTATAAATGGCTAATGAATCCTTGAAAGCAGAGCTCTGTTACTTCCTAGCTAAATTAGCACTACATAAAAACCAAGTGCAAAAACACAAATTATGTTCCAATGTAATACATGCCATCGTGTTTGTACTGTATTGTAGATGAATTTGGACATGATTTTAGCACATTAATCTGCCAGGTATATGGACACATCCGCTTATTCTCTCCATATCATATTTACCCTATTTTGCACATGATGTGGGAACTTAAATGAAAAATAAAGAAATCACCCCAAAACCTCTGTTTGTTTGTTTCAACAGAGCCAGTCGAATACAGAAAGAGTCCCTTCATATCCACAGAGAAGCTGCATGGCCTCCTGCTAAGCCTTTACAATTAGAACTTCCACAAGTGTGCCTGGACATTGAGGGTAACCTTTTAAGGTGTAGTTCTGACCTGTAGGTTGGAATAGTAGCATCATTTTCAGCTAGAGTTCGGACTCCTCCCCCACTCACTTTCCCGAGCCGGATTGGGATTCTTCCAGAACTATCTACAAGAAGCGGTAGCTATTTTTTTTTTTTTAGTTCAGCCAAATACCACAGATTATAAAGGTCGTGAGAACAATTCCTTTGCAGTGTTGGTGATGCTGAATGACCCTTCTCAACCATGGTACAACAGTCAAAGTTTTATTACCCATCTTTAATTTATGTTCAAAACCTTTACAAAGCAAGTGTGACTTTCACTCAAAAGTAGGAATCTCACCCTTTTCAGAAGTCCTGGTTGCCCTTCTCAAATGCACCAATGACCTCTAGCTCCAAGTGATCTGATACTACTGAGGATTCAGTCAGCCAGTGGAAAGCTTGCCCTCACTTTCAAAATCTAACTCCAAAGCAGGTCATCATGTCCCAGCCACCGCCGACAGTTACAGAGCAAGCCTGGGCTCCTTGGCAAAACCATACTTACTTGGACCGGCCTATTCAAATCATCGCCTTCAACACCATGTGCCTCTTGGTCTGTATCTTCGGCCTGGCAGGAAATGGGATTGTCACCTTCTTCTTGGGTTTCCGGATAAAGAGGAGCAAGTTCACGGTCTACGTTCTAAACTTGGCCGTGGCCGACTTCATGTTCCTCCTCTGTATGTCTTGCCTTTTCATGATTGTAATTGTGTTTATCATGCAGCCCAAACAACAGCACGTAGACATGGAACAAGTCATTGCATTTATTTCCTATGTCGTGCTGGCTTGCATTTTTGGGTACAACACTAGCCTCTACCTCTTGACGGCCATCAGTGTGGAGCGATGCCTGTCTGTCCTTTACCCAGTCTGGTATCAATGCCGCCGCCCAAGGCACCTGTCTGCTGTGGTATGTGGTCTCCTCTGGGTGCTGTCATGCCTGGTGACATCGACAGAACTTTTGATCTGTAACAAAGACAAGTTTGTATCTGAGGATCAGGCGGTCTCGATGAAGAATACCCAAAGATGCACCGTTGCCTTTGTCTCTGTTAATCTTCTCAGCTTCATTGTCTTCACCCCACTCATGGTCCTGTCCAGTGTGACACTGCTCATCAAAGTTAAGCGTGATTCCTGGAAACAGCAGCCTTCGAGGCTCTATGTTGTCATTGTGGCCACAGTCGTCTTGTTCCTTATATTCGCCTTGCCGATGAGGGTGATGCTCCAAGCGGACTACAAACTCCACGGTCATCTGCCAATGGTCTTGATTGACGTGTCATCCCTGTTCTCTTCCATCAATAGCAGTGTCAACCCCTTCATTTATTGGTTTGTGGGAAGGTGGGGTGCTGGGAAGGGCTCCCTCCAGACGATACTTCAGAGGATCTTCCGGGAGGATGTTAAACGGGACAATAGGCAACATGTGGAAGAGACTGCAGACAATAACAGGGCAGAGACTGTGCTGTGAATATAGGTATGCAATCAGAAAATCCTACTGTTCTGTGGTTTACTCAATAATAAGGAGCTAATTTGTTAAGTTCCCTCCGAACATTGCAAAAGACAGGTGTAAATGTATTATCCCTTTCTTAACACCTCCTTTAATGCTCCAATGAATTTTCATTGTTGTTGCCGGTGGAGTCGGGAAATGGAAGAAGCATATGGATTCACATCTTGCATTCCTATTCTGCCTGCAATAACATTTGATTTTACGCCACCATGACGTTTTCATGCTGGTGTAAAACCAATGGATTCCTATGGAATCAGCCTGTTTTTAGCACCTGCCGAATCATTAATTGTAGGATGTATTTCCACTTTTTTCACAAACGTATCATCAAAAAAAGGTGTGATGGCGATTCTGCCTGTTTCGGCACTTTTTTCCCACCCACATCTTGGATTTGATCCAAAAAGTCACGGTGGAGATCGATTTGCCTGTAAGTTCCCTCCATGCAATTAGCATTTTCTTGAAAAGGAGCCCCTGAGTTAAGTTGCAGGCTCAATTTCAAGAGGCTTCACCTTCTGCTCGGCAGGTTCATGCATAACAAGCTCTTTTCTCATCTAACCAATTCAGTGTGCTTACTACTCCTCCTGACTTTTTGATTATGCATCCCATCACACATATCAAATTTCAGTTCGGTCCAGCATTTGTGACTTAAGGAGTGTTCTCCAGTGTGTGATGTGATGTTTGGGGGTGTGAATGACTTCCCCACACCTTGTCACACAGCGATGTTATGGAAGGATTCTGGCACTCCACGCATCCTTCCTCCCATTCAATTTCCTCAAGGCCTTCAATGGCCCAACCAGAGACGTCTTTATGGGAGGGCAAAAGGGGCACTTGCCCCGGGCCCCCACCTTGGAGGGGGGCACACAGAGCTGTCTGAGCTAAAGAAGTCCGTTTCCATTGTTCATTAACTTAAATAGCAAGTTAGGATATTTTATGGCATGCTGCTGAGGGTCTAAACCTAATGCCTACCTGTTGACAAATACATTCTCCTCTGATCAATTCATTCTGTAATTGTTTGTGTTCACTGTGTTATATACATAGTTGGGGCATTCAGTACGGCTAATTTTCATTGCTGTGAGGCAGCACAACAAACTTTGGGTTGTGATCGCTTCGGTGGAGGGGGGCCCCAAAGAGGTCTGTGTCCTGGGCCCCAAAAGTGCTTAAGATGGCCCTGGGCCCAACCCTCCGGGGTGTATTATGCTACATGTTTTTGGCTTTGCTTCTTGTCTGTCAGAGTGAACTTAGCGCAAGAGGCCCATGTAATTATTCTACACATGGTGGTGCTTCTTTTTTCATTTCCCTTTTTATATAGTTTTCTTTCAATTCCACATTGCTCTATTTTCTCTCTTCTAATGCAGTCTTTTTCCTATGTGTTTGTTTTTTAAAAGTCAAGTGTGGTAAGTCACAATCAGGAGACTGACAAGGAGGCATGATTAGTATCAATTTCATTCTTTCTTCAAAGTAAAAACTCCTAATTTTGCCCTAACCTGTGACACTAGTCCCTACTTTATACAAAAGAAAGTCCAAAAGTGTGTTCGTTGGAATATCAAGATGGCTAAACATGAATGAAGTCAACCGCCCAGAATCCTGTTCTAACTTAGTTTCTCTCCTTTCGACTCAAAAGAAAAACAAAGCAACCAAAACATACTTTCAGGCATAACTCAATGAAATGGAAGGCTGCAGGCTCCTGACCCGCCGTGCCACCTTTTGTTTCTTTACCATAGGCCCTTGACTATGTTCACAGTCCCAAACTTATAGTTCATGCTCTGCTGGAGAGCTGTCTCGGGTTCCAGACAGGTCTCCGTGATTCTCTTGTAAAATTGAGTTTCAAACAGTCTTTCTCCCACCGGGGAGACTTTCCTCTGTTTTGCTCCCCCATCCTATTGGGGTCCTTTCAATCTCTTTCTCCCCACTCTGGGGATTTTCAGGATTCTCCCACTCCACGGCTCATCTCTGTCTCTCACCCCACCCTGGGGCTACTGCGTTCCTCCACCCTCCAAGGCATGTCTCTGTCTTTCTCCTCACTCTGGGATTTCTCAAATCTTTCCCCACTGTGGGGCTTTTTGGTATTCTCCCCACTCTGGAGCCCATCTCTGTCTCTCACCCTACCCTGGGGCTTCCGCGTTCCTCCCCCCTTCCCTACGCCCTCCAAGGCATATCTCTGTCTTTCTCCCCACTCTGGGGTTTCTCGAATCTTTCCCTGCTCTGGGGCTTGTCTTTGTCTTTATCCCCACTCTGGGGCTTCTTGTATCTTTCCCAGCGCTGGGGCTTGTCTTTGTCCTTCTCCTCACTCTGGGGTATCTCTGCTCTTTCCCCTCTCTGTGGCTTGTCTTTGTCTTTCTCTCACTGCAGGGTTACTCTGATCTTTCCCCGCTCCAGGTCTGGTGTCTGACTGTGTCCTCACTCTTGAGCTTTTTGGTATTTTCCCTGCTCCGTGGCGTGTGTCGCTCTGTCTTGCTGTCCCGGCCGCCTCCCGTTCTGCTGTAGCCACCACATAGTTGCCTGTTATGGACGGTTCTCCCTAGAAGGACTCTGTAGTTTCTTCATCATTTCTCTCTCCACGTAGCCACTTATGCAACTTATCAACTAACTAGATTTGGTGTCAGTCAACGGCTTCTCTCCATTCTTGGTCTCTCCGTGTGAGGACCAGTGGGCGGTTTCTTTTCAGGACCTTTGCTCTGACTTCTGAGGCTCTATGCTCTGACACCTGTTGTTGGGCTGACCACTCCCAGTTACCAGTCCATGATCCCTTGCTGTCCTCACCAAGTGCACACCATCATGCAGGTTGCCTCGTCTGGCCTCCTCTCTCTCTCCTGCCGTCCACACCTCCTGTGTGCACTGCAACATATTTTAACTCCACAGGCTGCATTGATACCTTCTCCTGATTGGTTCCTCCGATGATGTGCCTCCAGGGGACTGTTCTTTCAACCTTTCTGTCGTTTCCCATAAGGACTGTGTAAAGTTTGGGTCAGAAGTACAGCCAGCCACAAAAGGGGTCATATGGTTGATATAAAGCTTATCTCCTACATACCCCATAAAGGTATTAGCGTCGGGGGGATAGTGACTAAGTTCCTCTCTTGGGGTATTCCTGTGCCCTAAAGGGGAGTCACCTCCAGAGGAATCCCGCTTACCCTGTATTCTAAGGGTGGCTCCCCCCTGGGGAGAGGTGAAGATATCCTTGGATCCGTCACACAAACCTTTGTTTGCGTCATAAATCCACCTTTCTTGAAAATAAACCTTACATAGCTACTCATTAAGTGGACCTCACAATGTTTTGGACTACACCTCCCATGGGTCTTCTTCATAGACTATCCTGGCCCGGGGTCCTGGGAAGTGAAGTCCAAAACCATGCAGTTATGAGTGGACAATGTTGGGATTGTCCCCTCTTCTTGGGCAGTTGTAGAACCTGGGGCCCTTGAATCCCTTCTTCTTTGCAATCTGTGATTTTAGACAGCAAACCCCATATCAAGTTAATGTAATCTCTCAAAATGTGATCAAGCCAGGTGATGATAGATGTTTAAGTATTGTTGTTTAATTTTTGTAAATGCAGAAAGTTGAGTTAGTGCCTGATTACTATACGCTAATGTATGCTATTTCCGATGCATAAGAGCTCCCAATCACGATGCCATTACATGATCGATGGATCCAGATTCTCATTCAAAAAGTTTATTTTCATAAGAACAAATAAGAACACAATATAGCATTAATCTGTTAAATATGCACACAATCAACCAAAGTCAGAACATATTAAGTAATTCATCATAAACTAATTCCGAATAACAGATAGTAGAGAAGGAATAAGGAATAGAGGCTTATGAGGGGGGAAAAGAAGAAAAAGAAGAAAGGAAAAAGAAAGAGAGCATTGAAGCCAATGACTGAAAATTACATTTGAAATAAACCCTGCAGCAAACACAACAATATTACAAACCCATTACATAAACTAATAAATAATTATACACATCAATAATAATTAAAGATAGAGGCGTAAAGTTCCCAAATTAAAGTCAAGTTTCATCCATAGACGTTAAGAAAACAGCTCCAAATGTCCCACAATTCGTCAATTTCATCTGTGTTTTTGTAAATGGCTTTTTCACGCGTTGAAACAGTAAGAAGCTCCTCCACCCAGTCATCAATATAGAAAGAATTACTTGATTTCCAGAACCTCAATATTATTTTTTTAGCAACCATGCATGCGCGCAGTAACCATACTTTCCTGCCAAAGTCAATTTCATCCAGCAAAGAGATATCGCCCAAAACTAATAAAGAAGCGGGGGATCCAGATTCAATGTAGTGATCGGCGTCAGTTTTGTTTCAACGTCAAATAAAAGGATCATTGTATTGGGTGGGCTGAACTAGAGACATTAAATGGGTACACCCATGCTCTTGTTCCACTCTGAAGTGTCCAACCTTCCAGATCTCTGATGAGAATCAGCCCTTTGAAGTAAGAGGGGAGCAGAACTGCTCTGCACCCATGCTCATCAGATTGGGGTGTTCTCTTCCAATTCCAGTTCCAAGCGTACGCAATTGACCACACACCCAGGAACAGGGATAGGCAAGCTTGTCAGGGCACAGCTCTAGGGGAGAGTGTGATCTGCTCAGCCACACCAGTCAATAGCATAATACAAAATGCCAAGGCAGTCTGTGGTAAGGGACAATGCCCTTCACCAACCCAACCATTCCAGACTTATGTCAAGGAGATGCCACTAAAGAGCGTTGAGCTCTCAAAGCCAAGAGCACCAACAGAGCACCGCAAACTCCCACGGCAACCTGTGGTAGTCCATGTCGATAGGCGTAACAGCCCAAAGGCTGAGACGGATTGTTAGTTCTACTCTTTCATTGCGGTAAATCACCAGCCTATGGATATCGGCCCCCAGCTGCCAGACTTAACTGTTTAGTCACTGGCTGTATGCTTTTAGGGTGTGTACTTGGATTGATTTGGGTCATTCCTTAATATTGAATATTATTTACCTTTAAATATCTCTGCCAACGGCACTTGACGTTATATCTGAGTCCTGAGAGGCGGGTAGCTCAAGAAAGTCTGTTTTTCTCGGACTATTGCAGCGGGTGACTGATGGCCAGGTTCAGCCTGGAGCCTAAAGCACAGCAAGTTATGAACTGCAGGGCAAGTCTGCGATACATCTGCCAAGATGTCCGCTACAGTCAGATGCGTTGCTAGGAGGGATGTGAGGGGCCTATAGCCCCAGGTCTTTCAGTTGTAGCCCCGGATAGAAGCAGAGGCGCTACAACAAAATGACTACCTAGCCCGAGTCCCAACAGTGCCAACATTAGCGTAGCCCCAAATCTTTTCCAGACCTCGCAACACCCGTGGCCATAGTGATATGAACGTTACTCCCTGATGATACAGTTTATAGGCATTGCAGTCAGGAAGCGTTCTCATACATTTGAATGCACTTTTTATTTATTTTTTAGTGCTATGTAGTTTAAATGTATGGGTAATGCTTGTGATTCTGTTTTAGTATGTATTTTGATGGAAATGTAATGTTTCTGAATAAAGAGAATAGAAATACTATTATCTCCAAGCAAAATGTGGCCAGGGGCTCTGACTTTCCCACCACCCTAAAATAAACAGTCCTGCGCGCATTCTGTAGGCTCCTGAATCATTAGGATGGGGTGGGGGGGCGCCATGAACCGCAGCCTCTGCAGAGGTGTGCTTACGCCCCTGTCACCAACATATTTGTTGATAGCTAATATTTCGCGTTTGCAATTTGCCAAATCTACAAACTGGTAGTTTTTCTTTTTTCTTTAAATATGGTATATGCTGTCAACGCGCAAGTAGCAGATTCGCGTTTTAGGGGTGGGATGGAGGAACAAAGTAGTATATAGATTGGAAAAATGAGAAGCGGTTTGGTAAGGGGGGGTGTCAAGGCTATAGCGCTGAGATCATCAGAAACTGTATGCTGAAAATTCTGACAAAATACAGAACCAATAAGCAGGAATTGATTTTTGATACTTCAAAGCTGTGCGGTGGCACATTGCTACACGGCACCTAACGCGGGGCATAGGAAGCCATTGAGCTGTGGGGTTCATACAATCGGTAAGGCCATGTTTGTGAAATAGTGGGCTGTCAGGAAAGACATTTCAGTTTCTAATGAGCAGAGGGGAGACAAGTGAACTGAGTTGGTGAAAGGATGGCATGGCATTGGTGATGCTTGCAAAGGTTGAGCGTGTGAGGTGTGCAAACAGACTCCGTGAAGCTGTGCATATGGGGTGAATGGGTGCCTACATATATTGTGGGCTAGAGAATGCTGCAGGAACAAAATGGAAGAATGGGTGGGACAAGGATTCAATGATTAATAAATAATGCAAGAAAACAGGGAAAATAGACATCCCTGAATTCACATATATCTCAGTTGGCGAGGCAATGACAGAACTGGGCAAAGTCACCTGGGCCACATTAATAAGCTCTGCAAGAAGATGTGACAGAAGCAGTGACCTCTGCTTTGCCTTAGGACTCCTAGGTGACAAGGCGGATCATTTAAAGATTGGGATTTTAAAATAGCTGAGAAGCAGGTCCCTTTCTAAGCAACACCAGTTCCTCTTGTCCCAGGGAGGGCTGTGCAAATTCTGAGGTGGAGTAGCATTGCTTACTCCCTTACCTACCTCTAAATCAGCAAGCAGTTTCTGCTGTCCTCTTTTGTCCATCTGAATCTCTAAGTCTATGGCAAATGGCGATTGTAACTGGAATTGTACCGCCTCCTCCTGCTGCAGTCTAAATATGGCCCTAGAATATCAGGCAATGGGCATTTTCAAAAATCAGAAGAGATCATGGTTGAAAAGTGTGATGTGATGTCGTCGGCATTGCCTTTGCTGATGTCAGTCCAGAATCTGCCAACGCTCTTGCAGTTCAGGAAAGAACTCAAAACCTTACTCTTCTCTCAATACCTAAGTGCCAACTAGGCTCCTTGCATTCCTGCATTACATCCCAACTTCATGACCTGAACATTCCGTGCCCCATATAGTAAATCCAACATCCTTATCTCATATATTACCCTCAATTACATGTACAGTACTTTGTTAGCTCCTAGTTACGTTTGTGCTCTATAAAACTGCAAACACAACATACAAATGTACATGTCACTGAAGGATGTCATTTGTGAGCTCAGCTGCATTATCATCTGCATGGACATGAACAGTGGGCTTATGAGGTTATGTAAATACCTTACGTGCATATTTTGTAAAATTGGTGGGTTTCCAGAGTGACCTTAATGTCCCCTCAATGCAAGCTATTTCATGGAGTATGGATTACACATGTCAATCAGGACCCACAACTGTAGGGTACACACAAGCTGAAACCTTGACTAATGGAGGAGAACCATATTCAGCTACTGGTCTGCATTATCTAAAGGGTGGTGGATGCCCTCTTAGTGGTAACAGGTTTACTGACTGTAAGGTACACATGGTTACCACAATAATTACTCTACCAACAGCAGTAAATATGTACCAACATCTAGTCCGCGGGTACTGTAACAAAAATCAGTATGACAATACATAAGAAGCAGAGAGAGACGGGCTTGGGCATGTATTAATGTGGGTGATGTTTCATGGATGGGTAGAGTTGACACCTACTCGGATTTAGTCCAGACTGTACGTATTGTTAGAGCGGAGTCTGGTTGTCCGGTTGATAGACAATACATTCGGAATTGATCTCTTTCGTAGGGGCCTGTCGGATTTTAAAGTATGTGTGTCAGCCTGCCATGCTGTCAGTTGCACTGTAAGTCTGTTGTGTTCCTTGGAGCTGTGATTTCAACAATGTTGTCAAATAAAGGCTGCCCACTAGAAAGCAATTAAAGGAAAATGGGTCGCGAGGCAATTTCCCCTTCAGAGATTCTTTCAAGTGCACAATTCGAACTTTTCATTCAAAGTGCTAATGTTGGGCTGTTCTCTTGGATGGTCCCTGTGAGTTTTAAACCTCAGCTTTGTTGGAATGTGGTCCCCTCTCTTCAATCCATCTAGCTAACCAATTCCAAATGAGCTGTACCATTCATGGCCACCAGGCTGATATCAACCTTCAAGGCTGGTGTTCGTAGATCTACATAGCTCAGAGGCAACATGCTTGCCTTGGCAGCAAGACAACATGGAGCAAGACGGGTTCGATCCTTGGGTCCTCGCTTAGAAACCTCTGGGTGTTAAGTGCATTATAAATAACATATCATATCATAAATGGGAATTAATTAAACTTCATTATTCAGGCCCTCCAGGATATCATGTCATGAAACTGAACGTTTTGCGGCATCAAACAGCAGGTTTTCAAAAAACTGCCTTGGGATTTCACTGTATTTTCAGAAGTCGTAAATTGCTATGAGCTGGGGGGTCTGATTATTGTCTAAGGGAGCAAGATATCTATAATGTTGCTGTATGGTAGCCCAGAGGCAAAGATAAATTGGGGAGATTTAATAACAGGTATCTGTGAAAGGGTAGGAGGTACTGGAAAAAGTCAGTTGCAAGTCTCATCTGACAAAATGAATAGGATTCCTATTATCTGGCAGGATTCTATGACTGACCCATGCCTTTAAATGGCTGATATGGATTGAGAAGAGCCACCTTAATGCTAGGTGTGCCTAAACTAGCGTTTTACCTTTCTTGCTCCTATGAAATTAATTTGGTTTGGCAATAATGGCAACATTTCTTAAAAATGACAACAGACCAATCTGTTATTGAGGTGCGCGCCATACAATGTGTCAAGTATCACTCTCACCTTTTCCCTTGAAGTTCTTTTGGAATGTCTGTTTGGTGGGTGAATGTGCCTACTGCGGTGGTTAGTGTGAAACCTGTTCTGAGGCATGGCTTGTTCAAGTATTCAAACCTTAAGAAAAAATGTATAAGAATGTTTTTGCAGCTGCTTTTAATAGTTTAAGAAATTAAATAGTCAGTTTCATCTATTGATCTGGCAAAATGGACAAGTGGGTTAATGTTAATACAATATCAAAAAAAGAAAGGCTTACTTAATGTTCACTCGCCTCACCCTGGTTTACAAGCACTGCAGAAAAGTGCTGAAATAATGGGCCTCCAGAGTAGTGACATTAAAGAAAGTGTAAAACATATCTTTATTATGCAGTTCATATAAAATACACCATAATTTATCAAAACCCTATTACACAGTACACATACATCAATACAAAAAAATACATATATTGTAATTAAAATACAAATGTAAAGAACACTGAGACCAGCAATAGTACCCTTCATCAGATGTTGCCAGACCTTGAGTGTAGTACAGTATAAGTACCTATATCTCCACTCCTATATTTCCCTATACATGTTTCTGTACCAAAAGCCCTTCACTGCCAGACATTCATCAGGGGGCCACAATTATCGAAAGAAAGTTAAAAGCTTGTTGTTGCTTAGAGAACTTCGACATGTGTACTGGAAAAGCGTGTCCTTCAAACTCTTACCAGGGATACCTATAAAGGCAGAGAGTACCAACCGTAATCTCATAAAAGGTCTAAAATGATCATATCCACACCCCTAAATCTTAGTGAAGTAAATGCTAAGTGTTGAATCCCCACCATCGCTTATATGAGTGTGTCTGGTAAATCAATCACCAACTTGGTACTATGTAAAAGGAACCCACCAAGAACCACTGTTAGTTGTATAGTCCTGTAGACTTCTTTATGAATGAGCGCACTTGCAGAGTCATAAAGGGCTTACCTTTAATGGTATGCACACAGTGTTCAACCTAACACTCGGGCTTGAGTTGGTATTCAACTTTTCTACATATGAATCTTCAAATTTTAAGTGTTTTAAACCCTACAGCGGGAGACACAAAAAATGCAGACAGAATAATAGTCCCTCTTAATTATCAGTTCCAACTCACTGAAACTAACAAAGTAACCTCTCTTGGCATTCTCTCCATCCTTGCTTACCTGTGTCACGGATCACAGCTTACTGCAGCCTCCAATACTGGCATTCTGTGCAAGCAGCCTCAAAAATGGCTGCCGCTATCTATATGCAACGTAACGTGAAGTAATTACATCATCATGTGTATCGAAATGGTAAAGATGCTGCAACTCAAATTTACAACCCTACCGCAAATAGGTCATGAAGTTCAGCATCTTCTCACGTAACTGGCATACCCATGTCTTGATGAATGATAGATTTCATGGACAATGTAAAAAACACTTCTGAAAAACAATGTTCTATATGTGTTTACTTGATTAAACCTTGTCAAGCTTGAAGCTGATTCTATATTGTAATTGTTTATTTGTAAAGTGCTTAAACACAAGTAAAGTGCTTCAAAGCGCTTCAAGGGTGGATGAGAACAAGGGAGTAAAGACGTCATTCTTAGGCCTTGAAGTTTCCAAATTATCTAACAAAAATAATTAGCATACTAAGCCAGAGGCATTTCTACTAGTGCAAGTGCATGACAGGAAGGAATGAGAGAAGGGACGAGGGGGAGAAAGAAAAGAGCATGCAATCAATAAACTACCGTACTATGCCTAACGACTTGTCAGATAGTGCAAGTGCATGACAGAGAATGGGGACAGAAGGGGGATGCAAGTTGACATTAAAACATAACATCTTGCTCACTGCACACTGTTGATCTATAACCAGCTCCTTAAATGCTGGGAGATTACAAGTTCTGAAAAATCAAACTCTTAAACACCAGTCAACATATACACATCTGCTTGAATCCAGAATTCCATAAACAATATGATCCGACCAATTCATTGCAATATTATTTAAGTTTAAAGGTGTCAATTAATCACAATCCACAACAACATAATGAATAACATCCCATAGATTTTATAAATAAATGTTTCCCACAAACACAATTATTGGCAGAGAAGTTGTGACATGATATTTGATTGCCTATGTCCCATTGTGCCACTCCAGATACTCATTAAGCCCTACAATGTGGCTTTTAGTCTGAAATTTCCATGTTTGTTCCAAATTCAATAATATCCTGTAGATCTCCTCGGGAATTCCCTTTCACCTTTTTTAGAATAACCCATTTCAAATCTATAAAGGAGTGTTCACATTCCATATCATATTTTACCAGTGGAACTTGTTGGATTCTATTATTAATGCAACTTCTGTGTTCAATAAGGTGGGTTTTATGCTTTCTGTTGGTCCTTCCAAAGTAATGGCGACCACATAGGCATATTATGAGATATATCACATTGTCTGTGTAACAATTTGTATGCTCAGTTATGATCCACTCTAATTCTAGGCCACAATTGACAGGGTCCTGGTGAAGGCACACTTTACACAGGTACTGCAAGGGTAATGGCCAACCATAGGGGAGAGTCCCCATAGAGTGCTCTTGTAACGCTCACCTGGTATCCACGGAGACGTCACTCAGCCTGTTCTGACCTCTTACGACCTCGAACCCTTCCCTGGAGGCTATTCGACTGGAGACTGGGCCTGAAACACAGGATTGGTAGAGTTTAACTCCCTATTGTCTCTGTGTGCTTGAACCCCTTCTTCCCCGGGGTCCAACCCTTCCCTTTGATCCACAGCTCACCTTGTTTTCTTGGATAGTGTGCTCTCCGTCCTGCTTTCAGCGCAGGGGCGAGTTGATTGATGCAGGCTCGTTGCTGCCTAGTTACTTCACTGGCAAGAGTCCGACAGGTAAGTATAATGAGTCTTTTGAACAGTTCCCTAACTTCGTTCCTTTCCTTCCTTAGATGATGGCCGGCGTCCGGGGATGGCGGCGTGCTGCTGAGATGAGTAGCGCTGAAGGTGAGTGAGAGCGCAATGCACGATTCACCCCTTTCGTATTTGTATTGAACTGAGTTCTTTTTCTGTGTCTTTTAGGTGCCGCAATGTTTTCAGCGTGGATGCCGGTTATGAAGAACAAATGCAGTGGGTAAGCGCGGTATCCGGCGCCTCTAGATGTTTCCACACTAACCTGGAGTGTCTTTTCCCTCTTGCAGATGGATGAGAAGTTCCGGAGACAGAGTTCCCCCAGAGCGGCTGGGATTCAGGTAAGCGTTTGAAGCTCGTACAGTATTTAAAAATAAGCGAAGATTTGCAGAATGCTTACTAATGCCTTTTTTCTGTTCTTTTCCCTTTTCCTTAGGAAGCGGCGTGCCGGGATGGGAATGACACCGCCGAAGATGCCCGCAGAACAGAAGGAGCGATGAATGATGGGCAGAAGCACCGCAAGGTAAGGCTGTTCCTAACAGTGTTCTTGTTCTTGCAGGAGCTGAGCGCAGAAGAAAGATGCAGGCCTACTGGAGACCGATCCGAACACGGTGAGTGTCATGCTGCAGGTGCAGAAAAGGCAAAGCATGTTTCTCAGCCTGGGTGTGGCTTAAATAGTCTCTGGGTATCCCAGGTGTCTCTGGGCTGACCCACACCCAAAAGACTAGACCGCACATGCAGTTCTGGGAACCGAAATATGAGGGGGCATCCATCTTGTCCCCATCAATGCACTACAAGTCCAATCCCCAATGTTATCCTATGGGAGTGAGTGAGTCTGGTGCCACAAGCGCCAAGTCTGACTCCAAGTGGGTCTTTGGAGGGATGGAGAGGCCCTTGAGGGCCATGTAGGTGATTGTGGCCTGGCTCCAGCCTGACATCTTGGAGGGCTGGGGACATGAGGTGCAGGAATCATGACAGCTCTGTTTGTTACCTGTAATTTTATTTTTTGCAATATAATTTCTGACAATCATATTCTTGATGTTCCTACTTCTCTTGAATGCAGACATCAGGTCAGACAAGGATTTGGGAAACGCTTTCTTCCAGTTTTTCTTAATAAGCCCTGTTGTAAGACAAATTACTGAAATTGCTCATTTGCCATAATTCCCAATCTGTACTCTAATGCAATAGTTTTGGCTTAAAGGTGGCACAAGCGCCACCTAATAGCTGAAACATAAAATAAGTTGCTGCACAGAACTGTGCATGTCCTCTTTCCTAGTTAGAATTCAAATATATATTGGACACAGGGGACAACACATGCCTCTATATTGAGTCTTTATATTTTTTGAGACTGAAACGTGATATAAAACTGCACCTTGGTATGCACACTGTGATGGGGCCTGTCTCCAGGCCCGGTCAAGGGTGGAAGGGAGCCCGACCCCTAACACCTGGGAGGGAGCTCGACCCCTAACAACTCTGTAGCTGCTGGAGAGCGTGCGAGCAGGCCACCTCTCAACCCATCCTTAACTGTGGAAGTTGCGGTAGCACTGCAACGAGATGCCCAGGAGGTGGACCAGCAGCCAGCAGCCAGCAGCAAGTTCTGTGGGGATGGAGCCACAGAGGGAACCACCGTGGAGGGACGTCAGGAGAAAGCAGGCGGCCCATGGTGCCACAACAAGAGGTTGGAGTGCCCAGGACACACCAGCCAGCCCAGCGTCACAGCAGCCCTTGGGATGTTGCACTGGCAGGAGGGGTGTTTTGCTCCTTGCTGGTAAGGAGTGAAAAAATGGCACAGGCACAGCGGTGTAAACAATAGCACGGCTCCACAGTAGACCACTTCTAGAGCCCACACACAAAGAGGCTTCCTCTAGGCCCCAGATTTTCCCTTTGATTGGGAACACAGTGAGCCGTGTAAAAAGGGGGCAGGGCTCATGAGCCCTTATAAGGCTTCCCCAAGAACTTCTGGAGACTGGAACGTGATTGGAAGTGTACGTTGGCCAATCGTGAGAGAGAGGTGGGATATTTAAAGGTGCACTTGCAGAGAGTTAGTGTGGGTTGTAGTTGGCCCAAGGACAGGAGATGGAGGAGGACATTCGAGAGACCAGAGGAGGTGAGTGCAGAAGGAGTGTAGAGTTTAATGGAGTAAAGGGTCTGTGGAGTGTTTGTGTGTGGGTGTGAGGAGTGTAGTAACAGTGGAGTATGAGTAGTGAGACAGTATTGGTAGTAGTGGTAGTAGCTGGAGGTGGTGGTAGTAGTAGTTTGAGTGGTGGTAATGTTGGAGTAGTAGTGGGAGTGAGAAGTGTTAGTTGTCAGTGGTAGCAGCAGTAATAGAGCATGTTAGTGAGAGTAGAGAGAGTGGAGAAGCAATAGTAGTAGAAAAGTGGTACTAGAGGAGAAGAGGTAATTGAAGTGAAAGTGGTAGCAGTAGAGGGAGATTAGTCATAGTGAGAGGTGGAAATGGTGGTAAGAACGGAGAGGTGGTACTAGTGGCAGAGAAGTGGTGGTGATGAGGAGGTGGGCTAGTAGGAAGAAGGAAGGAGAAGGTAACAACAGAGACAGTAATGAGGTAGTGATATTAGTGAGTGGAGGAATTGAGAAGTAGAAAGAGAAGTAACATCAAAGCATGGAGGTGCAAAGGCAGAGTGTGAGATCAGAGAGGTATAGGCTGGTGGGAGGAAAATTATTGGGACACTGGGGTAGTAGAGGATCAAGTGAGAGCATGTGTGCATGGGGAGCAGGTGAGCCTGTGTGGAAGAAGGCGCCATTCCAAAACTTGCTTAGAATACTAAGTGTGTCTAGGAGAGGGATAGCCATTATTTAGGGAAATCATCTGCAGCCTAAATCAGAAAACAGACAGACAGGTGTCACTAGTACTAACCGGGATTAGGGATGTCTGGGCTAGGAAGGAGGGAAAGGCCGGGGTAGTCGAGAGCGAGCGTAAGCCCTAGATCCAAATTCCTCAATAGCCTCAGTTGGCCCTAAACATCCCAAAGAATTGTTTGATTGAAACATAAAACAAGCTTGAAGCCCTGGGAGAGAGAAAGAAAGTACAGCTTTTAATGTACCTATATCATTTTTTTTTAAAGCACCCTGATTATTAAAATAAAAATTAATTATGAAAGGCCGAAAATGGCATGTCAATAAATTATATACCATGTATTTTTTGACCTAGGAAAGATGAAAAGCTGAGCTTCTTCTGACAAAATTGGATCCGGTGACTGTCAAGCTGTTCATATTTTAACAAGATGTGCATTTACCCACTTAGTGGTGGAAGAACATCTATTAAGGAGGTCAGACGATCATCCTGTAAGCAATTCATTCATTTTGTGCTGCAAGGAGCTAGCTTTCATGAACAGTTTCTTTCAATTTGATGGTCAATTTTATTTGCAAATAGAAGGTACTGGGATGGGGCAGCCATGCCCCTCGCCCCAACCTGGCCAACCTTCATGTCAATATGTTTGAAGAGACAGTGGTATGCTCTGATCTGAACCCTTTTAAAAACCAACATGGTACGATGGTTTAGATATGTAGACAACATTTTATACTTTTGGCTGGGACGGTAACCATAGCCAATGATTTCCGGTGGTTGAACGTACAGAATTAGATACCTCAAATTCACGTCCGCACTGCGCAACAAGACAGTGAACTATTTATATATTACCATATACCATTCCCAGGAGTCATTGTGTGTCAAACCCTATACGAAAGAGACAGGCAAGAATGCATTACTCCAGTATGGAAGTCACCATGCCAGACATGTTAAGGTTGACCTTCCATTTGGTCAATTTTTAAGACTTAAATGTAACAGCAGTACCAAAGAAGCCTACGAAGTGGAAGCCACTAAGTTGATCACCAAGTTACATGAACGAGGCTACCCTGCAAGACGGGTGAACCATTCTACAAAAAGAGCTTATAACAGCAATAGGGAAGAACTATTAGAACACAAATATAAAGACATACTGGATGATGTGATTTGCATGACTACGGATACCAAGGCTGAAAAGGATACAGGCCAGGGAACCCTGGCAAGTTCATCTCATCTTGATGCTCATTTTGTCGGCCACTCCAATAGAGCGTGAAACATGTCCCTTCTGTCCAGCCTGTTTCTTTAGAAAATTGCTTGAATCTTGTTGTGTAGGTTAGAAGATCTTGTGCTCCTTGTATGAAATCGGGTAAAGACACCTGTGCAGCATAGCAGATGTCTGGGCAATCAAACATACCCTTAAAGGCTATAACAAAACCTCCATAATTGATGAGTACTGGATCCTCACAGGTTGCTAGAGAGATAGCCTGAGACAGTGCACTTCCAAAAAGATGTGAAATCAGAAATCCAATGTTAGCACCATCAAGGTTACAAAGAAGAGGCTTAAAGGGAAAGTGCATTGCACAGGTATCCCAACATGTCCTGAGCTTTTTAGGGGACCAATCATCCTTTTATACAGCCTTTAAAGTGTTGACCTCCTTGGTTAGGTCCTGAGTGGTCCAGATAAGATACTGCATCTAGTCCATGCCAAAAGAGATTTGGTGAGATTGCAAACTGTCAGCGACCTGACTCACCTGATGCCTCTGGTGCCGTATTGAGGTTACAGCGGTGTGGCTCGCCTGATGTTTTTGGCACAGACGCAAATCCTATAGATAGAAATGATCCTCTCCTGACTTCATCCTGCCTGTGCTGCATAACCACAGTGTGGATGGTGTCTGGAGTGGAAATCCAAATACAGAGGACCAGCCAAAAGGGGCAATAAAAAACCTCTGTCAAGATCTTGAAGTCAGGAGTGGAAGTTCAAGCAAGAAAACACAGCTGGGGAAATGGATTTGAGGAACTGACAGTGGGCTAAGGAAGGAAATCATGACATGGAGGAACAAGAAGGAATTGGTAGGAACACAGATAAAGCAGGAAAACAATGTGGTAACAAGGGCAGATAGGGTACCTAGGCATGGTGTTCCTCGCTCATCTATGTAGCCTTGCCATAAGAGATTCCAGAACAGGAAGCTGAATGGTGTCGACCTTGCATGCTCCCAACTCGGAGGTTGTAAGAGCAGCAGACAATTTTGGGTGCTTCCACTGTTACCATACAGACCACCCGTGTCTGCACCAATGGGCACCTAGGGGCATCATGACAAAAAGGAGCAACAGGAGCTCAAGTGCTCAGCAATCATAGAATGTTAGTAAGCAAGACTTCAGGGGCTCCTTCAAAGTTAGTGTTCCGTTCCTCACTCTGCGCCAACAGGCTGTATCTTCAATCCTGACCATAAGCACTACTAAAGGAAAACAATGATGACTTATATCACACTTGAAGCTATAGCTTGAAAGTTACTTCTATATTTAAATAAAAGCCTAAAAAAATGAGAGATAAGAATACTCCAAAGACTTAGTATAATCGCAATTGCTTGACCCAACTCTTCTCAGGCAACAGTACTAACATAGTTCTGCAGGAACTTTGGAATGATGTTCTTGGACACACAGATGAATGTCGCTTAGCGTTTTAATCTTTCAGCATCCTTTGGTACGCTTGTTTTTCCATTTGTTCTTCCATTTCTATTTCCGAAAGGCTCTCTCCTATCTTGCTTTTATTGTAATATAAGACCACCTCTTTTTCCTCAACCCTGCCCCTTTCTTTCCCTACTTAGACTGCTTTCCAGCCTATTTTCTTTTAAAGATATTCAAGTTATGTTGTTTGGTATTTGTATAGTGCCTACTGCCATTGATATGGCCTTGAAGCACTGTGAGAATGAACGCCTGTTGAACGATAGTAGTCTGAGTTTAGAGGTAGTGAGAGGAGTGGTAAAATGCATGTGAGCATTTAGGGCCTGATTGAAGATTGGTAGGGTATGGCTGGGTACCTAACAGCAACACATATTATAAGGTGTTAGACGGGTGCTGCGTCAAATTGTCAAGCGAGTCGGGTCATGTCAACAAGTGAACCACATTTTTCGTGAGATTCAGCTGTGCTTTATGGGTTGTGTTGCTAGACAGAGGGTGATGTATGTTTAGTGTAGGGCGTAGTCAGATAGTGTGCATGTCAAATGTGTCAGGCTATGTGTAATGTAATCTAGGTTAGGAGCCGACACAAGGCACAATCCAAGTGTGGCAAAATACAGGAAGTGGCATGACTGAAACAGCAATCTAAATGGGAAAACTAGGCATTCAAAATGCAAGTGTGATGAAATAAAGTGGCATGATTGAGACAACAATCTAAATGGGAAACATATGCCTTAAAAATGCAAGTGTGATAAAATGCAAACAGAGGCACGGTTCAGTGAAGGTATCTCATACTTGGAAGTGGCTGTAGATGGCTTGCATGACATCCTGCAAGGCCGGGGCACTAGACGAACAGGCACACTGGGATGGATGACGCCCCTTGCCTGCTGCCCTGGAGGAGAACTTCAAATATAATGTACCGGGTCATGTCCAATGAGATGCGGCAAGGGCGGGCAGGGAGAGGAGGAAAGAAGGAGCTGGCTGCAAGCAGCCTGGGAGCGTGGTGAAGGAACTGAGGCTGGAAAGGCCCAGGATGGGCAAAATGCTGGCAGATATGGCTACTCATGCCCAGGTTCTACCTCGGTCTTGTGGCAGTGGGGAAAGGAGCTGATGCGCTCTCTGTTGCCATGTTCCTTCCATGTTCCGGGACTCGTGACCTGGGGAACACCAGTGGGATGTGGCAAGGGTGGGCAGGGGGAGGGGGGGTAGAAAGAGCTGGCTGCAAGCATCGTGGGAGCTGGGTGAGTGTGCTGAGGCTGTAAAGGTCCAAGATGACCAAAATGCAGGCAGCAAGGGCTACTCGTGTCCAGGTTCTTACTTCAGTCCCATGGCAGTGGGTAAAGGAGCTGATGCACTTTCTGTCGCTGTGTCCCTTTGGTGTTCTGGGTCCCCGGGTTTTGTATGTGGATCTAATTCATGTGACCTCTGCCCCACCCACCTGCTAATCACTACTTGTCTTATGGTGCCTCATTTTTGGCATACTTTTTCTTAAGCCTGCTCCTTTCTTGCCCTACTTAAGTTGCCTTCCAGACACTTTTTTTGTAGTTGCTCAGTTGGTGCAAGTGGATATAGGTCATGTGACCCCTAACTTAACCTCCTGCTTCGCCCTGCTTCTTTCTTTTCTTTCTTAATTCTTAGATCAGAGGATGCTTCTCATCTGGGTGTCCGAAATGAAGGCCCGACTCAGAAAAGGAGTACAATTACTGTTTGTTCCTATTGTGTCCTGCTTCCAGCAGGAGACACTGTAAAAAGCAGGTCACATGACCTGGCTCTTCCCGTTCTCCTCATCAGCTCACTGACAGCCCACAAGAATTGGGATAAATGGCCCATGGCTCCATGTTGCTCCTTCAAAAACATTCCAGTGCAGGAGCAGGATTGCACTTTCTCCAGCTTTCTCATGTTTGCGAACATCACCTTGCTGTTAGGAACCTTTAGTCAAACGTCAAAGAAGTTGCCAGATACTTTTGCTCCAGAAAAACTGCGCCATGCCAGAACCAAAAAAACACCTTGACCCTCATATACTCAAGAGCCCTATATCAACAAACACTTTTGAGAAATGCTGGCACAAGCGCCATGACCCAGAGATCCTTCTGTCTGTCAAGGCATTCTGGTAAGAAAGTTTGGCTGCTACGTGCATGCATGGTTGCTAAGAAGTTTGTACTGAGGTCCTGGAAATCGAATTCTTCCTTTAATATTGATGATTGGGTGGAAGAGCTTCTTACAGTTTCAACGTATGAAAAAGCCATTTACAAACAAAAAAATGAACTAGACAAATTTTGGGACATTTGGAGCTATTTTCTTGATGTGTATGGTTAACTTCAAACTTTGCCTCAAAACCTGTGTGTCCCTACTGAGGTTACGTGATGTTATGTTTACTCGCCTGTATCTTCCTGCCATGGACTTGATGAATTCCTATGTCTGCTGTATGGTTTGTTATGAATGTTGATTTCAGTGCTGGCTTTTAGTATTTTTTCTTTTCCTCTCTTTTTCTCCTTCTCTCTTTTTCCTCAGCTTTCTCTTTTCTGTATGATGTATCCTGCTAATTACTGATGAGTTGTTTAATATGTTCTGCCTTTAATTGACTTTATATATGATTAATTGTTCACCATTAGCCTTGTTTCCGCTTCTATACTTGTTTTTGTGATAATAAAAATTTAGACTCACCAAATGGCTGACCCTGATATCCAAAGCCAAAGCTACTTATTACACCACTCCCATTAAAGCAGCTTCTAACAGCAGTCAAATCCTGCACAAACCCCACACCACACTCAGAAGTACCAGAACGCTGGTAGAAGTATGAGGTTATCAAATAGTTCTTTATCAACAACAGCCATACCATCAGTCTCCCCATCAAGGGCTCCAAATCCTCGGACACCCCTTCCTACATCCTCCTAGCAGCCGGCCTGGAATAAGCTTCTGAGCGTCCCGCTGTGCAATCATTCAGGGTGGCCAGGTGATTGAGAGTATTTCTACAGCAAATGCATTAGCCAGCTTAGCTATTTTACTAGGATCAGAGCTTACAACCCGCAGGCTACAAGCCCATCTCTTCAGCGGACACCTTAACATGCAGAACTATGTGAATGCGATTGGAATCTGTAAATGCTTATCTATCTCGTTGGCTTTCTCATGTGATTTTCATGTAGTGCACAGTCCTCCATGTTTTGCTAGAGTCTGTGGGCTACTGTTTCCTATTCTATGCAGCACTTTATAGAAGCACTGGAGTAGCCAGATGAAATTGAATTTGTGATGTACGTTTGAATTGATCTCCCTTGTGGATATTGATAACTAATCACGTACCCTATGTAATATCACTTATGTGTCCACCCTGTAAAGGTCAAAAGTGAGACATGTGAACCTTCAGGTATGGGATTTGTGAGCAGTTTTCAAAATTCACACATATTAAAATTGTGACGGCAAAGAAGAAAGAAGTTGAAAACTTGGTAGTGCATATGTGGTGGCACAGCTGATAGGGTAAACTTGTAATTGACTACAGTCTGCCTCTGTAGAACTCTTGTGGTTGTAATGAATGGTGAACACCACACAATTTCTTTGGTACTCACTCTTATTAACTAGTCTGTGCTACACGATGCACACACCTGATAACGCATTGCAATGAATGCCTCTGAAGATAATAACTATTAATATGTGAGAATGATGAGCCATCGTGTGCTGCAGAAATAAAGAATTGATGCCCAAAACCCAGAAAGGGATCGCAAAGTACAATAATGATGTAACAATTATGTGTTGTCTGTAGCTTAAAGGTGGTTTGAAACCTAACTCCCAAAGGAATGAAAGTGTGTGTACAGTCAGATATGATATGGCATTTATAACGCGCCTGTACACACGTGTTTCTAGGCGTGACTAGACAAGGATGGGGAAACAAAAAGGAGGACAAAACAATAATCTTGCTAGGCCTTGTGTCATTGAGATCGCGCAAGAGCAGGGAAGGGGGGAGGGGAAAAGTGCTGAGGGTAGGGGGAGGATGGAGAAGTGTGGGACAAAGGAGAAAAACAAGACTGGAGCCAAAGGTGGCAAGTGCGGGTAGTCATAAGTGCATCCAGCGGGTGGCAAATAAGTGCAAGAGAGGGACTGCAGGGTTACAGATACAGACCACAAGTGCAGGGGAGCCAAGAAGCAGTGCAGGATTGCAGCTGGACAGGCAGGGACCTGGGCCCGAATTCAGAGGGTGACCAGGTAACCAGTGCATGGAACAGGCAGTTGATCAGCAAGGGAAAGGAAGAGAGAAGGCAGAAGGAAAGAGAAAGGTCTTGAGTTGCTTCCGGAACCGGAGATTGTTCTGTTCAAGTTTGAGAGAGGCAGTGAGGCTGTTCCAGAGGGAGGCGCCAGCTGAAGAAAGAGATCTGCCCCAACTCTTTGCTTGGAAAAGCGACTGACCCTCAGAGAGTTGGAGGTGGAAGAGTGGAGTGCTCGAGAAGGCAGTTATTTAGGAAGAGAGAGCTGGAGGAGGTATGGTCCCAGGCCCCAGAAAGCCTTGTGGACAATGCAAAGGGTCTTGAACTTCATCCTTGCCGCCACTGGAAGCCAGTGAAGAGATTTCAGAGCTGGAGACATACCATCCCTGGGCTTGAGGCCAAGGACAAGTGTTGAAGTCCTGTTCTGGATGAGTTGTAGAGGCAGAAAGATTTAGAAAGAGGCTGTTGCAGTAGTCCAGCCTAGAGAGAACCAGAGCTCTGGAGACAATGAGCTTCTGGGGGAAAGTAAGGAAGGAAAGAATACCTCTGAGGAAGTGCAGGGGAGAAGGAGAGTCTGGCGTCAAAGATGACCCTGAGGTTCTTAGCCTCACATGTAGGAGAAGGAACAGGGCCCAGGGTGGGCAGCCAGTGAGTGAGAGGAAAGGAGGGAGCTGGTGTTTACGATGAGGAGGATCTCAGTCTTAGTGGCATTAAGGCAGAGATCATTGGTGGCACACCACTCCTGGATTGCACAAAGACAGTCTGGAATGAGAGAAGGAGTAGAGGTGGCTGAGGGGAGCCTGAAGGAGAGCTGAGTGTCATCCGCATAGCGTAAGTTGGAACAGAGGGTGGTTAGGCAGTGGGCAGGAGATGCCAGGTATTGGTTGAAAAGCCAGGGAGAAAAATGAGACCCCTAGGGAATACCTTAGGTAGAGAGAGAGATGGAGGAGAGAAAGGACCCCAGTTGAACCTGGGAGGGTCGATCAGTGAGAAAGGAGGTCAGCCAGGCCAGGGCCTGATCAGTGATACCCAGGTTATCACTGAGCCGGTTGAGCAGGATGGCATGGTTGACCATATTGAAAGCAGAGGAAAGATTGAGGAGAATGAGGACAGAAGAAAAGGTTAGAATTGAGGTTTGAGAGCAGGTCTTCACAGATGTTCAGTAGAGCAGTTTCCAGGCTTCTGGCCATTCTGAAGCCAGACTGATGGTCATGGAGACAACCAACAGATTCAGTGTGAAAGTTAAGCTGGGAGATGGCCAGCATTTCCAGGAGTCTGCCCAGGAAAGGTGTAATGGGGATCAGGCGATAGTTGGCCGGACAGGAGGGATCAGCAGGTTTCTTAAGAAGCGGGCGCACAAGAAAGTGCATCAGAGGGGAGGGGGAGGTTCCAGTGGTGAAAGAGTGATTGCAGTATTGGCCAAGACTGGAGTGAGGGTGTTAATGTGGTCCTTGAGGGTTTTAGAAGAATAGGGAAAAACCTGTTTTGATGAGACTTTCATAGATCGGACTTGTCTAGAAACGTCATCAGGGGTGAACAATGGAAAGGAGGATAAGGTAGGAAGAGAGGCGGCCACAGGAGGGCCAGGAGATGGAGAGGAGGAGAGGGTGGACAGGATATCCTGAGTTTTAGTGATGAAATGAGAAGCCAGTTCCATGCAGAGGGCCGGAGTGGGGACAGGAGAAGTAGAGACTGCAGCAGGAGTGGCCAGCTCCTTGCAGAGGAGTTCTAATGAGTGCTTTCAATGTCTTCCTTCTGCACATGGCTGCACCAAATGGACACTCAGTGCCATTTCCTGTGCTTGGGAAATTGGACGGCTGGCATTGGCATAGGTGCTTTGAGAGTGCTGGATCAGTTGTTCCCAGTCAGCTTTCGGAGACTAATTTCGAAGCCCTTTTGCAATTTGGCTTTATTTTTGCTTTGCAGTGCAAGTACAAACAAAGAAACTGGACACAAGCAGGTGACATTATTATGCATTCTCTTTCACTGGTGACTTTAATTCTCCATACTACAGCTGTAAAACCCACAGAAGATTTGTTTAGGCTCTCATTAACACTTATCTTGGAAGCTATTCTGCCTAGTACCAAAATTGCAGACTGGGCTAAAACCTCAAGTTCACCATTTACTCAAAGTGTGTGATCAAGGACAAATCATGTAATCTCACTGTGCATTAGCTACCAACATTAGAGGTCCATAGAAAGGGCTTGGTTTGCAGTGTATGCTATTAGAAAAAGCCTCACTTTTATTGGCAAAGCCAACAATTATGAGTTGTGGATAGTTGAAAAGCTTTCTTTGTTGGAACATAGTAAACATACAAAGAAACATGTGTTGTTTTAAAATGTGTGCATTTTCCAGAAGATGTTAGGTACAGGTACTGAGACTGATAGTCTAGATGAGTTTTGGTAAATTGCCCAGGTGGCATGCATATCTGGTCAATGAGTATATGGCTTTCAGAACCAGTATTTCATGTCCTCCTTAGCAACACGGTACATGGCTCTTGCTATGGCATTCAAGGGGGTTTGGGGTGTTGTTTCAAAATAGGTCCCTGGCTTTTTTCAGCCACTTGCTTGGATTGGCCAGTATGGTCTTATGAGAAGCTTGTTTAAAGGTAGGCAGTTTAGAGCAGCCCATTCAACGATGTCTGCCACTGTTGATCTTATCTATCTTTTAAGGTAGTAAAGGTTGGAGCTTTGTAACTGAAGATTGGATTTGTATCCTTCTTCCTGTCATGTGGTGTCAGGGAAATGCAAAAGCAGTCTGAGACAGGGACAATGTGTGTCACAGCTCCCCTCCTTTCCATCGTTTCAAACAGATCCCTCACTGCCTCTGGTTTCCAGAGCTCAGGTAGGATCCAGATTATTTTTTATATTTAATATGTTGTTTGCTTTTTCTCCTTAAAGTGAGTGCCCACTCTTGACGGGATCAGCATATGTTGGTTTAATTACAGCAGCTGCAGGGTAGTTTACAGCAAGGATTGCTCCTATCTACAGACCAAGAAGCCGAGATTGACCTTTGTTCACCCCAAACCTGATAGACTGGCACACAAAAACATGTTCAGGAAATCTATATCTCAGAATGAGAAATTACACTGGCTCCCGGTCAATTCACAAATGAAGTTTGAGAATACCAATATGCTTGCAAGTTTTCATACAGATGAGCTGCCTTTTACTTAAAAATAAAAACCCTTTCAAGCAGGAATTGTAAATCCCATCATTATCCTCACTATCCAAGCGTAGATTCTGGTTTTCTTTAAAAAACAATCTAGATCTACAGTAGCTTAGCCCAACACCTGGAACTCGGATCTGAACACTTCTCTAAATCCGCAATTCAGAACTGTGTACAAATCCTGATTTTTCAAACAGGGTAAAGCGTGCCCTGATGTAATAAATGTAACCGGGTGCAATTTATGGTTTATAGTGATTGCATTGAATGCCAAAGCGCTGGCATGGGGGGCTGTCACGGGCGCGAAAGGCCAAGGTGCCAAACAGCATGTACACTTCAAAAGGTATCCCACGCCAAGGGGCCATTGCTCACATGGCCTCCTCAGACCCGTGTCTCCAGCCAGGCATCCCCTTGAAGCAGGCCGCCCCCCTAATACCACGACATACATACGTCATTCATTCAAAAACACACCCCTGTTTCTAATACTTTATAAACCACTTGATATGTTTTATGAGAACATCTTTGTGCTTTGCAAGTCAACTCCTGAATGTGCTACCTGGCAACCACTGAGATCTACGCTAATCTGCTCGTCGTCGTGCTATCCGTGAACTTCTGTGACCGCTTAGAGCAAACCCATCAGTGTGCTACCTGTGGCCACCCACCTATTCTCCTGCAACATACTGCTCTGCTTGCTGAATCCAACTGTTTGTTGGTCAAGGTAAGGCCATGTATTCTAGTCATATTTCACAGATTTTTAAATTTCTATCTATTTGCGAGTAGAGTACACAATAGTGCTATGTTCGTTGGTCTCATTGCTATTGACTTGAGTTTCCATTGCTTTGCTATCAATAGATCTATAAATGTTCATCTGTGTCTATTGTCATCGAATTGCATCCTTCGGGGGTCCAGTCTATAATGTAAGCATGTTTCCTTCTCGTGCAAGACAGAACATCCAAGGGACGAGTCACATGTTCAGATTTTAGTAACATCATTTATACATTTCTGCAACTTATGCAAATACTAAGCCGCACATAATGAACTGGTATAGTTCCTGCGACCAAAACAAACCTTGCATTGATCATTGTATGATTCATTTACTTTTGTATCAAATCTTTATTCTTGAAGATTGTATAATAATGTCGATATTTACTTTTCAGATTTATCAACAATGCCTGCCTGTTCGATTAGCGGTTGCCCTTCGAAGACCCATGCGAAATCTGAAGGCACTACAATGCATGTATTCCCGAAAACTGTTGATCGAATAAGAGAATGGGTCAGACATTGCGGATATCCACTGGATGAGCTGGAAAGTAGAGTCCAACAAGTCTTACAGGACAAGAGGGGTGATTGATACCGCATCTGCAGCCGGCACTTTTCCTTGGACATGTACACAACATCTTGGGTAACAAAGAAGAATAAATGGCGAGCGACACGGAAATTGCTCGAAAACCCTATTCCCACTCTATTCGTCCACATTCCGCCACCGGTGAGTCATGTGTCCAGATTTAGCTTTAGGCCTTGCGGTAGTGTGTAGGTAACCGAATGGATTAATTGATATTGTAGGTGTTCTATCCCTTGTAATAATGTCGATATTGATATGAGTGTATAGTTTTTTGAATAATGACATTTATCAATATATTCTTTTTCGATTTCATAACCCACAAACGCAATGTATATATATGGGAACAGGGAACTGTGCTGTATTGAGCATTTTTCAAGTATTCTGTCGCCTTACATGGCTATTTTTAATATTGGCATTTCATTATCAATCATTAATTTACCTTTACAACTTCTTGACTATCCCTTGAATCTGAAGCAAGAACATTCTACATCCTTGACGTGGTCGCAGTTATCAACCACTTCTAGCGCGTATCAGGTAATCTTACCAGGCTAATCCGCTACAGACTTGTTTTATGCATGTCAAGTAATAGTTTTATTCTATCGTGTAATTATTTTACTGAATGTTTGGTTAGTGCTTTCCAATTGATATACACCTTAGTTATCGTCCACTGGTGTTTGTTTTCAGTTATAATTAGTGTTATCCATACTAATGCAAGTACTGTCTTTCAGGGAGATGCTGAAGCATCCGCCACATCTACAACATTTCTAGATGTTCTTCACCAGCAGGAGGTATGGATACTGACAGCTCCATTGAGCGTCATCATCAGAGCTGGAATTCTTGTTGTTTGATTGTTCTACACAATGTTTCATTCGTGGTTAGCCGTTGATATGTACCTGTGCTGTCGACTGTGTGTTATGTTTTCACTATTGTAATCCTCACTAATGCAAGTACTATGTTTCAGGCAGTTGATGGAGCGTCAACCCCTGCACTTGATGCAGAGCCTGACATTCAAGTAATTCCAGGGGAAGTGGAAGCGGGACCATGCGTATACGAATCAGCGTAACAGCTTTCGGAAGTGCGCACAACATTTGCAACATCCATCAATATTCTTCAGCAGCACGAGGGATGGATACTGACATCTCCATCATGCGTGATCATATAACGTGATTCCATTTGCTATACTTTCTTCCCTATTAACGCAAGTGCTGTGTTTCAGGGAGACGATGGAGCTTCCACTACAATCACAACATCCCATTTAGATGATGCAGATGTAAATAAATCGGAGAAATAAGTCGATGAAATGTGATCATATTTCGATTTTCCTTGATTCTTTTAGACAATGATCATTTGTGGTTATCTCTTTATATGTACCTGTGCGTTCGACCCCAAGTGTTTGTTATGTTTCCAATATTGAAAACCATACTAATGCAAGTACTGTGTTTCAGGGAGACGACGGAGCTCCCACTACAATCACAACATCCCATTTTGATGATGCAGATGTAAAGGAATCGGAGAAATAAGTCGATGAAATCTGCATATTTATATTTTCCTTGATTCTTTTAGACAATGCATCATTTGTGGTTATCTCTTTATATGTACCTGTGCCGTCGACCCCAAGTGTGTGTTATGTTTCCAATATTGAAAACCATACTAATGCAAGTACTGTGTTTCAGGGAGATGCTGATGCCTCCTCTCCAATACAACCATTCATGGCAGTCCATGCAGAGCCAGAGGTATGGATACTGACAGCTCCATCGAAATAGATCATCACTAGTCGAATACTTGTCGTTTGATTGTTGCACACAATGTTTAAATCGTGTTTGGCTATTGAGATATACCTGTGTGTTCATCCTCACGTGTCTTTTATGCTAACAATATGTTGATACATAGTAATGAAAGTACTATGTTTCAGGGAGACGATGGAGCCTCATTCCGTGCTGTCTATGCGGATACAGAAAATATAGTCGTTGCAGCGCAAGAGGAAGGGAGGACATGCGGAAACGAAGCGTGCAGATGTTGAAGGTCGAGTCAAAAAAGTTGCAAAGAAAAAAAACCAAAAAAGGTTAGTTACAAACAGTTCATAACTTTAAAAAAATGTTTGAGCTGGGGACTATTTTATGTTTTTTTTCCAGTCAATTGGACTACACTTTATCTTGTGTTTAAACTGAACATCCCTTTTCCAATCTCTCCTCCAGTTACCCGTGGGTGTCGGAACTATACATACACAGACAGTGAAGCGAATGAGAGATGTTGCTTGCCAGACCATGTACACTATGGAGGAACTATTAATTGAGGCGAGGCGTGTTCAGGCTTGAGATGCTCCTGTCCAATGGCCAGAACATGAATTAACTGTGTTTGGAGAATACAGCAAAGTTGCATTGGACCATTGCTACAGTGCGACCGCACCACCACAAGAAGATGATATTGAATGTATTGAAGATAGCTCTGAAGTAGTTGCATATCAATTCACACAATCTACACCCGCCAAAAAATTGCCACCCAAAAACCTGTCGACATTGTTGTGTTCTCCCATCAATGTTGAAGTAATAGATGTCGAAAAATGACAGAGAATGAACCACCCGCAGCATCCATAGACGCATCAGAACTTGATATCAGCGATATTACTTTCCAATGTGTTGAAATCTCCGCAACGTCACAGGCCGAAACAACGTTGACGCAGGATGACAGTCTAATGAAAGAGAGCAAATACATTGTATTCGACAGTTGTTTGATGGAAATTATAAGTATGCTGAAATGTGTGCATTCCGTTAGAGGGAAAGTATGTGGGAAGCCATTGATTAATGTGACTCGTCAAATAAAAGGCAGTAACGTCAAAATAAATGTCGCCTGTAGATTAAATCATAGGTTCTCATGGTCTGCACAACCGATGCTGGGGAAAATGCCAGCAGGCAATCTACTGTATGCAGCTGCATCGCTTTTTAGTGGCTCCAGTTTTAGAAAGTTAGAGGCTTTCTTTCAGTTTGTGGGACTCCATTTCATTTCTAAATCACTGTACTACATATACCATCGTGATTATCTGGTTCCGGCCATTAGTGATGCTTGGAAAATTGAACAATTGTCTCTAGTAAGTACATTCGAAGGGAAACGTTTCAGGCTAGCCGGCGATGGACAGTGCGACAGCCCTGGATTTTCTGCCAAGTACTGCACCTTCCACTTTCAGGACATGGATAGTAAGAAAATTGTGAGTTTGGTGGTCGTGCAGGTACACAATGTATGTCCTCAGTGGCCATGGAGAAACTAGGATTTATAAAATCAGTGGAATATCTACAATCAAGGGGAATGCACATCAACCTCATAGCCACGGACAGACACGTTTCAATTGCCAAGACAATGAGAGAGCAGTTCCCACATATTAATCATCAATTTGACGTATGGCATCTTGCTAAATCAATCAGTAAGAAAATCTCGGCTGCAAGAAAAAAAAAAGGTTTTGAAAGTATTTTGCAGTGGTCCCAGTCTATCACCAACCATCTTTGGTGGAGCTCAAAAACTTGTGAAGGGTCAGTGGAAATACTACTTGAAAAATGGCGGTCACTGATGCACCACTGTACCAACGTTCACCGCTGGACAGAAAACCAACATTTCCACCAATGTGAACATGGCCCTTTGTCCCCAGAGAAGGCACGGCAGAAGAAGTGGTTGATTCCATCTTCACCGACACACAAAGCCATTGAGAAGATTGTTTTCGACAAAACTCTATCAAGAGATTTGAGAGGACTGACAGAATTTTGTCACACAGGAGATTTGGTGGTGTTCCACAATATGTGCCTAAAGTACAGGCCAAAGCGCTTGCATTTTAGCTTTTGGGGCATGAAACATCGCACTCTACTAGCGTTCTTGGCCCATAACAGCAATGTCGGACGTGAACAATCTAGGACTAGGGGTAAAGTAAGGATGCCTCGCTACACTAAGGTATTTTCAAAACAAAGTAAGCAATGGGTGATCAAACCAGTCTATGATGAAATGCAGTTCGACTTTGTGAAAGGCCTTATTGTTGCTGTGTTAGAGAAGCACAGATATGGAATTTTGGACGTTTCTGTGCAGAGCAGTGATCCATTGCCACCGAACATTGCAACTGTGCCATGTCCACCCGAAGCACAGCTGGTTGTGAAGTACAAATCCTGGTTTAAATAATTGCAATACGATTGTATTTTTGTAAATAAATGTTATTGTACAGTGTACCTGTAACCCTAACCCCTACCTTCACCATCATGGGTGGCGAACAAGCTGGGTGTCATCTTTGAATTCTCTCTATTCACCTCATATATGTGTATGTATATATTTTTCTCATGTCTCATCTCATGTAAATGTAAATGCTGTGCACTGTTGCGCACTGTTAACGGAGGGGAGGCTTGCGTATTGCAAATAATAAAACAAACAAACAAACAATAAATCTTACTTTTAACTCAACTCCTGTGGTACTTTATACTTTCCCTGACCTTCCGCCAAAAATTAAATGTCTCCATAGTTATGATTTTTTGGGGCTGCAAAGCTCGCAGACAACGGTGACAAAATTGAGGGCCTTAGAACGCGCCAGGCGGGCCATGGCATTTGGGAGAGAAGCCAGTTTGCATTTGCACATTGAGGCGCACTACATAGAGGGATTCTAAACTTCAAGTTCTCACAGATGCCTTTACTACGTCATGTTGCAAATAAAGAATGCGAAGGACAGCAGCTTTGATTTTCAGCTCGGGCCCAGAAGAGGCCCACAAGTCGCACTGGAAGTATAAGGGTCTATTGTTTTTTGACCTTGAGACAGGGACCATGCCGAAAGAACTACATTTGAAGGGGGTGCGCAATAACGTAAGAGACGATAAGGCAGAAAATTCAGAAACTAGACCGAGTTTCATTTTAGTTCAGTATACGAAAAATCGTTGTCAAGAGCACGGTCCGTTTTACAGACTGCATTACGAAGAGGCACAATGGAAATTTCAAATATAATGTGAGTAAATCTTTAGACGCTTTTATACCGGAATGAAGAATTAATGAATGGATGCATGAATAAATTAATGAATGAAGAGCTAGGAAAAGCAAGGAAAACGTGTTCGTAGTGGGCACATGGGCCTGCAGGTCCACGGGTCTCACCGATCTCGGTCCTTGGCCCAGCCACTTTTACCTGCACTGCCTACCTGCACTACGGGACTGTCTCTGTATCCTTCAGACCCTTCTCCCGGCATTTACCTTGCACTTGCCACCAGCTGGCCCTATTATTTATCTTGTATTCGACTAACCATGTACAGCACTTTTACCCCCCTCCCCCCTTCCCCATGCGCGATCTGAAAGACACCTGGCCTAGTAGGATCGTTGTCTATCTGCCCTTGTTCCCCCCTGCCTCGTCACGCCTTGAAACACTTGTGTATAGGCGCGTTACAAATGCCATATCATATATCATATCATTCCACACGCATGTAGACTAACTGTTGTTTAACATTGTGTGTTGGCCTCGATTTATTTCGTTACTTTTCGCATTGATTTTGGAGCCGAACATACTCCATTGAACTATCCTTGCAAGCAAATAGTTTCTGATCGACCGTAATAAATAAAATGAGTAATATTAATGAAGATCGGCTGGCGAGACTAATTATAATTTTTTTGTTTTCATAACAGGTATTTGCTCCCCTTCTGCTACTGTCATCGGTTTGAGACACCGGCAGATGGTTTTTTCGTGAAACACCTGCAGCTTCGTGTGAACAACTGGAGCACACTGACAATTTTATGGGACGATCGCCAAGGGCCCACATGCCCTTATGCTGTACTAGTGGCTAGAAGCAACATATCAACCTTTACGATGGACTAGTGCCTAGTTGATGCAACAGCCGTGCGGTTCACCGTGCTTCCGAAGTGCTTCTTTTAACGAAAGCAACACCCTGTGTACCATTGCGGATACAGATAAAAGAAAATAAATGGCTTTCGGAGTTCATATGGCAATTGCTGAATATTCTCTAAACATTTAATGTCAAATAAATGTACTTTACCAAATGTACCGTGTTGCTGTTTGATTTTAAAGTACAGTTTCATATTCCGAATTGGGGCGCGCTGTGTTGTGATATGGTCTGTGTTGGTTTCCGGGTTCTGTGTGGAGTCGCGTAGAAGACGACTGGGCGTGTTTGCCTACGCAACACAGTAACGTCACGGAGAGAGGCGGGGAACATGAATGTTTTGATAATGTCAGGCTCAGGGGCGGGGGAATTGATTTAGTGCCTCAGAAGCAGGTCAGCCAGGGCGATGCGGCAAGTGATAGGATTATCACAAAATGGCGGCTCCCTGGTAATTGTTTTCGAGTGCGTTTAATGGACGAAAACTCGGGTAAGGTCCATAGGAAAGTTTTCTAAAATCGAGCCACTTAGGCTTAAAAAAGCATGGCCGACCCGTAGGGACAATAACATTTTTTACTGGACTATGCCTTTAATTAACAAAAGCCATTTTGAAAGGCAGTAATGAGCGGAGTTGGCAAAGAAGCAAAGGCATGCAAATCTAAAAACAAGCGTGAAAAGAAGGCAAAAGGGGCAGAATATATTAGCAAGTGTAGCGATAGAGATTTCTTGTAAGAATTAAACAATTTCACAAATTGACCATGGTTGGCAGCTGCACACACCAGCTGATCTGACACAGGATTTCAGATACTGGGACAATACCTGCAAATCACTAAGGGGGTAATTCATAGAAATCAGCGCACACGTGGCGCACATGGTTGGCGCACAGTGTGCGCGTGCGGCAGTCTGTGACAGCCACGTGCACCAAAACCCATTTCAGCACACAATGTATTCATGGATTTCAACATCCATAACCAGCCGTGGCGCAGAGTGGCACAGCGACCCTGCAGCAGCGCCAGTTACGCCCCCAACCCCACCCCGTGCGCCATGAACAGAGCACAAATCCAGTACATGGCGCAAAGGCCAGTGGACCAGCATACAGCCCCCCAACCACGAAAACGCATGTAAAACTCCCTGCGCACGCCCCAGAATACACGTACCCCGCTCACGCCAGTGAAAATGTGTGTAAAACTCCCCGCGCACCCCTCTGAATACATGTACCCCGCTCGCGCCAGCGAAAATGCGTGTAAAACTCCCCGCGCACGGCCCAGAATACACGTACCCCGCTCACGCAAGGTAAATTGCATAGAAAAAGCACCCCCACGTGGCGTGGGCTGCCTGTGGGGCATGCCCAGGGTGGATGGGGTGCCTGCGTGTATTTGGGGGGTGCACGGGAAGTTTGACATGCAATAGGCCCTGTGCGAGCCGGGCACATGTATTTGGGGGGTGCGCGGGAAGTATCACACGTGATAGGCCCTGTGCGAGAGTGGTACGTGTATTTGGGGAGTGCGCGGGAAGTTTCACACGCGATAGGCCTTGTGCGAGCGGGGTACGTGTATTTGGGGGTGCGCAGGAAGTTTCACACGCGATAAGCCCTGTGCGAGCGGGGTACGCATATTTGGGGAGTGCACGGGAAGTATCACACGCGATAGGCCTTGTGCGAGCGCGAGCGGGGTACGTGTATTTGGGGGGGTGCGCAGGAAGTTTCACACGCGATAGGCCCTGTGCGTGTGGGGTATGCGTATTTGGGGGGTGCGCGGGAAGTATCACACGCGATAGGCCCTGTGCGAGAGGGGTACGTGTATTTGGGGGGTGTGCGGGAAGTTTCACATGCGATAGGCCCTGTGCGAGAGGGGTACGTGTATTTGGGGGGTGCGCAGGAAGTTTCACACGCGATAGGCCTTGTGCGAGCGGGGTACGTGTATTTGGGTGGTGCGCAGGAAGTTTCACACGCTATAGGCCCTGTGCGAGCAGGGTATGTGTATTTGGGGGGTGCCGGGGAAGTATCACACGCCATAGGCCCTGTGCGAGAGGGGTATGTGTATTTGGGGGGTGCGCGGGAAGTTTCACACGCAATAGGCCTTGTGCGAGCGGGGTACCTGTATTTGGGTGGTGCGCGGGAAGTTTCACACGCGATAGGCCCTGTGTGAATGGGGTACATGTATTTGGAGGGTGCGCGGGAAGTTTAACATGCGATAGGCCTTGTGCGAGCGGGGTAGGTGTATTTGGGGGGTGCGCGGGAACTCATACATGCGTTTTACTAGCGCGACAGGGGTACGTGTATTCTGAGGGGTGCGCAGGTAGTTTCACATGTGATTTGTCAGTGTTGGTCCTCCCAGGTATGCCCCCTCCCCCCTCCCAGGCCCTGCAAGCAGCCAACACCACAGGGGACTACCCTACACCCCTGGCCATGCCCTGCAAGCAGACCATCCACCCTGGCCTGCCCCGCAGGCAGCCCATCCACCCTGGGCATCCACCCTGGACATGGCACCATGCACACGTGAGCCCCAACACATATCCCACCCACCATTGACGGGCACCTGTCAGCAGGCCCCGACACATGTCCCCCTGCACCCCCACCCACCCAGCATTGACTGGCACCTGCCAGCAGGCCCTGAATCATGTCCCCTGCACCCCCACCCACCCAGCATTGACGGGCACCTGCCAGCAGGCCCCGACTCAAGCCCCCCCCCAACACATCATCACCATCCACAATCATGGCCCTTATGGCCACCCAAATCCCACCCCACACCACCCCAGTCCAAACCCCCAACCAAGTATTCCATCCACCCCACATTGAAATCCCCATTACATGAAACATCCCAAATGGCAAGTATGCAGATCAATACATGTCCGCCACACACACACACAATGGGTGCAAGTGAATGCGAAAACCCACATCGTGACATGCATGAAACCAATGAGAGAATACCACACAATTGAAGTATGAAACCAAAATGTATTAAATGAAAAATCAATGGAATAAAAGAAAATCACACAAGAGAAAATGATAACAAACAAAAGGCTCGATGTCCCAAAAAAATCAAAAAAATATATCAAAGCAGAATCCAAATAAAATCAAATGAAAATGGCTCCAAAGTGTCCGTCCATCAAACCATATTCAAAGGGTGAAAAAAGATAAATCCATTGCTCCATGGAAAAAAAAATAGAGGTCAAATCCAGTCTTCAAATATATACAACGTACAAATCCAGGGTCCAACAATTCTAAGGAAACCTACAAAACACACTACCTAATAACCAACTATATACAAATGAAAGAAAAATATAAAGGAAACCTAACACTAATCAACTATATACAATGGCGGTGGGCAAGTCCTACGGCTCACTCTGTGATGTTCCGGGCCAAAGCATCATTGAACTCCACGTTGATGTCCCAGAGGCGGGCCTGTCCACTGTCCCGAGGTCTCGCAGGGATGCAGTCATGGCCTGTTCCAACTCCCTGCGAGTTGCCTCGAGGCACTCAGCCCGCCTCAACGCCCTGCGCCTGGAGTTCTCCGCCCTGACCATAGTAAGCTGTGCCTCTTCCGCCCGCCGCCATTCCACATCTATCCGCTGGCCCAACCGCTGCCACACGGAAGACACTCCCATTCCAGGGTCCTCCGGCCGATGCCTGCCCCTCTGATGTTGATGGCCCCAAGCCATGATGCCTCCCATGCTGAGCCTGCTGCTGCCTCCGACGCAACTGCTTCTGCCAGCACGACGGCAAGCGGGTTGATGGAATCCACCGGCGCCGTCGTGCACGTGCCCTGCCCGATGATGCCGGCACATCCTCCATCTGCTGGGCTCCAGTTGGTGGGGTGTCCACCCCTGCTGGACCTCTGACTCCCGACTGTGGCAGGGATGTGATCTCCACCGAGCTGGCTGCGTTGGTCGGGGCAGGTCCACAGGGGGCCCTGGTGGAATCTGGGCCGGAAGACGGCACGGATAACGACTGGCGCATAGTCTGCACAGAGGAGGTGAGGGCCGCCAGAGTTCCCGACAGGTGTATGAACCCTCCGACCAGGGCCCCTCCCAACTGGGCCACATTGACATGCAGCTCTTCGTGATGACGTGCATGCTCCCCCCAGGAAGCACGCACGTCATCACGAATGTCACGCGTGCGCAACGCGACACCAATCAGGACGGACTCCATACGGTCACGGGTCTCCTCGTCCGCAGGTAGTGGAGTGCCAGATGATGTGGGCCTCCACCCTTCCTGCGGACAGGCCTGGGACGGGGCATCCCTGCTGGTGCATGGTGGTGCAGTCACAGGGTCAGGGACAGTGGCATGCATAGGCCCCTCGGCGGCAACCTGTGCTGCCTCCTGCCCCTGGCCCTGGACTGCACCACTTGCACCAGTGGTACCACCCCCACCAGCCCCATGTGCGGCTCAGTAACGGCCTCCTCCTCTGTGTACACCACCAACCTGGATGGCTCCGCACCGTCTTCCGCCATCGCAAGCCCGTGTGGGGACTTCCCCGCCCCTTGTGCTGCAGCCGTAGTGGCAGACGCGACACCAGTCCCCTCGCTCCTGGATGATGGTAATTCCTGGGAGGGTGGCTGGGCCTTGCGTCGCCGGCCGGTGGAGGCACCCCCGCCGCTTTGCTCCACAGCGCCGTCTCCACCCTCTTCTTTACTCGCCACTGTGTAGAGGGAGACATAGAACACAAGCATCAGGGTACTGTACAATAGTCCCCTAGACAGGAAGCAATAGCACATGAGTGGCACTGTGAAACGTCACTTCCATCATGTCCCTCCACAACACATGGGTCAATGCAGGCAACACACATGCAGAAACAGGCATGAGGCATGCAATCAACATTTGCATCCATGTCCAAGGAATTCTATTAACATACAATGTTGTGTTTAAACTCACATACATCATGGGTCATACTGATCACATGCACACACATCACCGGAGGCTCATGCATCTGGCCTCGTACACCACAGACACAGTGGATACAAGGATAACTAGACTGCATCAGTGATTCAACACATCGTCACGGACATGTGTCATGCATCCATGGCGTTTCAAAGTCACACACACGCTACTCAGACACACAGACATGTACACCATACATGTCCATGACAGCAGCACCCATCTCTCACACCCCATCCATGTCCAAGAACAGAGACAGGCATGCATTCATGTGTACATTCTGCATGCTGCTCCGTATGTTGCATTGTAACATATGCACCATCCGCACCATCCATGTGGTTCACGCATGACTGGTCTCACATGCAGCACCATGATGTCCCTACACACACACATCCATACATGGCCTATGTCACACATACAGGCAAGTAGCTGACTACCATCACACTGCTACATGCCCTGTTTCACATAGCAATGCATGGCCACTTACCGCTCGACTCCAGACGGGTCTGCCTCTGAAGGATCTGGACGTGGAGCGCTGGGTTTATGCATTCCAGGACCCTCGTCTGGATGTTGGTCAGGTGGACCCGGCACCCCTCTGCATCCTCTGCCTTCAAGAGGCGCCGGGCCTTGCTGAGGGTCCTGGACCTGAAGTCCTCCCAGCACTTCTGGACCTGTTGCATGTCGCGGGCTGCCACCCCCTCCACGTTGATGGCAGCCACGATGTCCTTCCAGATCCTCTTCCGTCCTTCATAGTCGGCGCATGAACTTCCAAAGAGGGAATCATAATGCCCCAGGACTTGCTCAACCAGGATACCAACTTCATTGTCACTGAAGCTGGCAGCCCTCTGCCTCTCTGCTGGGGGGTTGCCACAGGTGCCAGATGGTGTTGTGTTGTACATGGCAACCCCCGAGGCAGGTGTGGGTGGGCAACTGGGTCCTAGGGCTGGGCTGTGGAGCGATGGTATACCAGTCGGGAGTCTTCTGTTCCAGCAGGGGTGGTCACAGCAACTGGACCCCTGCAGATGGCTGACGTGCAGGCACCAAATAGCAGGGCATGTGGCCAGCAGGCAGGCAGGCAGCAGCAGATGGCAGGTGGGAGCGTGCTCGGGGATCTGGGGGGCAGCAAAATGGCCTTCTGGGCAGGAGCGTGGTCTTCCGTGTGTTGTCGCATGGCCAGCTTGATACGGGGTGATTTGGCACGTGAAAAAACTGCACGTCAGCGTGTAATTCGAGGAAAGGCCCTTAGCACGTAAGCGCGTCTGTGGCGTTATGCGCGCAGACGTTTCCCTCGTGACGGGTGCATAGTGATTCAGCACGTGAAAAAGCATGTCCGCGTGTTAATGCGTGTAATCGAGGAAAGGGCCTAAGCGCGTAAGTGACATGACACGCGCGGGCATTTCCCTCAGCACGGGTTAAAGGTGAGCGGGGCCAGCAGTTCGCTGTACATGCCTTTCGTGGAGACCGACGTGTGTGTTGCTACTTCGTGTTGTTTCGCGCACCAGCACAACTTCACAGCAGATCAAGGACGTATCTCTTCTTTTGGGCGGGGGTATTGGCTACATGTGTTTTTCATCATCACGCTAGTCTGACGGTGAGTCGCGCACGCTATTTTTACCACTGCGGGTGCCCCTGTGTATCGCGTACCTGTTTTCAAGGTCATAGTAGCCTGTGTGTCCCACGCGTATGTGTTTTTTGTGTCCCTGGGTGCCACCGCGTACTGCGGGAGGTTAATTCCATACACGTGGGCTACCGGGGGTTCCATGCACGGTTTTACTGCAGTTTTGGGGTGCCTGAGCGTTGCGTGACCCGTCACTTCATCACCGGGGTCACATACAGCCTTGCAGGTGCAGGGGTGCTGTTAACATCTTGTATCCCACCCCCTTCACCACAATTGCCCAGGACAATTGTCGTGTACACCTCCCATTGGCACTACTACATCTGTTCCGGCACTACTCCATCTGTGCCATGGCTGGGAGGCAATGAAAGGTGAGGGGTGCCTCAGCTGGGCATTCTCCACATGGCGGGCGTGGTCAGGGACGTGGCCGGGGTGACCAGGAAGTAGAGGGACTCAAGGGTGTCCAGGGTGGCTGCAGAGGGGGAAGAGGCAGGGGTGGGCCAGCTCGGCACAATGTTGTGCCACGTGTTGGTGCAGTCATGCCACCACCCCCTGCAGCTCCGGGAGATGCAGTTCTTGCATCTGGCACTGGCGCCAATGTGACCAGGCAGTCCGTTTCATCGACTGCCACGGGCCCAAGGGTAGTGGTAGCTGCAGGTGCAGCTGTGGACACCACCACACAGGCTCAGGGTCTGCCAGCACAGGTTGCGTTGGCACTTGAAGAGTCCATGGAAGATGTCCAGGGGGTCAGGAGGCACATCGTAGGTGCACGCAGGGCTGCCCTGACCGAGGGACGTCTCCCTGGGGCAGTAATGTCATCTGCTGCCCTGACCAGCCGGGTGTTGGTAAGTGCAGGGGCAGATGCAGCCAACAACACCCCGGTTGTGAGTCTACCAACCAGGACAGTCCCGGTCAATGACCCTGGCACAGCGGATGTTGCTGCGCAGGGTCCATCCCAGGGCACCCAGCAGCCACTAACGCAAGTCAGAGCTTATCTCCATGTTCCACCTGCCACTCCCTCGGCTCATTCCACCAGCGCCACTGCCCATACTGATCAGGCCGGCATAGGCCAGCCACAGTCCGGACCTGCGTCCAAGAGGAGGAAGGTTGCACCTGCAGCACAGGCTGGGACCCCAGACACAGCTACGGCCTCCAGCACGTCAAGGAAGAAGCCTTTCTGTGCGCAGGAACTGGACTTCCTTGTGGACTACGTGCGGGACCACAACCGTGACATGCTAGTGCGGCCGAATTGTCAAACTACGGCTGCCCAGCGTGATACCCACTGGAAGCATGTTGCGGATGATGTGAGTGCATTCGACTGAGGTGCGCACAGCTGCAGAGTGCAAGAAGAGTTGGAATGACCTCAAACGCAGCACTAAAGCGAAGCGTGCCTCTAATTACAACATGACTCTTGTGACTGGCAGTGGGCCAGCACCCGAGGAGGAACACCTCACTCTGCACGAGTCTGTCGTTGCGGGGTTCATTCCAACAGAATTGGTCGAAGGAGTGGGAAAGATGCAGGACTTTGATGCCCCGTCCAGTGAGTGTTGTTGCGTGCTTGTCGGGGTCATGTGTGTTTTACTTGTGTGATGTGTTGTGCATGACTGCCACTACATGTCATGTGTACATGGTTCTCATGTGCAAGTCATGCAATGCTTCACTGATGCGTGCCTGCTGTGCAGGATGGTGGACATGTAGAGCAGACGGGGACTGTCCTCATCACCAGACTTGCACCTTACTCACATGCTAGTCACCCGGATGCCCCTCCGGTCCATGTTCCAGCTCATTGGCCCTTCTGCATGTAGCCTGGGGTGTCTTTCCCCGCAGCACTGGGGCTATGTCATTTGCATGACTGACGTGCATGCGTCCTCTGCCGGCATGCGGGTACTCCACGTAGGCATGCTCCCTTGCCCCCCCACCACTCCTGCACCCCAATTTCACCATTGTTCTGGTGTGCATCATTCAGCGGTACTGGAATGGCCTGTTCAAGCCTCATGTGTACATGCAAACTTCCACCAGCCAACTTGCCAGACACATGCAGTGGGGTACATCCTCTGTCCTTCATGCAGGGTGTCTCACTTGGACTCCGCAGGGACATGACTGCCCATTCATGCTCCATGTGCATTCCATGCATGCCCCTATGTGTCCTTGACTGGATGATCATTGTAGTACGTGTCCAGGATGACCTACATTTCATGGCATTTCATCAGCCATCCCATGCCCACTCTGGCTCAGCCCTGCATCAACACATGTTTAGGGTGTCACAGTCTGTGTGGGGCACAGGCCTCCCCCTGTTTCAGGCCTACTGACTCTCTCCAACTTGTGTAGTGGCTTCTGCACACATGGGTGTACTACTGAGGGTTCATCATGTGTCCTGCTTACTGTCCCATCATCATCTGCTGTGTTGTCAGTTGACTCAGATGATGCAATTGATGCTAGTCAACACTGTCTGCCAATACACAGGTCTCTGGTCACCCTTTCTCTACAATGCAAGGCATCCCTGCATTTTCACTTGGGGAGGGGAGGGGGTTTGCTTATAGCCATGCAACCCATTGCATGCACATTGCACGTGATGCCTGAACTTGCCCTTGCACTGTCTTCACGTTTTTTGATACACATCATGATGTACTTGTTCATGTAGATAGTGGGTAACGTACACATGTTCTGCACTGCATCAGCTCACTTCTGAGCCGTGTTACAACTTTCTACATGCCTACTCATTGATGCAACGTCAAAGTGACCTGGCATGCATGGCAGGTTCTCATTTGTGTGTGACATGTCTGCTTCATGTGTTGGCTGTCTGTGTGATGTCTATGTGTGTGTGTGTTTTATGTGCTTCTGACATGTGTACTGATGTTATTTTTTCTCCACTTCTCAGATGATGACACAATGGAGCCAGAGGATGGTTTTGTCATGCCAGGCACAGGGTTGTTATCACAACAGAAACCCGGCACAAGAGGGGGTCGTGGGGTGGTAGGCCACAAGAACCCACATGTGTTACAGACCATCTTGTCTATGGCTGGCAATGAGTCCAGCCCAGATGACCACTCTGACATCTACGTCGAGTTGGATGTGCATCAGGTCCATTTGTCAGGGGCGAGAGATTCTAATGTTGACGCTCCTCTGTCTGCGACACATGCACTGAGGCGGCAGATGGTGGTGGGACCTCCGCCTGTGGTGGATCGGGACGCAGGGTCACCCTCCACACCAGTCGCTGATGTGCCTGGACCATCACGTTGATGGGGGAATGTAGTCCTGTAGCCGCCGGCGGTGCCAAACCAACAAGGACGGCCGGTCCTTGCGCCCCGCAGGTGTCAAGCCCAGCAACGTGGTGGCCGCGCGCCACCAAGGTATACTGAGTGGGAGCAAGACATGGCTGCCAATTCAGAACACCAGGGGGCAGCAATTGATAACATCACCGTGAGCATGGAACGTGTGGCCCAATCCGTGCTCCCCCCTGCTAGGCAGGTGCTTCTCCAGCAGCGGGCGGCACGGTCCACGGCTCGCTCGCTTAGGCTGGGCATGGCCGCCTCAGAAAGGGCACGCCAGGCTGAAATGGTGTCTTTGCATCAAGCAATTGCTGCTCACGCAAAGGCACACATGGAGGCCCTGAGGGTTGAGTATGATTCACTCAGATCCACTCTGGGTGTGCTCATGATGTCCCAGAGGGTGCGGTCAGAAGAGCGGTTTGCGCAGCTTGAGCGTACCATCTCAGCTGAGCTACGTACTTGCCGGGAGGTGCTTCAGTTGTCCAGCCAGGCCATGCAGGAAGAACTCTGTGTTACATGTATTACCTTGCAAGAGGAAGCACGCGTATCACAGGAGGTTCTGCATGCTGATCTACGTGTCATCGCCGCACAGAACCAGGCTCACCCATCCGGCAGACTTGCTGCCGACGAGGGGCAAGCTGCGCCTAGGCGTGGTCAGGCTCCTGTGCCACGTCTACCTATTCAGGAAGAGGCTGACGCGGACAACGAGATATCTCCCGCACAGGTCGGGCTGTGTAGGCGTTGAGCCCATGGAGGTTTTTTTTTTGTCTCAACATCATCGCATGTGGGTGTTGAGGTGCACCCTGTACCTCCCCCCTCTTGGGTCCCCCCAGGTCGTATGTGGCCATTTTTTCTTTTTCTTTTTAGTTTAGTTAGTTAATATTGTTTTTGATAGTTAGTTTAATTAGGTAACATAGGTTTTTCATTGTTAGTTTAATTAGTTAATATAGTTTAAAATTGCTTGTCTATTGTGCATTCATGTGATGGTGTGGTGCTTTGTGGCTTTTGAAAGCATCCACTGTCTGTTCCAGCTGGGCCCTTCAAGCTTGTCTTGTGCATGTGTTTGCAGCTTGGGGTCCTGACTGACATAGGCCACTCCTGCTTCCCTTATCCATGAGCTCGCTAGGATGGTTTGGTGTAACAAAAATGTACACAAGGGCTTTGGACTTTCCTCATAACTATGGCCTGTCTGCTGCTGTACTACTTGTGTTAACACCCCTAGTGGGGATTGATTGCGTTTTATCCACGCCATTTCTGTAATCAATTTGGGTGGGTACATGAATGATATCTCCTTTAATTGATGTGGATTGTGATGTGTGTTATTTTCTTGCCTGTATATGTGCTTGATGCACTTCATGCTGCAGATGGTAGCCTGCACCCTTTGCATGTCAAAGTCACACTGATGGTGGGAGGAGTTTGGATGTAGGTCTGTACCCTGGCCCAGTGACAACCAGCATGAAGAAACACACACAGGGAACTTTCCAGCCTTATTAACATCTTTTATGCCCTTTCTGCAGGAAAATGACCCTCCAGACTACCTTTGCCATCAGACACAGGGCCAAGAGATACTCAAACCTGGCCACGTTCGGTGGTGCAGACATGCGCATGTATTGCCAAGCAGAAGTACAGAGCTTGTGCTCAGACGTCCGACAGAAGCAGACGTGTTTCCAGGAGCTCCAATCAAGGTGAGCAGCACAAGGGGCCACACCGCAGACCACCTTCCACCGGGCTAAGTAGCACCAGTGCTGGGGAGCTTTGCCAGGCATTGTTGGAGAAGCGCACAGTACAGCTAACATGCATTGGGGGCCAAATGCCAAGTAGCTTTCCAAGTTGTCAGGTGCACACACAGGGGCCTTCGAACACATCCTCGAGTCCCCCCACTCCATTGAAGCATAGTTATTAGCGCAATAGCGTTCCTAGCCAGAAACTGATACAGCGGACAGGGACACCCAGCGAGGCAAAGACTTGTGTGCAGTGCATATCATTTGCATGTGCAAATTGGCACGTGCACTATCTATTGAAATCCGCAGCTGCCAGAACACGACTTGTACTGAAGTTGCACCTCGCTATACGCGTCTACCCAGGGACCATTGTATCATGTGTGATTATTGACGCATTGGTCTTCCATTTCCTGCGCGCCCACGTGCGCCTGCATTTCTGCATTGACAGTGTATGAACCATCACGGGGGCAAGCTAACGTATGGGTACAAAGCAGCAGACAAGAGTGTTTGTTTGTGGAGAGGTCACTTACTTTGGGGCATGAATGGTGTTGTGTGTGTGTGTTTTAAACACACACAGATTAGTAACTCAAACTCTCTTTGCAGCAATGAACTGCTCCTGTTACCGGACCTGAGAGTGCGCAGGCAGGAGGCCAGCACTCACCCCAGAGATAAGTCTCTCTTTGGCTTACATTTGACTCATTTGGTACAATGTGCATGATGAACATGTTTTCTCTGATTGAGTATGTGTTATTGTCAATAGTTGTTTTTTGTATTTTTCCTACTTTCCCTTGACAATCCTACTCCCCTCTCCTGCCCCTCTTTCCGGTTATCCTGAATAACCATGCCTGTCCTAACAACATATCCCTGTCCCTCCTTCCCCGCCGGGGTCTCAGAGGCCTGTGTAAGTTTGACCTTGCAAGCGCACAGACCACGGAGGGGGTGGTTGGTTCGTGCCACTCCTGCGCCTGGACACCGGAGCTGTGACACTACCCATCAGTTGTTGCGTCATCATTGTATATTATGTACCGAACATGGTACCCATCTTGTTGGAGCATTGTTGAACTGTGCTACCTTGGTTGTTCTATCATTGTGCTTGGACATGTGCTTTTTCTGCTACTTTAAGTCATCTACTGGTGACTCTTCCAGGGTTTTTTGGTGCCTACAGGCTTTTTCCCTGGTTTGTGGGTTTGGCTCCTTGGAGTTCTCTGTGATTTGGTATTTTTACTAGTCAAGGTGGCCTCTGAGGGGGCTGGACCCTATTTACACGCAAGGTGGAACATGGAGACCAAGGGGTAGGGTCATCCTGTAGCCAGGTAGACTTGAATGAAGAAGGCTACATACCCCAGACACAGTTGTTCAGAATGTCATGGTGATGTGTAAATGAGGGAGGGCCTTTTGTTGTTGGACAGTTGTTGGCTTGGGCTACAGCGTTTTGGGCACTCTGACATTGTAATTGTGGGGTACTATGTACATGATGTGTTCTGCTGGTCATTGCCTGTTCCTGTGTTGCCTTTACTTTTCAGGTGTCAAGGGTTTGGTGTGGTTTGACATGCTGGGGTGTACACATGGGCAATGTTCACATGTGATGTGTACAGGACACTGAGGGTCACTTGATTTCACATGCATATATTGAGTGCATGTCCCTACTGACACACACAGTTGCACAATGATCCACCACACTTACAACCACCCTTCCATGGCCACAGGTGCACACAGATTGGCTTCTCGGGCCCGCTGTGTCCCTGCAGCGCATGATCTATGACCATTTGGGGATCCTGTACATGCGTCAATTGGTTATTTATTTAATTTGTCTTTTTCATGGGATGCTTAAGGTGTATCTGCAACACAATGGCTGCTCACTGTGCTGTGTGCTGAGCAGTGTGTTGCAGGAGACACACAGCACACGGGTTCAGGAGTAGGGATTTTTCCTTGCCCACTGTGCATGTGAACAGGCATTCAGTGTTATGTTCATGCTACGACTGGTGGAAAGCATTTTTGTATGACTTGGTATGTGTGGGAGGTTGTTGGTCAGTCATTTCATCTGATTCCATGTCAGTCGTCATTGTCTCGGGCCACTTTCCATTTATCACATGTGACTTTGTATCTTATTGGTCATGTGTTGGCCTTTTGCTATTGCGTGCCATGTCATGTTGTGGCAGACAAGGGTGATGTGGGTTGGGAGGGTTTGGGTGACATACCTGGGATTGTCATGGCCTGTTTTGCGGGGGGCGGGTGGTGTGATACACACCTTGCATGTGTTTCTTTTGGTCACACAGGATTGGTTAGGTTTAAGTAGCTAGTGATGTAGCACTTCCATGGGAACATTCTCGGGGTGGTAAGGTTCTGACAGTTGACTGTCTCTTTGTCATCATGTATTGTCACCTTGTATGTGCCAGGCCTGTGTGCACGCCACAGGGGTGGGAGTTTAGGTGAAAAATGTGGCCACAAGCTGGTTACGGGCTGCCACGCCACGTGCCCTATCCGCTCCCATGGGTAGCGCCTGTGCCTGTGGTTGGGGATGTGGGGGCACCACCATGTCCACCGGTATACCCTGCCGTGTTGCAACATTGTGCAGGACACATGCTGCCACAATGATCCTGCACACTACTGGGGGTGCATATAGTAGCTGCCCGCCAGAGCGGTAAAGGGAGCGGAAGCGTGACTTGAGCACTCCGAATGTGCGCTCCACTATGCCCCTGGTTGCAATATGGGCAGCATTGTATCTTACCTGGGGTGGTGTGATGGGATTCCGGATTGGTGTCATTATGTGGTTGCTCAGAGGGTAGGCACTGTCCCCTGGGGAGGTGATAATGGTTGTGATTATTAGGGTTTGTGTATTTGTCTGTGTGTGACTTGCATGCATGTGCACAGGCATTTGTACTCACCTAGAAGCCACGTGTCGCCATGCTGCCCAGCTTCCAGGGCCCGGCTCAGGGCGGACATTCTGTATATGAAACTGTCATGGGTGGAGCCAGGGTAGTTTGCATAGACAGAGGTGATGATTCCCTTTGCATCGCATACAACCTGCACATTGATGGAATGCCAGTGCTTGCGGTTTCGATAGATGTGCTCAGTGGCCCTAGGTGGACGTAGGGCCACACAGGGGCAATCTATGGCACTGAGCACTTTGGGGAAGTGTGCCACCCTGCAAAAGTCCTGGACCACGGCCTGCCTTTCTGCGGGTGTTCTGGGCATGTATTTTTGCCTGCGGACTGAGGGGCGCGCAGTCATAATTGCCAACACCTGGTGTAGGCAGCGTGACTGCGAGGCCTGTGAGAACACATTTTACAAAAGTCAATCTGGCTACACATTGAAAGTCATGTTCATCTTGTTTGCTTTATGCCATAGAGTCTGGTTGCATAGCTTTACTTTACCTCTGATCACAAAAGCACGTCTCAATCTGCTCCACACCAGAGAAATCCTGGGGATAAGAAGTCAATCCACTACGACAACCTGCAGACTCTGTAAAATCCGACTCAATCGAGACAGTTTGTCACCTCTTGTTAAACTGCCCATCCTTAAATCAAGAACGCAGAGCTTTTCTGGCCCCTCTATGGATTGACTCTGTGCTGATAGAAGAAGACACATGGTGGTGTCGCCTTATCTTGGGAGAAAAGCCCCGTTGAGCCGTAGCCACGTCTAAACTAATGGAAGCAGCCTTCATCAAAATCAATGCCAACTACTATCCACCCACTGCCGCTGAATCTTCAACATAATCATACCGCATACCAACAGAGGCATCCCCTGTCTGTGCCCCTTTTTTCGCCGTCCTCCTACCAGGCGTCGATTGCCACGGAAATCTGTCAACGACTCTTACGGGCTCAACCATTGACATTACTTGACTCGTTAATCGCCTTTTTTTTTGTACATAAACTGTGCTCCTGCAATCTTGAAGAAAACGAAGAAAGAAAGAAACAAAGCTTTTGACATTTCACGACTGCTCTCTTGTAAAAATAATTTTCTTTGATTACACACAAGTAAATAAAAAAATAAAAAAAAGAAGAACGTGTCTTCATTTTCTGCTGCCACCCAACTAATGCCTCTAGGTATTAGAAGCTAGGCTACCCATCTCTTATAAGTTTCGTAGTTCCAGACAGCACACACTGTGTCAACCATTTTACCTGAAGAGCCAAGTTGTACAGAAGAGCTGGAATCCATTACAACACTTCTAAGCTGTAGCTACGATCTTCCAACTCCTGGTGGCAATCATTTGCTATACGTCCTTGAAGCTGGTGGCCTGATTTGCCTTAAGGCTAAGATCCATTTTAAAGGCGGTGCCCCATGTCCCTGTCACCTCCCTCAGAAACAGAGGAGAACTGGGCAACGTGGAAGAATGAGTCCCAATTGGAAAGTCCAATTACCAAAACGATTGTAAACTCAGTGTGCATCATGGTTTGTCTCTTCGGACTGGTTGGGAATGGAATTGTCAGTTTCCTCCTGGGCTTCCGAATACAGAGGAGCAAGTTCACTGTCTACATTCTCAACCTGGCATTGGCTGACTTCCTGTTCCTCCTCTTCAGTCTATTAGTTATGATAGTTGTCACTGTTGTCATTGTACAGGCCTGTGCCAAGACTTAAACAGCATACTGAAATTTATGGCCACAATCTTGCTCTTTGGCCTCTTTGGGTACAACGCAAGCCTCTACCTTTTGACAGCCATCAGTGTGGAGAGAGGTTTGTCAGTACTTTTCCCGATTTGGTACCAAAGTCGCCGTCCGAAGCACAAGTCCAGCGTGGTATGCAGCCTCCTATGGATTCTTTCCACTCTGGCAACAGCTGCGGAATTCTTTTTCTGCGATAAACGGGAGTTCATGTCCGAGGATCAAGCAGCCCTCCGCAGGATCAATGAATGGTGCAAAATTGTGTATTATTCGATTGATCTTCTCAATGTCCTGGTTTTCACCCCAATCATGGTCCTCTCCAGTTTGACGCTGCTCATTAAAGTCAAGAGAGATTCCTTAAGACGTCAACCCTCTAAAACTGTATCTAGTTATTGTAGCCACTGTTGTCTTGTTTCTTATATTCGCCTTGCCGATTAGGTTGATGCTCCAAGTGGAATACATGTATCAAACTCTTTTGCCAATGTTTAATGTTGATATGTCTTCACTGCTCTGCTCCATCAACAGCAGTGTCAACCCCTTTATATATTGTATCGTGGGCAGGTGTGGTAATCAGAGTGGTTCCTTCCAGGTGATACTCCAGAGGGTCTTCAGGGAAGATGCAAAGGAGCAGAAACAGCAACATCTAGTGGAAACAAGAGGCAGAAATGGATCAGAGACTGAAGTCTAAGAAGAGGACAGTAGTTAAACAATATAAGAGTGCAAAATGTGTATTTAGATCCAGATGAACTAGAGAAGTCTCAACGTCTGTCAATCAGATTCATTAGATATGGTAACAAATAGTAATTTACAATCACATAAATACTTGGTACTCTTGATTTTATGCCCGACTATGCATCGCCTGGAGTAGTATTTGTCTTTTTGCAGTTCCTTGACAGTCCTTCCTAATCTAGTCGTCTATTTATGAGTGTGAATGAAGTCTACTCGAATTTGGTCCAAGTTTGTTGACACCATACATTTCTATAATTTCACAGATCATCCTGTTGGTCCATTCCCCACCAACCTCCATCAAATGAATTGAACGCAGACCGCGCACCATTCCAATGACTGAAGTCTGTGCCCTTTCTAAACACAAATCCTTGCCTTACAGGATCTATTTATAGTGGGGTCACGTCATTTAAAAAGAAAACATATTTCTGTGCCTCTTTGTGGTAGAGAAATTAAATGACAAGAGTGGCCCATAGCACTAATGAATTGCACATTCCCCTGTGCCTATGCAAACAGGTGCAGTGGAATGCTTCTGTTTTCTGCTAATTGTTTAGAGCACACCGCTTGTGAATTCGAGATGCACTTAAACATGCCCAGAAACAACCCCTTATTTGGACAATTCTACAAATGGGGTGAAACCCGGCATCTGAATGTGTGAATCTATGAAGTCTTTTGTGAAAGCAACGTGCAGTAGCACCTTGAAGCGATTATTATGCGCAGAATGGAATTACCATACTAAATGGCCCCAGACTCAAATAACTGGACAGACCCAAAGAATATGGCAAAATATTACTTTATTGTCAGTTCAAAATAAAGAAGGGCAATCTGGTGAACCACAAGCAATATAGACTGCACACTCCACCGATTTTAATTACACAAAGGCTTTACACCTCAATATGCGTAAGCTATGATGCCATCCTACGTGGCAAACTTAAAACCTATCGAAAGGAGAGGTTAGTTAAGGGAACATATGTACCTATAGTATGTATAAGTGTTAATAACTTCATTGGCTGCCCCTTATCTATTAGGCACACCTTGAAATACCTCTAAATACTTTAAATACTGATTATAACAGAATAAACTAGCGGATTGACCTTTGCGACTTTATATAACAGGTTGCTACATGGACCCATATAATTGGTTGACATTCTCTCCCAAAGTTGGACTTTCGGATCGTTCGCAGCACATAAGCAAAATGAAATCCAGATACAGAGAACAATGTCAGACTACTAACCGCTTAATCCAATTGGTCTATCATCTCTCAGCGTTCAGGCCCTTAGCCAAAGTTTCTCCTTTGTAGTTAATGTTAAAGTTAAAGGTTTGTATAACCCGAACTGGTACCACTTGCATGGTCTCTCGGCATTCTGGCGGCTCGGCAAAAGAAAGAAGGAGCAGGGGTTACGGTTAGGAGCAGAATAAAGAGCAAGGCAGTTGTGATGTGCTGTTGGCATTCAGTTCGGATGGACTATTCACTGAGCCTGGGAGGCGGGCGACATGTGGTGTGCAAGATTGAGTGTGCTATGTTTTGTGGTTGCGGTGCTGTGAAGTGTGTGTGGTTTGCTATGCTAAGGAGTTTTGGTTGTCTGCAGTGCAGTATGTGATAGGTGTGTGCAGAGGGTTGAGTGTTAGTATTAGATTTTTGTTAGCAGCAGATCTTAGGCTTTTTCTGGTTCCTTAGTAGTACCTATCCATCCTCCGTTTGCCCTTTCTAGTTGTATCAGTGAGGTTGCCTCTGAGGTGATGGGCTCCAATGCTGTACTGCTGGTCCTTTGGCACCCTGAACTGCGATTACTGGCTCTATTTCTGGATGGGGGCTTGTTCTCTGCCCAACAGTGATCAGCGGCGGGCGGGGGGTTCTTTGGCTGGATTCCCCTCAGGAGTTTTAGGTGTCTAGTAGGGTGGGTTCCCTCTTATTTAGCCTTACCCACAGGTAGGAGGTTCATTGACTGCATTCCTTGCAGAGTTTAGGTTTCTGGTAGGGGAGGGGTCATTATTTGGGCTAGTTTCCTCTTATTTGCCCTTACTCATGGCATACCTGGTGGTGATCTTCCATTCCCCCATTCCCCTCCCTGGGTTTCCCTTTGCCTTCTTCACTTGCAATTCTAGCTTATCACCTTTACTTTGTCCAGATGTTCTCTGATTGGGTCGAGGGTGGGGTGGGGGTGGTGCAGTGCTTCTCTTTGGTCTTAACCCTACCCTGTTTTCCCAGTAGTTTCTCCCTTTTGCCATGCTTGCTACATTGCACAGTGTATGGGTGTCGTTCAGTCAGTTTCGTTGTGCTCGGAGTTTAACAGCTGGTTTTTAGCAATTTCCTGAATTTTGTATATTCCTCAATTTTTTGAATTTACCTGGAGGGGAGGATTCACTGCTAAGCATGATAATGCTGAACCGCCCAGCTTTTTATTAGTGTATCATTTGGGTTCGAGGCAGACGTTGTTGCTGGATCTCACAGTTCTGGCTCATTTGTAGACAGAGAATTTCTTTTGGATGAAGTCTGCCACCTGGCCGCGTACTGCTCTGTGCATTGTGCTCTGGCTTTTGAAGGCGATTCTCTTTCTGACCGGGAGCCAGTTTAGCATCCTAAGAGCGGGTGTGATGTGGTCTCTTCTGCTGAGTTTGAGGAGAAGTCTGGCTGCTGCGTTGTTATATTTGTTGTAGCTTCCTCAGCAGGTGTTGTGCTATTCCGAGGTATATGCTTTTATCATAATCAATCCTGGACATAATGAGTGATATGATGGCTAGTATTTTGTGTGTGAAGGAGAGGAATGGTAAGATCGTTGTTATTGTTTGCAGGAGCTAGAAACATTTTCAGACTATTGCATTGGCTTTCAAGTGTTAACTCGTTGTGCAGGATGGTGTCGGTGGGTTTTGCAGTTCGGTCGGCCATGGCATGTGTTGGTTATTTCCTCTGTCTTCCGGTGTGATTATGACTTCAGTTTTGTCCGGGTTGATTTTGAGTTTGTTAATGTTCATCCATTGGTAGAGCTCCTTGAGACACTCTCCTAGTGGTGCGTTCTCTTCTAGTATGCTACGGAATTTGAAGATGATTTGTGTATCGTCTGTGTAGTTGTAGCAGTTTAGTCTGTATCTTTTGATGAGTTTGATTAGCGGTGTCATGTAGATATTGAAGAGAAGCAGGGATAGCGAGGAGCCATGGGGTACTCCACAGAAGGAATCCTATGGAGTGGATTTGAAAGGCTTTAGCCATGCTTTAGCCAGATCATTTCTGTCCTTACCACGAGGAAGGACTTGATCCAGAGCACTGCTGTGTCAGTGACCCCTATTTCTTCCAGTATTTTTATCAGGATGTGGTTGAAGGTGTTGAAGGCAGCTGAGAGATCTAGTAATATCAGTGCTGATTTGGTGTTGCAGTCGGCGTTCATCTTTAGGTCAACCCAGATTGAGACTAGTGCTGTTTCAGTTCCTCTCAAGGGTCTGAATCCTACTTGTGCCTGTTCTAGTAGTGTGTTATTTTCAACATGTTCCAATAATTGTTGGTAGACATAGGTCTCTAGTATTTTTGCCGGGTAGGGGTTGTTCGAGATTGGTCTATAGAGAGGCCTTCCACATCGTCTGTTTTGTCCTTAAGTAGAGTTTTGATGTAGGACGTTTTGAAAGCTTGTGGTACTTTTCCTGTTGAGAGAGATTGATTGAAGAGGTTTAGCTAGTATTCTGATGGTGTGTACTGTGCGAGGATTGATTTGTAGATGTCTTGAGGGCAGGGGTCCATCGGGGAGCCTGCTTTGTTGCACTTTTTCACCACATTTAGTAGTTTTCTCTCCATATCTGTTTGAAGCAGTGCTTTTTGATCGTTGGTCCCGTGGTTGGTGGTAGCTGTTGGATTGATTGGTCGATTGGTCTGCTTTGTATCACTCAGTGCATGCTAGTGATTTTGTTCTTGAAATGTTCTGCAAGACCATTGTATAACTTTTGGGAGGGTGTCAGGGAGTTGTTGCATCCCGGCGGGTTTCTCATCTCATTTATGATGTTAAATAGTTCTTTTTGAGTGAGCGTTGGTTGTTTTTGCAATCCGGTCGTCGTCGTATTTCTTTTTTGCTTTGAGAATTTTAGATTTGTATGCTCAGGTTTGTAGTAGGTATTTTTCTCTTTTGCCTTGGTCATGGTTTTTCCTCCATTCTTGTTCTAGTTTTCTGTTGATTCTATTCATTGCTTTCAGGTGGGGTGTGTACCATTTTACCACTCTTTCTTTTTTGAGGGACGAGGCATTTTTCTGGGCAGATGTCATTAATGGTTTTCTGCAATACATTTCTGGATTAGGCTTGTTTTTCTGTATATGTCTGTTGCATCTAACAATGTGATCTCTGGCTTTTAGATTTCTAGTCGCTCTTTCAAGCTGCTGTTTTTGATGGTTAAGCAGTTTCTTTTTCAAATAGATAGGTATTTCTCTGTTTTTTTAGGTGAGTTTGATGGTGTTTGGATCACGGAAGGGATGATGAGATGGTCGCTCCATAGTATTTGGCTGGGTGGTGATGTTGTGATCAGACTTTTACTGGCAAAGATTGCATCCAGGGTATGCCCTGCTTTGTGTGTCGCTCCTTTCACCGTCTGTCAGAGATTCATGGTCTCAAAGTTAGTGGTATCTGTGAGCTGGGGTTCTCACCTTCGAACTATGGCTAGGTTTGTGGCTGCTTCTATGAAGGTGTCTGTGAAGGTCGCGTCGTAGGTGGTGGCCTGTAGATTAGAATGAAAGTGAGGTTTGATTGTGGGTCTGTGCTGAGTTGAAGGACAAGGAATTCACATGTAAGTATTTTTAGAGGGTCGGCTATTTTTACTTTGAGGTGTTCTTTGTAGGCTACTGCAAGTCCTCCTCCTCTTTTCATTTTTCTCTTTGCACTTGAAATTGTCTGGTAAGCAGCTATGTAGGATCATTTTGAAGTCTTCAGCTAGCAGGTTTCTGTAATGAATAGGATGTCAATTCCCCCGTCACAGAGTAGGTTGTAGATCTCTGTGGCGTGTTTGGACATCGATCTTGCATAGATTATGGTTGCAGTGCAATGTCCTCGTTAAGGGTGGTTTTATTGTTCCGGCTTGCGCTTTTGTGTGGTTTTGTTGTTGATTTTCCCTTTCTTCTGTGGGTTGTTGGGTGTGTTTAGTTGATCTAGTTTCGTTGTTGAATTGGTCAGTTAGGTTTCTTATTGGGTTAATGGCCTGTTCTGGTTCTTCCTCGGATTCAGGTTGGTGATGGTGGAGGTTACCTTGGTGTTTGGTGATGTACGGGGTGAGGGTGTGGTTCCTCAGTCTTCTAGTTGTTTCATTCTTTTTCCTTTGAGGTATTGGTATCCTGCTGGTGTGTATGGGCATCTGTTCTGGTGGTCTTCTGGTCAGGTAGAGTGATTTTAGTCTTTTTTCAGAGGCTGCTCCTGTTTCTGTGCTGTTTATGGGTGCACATTCTGTTGGTGTTCTGTAGTTCGGTGGTGTGGGGGGTCTCTCGTGTTTTCCTTATGGTTGTCTGTTCATTTTGCTTTCTTTTGCACCGGCTGGTTCTTAGTTGAGGCATAGTTTGTTCTGCAGGTATTTTTCAGATTGTCTCACAGTTACAAGTGGCTTCCTGTGATTGGTGGTTGTTTGCTTCATGGTTTATAATGGCTTCCCATGATTGGTGGAGCAAGGGGGGGTGCAGGGGCATTTGCCCTCCTGTGTTATTATTTGTGTTTCTGTTTTCCCAGTAGTTGTTCTCTATGTTTTGGTGTGAGGTTCCTTTAAGTGTTGTTTCCTTGTGTATCTTCTTTAATTGGTGGGGTTGCGGGCTCTTGAGCTAGTCTTTGTCCGGTTGTCGGTTAGTTGAGCTTGCAGTCTGTTCTTTGCTCTGGGATCTTTGAGGGAGTGTGTGTACACCCTTATCTTCAACCAGAGCTTTACGATGGCTCTTGTTTTCACCCTCTGAGTAACGTGTGAGGAGACCCCGAATTTGTCTATTTCAACCTCTTATTTACTGCTATTTGATTTAATTGTACTAGCTGCTATTACTCCTGTTGGCCTCTGGAGACTTGATCACTCCATCTCACATATGCTTTCTACATTTTTAATTATCCAATACTTGGCATTGGTGGATGTTTTCTTCTTAGCTTAATCTAAGAGATATATGTTTCATGTCCATGGCTTCTCTTCTTGACTCCCTTTGTGCCTTGCAATTATTATCTGATCGACATCCTTGATCCCAATCCAAGAGGCTCCTCTTCATCCTTCACACAGAGCTGTTTTTCCAGCGTCTCCGGTCCCTGAAGCCTTGGTCTGTTCCTGAGGTAGCTTAATTAAGTTCAATATGAGTCTGACATCCAACTTTTTCCCCATGGGCGCTTTAGTCATATTATGGGTTCTATCGCAGCAAGCTTCTATATGTCTACTCTACCTTGCATTTCCATGTATAGACATTTACTTGGCCTCTGCTCATTTGTTTCTTTAATACTCATGAGTTCTTCAGACTTGATTACATGTTTCTCTTATTGCTTCATTTACATCTTTCATTCTTTCGAATAGTCATAGAACGTTTTAGTGCGTCCATGTGTCTTTACTTTAAAACGTCACTCTGCAGCTCGTAGATTTTCTTCATATTTCTTCAATGTTCATTGCGCTATGTCTACATCCGTCTATTGTCTCAGTACGAGGGTACATTCAATACGGTTGTCTGAGTGCATAACGTCTCTCTTCACTTAATGCGGCATCGGGACAATGCCTGGCGTCAAACTAACGACAGAGGTGAGGGGGACAATGCCTGGCGTCAAACTAACATGACAGAGGTGAGGGGGCGGAGCTTAACAATGACGTATTTGTCCGCTCCTCTACAGCAGCACATTTTTTGGTTCAAGAATTAGAGATGATGTAGCGGATCTCATCAGTTGCATCAAAAAACATTTTGGGAATCAGGCCCACAGTGACTAAATAAGTGTATTCAGTACAATGTATTATTCACTTTTCTTAATTTTACTATTATAAATGTTTTCATCTTGTGATCTTAATTTGCATATATTTTTTCTTCTTTATTCTTCTGCATTTTTGGCCCGTTATTCAATTCTGTACCAATAGTTTCGCAATATCCTTATTTAATTTTAAATATGAATCATGTGCTAGAAATATACCCGGGATGAATATAATAATTTAAAAAGACTGTTCCCGCTTCACAAAACTATTTTTAAGAATGTGCCAGAAAATGTTCATGCACATCCCTCGTTTTCCTGAGAAAACGATGGGCAGTTTTTAAGATATTATGCTGGTCTAAGATGGAGAGGAACAGGGAGGAACCCATGAAGAATGGTAGGGGCAGCTCCTCTACAATGAGGCACGGGGTGCCGACCATCTTGGATGAGCCAAAGACAGCCCAGGGAAAGCGTTCCCAAGCAGTCATGGTTTCCTTTAATAGTTGAACTTCCCCAGCGCATGCTCAAGGAGGGACCATGCAAGACAGGGGCCGCTTTGCTTCCCCAGCCTTGTGAGGCGCAGGCTATGGAACTGCAGGCCTCTCTGTGCCTCCCTGCACATTTAGGTCTCCCTGGACATTTTTTGGGTGACGCTCAGCTCTCCCATGCATTTTCTCAGAGTGTAGGAAACTCTCTCTGCTTCCTGGCTCCTGTTAATGCTGTGTGGGAGCCAGAGGGACTCCATGGAAAATGGCATCAGGACCCGGGCAGCAGGTAAGGAGAATGTTTTTTTTGTACTGAATGTCTGTAGGTTTGTAGATATTTATGTATGTGTGCTCAGGATAGCTCAGGCGCAACGTGCTCACCTTGGAAGCAAAGCGACATAGAGCAACACAGGTTCGATCCCCCCCCGGCCGCGCTTAGAAACCTATGGGTATTAAGCGTGTTATAAATAACCAATCATATCATACTAGTGCGAATGAATGAGGGTCTATGCTGTATGTGTGCTCAAGTGAATAGAGATATTAATAGATGTTTGAAATGAATGAATACTTGCATGTCTGTGTGGGGAAAGGTGGGGAGTGAGCCTGCAATGTTAATGTCCTGGCACACTCCCCTCTGACATTGCATGTTTTTATGGCCATCAAGAGTAAAGTAAACATGATTTACTCGTAATGCCCTTTTTGGTTTCACATGTCAAGACTGGTCTCCGTCGGTGGCCAGTCTATATATATATTGTACTGTGGCACAGTAAAACTTGTATCCAGAATGGGCCACCAGCGTAGGCCAGTTTTGCCAAGGTAGCACGAGGCTGAGAGGACCAGTATCATTACTGTACCTATACATTGAGCGCTTTTGACTGTGGATATAAGCCTATTAGTCATAAAAAGAGATTTTGCTTTGATACATGTTACAAGACCTGCTGGTAAATGTTTTATCCAGAGTGGGGCTGCAGGTAGGAAAATATAAACAAATATAGGAGACCAATTCAGAGAATCTTGGCTGCCAGTTGATTTCATGATTGGAATTTAAGATCTCTTTACCAGTTTGGCCAGTTCAATTGATTCAGGAGTGTTAGTGACTATATGATAACTATGGTAGTTTAAAAGAACCGTCCTCAACCCAAAGTTGCCCTAGGCCAGGGTGACCGGATTTTCAAGATGAAAAACCAGGACAACCAACAACATAAAAGAAGGACTACCCTCTAACAGCCCATTCCCCAACCCTGCATCCCCCCTGAAACAGCCCCCCCCCCCCTCCCATCCATTCCACAGTATTTTCAGCATTGCTCTTGGTCCTATACATTGAGCGCTTTTGACTGTGGATATAAGCCTATTGGTAATAAAAAGAGATTTTGCTTTGATACATGTTACAAGACCTGCTGATAAATTTTTTATCCGGAGTGGGGCTGCAGGTAGGAAAATATAAACAAATGTATTTGTGTGTGTGTGTCTATGCAAGAATTTGTGTATCTGTAAGTGGCTGCATGAATGAGAGAGTGTGTGTTGTTTGAGTGCACAGGTTTATCTGAGAGCGTATGAACACTTTGTGGGTGAATGTGAGTGAATGAATGCCCTATGTATGCTAATGCGTGTGTGTGAATGTAAGAGTGAATGAAGAATGAATGATGCCATATGAATGCTGATACGTGTTGCTTGAATTTGGGAATGAATGAGGAATGAATGCTGTATGAATGATGAATGCTGATGCACGTGTTTGAATGTGAGTGAATGAAGAATGAATGCTGTATAAAGGATGAATGTGCTCTTTGAATGATCAGTGATGATGCGAATGTACCAGCTGGGAAGCAGGCTTCTTATTGGGGGATTGGGGAGGAAGGGCGAGCTACACAGGATGACTTTTTTTTATTGTTCAGAAGAATATTTGCCAATACTGGACACACACATTTGTTACTGGGCAACAAAGGGGAAGGAAGCATATTGGGAGTTCTTAATTGTGCAGGCCCACATCGTTGGGTCCAGTCTGGGCAAGTTGATTTACTGTGGCATGGCATTTTTTACTGAGCATTAAAGATGAAGAGATCATAGAGTTTCTGTGTAGTACTGTGGGCCAGACCAGGTAGAACACTAATTATGCTGCCTTCAACATTGTTGGGGCTAGTATGGACATATTTCTTTACTGATGTTGGGCATTTTGACTAGGTAACAGGAAGTCGTCATGATGAGTGTTCTGACGTGGTACTACCGCCACATTGGTGGGTCCAGTCTGCTAATGTTTCTTACTGTGGCAGGACATTTTTTACTGGGCCTCAAGGGTGAAAGCATCATGATGAGTGTTCCTGCGTGGTACTGACCCACGTTGATGGGTCCAGTCTGCACATGTTTCTTTACTGTGGCACGACATTTGTTACTAAGATTCAAGGTTGAAGGCAGAATAACAAGTGTTCCTGCTTGGTTCTTTCCCCCACTGGTGGGACGAGTCAGTGAATATTTCTTTAATGTTGTGTGGCTTTTTTTTTACTGGGTATGAGGGATGAAGGCATCGCAATGAGTCTTTGTATGTGGTACTGGCTCACATGGCTGGGTCCAGTCTTGGCGAATCGTCACAATGGCATGGCAATATTTACTGGTCATCAAGGGTGAAGACAGCATGATGAGTGTTCCTACATGGTACTAGCCCACATTGGTATGCACATATTTTCTTACTGTGTCATTGCATGTGGTACTGGAAAAGCCAACCGGAGTATGTTCATGTATGGTACTGGCATGTATTGGTTCTGCCTCAATGGACATGTATAGGCACAGAAAACATGAACATGGTTTGTATACTTGCATGTAATGTATGCAAAGGTCTCATGAAAAAGAGCTGGCAAATGCTCCTCTACAATGTTGATGACTTTCATCTCTTGGATTGTTTTATGTATTTAGCATACAAAACCAGTTGCAAACTGCCTTTTGCCCAGTTTTGCACAGATGGTCTGCTGGCTATCTGCTCTGCACTGGTTATGGCAATGGATCCATTCCAGGGGCATTGCCTCTGCTTTACCTTTATGAATGGACAGCACGCACTTGCATGCGTGATCATGGCAGCTAATCCTTTCGTTACCGTGCATCTCATGCCAATGCACATTCATTGTGTCAATCCACCCACCTGACGCTAACACCTTTATTTTGGTAATGCTGTTTAACCATAAAAGCTTACAGATTCCAACCATATGAAAAGATCCACAGAATAGGTAGGTAATACAAATATAACTTTAGTTTACAACAGTACAGAATTTCATATTTTTTCCTAAAATATGAGCTGAATATAAAACTTGCAGAGCCGCCCAACCACAATGAGGAGATCAAACAGGCAGTAAAAAGAATAATGCTGGTCCGCATTGTATAAAATGAATTTCACGTACAACTGTCTTTCTGTGTACAATCGGTAAATGATTGTACAATGGACAAATTAAAATGTAAGTGATACAAAAAGGACAGAAGTCCCACATAGCTGTAACAGTTGCATTTTGGACTCGTGGCTTTGAGCGGAAGACAATGAAGACAACATCTGATCATTACCTTCATGTGGCAGCTATAGGAGACCAATTCAGAGAATCTTGGCTACCAGTTGATTTCATGATTGCAATTTAAGATCTCTTTGCCATTTGGCCAGTTCAATTGATTCAGGAGTGTTAGAGAACGTTCTCCTTAGAGCCACCAGAGTTTTGCGCACATTAACTTAATAGAATTATTATGCCTAGTGACTATATTACAACTATGGTAGTTTAAAAGAACCGTCCTAAACCCAAAGTTGCCCTAGGCCAGGTTGACCGGATTTTCAAGATGAAAAACCGGGCCAACCAACAACATAAAAGAAGGACTACCCCCTCACAGCCTTTTCCCCAACGCTGCATCCCCCCTGAAACAGCCCCCCCCCCTTCTCCCACGTCTCCCATCCATTCCACAGTATTTTCAGAACTGCTCTTGGTCCTATACATTGAGCGCTTTTGACTGTGGATATAAGCCTATTAGTAATAAAAAGAGATTTTGCTTTGATACATGTTACAAGACCTGCTGGTAAATTTTTTACCAACTGGCCTCTGTAGCACAATCAGTTAATGCATGTGCCTGGTACCTATAAGGTTGGGAGTTTGAGCCCAGCCTGCTATGGCAAAATCCTGTGTGTATTTTAATGTATACTTACTTTACAATTGTTGCAGATCTTCCCTTTCCACAAAAAACGGGACTGGCCTCCATTCCCCCAAAACCGGAACTGTCAGGATGGGGGGTGGGGGGTGCTCAATTCCGGGACTGTCCCGGCGAAACCGGGACGTCTGGTCATCCTGGGCATGATCTATCTTGTTTCACAGTGCAAGCTGCTTGCTACTGTGTTCTCCTCTCTGAGTTCTTTGTCATTTGTGCATCATTAGCTGAGTCTCTCAACCGACCTGTTGGTGATCTTCACTTGATAGATTACAATGAGTTGAAGGTGGGGGATGGGTGGAAAAGAATAGAGGCCACTGGACTAGAAGAGGCCCCAGCACTGTCCACAGTGTGGAGGGCCCCATGTCCGGAGGAGGGCTGGGCTCAACATTGTCACTTTAAAACACAAATGTGCCTTAAAAAAAGACACAAGCTCTGTACCACTTCTGCTGCGCTGGCTCGGCATACTTCCAATGGTTCTGTACAAGGTTAGCAAACATAGTCAGTGCGCCTGCCCATTGAATTTAGAAAGATGCATATATCTCTCTTTTTTCTAGTTTGTAAATTGCTTCTGTAGAAGATTATTTCAGTTTTTGGGATTTGGCAGCAGAACCTATCAAAGGCCGGTATTCACCGGCCAGTCAGTAAAAATGTAAGAGCAGGGTGGTTTCGTTAGGTTGCTTGCGCCAAATCTTTACCAACTTATTAGTTAAAAGAATTACATTTCGATAGGTAATTTACTCATTACTTTCTTATTGATTATGTATCATGTTTTGTTGTGATTTAATAGAAAGATGTGGCAACCTTCTTTCGTTTGGAGGAACGTGCAATAGTTTCGCCCTTAACGAGCTTTTTCAAGGCACAGGTATAGTTTGTTATATACACACAGTACAGTATGTGTCATCATCTAAATAAACTCCTCCACATGAATAAAGAGTGTGTTGACCTTTAAGCACATCCCTACACAAGTTTTATGCAAGTAGTATGCTTCACGTCAAATTCAATGTTACTTCACATTTATGTCACACATGCATTGTTTACATACAAACATACATTCTCTCACACTTGACGAGCATGTAGTAATTTGCATATAACAGTTACAACACATTTGTTGCAATATGCTGCTAAATAAACAAGCTTAGTGGCTCTATTATGTTCAACTTAAATAGTACACTGGGCGGTTCCATTCATTCGCAGTTTTTCGTTACAGATTATTCTCTAGTTGTCCTTTAGTGTTTCATAGGTATAAGTGATTGATATAGGGTTCAGGTATCTCTTAACTCTTTAGGTTGATTGTCTTAGTATCCTAGAGGGATTCCTCAGTACGCTTGTTTCTTTCAGGATGGCGGTGTTCCGCGTGTAGCGTACTGCGTAATGAGGAATCCAGTTTCTTGCATGCGAGAGTGGCGATTAGATTTGTTTGGCGGGGGGTGTGACACTTAATGTTATTCATAGTGACCAATATTGACATAGATTGTGGGCCTATCTTCACGAACTTAATTTACACTGACCATCATTGTCTTAGATTGTGACTGCAGTTCGCAAAAGTAATTTGCAGGCACAATTACTTGTGTCGATCGTAGCCGCAGGGTCATGAAAGTGATTTTCAGTAGCAACCATCCTGGTCTACACTGTCGCCACAGCATCATGAAAGGGATTAAAATGATCCTGTGCCCTTTTTGTGTAATGCCATCTAATGGATTTTGTTATGTGTTACCATAGAAAACAAATTGTAAATTGTATGCTTTTTAGCCTATTATTCTAAAAAATTTGCGGTAAAATGCACCATTTCAAAACAGCATTATACAACTATTCTCAGAAGTAAACTCTGCCCAAATCCTTCACCTTACAGGGACCCCCATTCTATGCTCAGTTGCTGGCACTACTTCATTGGAGATGTAAATGCCCCTCCACTAACAATACTCCCCTGCCTCTTCTGACCTTGAATAGTTTAGAATGCTAACACCCATGCACAGTAACTGCTGCTAGGTTTGGGGGCCAGGTAACACCCCTTGTTTCTACGCTAGGTGAGAGATGTAAGGTCATAGGAAAATCATTACTTACATCTTCCACCTAGTGTAGCGCTACGCATGCCCCTTTATCCAAATGATCATTATGCACATTCTGCATGTGTGTGCCCCAGGCCAGCCTGGGAGGCTGCGGGGCAGCATGTACTTATTTGAGGAGCTTAGGGGAGGGGAGCTGCCCTTCAGAAGGTCTCCAGGCAGGGGGCAGGGCAGAGCAGTCCTCCCAGGCGTTGGCTCCTGCTTGCATTATACGCTATACCTTTCTACTTCTAGCCTCCAGTGCTTAATTTGTTTTCTGAGTGCACAATCATTGGTGGGGCGCAGGATGAACCGGTAACATGGGGTATGTCATGTTATGCCACACAGAGTGATTAACTTTACTAACTAGGAAAATTATGTACATGCTAAACCAACATAGTATTGGAAATGTTCCTGTAATACAACGCATTGTCCCATGTTTGAAACAATGGGGGTCATTATGAGTTGGGCGGTACGGGATTACCGGCACCGGTAAGGAGACCGGTGCCGGTAATCCCTTACCGCCCAATTCCGAGGTTCCGTAGCGGAAACCGTATGGAACGTGTGGTCTGACCACACGTCCCTTACGGGTCCCGCTAAGGGACCAGGGCGCTAATAAGGGGCTTGCTAGTCGCGAGCCCGTTATTAGCGCCCTCCATTCCCATTGAGACCTATGGGGGCTCAAATGGGAATGGGGAATGGTTTGTTCAATGGGGACTTACCGGTCCCTCCAGAGTCGGAATGCACCGGTAAATCCCCATTGAGCAAGACCGGTGCCGGACCCGGTATTGGAGGCAGCCATGGCACAAATAGCACCATGACTACCACCAATCTCGGAATGAGGCCCAATGTCCTTAAAGTTAAGGGAAGTCTCCAGTAAATGATTTGGTTCTCTCACTTTATCATTGACCCAGAGACTAGGGTTTCCAGTATTGGGTGGATTACGATATGATGATTGTATTTGTTATATTCCTGTCTCTGAGTCTCTGCAGTTGAAACAGCCTTTTCTTTTGTGGGGGTGTTTGCTTGCCTCCTTTAACCAATTTTAATGTCCAGTGTTTGGATATGGGATGATTTGCCATCCTTGGTATGGTTTCAAGGTTAGGACAATTGTCCCTCTGCCAGCTGCACCCAGCAGTTCATATGCTGGGGCAATACTGTTTCTGTGTACTCTGTCTTTCTGTGCTATCTGCCTTTCTGGGCTCCCTGTTTCTGTTCTCTATCTTTCTGTGTGCTCCTATCCTGTGTCTCACTAATGTCTCTGTCCCTCTTTCGTTCTGTCTCTCTGTGTGCTCTGCCTCTTTGTGTGCTCTGTCACTTTGTGTGCTCTTTCTACATATGTGTGATGCCTCTATGTCTCTCTGTTCACTCTGTCTCCCTGCCTAGACTGTCTCTCGGTCACCATGTCTCTCTTGTACTTGTGCACTCTGTCTTTCTGACTCTGGCTGTTCTTTCTCCCTGTCTCTCTGTGCAAATGTTGTACTCTTTCTGCTCTGCTTCTCTGTTGGCCCGTTCTCTCTGCCTCTGTGTGTGCTCTGTCTATGTGTCTTTCTTTGCGTTGGTCTCTCTGCATGCTCTCTCTCTCTCTCTCTCTCTCTGTCTTTCGATCTGTTCCTCTAGCAGCACTGTCTCTATTTGTCTTCTCTGTCACTCTCTGCGCACTTTGTGTGTGCAGTCTCGCTTTCTCTCAAGAAGCTCTGCATCTATGTGAGCTATCTTTCTCTCTCTTTCTCTCTCTCTCTCTCTCTGCACTGTCCCACTGTGTGCTCTGTTTCTCTAAGTGCTTTCTTTGTGTGCTCCATCTATGTTTGTGCTCCGTCTCGGTGTGTGCTCTGACGCTCTGTTTCTCCATGCGTGCCTTATCTCTCTGTCTGTTCTGTTTCTCTGTCTTCTCTCTGCCCTCTCTCTCTTTCACTCTCCCTTTTCCTCGCCCAGCAACTGTTTCCTAGTTGAGAGATGTTTGCCCAGGGCTTCGAAGCTGTGTGGTGGTGCGGGCATGCTCATGCCCAATTCCTATGGCACAGTCAGCCTTGGATCTTATATTTATAGGATGTATTTTCCGACAGGTTTTTGGCATTTTTGTATTGATATGATAGCACATCAATAAAATGTACACCCGCCCTCTTAGCTGTTCATTTGTATGACTAGCTGAGCGAGCTTTGTTTGCTGCCAGAGCTAATGAAGACGCGTTCAAAAGATTGGACCTGTTGTCATCCAGTTCCTCCCCATGCATAACCTCCGTAACCCTCACGCACCATGTTGAAAGCTTGGTTACAGCAGCAGCCATTTTGTAAGAGCCAGTGGAGCTATCTAAACTGGGAAGGGATTTGCTGAATCAAATCCTAATGTATTTGGGAAGGTTAGATTCTCACGACTGCGAGAGAAATGGGGGAGTGAGTTGATTTGCTAACTGACTGTATCGCAGTCCTGGTCCAACATATGAACTCCTTCTCACGTCTCTAACCAAACTATTGGTATAAAAATACCCAAACTCTTTGCACTACTTGAACTGCACCCAATACTGTTTAATGTAAAAGAGACCTGACTTGGTCTTAACTTGTACTGATAAAATTATACAAATTCCCATTCAAATTGTATTTATCATTACACTCTGTTATGTTATTTTCTTGTTATGTTATTTTATTTATAAGGCGCCAAAGCCCAAAGGCGTCCAGGTGCCATAGGAGAAAAAGGAAAGACACTATCTAAGCCAGATGGCAGGTCGAAATCTAGATAAACAGGAATGTCTTCAAACTGTTTCCGAAAGGCTAGGATATTTGCTGTGTTACGTAGAGGAGCCGGCAGAGCATTCCAAGCCTGTGCGGCCCGCACATGAAAAGCACAACCGTTTCCGCCAGCTCTTTTAAAACGTTCGACTTGCAGGAGACAGTCTTTGGCTCTGAACAATTGTTATTCTGATATGGTTTAATACTCTCCTAAAGTAGAAGAAAAAAATCTATCATATTCATACGTCCCATGCCAACACGTGTTTTGAGCATTCGCTCTTCTTTAGGGCACACACGCGGGAAGTGGGGTCCCTCACATGGGCGAAGCAATACTGATAAATGAGTACCGTATAACTAGTCAGCCATCAAAAATAGGATTGAAACCGTCCGACACCCATACAGAGGAATTATTATTATTTACACTAGTCTTAAGCTAATAACGTAAGGAAAGAGCGAAGTTTCAGTTTGGTTGAGTGGAACCAAGCAATTACAAGCACACAAACTGATTGTATGAAGATACTAAAAATCTGGTTTAAGGACAGTTGGGCGCAATATTGGAAGAACGGACAAAGGAGTGAATGAAATTGTACATTTTGCAGTGAAATGTCCACGATAACAGCAATATCACGTTATAAGCAGTGATGGAAATGGAAAAAATGGAAAGAGGGATACCACACGGGCCGGAGTGGGGGGTAAACTTTAGAGGAGGAGGTGGAGTTCCGTGGGGCCAGAGCTGTCAGTTGAACTCCGCTCAAAGGAAAAGTTCAAAATAATAGTTTGTAATGGTGCAATTTCTTTCATGCTGCTTCTTTCCAAACTCCACACTGTATATCAATTCCACTTTAAATCACTTCCATGGCAGTGGTGCACCCAACATACTGTTGGTAATGCAGTGATTTTTAGTACATTAAGGGAACCATAGACACTCTCTACAATAGAGGCTTACAAGGGTAGCTCAGCAGGATGAGAGACTGTTGCTGAGTTGTTATATATTACAAACTGGTTGTTACTCGTATGACTTTTTGCAATTCCTTGTTAAAAAAACAAGTGCTATAAAATGTGTTTGGCCCTGGGTTGGTTTGGGCTGGTCGCGTGCTTATATGCAGGTCGGAGGTGGGGGTATTTCTGCCTCTGTAGTGAAAATGAGAAGTTGTTCCCCATGAGCCCACAGTTTAATTTCCTAATAACTGCTGTCAGCACAACAGAAGCATTTATTTGTGATTAAGCCGTTTGACAAGCATATAACATCTTTATAAAAAATAACCTGTGATAAAACACAAAGCAAGGGGCACACATATGACCGGTTATTTGTGTGGTAGTCCGACAAAAAAAGAAACACAGTTCAAAGAAAACTAGTGTATGCAAGTTTAAGCAGTATTTCTGAGTTTGGAAATGACTTGTTTTTTTCTATGGAAGTGTAAGATGCACATTTGGAAACCAATAGTGTACCCAGCATGTAGAAAGCCTGCTTTTACCAGTGATGACCACCACCCCAGTGGACCATTGTTTCCTGTGGAATCCCTTTCAGGCCAGAAGAAAGAATACAGCATGAGAAAACAAAACCTGCACACGTGGGAGTGATGGCTGGGGAAAGGAGCACAGAGCAGATCAGATCACCAAGCCCCCAGCTTCCCTGGCTAAGATGGCGGCTCAGTAAAGCCTTGTTAGGGCTGAGGCAGGCCGGGGACAAGATCCGGGGAGACATCTGATGCCGGATCTCGGACACGGCAAGAGCAGGCCCATTGATCAGCACTGGGTATAAGTCTGCCTTAAAGACAACAGCAATGAGTTATGTATGTTGCTCGTGTAAACAGAAGGTAGTTAGCTCTTATCAACAGTCACAGTAATTACATATTAAATCAATACTGTTTTGTTATACAAATAGATCATTTATTCAAAATATATTTAAAAAGAGAGGGACAACAGAGACTATCTGTTATTTCACAGTGTATTAAATACTAAAACACTGTCTAAAAACAGACAATTAAATTGTGACAGAAAGGCCTAGATCAAGTAGGGTGATGTATATATTATTAGCATCATTTAATTACTGTCTATTATAGGGGCATTTGCCGTCTTAGTATAGTCAGAGCCCTTTTATTGGGATACATACTTCTCCCTGGTTCCTTCATATCAGGGTGGGGGAACTCGACATGTTTCAGTGCTCATACGTTGGAACTTTCTTTAGGAGATATGTCACTATACAATTGGTATCACAATAAAAACAAGACAAACTGCAATGGCATCATTTGAAAACAATTACAACTCTTGTTGACAGGGAAAAAAACATTGATCTGTATTTGGAAATGTGACTGGTCCAGTCTGTGGAGAAAATCTTTAGGAGGTGGAATCCTAATTAGAGCAGGAGTTTTTCTCTTTGGTCGAAACTGAACGAAAAATGGATCTAGCTCGGCCTATTTTAGGATGGTATCTCGGATGGTAAATATAAACTCCTTTTATTTTCCTCAAAGTTGTTTAAGCTTTGAAATCCGACTTGAATGTCTGTAGGTAGTCACTGTTAACAGGAGACAAAAACTCAATTTAGTCCTTTAATCTTAGGCACTAGAAGTCTGAATTAGCCATAGGCCCATGTCATCTTTCAATTGGCTGGTTAGATGCACAGTAGATTATGCAGGGTAGATTAGCCCTTCAGTCGCTTTTCTACACCGTCTGGTGTCCAGCTTCTAGGTAGAAGCTATTTTTCTCTCCGTGTGGATTAGGAGAGCAGCAACGCTTTTAACTAAAAACTAAAAACCGTTGCGGCTCTTCTGATCCACACAGAGAGAAAAATAGCTTCCACCTAGAAGCTGGACAAGGAGTATTTTAAACAATTCAAACCTGCTTTTGTGTGTATTTGTCATTTATTATATATTTTTTTACTTTCCACTTACTGTTTGTAAGTTACTGAAAAGGGAATGCTAATATGGATGCCTTGGCCTGTAAATAGGAGCTTACTTAACAGGTCTTTCCTTTAATGGATTGGGAGGAGGGGGGCGGGGGGGGGGGGGGGATGGGAGGGGTAACAAGCTGGGGTCGAAGAACTGTGATGGTAACAAGGTAACCAGCTGGCAGTGAGTGGCACAGCCCAAAGTTGAGCGCTGCAAAAGACCCTGAGGTTTGGTTAGTTTCGAAAAAAGACACAATAATCCAGCTCTGGCCACACACTTGGTAATTTGGGATATAGGTCCCATCGTTGCTCAGTCCTACCTATATATGTCTCTAAGGCCAAGTTTTTGCATTACTAGGGGCCAGGAGGATAGCTCAGGGTCAACCCACTGGCTTTGGAATCAAGATGACGGAGCAACACATGTTCGATCCCCGGGTCGCGCTTAGAAACCTCTGGGTATTAAGCGCCTTATAAATAACGAATTACAATGAAATTATAATAGTATGATGCAAGCATGGTGATTGGCCTACGCCCCCTGGATCGCAGGGATAGAATACTGGCTCATAAGTGACTGTGAACGTGAATGTTGACCTGGTAGCACAGGTGAACTGATATCCAGGGTAAGAAATAGATTTCATGACACTAACTGTTGGACACTGGGAAGGGACAATTGGATTCGCGTGTAAGCCCTAAGATGCTTAAATAATGCGATCACTCACTAGGTGATCCTATCCTTGTGGAGATGTTACATGGCACCTCAGGGGTCTGTGTGCTCTCTGCAGGGGATCTGGCGGCAGAGGCATGCTCTCACACACACACCAATCCCCTGGGGCATGTGCCCCTTCAACCTATGCCCACCCGCTATGCGCTGTTTTTCCCCTTGCACTAACCACAATATCCCTGTTGTAAACGTGACCCACCCCCACACACCAACCTTGCAGTTTGTCCCAGTCAATGCTCTAACTCAGATGAGACATGTCCAACCCCCAGCAAAGATCGATGGTGCTGTCATGCACAGCAAAATACACCCACACATCCACCTAATCCCATCCACACACACAGTGGCAGCAACGATGCGTCTAACCAGAGGTCTGCAAACTTTGACTCTCCAGATGATTTGGACAACAAATCCCACCAATTCTAGCCAGAATAGTCAATGGTGAGGGATCATGGGAGTCGTGGTCCAACACATCATGAGAGCCGCAGGTTGCAGACCTCTGGTAAAAATCACACACATCAGCCCATCGCTAAACGCAGTCAAACTCGTCCACCCAGCCTTCTATCCATCCATAAACAAACACATAACAGCTATAAAAATGCCAGACCTGTTGGCTTTGCCAGTGCTTGTTGGTGTGAGTTATGTTCTCAAGGTTTGGCAAAGGTCATGCAAAGAGGAATGTTTAGTGTCGTTCCATGTAATGCAGCTGCCATATAAAAAATAGGTGGTGTGAAATATTTTGACGTGGAACCGGAGAATGGTGCTCGCAAGCCTCCTGCTGATTCTAAGCACAGTGATATGAGATGTTACTTAATGGTACCCAATGTATGGACCTTAGAAGGGAGCAGGGCTGATTCGACACGGTCAGATTGGATCTTGAAAAGTACAGGCTGGCTCTAGGTTTCAGGTGGGCTGTCCACCCGAATGCAGTGGGGCTCCCCCACACTGTACACCTGCTTTTTGTGTGGTGTGCTGTAATACTAAGTGTGCCTTGTAAATGGCAGAAGAGCTGCTGTGTTGTGCTGCTATCTTGATCTGTTGTCATGTTGCATTGACTTGTGTTTATATATCTACTGTCTCCGTGATAACCTGGGTATCACTGGTCAGGCTCTGGCATGGCTGACCTCTTTCCTTTCTGGTCGACCCTCCCAGGTCCAAATGGGCTCCTTCCTCTCTGACATCTTTTTCTCCACCTGTGGTGTCCCCCAGGGATCCAACCTCTCTCCCTGGCTTTTCAATCAGTATCTGGCACTCCTTGCCCACCGCATCGCCGCTCTCTGCCCCCACTTTCAGTGCTATGCGGACGATACCCAGCTCATTTTCAGGCTACCCTCGGCCTCCTCCTCTCCTTCCCTCATCTCCGACTGTCTGTCTGCTATCCAGGAATGGTGTGCCGCCAATGACCTCTGCCTTAACGCCAGTAAGACTGAGATTCTACTCATCGGCACACCCACTCCCTCCTTTCCTGCAGCTCTCTGGCCGGCCTCCCTTGGCCCCCTTCCTGCCACTACCTGCAAAGCTAAAAACCTCGGGGTCATCTTCGACTCCACACTCTCCTTCTCTCCTCATATTTCCGACGTCTCTAAGAAGTCACATTACCAACTGCACCTCCTCAGAGGTATTCTTCCCTTCCTCTCCTTCCCCCAGAAGCTCACTGTCTCCCGAGCCCTGGTTCTCTCAAGGCTGGACTACTGTAATAGCCTCTATCTTAATCTGCCTGCCTCCACTCTCCGCCCTCTGCAACTTATCCAGAACAGAACTGCGAGACTTGTCCTTGGCCTCAAGCCCAGGGACCGTATCTCTCCAGGACTGAAATCTCTTCACTGGCTCCCAGTGGCTGCGAGGATTAAGTTCAAAACCCTCTGCATTGTCCACAAGGCCTTCTGGGGCCTGGGGCCACAATACCTTCAACTCTCTCTTCCTAAATATCTGCCTTCACGAGCCCTTCGCTCATCCGTCTCCAACTCCCTCATGGTCAGCCGCTTATCGAAGCAACGAGCTGGGGGCAGATCTCTCTCCGCAGCAGGGGCCTCCCTCTGGAACAGCCTTCCTGCTTCCCTGAAACTTGAGGAGAACCATCTCCGGTTCCGGAAGCACCTCAAAACCTTCCTCTTCGCTTCTGCCTTCTCTCTCCCTCTCCCCTGCTAAACCTGCTTAACTCCCCTCCGAAGTCTGCACTTAACCTGCATCTGGGCCACTCTGTGACCTCGGCCCAGGGCCCAGCCACTCTCCACTTGCACTGCCTCCCTGGCTCCCCCTGCACTGCGGGACTGTCACTGCATCCCTACAGCCCCTTCCCAGCACTTGCTCTGCACTTACCTCGCACTTGCCACCAGCTGGCCCTTTTATTTATTATTTATTATTTTATTACGCTACTTACCTTGTATTGCACTTTCCCCCCACCTCCTCCCCCTGCACTTCTCCTTTTCCCCTTACCTCTGCACTTGCGCGATCTGAATGACACCTGGCCTAGTAGGATCGTTTGTCTGTCTTCCCCTTGTTTCCCCCCCTCCCTGCCTCGTCGCGCCTTGAAACACTCGTGTATAGGCGCGTTACAAATACCATATCATATCATATCATATCATACTGCAACTCAACACTTTGTATGAGGCTTGCCATGTGTCCAGTGTATTCACCCCTTCAATGGTAGCCAAACCTGTTTATGCCTCTGCTTACCTAAATGTGCAAGTGTTACCAAAATGTTAACTTTGATTGTCAAAAGTGTGTTTCATTTCGGTGTACTTTTTGTTGACTCAATAAAGGATGTTGCAACCGCAGCAGGATGTGTAAATGTGAGTCATTTGCCAGTAATTACAACAAGGGAGTCATTGTGATCCACTGACCATATTTTGCACCATCAACTGGGCACAACAAACAAACATGTGTAGGATGTGAGGGGGTGCTGCAAATGATAGCAAAGAAATACACAAGCCGCCATAAAACAAGTAGGACATCATTTTTTGAAACCCCAAAAAATTCCCTGCCGAGCCACCCAAACTATTCTGACCGGAGCTTAAACTCGAAATCACCCTGGGGGCAACAGGACAATGCCCAAAGGACTAGGGCACCAGTCCTGCGTGCCCCAATTATGTGAGTCAACACAGACCAGTTTAATGACTAGTTGTCCTGTGGGGCTAGTGCTTTTAACCAATGTTACTAACTTAGAGTGCTTTAAAATTCATCATTTGCAAAACATGTATCTATAATACCTTCCCAGACACTAATCAGCTCATTGCGAGTAGTCATGAAATGCGCTTTGCCAATGTGGGCCACTTTTTATCTGGTGCCTCCAGTGCCTATTTTGTGTAGCAGTCTGTCATTGCCAGAGCTCCGGTTAGCCTTTTGGGAGAGCAAATCCTGAAATTCCATGCATACAAATGGAGAACGCATTTGGTGGTTTTGGAAATCTAAATATTTGCCTGTTTAACATTTTGGGAGCAAACGACTTCCATAATGAAAAAGGGTAGCTTAGTTAGGTGAGCTGCTAAGTGACTACCTCTGTGCCCCCAAATGTGCAGCATTGCACCAAGTTAGATGGCAGATCGGCCAACTGAGTTTGGCAGATGCCTGATCTGGACACATGAGTTGAAGGGCTTGATCATCAGAACAAAGGAATTGGCCATCGGGTCATTTATGAATGTGGCCAATGGTAAGAACCCGGCCGGTGGACAACCACTGCCGGCGCCCAAGGTAAGGGCCCAAGCAAAGCAGGAACACATAACACAGGCTAAGCAGTACTGTTACAACAGGGTAAGCCCACCAGCCAGGTTCCTATTACCATTAGGATGGCAACATATTATTCGGGGAAAGGGGGCTAGAATATGAGACCATTGTGCTCCAGGAAATTCTCCTTGTATTTGGGTTAATTTGCATACCCACAATGCCTTACTGATGTACTTCTTAGCAGGAGAGCAAATTCCAGCTACGGCTAGTAGGTGGCACGTGTGAATTGGCTCAAATGTATTATCCTGTTCTCACATTTTAGGTGAAAAGGTTTTTTCAAGCCTTTTTAAGCCCAGCATACCTTTGTTGGCGTAACTTTGTTAGTGTTTTACCATCATATCTGCATAGCCTTCTGGGTATCCCTGCTTGTGCCAGACAATCAGAATGATTTATATTTGTTTCCCTGCATCATCTCCTCAGCCAAGTATTGCTCTGCCTGCGGTTCATGCATGTCCAGGGGCTTGTGAGTAATATTTAATGCTGTACAGCATTGGTACGGGAGTTGTCAGGGTTCAGGAGTTCAGTTAGAGTTGGTCGGTGGGAGAGATTTTGGAGTGGTTGGACTCTCCTGTGATATGATATGATATGATAGGTTATTTATAACATGCTTAATAACCAGAGGTTTCTGAGCACGGACCTTGGGATCGAACTTGTGTTCCATATCGTCTTTCTTCCAAGGCAAGCATGTTGCCTCTGAGCTATCCTCCCTAGCCTGTCAGTGCTTTTGGGGACTATGGTGGGTACAGAGTAGAGGAGGATGTCGTAATCAGAGAAGAAGGATGGAGAGATGGGTGGGCGTGAGTATTTGAGTGGCAGTGAATTCAAAGGAAATTGGAGGAAAGTTGGAGAGATGGACCTTATTAATCATAAGGCAATCCGACCATCTCTTTTGGAAAAGAGAGAGAAGTGTTTAAAAGTAGCATAATCTTTGTGAGTGGCAGCACGGATAGGGGAGTCTGGGGTAGTGATCTAAGTCTCTGTGATGACCATGACTGCCATATGGGGGACATGAGAATCAAAGTGAAGCGTGAGGGTTGCATATAAATTGGGCATTCCAAAACCTAAGTGTAAAATTAGTGGAGGAGGGTGGAGGAAAGGAATGCTCCCAGGAGGGGAGGCACGGAGGATACATGAGATTACAGAAATAAGGTTGGCCAAGAGTCCTTTTGTGGTTGGGACTGACAGCAGGGACATGATGGGGGAAGGTCGAGAATGGGCGCGGGTAGAGATGATGAAGATGAGAAAGCCAGTAGGGAGTGAGAGAAAGGTAGTGGGAGAGTGAGTAGAAGAAGTGGGGTGAAGGAGACATTACACAAGGAGGAGTGTGAAGAGAGAGCTAATGGAGAGTGAGGTAGGGTAGAAGAGTGTGTATAGGAGGGAGGATGGATGGAGTAGTCGGCTCAGGGAAGAGAATTTAGGGATTGTACCTGACCTGCGTGTGACTGGTAGTAGTGCAATAATGCAGAGCAGCACTGGACATAAGCGACCAAGGTGCAGTTTGTAAAAAATACAGTTTTAAAAGTACTGGCCCTAAGTGACCAAGATGCAGGTTGCACTAATACAACTTAAAATACAGGGGCCTAAGGGGCCAAGATGGAGGTTGCACAAATACAACTTAAAATACAGGGGCATACGGGGCCAAGATGGAGGTTGCACAAATACAACTTAAAATACAGGGGCCTAAGGGGCCAAGATGGAGGTTGCACAAATGCAACTTAAAATATAGGGGCCTAAGGGGCCAAGATGGAGGTTGCTCAAACACAGTTTGAAAGCACTGGGCGAACGTGACCAATAACATTATTTTGGCATGGGTATCACATGTTTTACTTGTATTTTTGGGCAAAGCCATCTTGATGAGAGTTATTAAGTGGACGAGGGGTAGAGGTGGGTGGAGAGTACTAAAATGGGTCTGGCAGCCTGAATCGTTTAATTATGTTCCATAGAATGTTGTACTCTCATTAAGGGCAAAGCCTACTTGATGAGTGCTCTTACATGGGGTAGGCGAGAGCATGTTACCTTACGGTGGCATGGCATTATCTACTGGTGTCAAGGTCAAAGACAACATTATGAGTGTTCTTATATGGGGCATTTGAGCAGCACACATGGCAATGCTTTCTTACTGTGGTTTGGCATTTTATACTGGAATTATGTGGCAATTACAACATGATGAGTGTTCCTATGGCAGGGTGGGGGGGGGCTATTTGTGCAGCCAGCAAGGACATGTCTTCTTACTGTGGCATGGTTTTTATTATGCTGCCATTAAGGCAAAGCCAACAGGAGGAGTATGTTCTTATATGAGAATACGGACACACCTCACTGAACCAGCATGGACATATATGGGCACAATCAGCATGCATACATTGTCTACACTGGCATGATACTGGCATATAGTGGGCAAAGGCATTATGAAAATGTATTGGGAAAGGCTCCTGTTCATTGTTGGTGAGTTGACATCTAATGGATTCTTTTAATGTCTTACTCTACAAAACCTATTGTAAATTGTGTGGCTTTTTACCTAAGTTTTCACAAAAGTGTACTGTAAAATCCACCGTTTTCACCTATTATTTAAAAAGAGGTTCTCGGGGAGAGAAGCCCCTCAAAACCCTCTTAGAACCCTCCCTGCGCTTGATCGCTTCTGTGCATTCAGGCGGGCCAGAATAAGCCCCCTACCCTCTGCAGTCTGCCTTTGCGGTGGGCCAACTACAGTAGATTCAGGCCCCACTTCTTAGACAATCCTGCCTACGCCTCTGGTAACCAGAGTTCTGAGGAGGCTCATAATGCAATGGAAGGTCAGTAAAAGGTTACGAAAGACGAATATGAGGGGTGCTATATCCAAGATTGTGCAGTGAAATCATGGAGCTGCTTAGAGTTTTCTACCTTTTCCCCACATCTATGTATCATTTTCTCACTCTTGGCAGGCTGAGCGGGGTTTGAAAGTCTGGTAGGTCCCTCATCTTTGGCCCATTATAGTTTACATCTACCTACCAGAGGAGCCATGCCTCGTGGCCAGACAGTGTCTTCCAGGCGCTCTCTCTATGGTGTGAATGTTTTCATTTCCCAAGGTTGGGGACCTTGCATGGCTTTTAGCTTGAGATTGCCCCCACCCGTGGATATATATGGCTATTTTATAGGGGCAGATTGGATGGGATGTAGGCTCTCAGGACGATTGTGAATTTTCGACCGATCTATCAATTTTCAGTGTTGTGGTGCTATGATTGCATCCATTGCAGTTGGTCTATCTCTGGCTTGGAGTAAGCCTTCCATGCTTAGACATTGGACAGTGAATTAGTCACCCTGATAGTTTTTGTCCTCCTCACTGAGTAATTGGGTACTTTCATAACTCATCAGCAAGCCCTTATACTTCTGCTTGTTCTGTGATCATTTCTCAGATGTCCTCTGCCCAGGATTGGGTGTTTGGCGCTTTGCCTTGTTTTGCCTGCATTAATTTGTGTTTAATGGGTGAAGCTCTCAGATACAGGGGTGCTTTAACAAAGATGGTTGCACAGCATGTAATTAAGGCTTAAAGGTTGCTCCAGGGCTATGATCTCTAGCTTTAACTAGTGGTAACATCTGTCTACGTTATAGTCATGCCATCCAGTTTGTATGTGTGTAGAGGAGGTCCCAAATAAAGCCTGCACTCCAGTCGCCCATTTTGAAGTACCAGGAACATTCACACCGAGATATGTGATGTATGATGAGCAAATAAACCAGCAGAGTGCCGCAGTAGGACTCTGCCCAGTACCTATTAGAAGAACAGCACCATGGACAGTAAGGTATCCATTAAGAAAACCCTACCAACAAATGAAACGAAATGAAGATTGCCTACGTACAGTCCCGTAAGACCCCAAAAAGGTCTTAATGGAAGACGAATGGTGACGTCACGAGGGCCCGGACTGACTTGCAGATAGAGGAAATGACAACCAGAGAATGATGCAAAGAGACAAAACGCCATGAATAAGGATATCATGAACCTAAAGTTAAAGGACAATCTCGAAATGCAAAGAAGTTTAAAGCTATAAGCAAGATGAAGATATTCAACCAGTTTACACCCGTAAATATGCTTGGAACCGCAAGAAAGCTAAGAAAACAGTGCGGCTTGCTATGCTTAGTAGAAGAGTAGTGCGGCAAGCGCCATTATACATAATCTACCTCAAACGAAGCACAGTATTATAAGTATATTTCTACTTTACACAAGAAGCAAAATCAACCCAGGTTACTAAATGCCAAACGAGAAAAGATTAATATTTAGTAAAACGAGAAGAGACGGCTGAAACGAAACTCAGCACAGGCAACTCGTGCCAGGAAAGCCAAGGTCATACCAATAGAAGAGGCGAAGAGTAGATACATTTAATTGAATCTAAGAATCAGAATAACCTACCTCTAAAAGGTCGAGATAAGAAGGCGAAGGCAAGTGGCGGGTGAAACGGAAATGAAATACACAAATTCAGGGAAAATAAGCTAATTCACGGTGTCTGAATCACGTGACTAGCCGAGCAAGAAGAAGTGAGGGTTCACACCAACACACGGCACCAGGCCAGATGAAGATATCAGAACCTTTTGCAGACAGAAGATGCAGTTTCGAGGCCAACCACAGTGAAATAATTGACACATGGCTACTAAAGTGATGATTGATTGTAACCATAATCGGAGGAAGGCCGGGTAACTAAGGGGCACCCTGCACCTGGCCGACCATTCTGCATGCTGCTAAGCAAAGGAGACAGTATGCATGGGGTTGGTGCCAACCCAATCACAATGGACCAAATAATCTAGGGTCCTATAGTTAGTAGAACCAATGAGATGTCGTATTTTTAGTGACGTCTGCAATAGTCATTTTTGAAGGAGAGGCTTAGATGCCCACCTGACAGTGTTTACCCAATCCCCTCACTCCGTTACCATATACAGATATAGTACCTATAGTAAAGTTACCTTTTCCTAACCAATAGAATTGCATGTTAACTTTTGAGTGTTATACGTCAATGATGACGAGTTTTGAGCATAAATGTTACAACTTGTATGAAGTTCGTTAGAGTTGAAGCGAGAAGGATGATTGTATCAATGCTGATATCCATAACTCCCCGTTTTTTGTACTTGTCATTAAACAGACTCCCTTTGCCAAACCATGGAGTTGTTCTTATTGATTGGTGTTGGAGTAATAAATCTGAACCCCCAGTCATCTGATGGGTGCAGCTATCTTGTCTTAAAGTACTTCTGAGCAAACTTCGGCTCTATGGGCCGGCCGGGGGTCTCGGAGTACACTGGTAGCAGAGGATGGTTATCGATTAGAATAAGACACCCATTGACCGTCGACATAAAGTAACTCTAGGTCTTTGGCAATATCACAAGTCCTTTGCCATTCGGCTGAGTAGACAGTGAAGCTCCCCGAGACAGTGGTATTGTAACAAAACAAAACCTGCAGAACAAGGTCTGAAGGGACCTGTGCTTCCCCATATAACCCCTTCCCATTCCTACATGCAGCTGAATGGGAGAAAAGCCGAAGAAGGCAGTGACGAAGACACGTGGGTGCTCGAGACTCATGAATGTTGGGGAAAATCAATACCTGTGTTCTACCATATATTGTGCCAAGGGCTGCCAAAGCAGGTACAGAAACAGCTAAAGAAATTGGTAGGAATCGAGGCTAAACGATGGTCAGAAATACAGCAGACCATCGCACACTATTGCAGGCTATTGCAAGAAAAGAATTGCAAAAAAGAAGCTGCACGAAAGGGTGAAGAGGCAAAACTGTTACAGAAGAAATTGTCAAAATATGCTCTTGAGGGAGCCATGATAACTAGCACAGCTGAATCGAGCATGCAGCAGGTCAATAATCCACAACAGAATAATCAGGGCAGTACTGGGTTTTACCACAGGGGAAGAGGATTTAGGGGAAGAGGATGGCAGAGTAATCAGGGAGGTTTCCATAATAATCAAGGAGGTTTCCAAAACATGCAAAATGGCAATCAAGACATGTCAAATGGGCTAATGATCCGACCACCGCCAATATGTTGGTTGTGTGTGATGACGGGGCATTTAGCGCGCACATGCAGAAATCAAGACATGATGCAACACAGTCAAGGAATAGAAGCAGGCGTGGTAAATCCACCTGCCTTCATACAACAGTGAGTTGCACAGAATCACATGGTGCAACAACAAGCGCCAGGAGCGCAAAAAGGCTTGCAACCTCAGAATATAGTGAGTTTTCCACAAGGACAGTCCCAACAGTCACTGTTGAAATTATCAAAAACGATGAGCGCAGGGCAGACCATGAACCCTGGAATGAGAAGTAACATTGGAAATGGGGGAAGTCCATTGGCACACAGTGGGCCCAAACTATATATGGACTCAGACAGCTCACTGGGAGCCCTGATGTGTTCTATCCTATCAGTGACACCCGACCCTCACTGGGAACCTAGGGTGGATGTCGTTATAGGGGATAAAGAATATTCCTTCTTAGTTGACACAGGTGCAACACGTTCGTGCATACGTGAAGGCAAGTTTTCCTTGTCTGGCGATGCCATAGTAAGTTCAACTCCAGGAATGCACTATTCAAATGTATGCGAAATTATTAGAGCATACGCAGGACACATAGCTATGAGGGCTGTCCCATTAGAGCCAGAAATATTTGCATATGGAATGCGCATACTAATGGCAGGGCTGCCAGGCCTTGCAGACAAAATCATGAGGACTCCAGATGAGTTTCTGTTTAGGCTAAGAATACAGATGCATGAGGAAAAGGGACAAGTATTTCCCTTGATGATACACACAGCTGCAGTACAAGGGAAAATGGGCTTGATTGATGGTTATGACGACGAAGGCCGACAATGGTGCACAGTAATCGCCATTGAAGAGGGATACCAATTGACTGACGTCACTGTTGACGATCTGTTTAAAGAGCAAACAGATATGGGAGAAACAACAGTGGAGGTGAGTCTCACCTTTTGAGTGAGAATGATCAAAAGGGAAGTGCCTCAGAGAATGATGTTGGCACGAAACCGTCCTGAATATTTTGATGACGACATGGCCCAGGTGCCTGTCTCAGTGTGGACCACAGGACCCTATGACGTAGGCCTATTGAAAGGGGTTGGAGAGGTGAAAATTAAGCTAAAACCAGGAGCAATTTTACCCAAAGCACAACAATATACTATGTCCAGAGAGGCAGATGAAGGGATTTTTAAGACAATTTCTGCCATGATGGAGCAAGGCATCTTAGTGACGTCAGAGTCACCATGTAATACGTCAGTGTCACCTGTAAAAAAAAGTAAAGGAGGGTCTTGGAGGCTAGTTCAAGATCTGAGGCCGATAAATGAGATTGTTGAAATCGAGTTCCCTTTAGTCCCTAACCCGGCTACAATCCCATGCAATATACCTGTTGAGGCAAAATATTTCACGTGATTGACTTGAAAAATGCATTTTGTCAATCCCGTTGCACTGTGACTCACAAGACCTGACGTCATTCACATTCAGACAAATGCATCTAAGAAGCACAAGGCTACCCCAGGGATACTGTGAGTCTCCTTTTATCTTTAACAGAGTCCTACAGATGGACATAAGCAATATTGCATTGGAAAGCGTTGTCCTGCAATATCTGGATGACATCTTAATTTGCAGCACGACAGAGGAGTTATGCAGGCATTATTCTGTTCAGCTATTGACTATACTGGCTGAGAAAGGATATAAGGTTGACAAGGAAAAACTACAATATTGTCACCAAGAAGTGCTATACATAGGCCAGCTGATCTCACATGAGGGAAAAAGAGTGACCCCAGAAAGGGTTGAAGCCATACTGAACACAGCTAAACCACACACGATAAAACAGATGCAAAGCTTCTTAGGCCTGTGCAACTATGTCAGTGCATGACCTTTGCTTCAGGCCTTAAAGAAGGCCCAAGTGATGAAAGAAAACATTGAATGATCTGAAACCATGGAGGAAGGATTCGCTGAACTCAAAAAAGGTATTTTCACGGCACCAGTTTTAGGAATTCCCAACTATGCTGAGGAATTTTACCTTTTCTCACACACAAATGGCAGCGTTATGACGGCAGTGCTCACGCAGAGAACCACATTGGGGTACAAGCCCCAGGCATATTACAGTGGGAATTTGGACCCGGTGATGAAAGGCCATTTCCTGTGCGAACAAAGTTTGGCTGCCGCAACGTTCGCCATCAAAAAAGCTACTACCTGTCAGGACTGACTAGTTTCATAACAGGAAGAGTAACAAGATTAACATTGTGCTTGCCCAAGTCAAGATGGAGTGAAAGAAACTCACTCTGATTGGTTAAAGAAACAATGATATGTTTGGTTGCCTGATTGGTGGAGAGGACAATGGGTTTGATTCTTGGGAGATGAGCAAGATTCTAAACTGCCTTTCATCCAGAGAAATTCAGTGGCTGGTTGTGTATTAGTTAAGCTCCTTAAGTAAGGCCTTTCCAGAGCTCAGAAAATCTACCAAAGTAAGAATATCGTTTGCTGATCCAATTTGAACAAGAAGTCATCAGGTGGGATCGTTCTTTTAAAGATTTTGAGATTGTCACAGTGAACTTTCATTTTCTTTTATTAAGAAAACTTAAAGAGTAAACAAGTTTCAAGTTCATTTGAGAAAAGAGACATTACAGTTAAAGTTATTATAAGGAAAACAAGCTTGAAGATTGTGCGTAGGATTTTAAAGTTGATTAACTGTGTGAAATGTTCTTCAAGACTGTTTAATGTGTGCGCGAGCTCGCAAGTTGCCGTTGCGTGTTCTTTTTTAAAGCGCGTGTACATTTTTCACGTGAAAGTCGTTTCCTGGGAAAGCGCGTGTGGTTTGCGATAGAGCGCGTGCCAAAAAGAATTGCGTGTGTGAATTTTAGCGCGTGTACATTTTTCACGAGAAAGTCATTTCCTGAGAAAGCGCGTGTGGTTTGCGATAGAGCGCGTGCCAAAAAGAATTGCGCATGTGAATTTTAGCACGTGTACATTTTTCACGTGAAAGTCGTTTCCTGAGAAAGCGCGTGTGGTTTGCGATAGAGCGCGTGCCAAAAAGAATTGCGCGTGTGAAATTTAGCGCGTGTACATTTTTTCACGTGAAAGTCGTTTCAAGAGAAAGCGCGTGTCGGGCTGCGATAGAGCACGAGTCCATTTTTATCAGCGCGTGTTATTTTTATCGCGTTTACGTATTTTTTCACGCGCGCGGGTTTTTTAAGATAATCGCGTGTGTATTTTACACGCGAGGACAATTCTTCACGTCTTCTGATTTCACGTGTTTATCGCACACGCTAGTAAAGGAAGAAACTATACGTTCTTTGTGTAAATGTGTAAATAAGGAAAACAATTCACGCGCAGAAAGAAAGCAGTATTCCAGGAAGTGAAAGAATATAATTTAAAGTAATTTATGCAAATAGAACTCAATGCTTTCAGAGAAAGACTGCAATTTATGTAAGCATTGAAAACTACATAAGATCAGAAGAACTTTGAAGTAAGAAGAATATCTAATTCTGAAAAGATGTTGCAAAGGCCATCACTTTAGGATTCTAAAGAGACTAGGTTGGCTTGAACTATTTGCACAATACAAGATATATTTACAAGATATTCCACAAAGGTTACTAACCTCTAAGTCTTTTACTGAGGTTTAAGAGGTAAAGAGTTTAGAATTTATTTAGCATAATTTAGAAAAGAAGTTTTCTTATTATATTAGTAACCAGGTGTATTTGTTTATCACAGATACCAGAGCCTACCAGACGGTTGAAGGGCAGCTGTGTCTCTGTTGTTATTTTCTCCAAATTCCCCTTTCCCTTTCTTGGGGTTTTCAGCTCAGCTTATGTTTAAGGGTTGAGAGGTGAACTCCTGGTGAGGGTCTGTGGGGCCAGCATCAGCTCCTGTGGAATTCAGTCAAGCCGGACCCTGACAGGATGAAAGGCCCACGATATTATTTCCACCTGAGCTGATATGGATCCCACAGAGGCACTAGCTAGTTCCATAAGGGACATGTTTTCAGAGTTAAGGGAGGAAATGAGGGCTGTGCGAAAAGAAAATCAGGAATTACAAGTCAAGTTTAAAGAGTTAAACTCCAAGGTTACCCGTAAGGGTGAAGAAATTTCTTTGGAGTCAAGAGATTCAGAGGATACTAGTAGAGAATTACCAGTGTTAATTAGAGAGGATTTGGGTGAAGGAACGAGTTCTCAAGAAAGACGCAGGGGAAGTTTGAATATACCTGTAGGTCCAGTCCCCTTAGCACCTCCAGAATGTTTTGGGGGAGAGGCCAAGAAATGCCAGATTTTCCTTACACAGTGTGAACTTCATTTCCTTTGTCGACCTGAAGCTTTTAACACAGATGCTTCTAAAATAGCTTTTATGCTGTCTTACCTCACTGGTGAGGCAGCAACTTGGTCAGTATTATTGGTGGGTCAAGAGAATCCAATACTAAAGAACTTGTTAGCTTTCAAGTTAGAATTTAAAAAGATGTTTGACAGACGCCAATTATCTCAAGAAGTAGATGGAGAACTACTAGAGTTAAAACAGGGAACCAAAGATTTAGTGTCTTACATCACACAGTTCAGATCTTTAGTATTAGAGAGCAATTGGCCAGAAGAGAAGCAATCCTCTTTATTTTATAGAGGCTTGAAGGAGGAATTGAAAGATGCATTATCTACAATTGTTAATAGACCCACTTCATGTAAGGATTTAATTAATCTGGTCATACAAATTGACTATAGATTAGGGGAACGCAAGGCTGAGCGTAGAAGAGGAGGAGTTGAGCAACCCAGAGTTTTCCCTAGAGTTGATAGAGGAAGATTAGAAATTGTAAATAAATAATTGAGAACTGGGAACGCAGAGAGAGTAAATAAAGTGAGAGGTCCTTTAACTAAGGAGGAGAAGGATAGGCGAAGACAGAATAATTTATGTTTATATTGTGGGAAATCAGGACATTTTGTTGGAAATTGCCCCTGGTGTCCAAAACCTTCTGCATCTACTAACAGCTCCAGAAATCAGCAAGTGGCAAATACCATCCAAGCAGCAGTACCACATATTACATTGAATGTATCCTTGTATATTAAAGAGGAATTAAAGGGAAGTGGTCCAGTAGTAATAGATTCAGGAGCCACTGGTAACTTCATGGATTGGAATGTGGTTAAAGATATGAATGTGCCTTACGTTGTAAAAGATATACCAGAGTATGTGAGAGCAGTGGATGGGTCTCAACTGACATCAGGTTTAATTACACATGAAACAATCCCATTGGAAATGGAAATTGGAGGACACTGGGAGGAAATTGTGTTTGAATTAATTGACACTCCACAGTTGAAAATAATTTTGGGAATGCCTTGGTTGACGTATCATAACCCTCAGATTGATTGGGGAAGAAGAGTGGTGAAATTGGATTCTGCTTTTTGTGTTACAAATTGTTGTAAAGAAGCAATTCAGGAAAATGTTTCTAGTGATAATTGTTCAGAAGTAGTGGAAGGTTTGGTGAATTTGGGAACTATAGTACATTGTATAGGGGCTGTAATGGGAGAATTACCAAAGTGTTACCATGATTTCAATGATGTGTTTAGTGAAAAGGAAGCTAATGAATTACCTCCTCATAGAGAGTATGACTGTAAAATTGATTTAGAACCAGGGGCCCACATTCCTTGCAGTCGCATCTATGCCTTAACAGAAAAAGAGAATCAACATTTGAAGGATTACATCCAAGAAAATTTGAATAAGGGTTTCATCAGGCACTCTCAATCGCCAGCAGCTTCTCCACTATTTTTTGTTCCCAAAAAGGAAAGCACTTTACGAACATGCATAGATTATAGAGCATTAAACAAGATAACAATTAAAAACAGATATCCGCTGCCTTTGATATCAGTAATGTTAGACCAGATTCAAGGAGCCTCAGTATTTAGCAAACTAGATCTTCGTGGTGCATATCATTTGGTGCGAGTTCGTCAAGGTGATGAGTGGAAGACGGCATTTAGAACAAAATTTGGTCTTTTCGAATATCAAGTAATGCCATTCGGATTGTGTAACGCTCCCGCAGCCTTTCAATTTTTTATAAATGAGGTATTAAGAGATTTTATTGACATCTTTGTAGTAGTATACATAGATGACATTCTCATTTATTCTAAGGATCTCATGCAACATGAAGAACATGTCAAGAAAGTGTTACAACGACTAAGGGAGAATAAACTATTTGCTAAGTTAGAAAAGAGCCAATTTCATACCAGAGAAGTGGAATTTCTAGGTTTTATGATTTCTCCCAAAGGTTTGGAAATGGATATGAAGAAAATTAAGGCAGTTGAACAGTGGCCAACTCCAACTTGTGTTAAAGATATCCAAAGCTTCCTGGGCTTTGCAAACTTTTACAGGAGATTCATTAAAAATTTCTCTCAAACTGTTGCTCCTATCAACAAATTATTGAAGAAAGGAATGAAATTTGAGTGGAAAGATGAAGCGGATCAAGCTTTCAAAACATTGAAGAACTGTTTTACATCTGGACCGATCTTATTACACCCAGATCCTTCACAACCATTTTTTGTGGAGGCAGATGCTTCTAATGTTGCAATTGGAGCAGTGCTTTCTCAAAGGCATCCTGAAACTGGACAGTTGCATCCTGTGGCCTATCTATCTAAGAAATTGCTTCCAGCAGAAGTGAACTACACAATTACAGACAGAGAACTCCTGGCAATCAAGAAAGCATTTCAGGAATGGAGACATTATCTGTTGGGAGCAAGATTCACAGTAACCGTTTTAACCGATCATCGAAATCTTCTGTTTTTGAAATCTGCTCGAACATTATCACCTCGACAACTTAGGTGGTCACTTTTCTTTTCAGAATACGATTTTGTGATAACATTCAAGCCTGGGCGGTTAAACGGTAAAGCGAATGCTTTATCACGACAAGGATATTCGGGAGAAGTTGAAAATCAATTATTACTAGAACCAGTGATTGCAGAGGAAAAGTTTATCCTAAGTGCTACACAGGAAGAGAATCAGCTTCTTAAAAAGATTCTAAAGGAATTACCAGAAGATGAAATTCAATCTTGGTTAGCGGAGGATTCTGGAAGACATTTAATTGAAGGATTTCCATGTGTTCATTCTAAAATTTACCTTCCAAGCAAGGAACTGCAAAAGGAAATTATGCAAGAATGTCATGAATCCAAGTTGGTAGGTCACCCTGGAATTCGTAAAACTATTGAACTGATTGAGAGAAAGTTTTGGTGGAAAGAAATGAAAAAAGATATTGAAGATTACGTGAAAACATGTGAAGTCTGTGCTCGAGTAAAGTCAGGAGGAGGAAAACCATCTGGGTTATTAAATCCATTACCAGTACCTCCTAGTCCTTGGTTTACAATCTCTATGGATTATATTGTAGATCTTCCCAAAGATCAAGGTTACACTACAGTATTAGTAGTTGTGGATTTACTAACTAAAGCTGGGCATTTCATTCCCATGAAAGGAGAGGCTTCTGCAAGGAATCTGGCAAAAAGTTTTTTGCAAGAAGTAGTACGATTACATGGTCTACCAACACATATTGTATCAGATCGAGGGTCCCAGTTCATTTCTAAGTTTTGGCGAGCTTTCTGTACAGAGTTGGGAATTGAGGTAAAGCTTTCTTCAGGTTATCACCCACAGACCAACGGCCAAACAGAGCGAGTAAATCAAGAATTGGAAAAATATATTAGAGCTTTTTGGCAAGAAAGAGGAAGTTGGGTAGATCTTCTTTTGCTAGCAGAGTTTAGCTATAACAATTCTTTCAAGGATTCTACCAAGTATTCTCCATTTTTTAGCAACTATGGTTTCCATCCACGATTTTTGAAAGAAGTGTTACCATCTGAGTATTCCAATCCAGAGGTTGAGCAACGATTGACTTGTATTAGAGATGGTTTAGTGAAAGCTAAAGAAACCTTAGAAAAAAGTAAGCTAAGATTTAAAACATTTGCTGATAAGAAACGTCGTAAAGCACCACATTATCAGGTGGGTCAAAAAGTTTGGTTGTCCACAAAAAACTTACGTTTAAAGGGAAGAACTAAATTTAGTCCGAGATTTATTGGTCCATTTGAAATAGAAAGAATAATAAATCCCGTAGCAATCAAACTGAAATTACCCGCAAGTATCAAAAGTCACCTGTCAGGTTTCCTTCTCTTATTCAAGTTTCCTTTTTATTATTATCCTTTTCAGATTAGCTTTGTGTGGGTGGGAAGTTTTCCATTATAGTTGGTTAGGCCTTAACTTGTTGATTCAGAATCCTGGTTCTGACCCAAGGCAAGATGGAGCCTCACAGTGACAGCTCTGATTGGCTAGAAGACAATGCTGAACAACAATGAACATTCTAAACTGTCACTCTGTGCCTTTCATCATCAAAACCCCATCTGAGAGGACGTGTTCAGTGGCTGCTCCTGCTTTAGTATTAGGCCTGGTGGATTTTATCCTTCAGATCTCAGCAGTTGAGCGGCTACTTTCTTGGGGGTTCAGGAGAAGTCTTCAGCTGGCAGGAATTCGTTTTGAAGATAGGAAAAGCAGGAAATCTTTGTGAATTCGCTCAGGAGATAAGTGACTTTATTTCTACTGTAAATCTGTTCATCTTAATAACAGTCTCCTTGAAAATTCGTTAAAAGTAGTGTTTCTACTAAAACTGTTGAACTATCGGAGTGCGCTTGTGTTTCCAGTGCGGTGTTCCTTAGCGCGAGATTTTGACTGTCGCGTGCGTATTCAAGTGAGCGCGTGCTTTCTAGCGTGTGTATTCTGAGCGCGAGTAGAGGTTGGTCTCGTGCCATTTTAAACGCGCGTGTGTTTTATTGTGCGGGTGATCCTTTGCGCGAAAAGCTATACGCTGCGTGAGAACTACAAAGCGCGTGTGATTTTTAGCGCGGGTGTACAAAGCGCGTGTGAAATAAAAAGCGCGTGTGATTTTTAGCGCGGGGGTACAAAGCGCGAGAATCTGTTCGTCGCGTGCCATGTGAGTGCGCGTGTGTTTTTTATCGCGAGTGATTTTGCGCGTGAGAATCTCTTCGTTGCGTTTGAACTCAATAGCGCGGGTGTTCTTATTTCGCGTGTCTCGCAGGAGAACATTATTGCGCGTGTGGACTATTGCGCGTGTGAATTATTGCGCGTGTGGATTTTTTGCACGTGTGGATTATTTTGATCGCGCGTCTTCATCCGTTTGCGCGTGTTCTTCAACCAAGAAGATTTCTAAGTGAAGTTCATCGATAATTTTAATGGAAATAACCTGCGTGTGCAGTTAGCACGTGTTTCCTCTTTCTTCAAGGATTCAAAGACTCAAGATAATTATAAATAGTTTGAAAAGTTTTGAAATGACAAGAAAGAACATTTTAAAGACAATCTAATTGAACTACCAGTGCATGTTGGAAAAAAGACAAACAAAGAACTAAGACTTCCAGTTTTGCCTAATGTAAGAAGTTGCTGGGAATTTCAAATATCGCAAGTAAGAGAGATTTTCAGCTTCTTATCCGCTTCTCTAAGAAATTTCAAGAGAAGAACCAGGTAGGATTCTCAATTATTAGTTAAGGATTAATGACTTCCCATTCATAAGGTTAAGTAAGTGAATTAAGGAAGTGTATATGTTATTCTTTATCCTCTGCAGGTTCAGCACTGATTAGCCTTGACGCAGTCTGCCTGGTGTTGTTTTGTTGTCCCATTCCCCCTTTCCCTTTGGGGTGTAGTTTACAGAGCTGTATTGAAAACTAGTTCTGGGAAATACATCTCAGGGGGATTGTCGGGGGTTCAGCAGCTTCCGCGGATACAGGACCTCTCAGCCTGACAGAATGAAAGGCCAATAATTTAGTCCGCCCGAGCTGTCATGAACCCCGACGAATCCATGGAGATGTTAGGATCTTTGATTAGGGAGTTACGGGAGGAGTTGAAAATTTCTCGGGAAGAAAATGCCTTACTTAGTCAAAAGGTAGATGACTTAAGTGTTAAGGTTACACAAATTCAACAGAGGGGAGAAAGGAGAGAGGATGAGGTTTCAGGGGGCGCAGGTTCTCCACCTGAGTTAGAAAGAGAAGATCAGTTACCACACATACAACGGGCGCCTTCAGTGGCAGAAGGGGTAAGGAGTATAATTATGCCAGTTCCTTTGGCGCCCCCAGAACGTTATCATGGGGATTCCAAGAGATTTAGGGTGTTCTTAACACAATGTGAATTACATTTTATGAGTAGACCAGAATTATTTCCATTGGATGCTTCTAAGATAACATTTATGTTGTCATATCTTTCTGGGGAGGCATCTGCTTGGGCTGGGTTGTTGGTGAGTCAAAAGAGTGCGGTTTTAGAAAATTATACCAGTTTTTTAGAGATATTCCGAAAAATGTTTGATAGAAGACAGTTATCTCTGGAAGTAGATGGTGAACTTTTAGAATTAAAACAAGGTAATAGAGACTTGATTGCTTATATAACACAATTTAAGTCCCTTGTGTTAGAAAGCAAGTGGCCCGAGGTTAAACAGGCCTCGTTGTTTTATCGGGGCCTTAGAGATGAGTTAAAGGATGCTTTGTCTGGAGTAGTAGAACGCCCTCCTACTTGTGAAGGTCTGATTGATTTGGTTATTCAATTGGACTTCCGTTTGAGTGAAAGGAAGGCAGAGAAACGTCATGGTCAGAGTGATGTAAAGTCTATACTTAGAGTAGATAGACCTAAAATAGAGAGTAAACCCAAAGGGAATAATTCATCTCCAAGAATCAGAGGCCCGTTAACAGTGGAGGAAAAGACTAGGAGGAGAGATAATAATCTGTGTTTATACTGTGGAAGAGGTGGGCACTTTTTAGGAAACTGTCCTTACACTCCCAAGAAGACTTCTTCCTCAGCAGTCAAGGTACAACAGATCGCTAATACGGTGCAGACAGCGGTTCCTCATATAACCATAAATGTATCCTTATTTTTTGATTTGGAGTGTAAGGGAAATGGTCCTGTAATGATTGACTCGGGTGCGACTGGGAATTTCATGGATTGGGGTCTGGCCAAATCGTTGGGAATTCCAATTATTCTGAAGGAGGTTGTAGAGCAGGCTAGGGCTGTTGATGGTACATGTTTATCTTCTGGTCCTATTACTCATAGAACTGGTTCTTTAACTTTGGAGTTATCAGGAGGTCACAAAGAGATAATTTCGTTTGAGTTAATTGATGCCCCTTTGTTGAAGATTATCTTGGGCATGCCTTGGCTTACTCTCCATAATCCCCTAATTGATTGGAGTGCTAGGACAATTGACATGCAATCCGATTTTTGTAAAGAGAATTGCTTTTCAGGAAGTCTCTTAGAGGAAGAGGTAAAACAAAGTAATTCCGTGTCTAGTTTTCTGGCTGAGACTGGAATTGGAGGTCATGATGTGGGAGCTGTAGGTGGTCAACTTCCCCAGTGTTATAAAGATTTCTGGGACGTATTTGATGAGAAAGTGGCAGGAGAATTACCACCCCATAGATCCTTTGATTGTAAAATTGAACTGGAGCCAGGAACAATTTTGCCTAGTAGTAGGGTATATGCTCTTACTGAGAAAGAGAATGATTATTTAAAAGAATATTTGTCAGAAAATTTGGCCAAAGGATTTATTCGTCATTCTAAGTCACCTGCGGCCTCTCCTTTATTTTTTGTACCAAAACCGGATGGCTCGCTTAGAACTTGCATAGATTATCGAGCAGTTAACAAAGTCACTATTAAGAACCGGTATCCTCTTCCTCTCATCTCAGAAATGCTTAATCAAATACAAGGAGCAAATATTTTCTCAAAATTAGATCTGAGAGGAGCTTACCATCTTGTACGTGTGCAGGAAGGGGACGAATGGAAGACAGCGTTTAAGACCAGATTTGGGCTGTTTGAATATCAAGTTATGCCATTCGGTCTATGTAATGCTCCAGCGGCTTTCCAATTTTTCATTGATGAGGTTTTTAGAGAATACTTGGATATTTTTGTTGTCGTTTATATCGATGATATTTTGATTTTCTCTTCTGACCTAGATCAACATCAGAAACATGTACGCTTGGTGTTACAAAAGTTGCGAGAAAATCATTTGTTTGCCAAATTGGAAAAAAGTCAATTCCATACCGATTCTGTGGAGTTTTTAGGTTTTATAATTTCACCTAAGGGTTTAGAAATGAATCCTAAAAAAGTGCAAGCCGTTCTTGAATGGCCCCCTCCTACTAAGGTTAAGGAAATACAAAGTTTCTTAGGATTTGCCAATTTTTATAGGAGATTTATAGAAGGTTTTTCTCGGCTGGTTGCTCCTATAACGAGGCTTTTGAAAAAAGGAGTGAAATTTGACTGGGACCTTGAAGCAGAAAAGGCTTTTCAAGAGTTAAAACAAAGATTTACTTCTAGTCCAATTCTAATTCATCCAGATCTTTCTAAACCTTTTTTTTTGGAGGCGGACGCTTCAAATTTAGCGTTGGGGGCGGTGCTTTCTCAAAGGAATGAAACTACTGGTCAAAAACATCCAGTTGCATTCTTTTCTAGAAAATGTTCTGCTGCTGAAGTGAACTACACAATTGCTGATCGGGAACTGTTAGCAATAAAGTCCGCTTTTGAAGAATGGAGACATTTTCTTAAAGGAGCAAGACATACAGTAACGGTCCTTACTGATCATCGAAATTTATTGTTTTTAAAATCTGCCAGAACTTTGTCTCCACGCCAACTTCGTTGGTCTTTGTTCTTTGCAGATTATGATTTCATTGTGACTTTTAAACCCGGAAGTCAAAACAAAAAAGCTGATGCGTTATCTCGCCAATTTCCTGGAAGTGAAGACAAAGAGATTATAGAACCAGAACCTATAATTGCTCCAGAACGTTTTTTGTTAGCTGGAGCCATTAAAGAAATTGATTTTTTGAATGAAGTTCGTCAAAATATGTCCTTGCAGAAGATGGAGGAGTGGGTGAGACTGGATCCAGCTAGAAAGTTGAAAGACAATCTTCCTTTTTTTGATAACAAGCTTTATGTACCTACTGATGAGTTGAGAGAAAAGGTTTTGAGAAATTGTCATGAATCCATTTTAGCAGGACATCCTGGGTTCAGAAAAACTCTGGAACTGGTTCGAAGGAATTTTTGGTGGGAAAAAATTCGCCAAGACACCTTGAATTTTGTTAAAACTTGTGTAGTCTGTGCACAAGAGAAATGTCAAGTTGGGAAGCCGCATGGTTTATTGGAGCCATTACCTGTTCCTCCTCGTCCTTGGCACACAATTTCTATGGATTTCATAGTTGATCTCCCTCAAGATAAGGGTTGTACTACCATTCTTGTTGTGGTCGATCTTCTTACTAAAGAAGCACATTTTTTACCAATAGAGGGAGAGGTTACCGCGGAAAAACTGGCTCATAGTTTTTTGCAAGGTGTAGTTAGACTACATGGACTCCCAAGTCAAGTTATCTCTGACAGGGGATCTCAATTTATTTCAAAATTCTGGAGGGCCTTCTGTAAGAAACTTGGAGTGGAAGTTAGTTTGACTTCTGGGTATCATCCGGAAAGTAATGGACAAATGGAGAGAGTAAATCAAGAATTGGAGAAGTTTTTAAGGTGTTATTTACAAGCTAGAGAGGAATGGGTGGATTTGGTGTGGTTGGCAGAATTCTCTTACAACAATTGTGGAAAAGATGCTACTTCTATGTCCCCTTTCTTGTTGGGTCGTGGGTTTCATCCTCGTTTTCTGAGTTTTGAGGTTTTGGAGGAAGATTCAGGGAATCCTAGAGTGGAAGATCGTTTGTTGATAATGAAAAATAACTTGGATAGAGCAAAAAAGGTTCTGGGAGAAAATAAGTTGAAATATAGGAGATATGCCGATTTGAGAAGAAAAACTGGACCTGAATATAAGGTGGGAGACTTAGTTTGGCTTTCTACCCGATACCTGAAAATTAAGGGGAAGAATAAGTTCAGTCCAAGATTTGTGGGCCCTTTTGAGGTAGAGAAAATCATCAACCCTGTGGCAGTACGATTGAAATTACCCAAGCAGTTGAAGGTACATCCTACTTTTCATGTTAGTCTTTTAAAACCAGTTTGTTCAGGAACTAGATTCAGAACACCACCTTCCCCTGTGATTTTGGAGGATTCATCTGAGGAATTTGTGGTTAAACAAATTTTGGATTCTAGGAAAGTGAGGGGAAAGTTGCAGTATTTGATTGATTGGGAGGGATGTGGACCGGAGGAACGATCTTGGGAAGATTCAGTTGATGTACATGCTCCCCGTTTACTGGCTAAGTTTCATGCTAAAAACCCACACAGGATAGGCCCAGAGACTGGGCATTAGGAGGGGGGTACTATCAGGTTTCCTTCTCTTATTCAAGTTTCCTTTTTATTATTATCCTTTTCAGATTAGCTTTGTGTGGGTGGGAAGTTTTCCATTGTAGTTGGTTAGGCCTTAACTTGTTGATTCAGAATCCTGGTTCTGACCCAAGGCAAGATGGAGCCTCACAGTGACAGCTCTGATTGGCTAGAAGACAATGCTGAACAACAATGAACATTCTAAACTGTCACTCTGTGCCTTTCATCATCAAAACCCCATCTGAGAGGACGTGTTCAGTGGCTGCTCCTGCTTTAGTATTAGGCCTGGTGGATTTTATCCTTCAGATCTCAGCAGTTGAGCGGCTACTTTCTTGGGGGTTCAGGAGAAGTCTTCAGCTGGCAGGAATTCGTTTTGAAGATAGGAAAAGCAGGAAATCTTTGTGAACTCGCTCAGGAGATAAGTGACTTTATTTCTACTGTAAATCTGTTCATCTTAATAACAGTCTCCTTGAAAATTCGTTAAAAGTAGTGTTTCTACTAAAACTGTTGAACTATCGGAGTGCGCTTGTGTTTCCAGTGCGGTGTTCCTTAGCGCGAGATTTTGACTGTCGCGTGCGTATTCAAGTGAGCGCGTGCTTTCTAGCGTGTGTATTCTGAGCGCGAGTAGAGGTTGGTCTCGTGCCATTTTAAATGCGCGTGTGTTTTATTGTGCGGGTGATCCTTTGCGCGAAAAGCTATACGCTGCGTGAGAACTACAAAGTAAATCCCGTAGCTATCAAACTGAAATTACCCGCAAGTATCAAAAGTCACCCTACATTTCATGTTAGCTTAGTGAAACCTTGTGTGTCAGGAACTAGATTAGGAAAACCACCACCAGCAGTTTACACAGAGGAAAATGACGAAGAGTTTGAAGTTAAAAAAATCTTAGATATCAGGATTGTTAGAGGTACCCTACAATATCTTATTGACTGGAAGGGATACGGTCCTGAAGAAAGATCTTGGGAGGATCAAGTAGATGTACATGCCCCTCAATTGATAAAACAATTTCACAAGAGTTTCCCTGCTAAACCAGGCCCTGGGACAGGGCTTTGAAGAGGGGGGTACTGTCAGGACTGACTAGTTTCATAACAGGAAGAGTAACAAGATTAACATTGTGCTTGCCCAAGTCAAGATGGAGTGAAAGAAACTCACTCTGATTGGTTAAAGAAACAATGATATGTTTGGTTGCCTGATTGGTGGAGAGGACAATGGGTTTGATTCTTGGGAGATGAGCAAGATTCTAAACTGCCTTTCATCCAGAGAAATTCAGTGGCTGGTTGTGTATTAGTTAAGCTCCTTAAGTAAGGCCTTTCCAGAGCTCAGAAAATCTACCAAAGTAAGAATATCGTTTGCTGATCCAATTTGAACAAGAAGTCATCAGGTGGGATCGTTCTTTTAAAGATTTTGAGATTGTCACAGTGAACTTTCATTTTCTTTTATTAAGAAAACTTAAGAGTAAACAAGTTTCAAGTTCATTTGAGAAAAGAGACATTACAGTTAAAGTTATTATAAGGAAAACAAGCTTGAAGATTGTGCGTAGGATTTTAAAGTTGATTAACTGTGTGAAATGTTCTTCAAGACTGTTTAATGTGTGCGCGAGTTCGCAAGTTGCCGTTGCGTGTTCTTTTTTAAAGCGCGTGTACATTTTTCACGTGAAAGTCGTTTCCTGAGAAAGCGCGTGTGGTTTGCGATAGAGCGCGTGCCAAAAAGAATTGCGCATGTGAATTTTAGCGCGTGTACATTTTTCACGTGAAAGTCGTTTCCTGAGAAAGCGCGTGTGGTTTGCGATAGAGCGCGTGCCAAAAAGAATTGCGCGTGTGAATTTTAGCGCGTGTACATTTTTTCACGTGAAAGTCGTTTCAAGAGAAAGCGCGTGTCGGGCTGCGATAGAGCGCGAGTCCATTTTTATCAGCGCGTGTTATTTTTATCGCGTTTACGTATTTTTTCACGCGCGCGGGTTTTTTAAGATAATCGCGTGTGTATTTTACACGCGAGGACAATTCTTCACGTCTTCTGATTTCACGTGTTTATCGCACACGCTAGTAAAGGAAGAAACTATATGTTCTTTGTGTAAATGTGTAAATAAGGAAAACAATTCACACGCAGAAAGAAAGCAGTATTCCAGGAAGTGAAAGAATATAATTTAAAGTAATTTATGCAAATAGAACTCAATGCTTTCAGAGAAAGACTGCAATTTATGTAAGCATTGAAAACTACATAAGATCAGAAGAACTTTGAAGTAAGAAGAATATCTAATTCTGAAAAGATGTTGCAAAGGCCATCACTTTAGGATTCTAAAGAGACTAGGTTGGCTTGAACTATTTGCACAATACAAGATATATTTACAAGATATTCCACAAAGGTTACTAACCTCTAAGTCTTTTACTGAGGTTTAAGAGGTAAAGAGTTTAGAATTTATTTAGCATAATTTAGAAAAGAAGTTTTCTTATTATATTAGTAACCAGGTGTATTTGTTTATCACAGATACCAGAGCCTACCAGACGGTTGAAGGGCAGCTGTGTCTCCGTTGTTATTTTCTCCAAATTCCCCTTTCCCTTTCTTGGGGTTTTCAGCTCAGCTTATGTTTAAGGGTTGAGAGGTGAACTCCTGGTGAGGGTCTGTGGGGCCAGCATCAGCTCCTGTGGAATTCAGTCAAGCCGGACCCTGACACTACCATTGTGATGGGATGCTCAATGAAGTTCTACGTCGAGCACTCGCTATTTGCTATTCTAGAGAAACCGAAGAGTACATTGACACATCTCAGAGAGCTTCTGCTTTTGAAGTGATCATATCGAATCCATCGATTAACGTAGTCCGATGTAAGAAAGTGAATCCAGCTATGAAGAATTCTATGATGAAATTCCCAGGGTAAAAGATAATGCTTTGGCAGAAGGAGAAGGTGTCTTTATTGACGGTTCTTCGAGAATCGATCAAAATGATGGGCAAAGATATACAGGCGTCGCTGTAATGAAACACACCAGAAATGGAGAATTTTGAGTACTCCTTAGTGCACGAATACCATCTCATTGTTCAGCGCAAGGTGCAGAATTATTGGCGTTGATACTCGCCATTGAGAATCACGCAGACCAGGAAGTAACAGTGTACAGTGACTCCGCCTATGTGACGTCGACAGTGCACGCAGGCCTAGCGCACTGGAAAAGGAGGGGTTACCTCCGAGCAGACGGCATGCCAGTGCAGCACGCAGCCTTATTGGACAGGCTGATCAAGGCACTACAGCTCCCAGTGGGCATAGCGGTCGTGAAATGCGACGCCCACACGAAAGGGACAGATTGCATCTCACGCGGAAATCAAGCAGCAGACACAGAAGCCAAATGCATGGCATCCAAGAGCGAGACGATCATGGAAGTGGAAGTCACCCATACCAATGAGAGAATGATGATTGCACAAACTACACCTGAGAGCTATAACAATCTAGGGCAAACACAGTTGATGGAACTCCAAGGGGAGGCAGAACAGGAAGAGAGAAATCTATGGAAATGGCAAGGGTGTTCTTTAAACCCCCCTGACAGTTTGTGGCGACAAGACATCACTGGTAAACCAGTGATGCCTATAGCCTTGTTAAAATTAGCACTGGAGCAGCTACATTATCCGGCACACATGACAAAGGAAATCTAGCGGCAACGCTCGCAGAAGATTGGTTCATACCAAATTTAACCAAGCATGTTGTATTTTTTTTATAATAAACTGTATAATCTGCCAACAATTCACAGCTGGGCAAACATTAAAAGTAATGAAAGGAGTCATCCCCAGGCCAAATGGGCCTTTTCAGCACTTGCATGTTGATTATGTCGACATGATTCAAGTATGTAACCGGTACAGATACTTAATTGTTGTGGTGTGTCCATTCTCTAGATGGATAGAAGCAGGTCCATGTACACACCAAGACTCTACCTGTGCGGCCACATTTTTAGTGAGAGAAGTATTCCCCAGATGGGGGGGGTGTGAAGTCATGAGATCAGATAATGGAGCTCACTTTGTAAATGAGACTTTCGAACAGATTAGCTTGCTGCTTGGTATAAAGTACAAGTTCTCGTCAGCGTATCATCCGCAAGGTAATGGGATCTGTGAGAAGCTCAATGACCTATTAAAGGAAAGGATAGTCAAGTTGAAGCTTACTCTAAGAAAGGGATGGTTGCACTGCCTTCCCTTGGCACTGTATGCACTCAGGAACCAACCCGGTTCCGACCATCATCTTACGCCACAGGAGATAGCCGCAGGAAGAAGAATGCACACTCCCCTGACACCCCGAGATATAGGTAGATGTGATGCCCAGTGAACAGGAGACATCTTAGGGTCTGAAATGCAAAATTACCTGAATTGCACGACATCTTGCCTTACTGTAATTTCAGACCAGCTGCAGCGATGACGAAAAGGGTACAGGGCAGCACGGAACATAGAAGGAGATACTACTACAGGCACAGCTCGAGGACTTTGTGTACCATCCATTTTCCCTGGAGATACCATCCTGGTAAAGAATCATACGAGAAAAAGGTGGGACGAGCCAAGGTTTAACGGTCCCTTTACAGTGGAGGACTGCACTCCCTCTGCAGTGAAACTACAAGGCAGGAGAGCTTGAATTTTTCTGGGCGATATCAAACCCTACATCAGAGAAGGCCCCCTGCCTGCACCCCAGCGTGAGGAGACTACGAGCGATTGGGAAGTACCACAGCACGTGCAAACGAGATCCATGACGAAGAAAAAAGACACATGAGCAGCAGAAAAGCAAAGACAAAAGAACTTTTGTGAGATAGTTGTGGTTTCACTTTAGACATTCCTCTGAGCAAAAAAGAGAATAAGGACAGATAAACTGGACACTCTGTGCATCCTAGTTGCAGGGTAAGAAGACAATTGCATTTATAAACCACAACCTAGTTTATTGAATTTGAACTTTGGATTGAGACACACTAAAACTGTGATGAGAAAATAACATGCCAAATTTCGATCAAGGACACTTAAATTGGAAGAAAATACAGTACCCCGATTCCTTCTACACAGAGACTTTGTTCAGAATCACTTATGGTGTCCCACAGTAGTGGCATCACCAAAGACGTGGTGTCATACTTCAATCTAGTACTAAGATCGTACCCGTCACTGGTGGGGAGGCTCACAAGTGTCACTGACTTTCTTCAAGATCCTGAAAACTAAAAGATCCTAAAGAGACTGCTTACTGTAATCACCGAGAAATTCCTCCTACTTCCTGAATACAGCGAGGAGAAGCCAAATGTCCCAAGGAGAGAAGGAAGTAAATGAGCTTGTCAATACATTGTTCTTTCGTATAATCGAAGACTGTCCAAATCCTGTCGGAAGAACAACAGATGTACTCACGTTTCTTCGCGATCCAGCAAATACAGAACATCTAAGCAAACTCCTAAATAACATTGTGATCTTAGTTGCACTCCACGCAAACAGAACGTGCAGACACTGTTTACATTGAATGAGAGCAAATAGTTCCAAACCTCAGCAAGACAGGACAAATGTCCCTGTCACCAGAAGACAGAAGGTTGGCCAGCAACGTTTTCTTTCGTTTAATCACTGATTTTCCAGAGCCACTAGGGAGACCTGTAGAAGTTGACGTCCTCACCTTCATCAGAGACCCAGCTAATGCTACAATGATGGGCATGCTCTTGCATGGAATAGTGATGCAAGTGGAACTCTCCAACCATCAGCAGAACTATTTGAGAAGATTTTAGACTTTACGCCGAGGGACAGATCGAGAGAACGGTGCCAGAAATTTCCTTTTGTATTTTCTATTTTGACAAAGACAATATGTCTTCGGGAATGAAGCAGATAAGAGGCACAGACTGGGAGCTGACATACTTTGAACATGCGCATGTAGAAGAGACTTGCTGAATTATTGCTTGATATTGACACTTCCCAAAGCCGAGTAAAAGAACTGCATCCTGAGATAATATACAATTTATTATTCACAAGAGGGGGGACAATTGTGTAACACCTGAAACTCACAGCAAAGAATCTGAAAGACAATATTGATTAAAGGAGTATAATAAAAGTTAACATTTTTGGTGAATGATCGAGATGGGGATCCAGAGCAGCAACCTTGTCCTCCTGCAGGAGGAAAGGTGTCCACGTTTCTCTGGAAGCAAATGCTGCCGCCTGACATACAGGGGCATAATATATTTGTGTATTATATTCATCATTGTATTATTGTCATCAGAACTGCATTTTTTATTGGTGCACAAAGCGTTCCTATTCCAGTGCACCCACCTAATGATGTGTGCATGAAACCCACGAAAGTACCCAGAACTTACATAGTCATTCCAGTCCCTAGAAGATCTGATAGTGGAATGAATGAACTTGAGATGGATGTGATTTTCAATGACACACACACACACACACACTTGTGGTGACAGATGAATACAAAGGCTGGAGACAGGGTCGGCAAAGCATGAATGTGACAAGATTACTGATGACCACACGCATGCAAACACGGAATGCACACGCAACAGGCCTAGTGTCAATGACTGCAGAAACACAATTCAAAGCCTCAGAGAAGAAGAGACTGCCTACTATGGGAAATATCACTACAAGTTAAATAAAGAGCCAAATGAAGGAAGCAGGCATAGTGGAAAGACTAGAGGAGCTGAGTAAAAAACCCACAGAGACAGCAGTGACAAACATGTATGTTCCAGTGAAAGGGACAAGTACAAGTTCCACAGTACAGCCATATACCGGACCAATGTCAGGGTGGATGAGATGGGCATTTATAACCAGCAGGAAAAAGATCTATGAGGACAAGGAAAGAAATGCCAGACTTTTGTCTACTCAAATGGCACAGATGAAGAGGCCTGCACCATGGACCAGGATACCTGAGAATCCTCCAGCAAGAAGGAGCCATACAGATGGATTTGGGGAGGTAGTGATAACAAACTACATGAAAACCTTATGAATCAAGAGGAGCATGCATGGAGACGACAGTGAACTAAACGATTACTTGGACAGCACAGCACATTTGGGAAACAACATTTGGTACCAGCACATGAAAGAAGTTGGAAGACGAAACTCAGAAGGGCAATGCTGTGTTTGTGCACCCTTACCATACACATGGGGAAGTCCAAGATCTTTGTAGCTGTAGAAATTGATGTCCAGACAGCCCACTGTCTTTCACACGTAGCCATGTGCAAGACCACAGGCCAGTTCATGGGTAGTGATGCCTCCCTAATATGGGCAACTGAAACAGCCTATCTCGATGAAGATGATTATGTTCAAGACATAAAGACAAGAAACAGAGCTCATACTAGGAACCATGTAATCCGGTATGAGAAACCTGGAGTGAGAGGAGCAGAAATCAGATGGGAATGAATCAGAAGCTAAATGTTCAAGGAAAAACTCCGGAAGAGGCTCGAAGTTGGAAGAACAGAGGCCAAATGCAGATTTGGGGAACAGTGCTTTCACCAGACTGATGGGAGAAAGGAGTAGTAATTTGTAGAGCCTGGATGGTCACTGGTCATTACCAAGGCACCATCAACATCGTACAGAATGGATGCAAGCCATTATGGCCAAAACTTGCAAAACTACTGACATGGGTCAAAGACAGAGGAAGACCTTTGCAGATAGTGCCACTGGAGAGCCCAAAGTTCTGGTTTAGGAATAAGGGCACAAGAAAGATGGGTGAGAATCAGAACTATGGACGAATCTTTGACGCCCCAGGAATGGAGCACGGAATTGCAGTAATTATGGATCATTATTGGGCATGTGGATCCAAAGCATACATCAGACTGCCGAAAAACTGGGGAGGTATATGCACCATAGTGAACGTCCACATTCCAGCATTTGGTTGATCCTGAAAAGTGACCTGAATATTGACAGTTTTCCGAAAGCAGATGCTCACCTGAGGAAAAGGAGATCTGGGGAACTGATGACCTTATTGAAAAGGGAAAATTACTTCTCTGCCAAATCTGAAGAAGCCTTTCATGCAATCCCATATGAACACAGGCTGTTTAGCCTCACGTCATCAGTGTTCACGACAATTTTCATGGCAAGATTCCAAGTTGGAGCAAATACTAAATGGTTACAGATAACCAGATGGGAGTTACTGCAGACCATCAACACGACAATAAAAGGATTCAATGCAATCAAGGAAGAGTTAAGAGCCATCCGACTGATGACTCTCCAGAACAGATATGTCCTTGACATGATCACAGCTATGGATGGAGGAGTTTGTGCAAATATTGGAGAATTATGTTGCACATTTACACCATCCCACAAGGAGGAAAATGGAACTCTAACAGAAGCCATAGGTATGCTGACAAAACTGCAGAACCAGATTCTTAACGAGACAGACAAAGTTGATGATGACAGGTGGTTTGGAGCACTATTCTCATGGGGCCTGCAATGGATGGAAGATGCATTCAAGTTCCTGGGAGCCCTGCTAGTGATGATATTGCTAGGATTTTGTGTTATCAAGATAATTATCTCTCAGTGCCAGAAAACTACCAAGAAAGCCATAGGAATGAAGATCATGATTGATGTCGAGCCAGGATGGAAGCCCAAAGACCTGACTGATGAAGAAATAAGAGACTTTGTGAAGGCCAGCATTCACGCACCAGAAGGAACAAAGTTTCTCTACCCCAGGAAACATCGAAACTATGTGGGAAGATGGTTTACTGCAGCCCAAATGGACAATGTCAATTGATGACATGGAACAAATATGAACACGTAAGAACAGCAGGAAGTTTAATAGGAATAATAAAAATATGGACTCCAAAGAGACACTTCTTCAGACCATCATGCAAAGACCCAGAAGATGCAGAAGGAAGGAACCCAGGCGATGAAATCAAAGTAAATGCAGAAGAGCAAACGAAGATGGATCCAAAGAAGGAAGTGAAAGTGGCCGATGAATTGCCCAGAGGGGGGAGGGTAGAGGAGGTCCCAAATAAAGCCTGCACTCCAGTCATCCATTTTGAAGTGCCAGGAACGTTCACACTGAGATATGTGACATATGATGAGCAAATAAGCCAGCAGAGAGCCGCAGTAGGACTCTGCCCAGTACCTATTAGAAGAAGAGCACCTATTGAAGTACCAATACCAAGAAAACCATGGACAGTAAGATATCCATTAAGAAAACCCTACCAACAAATGAAACAGAAAGAAGATTGCCTAAGTAAAGTCCCAGAAGAAACCAATAAGGTCTTAATGGAAGACGAATGGTGACGTCACGAGGGCCCGGACTGACTTGCAGATAGAAGAAATGACAACCAGAGAATGATGCAAAGAGACAAAACGCCTTAAATAAGGATATCGTGAACCTAAAGTGAAAGGACGATGTCAAAATGCAAAGAAGTTTAAAGCTGTAAAATGAAGATATTCATCCAGTTTACACCTGTAAATATGCTTGGAACCACAAGAAAGCTAAGAAAACAGTGTGGCTTGCTATGCCTAGTAGAAGAGTAGTGCGGCAAGCGTCATTATACATAATCCATCTCAAACGAAGCACAGTATTATAAGTATATTTCTACTTTACACAAGAAGCAGAATCAACCCAGCTTACTAAAGGCCAAACGAGTAAAGATTAATATTTAGTAAAACGAGAAGAGACGGCTGAAACTAAACTCAGCAGAGGCAACTCGTGCCAGGAAAGCCAAGGTCATACCAATAGAATTGAAACTAAGAACAGAATATCCTGCATCTAAAAGGTCGAGATAAGAAGGCGAAGGCAGGTGGCGGGTGAAACAAAAATCAAATACACGAATTGAGGGAAAAGTAGCAAATTCACAGTGTCTGAATCACGTGACCAGCCGAGCAAGAAGAAGCGAGGGTTCATACCTACACATGGCACCAGGCCAGATGAAGATATCAGAACCTTTTCCAGAAAGAAGATGCAGTTTCGAGGCCAACCACAGTGAAATAATTGACACATGGCTACTAAAGTGATGATTGATTGTAACCATAATCGGAGGAAATCCGGGTAACTAAGGGGCACCCTGCACCTGGCCGACCATTCTGCGTGCTGCTAAGCAAAGGAGACAGTATGCATGGGGTTGGTGCCAACCCAATCACAATGGACCAAATAATCTAGGGTCCTATAGTTAGTAGAACCAATGAGATGTCGTATTTTTGGTTTATAGTGATAAAATCGAAAAGTAAAATCTCGAGAAAAAAAAAGGTCGAAAAAAAAGTCACTTTTTTTTAATGCCGTTTTTTATTCGAAATGGGGGGTTCCCCCCCCAACCCCCCTTTTTTACCATTTTTTTGTAATCCCGGACCCCAAAATAAATATATAATTAAAAAAAGAGTAATTCGACTTTTTTTTCGAGTTTTTTTTTCGACCTTATTGTAATTCGAGATTTTTTTTCGAGATTTTGACCGACCATCGTACTTTTAGTGACGTCTGCAGTAGTCATTTTTGAAGCAGAGGCTTAGATGCCCACCTGACAGTGTTTACCCAATCCCCTCACTCCGTAACCATATACAGATATAGTACCTATAGTAAAGTTACCTTTTCCTAACCAATAGAATTGCATGTTAACTTTTGAGTGTTACACGTCAATGATGACGAGTTTTGAGTATAAATGTTACAACTTGTATGAAGTTCGTTGGAGTTGAAGCGAGAAGGACGGTTGCATCACTGCTGATATCCATAACTCCCCTTTTTTTGTACTTGTCATTAAACAAACTACCTTTACCAAACCATTGAGTTGTCCTTATTCATTGGTGTTGGAGTAAATCTGCACCCCCATCCATCTCATGGGTGCAGCTATGTTGGCATGATATGATATGATATTTTATTTATATAGCGCCTATACACAATGTGTTTCAAGGCACTTCAAGGCATGGGAGGGAACACAGAAAAATACAATGGCATTCTTATAAGGCCATGAACAAGAATGTGAAATTAACTATCGTACTCAAGCTAAAACACAGATAAGGAAGGGAGGGGGTGGGAGGGAAATGGAAACAGACAGGCAACTATCGTACTAGGCCTGATGACATTTCAGATAGTGCTGGAGGGGGGGTGGAAACAGGTAAGGGAAGGGGGAGGAGACAGACAATTGTTGCTATCATACTAGGTCCAGGGACAATTCTGATAGAATAAGTGCATAGAAAAAAGTAAGGAGGGCAGGAGGAGAGAGGAGAAGGGAGAGAAGGAGGGAACAGAGAATAAAACAGTGAAAGAAGGGAGAGCAGAGGGGAGAGCGAATACAGTTGCAGAGGTCAGTAAAACACAAATGTTGCAGAGAAAAGAAAATGTAAGGATTCAAGATGACGATGGGCACAGAGTTAAACAGGGCCACCCTGTGTACGAGTTGAGAAGTGAGCACCAAGAGTCAAAGAGTCCATGAAGTCAAATGATACAGGGCCACCAAGCGTACGAGTTGAGAAGGAAAGGCTCCAAGAGTCAAAGTGTCCAAAAGTCAAATCCAAGCATTGGCAACAGGTCGGTGATGGTGAAACCATGGTGAATCAAGACAACTCCTGCCGGATGAGATGTAAGGAGGCTGGGATGCACTACTTCTCTAGGCTGGACAGAGTTTTGCAATCATTAGCCTGGCATTATCTTGCCTCTGGGCCTGCGACTGGGCTACTATTTCATCCCTTGTCTCACCCACATTGCGTGGCGTTCACTCCGAAACCCGGGTTCATGGGAGGGTGACGGTCTCCTTTCCTATTCCACTTGGCGGTCGTTTAATTTCAGTTCTTGATCGTTGCTTGAGGAGGTTCTCTTTTAGAGATCAGTGTAAGGGAAGGTTTTGGGTTCCATCTTGTTTAACTTTGAGTGTCCAAACCCATGTCTGAATCTAGGTTCGTCTCCTGTTTGTTCCTTATCTCTCGCACTGCTTCTCTCCTTAGCTGCGTGTTTTCAAGCTCCCCAGGTCCTATCTACTGTTTTAAATAAAATTGCTCGAATTTCACGTTTGTGTACGCTTACTCCTCCTCTCTCTCATTACACCTTAGCTGAGCAGTGCCTGCTACAGGGTCGCCAGGTTTTGCCCTTTCTCATGATGCTGCCTGTTGCATATGGTTCAAGATACAAATCCCAGATACTTAGGGCCGATTCATGGAATATTTTGCACTGTGCAATGTGTCTTTTCACTGGTTCAAATTGACTTTGCACTGCCAACAAACACCCTGATTCATGGAACTGTGCAAAGTGTCTTTTTGCCGTACAAAGTCACTTTCACTGCAAAAATACCCTTTGCACGGTTCCATGAATCAGGGTGAAGCAGTGCAAAGTGTATTTTTGCAGTGCAAAGTGACTTTGCACGGCAGAAAGACACTTTGCACGGTTCCATGAATCAGGGTGGAGCAGTGCAAAGTGTATTTTTGCAGTGCAAAGTGACTTTGCACGGCAGAAAGACACTTTGCACGGTTCCATGAATCAGGGTGGAGCAGTGCAAAGTGTATTTTTGCAGTGTAAAATGACTTTGCACGGCAAAAAGACACTTTGCACGGTTGCATGAATTAGGGTGTTTGTTGGCAGTGCAAAGTCAATTTGCACCAGTGAAAAGACACTTTGCACAGTGCAAAAAATACATGACTCAGTCCCTTAGACTTTAAGTAGTGCCATTTCAGGTGTGCCTACATGCTAAAAGAGCTCCTAGCTACATGCAACCGCATGCATCATTTTTCCGATGTGCGCCTTTTCTGCTCAATGAATGCTTGGGAAATGCCAACTCTAAATGGACGGTTCAAACCACACAGAGATTCCCTTTTTGGAAATTTTGCGTATTCTTTATGTGTTGACTGGGCTTATGCATAAGTTAAAACATGCATGGATCAGCCTTTTGCATGCTTGCACCTTTGCCAAAATGGGAAATGTCATCTTCATGTCAATGTAGTTTTAGAAAGAGAGACATCTAGTGGTGTGAGATGTGCTCTTCCATGATGTCTCCCTACAAATTACACACAAAAATGAAAAAAAAAATAGAACCTTATTGGGCTGGCCCGTGAGTGTGATCCTGGCAGATGGTTTGATTTCTCTCTGACTTGACTACACGAGTTGGAGTCACTTTGGGGGATTCATTTCACACTATATTAGAAGGAGCGATGGCCCAACGTGGGGTATCCTAACACAGCTCCAATGCTGTCACCTGGAATAGCATTGCCTCTCCCTTGGTGCCTGTGTCACTTGATTTGACAGGTAGATAAATAGTTCACAGGGTTTCTTAGGTCATCAACCAGATGTTTAGCCAGAACACTGCATGATAAATGCCTTGGTCAATATAGTCCCCTTTAGCTCAGGAGTGGTTGCTATAGTAGTGTGGATTGGGGTTTGGAGATTCTTTATAAGGGAACTCACTATGAAACCCTGGTTTTAAGCCCCCTCAACTCACAGGAAATCTTGAGGGCATCACAAGGCCATCGCACACCCATAACTCGATTTCTTAAATGATACAAACAACACATTGCACTGCTAACTTACAAGATAACCAAACTGTCCAACATCGACAATTCTTGATTCTTTTCGTTACCTTTTTGGTCTAAATCCATACTACCATTAATGCATCCCAGTAATCACCATCCCCTATCTTATCTCTCCTTTTCTGTTGCAACTTACATCTGTCTGTTTGTGTTCTGACTTCCCCTCCATTACCATTTCCCACTTACCTTTCCCTGCCTCTTGATCACCCAACAGACCGTGGTCTGGTTTACACCCTTGGTGGGGTCACCGTTTACTCATTCGGACAAGGTATCAGCGCTTTAAGACAACCATGGTGGTGATCTGTGCAGTATAAAAGCCAATGAACAAAACAAAACATAACATTATAGACACTTGAGAGATGTGCAATCGCAGCCCAGACATGCACAGAATGTAAAATGTGCAGTCTGTACCAAGTGAGGTATTAGGGGGCATTGCAAAGGGATTTGCCCATGTAGTATAAATGCAGAAACATTAATAATGCAAATATTAAATTGCAAAGAGTGCTAACCAGGGTGTTAGAGGTTTTGCAAAAGTAAAGTGTGTATGATACCATATGTCTATGTATGATGGGATGTGTGCATGATGGTATGTGTTTATGATGGCTCTTCAAAATAAACGTTGCACAGTGCAAATACAATGAATACATACATATGGAAAATGCTATGTGCTAAGTTAAGCCATTTGAAAAATTCCAAAGTGTCATGCTAGTATAGTATTCATTATTTGAAATGCTTTAGAATAGTATAGTTCTCAGGTCAAGTGACCACAATTTGGACGGCTCCATTCGCTATGTCATCCTCAATCTTTGTGTGAAAATTTATTTTTTTCCAAGCTATAGCGTTCCAAAATGTGTATACACGGTGTTATTGGATAAACAAAACTACTATTTTAAAAAAATTATTAAGATAAATATCTGGCATCAATTTGAACAGGCACGTATGTAAAACAATGAATCGTTTAGCACTGAAAACTGCTCAAGGCCCTTGAAAAGCTGTCACATTGGTGTCAGTGAGTTCCTGCATGCAGCTAGTTCTATAATCTCACACTAGACTTTCAATAGCCGCCTGTTTTTGGTTTAGTATTCCGGCTCACTAATACAGGTCGAGAAGTAGCATTTATTGGCTCACCCTTCTAACCTGTAGTGCTCATCATGAGTATTTTGCAAACTATTTCGTCATCATCCATTTTGGTTTTTCTCCAACTTGTTTCTAGTTTTTGCCACTTTTATACATTTATTGGTGGAATCATTGTTAGAGGTCTTGGGTGTAGTTTTCATTATTCTTGATTCACAGAGAAGCGTATTGATGATAGTTTCCAAAAAGCCCTCCATTATGTGGTTTTGCTGCGTGGTTGGGGGACAGGTACACCATCTAACAGAGTAGGTTTGGGAGAAGGAAAACATGTTGTGGTGCACTTTGGTATGGAATGTGTTAATTCTGGTTGGTTTCTGTGTGAGAAACCTAAGGGGGTTCTCCCAAGTAGACCTCGGCAGTCCCTTATTCAGATGGCCTGTGGAGGGCTGGTGCTCTCAGATCACAATCCTGGGGGTGGATGCATCACCTGGGTAGGGGAGCCCAGGGTTGTGCTTGGGGAAATACCCCAGGAGAGACGTGGCACCACAATGCAGAAGAAGGAGAGGAGGACGAAGTCCTGGAGATTTTCTTTGGGTACTCTAGGTCTACTCCCCTTCCTCCCAATACATCTTCCTTGTCTAAAACCCACAAACCAACCACCTACAGTAAACCTGTTAACCCAAAACCCAGTGCCGTGGGAAACAACATTTCCCAGGAACCCTGCCTGAATACTCCCAAACGTTCTTTTTCATGTCCGTCGGATTGTCCTCTTCCGAAACCGAAACCCCAGTATACCACATTGACAACACATTGAGTTCCTTACATATGGTGTTAGGGTTGTGATTTGATAACAATTTGAGAACCCTGTTACTTGTAGAGAATCCAAATAGAGACAACCCCTATCAGTCTCCTTTTTCCCCTCAATGGTGAGATATCAGTGGAGAGCCTGACACCTCCCTTCCTGCCCTTAGTACAGAAAATGGGAGTGCAATTGTTCCCCTTGACCTCTCAAGCTATTCTTTCAGACCGGAAAATGATAGAGGGGAATAGCTATTACCTCCGAAGTACCTACAACTATCATATCGCAGAGACAGATAAAATAGTGATCCCTCTAGACTTAACGATGGGGTATTCCGCCACCTCTGCCATCTATGTAGTACCCCTCAAAAGGCAGGGCATAGAGATCTTTCCCCTTACATTGTGTGAAAATGAGCTAATGTTTGCGGTACTCAACTTTTCTCCTCTTCCCAGAACTATTAGATGGGGTGAAATACTGGGAACGCTTGTATATGAAAACCCATGGAGCTCCCTACCAGAGAAAACGACTAAAATAAAAACCCAGTGGGGGTTAGTGAATCTTCCATAAATCCCCACTTCCTATCGCCAGAGAATAACCATATTGCTAGATACAAGAGATATAAAGCCCCATTGTTAGAGAATTTCCTTTTGAATTAATTTCAAGGGAAAAGAGAAGGTGCACCAGATACATCTAACTCTCACAGGTTGAAGGCAGGGGAAGATGGAAATGTGGGAAATATGGAAAATAAAACACCTGGGGAACCTGAGCTAAGGAAAGTGCCCAAAAAGAACCCCTTGTATTAGATCTCGGTAGAAAAATCTTCTCCTGAAACATCAGGAAGGGCTTCAGAGATCTTTCCTTTAGTAAATCAAATCCCAGAACCCCATATCTTCACTATTCAAAGGGAAAAGTAGAACGCAAGAAAGAGAGAGAGCAGGAGGGGAAACCCAAGAAAGAAGGTACAATGATAACCCTATAGTAACCAGGAGGAACACAACGGGAGAATTATAACACCCTTGAATTTATGTTTAGCCTCCTGAGTAAGAACATTTGAGGGGCAATATCTACAGTTTTTCTAGACCAGCTAGAAACCTCTCCTTTTGAATAGCGCCTATTCTGTGGAGAGTGGGCCCACACTATGGAAATCTGCCCTCACAATTTACAGAAGGAGTTGATGGATACTCAAGAAACGGTAAAAAATCCCAGCAGTGATGATCCTGATATTATGCTGGAAAGCTTGGACCAACAGTCTAGTTGTTCCATGGTGGATTTTCCCCATGAAACACCCATGTCCAACCAGCATAGGGGAAGGGTGTGTGAGAAACCTGAGGGCGTTCTCCCAAGTAGACCTTGGGAGTCCCTTATTCTGGTGGCATGGGGATGGCCCGTACTCTCAGATCCCAACCTTGGGGGGGGGGGGGCGAGGGAGGATCACTTGGGTAGGGGAGCCTGGGTTGTGCTTTGGGAAATATCCCAGGAGAGATGAGGTACCAAACTGCAGAAGAAGGAGAGGAGGATGAAGTCCTAGAGATTGTCTTTGGCTACTCTAAGCCTACCCCCTTCCTCCCAATAAATCTTCCTTGTCTAAAACCCACAAACCACCCACCAACGGTAAACTGTTAAGACCCCAAACCCAGTGCCATAGCAAACTACTTCTCCCAGGATCCCTGCCTGAATACTCCCAACCATTCTTTTACAAGTCCTCTGATTGTCCTCTCCCGAAACCCCAGTATACCATATTGACAACACACTACCATTCCCACAATTCCCCCTTTTCTGGTCACAATATTAATCCCGGTTACTCCCGTTCATTTCACAAAACCTACCTATCTCACCCTTCTGAGGGCATTAAAACCCCTAGGATGAAGAATACCATTCCTCATGTGTCTCCTCCTTTTTCCTACCCAAACTCTTTCTCCTGACACGAAAGACAACAGACTGACCAACTAATTGCATATAACATCTTTCCCCCCTCCTATCCCGTAGGATATCTGGAATCTCTACCACTCCCCTTTTCCAACCTGAACCCTTTTCCACCCCATGATAAAAAAATGGACTAATGTGTAGGCTGCTTCACTGACAAATCAAGGGTCAGGCAAAGGCAGACAAGTGACCAAAATCACACAGACCCGATAGCCCTTTCCTTTCCCCACAGGGATAAAAGGTGGAGCCAGAGAGCACACTACGAGCATGGCAGACCACATGACGTGAGAGCTAACTCAGCCCAGCAGTTCAATAGAAGGCGAAAGACGGCATGAGTCGAGAGGCTACAAAGGGGAGGAGAGACCTTGCCCTTACTGACAGAGACCCATGAAACCTTGAGAGAAAGAAACAGAAGACCAGGAACAATAGCCTGTGTGTGTTGCACCAGATGTCCAGGTACCCGGGCTCCTACTCCGCGGACAGCCCAGCCGAGGAGAGACACATGGCCCCATGGTACCGTCCTTGATTCTACAAACAAGAAGGCAAAGTTGTTCATCACAATCAGTGAGTCGAGAGGAGAACTGATAAAGAAACTGAACTGGGCTCAACAGAAGTAGAGAGAGGCTATTTGAACTTAGAAAATAAAGAACTGTTATATGAACGGTGGGGAAAACCAACAGAGCAGAGTCAGGCACCACATGGGTGCATGCTCGTGGTGATTACCCTACTGAGGAAAGCCTTTGATCTAGTGTTGAACTGTGGAAGAAAGGGAACCTGAACGAGGGATGTCCACCAGTGAACTGTGTTAAAGAGACATTGGCCCTCATTACAACTCAGGCATTAAGGGTTAACGCCACCGTTAACCCTTAACGCCTGATTCCCACCTTAACGCCTGCTTTTTGCAGGCGTTAAGTTCCATGGTGCTAAGGCACCTTGGTGCTAATTACGGCACCATAATTTACGGTGCCGTAATTAGCGCCTTCCCCACTCCCATTATGCCCTATGGGGCAAAAATGGGAATGGGGAAGGGAAAATGGGAAATGGGGATTTACCGCCCCACTCACCTTGTAATGGGGCGGTAAATCCGCCATCCACCATGGTGTAAACGTAGTTTACACCATGGTGGTAAAGTTGGTGCACTTAGCACCTCAGTTGTAATGAGGGCCATTGTAAGACAAGTGAAGTGCACTGTCCTGCTTGTCATTTGGAGTCCGAGCCCGAACGAGGGAGACACCAAGAGACACTATAAGACAAGAGAAGTACACTATCCCGATTGTAATTTGGGATCTTATCCCGGCCGAAGGAGATCCAGGGGTGAGAAGTTATCACCCAAATTTCAGTGAAAAGGAACTGTTTCAGTAAACAAGTAAGATTGTGGGAGGTCAGCGCCCAGAAGAGGGGGACCCAGGGGTGAAACCATCACCCAAAGTGACTGAGGGGTCAGCGCCCGGGAGAGGGGGACCCAATGGTGACACTGGGCCTCATTACGACCCAGGCGGTAAGGGGTTAACGGCAGCGTTAACAGCGCCGACCCTTACCGCCTGAGTACGAGGTCCCTTAGCGCCATGGAGCTTTTAACACCTGCTTTTAGCAGGTGTTAAAATCCATGGCGCTAAGGGACCATGGAGTTAATTACGCCACCGTAATTTACGGTGGCGTAATTAACGCCTTCCCCACTCCCATTATACCCTATGGGGCAAAAATGGGAATGGGGAAGGGTAAATGGGGATTGGGGACTTACCGCCCGCCAAGGTCGGAATGGGGCGGTAAGTCCGCCAACCACCATGGCGTAAACATAGTTTACGCCATGGTGGTAAAGTCACGGCCCAGGCGGTAACTTACCGCCTGGGTCGTAATGAGGCCCACTATCACCCAAAGCATTTGGAGAATCGACTTGTGTTTTCGTTTTGTTAAACTATCGGACCCTCACGGGCAAGAGACTTTTTATTGGAAATGGACTTTAAGCCATAGGAGAACCTGATAGCTGGAGCAGAACTGTCAGCTCGTGCTGGGGAAGCTCAAGTGTGTGTTGAGCGCAGGAGAACCATCTTGTCCTGTGCAGAAAACATGGGGAAGGGAGAACCCTGGCAATCACATCCTGACTTATTATTTGAGAACACTTCTTTCTTTATTGAAATTCTATGCTGCACTTCTTTTTTATTTAGTGTAAGGATTGGCAATAGGTTTTTCTTAGTATAGGCCTTTTTATTTGACACAACGCCACTAGGAATGCCTTATTTTCATTTGATGGCCGACGCTTATTCCCATCTTAGATTTCGTTTAGATATGACGTTTTCCACCCTGCATTCATTGTTCAATAAACCCTCGAACTGTGATCACTTGTGTCTGTCTTTACTGTTGCCACCATGAGTTCCTTACATCTGTTACAGGGGAAATTGTATATGAGCACTTGGTAAGTTAGAATTCAATCATGGCAGAGTCTGGCCACTTGAGGGGTTGCACTTCCAGGTTGCGGCTACCTTACAGAAGTCAATGGCCATCATCACAAGTTTGGCAGTACCCTGGCGGTAAATGTGCCGGGATACCACCCAACACTATTAAGGTTTCTGCAACTCGGTCCGGAGCAATCCTGGGTTTTTGTGGCACTATCAGTCCCCATTTATTCAGAGTACATCGGACACTATGGGGCTTTTCGGCGCTATTACCGCCAGCAGTAATAGCGCTGAAAATGGGCGGAAACCTCCCACTTTTTGCCAAAACCCAGCATTGGGTGGAGCGGTGATGCAGCAGTAATAGCAATACTATCCCATTTTTACCACTCCTCCCAACCCCTGATAAGGCCCAATGTCTAGGTCTTATTATCGACGCATTAATGAAAATCCAGTTACAGGGTTATTTTACCTGCAATGGGTAGGAGACGTGGAACCCAGATATGGGAATCCCTGCAGAAATGCGGTACAGTTGTCTGATTTGCAATAGAGCACCATGATGAATGCGGTAATTGGAGTTTACAGAGCATCGGGTCACTATGAATTGAACGACTTTGGCAGATGTTGCTTCCATTCATGGAAATTGGATCTTGTTGGCATAGATCAGTGTGACTTCTTGGCTCCTTGGTACACCTTGACTCAGTAGCAACTCATGATTTATGGAAGTGATGTTTTGCATACTAACTGTTAGGAGTTAGTTAGGTCCCATGTTGGCCATACTGGTGATGAATACATGACTCAGGAACCGGCTGGTTTAAGTACTAAAACTAGTTCTTGCTGTCCATGGCTAGGCCTATTGATGATAACTATGTGACTCATTCACCTTACCTTTTGACCAGCTCTTTGTATTGCTCAATTTTCGTGGGGGCACAACACTGTTATGACGTGCAGACGTGCAGAATGCATGTTTTAACATTTATCCTTTCAACATCTGTTGTCTGATAGGGAACATATTGGCCTTCCTATGGGTGGGCATGTTTGGTATATTTTTTTACGCAGTACAAATGAAGGCTTCTTTGAGGGCCTGGATCCCTTGTACAAAAAACAGACCCTACTCTCTAAGATATAGATATATAGTATCGCACTATAAAAACTTCAAGTGATTCAGAATACGGCTGCCCATAATGTGACGGGTTTATCTTAGGTGAGATAACATTACCTCATTCTTAAAAAAACTCAACTGGCTCCCGGTTAAATCCCTAATCAAGATTGTTAAGCTCTTGACCACAGCCCATTAAGCCCTGTTTTGTTGGTCCCCTCCTTACATCCAAGGAGTAGCTTAGATGGTTCTCTTCCACTAAGCCTTCAAGAGCAGTATCTCACTACACAGTGTTTGTTTGCTACTTCTGACTTTCTAGAGGTTTAGTGCATTACTTGCGCTAAGCTCTGGAACCTGCTCCCTATCGCTATTCGGAGTACGAACAATATGATGACTTTCAGTAAAAAGTTACTTTCCTCTTTTAGTCGTTGCCGTTCCAGAGGGCTTAGAGTCTACCCGGTTGAGCTGCTTAGATACCTTCTGGTTGTAGCACCGCTACTCATGTTTGTTGGTGGCATTGCCCAACCCAGATTGCTATCCTTCATCAAGAAAAAAAACAAGTAGTCCTGTTGCTCATGTGTGTGTGTTGCTCATGGGTGTGTGACAACCAGAAGAGTCATTGCTCTCAACCTTACTCCACATTTGTGTCCAGTAATATTTCAAATTAACAAGGAGGGTCCTGGGAGTCCCTCTGCCAGACATTAGTCCTGGTTACGAGAGACTTACCCAGAGTCTTTAGCTCACTATCTTTCACAGAGAAGAAATATCCCAAACATATCAGTCTTTGTCCTGCACTGGGGCAGTCCAGCACCGAAATGCTAGGCAATTCTCCTCTGAACAAGAGTACCAACAGAAACCCCAGACATGTGTTTCTGTCTGGTTGGACCTCATCAGTAGGCTGGATCTGTGCCTCTCTAAGAATAGTGAGCAAGGGGTCCACGTCTGGATTCCCCTAGTAACTTAGGGTGAGGCCCAAAGTTACTTAAATATGCAAATTAACAAGGGGGTCCTGGGAGTCCCTCTGCCAGACATTAGTCCTGGTTACGAGAGACTTACCCAGAGTCTTTAGCTCACTATCTTTCACAGAGAAGAAATATCCCAAACATATCAGTCTTTGTCCTGCCCTGGGGCAGTCCAGCACCGAAATGCTAGGCAATTCTCCTATGAACAAGAGTACCAACAGAAACCCCAGACACGTGTTTCGGTCTGGTTGGACCTCATCAGTAGGGTGGATCTGTGCCTCTCTAAGAATAGTGAGCAAGGGGTCCACGTCTGGATTCCCATAGTAACTTAGGGTGAGACCCAAAGTTACTTAAATATGCAAATTAACAAGGGGGGTCCTGGGAGTCCCTCTGCCAGACATTAGTCCTGGTTACAAGAGACTTACCCAGAGTCTTTAGCTCACTATCTTTCACAGAGAAGAAATATCCCAAACATATCAGTCTTTGTCCTGCCCTGGGGCAGTCCAGCACCGAAATGCTAGGCAATTCTCCTCTGCTTAGTAGAGGGAGCCAATGACCAGGAGCAATAGGTTTTCATAACTGTGACATCGTAAGGCTTATAAAACATGCCTATAAAACATGCTATTTCCTGTTAATATGTGGCAAAATTCTTGTGTGAGAGCTTGGCTTTTAATCTTAAAAATCTTAAAACTGGTTTCCTTGCATTTGGCATACCACAATCACTCTGTGCTGTCTCTTTTTTGGCAGATGCCAGTTAGAGGGCTATTTGGCTTTTAACCTCTGGTCATCAACAGGGAGGAGGAGACTCTGGTGTGTGGTAAGGAGGGAGAAGCGTGGAGACAAAAGGATGGAGAAATCTTGGAGGGAGGAAGGGATTTGTGGTTAGAGGTCAAGAGTAGCAATAAAATGGTGTTGCTGGAGGTAGGTCAGCTTTTGCTGGATCCAGAAGGAGATATTGCTGGATGGGGAGATGTATATTTTCTAGAACATGGAAATATTGGCTGGGAACAGAAGAAGAGAAATACCACCCGGGAAGAGGAAAATAGAGATAATGTGCAGGGGATAGATAATGCAAACAGGAGAAAGGAGGGATATGTTGTTGAAGAGGGAGATATTGTGAAAGGAAAAGATAACACTGGGACTAGGAAGATCTATTGTTAGAGAGAGGAAGAAGTGGGATATCATCTTTGAGACTGGGTAAGATATTGATTTTGAGAGGAGGGAGATAGATGTCACATTAACAAGGAAGGAGGAGAATGGTGTTCAATTTGAGATTTGTTCTAAGAAGAAGGAGGAATGTCAGAGTGAAGGGGGGGGCTATTGTGATGAAGAGGAGACAGGATCTGACATAGAACAGACATTAATTTTGTAGGGAAGGCAACATCAGAGGAGAAAGCGATATTTACCAGAAAAAGAGCAGGGAAAAAATCAGGAGAGAGGGAAATGGACTGAGCCTCTAGAAATGGGGCAGAAGGGAGGGGCAGAGACCACCCACCTAGGTGATGAGGATAGGAAGGTTTCCGAAACCCATTGGTCCATGATAGACTATGGTTGGAGGATGTGAAACTATGCTGAGGAGCCGGGAGGAATATTTCAACAGAAATGACTTTCCTTTTGATTGTTTTCACAGTAACACTGGGTTTATGTGGCACCATTGAATTGTTTATTCTGAGATAGATCACTGTGAGACATATATGATTGTGCACATAATTTATGCAACAATAATGTACATAAACAATCAATAAGTAAACCAAATATATATCTTTTCTTGTTTTCACAGGGATAGACGGGTGAAAAAGAGCTCTAAACATCCACCAAAGAACTTCTGATATTTTCTTCAATTGTTGCAATTTGAACTAGAGCAGAAGGGTCTGGACAATACCGACATGTAGTTATGCAGCAAATTAGAGTATTATTGGCTACTAGACCCACAGCTGCTAGGAATTATTTTGAAGTTCACGCCTCTGGAAGGTGTCATTCTTCTTTGTTTCAGCGAGACAGATTTGGAGTGAACAGTTTTTCTGTTGTTCAACTTCAGTTGTTTTAGTATACACAGTTACTAAAATACTAGGTCACCTCGATAAGTAGGAGCTTTGTATTCTAGTGGTCATTGATTACGGACGCCTCCTCCAGTAGGGGGAGCGATTTGCATCAAATTTCAGATCTTATTTAAGCGTGGCACAACATGTCCTTTCCACCTCCCGCAGTCACACAGGAGAACTGGACAATTACGAAAAACGACTCTCAACTGGAAGAAGATCCTTTAACGCAAGTAATCTTAAACACTGCAGGGCTCTTGGTTTGCATTTTTGAACTGGTTGGTAATGGAATGGTTGCTTTCTTCCTCGGCTTTCGGCTAAAGAAGACCAATTTTACCATCTATATTCTTAACCTGACTTTGGCTGACTTCATGTTCCTCGCCTGTTCCTCATTGCTAATAGTTCATATCACAGTCTTCACTGTGCACCCACAGTCCTTCGTTCAGCACCTAGATGCCGACATTGTCCTGAAACTGGTTTTTGCTATCATGATAGCATGCCTCTTTGGATACAACACCAGCCTCTATCTCTTGACGGCCATCAGCATGGAGAGATGCTTGTCAGTCCTTTTCCCGATCTGGTACCAATGTCGCAGACCAAAGCACCAATCTGCAGTGGTATGCAGCCTCCTATGGATGCTTTCCTGTCTTGTGACCACTGCAGAATGTTATGCCTGTGACAGGAACATGTATATATATCAGAATCAAGAGTTCTCAAACACGTATGGCACATCATGTCACACTGTCTATGTCTTCATTGGCCTTAGCTTCTTGGTCTTCGCCCCACTCATGGTCCTCTCCAGTGTGATTCTGCTCATTAAAGTCAAAAGAGATTCCAGAAAACAGCAGCCATCCAAACTGTACATAGTCATTGTGGCCACGGTTGTATTGTTCCTCACATTTGCTATACCGCTAAGGGTAATTCTCCAGGTGGGGTACAAGAGCCACACTTTTCTGCCATTGGTGGTGGTTTCAGTCTCCTCCCTGCTCTGCTGTGTCAATAGTAGTGTCAACCCCTTTGTCTACTGGTTCGTGGGGAGGTGGGGCGATGGGAAGGGCTCCTTCCAGATGATACTGCAGAGGATCTTCCGGGAGGATATTAAGGAGCACAAAAAGCAATGCTCACTGGGGATGACAGGCAGGCAGTGGAAGGAGACTGTGATCTGATGGCATCTGGCTAGGTGGAAATCCATTCACTTCATAATGTACCTTTTGATGCAGATTAACCAATGATATATAAGCGCCCAGATGCCTACGGGTTAGGTGTGCTATAGAAATAGCAGAATAAATAAATAAATATTAGCTCAGATTTAAATCCAGGCATTCTGGTTCGTTCATAGTAACTCAATTAATCATACGACAATGACTTTGGCTTATGCTCACGCTACCCCTATTCGAGTAGCTGATCCGGTGCAGCCCAGGGTATATCTGTGGCAGTAGTGACTTCAGCACAGCCCTCCTGATGTTATATGATATTGCTGAGCTCAGATGGCCCCAAACGAATTTTTCTTTGTTTATTTTTATATGGTTGCAGGCCTCTGTATAGTGTACCTATTGTTCGCTCTTCTCCAATCTTCATTACTTCCCAAATGTTGCTGTCAATATCAAGTTATTCTATCCTATCCTGAATCTTAAAACTCTAATGACTGCACCTGGATTGTGTGGGTAAAATCTGCGCAGTCTAAAAGATTAAAAGAACAGAAATGAGCCGAGGTTAAATAAAGAACAGGTTAGCTTAAGAAAATGTTGAACTGTTGTTTTCTTGCAAATGTGCCGCCCTCATAAATCAGCTGTGATGGACAAAGGGGTTTCTTCACTAATAAAAACGAATCCACTTTCTGCGGAAGATTATGACTGAGTGTTACTTATCTCCAAGAAGAGAGATGTCTGTGGAAAGAGCCCTTCCTGGTGCACATGATTTCCCATTAAGCAGGTGCTCCTAAGGATGGTTCTCAAGGTATTCGTCTTCACAGGATTGGATGGCTTTACAAGGTTGCACAAGACTTCTGGGAGCTGGGCTGTGGTGTGTCCAGGGAGCGGCCTCGGGTGGCCCCTGTCTGGAATCTGATTGGCCACCCCAGGACCCACCCCTTTATCCTAAACTATGATCATTATGTATGTGTGCGCTCATACTTCATGCCACCCCTGCATAAGTCAGTGCCCCCACTTGAACACCCCATTCAAAAGAGTCTGGACACGCCACTGGCACTAGGAATCTGAATATGGTCTCAGAATCATGCAGGTCGCCCTCAAGATGGTGGAATATCCCAGGAAACACTACACCCAGAGATGATGTGGATGTTGCCATTTTGCCTCCTCGGGGTAGATGGAGAGTGCTTTCTGCCAGGTCTTGGTGGGGTCCTTTGCCGTTGAGTAAGACTGAATTTACTTTCAGGACTACTTTTAGACTTCAGAGCATTGCAAGAAAGTCTAAGGTATTTAATTCAGGGGATCTGAAGTTCCCAACACGGAATGGTAGAGCAATGGGAGTCTGCTCTATTGGCATGGGACCAAGGAGTCAGTCTTTTCTCACTCAGGCGAGGCTACAGCTTTCCAAGGTTTTTGGAAGTCAACTCCCTCCTGGCCGGTCTGGTCTGCAAGTGGGCTGGCTTAAATGTGGGCTCCAGTGCCGCCAAGGCCAATCGATCACAGCATTCAAACATGATGTCCAGGATCACACAGCTGAAGAGCAACTATGGGTCCAGCCCAGTACAGATGCACTCTACTGAAGATGCAAAGTTGTGCCCACATAGCCAAAGGTGATCTAACAAAGCTCACTCTGTATCCACAAGACCCGGGTGGGGCAGGAAAGTGGAGCCCTTTCAATGTCATCAAAGCGTATCAGCAGTCATATTCTTCCCAACCTGATGGGCTTCAAGAGGGGAGCGGATAGACAGCTTAATGGAGGAATGGTTAGGAAGGCTGGACTGGTGGGCCTGTTTTCAGGGAAATGTAAGTCTGGCTAAATAACTTGGCCGAGTGCTTGATGGTCCGCTGTGCACACTTAATCCTTCCCTCATGACTTATTCTTCAAGCACGCCCATAATTACACAAACCTGAGCCGTGGATTCCACGAATGGGGATGAATGCTTCCATTCTGCCACTCGTAATGGGGCAGACGTATCGCGATTACGAGTGGCGCAATAGTGAAACAGCTTTGACAGCATTTCCTCTGGAAATACCCCCAAACTGGTAATAGGGTTATTACCAGTTAATGGTGGGAATTAGCCCTTCTGAAATTCTCCAGTCACCTCATGCTGCATCCCTCTCCATCAAGCAAGCGGTCCATACACAGTGTGTCAATGACATTGCATAATGCCTGATTCTGATTTAGGGATGCCGTTGAAACAGTACAGAGTCTCACCATTAAGGGGCACAGGTGTTCTTGTGGCAACCTTTCAAACAGACACTAAGGTAACAGTAGTTCAAACGGATCCTGGGGCGTAGCAGTCTTCCATTATCCACATCACAAAAAAAGACTTAAACAAAATACCTTGAAATGGCTGTCTATGTCATTAGCACAACATGTAACTTTTCAGGTCTGTACATTTCACCACACTATTTCTCAAGACATGGATAATAACATATAAAGCAAGCCTGTCTTGTTACAACATTTTACCTTGTTACATCACAAAAGGGTTCTGTCTACCTAGAGAGGTCCACAAGCACCACATGTTCTGGCTCGATCGGGTTAGATCACTCTCGTTCAACAAAATGGTCAAGCATAAAAGTTGAAATGCCGGTTGTGTGCCCTGCACTCCCTAATTATAGTATTCCCACAGAGAACTTGCTTGGTTTGCATAGGAACATGTCATTCCTGGCTTCCTGCAAATGGGTGAAAGTCTAGAACCATGTTCCTTCACATTTATTTTAATGGGATGTTTGAGCTGCAGGGCAAAACTCTGGTCTACAAGCTACACCTGTAGGTAAAGTGTAACCCCAGGGAGGACTTGGTAAGAATGAAATGACTTGCAACCTGTGACCTCAATGCAGAGCCTGTCATTGCATTTTGTACACATATAAAGGGTATGGTTACCAGAGGCGTCTTTACGGCAGGGCAAACGGGGCACTTTCCCTGGGAACACACCTTGGAGGGGGGACCTACAAAGCTGCATGATCTTTTGAAGTCAGTTTCCATTGTTGATCAAACATAAATGGCAACATTATATATTTTACTTTGGGGTATTTTTCCAGTGTTTTCAAAACATTTCAGAATCTGTGTTTTTCAGTGTTTTCTCATTTGCCCCCTTCGAAGAATCATGGATAACATTTGGTTCCAGAGTAAACACACAAATATTCTTTTACTGTTTCATTGCGTGCATAACTAGGGTAATGTCTCTCATGACCAGCTGCAAGAATAACATATGCCCAGATGTGAGAGATTAACCTCAAAATCCAGTGATATTGTTATGCATAAAAGATGGCAGACTTGGAGAACTGAAAACATTTTAGGCAATGCTCAGTGAGATTACATTATTTGCCAAGGATCCCACACTTTGGATCCCTTATTGTGTGCTTCACTATGTCACTCACAAAGCACTCCATTGTGTCAATAACTCTGCACAGCAGTGAGCCACTGGCAGAGTGCTCTATCTTATCACTGGGACATTCACATTGTCCTTCACTGATCTACTGACACTGGGCTCCATCAGATCCCTGACGATTCCACGTGATTTTAACGAATTAATAAAGAATGCATTTTTAACTAACCCAAAACAACGAAAAAATGTTGATTGTTGTTTAACCACTTACCTCACCGCCACATGTTTTAAAAAAAATAAAATCAATATTTTTTGTTGTTTTAGTTGTAGTTAAAATTGCATTTGTTATTTTCAATTTCTTTAAATCGCTGTGCTCTATTGGGCATTTGCACTGCACTTCGTTGGGCTACTTACATTCCACTAACCGGGCCACTGACAAGGTGCTCTATCACACCACTAACACTGCCCTTCAGTGACCAACTGACATTGTGCTCCATCATATCCCAGACACTGTGCCATTGTCTGCGGAGGATAGCTCATGGGCAACATGCTCGCCTTGGAAGCAAGACGATGCAGAGCAACACAGGTTCGATCAATGGGTCCGCGCTTAGAAACCTCTGGGTATTAAGCACATTATAAATAACCTTTCATATTATATAATTGACTGCGCATCCCATTTGGGCCACTGGCCCTGATCTCTATTGGGTCACTTACACTGCACTCCAGGATATCACTGACACTGCACTCCAGGATATCACTGACACTGTGGCTCATTGGGTCAGTCAATCTACAGTCCACTTGGTCACATGCACTGTGCTTCATTGGGTCACTGACACCTTGCTCCACTGGCCCACTGTGGGCATTGTGCTGCATTGGGCCACTAACATTGTATCACTCTGCCATCATTCCTGTCTGCCCCTGACCGATTTTTTGCTGGTCTGGAGTGTGATTTACCGGCTGTTCTGAGACACTGGCCAGTGCTGTGTCTGTGTGATCTCTTGGAGTCTGCGCCTTCCTTTGTGGAGCGTGGTACTTTGGCTCACCTTGTTTGTTTGTTTCTTAATTATACTGCGCACTATACACACGGGTATCAGGACGCAGAGGTTACAAGAAGCTTCGAGGCTTAGGTTACAAAAGTAGTTAAAAGGCGGATAGAAAAATCAAAGAATAAAATGAGGCAATGAATTAACGGTTACAAGCACGCCCCTTGTTGAGCATCTGCTTCTTTAACTGTTTAGTGCAGTGTTTTGCTCGCACTTCACGGCCGTCTGCTCCCCGCGTGCTCTGATTATATGCTCACGATCCATAAAAATACAACAATGTGCTCCACAAACATTTAGCACAGCAAAGTACATAATCATGTAAGAAAACTGTGGGACCATGGTTATAAATACAAAACAAATCCAAGACTATATAAGTTTCATACACTTATGCAAGTAATTAATAACACCCTTGTCATCGAAAGCAGGGTTGTATATCGGGTAATGAGTGACAATGAAGTAAGACAGGTCCACACTGTCTAAAACCTCTCCTGTTTCGTACTGCGAGCCAAAGCTGCTTCCTTATCTTATCTTAGAGTGGAAAGAACAAGATGAAATGAATTATAGTTTCATAATCGCCCGTGCCACGAGCAGTCCTCATTTCAGAAAAATGAAAGCTGCTCCCTCTATCTGGCATTGTCCGAAGATATCAAATATTCAGTCTTAAAGCTCAGAATAGACAAATATTCTGCAACACCGGAACGCGCCAAAGGCAGACACTGCCTTGACATTCTTATGATGAGGTTCAACCAGACTGAAACACGTGTCTGGGGTTGCTGTTTGTACTCTTGTTCAGAGAAGAATTTCCTAGCATTTCAGTGCTGGACTGCCCCAGGGCAAGACAAAGACTGATATGTTTGGGATATTTCTCCTCTGTGAAAGATAGTGAGCTAAAGACTCTGGGTAAGGCTCTTGTAACCAGGACTAATGTCTGGCAGAGAGACTCCCAGGACCCCCCTTGTTATTGACGTTCTTCTTGTCAATGCCATATTTTCGCAAAGTTCATTTTTAGAAAAGGCATACATTTCACTTTCAATTTTTTTTTCCGTTCTCTGGAATCCAGTCCGGATTTTAAAACCAAGTGACACACTGAATACATTCAAATTACAGTGTTTGTACAATAATCATGGAATTTTGCTCACCAACTCAAGAGGCAAGTAGCAATTACATTAGAAAAAACGGCTTCCGAATTGTATCAGACATACGTACAGATTGTTGGGCCCGCCACAACGTTTTCGCCAAGTCCTCGCAAGCATGGCAATAACAGCACCAACAAACCCAAAACCTGAGACTGTTCAAATTAAAACGTATGGGTCCGAGGTTACAGTAATTTGTTAGGGTGTGTGTTGTGACAAACATAATGAGACCTCGCCCTGTTGGGCGTCTGCCTTTATAATTGTTTAGTGCAGCGCTTTGCTCGCACTTTGCGGCCTTCTGCTCCTCGCGTGCTGTGTTTATATGCTAAATGTTAGCAGCTTTCCGAGGGGTTGGCAATGAAAGAGCTTGCAGGACCAATTGCTTCAATACATCATGCAATCAATGGGGCTGGCCAGATCCCATCTCCACAATGCAACAGCTTGTTAAAAAAATAGCACGATCATGCATTCACATAGGTGGCAATAGAGATCAACAGCAAGAGCTGGGAGTATAGCTCTGTTGGACTTGGGGCCTACGTACGAAGGACAGAGGACACAGGACACCGTCTTGCCTTTATTCACTTACTTTATTAATACTACTGCCTCTTCCTCCCTGAGACTCCTCTTCTTACATCATTGCCTCTTAACCCTTAAGAGGACAGGCTCTTCCGATGCAGCACCTCCCCCTCACATATCTCCTTACTTCCATTTTACACTTCTTCAGTGAACCTGCAGGGCCTTTTGATAGTCTGGCGAGGCCATCCTTCTGTCTCCTCATCTTAACGCCTATCTGCTGGTACGTGGATGTCACCCGCACCTTCGCCTTCTTCTTCGCCTGGCGCCTTTGGTTCGTGGTCAACCTCATTCTCCCCTGCAGGGTTTCCGTCAGGCACATTCCTGGTGACTGCCCTGTATGGGTTGGCGGCTGTCACCATCATCCCCTTCACGTTGACCACCCTGTTATACCTTGTGTCCGTCTTCCTTTGTATCCATTGCTTCACAAGTACTTCTTCTCCTTCTTCAAACTCTTTGACTCTTGCCTTTCGGGTCCAGTCGGTTCTTTCTTTAGCTGCTTCTTTTTTGCTCTCACATCTCTCTCTCTCTCTCTCTCTCTCCTCGGCTTGTAGGATACTCGGTCTCCTCGCTGCCTCGGGGGTCCTTGACACCCCTGGGGAAGGTGCGTCTTTGCTTGGTACACCCTCATGAGGTCATCCAGAGGTATCCCTGTCACAGAGTGTGGCATGTTTCTGTAGTGTCGTAGCATTCAACACAGCGCTTGTTGGGTTGACATGCCCTCAATGGTCGCATTCTGAATTGTCCTTTTTATGGATGGCATACATCTTTCTGCCATGCCATTTGCTTGTGGTCATAGTGGTGTTATCCTCTAGTGTGTGAATCCCATATGCCTCGCAAATCGGTGGAAGTTCTGGCCACTAAACGGTGGCCCATTGTCTGTTTTGACTGTGTCAGGAATGCCCCACTTGCTAAAGATTTTGTCTATCACCCTGACTACCTGGGTGAATACTGTGGACGATGTGTACTTGACGATGGGAGACCTGGAGAACTCGTCTACAATTACAAGAAGGTGGTCCCCTGACTCTGAAAGCCCGTACAAGTCCATTGTGACTCCTGGCGATACCTTATCAGGTAGGTGCGTTGGTTGCAGCAGGAGGGGCGGCTCTCTTTTGGCTGCACACTGGTATGACAGGCAGCTCCAAACTACTTCCTCCACCTTGACGTCCATGAGCGGGAACCATGGCATTTGTCGAAGCAGTTTCTTGGTTGCTTCCACTCCCCGGTGTGCTTCGCCTGCATCACTAGCCCCCTCCGTAACAATGATGAGATGACAATGCAGCAACCTCTCAACAAGAATCCTTGTTCTGACACTGCGAGCACTGTGCTGATCTTTGGCATGCGTTCAAGTTCCTGCCTGTTGACTCCTGCTTGGCGGTGTAACATTCTCCTGTAGCCCCTCCATCTGTTGGAGGCTGTGAGCTTGTTGGCCCACCTTGTGGATGGATCAGCCTCGGTCACTCTGGCTAGGTTCTGGAAGGTGAGAGCAGACAGTAAAGCCTGTTCTGTGATGTTGCATAGGTATTCTGCGTCCCATTTCCTCAGTGGCATGTCCTTTGTCGTCGGGTGGCGTGAGATGTAGTCTGCAGGGTTGCTGTCTCCCCCTGGCCTGTGCGTGATTTCATAGTCATATTCATGTAGACGGATGTCCCACCTTTCTATCCTTGGTGGCATCTTTGTTCTCTGGTTGCCAAATAGTGATAAGAGGACCTGGTGGTGCGTTATGAGGGTGAATCTCTTCCCTATCGCGAAGTAGTGGAAGTATTTGCAAGCCTACACTGCTGCCAAGCTCTCCACTTGCGAGTATGTGCTCTCCATCTGGGACAAAGATCTACTTGCGTACTCTGCCACGCAGCTTGCAGGTGCGTCCGGTCCCTCCCGTTGCGCCAGGATGGTCATAGGCCGACTGGGCTGTCATCGACCACCAGTTCCATGTGCATTGTGGATTAAAGTAAGCGAGGTGGGCAGCATTTGCCTTCCTTGAAAAAAGGTTTGCCTTCTCACATGCTGGTGGCATTGTTTAGCCCATTACCTGATCTTTCTTTTTATATAGGCCATTTGTGTGGGAGGAGTTCTACACAGAAAAAAGCGACCAGATATTGCAGGCCTCTGACGAGCATATTTTAAGGTCTGCTCATTTGACACAAAAACGTTTTTTTTTGTACAATCCAAAGGTTTATCTGCACGTTTATAAATAACAATTTCACAAGCATGTGTTTATAGCGTATTTAAATCTTTAAAATGCAAAAGAGAAACCCAGATAAAATCTTTTAAGATCACATCAATCAGACTGCTGGTACTTTAATACTTCCCTTGATTATGGAGACAATGAAACTAGAATCATCCCCATTTTGCATAATACGCTTTTTTAAACTGTCATGTTGGGTTATGTGATTTGTATACTTTCAATGTCACTTCTATACAATTGGATTGTTTTAGTTCATGGAAAGAACTGGAAAAGAAAATGGCAGAAATTGCAGAATGGGCACGAATCCCATTATCACTGCCTAACAAATGTGTGATTTTCATCTCATTTTATCTCAAACTGCCTAATCTGTGAAAATTACCAGTCCCTTAACTTTTAAAAAATGTCACCCCTCAGAGTGATTTCGTTCTCAGGCTATGGTCTTCAAAAAAAGCCTCACACATGCTTTCAATGGCTGTAGTATTACTTCCCCTATAATAATATGGAGCATTTATGTATTTCAACCACTTGTTTCTTTGCTCTCCAATGGTAACAGTACTTGAAAAATATGCCCGTCTCTCATCTCAGTCTCAGAGACTTTCCTGGAAGCTTCTAATCTTCGTTCACTATCTATGCTATGGTATGTGTAGCTTTTGCATTCTGCGAGGCGGCTAATCTGAGTCATCTATTCTGGATTATGTGCACCTTTTTCATAGGATCTGTGTCCTGCATTCATACTATGGCCAGTGTACCTTCCTTGTGGCTGCTATCAATGAAGTGTCCTGTACCTCTGCTACAGTACAAGTGCCCTTATCGTGGACTGCTAATGTCCTTGACAAACTACTTCATTATCCTGATTACAGCAAGAATGAAGAGGGTTATGGAACTGAAAGGGAGTAGCTATGCTTATTTTGCGAGCCAACATATCAAGCTATGAGTGGTGATCACGCTGAGGGGGCAGGAGGGTGACCAAATATTCAGATCTCCTAATTCCTTCTGTTCGGTGTAGGGGGGCCCCACAGGTGCCTGTGCCCGGGGCCCCAAACGTGATTAAGATGGCCTCGACTTTTACCTCTCAGCATTGTCTGGAAGGCACGTCACAGCACTTTGCACTGAAGCAAGTACAAAGGCATGGAAAGGGAGGCCAGACCCCAAGGCTTGCAATGCACAATGAATTGTAATGTGGTCGTTAATACATTGTGATTTTCAGGCACAAAAATGAGAACGTGTATTGCTCCAGAGTGTTCCTCAAATATGTTTCCCCCTCATAACTAGCTTTCTACACAGAACTACTTTCAAGACGTAATGTATTCTCCTCATAACAATTCCTACAGTGGCTATTTACCCCATTTCATGGTTAGATTGCAGGGAGTTTTTAGTACTGCTATTAAAACTCATATTCATTCACACAGGGGCAGGAGGGGGGCTCAGCCTTTTGATCTGCCAAAAGCACACAGTTACGGCTACACACTCCACATGCACACAGCATATACGCAGGAACATGGGGCTGGGTGCACTTAGCCTTTCATTATCACAGGCACACACATAACGCGCACAAACACACACAAACACACACACACACTCACACTTGAACACAGACACAAACTCCATATGCCGCCATAGAAACCTATACACACACTTATGCACTCCACATGCACACAGCATATACGCAGGAACATGGCGCTGGGTGTACTTAGCCTTTCATTATCACAGGCACACACATAACGCGCACAAACACACACAAACACACACACACACACTCACACTTGAACACAGACACAAACTCCATATGCCGCCATAGAAACCTATACACACACTTATGCACTCCACATGTACACACAGCATTCACAACGCATGCGCACCTTTTGTAATCTTACCTTTGGATGCTGGGGGGCGCTGCCTCCTTTCTGTATTCTGGGGGTCCAGTCCTCTTGCTGGCAGGTGGTGGAGGCACCATGTCGCTCTTCTCTGACAGACTATACTCAGCCATTCAGGACTAGGACACACACGGGGCTTGCAGGCTGAGACAGAGGGCCTGGGAACATATTTTGTGATCTGTGGTGCAGGGATGACAGTGACAAAGAAAGAGCAAACCCTGTGCAGTGGGCTTCATTCCTCCTTCCTGGTATGTTCTGTGTAGCGTGCATAACTGTAAGATGCACTGTGCAGCCCTTCTGGGGATGGGAAGATGGGAAGTTACATAGTGGGAGACATAAAAAATAGAGCGTGACGCAGGATCAGGGAAAAAGTCTTCCACTGCTAGGAGTCCTACACCCAAGATGAAAAAAAAGTCAATGTACCAAATCAGGAAAAGAAAGCAAGTCATTTAAAGCAGCATTTAGCAAAGCGTGCACCACTTAAAGAGCTCCACTAACCCTGAGAAAATGTCAGCTGCTTTAACAGAACTTTCAAGAGGATACACTGGTCATGCCGGAGGGAGCATCTGACAGACACAAAGGGCCCTCTTTTGTTTGTATCTTCATTAGTCTGGAGGCAGACAATGAACACTACCTCCAGCCAGACCTAAACATGATTGGAAATAACGAACATATATTTCTCTGAAGCAATGATGGATTGTTGCGTTAGAGTAAGTTGTAAGTCGCACATATGCCCATTGCCTCAATACAGCGAGGTGACTGGCTGACAAGCTGGTCAATGTGTGCCCTAGAGATTCATGAGGCCTCTGAAAGGAACCTCACCTGTCACTCGGCCATCAAAGAATAACGCAGAATATAGTTATCAAATACACTGTGCTGGCCATGATTTCTCTGATAAAGACCATTGTGAAATCACATAAAACTCAGTTATGAATCTATTTAGGTTTTAGGAACGACCTCAAAAATAGTGGCAAACCAACCTCATTTCAACTTTCTCAAGAGACCCGCAAACTGGTTAGGAAAACAATTTGTCAGAACCCAAATCAACAACCACCAGCCTAAAGAGAAATCACATTTGCATTCACTGGTACTTAGGCAAAATATTACATGCAATACAAGCACAAATAGGGTCTGGAATACAAAAGCAACATTATCAAAGGTGGCTCATTGCTTAAACACTGAGGCGATTGCCTGTTTCTGAAATTAGAGCTTCAGTATTCAGTGTAGTTAAAATAGCAGTTTCTTCAAATGCTGCGTTTCGTTTTGATTTTCTCTGCAACCATGTTATGACAGGAACTGATAAGTGCTTCCAGTTTATTTTATTAAAGCAAGAATAACTGTCTGTCAAAAGAGGTACAACAAAAATGATTATGTTACTACAGCATTAGAGTGAGGGTTAGAGCCTGGTACCACATGCATCTCATCTCATTTCTCTGACTCTGCTATTTTCTTTTCTCTCTTTTCTTTGCCACCTTTTTTACATTACTTTAATACATTTATATAGCGCGGCCACTAAGCCGGAGGCTTAAGGGCCCTAGACATTGAGGACAGAATTCCGCCACTCAGGAGCCGTACAAAGACAAAATATGAGCTGAGTTAACAACCAGAGAGGTGTTTAATTAAACAGAAGGGTTTTTAATCCCTTTATGAAGACCATGGTGGAGGTCATTTCTCTTGGGTTGTGGTGCAAATCGTTCCAGGATGCTGGTGCTACAGCATAAAAGGCTCCAGTTTTCACCTGTGATGGACTGCAGGCGTGAACTTTTAGTAGTGAGCGATTGTTAGATCTTAGATTGTAATTACTGTTTTTTAATACCAGTTCAGTGTTAAGGTATGTTGGCTCAGAATTTTTCAGAGCAGGGTGTAATCACCATAAGACCGAACTGAATCCTCTCCCTAACTGGTAACCAATGTAAATCCCATCTTGCATCTGAGATATGGAGATATGATCCCTTCTGCTACGATCAACAATAACTCGCGCTGCATTATTCTGCATTACTTGGAGTCTGTTGTCAGTTCTACATTTGTTCTCTCAGTTCACACAAGTATACATAACACTACTCTTTTGGAATTCAAATTCACGTTTTCACTAAAACATTTGTATCACTACCGCCTCTCAATGATACTAATCACCTTTTCATCTTTATGTATCTTTTTTTAATATGGTGGTTACTTAAAAATGTTAATAAAAAACTCCTTGAACGAAAATAAACTGAAGGGTAATTACAAAAACACACATTTGATTCTCTTTATTTTTGTTCTTTTATTTCCTCTACCACTTTTTGCTAGATTTTTTTATTTTGCTACTTGTTTCTCACTTTTGTGCCATTGATAGAAGCACACTAATACTGACACGATGCATGTCCCACACACTTCAAACCCTTAGAAGATGAGGTGGTTCTGTGAGTTGTGGGATATATTTACCCACTCAGCAGTACTTCCTCACATCATCCAGCTGCACTTCTGTAACGCTCACCTGATTCCCACGGAGGCGCTGATCCCGGCTGGGCTGCTATCGTTTCTTCAATTGAGAAGCGTAGAGCTCGGACGACTCTCAGGACTGGGCATCTTCCTCTTATCGAATGTCTGACTTGCAGGGTAAGTTTTCTGCAAGTGGAAGAAAAAGGGTTAATCACCGTTTGATGGGATTCCTTCTCCCACCAATCGCCAGTTTCTCCCACAGCCTAGCTTTCTACTTGTCTCAGCGAGCTCTCACCTTAGGCGTATAAATGCTGAGCTCTCCATCCTGCGTCTGGTGCAGGGGTGCGTGGATTCCAGTTACGTCACTGGATGAGTTCAGTGTTGAGGCTCAAGTCTTTTGCGGCCTTAGTTGTGGCACTGGTGCTGGGATGCCGAAGAGCGATGCCGCCGTTACTGCACGAGCGGATGCCTGTAAGTATACTGTAGTCTTTAGGCTTTAAAAGATGGGCACCTCAATAATGTCCCTTTTCCTTTGTTTCAGGCCTCGGGATGCTGTGGGCGTAGTTTTCCGTTGCCGCTGCACGTGCCGATGTACGTAAGTATAATGTTCGTTGGCCGCTTTTAATGGCACCTCTAATAATGTCCTTTTTCTAGTTTTCAGGTGCCGGGATGCTGCGGGCTTTATATCCGTTGCCGCTGCACGTGCCGATGTACGTAAGTATAATGATCGTTGGCCGCTTTTAATGGCACCTCTAATAATGTCTTTTTCCTGTTTTTCAGGTGCCGGGATGCTGAGGTTGATGCGGCCGCTACTGCGCGTGCAAAAACTGGTAAGTTAAGATGAATGCGACTGCCTTCACCCGAACCCCTTTTTAATTATGTCCTTTGCCTTTCAGGTGCAGAGAAGCTTATGTTTATTCTTTGCAGGTTTTGCCGGTGACTGGATTCCGGGATCTGGTAAGTATTGTTCTGTGTCTTTCTTCATCCACAGGTTGCTGCGCGGAAGCTGAAGATGACTCTGGACCTGGAATGCAGGAGCCGACTCGGTGAGCGTCCTGCTGCTGCTGCAGAATAACGCGAAGCACGTGTTTTCCATCGGGCGTGGTTTAAATAGCAGAGAAGTGCTTCCAGTGTGTGTTCTTCCACCGGTTCCACCCAGGTAAGAAAAGAGTTCCTGAATGGAGGGAATAGTTCCTCCCAGCCCTGATGGCTGGGGACTTCAACCAGACTGGTTTGTTCTGGGTAAATATGCAGCATGGTCTGCCTCAGGTAAATCCACCCAAGCATTATTACACTGTTTATCAATATGAGCCCGGCTCCTATGGCGCCGGGACTGAAACCCTTCATGAGCCTGGCGCCAAAGGCGCCAGGACACGGTCCAAAGGGCCCCTATAGGGGTCTGCTGGGTCCGGAGTAGTGGAAGACGGGTCTGCTTCCGAGGGCGCTGGGCCAGTCCTGACCCCTCGGGAGTAGCGCCCATGACAGCACCCCCCCTCAAGGCCCCTCCCAAACTTGTCCTCCCCGGGGGTTTTGGTTTATCGGGAAAGGTTCGGTGAAATTTCTGGACTAGACGAGGAGCATGGATGTGGTCATAGGGTTCCCATGACCTTTCCTGAGGTCCGTAGCCTTTCCAGTCGATTAGGTAGAATAGCTTCGATCTGATGATTTTAGAGTCCAAAATGTCTTTTACTTCAAATTCGGGTTCCCCATTCACTTGAATGGGCTCTGGAGGATTGGTCAATCTGGTTCCAGGTTGCATGGGTTTCAAAAGAGATACGTGAAATACAGGATGTATTCTCATATGGGTTGGCAATTCTAATTTAACAGCCACTGGATTAATTATGGCCGTAATTGGATATGGTCCCAGGTATTTGGGGTTGAAGGTGCGAGGCCCTTTAAGCGATAAATGTTTGGTGGACAGCCAGACTTGATCCCCAACCTGGTATTGAGGGGCATTGCTTCGGTGTTGATCTGCTCCTTTTTTGTACCTCTCTTTAGCTTGTTGTAGATGTGCAGTCGCTTCCTTAAAAACTTGGGTAATAACGGTGTGCAATTGATCCACGGCGGGTGTTCCAAGATCTTGAGGTGGATCAAGGTTGGAGGTTCGAGGATGGATCCCATACAAGATGTAGAAGGGACTCTTCCCGGTACACGAATGAACTGAATTGTTGTAAGCATATTCAGCTATGCAAAGGATGTCCTTCCAGTTACTCTCCGACTGTTGTAGCATGCATCGTAAATATTGCTCGAGAGTCTGGTTTGTTCTCTCGGTTTGCCCGTCGTTCTGGGGATGATGGCTGGTCGAAAGTCTTACATCAATTTGAGCTAATCGACAACAGCTACGCCAAAAGTGGGAAATAAACTGGCTCCCCCTATCTGAGATTAGTACTGACGGGAAGCCGTGTAGCCGGACAATGTTTTCAAGAAATACTTTGGCTATGTCACAGATTAGACGAATTTTATAAAGGATACAGCCGTGTAAAGGATACAGTCAGTATACACTTTCGGGGAGCCCTTCCGTTCTGGGGTATCTTGAACGTGCAGCGAACCAGATTCCTCCGGGACACCTTGCGCGTGATGCTAAACAAGACTTCCCCCCCCCCAAGAGCGTAGCCTGTAGGAATTAAATAATAACTAACAGGCCAGGGGCTTGGGCGAAAAGGCAGGGCAGCGACAACAGAGCTAAGGGAACAAACAAAAACAATGGTTCAAGAGAGCAACTAGTTTTATCCAAAATGCAGCGACCAGCCACCCACAATACCCTCTCTTACCGGCTTAGCTAGAGAGAAATCCCACAACCTATTGTGAGTCCAAAGCACTCTACGACAACCCGGTGGTGCAGGAAGAAGGTTCCAGTTGGTAGGAGTTAGTGTAAGGGTTCACCTAACCCGAACGGCACGAGGGCGCAGCTAATGTCCAAAGGCAATCCCTTATTCCATTCAGCAAAGCGTCCTTGAAGGGAAGGTGAGCGATCCAAATAGTGACCAGTAGAATCAGGAGAGCGTTCATATAGTCACGTTGATGCGTGGAAAAAGAAGGGGAATTAGGAAGTCCGTGAGGATAGTGATCAGAGGGGACAAATGGAACTTTATCTGGAAATTCAGTGGTGAGAAGCAAATCCGAAAACGTCACAACAAACAGGAGTAGGAGAGAGCAATCCGTTATACAAAGCCAGGAGTTCGTTTGCCAAAGGGAAAACAGAAGGGGGTTTTGGTTCCAGAAATAGTAAGGGCTGAGACGTATAGAATAATCCTTAAAGCACGAGCCGGGTCTAGGAGGTTCAGGAAACAGGATAACTTGAATCGGGCGCTTAAACTAACTGATTAGTTTTAGGAGCACCTATTGCATGGACAAGCTTAGTTAAATACGATTAACTTTCCCAGGACGTGAGACGCGTTGCCGGCATATCACGTGTTCGTAAAAAGTGGGAATGCCGGGAAATGTAGTGCGGCGTGTCCCGCGGCTTGGATTTAGTCGCCAAGGCAACTTCCACATGGAAACGGACGGCCCTAGTCGTCCGTGTGCAGGAATGCGGGGCATGACAGTACCCCTCCGCAAAGAGCGGCTACCCCGGTTGGCACGTAATCTATCCAAAAAAAAGGCACGCAAAAGCCGGGGTGCATGCACATTTGAGGCCGGCTCCCAAGTTCTATCTTCGGGGCCGTAACCTTTCCAATCAATCAGATAAGATCGCACTCCGTGGCGCAGACGAGTGTCCAGTATAGCATGTACTTCGTATTCGTCTTCCCCCTGCACATTGATGGGAGCAGGAGCAACAGAAAGTCGAGTGCCAGGTACAAAGGGACGGAGGAGGGAAACATGGAAAACAGGGTGAATCCGCCAATGAGATGGAATGTCCAAACGGATTGCAACAGGATTGAGACAGTGCAGTACTTTATAGGGACCTACATAGCGAGGCAAATGTTTTTGCTTACCCCGAATGTTAAGATGCTTGGTCGAGAGCCAGGCACGATCACCCGGTGCATAGGAGGGGGCAGGTGAACGATGCCTATCCGCTTGTGTTTTTGTCCGGGACTGCGCAGCCAATAGATGAGACACAATCGAGTCGCGTATAGCAACCAATGTGTCTCTTGTAGATTTTGCAGCAGGGATCTGGTCCAGTGAAGGTAGGACATGTGGAAGAATCCTTGGGTGTACACCATACAATGCGTAAAACGGAGAACAACCTGTTGAAGAGTGCCGAGAGTTATTGTAAGCAAATTCCGCGGTTCCCAGAACGGACAACCAGTCGGTCTGATGTTGTAAGCACAGACAACGAAGGTACTGTTCCATGGTGCCATTGGTGCATTCGGTTTGTCCGTCCGTTTGAGGGTGGTAGGATGACGAGAGCCGTGCATCTATGCCCAAGGAATGGGTAAGGGCTTTCCAGAACCGTGAGGTAAACTGGGTGCCCCGATCGGAAATCATGATTGTGGGAAGACCAAAAAAACGCACCACATGATCAAAGAATAGTTTAGCCAACAATGGAGCAGTAGGTTGTCCAGAACATGGTATAAACCGTGCCATTTTTGTGAAAACATCCACAACCACAAGTACAGTTGACATCCCCCTGACCGAAGGGAGTTCCACTACGAAATCGAGAGTAACCGTATGCCACGGATGTGGTGGGAGAGGCATTTTCATCAATAGACCGAAAGGTTTCCCAGGTTGTCTCTTGCATTGAATACACACCGCACACTTGGATACGTACGAATCAGAATCTTTCTTCATACCTGGCCACCAGCACCATCGGTGTAATAGGTCATATGTTTTAAGCTGACCAGGGTGCGCAGCCAACGGGGTATCATGTGCCCATTCCAAGGCCTTCCGTCTGGTTTGGTCGTCAGGTAAATACAAAAGCCCGTGAACATAAGGAAGACCCGTAACAATTTGGGCATCTAGGGTATTGAGAAAGGAAACATGATCTTTGGTCCACTGTCGTACTCGGTCAAGGAATGAGGTGGAGAACGAACAGACACATACCACAGAACCTGGGGGCAATATGGGTGACACCGAGTCCTGGGTGTTAAAATCAGTACCGACACGGGATAAGGAATCCGCCTTCCCATGTAGAAGGCCAGGGCGATAAGTGACTGTGAAATCGAAAAGTGTGAAGAACAAATGCCAACGTATTTGACGGGCATTGGTACATTTTGCATGCGAAAGAGCTTGAAGGTTCCGATGGTCAGAGTACACCGTGATGGTGTGTCGAGCACCCAGGAGATGGTGTCTCCACTCCTTGAAAGCCGCTCGAATTGCCAGAAACTCTCTCTCCATGACGGTGTAGTTGCGTTCAGCCAGAGATAGTTTTCGGGAGAAATAGGCCACCGGATGTAACCGCTGTGTAGCAGGGCAGATCTGAGACAAGATGGCCCCCACCGCTATCGCGGAGGCATCAGCCTCCACTATGAAAGGGAGAGAGGAGTTCGGGTGTTGCAGAACAGGAGCTGTAGTGAAGGTCTTTTTTAATGTCTCAAAGGCCGACTGGGCTTCGTTGTCCCAAACAAAGGGGACCTTGGGACTAGTGAGACGGGTAAGAGGTGCCACTATTTCAGAGAAGGAGGCAATAAAACGTCTGTAGAAATTTGAAAAACCCAGAAAAGAGTGGAGCGCTTTTACTGAGTCCGGAACCGGCCAGTCCATTATGGCTTTGACTTTGGAAGTACACATGAGCACCCCTTTTGCCGAAATCTGAAACCCTAAGAATTCGACTGAGGTGGCGTGGAACACACATTTCTCTAGTTTAGCATAGAGGGAGTGAGTCCGCAAACGCCGCAATATGGAGCGGACATGTTGGATGTGTTGAGCGAGTGAATCCGAGAATATCAGGATATTGTCTAAGTAGATCACCACATAACAATCCAGCATGTCTCCAAAGATGTCATTAACGAAGTGCTGAAAAGTGGCTGGGGCGTTACAAAGCCCAAAGGGCATGACACAGTATTCGTAGAGCCCAAACTTCGTCTTAAAAGCGGTTTTCCATTCATCACCGCTTCGCATTCTGACCAAATTATATGCCCCTCTGAGATCTAATTTGGTAAAAATGGTGGAAGATGTCATCTTGTCAAGTAGTTCCGTTATGAGAGGTAGAGGGTACTGGTTCTTGATCGTTATTTTGTTCAAGGCCCTGTAATCTACGCAAGGACGTAGGTCCCCCTCCTTCTTTGGCACAAAGAATATGGGAGAGGCAGCAGGGGACCGGGAAGGTCGAATATGACCCAGACGCAATGCTTTATCCACATACCCTTTTAGATGTTCTTCTTCTTTGACGGTTAAGGAGTAGACACGACCGTGAGGCACCACTGCCCCAGGTACCAAGTCAATGGGGCAGTCGTAACAACGGTGTGGGGGCAATATCTCTGATAGTCCCTTGTCAAAGATATCGGAAAATTCTTTGTATACCATCGGCAGTTCGGGCGTTGGATCCTTTAGCGTGGCATTAATGTAGGGGACATTAGACAACAAAGCCAAACAAGGAGAAGCAGGCGACATATCCGGGTTTTGAAGACCATGTTGGATACAAAACACGGAAGAAAAATGCACCGTCCGTTGGACCCAGTCAATTACAGGGTTGTGAGTCCGAAGCCAGGGAAGACCAAGAATGATCCCAAATTGAGGGGCCGAAATAAGGTCAAACACTATATGTTCAGTGTGGCCTTCTTGGGTGGACATGCAAAGCGGGGTTGTCTGTTCCGTTACCCACCCGGATACCAGACGAGAACCGTCTACAGCATGCACCTCCTCAGGTCTAGCCTTAGGAACTACCATTACACCATGGCATCGAGCTAACTGTATATCCATGTAGTTACCGTTAGCCCCTGAATCAATCATGACTGGTTTGGTGAAAGGCTCAACACCGGGGATCACAAAATACATTGCCAGATAGATGTGTGAGGAGGGAGGACATTGTTCCGAGCCATCCATTTGGTGACTCATCCTTAGGGCTCGGCTTAAGGATGAGTCTTGGCGTTTCCCGCCGTCTTGACAGGTCGCCTAGGGCATACACGGATGAAGTGACCTGACTGGCCACAATAGAAACATAAATTATTAACCATACGCCGTTCACGTTCGGCTTTGGTTAGTGGACCTCTGATAGCCCCTATTTGCATCGGTTCGACTTCTCCTGAAGAGGTAGAAGGGGGGCTTTCTGCCTTGGCTGAAAGACGAAGATCAGGGACACGCCGTTCGCCACGTCTCTGCCGTAACCTAGCATCGACCTGCAAAACCAAGTCTACCAGTTCCGGAAAACCGGACGGTAGAGCCGGTACCACTGATAAAGCGTCTTTTAATTCTTCCGAAATTCCCTTATAGAAGACAGCTGCTTTCTTTTGTTCGGCCAGGTAGTTTCCGCTGCCAACTGATTAAAGCGGGCAAGGTAGGATATAAGGTCCGATTTGCCCTGGCTGATAGCAAGGAACTCGAGATCAGAAGTCTGTGCTTTGTAACGCATATCGAATACACTATTCATGGATTGAATAAGGGTATCGAAATCATATAAGGCTGGGTCGTTGGCTTCGAGCAACGGGTTAGCCCAAGCCGCTGCTGTACCTCCCAAATGGGAAAGAAGGAACGCTGCTTTAGTAACAGCGTCAGGAGATGCCAGCGGCCGACACAGAAAATGCAGACGGCACTGATTAATGAAGGTCCGATATGTTTTCGGATCTCCAAAAAAGCGTCCCGGAAGGACAATGGGGGCTGAAGCAGGAGGTGGAACTTGGGGCGTAGGAGGGGCTGCTGCAATAGCATCACCAAACTCCTCATCGGGTGGTAGTGGCTGCACGAAACTCTGTAGTACATCCATGCGCTGATGGAGGGTCGCATGTGCTGATGCCATGTCGGTACGTAAAGCCGCAAAGGCTTGCAGCAAGGCAGCCATTTGATCGGCTCCGGCTTCCATGACCGACAGGCAAGAAAAAATAGGCTCCTAAATCTGTCACAGATTAGACGAATTTTATAAAGGATACAGCCGTGTAAAGGATACAGTCAGTATACACTTTCGGGGAGCCCTTCCGTTCTGGGGTATCTTGAACGTGCAGCGAACCAGATTCCTCCGGGACACCTTGCGCGTGATGCTAAACAAGACTTCCCACCCCCAAGAGCGTAGCCTGTAGGAATTAAATAATAACTAACAGGCCAGGGGCTTGGGCGAAAAGGCAGGAGCAGCGACAACAGAGCTAAGGGAACAAACAAAAACAATGGTTCAAGAGAGCAACTAGTTTTATCCAAAATGCAGCGACCAGCCACCCACAATACCCTCTCTTACCTGCTTAGCTAGAGAGAAATCCCACAACCTATTGTGAGTCCAAAGCACTCTACGACAACCAGGTGGTGCAGGAAGAAGGTTCCAGTTGGTAGGAGTTAGTGTAAGGGTTCACCTAACCCGAACGGCACGAGGGCGCAGCTAATGTCCAAAGGCAATCCCTTATTCCATTCAGCAAAGCGTCCTTGAAGGGAAGGTGAGCGATCCAAATAGTGACCAGTAGAATCAGGAGAGCGTTCATATAGTCACGTTGATGCGTGGAAAAAGAAGGGGAATTAGGAAGTCCGTGAGGATAGTGATCAGAGGGGACAAATGGAACTTTATCTGGAAACTCAGTGGTGAGAAGCAAATCCGAAAACGTCACAACAAACAGGAGTAGGAGAGAGAAATCCGTTATACAAAGCCAGGAGTTTGTTTGCCAAAGGGAAAACAGAAGGGGGTTTTGGTTCCAGAAATAGTAAGGGCTGAGACGTATAGAATAATCCTTAAAGCACGAGCCGGGTCTAGGAGGTTCAGGAAACAGGATAACTTGAATCGGGCGCTTAAACTAACTGCTTAGTTTTAGGAGCACCTATTGCATGGACAAGCTTAGTTAAATACGATTAACTTTCCCAGGACGTGAGACGCGTTGCCGGCGTGTCACGTGATCGTAAAAAGTGGGAATGCCGGGAAATGTAGTGCGGCGTGTCCCGCGGCTTGGATTTAGTCGCCAAGGCAACTTCCACATGGAAACGGACGGCCCTAGTCGTCCGTGTGCAGGAATGCGGGGCATGACAGGCTAGGACTGATGCTGAAGGTAAGCCTTTTAGCGGAATGAAGTGGGCCATTTTAGAAAACAGGTCCACAATAACAAGAATGGTGTTGTACCCGGAACAGGAGGGTAAGTCTGTGATGAAGTCCATGGAAAGGGTATGCCAGGGACACGGTGGGATGTCTAATCGTTGCAGAAGACCAGCCGGCCTCTTCTTCTGACCCTTGTTTTGAGCGCACACACCGCAGGACATCACAAATTCCTTTATGTCTTTTCTCGATGAAGGCCACCAGAAATCTCTCTTCACCTTTTCTGTGGTTTTGGCAATGCCAGGGTGACCCTCAATTAATGAATCATGATAGCAGGAGATTACCTGTCTTTGTAAATCGGCTTGTGGTAGGAACAATCGTCCTTGGAAATAAGGCAAGTCATTGCTTACGGTGAAATCTTTTCCTTTTTGTAACCAGTTCAGTAAGTCTGGTGAGGTTACAAGTTGTTTAGTTTTTTCTTCAATATCCTCAATGGATTGTGAAGAAATCAGACCCACGATCCTTTGTTCAGGAATTATTGGTACAGGTTCTGGATTGGCAACGTTATCTCCCATTCCAATTCGGGAAAGAGCATCCGCTTTGCCGTTCTTGTTGCCGGGGCGATAAGTGATCACAAAGTCAAATTCAGCAAAGAATAGAGCCCAGCGAAGCTGTCTGGAGGATTGAGCCTTGGCGGTTTTCAGATACTGCAGATTTCGATGATCGGTGATCACTGTGACGGTGTGTCTGGCCCCGAGGAGATAATGTCGCCATGCCTTAAAGGCTGATTTAATCGCTAGAAGCTCTTTGTCTGTGATGGTGTAGTTGATCCGAGGCGCTGAGAACTTCCGAGACCAGAATGCCACAGGATGCAGTTGGTTAGTCTCTGGATCTCTTTGTGATAGGACTGCTCCCATTGCTAAGCTGGAGGCGTCGGTTTCAACGATGTAAGGGAGGTCCGGGTGTGGGTGTTTCAGTATTGGCGCCAAGGTGAATTTAGCCTTTAGCTCTTGGAAGGCTTGCTCTGCTTCTGCGGACCATTCAAAGCGTTTATTTTTTCTTAAGAGGGCGGTGATGGGTTGTGCCACTCGTGAAAACTCTGGAATAAATCTACGGTAAAAATTGGCAAAGCCTAGCATGCTTTGAACGCCTTTCACGGAAGTAGGAGACGGCCATTTGAGGCTAGCGTCTACTTTTCTCGAGTCCATGTGGACTCCTTTGGGTGTCAGAATAAATCCCAAAAATTCGACCTCAGTGACATGAAAAACACATTTTTCGAGCTTGGCAAAAAGTTTATGTTGGCGAAGTTTTTCAAGGACCGCCCTAACATGATTTCGATGGTCAGCTTCTGAAGATGAGTACACAAGAATGTCATCTATGTAGACGACAACGCAGACATCAATGAGCTCTCTGAGGACATCATTCATAAAATATTGGAAGGCGGCCGGTGCATTGCATAGTCCAAAGGGCATCACTTGGTATTCAAATAGCCCATACTTAGTGCGAAAGGCCGTCTTCCATTCATCTCCTTCCTTGACCCGTACCAAGTGATAAGCTCCCCGGAGATCAAGCTTAGTATAAATACAGGCGTTTTTTACCTGGTCAAGGAGTTCCGGGATCAGAGGTAAGGGGTACTGGTTTTTTACTGTTATCTGGTTCAGAGCACGATAATCTATACAGGTTCTGAGGTCACCTTCTTTTTTTGGTACGAAGAACAGAGCCGAGGATGCAGGGAACTTCGACGCACGGATTAAGCCATTGGCCAGGTACTGGTCTAAATACTGTCGCAGATGAAGGTTCTCAGGCTCGGTAAGGGCGCAAATCCTACTGCAAGGGGGAGTTGCACCGGGTAGCAAATCTATCTGACAATCGTATGATCTGTGGGGTGCCAAGGTGTTAGTCTGTTCCTTTTGAAAAACATCTTGGAACTCTCGATACTCTAGAGGTAATTGTGGACCGTCAGCCGTTACTGACGCTAGGCCAATGTTGGGTCGTGGATAACAAGTTGGTGTGCACTCTGGGAACTTTATCGTCTTTGCTCACCAATCAATCTGAGGATTGTGTTTCTCCAACCAAGGAATCCCTAGAATTACTTGGAATTGAGGAGCCTTGATCACGTCGAACACAATTACCTCCTGATGCCCGTCTTGGCCTAGTATCGTCACTTCAGTAGTGGTATGGGTCACTGGTCCGGAGGCGATTTCCGTCCCATCCACCGTGGTAATGACGTCTTTAACCACCTTTGGACAAAGAGGTAAGTTCATCCTGGAAGCCAATTCGCGGTCCACATAATTTCCAACTGCTCCGCTATCAATGTATGCCTTAATTGCATGCAAACGATCCGGTTGCTCTGGGTTTACGAGGACCATTGGCATTATGAAGTGCGAGGTCAAAGAACTGGTTTTTACGCTCGGCAAGCGGACCTCTACACTTGTCGGGCGAGGTCGTTTCCCGGCTCAGGCTTTTCAGAACTCTTATCAGAAGCTCCCTGTAACGCTCACCTGGTTCCCACGGGGGCGCTGGTCTAGTCTGGATTGCTGTGGCCTCTTCTAGCGTGATGCACAGGACCTCCAAATCGTGCTTGCCTGGCCCGTAGGAATATCCTTCTGCAGATGAGAAAGGGGATTAACAGTCTGCAGAATAGTGTGCTAGCTCCCCCTTTCCCCCTTCCCCCTTCGTTCCTCTCTAACTTCCTCCAAACCCCGGTTTAAGCTCACCTTATGGTTGGAAGGATGAACTCTCCATCCTGCTTCTGGTGCAGGGGCGCGTGTTTGTCCAGTTACTTCACTGGTTTTCAGAATGGCGCTGGCAAAATCCACTTGACTTTCCTGAGCGATGCGCCGTAAGTATGAAAGTTCAAAGTTCAAGTGAGGCCCCCTTTATGTTGGCTTTCTAACCTGTGATCTGTCCTTTATTTCAGGTGCAGAATGAAGGCGATGCGTCGAGGGGTTAAACTGCCGAGGTGAGTAGTGATGAGGGCGATCCCTCTAAATGTCCTTATCATTCCCCAGAAATGTCTCTTGTCCTTTCCCCATAGGGGCCGGGGTACGGTACCTGCCAACGGAGCGGCGCCGACCCGAAATGTGGAAGAAAAGCCGGTAAGTATTATGGCTGTTAATCAGGCTTTCCTTCTGTGTTCCTTCTGCTCACCTTTTGTTTCTTCCTCTCTCCTCTAGGTGCAGAGATGTGGCGTCCGATGCTGACAGCCGCGATGGAGCCGGGAGATGTCTCGAGGACAGGTGAGTGAAGCGTGGCGCTGCAGCGAGTAACGCGGTGCTTTTAAATGGAAGTCTTTCTTCAGGGATGCTGGCGAGAAGATTCTGGATGCAGGTAAGAAGTTTGAAATAGTCCTTGGTTTTCACCTTTCTCTTCTCTTCCTTCCTTGCAGGTCTTCCAGGTTCGAGGGGGGCGTGGCTGGAGTCCAGGAGCAGGAGCAGACACAGTGGCCCTCATTACGACCCTTGCGGAAATCGGAAAACGATGGCGGAAATGCAATACCGCCATCGAATAGCGCTCGGTGCGACTATGACCCGTCACCGCAAAGTACGAAGCCATTAGCGACACCGTAGTGAACGCCAACGCTAACTGCACCAAGCACGCGCGCGCGCGCCATGCGAAACCGCAAACACCACCATGGCGCAACGGTACGCCAATTCCGACCCTAGCGGACATGTACCTAACGCCATCAGGCATGGCGTAATGTACCATTCCGCCATGGTGAGAAGTACGGCATCGCGAATCAACCGTAAACGGCCCCACTGAGTGCCTGTACACCGCTCCCTGCCCACAAAGTACAACTCCCCGTAGGTGCAATGAAGCCACAATGCAACCATTGAAATGTACAAGTCACCCATGCATGGCAACGAACAAAAGAAACACAAGAGGGGCCAATGGGAGCTGCAGGGCACAGATGGCACGAATACAGAAGCCATCCCAATGGACATGACCACAGTCCCCCACCAAGAAACGCACGCAAACACAGGCACCTGTGACCAGCCATATTCCGAGAATCACATCATTCCACCAGTCCACCTGGCTGACCGGCATCTGTTACACAAAACCCAATCCCCCGCCCCTGAGCATGACAACATTCAAACTGTCATATTGGCAGCCCCCATCCCTGACCTCACGGGCTTAGTAGGCAAACGCGCCCAGTACAGTACCACGCAACTAAACTCCGAAGCTGGAACCCAATGCAGATCTCCTCACAATACATCGCCCCCCAAATAGGCATATGCCACATCACTTGCAAAGAAAAACGCTACACGGGCCAAATCAGAATAGAAATTTAATGCACATCAAAGTCACCAAGCCCATACAGCCATCAGGCCATGAACTCCTAAACACCAATCACCATTGTGGGCTGCATCCGCAAGAAATGACCAGCCACTACTTGTGTGTCGTCCTGTTCCCTCATGGTACACAGAGCCACATTCACGTACGAAAAGGCAACATGGAAGCGCACAGAACCGCAGGGCCGTCCCAATGGGGAGGCACTAGTCCAGCTGAAAGGCCGAAATGTTGCTCCGAGCCACCAGTACTGCGTAAGGGCATGTGGGCCATTGGCGATCGTCCCATAAGATCGTAATGCTGCTCCACTGATTAACACGAAGCAGCAGGTGTCGGGAGTAAAACCCATCTGCAGGAGTGGCATACAGATGGCAGTGGCAAAAGGGGAGGAGATACCTGTCAACCAAAAGAAAAGAAAAAGAACAGAATGGCCATCAGAACTACATTCCAACAACTCACTTCAATGATCACACGAAATCCACAGCCATATGCATGCTAGCCCACTCCAAAGGATCATCACCACCCCAAAACCACTTGCGACTCCTAACCATCTATATCGAGGTGCAAACACCATCACAAACGAGTGTACCTGTGCATGCGTCTGTCAAAACAGAATCCATCAGATGGGAATGTTAATGTGCATGGACACAAGTGTCTGAGGGCGTGTCGAGACAGGGAGGGCTCAACAAGGCCAGATAGACGATGGTCCCACCATGGCAGCCCTGCATCACATAGCGTAGGGGAGGCGGATAGATCCCAAGAAGCCCTGTACATGGCAAACTATGTATCAAATCACCTGCCCATGCATCCATTCATCATTCCCTCATCCCGGAATCAAAACGCCTGAATAATTACTCACATAACATTAGAAACATCCATTGAGTCTGTGCGTTATGCAGCCTGCAAAATCCACAGTGCCCCAGCCCGTAATTCCAGTGTTGTGAAGTAACATGTATGTGGGAACGGCCGGCCTCATCGCCCACGTAGCAATTGCGCATCCCAAACTATTCATATCAATCATTGCTTCCTCGCCATGGGCCCTGTCTCAAGGACATTGAACAACAGAACGTTATATTTGCAGTCAGACCTGTGGGCATCTCCTCGCCGCTAGCTGGAAACCGAAAGCGCCGCCCTTGGAATTCCACATTTGCAACATCACGCCGAAAAGGCATCTATGGCCGTTTGAAATCACTAATTATTCCATCGAGTGCGGCTGTGTGTGAAAATGGCAACTGCCTTCACCCACAAATGGGACGCCCCGCCCGTCATTGCAACTCGGTACAGTGATGCATGAGGGCCCACCGTTACTCGAGTACTACGTTCCACTGACCCTTCACAAGTCTGTTCGCGACTGCACAGATAGTATGTGCAACAATGGGACCACAGCAGAATGAACATGTCAACCAATGTAACACGGCCATCGGGTACAAATACATGATTGCAATAGCAAGATGCCATTCCCAGATTTGCAGCGTTGTGCGCGGGACGTGCTCGGCCAAAGGGGAGAGCAGCTTGCACAGGTGGAATTAATCACCACAGGTGGAGGCCATACAGCCTGAAAACACATAAATTGCACAGCCAGTCTCCTCCCACAACCACACCGAAATGCTACCGGCAGGACTCGCGATGTTGGCCCTGGGGGACCTGATAGCACTGCAACTACTCCAACTCCAAGAAGAAGACGAACACCAACTGCTACCGGCCGCACGAAGGAGACGCAGGAGGAGGAGGAGGCCAAGGCAGGGCCAGCAAGGGCCGCCAGCACAGCCACTACCACCACGCAGGCAGCCCGCAATCCCACGCCTCCGAGCACATCCGTTCAACCTCACTGATGAGCAGATCCACACCCTCTACCGTCTGGACCGGGACACCATAGCCGCCATTGTGGACATGACACAGGCTGACCTTGTCAGCATGATAGATAGCCCAACCGCCATCCCACCCCTACTGAAGGTGGTGTCTGTACTCCACTTCCTGGCCACAGGCACCTACCAGCACACAGTCGGACAGTTGCATGGCATTTCTCAGCCACTGTTCTCACGGACACTATTGCAAGTGCTCGATGCCCTCCTGCAGCACGCAGACGACTACATCTCTCTACCACGCTCGGAGCAGGAAATTACCAACACAAAAGTGGGATTCCATGCACTTGCCGGCATACCGGGTTGCATTGGTGCCATCGACTGCACCCATGTGGAATTGGTCGTCCCACATGCCATGGAGGCCCAGTACCGCAACAGAAAACAATTTCATTCCCTGAATGTACAAATGGTGTGTGACTCCAACAGGATCATTACACATTGTTGTGCCCGATTCCCTGGATCAACCCATGATTCTATGGTCTTGAGGAACTCTACAATACCACGCTACATGGAGCGACACGCAGGGAACAGATCCTGGCTACTCGGTGAGTCTCATTACATGCATGATTATGTGGGGAATGTGATTTGGCAATGACCTGGCAGGAAGGGGGGGGGTGTGCGTACGTAGCAATGGCATTCCACATCATACGTTTCTCGTCCACATACAGGTGATGCTGGATATCCACTGAAGAGATGGCTCCTCACACCAGTCCGGAACCCACGGGACCAGCATGAGGAGGACTACAACCATGCCCACTCACGTACCCGTGTAGTCATTGAACAGGCATTCGGCCTACTGAAGACTCGTTTCCGCTGCCTCAGCAGGTCTGGCGGGGCACTCCTGTACCGCCATGAGAAGGTTGCAAAGATGGTCATGGCATGTGTCATGCTCCACAACATGTGCGTACGTAGAAATGTGCCCATGCCCCCTGACGCAGAACTGCAAGCACATGATGATGGTCATGATGAGGGTGGGGATGTGGCAGCACCTCATGGAGTCTGCGAGGCACCGGAGGCCCGTGACATTCGTCAGCATCTCATTGATGTATGCTTCTAGCACTCACGCCTGGTGGCTGATACATGGACACGGGACTCGTGGCACTGTGCGTGTCTGGGACATGCACAATATGGACTGTACGCCTATGATGGCCTAGTACACAGAAATCAATGTCCACACATCTCATTGGTTGATCGTGGACTTTTTATGGCATATGTGATGTCATGTTGAATACCCTATCGACCCGCCACCCAAGTGAGCCCAACACACCCCCTCCACCCTCCTACCTCCCCCACGAACCCCAGTGTCCAAAGATGCTCATTGTCAGTGGGCTGTCGCTATTGCAAGCCCCCTCTGCGGGTATCAGGGGCACCCCTGCCTGTGGAGCGCAGGTTCCTTCCAGATCTACGTTGGGGGCTGCCCTGGACGGAACTTGCAACGGATGATGTGTCTGCCTGCTCACGTCCATGCATGTCCCTAAGGGTTTGCGAGAGCTCAGTGAGCACACGGCGCACTGCGGCAAGTTCGGCACATACGTCTTTGGACGTCGCATGCAGTTCCCCCCTCAGGCTCTCGGTGCTTCTCTCCATTTGGACTCTCAGGCTCTCGGTGCTACTCTCCATTTGTGCCCTCAGCGTCTCTGTGCCTCTCTCCATTTCTGCCCTAAGTGTCTCAGTTGATGTTTCTATGTCTGCCTTAGTGCCCCCACATTCATCGGCATGGTCCTTGAGGAGCGTGGCCATTTGCTGCTGTTGCACGATTAACTGGTCGAGGGACTGTTGCCTCTGCTGGGCCATGCCCATTTGCGGGGGTGTCACAGAGGGGCTGTTGTCCTCATGTTGCCTTGCCACAGGGCTTGGGGGGGATGGCCAGTCGTTGTCTTGTGGGTGCCCCTGCGTGGTATCCTCATGTTGTACGGGATGGGACAGACAGGGGGATTGGGACAGGTCATGGATGGATCTGACTTCGACATCCCCGTTTTCTGTGTCGGAGCATGCTGCCATCAATGGGGTGTCACCTATGGTGCTGCTGCCACCAGAGGCAGTGCCTTCTGTGGCATCCATTGGGGGGACCTGTGGTGGTGGTGTTGTGGGCATGCTGGCTGCTGGCTGCTGGGGTGCCTGTTGATGTTCCCTCCTCTGTGCTGCCACCTGATTTGTGCTGCTGCCGTGTCTTGATGCGTGCAGCTGAGGTGGAGGGTCTCTGGCCGTTGGTCTTGGCCCTCTTTGCAGGTGTGCTGGTAGGGGTGTCCTGTAGCTCGTCGTTTGGATCGGACCCTGTGGTGGAGTAAAGGAGGGCGAGGGTTAATGATGGGTTTGTGGGAATTGGAATGGCATTGTATCACATGCTCTGGGGTGGTACCTGAGGGTGATTTGGGTCGGGTCCTTGGAGGTGCTTTGATTTGTGTGTGGAGTGAGGGTGCAGTTGTTTGGCAGCCTGCAGTTAGGGTGTGCCTGCTGCACGTGTAGTGCGTGTATTAGGGGTTTTTAATTATTTATGTATTTATTGTGGGTTTTAACGTGCGCTATCAGGCCGATGTGTGTGGCCGTTCTCCTGGACATGTGTTTCTGTTGCACTATGTGGACGCATGGTACTTCACATGGATGGACTGTGTGGATTTGGCATTGTTTTATCTGGTACACCTACCTGAATCTTCGGATGTCTGCACTCCTTTCTCCATCCCTCCGACTCCCTCTATGCTCTCCATTCCGATGGTGGAGGCACAGATTTCTTCCCAGGGGGTCAACTTGATGGGTGATTCAGGACCTCCCCCGGTGGCTGTGGCAATGTTGCGGTTGGCAGAGAGTATGCTGCGGACGCGTATCCGCAGGTCGTCCCATCGCTTGCGGCATTGCTGTGGGGTGCGGGGTGCGGTCCCCACCGCACTTACCCGCTGTGCCACCAGAGCCCATATGGTCTTCTTGTTTGCAAGTGCCGTTCTGGTCATTTGCGTGGAGAAGACGACGGCAGCATTCTCCTGGAGGGTCTCTGTTAGCACGGTGAGTTCCTCGCGGGAGAAGTGGACCTGCCGCTTGCGGTCGCACGCTTTCTTCGCTACTTTTCCCATTTGTCTTGGTTTCGCTAGGGTGGGTGACGGGTTGGGGTGTGTTTCAGGGTAGTGATTTTAGTGGTTGTGTGGTTTTAGTGGTTTTATAGGTGTACGCCGGGATGTTTCCCGTTCCGGGCCCATGTTTTAACTTCCGTTTCCGTATATTTCCGGTCACCGTACTTTCCGGTAGGCGCACACTGCGGTGACCGCTAAGAGGGGTGGCGGTATTGCACCTAGGGCGCCGTACGGCGGCGGTGTGGGCCGTTTTGGGGTCATTTCCGCCATCGCGGACTTTGCACTTCCGCCGTGGCGTGGTGCTCGTGCCCGATGGGTCGGAATGGGCCGCACTTTGCTCCTTCGTGCAATGGCGGAAACGCTATTTACGCTGTGGCGCTCCGGTCAGTCGCTTTCCGCAAGGGTCGTAATGAGGGCCAGTGAGCGTTAAGCTGCAGGAAGCAGAACAATGCGAAGCATGAGCTGCTGTCTGGGCGTGGCTTAAATAGCCTCCAAAGAAGTCCCAGGTATGTATCCTTCCCCAACTAGGTATGTATCCTTCCCTGGCCACGCCCGAGTGAAAAAATAGTCCCTATGAAAAAATAGTCCCTTTCAGGTCTCAGGGAGGCCTGAAGCGTGCAGCATGGTCTGCATCAGGTAAGTGCACAAAACACCTCCCTTTATGAGCCTGGCGCCTATGGCGCCAGGACTGATGTCCAACATGAGCCTGGCACCAAAGGTGCCAGGACTGAGTCCAAAGAGCCCCTATAAGGGGCCGCTGGGCTTTTACCCGAGGGCATGATGCCTGCTTCCGGGGGTGCTGGGCCTGGCCTGGTGCTCCGGGGGTAGGCATCATGACAGCACTCCCCCCCAAGGCCCCTCTCAAGGTCGTTCCTACTGGAGGTTTCGGTTTGTTTGGGAAATTCCGATGGAACCTTTTTACCAGCCGAGGTGCATGTACGTGATCACTGGGTTCCCAAGACCTTTCCTGAGGCCCGTACCCTTTCCAATCAATTAGATAGAAAAGTTTTGATTTTGAGATCTTAGAATCCAAAATGTTCTTAACCACGAATTCAGGCTCCCCATCTATCTGAATCGGTTCTGGTGGCTTTGTTGATCTGGTTCCTGGGTGCACTTGTTTCAAAAGTGACACATGAAAAACGGGGTGAATCCGCATGTTAGCTGGTAGATCGAGCTTGACTGCCACTGGGTTGATTATAGCTTTGATCGAGTAAGGGCCTAAATACCTTGGATTAAAAGTTCGAGGCCCCTTGAGTGATAGGTGTTTGGTAGCCAACCATACTTGATCCCCTATTTGGTATGGAGGCGCCTCTCTTCGATGCAGATCCGCATTCTTTTTGTATTTCCCTTTCGCATGTTGCAAATGTGCAGTTGCATCCTTGAAGGCTTGAGTAATCGTAGAATGCAAATGGTCCACTGCGGGCATTTCAAGGCTCAGAGGTGAGTCCAAGTCTGAAGTACGAGGGTGATGTCCATATAGGGTATAAAAGGGGCTCTGACCAGTTCCAGAGTGTATCGAGTTATTGTATGCATATTCTGCCACCCATAAAATGTCCTTCCAATTACCTTCCGATTGGTGCAACATACATCGTAGATATTGTTTAAGGGTCTGGTTCGTTCTCTCCGTCTGACCATCGGTCTGTGGGTGGTGGCTGGTCGAGAGTCTTACATCGATTTGTGCCAATGACAACACTTTTTCCAAAAATGAGAAATAAACTGGCTTCCCCGATCGGAGACTAGTATTGACGGGAATCCATGCAAACGGATGATATTTTCGAGGAATTCTTTGGCAAGAACAAAGGCTGAAGGTAATCCTTTCAACAGAATAAAGTGGGCCATTTTGGAAAATAAATCCACCACGACCAGAATAGTATTGTAACCATTACAAGAGGGCAGGTCCGTGATAAAATCTAGTGACAGGGTGTGCCAAGGTGCTGGTGGAATGTCTAAGGGCTGAAGAAGACCGGCGGGTCTTGTCTTTTGACCTTTGTTTTGGGCACAAACTCCACAGGACATCACAAAAGATTTAATATCCTTTCGCCAGGAAGGCCACCAGAATTGTCGTTTAACCTTTTCCTCTGTTTTGGCAATGCCAGGATGTCCTTCCATCAGGGTATCACGATGACGGGAAATAACCAGTTCTTGCAATTCCTTTTCTGGCAAAAATAAGCGTCCTTGGAAGTAAGGTAAGCCATCCTTGACTGAAAAGTTAGACCCCCTTTTGATCCAATCCTGCAAGGCTGAAGAGTCCAGGAATTGTTTCACTCATTCTTGAATGTCTTCAAGGGTTTGTAAAGTGGTTATCCCCAAAATTCTTTGTTCGGGAATTATCGTCACAGGTTCTGAGTTTGTGTCTATTTCTTCCATTCCAATTCGGGATAGAGCGTCCGCCTTACCATTCTTATAGCCGGGGCGGTAGGTGATTACAAAATCGAACTCAGCAAAGAACAAAGCCCATCGGAGCTGTCGAGACGATTGAGCCTTGGCAGTTTTTAAATATTGTAAATTTCGGTGATCAGTGATCACGGTGATGGTATGCCGGGCGCCGAGGAGATAATGCCGCCAAGCCTTGAAGGCGGACTTAATGGCTAATAGTTCCTTATCGGTAATCGCATAATTTATCTCCGGCGGCGAGAACTTTCTGGACCAAAATGCTACGGGGTGCAGTTGGTTGGTTTCAGGGTCTCTCTGAGACAGGACAGCTCCCATGGCTAAGCTGGACGCGTCGGTTTCGACTATATATGGGAGATCGGGACGCGAGTGCTTCAAAATAGGTGCGGACGTGAACTTAGCTTTCAACTCCTGAAAGGCCTGTTCGGCTTCCTCGGTCCATTCAAAACGTTTATTTTTTCGCAAGAGTGCAGTGATGGGTTGCACCACACGTGAAAACTCCGGGATAAACCTGCGATAAAGGTTGGCAAAACCAAGCATGCTTTGGGCACCTTTCACCGAACTAGGTGATGGCCATTTGAGAATGGCATCCACTTTCCGTGAATCCATTCGGACCCCTTTAGGTGTCAGGATGAATTCGAGAAACTCAACCTCGGTGGTATGGAAAACACATTTTTCCAGCTTGGCAAACAGTTTGTGCTAGCGCAGTTTCTCTAGGACGGCCCTGACATGCTTTCTGTGATCAGATTCCGAAGAGGAGTACACAAGAATGTCATCGATATACACGACAACACAGACATCGATGAGTTCCCGAAGGACATAGTTCATGAAGAATTGGAAGGCTGCAGGCGCGTTGCACAACCCGAAAGGCATCACCTGGTATTCGAATAGTCCATATTTTGTACGGAAGCCCGTTTTCCATTCGTCGCCTTCTTTTACTCGTACCAGATGATAAGCCCCCCGGAGATCGAACTTGGTGTATACGCAAGCGTCCTTCACCTGGTCAAGGAGTTCAGGGATCAGAGGCAGAGGGTAACGATTTTTAACAGTTATCTGGTTCAATGCGGGGTAATCGATACAAGTTCTAAGATCGCCTTCTTTTTTAGGCACGAAGAACAAAGCTGAGGATTCCGGGGACTTTGACGGGCGAATGAAACTATTGGCGAGGTATTGATCTAAATATTGTCTCAAATGCAGATTCTCTGGTTCAGTAAGGGCATAAATCCTGCTACAAGGGGGTTGTGCACCGGGCACCAGATCGATTTGGCAATCGTACGATCTGTGGGGAGGTAACGTGTTCGCCTGTTCCTTTTGGAAGACGTCCTGAAAGTCTTGGTACTCTGGAGGTAGTTGCACGGGGACAGAGGTTACTGATGCTAGATTAATCTTTGGATTTTCTGGGTAGCAGGTTTGTGCACAATCCGGGAAGGTTATTCTCTTCGCTCACCAATCAATTCGAGGATTATGTGTCTCTAACCAAGGGATTCCGAGAATAAGCTGAAACTGTGGAGCCTTGATTACATCAAACACAACTGCCTCCCGATGGCCATCCGGACCTACAAGTGTCACCTCAGCTGTGGAATGTGTTACCGGTCCAGAGGCAATTTCGGTTCCATCTACTGTGGTGATGACATCTTTGTTGGTTTTAGGACGCAGAGGGAGGTTTATCCTAGAGACCAATTCTCCATCCACATAGTTTCCTATAGCCCCGCTATCGATGCATGCCTTTATAGCATGCAACCGTTTAGGCTGTTCCGGATCTACGAGGACCATTGGCACAATGAAATGCGAGGTCTGAGAGTTCGTTTTCAAGCTCGGCAAGCGGACCCCTACGCTTGCCGGGCGTGGTCGTTTTCCGATACAGAGTTTCCATGGATTTTATCAGCGGCTCCTACCACCTTCTTGGGTGGCTTAACCGGGCAATCTTGTAGAAAGTGTCCAGAGGACCCACAATAAAGGCATAATTGCATCTGTCGTCTTCTTTCCCGTTCTTTTTGAGTTAGGGGTCCTTTAACACCTCCGATTTGCATAGGCTCCGAGGCATCAGCCCCCTTGGGGTTAGCGTGGCTCTTGGCCAACACCCGGGTTTCAAACTTGGGCCGATCTGCTTTTCTGTTTTGCAGCCTGTGATCCAATTGGACCACTAAGTCTATATATTCCGTGCATTCTTGGGGCGGATTTACAACTTGTGCCAGGACATCTTTAAGTTCTCCGTGTAGACCTCGATAGAATAACGTGATTCTTTTATCCTCTGGCCAACCAGTTTCCACAATTAGTCTATTGAAGGTTGCAATGTAGGATAGAAGGTCTTGATTGCCCTGTCGCAGAGATAGAAGTTCGCCATCCAGAGCCTGTCCCTGGGAGTGTTGAGCAAATAACCTTTCCATGCTTGTTTGAAATGCTTGAAAATCACGAAGAATCGGGTCATCTTGAGTTACCAGTGGGACTGACCAATCGGCAGCACAGCCGCTGAGATATGACAACACAAAGGCTACCTTGGTCTGATCATTAGGGAAGGCCCCAGGTCTGCATAGGAAGTGCAAACGACACTGATTCATGAATACAGCGAATCGTTTGGGTTCCCCAGAAAAGCGTTCAGGTGGGGCCAGCGGCATGTTTCCAGGTAGATTAATCTGCACAGGGTTACTGGAAACCACAGGAGCGGGGTTCCCCCCCGGAACCGGGTAAAGGAGTTTGTCCAGCTTGACCTTGCAAAAGCTGTCTAGCCAGGTCATCAGCTCTATCCTTTATTACAATCACTTCCCTCCTGAGGGCACTAGTCTCTTGATGAGCGGTGTGTACTTTGGCCCGTAATTCCCCCAGTAATTGGGCCAACTGGTCAGTTTCGGAAGTTTCCATAGCGCCTGGGTGTGAATTTGTAGAAAGGCTTCGCGTTCTGTAACGCTCACCTGGTTCCCACGGGGGCGCTGGTCTAGTCTGGATTGCTGTGGCCTCTTCTAGCGTGATGCGCAGGACCTCCAAATCGTGCTTGCCTGGCCCGTAGGAATATCCTTCTGCAGATGAGAAAGGGGATTAACAGTCTGCAGAATAGTGTGCTAGCTCCCCCTTTCCCCCTTCCCCCTTCGTTCCTCTCTAACTTCCTCCAAACCCCGGTTTAAGCTCACCTTATGGTTGGAAGGATGAACTCTCCATCCTGCTTCTGGTGCAGGGGCACGTGTTTGTCCAGTTACTTCACTGGTTTTCAGAATGTCCTTCTAAATGTCCTTATCATTCCCCAGAAATGTCTCTTGTCCTTTCCCCATAGGGGCCGGGGTACAGTACCTGCCAACGGGGCGGCGCCGACCCGAAATGTGGAAGAAAAGCCGGTAAGTATTATGGCTGTTAATCAGGCTTTCCTTCTGTGTTCCTTCTGCTCACCTTTTGTTTCTTCCTCTCTCCCCTAGGTGCAGAGATGTGGCGTCCGATGCTGACAGCCGCGATGGAGCCGGGAGATGTCTCGAGGACAGGTGAGTGAAGCGTGGCGCTGCAGCGAGTAACGCAATGCTTTTAAATGGAAGTCTTTCTTCAGGGATGCTGGCGAGAAGATTCCGGATGCAGGTGAGAAGTTTGAAATAGTCCTTGGTTTTCACCTTTCTCTTCTCTTCCTTCCTTGCAGGTCTTCCAGGTTCGAGGCGGGCGTGGCTGGAGTCCAGGAGCAGGAGCAGACACGGTGAGCGTTAAGCTGCAGGAAGCAGAACAACGCGAAGCATGAGCTGCTGTCTGGGCGTGGCTTAAATAGCCTCCAAAGAAGTCCCAGGTATGTATCCTTCCCCAACTAGGTATGTATCCTTCCCTGGCCACGCCCGAGTGAAAAAATAGTCCCTATGAAAAAATAGTCCCTTTCAGGTCTCAGGGAGGCCTGAAGCGTGCATCATGGTCTGCATCAGGTAAGTGCACAAAACACCTCCCTTTATGAGCCTGGCGCCTATGGCGCCAGGACTGATGTCCAACATGAGCCTGGCGCCAAAGGCGCCAGGACTGAGTCCAAAGAGCCCCTATAAGGGGCCGCTGGGCTTTTACCCGAGGGCATGATGCCTGCTTCCGGGGGTGCTGGGCCTGGCCTGGTGCTCCGGGGGTAGGCATCATGACACTCCCACTGTCTTCTTAGGTGGTTTCACCGGGCAATCTCGAAGAAAATGTCCTGAATTTTGACAATAGAGACATAGTTGCATTTGTCGTCTCCTGTCGCGTTCTTTCTGGGTTAGGGGACCCTTTACAACCCCAATTTGCATAGGTTCGACGGCTTCAACTCCTTTGGTGTGACTTTGAGGCTTAGGGAACACTCGTGTTTCAAACCTGGATCGATCCGCCTTTCTGTTTTGTAGTCTGTGATCCAATTGGACCACCAAATCAATGTACTCTGAACAATCCTGAGGAGGATTCACTACCTGGGCAAGGACGTCTTTGAGTTCGCCACGCAAACCCCGGTAAAAAAGCGTGATTCTTTTGTCCTCAGGCCATCTGGTTTCCACGATTAGCCTATTGAATGATGCAATGTAGGCCAAAAGATCTTGATTGCCCTGTCTTAGGGAAAGGAGTTTGTTGTCCAGGGCCTGCCCCTGGGAATGCCTTGCAAAAAGTCTTTCCATATTTGCCTGGAAGGTCGGGAAATCACGAAGGATCGGGTCATCCTGTGTAACCAGAGGGATCGACCAATCAGCGGCACTGCCGCTAAGATACGAAAGCACAAAGGCTACCTTAGTCTGGTCAGTCGGAAAGGCTGCAGGTCTACAAAGAAAGTGCAATCGGCATTGATTTATAAACACCGCAAACCTTTTAGGGTCACCAGAGAAGTGTTCAGGCGGTGCCAATGGCACATTTCCGGGTAGGTTGATTTGAACATGATTGGCTGAAGCCGCTGGGATATAGCTCCCTCCTGAATTAGGTAGCGGGGTTTGCCCCGCTTGTGTCTGTAATAACTGTCTGGCGAGATCATCAGTTCGTTCTTTTGATATTATCAATTCCTGTCAGCACCAACTTCTAATACAGTTGTAGTTCCCTTTTTTATCTCTTCAACCTCCTCACCTGTGGAGTCGAAATCCTCCTCAACTGGGCTGAGCGCTCGATGTGCCGTGTAGTCCTTTTCCTTTTTTCGAGGCTGAGCGTGTCTCCCACAAGAGGAAGCCACAGTGAGAGCGTGTAAGTACGCCCTGACCGTGTCCCCCCCCACCCCCCGGGAGGGACAAAAAGGGGGAAAAAAGCCAGAATAGGCAAAAGAAAACCTTGAACCGGCAGGTATCCTGATGGCAGCTGGGCTCGTGTAAGCAGACGATAAATGGGAGAAGGCAGCAGCAGGACACACCAGGATAAGTAAACTCCAGCAAACACCGGAAAAGAAAGTAAACAAACGAAAGGCAGAAAGCCGGGCACGAAGGAGTGAAAGGAGGAAGGAGGGAGAGAACTGAAGGCGGGGACCGGAGAAGGACCGGGAAGAGAAAGGAAGGTACAAGAAGTAAGGCTCAAGGAGCAAGAGGTAAACAGCGTGTAGCAAGACCGCGGTAGCGAGGAAAAGCAGCTGACCGTGGAGGGTTGCAACGCGTTGGACCATGGGAGAGGAGTGGTTAAGTAACGCTACGGTCAATCAAGCGGAAAAAGACTAGACCGCTTAGTGAACGCATCGTCAGCGTGACGGAAATCAGGAAGTCCGTAAGCGGCAGCGGGGCCCAAGACGCCAGGTGAGAAAGCGGCGCATGACAGTACGCCCCCCGCCAAGGCCCAGACCTCCCGGTTTACCGGGATGTAATCGGTGAAACCTCCGGAGAAGGACAGGAGCGTGGATGTGTGCTTTGGGTTCCCAGGAGTCCTCTGCATGGGAAAAACCCTTCCAATGCACCAGGTATTCCAGGCGCCCTTTGCGGTACCTGGAGTCCAGCAACCTGGATACTTCATACTCAGGTGTATCAGGTGAGTGAGAGAGAGTGGGGAAAGGACGAGCCCTTAGTGACTGTTCGGCACTCTTCAAAAGTGATGCATGAAACACTGGGTGAATCCGCCTAAGAGAATGTGGCAGCTTTAGGTGGAAGGCCACTGGATTGATCTTGGCAGTAATGGGATAGGGACCAATAAACCTGGGGGACAGCTTAGACGGCCGAGACCATAAAGGAAGGTATTTAGTGGATAACCACACCTTGGAGCCCACCTCCCAATCAGGTACTACCTGCTGGTGCCGGTCAGCTTGCTTCTTGTATGCCTGGAGGCTATCTCTGAGGTTCAACTTAGCTTTGTCCTGGATTTCCCTTATTCGGACTAGTACCTCCTCTACCGCCGGAAGTGCAGGTTTGCAGGAAAAATGGGGAATGATGGCTCTGGGATGAAATCCATATGAGCAATAGAAGGGAGACATTCTGCTTGCGGAATGACTGGCATTATTATATGCGAACTCCGCCGTCGGCAGCATATCCACCCAGTTGTCTTGTTCCAAGTTGGTGTAGCTGCGCAAATATTGTTCCAAGGTGGCGTTTAACCGCTCCGTCTGCCCATTGGTGTGGGGATGATATCCCGATGACAATGCGTGCTGAATATTAAGAGCGGCGCATAAGGACTTCCAGAATTTGGAGACGTATTGGCTCCCTCGGTCTGATACTATCTTGTCTGGGAGACCATGGAGTCGAAACACATCTTTAATGAAAACCAATGCCATACCATCGGCAGTTGGTATACCAGGGAGTGGAGAGAAATGAGCCATCTTGGTGAGGGAATCGATGGTCACCATTATGCATAAACATCCTTGAGACAAAGGTAAGTCCACAATGAAATCAGTAGATATATGACTCCACGGACGTTCCGGGATGGAATCTTGTTGCAGCAGACCTATGGGTCTCTTTGTGTTGTTTTTGCTCTGACAGCAGACTCTGCAGGACCTGACATAACGTTTATCGTCTTCAGACAAACTTGGCCAATAAAAGGCTCTACTGATCAGGTCCAAGGTACTCGCCTGTCCCCGATGGCCTGCAGTCTTATGATCATGGCACCAGGACAATATGTCTTTCTGAAGAGGTTTGGATGGTACCCAGATCCTCTGATTCTTCAAGAACAAACCATCCTTTCGAATCATGCCGCGGGGTTCTGGATGTAAGGAGACGGCTTCTTTTATCTGTTGAAACAAGGAGGAGATAGTGGCAACAATGCGGTTCCTGGGAAACAACTTCTCCGGGCAGGATGAGGCAACATGGGAGGAAAAAGACTTCCTGGACAGGGCATCTGCCAAAGTATTTTGGCTTCCAGGAATATAAGTGATGGTAAAGTCATATTGTAGAACTTGTAAATTCTTATGGTCGGTCCGGATTACAAAAGGGTGACTGCACCCCTGTAGGAGGTGTCTCCAGACTTCACAGGCTTTTTTCATAGCCAGAAGTTCACGTTCAATTACGCAATAATTCCGTTGACTAGTAGTGAGAGTTTTTGACAGATAAGCTATTGGGTGTTCCACGTTGTCATGCTCTTGTAGTAGAACAGCTCCTATAGCTGCGGCAGAGACATCTGTCTCAACAATAAAAGGTTTGTTTTGGTCCGGCTGGCATAGGATGGGAGCGCTGCAGACGCTCTTCTTCAAGAGCTGAAAGCTCTCTTCAGCCTGAGGGCTCCAGATGAAAGGCACAGATGTCTTCTTTAACAAGTTGGTAATCGGTAGAACAGTGTTGGAAAAACCTGGCACGAAACGCCTATAAAAATTAGCCAGGCCCAGGAATCTCTGAACCTCTTTGACTGAGGAAGGAGCCTGCCAATGGAGAATAGCCTCGACCTTCTTTTGATCCATTTGTACTCCTTGTGGTGAGAGGATAAACCCCAAGTAAGGGACCGAAGATGCCCCAAATACACACTTTTCACGTTTGGCCAATAAATAATGTTTCTTAAGGCGCTCCAAGACCTCTGTGAGATGCAGCAGATGCTCCGACATAGTTTGTGAAAAAACAAGTATGTCGTCAAGGTAAACTACTACTGAAATAAACAATAAATCTGAAAATATCCGGTCTATGAACCTTTGAAAAATTGCTGGAGCATTGACTAGTCCGAAGGGCATTACGTAAAATTTGTACAGGCCAAATGGCGTCCTGAAGGCCGTCTTCCATTCATCTCCGGGACTTACTCTGAGAAAGTGGTATGCATTGCGCAGATCCAATTTGGAGAAAACTGTCGCTCCCTGTACCGATTCCAAGATGTCAGGAATGAGGGGCATGGGGTACCTGTCCTTGTGAGTTACCTTATTGAGTCCCCTGTAGTCGATGCATGGCCTGAGGTCTTTAGAATCCCTCTTTGAGATAAAAAACAAGGGAGCACCCGCCGGGGACTTAGAGGGTCTGATGAGACTGTTGCATAAGTTGTCATCCAAATACTTTCGTAAAGCGTCCTTTTCAGTCTTGGATAAAGCAAACATTCTGCCAAATGGCACCAGGGCATTGGGTATCAGCTCGATGGAGCAGTCCTCCGGTCTATGGGGTGGTAATGCCATGGGGGCGGATTCAGCAAACACCATAGGGTATTCTTCCAATACCTTGTCAATGGAATGCACTCCTATACTCGTGGGGAGAACAGTGGGAGATATCTTTACCTCCTGGTAGTGTGCTTCTTGAAAACAGTGTGTTTGGCAATAACTGGAATTAAAATGCAAACAATTTGACTTCCAGTCGACATGGGGATTATGTTGTCGCAGCCAGGTAATCCACAAGATTAGGGGAAAATGGGCTGCTCGAATGATGTCAAAAGTAATGACTTCTTTAGGCTGAAAAATAGTTAGAGGAAGGGGTTCGGTCGTCTGAACGATGAGTCCTGAGCTCAAAGGTGTACCGTCAACTCCTTCCACTTTCTGGCCGTGTCCGCGATCTATTCGTGAAGCACCAACTTTGTCTACCCAAAGGGTGTCAGCGAAGTTCCCTGCGGCCTGACAATCCAAGAGAGCCAGCGTCTCTACAGGGCGGCCATGGATAGTAACCTTAACCGTTATAACCATCAGGCGGGAATCCTCTGAAGGGTTCGAGGAATCAATAGACATAGTCACGTAGGGACTGGAAGACTGCCCTCGATAACCCGTCCCAACTAGGCTCGAGGGTTTGCGTTTTTCGCCGGTTTCTTGGTTAGTTCAGCACAATTATGCACGGTGTGGCGATCAGAACCACAATAGGCACATAGGCCCTGTTCCCTTCTCCTCTTTCTTTCTTCAGGCGTTAGAGAACGGCGAGTAGTGCCGATTTGCATGGGCTCGTCGTGAGGTTTGAGCGCTGTTGAAGGAGGTGAGGAGGTCCTTGAAAAGGAGGTACGTGTCTTTCTTCTTTCTTGGCGTCTTTCTTGCATCCTGAACTCCATCTGAAGGGCGGCCGTCATCAGATCCTGCAGGGAAGTAGGACGAGGGAAGTGAGCCATTTCGTCTTTTAATTCTTCCCTAAGGCCTCGGCGGAACAGAATAAATTGGGATTGCTCAGACCAACCCGTCTCCATGGCCAATCTCTTAAAGGAGGAGATATAAGACAGCACATCAACTTGTCCTTGATGAATGTCCATCAAGTCTTCTCCAGCTGCCATTGAGATTTCGGGTCTTTCAAAGGTTCATTTGACAAAATCAACAAAGGCATCGAAATTCTGAAGGACAGGGTCATTTCCGGTGACTAAGGGGGTGGCCCAAGCAAGAGCGTTCCCTGTCATATTGGACACCAAGAATCCAACCTTGGCATGATCAGAGGAATAGGTGCGGGTTCTGAAGGAAAAATACACCCTGCAGGCGTCAAGAAATTCTTTTAGGGTTTTGGGGGAACCATCGTACTTCCCCGAAGACAATGACATAGGAGGCAGGTCTGTGTTGGGGGGCTCCCTCACTGCCACCATTTGTTTTAACAGGTTGTTTTCGGTTTTCATATTTTGCATTTCTAGAGAGAGGCTTTGTACTGCAGCAATTAGTTCCTGCACTTGCTCAGGAGTTGCCATGGTTGTTGTTTGTGGGCGTTGCAAACTGTCAGCACCAACTTCTAATACAGTTGTGGTTCCCTTTTTTATCTCTTCAACCTCCTCACCTGTGGAGTCGAAATCCTCCTCAAATGGGCTGAGCGCTCGATGTGCCGTGTAGTCCTTTTGCTTTTTTCGAGGCTGAGCGTGTCTCCCACAAGAGGAAGCCACAGTGAGAGCGTGTAAGTACGCTCTGACCGTGTCCCCCTCCCGGGAGGGACAAAAAGGGGGAAAAAAGCCAGAATAGGCAAAAAACCCCTTGAACCGGCAGGTATCCTGATGGCAGCTGGGCTCGTGTAAGCAGACGATAAATGGGAGAAGGCAGCAGCAGGACACACCAGGATAAGAAAACTCCAGCAAACACCGGAAAAGAAAGTAAACAAACGAAAGGCAGAAAGCCGGGCACGAAGGAGTGAAAGGAGGAAGGAGGGAGAGAACTGAAGGCGGGGACCGGAGAAGGACCGGGAAGAGAAAGGAAGGTACAAGAAGTAAGGCTCAAGGAGCAAGAGGTAAACAGCGTGTAGCAAGACCGCGGTAGCGAGGAAAAGCAGCTGACCGTGGAGGGTTGCAACGCGCTGGACCATGGGAGAGGAGTGGTTAAATAACGCTACGGTCAACCAAGCGGAAAAAGACTAGACCGCTTAGTGAACGCAGCGTCAGCGTGACGGAAATCAGGAAGTCTGTAAGCGGCAGCGGGGCCAAAGACGCCAGGTGAGAAAGCGGCGCATGACAATTCCCTCCTAAGGGCATTCGTTTCCTGGCGGGCAGCATGAACTTCAGCTCTTAATTCCCTTAATAACTGGGCCAGTTGGTCTGTGTCAGAAGTTTCCATAGCGCCTGGGTAGGAGGTTATTGGTGGGCTTCGCGTTCTGTAACGCTCACCTGATTCCCACGGAGGCGCTGATCCCGGCTGGGCTGCTATTGTTTCTTCAATTGAGAAGCGTAGAGCTCGGACGACTCTCAGGACTGGGCTTCCTCTTATCGAATGTCTGACTTGCAGGGTAAGTTTTCTGTAGGTGTAAGAAAAAGGGTTAATCACCGTTTGATGGGATTCCTTCTCCCACCAATCGCCAGTTTCTCCCACAGCCTAGCTTTCTACTTGTCTCGGCGAGCTCTCACCTTAGGCGTATAAATGCTGAGCTCTCCATCCTGCGTCTGGTGCAGGGGTGCGTGGATTCCAGTTACGTCACTAGATGAGTTCAGTGTTGAGGCTCAAGTCTTTTGCGGCCTTAGTTGTGGCACTGGTGCTGGGATGCCAAAGAGCGATGCCGCCGTTACTGCACGAGCGGATGCCTGTAAGTATACTGTAGTCTTTAGGCTTTAAAAGATGGGCACCTCAATAATGTCATTTTTCCTTTGTTTCAGGCCTCGGGATGCTGTGGGCGTAGTTTTCCGTTGCCGCTGCACGTGCCGATGCACGTAAGTATAATGTTCGTTGGCCGCTTTTAATGGCACCTCTAATAATGTCCTTTTTCTAGTTTTCAGGTGCCGGGATGCTGCAGGCTTTATATCCGTTGCCACTGCACGTGCCGATGCACGTAAGTATAATGATCGTTGGCCGCTTTTAATGGCACCTCTAATAATGTCTTTTTCCTGTTTTTCAGGTGCCGGGATGCTGAGGTTGATGCGGCCGCTACTGAGCGTGCAAAAACTGGTAAGTTAAGATGAATGCGACTGCCTTCACCCGAACCCCTTTTTAATTATGTCCTTTGCCTTTCAGGTGCAGAGAAGCTCATGTTTATTCTTTGCAGGTTTTGCCAGTGACTGGATTCCGGGATCTGGTAAGTATTGTTCTGTGTCTTTCTTCATCCACAGGTTGCTGCGCGGAAGCTGAAGATGACTCTGGACCTGGAATGCAGGAGCCGACTCGGTGAGCGTCCTGCTGCTGCTGCAGAATAACGTGAAGCACGTGTTTTCCATCGGGCGTGGTTTAAATAGCAGAGAAGTGCTCCCAGTGTGTGTTCTTCCACCGGTTCCACCCAGGTAAGAAAAGACTTCCTGAATGGAGGGAATAGTTCCTCCCAGCCCTGATGGCTGGGGACTTCAACCAGACTGGTTTGTTCTGGGTAAATATGCAGCATGGTCTGCCTCAGGTAAGTCCACCCAAGCATTATTACACTGTTTATCAATATGAGCCTGGCGCCTATGGCGCCGGGACTGAAACCCTTCATGAGCCTGGCGCCAAAGGCGCCAGGACACGGTCCAAAGGGCCCCTGTAGAGGTCTGCTGGGTCCGGAGTAGTGGAAGACGGGTCTGCTCCTGAGGGCGCTGGGCCAGTCCTGGCCCCTCGGGAGTAGCGCCCATGACAACTTCAGCAGTTAAGAGCAAAATGGCTGAACTGGCTCCTTGGAGCACCATTGCCATGCATCAAAACTCAGTCTCACAGCTACAAAATGATGCTTGCACCATCTTCCCACGCATCTATTGGGCAGGATGGAACAAAGGGGCACACTAGGAAAGCCTGCCAGTGTGTTTCTTATATGCACCAAGAAGAAAATTGAGAAGCAGCACTTGATGAGGCAACTTACAATAGAGATTTTGGGACATGGACATGTGAAATAGGAAATCACATGTCCCTGCGACTTCTACTGGGAACTTCTAAGCCAACTCAAGAGCAGCCTTGCAACTAGGCCCTTATATGGTGAACAATGCTGACCATTTTGGCTCTAAAGACTATTTTATTAATAAACTTTTAAGACTTTTATCTTTGAAACAGGACTTCGCAGGAATGTAGAAAGTTAACAGTTTAAATGTAATTTTGTGGGTTTTAATTTAAGACGTTGTAGCCTTCACTGCCGTATTGGGAACAGAAATGGCAGAGAATTGGACAGTTTGAGTAAAGTATACATGATGCCACTGTGAAATTCAATACTTACATTCCTTATGATAATCTATACCCATGTATAAAGTTATAGAATTTTAGGTCGAATATTTATCACTGAAAATCGTGAAAAATGATTAGACGGGCGAAACAAAGTCTGACGGACATGAGGGTGGGACTGACATTCTCTGCACAAAATATGTCATCTGCCTATGTAATTTGTTGAGATGCCACAACTGTAAAAATGTGCCATTTATGTCAAAACTGGATTTTAGCTAAAGTAACTGGGGGGTGATCTTAGGCATTGTAAAGCCACATCATAAAGCTGATGTCATGTCTCTAAAAATCCAACCAGCTGACAGCAAGGTGGTAACAATCACCCCTGGCCAATTCAGTTGTTAGAGGCGTGCCTAGTTTAAGCCTGCCCCACCATATAATTCTATGATGTCACCATGCCTTATAAATAAGGGTGGCTGACAGAACTCTAGACACACTCTCTTCTGAATTTATCAGCGCCTACTTATCCAAATATCCCACCTTCACTCTGCAAGATTCCAGACCCCACTGCCAGAAAAGGGATAGTTGACCCAGCCCTTTCTATCCAGGCAGAACCACCCTTGAGCACTCAAACCCCATAACAAAATCCCACTAACTTCAGGGAGAAAGGGGAAAGGTGGCTGAGCCTGCTTTGGGATTCTGCAGTGCCGCCTGCTTGCCCTGCTTACTCGCTCCATCCAGCTGAGGCATCACTGTGCCGTGACCAGACCTTTGCCCAGCTGTCTTTGCCAGGAGAGCCTGCTATCTGGTGACCAGAACCTTTTGAGTACAGAATTTGGTTGGCTGTCACAAATTACAAACTCCAGAGCTGATTGTGAGTATTTCCCCATCCCATAACAACACATAGCATACCCCATCTTGACCCCTTTGTGTTTGCCCTATTTTTTAAGTAATCCTATACATAACCTGATAATTTGTCTAAACTGTTCTAATTCCCTGTGCACGCTGTCCTTGTTTTTCTAGTGTTAGTGCAATTCTTTCATTCACCTCGTTTTGTAATTCCTTAGCAATATTTGGAATAATTTAAATTAATTCCCACATAGATATGAATGCGGGGTGAAAGGGTTAAGTTGCAAATTAACCCGGGATCGTATCGTGTCTTTCTTTAACAATTTAGTCTGAATAAACTAGCTTAAGTAAAACTTGTCCTTTTTCTTTCCAAACCTATTTCCTCCCTTTAACGGTTTTATTTTCCAAAACCGACCCTCCTTTTATCTTGCAAATCTCATCCAGTTCTTCAGCTGTAGCCCTCCTTTCACTTCTATATTGTCCCTGTGATGTGCATCTATCCCGCTGCCCCAAAACCACATTCAAATTCAGAGTATTTCACCCGTTTATCAGAAAAAACTTTTTTTTACATTTAAAACTGCAAACTAAAAAAATGCAACTTTTCCATGTGTGATTGACTGCACTGTGTTTTCACTTTTAACCTGCTTTTGAACTGTATACCTTTTGTGATACCTTGCCTTATAGTTGCTAGTGGTATAACATCCCCGATATTGTGGTAAAACATATGTACATCATTATTTAATTACACATATAATTATTTATTTATTTAAATCCGAGTGTCATTTTAGGCCATTGCAAAGGTTTTTGCCACTTCTTTTGTGAGGGAAGGTCAGATTTTGATTCATATCCCTGACTACCTGCTGTTTCTTTCTATCCACTCAGAATTAGATTAATTGTGGGTTGAGGGAACATTGCAGGGGAAAATCTTAACTCTGGTGCTATCTATCCTAATTGAAAAAGTGTTCCTATTCAATTGTGCTTTGGATATGTTCTTGTAGAAGGTTACCCACGTGTATTTCAGTGGTTTTCATTGTAATTATCACCCCACTGGTGATTTCTACCCCACATAAAAATTGTGTGATTTTCTCTGAAATTAAAATAAATAAATATTGTGTTGCCACCAACCGGCCTGGTTAATGGTCCATTGTGACCCGGCGTATTGGTAAAAGGGGGTGAGAGACGGGTCGGGTATCAGCTCAATTTGAATTTGTTGAAATTAAAGAAAAAGCATTCTAATTGTGCGCTACATCTAAGGCTGAGGGCGTAGGTCCTGGTCCGGTGTGTGATGCCCGATTGGAATCCTTTACAGAGTCTAGAATCTGCTGGAGCAATCCCTGGGTAATCGTTAGGTCATAGTGTTGGGTACTGGTGGATCCAACTCAGCCTTTCAGCTTCCTGAAGTTAATAAATCAAGCAGCATGGCTTTGGCGAATAGTAACAGATGCTACTTAGAGCACCCATAAAGGTGAACTGTTAGCTATATTTATGAACCACGATTAATAGAAGGAGTTCAGTCCCCAGCCCCCCCAAATCAAAAGTGCTGCACCAATATTCCTTTTTGTGGTCAATCTAGTAATGTTTGTGAATCATATAGTACCCCTTAGATCCCTTACCGCTGTGCCACAGATAAGCCAAGAAACAGGCTGGCGCATGGAAAGAATATATATTCATTACATAATAGGAAAATTAATTTGTACAAAATCACAGATCACACCACCTCAATCTGTCGCCCAAATGAAATTCTTTTAAAAAAATGTTTTCACAAATTGAAAAGTTGGTTCAGGGTGACAAAGATTACAAACGCTTCAGCCCCACAACATGTACAGTTGAAACACTTTGCCTGGGGTTCATTTTTAATAGCATGTAACACCTTGAAACATGACAAGATCATAAGCTGGATACTCTACTTTATATGAAGTTTAATTTTAAAAAGTGTGCAACACTTTTCTATTGGCAAAAAACAATTTCACACATGCAGCGCTCTGTCTTTTTAATCTCCATGCACCCATGGAAATGCTAACAGTTTTGTTTAACTTAATCACATGTAAATATAATTATGGCTGGCACTGTGCTCTTTGCAATGCTGGCAATCTATTGCACAACAAACCTTTCAGAACAAACGTTTAATTTATATTTGGAAACTTTCTTCCTTCACAACTATGCAATGCACAATCTACCTTCTCCCAGGAGCCACTTTCACACTTTCAGTAGAAGGTAAGCTTTTAAATCAGTGACACCACTCTGTTTAACTTTGGGAAGGCACTGGTCTGCCCCAGCACACAAACCCAGGTGTTCAGTTCATCATTTGAAACCCCTCTGCCTTAATGCAGGGTTCATGGGAATAGGCAGCAGTACGGAATTTAGTTTTTAATGCACCCCTCCCTTCAGGGAATTTTGGTGTTGGCAAAAAGAAATAGGAGTACCCACTTACTTTACAGACTATATTTTGACTCACGCTGGAAGCGATATTGTTGATGAACAAAATCAAACCGTGTAATTTGGCTATGTGGGGATTAATTAAAATGTTTGATAAAATGCTATGGATTTATTTTAACCGGCCCACCCAACCAATAAAGGGACACATTGCATTAAACAGATTCTCAAAAGACTAGATTTGGTTGGACAAGTTAACTTACATAAATATCTCTGGGTTTATGGTAAGGAAAAAGGACATCAAGGCTCAGGTCATATTTCAGGTACAGGACAGGGACCATCAGAATCCAACATCAGTCATGGATATTCTCCAGGCGCAATCCCTCTATTTTGCCAGTCCTTGGTCACAGATCCCAGCCTCTGTCCCCTATCCTGGCTAGTTGGCTCTTGTTGTCCTCTGTGGTTCGATCACTGGTGCACGGATCCAGTTGAGCTTCCACCATCCAGCTCACGGGTCACTCTGCACCCCTCAGTGGGTAGGATATTCACTGAACTTAGGCATTTGCAGTCAAATAGCGGCACAGCACCCCCTCCAATTCAGGAGCGATGTTATCAGGAAGCCATCTTGCTCAGGTTTTCAAGCGCACCCCCACCAAAAGCCCAGCTTTTAAAGAAAAAACGTGCGTAAAAATGTTACCAACACCTCACAGATAATTATTTAACTCTTTTTTTAACATGCAAAAGAAGGGCTCTGCAAAGGAGAATGCCCTCAGAGCGTCTGCACAGAATTACTGATGGTCACTAGAGCCGTTCTCAGGCCAAAGCTTTGATGCCCATATGCCACATTCTCAGTTTAACAGAACATGGTGTTTTTTTTTTAAGAAAGGTATTGCTCCTCTATGACCACCACTTTTCTATTTTTGCATGCACCTCCGAATCTGGCCCTCAGTGTCTCTAAAGAGGCGGCTAAGCAAATGACAACCTGTGTCAGTCACTCGTTTACCTTTCAGGAGTCTCACTGCTCTGCCAGGTTTAACAAACTAGACACATGGAGCACAGCCTACATAACAGTAACACTATTTTATTGTATGTTTAGTACAACATAAATAATAAAATGCAATACCATGAGTCTTATAATACATTTAACACAAGTACACCAGTCACCACTTTTCATAATATTTCACACTAACCTTATAAACGGAGGATTATAAAATGGCCATTTTAGTTCACACAGATCTTCCAAACACAGCATACCATAATACATACTATATTTCTCCCACGTTAAAAACAGAACACGCACCAAACGAATGTCACAGCGATTGCATGCACAATGTATGCTATGCCCATGCACTCTAAACACACACATATGTCATTCTTTATGGCGTACCCAGTATTTCACACACATCTTGAAAACAGAGTGCAACTTAATGCATATTACATTTCACACACAGTTTGCATACCACTGCATTCCACAGTGCACTTTACATTCTACGCGCAGCTAGCAAACTCAGTACACCCTAGCGTTCGTAACATTTTTCACACACCTTTCATAACACAGTGTTCCAAAATACACACAGTCAACTGTAGCTTAGCAACCAATGGTATAAATGACATTGAACACTACATTTCACCCACGTTGCATAGCTCAATACACAATATAGATTCCATGTTGTAAAAAGCGTGTTTAAAATGTTGTAACATATTGTAAATTGCATGTCCTACACAGATTCAATAACACTCTAACTTATGAGGTGCATACTATTAAGCTTGCAAGTGCATAATGTACAATGCATTTCCTGAAAAAGCTGCTTATTGCAGCATACCATAATGTGCATTACATTTAATCATTAGGGCAAACAGGCATTTAACAGGTATAAAAGCATTACCTCCTGTCCCACGCATTCTTTCTCGTATCAGTGCTAACTTTTGAACCTATTGTATATATGGCCAGTGGGGCACCAGTTTCTTTCCACATTGGTGCAACATGGACTGCGGCCATGATCAAAAGGCCATGGCCAATGGGATCTGGTTAGTTACTAGGCAGAGGTATATGGATCACAGCCATTACTAATTGGTGCAACATGGACATTTGCCAGGGCCGAAGATATGGCATAAAAAAACCTTGGAAATTAAGTGAAGAAGGTGATAAAATGCTCAGATTAATCGGAAACAAAATTCACAAAAGATCGTCAGGTGTGGCAATTGATGACAATCTTAACTCGGAGTCCCCAACATTGCTCAACCAACGAGCGCATACAGGAGAGATCACAAAACACTTGTTTGTGTGATGTGGCAGGCCACCTGGAAAGTAAGTACTGTGTTGGGCCAGAATAAGGCTAAGAACACTGAAGATTACTGGAAAGTAATCAGAGTATTACACTTAATCCTTTAGGCAGAGCTTGCTTCTACAGTTGCACTTGCTAATCACATCTCACCTCTAAAAGACTCACCGAGTAAACAGTAAAATTGCATTAACATAACATCTGAGACATTTTCAAACCTGTTTGATTTTCATTGCACATGGTGTCAGATGAAGGTCTGTCCTCCCCAACCTCCTCCTCACCTTGACTTTCTAATGAACTGTCCTTGGAACTGGTTGGAGTCTTCCGGCACCATTTCTGGTGGTCTGGTGGCTGTCTTTCCTTTACCTTCTTGTTCTTGTCGTGTAAGTAGGGTCTAGCTGCCCCAGAGGCCACCTTGACAGGCAGCGTAACCTACCAAAGGTGAACCCCGAGGAACTAAACCCCCAAATGTTCCAGGGAAAAAGTCTCTGGGCAATAAAAAAAACCCTGTATTGTCTGCAAGTAGGTAAAGGATTCTGGGAGTCTGTCACACTTTCAGCCACGAGTTGAGTTGAAAACAATCCACAAAGGCAGGGTATACAGCAGTAAGTAGAAGGGTCCGAGGTCCAGAAGGAGGATATAGAATTCTGGATATGGAAGTCGAACTAAGGCAAAATATCTCCGTAGAGATGAGTGACAAAAGATGGGAAGAAGTATAAGTGGAAGGCAGAAGAGAACAGAATAGGAGAGGAAGGTGGTAAGGAAAGACGTGGACCAGAAGCAAGATTAAGGAACTGCGGAAAAGCAGGTAGGAAGAGAATACCCCCAAATCAGAGAGAAACTGCCTGAATATGACCGATAATCTATGTAAATAAGGGTTAGCGACAAACTGAACGAGTCCAGAAGAAAGGCTCGAGGATAGAAGGTAAGCAGGAAGTCAGAACCTGACCTGTCCTGCAAAGGGAACAAGCGGAAAAGAGTAGAAAACGCCGGCAAGGAGCCGACTAAGGCAGGATGAGTAAAGGGAAACAAAGCAGAGCGGACAGTTGGGAAAACAGTGGTATAACCAAGGAAAGGAAGGAGATTGGAACGAAATCCAGAGCAGGTAAGCACTAAGGCAGCACACAGCGTTGAAGGCGTTCTGAAAGAGAACAGATACAATGCGCCGATGCGGGGGGGTGGCCATGATTTATAGTTTAGTCCGCCATGTTGGGTGAGGACTAGACCGGTGGCTAGAAACGCCAAGTCTTCCATACACTCCACAGAGGAATTCTGACACATGGCTCGTTTCATAGGTCAAACAAGATCAAGAGGCTGGGAGTGGAGTTTTTTCTATTGATGAGAGATTCTCGCTGCCAACAATTTTCCTATCCTAGATCCCGTACCCCAGGGGATACCCATTCTCAAGTGCCCTTAGCACAGCTAATTGTAGTGTTACACTCATTATAACCCTCGGACCCCCTGTTAACCACAACCATCTGTGCTAAATGTAGGCTTAAACTCTTCTGTCCGTAGGGTAACTTGCATCCCTGTAACCACTGCATCTCCTGAGGTCTCTAATGGACAGTCTCTTAGTGCAACAGCACCTGATTCTTAAGATGCAAAATCCTCTAAGTAGCTGACCCTGTTACTGTCCTGTTGTCTGGCCCCATGCAACGTATGACACCCAATAGGCAGTCATGATCCTTCTGCCAGTAGTCCTAATTGTTGTGCGAATTGTAGTTTCAATGTATTTTCCTTGTTATTTGCCTGGGTCAGCATGTCCTATCATGCAAAGTTCGACTTGAAGTTGAAGATGTCTTTCTCTTCAGATATCTCTTGCGATGCTTGTTGCGCTTTCTTTCAGTAAATATCCATTCATCTTATAAACCTGCAGTCAGTCTGCACTTACTTAAAGTTGTCACAGATAACATGGGGATCACCTTACAGTTATAAATCACTAGTTGGCATCTCAGGAGACTTAGGTCCCCGGTGCAGGATCCCGGCTCACTCACGGTTGTTGATTCTAATCCTAGCAACACTGGCCCTGCCTTCCTTCCCCTAGAGGCTGGTACTGTAGAATGAGGGCTGCATTTGTTCTGTGATTTTAAGAAAAATATTGAAATATGCATACTTAGCAAGTGTTATTATTAACGATACATATGATTCAATATACATTAAAAACTGGTCTGCCTCATAACCCGCGGTGGGCTGGTAAATTCCAATCTCGGACGAAGTTAAGATTCACGCATTAAGATTCAGGAAGTTCTAGAAGTCAATTCTCTCAGCTACTGTGAGATGTTTCTGCAACAGGCCTTGGAAATCCTTCCGATGCTTTGGTTCTGTATGTTCCCAAGCTCTTGGGAATAGAGCAGAGTTGCTTCCGGTGGGTGAAGTAAGACTGATCCGCCAAATGATATTCACTTGTTTTATGTTCGGGTAATCATTATATGCAATAGTTTTGATTATTACATAGATTGATCAGTTCACTGGACTGTTTGGTTCGAATTTGGATGTGGCTGTCATCACTTGTCTACATTCCCGACACGTGGATCTAACAACACAATAACATTAATGTTATTACTCACTTAATATGAGTGTGCCTAGAAGGTGCAGCAGGATAAACTCAAGTGCTGCTGTAGTTGTTTTTAGTTTTCTGTTCCGTTTGGATTACCCAGAGATCTTTGCACTAGGTGCATGAATCCAATGAGCCATTTTTCCTGCTGCCATTTGCTTCTTGATGCTTCAGCGATGACAGTAAGGGGCGCGACAATCAAGCGCGCCCATCCCTGCATTGGGTTATTTAAAGCACAGTGTGACAACTGAAGTCACGGATGAGGTTTAATGAAGATGAGATCCACTAGCCTAAGTGTGCCCCAGGTGTGTGGGAGCTGATTTGCTAGATTATGGATGTTGTGGGTCTGTATTGAATGCTGGGCAGAAGGAGGGGACTGTAAAGGAGGTATCATAAATGAGTACCATTAAATTGGGTAATAATAACACATGATAATATAGCTCCTAGAAGTGAGGGGAATTTGTCAGGAAGCGCTATACAAGAGCACAAATTATAATTCTAATTATTATTACAGATATCTCAAACTCTAAACTAAACACAACCCATACCTCTACAGCACAACAAACCGCAAACACTTCGCTACACCACAACAGCGAAACAAACCACACATAAGTCTCACATAAGTCTCACCCAACAGCACATGGCGGCTGCCAACTGAAAAACACAACTAGACTCAGCACTCATCACAGCTCCCTTGCTCTTTCTCCCACTCAGTCCTACTAACTTACCCCCCTGCACCCTTGCTTTACAGATTCGCCACAGTGCCAAAACGCCACACAGGTGGCAACAGTACCCGGTATACGAACCGTTAACATAACATATTCCATTATCATAGATTGGAAGGCGCTGCACAGCTCATATTCATTAACCAACATGCTTTTGCAAAGGCAGAGTCATATCCTGAAACTACATCAACATCTCCGTAATAATTCATCTGTTGGGATAGTCTCCCCTGCATTCTTTTGACCGAGTTCAAGCAGATCAGAGCTCTCAGTGCGCCACTCCCTGCTGAAGCAGGGCCAGGCACGCATCGCATGTCATTGCCATCGGATACACTACTTTTGCAGTAATTGCGCATTAGCAGAGGAAAGCCCCACATGGGCCATTACTGCGGTCTCGGCCACACAATCTGCAGAGGACAGAACCAGCACTTAGGAGTTCATCATCCAGGCGATCCTTGAGCGCAGTCACTTCCGGGTGCACGGCTTCAAAACAGAGTGCGGTCTGTCTTCCGGGAGACGGAGTCACGTGTTACCTGCAGGAGATAGAGAGCCGTGCATCATTTGAGGGCGTTTCAGATAACATTTCTCTTTGCCGCACGTATGGTCAGCGCCCTATTTCCACTCCTTGCCCCTGATTGCATGCATACCCGATTTCGCATCACATTTCCGGGTACAAAGAGCCAGCAAGCAAGTGGATAAAGTCATGAACCACTCGTGCAAAAAGGCAGAGCTTGGCAAATTAAGATATGCAAAGAGAGCATGCTGAACACACGGTCACCGTTTCACTAATAATGACAAGTCGTTATTATTCAAGGTAAATGCAAGCAGGGGTGTGACAGAAACTCGTGTAAACTCTACGGTGCAGCTGGGCCCCTCCACTTTCCCGCGCCCACCGATTGACCGAAGCATTCATATCTCCATGGAGGAGTGGGGAGTGTCAGGGGACCTAAACCACACTACACTCGGGTGCTCGCCCCTCACTGCGCTTTGTGTCACTGAGATGATCTGTGGCAAAACCAGCATGGTTTAAAAAGTGGTTCAAATACAGTCAACCTATTAACAAGCACAGTTATCTCTAAAATAAGGAATCCCAGCTCTAGCGTGTTGCTCCTGTTCACAAATAAGTCTACCTTTTGTGCAGCTTTAAGAGTAGTTTAGCTCTTTTTTATATGATATAATGTTAGTAGATTTTCACATAAACACTTATTAAGCGAATAAAGTTAAACTAGTACAATTTTTCTTTTTTTCTCTGTGTTCCATGGTTCAATGGATTTCACTATTTCTAACGCCTTGTTTTCTCCTTGCAACTACAATATACCATCCAATAGAGGGAGCTCCAGGACAGAACAAATAAACTACTTTATGACTTCCAATCGGCATGATGGGTGGTCGTTTTTCTTGGTTTTCAGAGGACAGATTTTCTAATGTAGGGGAACCTAGAAATGTTTATTAATTTGAAGTACGCGCCTGAAAAGCACTAACACATATATCGATATCTACCTTGAAATTAACCTCACAGATTCACAGAACTGGTGATCATGGGAGACCTACAAGTCTTATTTTGGTATTGGATGAAATTCACGGACAACCGAAAATGTATTTTTTCAAAATAAAATAGGAAAAGTGCTTTAAATTACCATATTTGGTGCCATTTAAAAAATAGATATATTGGGGACGACCCCCAAAGAAATGAATGTAGCTCAGTGGCGTAAAGAGCGGGCAGGGGGGCAAGCCGCCCCTCCTGTGGCTCTTTTAAGAGCCAGACCTGATATGTGTCAGTGGGACACCTCTCCCGTTCGGCACCTCAATGAGAGGGTGCTCAAAGGAAAAGGAGTCCCGCTGGCAGGACAATGTGTGCCAAGCAATTCGTGCTCAGGACGCTCATTGTCCTGACAGCAGGACACCTTACCCTTTCCTAAGGGGAGACGTGTCCTGCTGCCAGGACAATGTCCCAAGGAGCTCCTGGCAGCAGAGGGTCCTCACGTTGCTCTGTGTCAACAGAGCATTACAATGTGAGCCATTAGGCACTGATGGGAGGGAGGTGGGGGGACTATTACCAGGGATTTTGTCCCTTTAGAAATGTGAATGGGAGGGAGTGATCAGAAGTGAGAAGGGTGCATAATACTGCAGGCTTTATGAAATAATGACTATGGCTTTAAACCTCAAGGGGGGTTTGTTAAGCTCACATTAATCTGCATGATGCTATGGTGACTTTGCATGCAAGAATGCAGGAAAACACTAAAGCCATACTCGTATTGCTCAACATATTTCTATGACAATGCATGTAGTGTATAGTTTCCTATGAAAGGCTAGTTTATTATGGGATGTGGTTTGATCCCAAGGCATTGCTATAAAGTATTATTTAAGCACAAGAAATGCAAAGCAAAAAATGTATACATCTCTATATCAACTAAACCTGGGAAGATGTGCTCACTTGCTAAATTGTCCACATCCCGGTTTAGCCATTTAACCAAAGTGTGTGATCTTGGGCATCTCATTTAATCACCCCGTGTCTTATCTGCAACTTCTGTAAGTGATTATGATTCACTTCATAGCTTATGTTTATATATCATGATATTATTTAAAAAAGCCAAATGACTATAGAGTTGTTCCATATATATATAATAACGGTGCAATTTAGGTATTTTGCTCCACAAAATGATGTGCCACTTGGCTTACTTATGGCAATTTATTCTAAAGTCACTTGTATGGTGCTTCCAAGTATCAAAGACTTATGATGCCCCTTGCAATGCCCTTTTCTATGAAGTCCCAGCTGCTGTTGCAATCCATAAGCAAATTAGGAGGTTTGCATGTATTTTCCTGATAGATAAGTTTCCTGTATCTGTCAGGATCCTGCAGTTTTTCTTTTTTTACATCTTAAAATGCCATCTGCCACTAATGTACCAAAAAAGTAGATTGGGGCAGGGGTGGGCTTTTTGGGAGCACGAATGAGACTGTTTTCAATTGCGCACACTGCATTTGGGCGGAAACTAGCAGGACTTGTTTTGGTGGCTCGCTTTCCCCGCACTCTTGCAATGCTGGATACTTACCTGGTGTAGCCTCCTTGTCACTCTCAATTTTGTCAGTGAGGCACAAATAGTTAATTCACAATAAAATGATATTTGATATGGTTCAAAAGCCTTATAACACATCAAACATGGGCACTGAGGAATTATCTTCCTTATTGCCTTCAGCAAAGAGGCACTAAGAGTGCCCGATACACTGAGTGCACTGATTGTGTTACTGGTAATTGTGCCCAGTCTGTAATTACTGATGTTTAATTTTTCAGGACCTGCAGAGCAGGGTAATCAGTCATCCGAAGAAGGTGAGCTGCCCAGCATCTCATGCCCATCATATCTGAGCCTTTAAATATTTCAGAATATTCATCTCAATCCAACCAATTCAAGCATTCCTCCATCATGTATCATCAGTGTATCGAAGTGTTGTCTCACACCATCGTATATGTTACCACTTTCAATGTGCTCTGTACCTGATTTTTTTCAACATCAAAAAAGGTGGACAAGCGCGGCAAGGTGTCAAAGAGTGTGCGCTCCGTGGCGTCCGAGGCTTCCGACAATGTGGAGAAGGACAGGTTCATGTGAGGCATCAGGGAGGAGATCCACAGCTTGCTGCAAGAGAAAAGGGCAAGTGGGTGCTTAGGCAGATAAAGAGTCTGTCATCAGCAGTGTTGTCTGACTGCGCACCCACTCACAAAGGGCTTCTGATGGTCGCCAGTGCATTCACGTTTGGTTGTCACTGGCCATATTGTGCCTGCTTCAGGAACCCATATTCTGGCCAAGCAAAAATCACTCTGCATGCACATTCCCTCCAGTGCCCATGCCGCTAGCGGTGCCCACCCATTCAGAAGTTCCCTTGGTTCGTCTGGACTGGGCGACCGGTTATTTTAAATTAAAAAAACCTTGTTATAATTTATCAATTCCAAACCAAGCCCCCAAGAAGCAATGCAATTGACCTGCCTTTGATGGTATGCCTCCTTGCTCTTCCTGAAGTGTAAAGCTCTCCACTGAACCCCAGCTTCCTTTTCTTGTGCTAGTACATGCTACTGTGCAGCAGAGTCTGGGTGTAGAGGGGCACTTGCAAGCTATCTCCTGACTGGACGTTCATCTTTTTTAAATGGAACAGTGGATCCAATGAGGCACAACCACAAGACGTCAGACAACTGACGCGACTCCTTGTGTTGCTCTATGTTCTCCTGCCTCTTATATGAACCATCTGCTCGGGATTCCGGAGACCAAAATGGTAGATTTGACACCACAGCCTGATTTCACAGGAACTTTCTCGCTTAATCAATAATGGCAAGTTTTTCTGGCTGTACTGGGTAGTAATGGCCAATTGCCTAGGTTAACAGGTTCACAGGTCTCAGCGCACCATAGAATATTCTGCCTATAGTGGACATCCCAAAAGGTCTCAATCAGAGGGGTTGTTTAGCTGATAACGAGCAAAGACGGATCTTATGGGACTCCATATCCTGAGGGACTCCATGGGAATGGGAACTTACTGGCACTCCGCCACCCTTAATATCCTGGCAATACCGGGATATCAGGCGGCAGAGATGGTAAAGACTGTTTGCCGGTATCCCGCAGGTAATACCAGCAGGATACCAGCAAACTTAGAATGAGGGCCCTTGGCCCACTCACTTTGTGTTGGACCATCCCTGACACATTTTTCATTGTCGTTCCTTTTTGGTTTTTAGTAATTTCTCCTAAACTATAGGCCTTTTACCAGCCCTGTCCAGAGACTATCTTTGAACAAAATCTTGGTTGGACACGATCTTTAGTTGTCTTGCTTGAATCATAGGGGTCGGAATGGGGTTGGCCTAAGCTTAAATTAAGGTCTGACACCATTTTGGACTTCAGAACTGCCTGGGACACGTGCACGGTTTTCTTTCCTCTCCCCTAAACCGCATTTTCCTTTTCCTGCTTCAACCTGGGTCTCTCTGTTGTCTCAACGTGTTAATGCAAAGTCAGAAAATGGTCGTGTTGGCATGTAAAGCTCTGTGCTATAACTGTAAGTCCTTTGTTCCTTGCAATTTGCCACTTTGTAACCCTTGCAATGCTAACAGGAGCAGTACACCCAAACCTCCCTGTCCCCAGTGAGATCACGTGAGATGTGACCTAGGGGTGGTCAGAGCTGAAGGAAGGGTGTGCCCAAGGAGTCCGGCATGTGAGAAGAACCACATAGAAAAAAGCCAGCATCCTGGTTACAGTGATGTTAATGGAAAGAACCAACAAAGAACCTCCAATGATTAATGAGTATTGTATTGTATTTTGTTATTTATATAGCGCTCTTTCCCCACTTGTGTGGCCTCAATGCGCTTTTCCTTGTTGAATGCCCTTGGTGACCGTAGTCGATGTCGTTAGAGAGTTCTGGGGGGGTTAGTTTAGGAGATACGTGTGTGCATGTTGCCATTCTAGGACTTGGGTGTCTGGCAAGGCTCGACTAAGCAGCCGGAGAGAGGTCAGACACATGGGTGGGTGCTGTTGAGGGTTAGAGATAGAATGCTATTGTTTAGAGCAGGGGTATCCAACCTTTACGTTAGCTAGAGCTACTTGTAGTGGAGGCCAACAATGGAGAGCTACTACTGGGTGATATCGGGGTGGGGATATTTATAAACCTCTGAATTTTTACCAATATTTTTTTGGCTCGATTTTTTCCCCTCTATAAACAGATGGAATAACATATGCCCTCACAAATATATTAAGAACTTCAAAAACCTCTTTGTTGCATTATTATTTATTAGTAGCTGTCTCAAAAAGACAGATATTTGTTGGACTACCACACAAATAACCTATCATTTTAGTGCCCCTTCCTTTGCGTTTTATACAGCTTTCTACATGCTAGGCTCACTATTGTTTTCCAAATGTGCATTTCACACTTCCATAAAAAAACAAAAGTAATTTCCAAATTGAAAAATGCTGCTTGCATTCACGAGTTTTCTTTGAATTTTTTTTTTTGTCAAACACAACACATACTCCATTATTTGCCGGTAAGATAGCTCAGCAGGTTGAGTGCTCGCTGCTGCTATCTGAGCGTGATCTGTAGGTCGCACGTTTGAATCCTGGCAAGGCCAACTCAGCCTTTCATCCTTCTGAGGTCGATAAATGAGTACCAATTTCGGTTGGGTGATATTGCATGTAAATATGTGCTCTGTAAAGCGCTTTGCATTAAGGCGCTATATAAATAACACACCGTTATCATTATTTGTGTGCCCCTCGGTGTTTAAGTACAAGTTATATTTATAAAGATGTTATATGCTTGTCAAACTGGTTAATCATAAATAAATGCTTCTGTTATGCTGACAGCAGTTTTTAGGAAATTAAACTGTGGGTTCATGGGTGCCAACTTTTGATTTTCACTACAGGGGCCGAAATATCCCCAGCTCAGCCCTGAATATAAGCAAGCAACCAGCCCAACCCATACCCTGGCCAAACACATTTTATAGCACTTTTTTTATAAGGCATTGCAAAAAGTCATATGATTAACAACCTGCAATCTCTCCAACATCTGATTATCAACTGTGAAAGTCTGAAATCCCTTTGTTTTAAATATATTAAATCTTATTACAATACTGTTGATATGATATGAACATTTTAGCTGGTATATGGGAGACTTTTCTTATAGGTGATGATATCAATTTGATATATTTTATAGTGGTGTCCGGTCAAATGGTCAAAAATAAAATATCGAATGACCATTTGATTGAAAGTGAAATGGTCGGAAAAAAATGGTCGATTTTTTTTATTTATTTATTTACATATATTTTTAGTTTTGTTTGGTAAAAAAAAAATTAATATATAAAATGGGGGGTTGGGGCGGAACCCCCCATAAAAAAAAAAATAAAAATAAAAATAAATCGACCATTTTTTCGACCATTTGACTCTCGATCAAATGGTATTCGATCATTTGGTTTTCGACCAAATGACCTGCAACCTTTTATAGTCTCATTTTATTTAAAAATTGTGGATATTTTTAAATGTCTTGTATAGTGTGAATACAAATATTCTTTAGTTACTTGATTTATATTTTAAACATGTAATGTAAATAGATGTAATGTGCAACATGTTATACAAAGCAAATATTGGCTAAAAGTATATCAATAAAAAATCTTGAAATCTTTTAGGGCTTTCGGGAAGGAACCTGAGGTGAGTGAGTGGTTAAGGATTACGCAAGCGACAATACCTGCAATGGTGAAAGTTAGTATTTTCTTGAGCAAGGTTGGTGGGCACGGGTCTTCCGGAGTGCCTGACGGGCAGCTGGTCGCTGCCAGTGACAGGAATTCCTGGTTATGATGAGAGAGAAAGAGTCAAATGAAGATTGTGATTTGGGTCGGTGTGTGTGGGGTGCTGCAGGCATCTGGGCGGTGGTGGTAGGGTTTTTAGTTTGGCGACAATGGTGTTGTGTCTTTCATTGGCGGCCTTGTAGAAGTGGAGCAAGAGAGTGTCGCATAAGGCTTGGGAGCTTGGGATGATCAGGTGAGAACATGAGGGTGATTTGAATTCTGCTATGATTTTATGTAGTTCCTTACTTGGGTTGCGGGCATTTTGGTTTTGGTTCCCATAGAATGATTTCTTGCTTTTTCTGATTTCCGATATCTGTAGGTTCTGGTTGTCCTTGCTAGGGCGATTTTGTTTTGGGCTGAAGGGTCAGCTCTCCAGGCTCGTTCCAAGCGATGCTTGAGAGTAGTTTTGAGGGGTTTGAGATTGGGGGAGAACCACTTCGGCGATGCTCCACATCTCTGCGAGGAACATTTTGACGGGGTGAGGGGTTTGAGGGCATTGGTAAGCCAGAGGTCAAAGGAGTGAATTGCCAGTGGTCCTTCCGCTAGGGAGAGTGAATTGAGGGAGTTGCGGAGTGAGAGTTCAAGATCTGGGGAATTACCACTTTGTTCCATAATGGAAAAGTGGAGGGGTCAGTTTGTGTAGGTTGTGTTGGGTGTTGGCCGCTGACCCCAATGTTGAGCGGTATGGTGAAACAGAGTACTGAGGGATCAGACCATGACAGTGGGCGCAGGGGTTGGGACAATATGTTTGTGGTGCTGAATATTGCATCAATGGTGTGGCCTCTCATGTGGGTGGGAGTGGATGTGTGATGTTTCAGATTGAGTGTTTCTAGACTGTCTGTAAGTGACCTGGTCATGGGGTTTGATGGTGAGTCGAACCATGTGTTGAAGTCTCGTAGGATGGTGAGAGTTGGGTGTTGGATGAGGTTGGCGGCCAGAGCTTCACCAAATGTATCTGCAAGTTTTTATTATAGCCGGGGGCAGGGGGTGTCTATAAATGAGTAGGAAGCTGTGTGAGGTGGATGGAGCAAGTTGGAGTTTTACCAGGAGGGATTCGTAATCAGTGGTGAGGGTGGAGGTGTCCTTGGTTAATAGCTTGAATTGGTCTTTGTATAATATTGCAAGTCCGCCTCCCCTACGAGATCTGTTCCGAACGGTGAGAATGTAGCCAGGTGGGAAGCTCTTGTGCGCGAGAGGTTCGCAGTCATCCGAGAACCAGGTCTCATTAATGAAGAGGATGTCTGGGTTTTCGTCTGTGATGAGGTCAAAGATGTGGAGTTTGTTTTTGGAAACAGACCTGTCGTTGATGAGGGTGCAGGATATTTGGAGGGATGCCTTAATGGGTGGAGGGTGGGTGGCGTTTGGGGGAAGAGCGAGGTCTGGTGTGGTGAGATGCAGTGAGGGGGGAAGGAAAAGGGTGAGGTGGAGTGTGGGGATGGGGGAGTAGTTGGAGTGAGTGGACTAGGGAGGTAGTGGAAGAGAACTAGGACTGGGTTGGGTGTGGGCGGTGAGGTTTTGCTCCTATATTGCGGTGGTAGGGGTTGCAAACTGTGTCGGAGGGTGGGAGATGCTAAGGGGGGGCAATAGGTGACTGCGGTATCGCTCTTTCCTTGCATTATGTGTGGTCATGGGAGTGTGGGAGAGAGTGGGTGGTTCTCTGGTGAGTGGAGTGTTGGCTAGAGCTTCTCTTGCTGCGCTAAGTGAGGGGAAGTGTGAGGTGGTAGTGGTCTAGATGGTTGGGGGGAATGTGAGTGTGCTGTGTCAGGGATTGTGTGTTCCGTGGGTGGGAGCTATCTGGTCTGTTTCTCCAACTTGCTGCTCTTAATTGTGCAGATCGAGATCTACGGGTAGGTGAGAGAGTGAGAGTTTGAGACGGGAGGGTATGGGTGGGGTGGGGGAGAGAGGGGAGATGGATGCCAGATGGATGTGTGCTGTGGAAATGGGGTGGGCTGTGTGGCAATGGGGGTAGAGAGCAGCTGTGGGGGTTGTCAGTGGGGTGGGAGGTGCGCCCTGGAACTGGACGGGTATGGCCAGTGAGTGGCATGATGCCTCGATGACTGTGTTAAGGATTGAGGACAAAGTTTCGCGATGCTGGTCGAGTGCCAGGTAGAACAGGACTTCCTTTGTGTGTGAAACAAGACACAGCTAGAATTGAGAGTCCTGCAAAGAGGGAAAGGGCTTACCCCTGACAATGCAATGTATGCACAAGACTAAACACTGCTACCTAACTGTGCAATATGTGAACAGGACTGGACACAGCTAGAATGCAATTTGTGTACAAGGCTAAACACTGCCACCTAACTGTGCAGTATGTGAACAGGACTAAACACAGCTACCTAACAATGCAGTGTGTGTTCAAAACGAAACAGCTAGCTTTGAGAGTCTTGTATAGTGGGAGAGAGGCCTACTCCTAATAATATAGTTTGTGAGCAAGACTAAACACAGCTGCCTAACAAGGCAGTTTCTGTACGAGCTTTAGACACAGATTTGAGAGTCCTGTATAGTGCGAGAGGCCTAACCCTAACAATGCAATTTGTGAGCAAGACTAAACATAGTTACCTAACAATGCAGTGTGTGTACAAGAGTAGCAACAGCTAGAATTTGAGAGTCCTGTATAGTGGGAGAGAGGCCTACCCGTAACAATGCAATTTGGGAGCAAGACTAAACACAGTTATGTAACAATGCATAGTGTGTACAAGAGTAGCCACAGCTAGAATTTGAGAGTCCTGTATAGTGGGAGAGAGGCCTACACCTAACAATGCAGTTTATATACAGGGCTAAACGCAGCTACCTAACAATGCCATTTTTGAACAGGACTAAAACACAGCTACCTAACAATGCAATTTGTGTACGCGATTTAAACACAGCTAGATTTGAGAGTTCTGTATAGTGGGAGAGAGGCCTACCCCTAACAATGCAATTTGTGAGCAAGACTAAACACAGTTACCTAACAATGCAGTGTGTGTACAAGAGTAGCCACAGCTAGGATTTGAGAGTCCTGTATAGTCGGAGAGAGGCCTACTCCTAACAATGCAGTTTGTGTACAAGGCTAAACGCAGCTACCTAACAATGCAATTTGTGTACGAGATTTAAACACAGCTATATTTGAGAATCCTGTATAGTGGAAGAGAGAGGCCTACCGATAACAATGCAATTTGTGAACAAGATTAGACGCAGCTACCTAACAATGCAATTTGTGAGCAAGACTAAACACCTCTATCTAACAATGCAATTTGTGAACAAGACTAGGCACAGCTACCTACAATGCAATTTGTGAGCAAGACTAAACACAACTATCTAACAATTCAATTTGTGAACAAGGCTAAACGCAGCTACCTAACAATGCAATTTGTGAACAGGACTAAACACAGCTACCTAACAATGCAATTGGTATACAAGATTTAAACACAGCTGGATCTGAGAGTCCTGTATAGTGGGAGAGAAGCCTACCCCTAACAATGCAGTTTGTCTACAAGGCTAAACGCAGCTACCTAACAATGCAATTTGTGTATGAGATTTAAACACAGCCAGATTTGAGAGTCCTGTATAGTGAGAGAGAGGCCTACACCTAACAATGCAATTTGTGAACAAGACTAGACGCAGTTACCAAACAATGTAACAACATTATGAGGAATGATTATGAATGAGGGACAGACTGATAGACTACAGTCCTCAAGCGAGCTGGAAATGCACTTTTTAGATCTCTTTGAAGCTCTTTTACTCAACTATTGAGTCAACACTAAGTAAGTCATGGGCCTATTTGTGCAACAATTAAATCTGTTTGAACCTTACCTCTCGAGTCCTGAATTGTCTGTTGACCCCTGCGCCGTGACAAAGTTAAAAACCATATTCCTTCTCTCGTTGCTTGCCACAATCATTATTTTAAGTGGGATAATATGTCAAGACTGGAGGCCAGCATTATGCTTCAACTTCTTTATTACTACTCTTTAGCAGTTTCAACAAAATAACTGAAAATAACTGAAAATGACTTCAACTACAAATTTTCTGGTTTTTTTTTTCAAACATTTCCCTTTGCTCTCTGTGCTTCTGTAGTCCTTGGCAATTCCTGCCCTGTCTACATGTCTCTTCCTGTCCTTCACTCCTCTTCGTTTCCTGCTCTTCAGCAAGATAAGTGAACTTTTTACAGCAGAGCGCTTTAATATGACAGTTATGCATAATTTATGTATTAGTATAAGGACACAGCGCTAAGATAATAGAGATAAGCTCAGGTGTAGTTTACAGCTTTGATTACAGAAGAACGCAGTGTGTTCATTTGCATTACCTCACGAGGAGCAGCGTTCACCAATTCGGCGGACAGCCAGCAAAGTGAGGTCAGCGGGTATAGAGAGTATCCCATGATATCAGTGCGAGAGGCACAAGCACGCAACAGAGGAGAAACGGGGCCCGTGTCACATTACTGACACAGCCGGGGGCCCGTTTCTACATCTGCAAGACCTACAGGAGGGCATCAGCACCCACACAGAAGGAAATAACGAGCGAGCTCGGGCACGGCGGTGCAGAGAACTGCAATTAATACAGTGAACATCTCATGCGAACAGCAATAAAAGCCCAGCACAAAACCAGTAAGAAGTGGAAAACAGCATGCATGAAAGAATGTGAGGATTCACTCACAAATAAATCATAAACCACTTGTTGGTGAAGCACACTATAAAAGGACAAGATCCTTGAAGAAACAGCACATGAAAAGAGAATAACGGGCAACCAAGAGGAAACACTCTCAAAGCAACGTTAGAGACACAATACTGAGAAGAAGGTGTTAGCCACACAAACAAAAATAATGAAAAAACTTCGAGAGCAACGCAGCAGTGGACGAGCAAATCAGCCTGCAAGTTCAGGTATCGGCACAGAGCACCCAGACACCGTGAGAATGTCAGACTATGAATGGAGCGAGGAAGAGCAGGCGCAAGACCTAGCTTACAGATTCAGGGAGGGGCTAGGAAGCTTGTTAGTGGATGCAGTGGTGCAAGGGGTCAAGCCCTTGCAAGATAGGCTGGCTCCACTAGAGTCAATCCCAACAAGATGCATAAAAGCACTGAGTTAAAGCAGAGCACGTCCACCAAGATCTCAGAAATAGGCCTTAAGGGGAGTACCGAGACCTGTAAGAGGAAAGCCTCTGCTGACTCCGGGGTCGCAATCATGGGTGAGCAAAGATGCCCCAGAGGCAGCTGACACTTTCAGAAAGTTATGGAACATTTGGTTGCAGAGACGAGTGGTGTCAAGCCTCATGAAGGGGAACATTATATGGGAAATGCAGACATAGACTTAGAAGAGGAGTCACCAGAAGCCACATTGTCTTCACAGGATGAAGAAGGTAAGCCGGAGGAAGATTGAGCAAGGCCCTCCAGAGGCAAAAGAACCTGGAAAGAGAAACAACTGGAGTTTGACGGTGAAGAAATATCGGACATGTTCGAACTAGATAACATCAGGAACCTCAGATCGTAAGACCGGCAGCCATCCACCTGAGTGTCTAAATACATGACACAGAGGCTTAGGAAGGCGCTAGACAAGGACACGAGGCAGCACATGAGGGCAGAGTGTCCCCGTCCAGACCTGCCGGGCAAAGTAGCAGAGGCACCTGAGTTAGACGCCAAGATGTTAGCATTTGTCACCAAAACAGATAAAGACCCATGCAAGGGTATGGACAGGTCTTGGAGAAGCTGCCAAGAGAAGGTGCTGGACCTTGCAGGCCCATTGGCAAAGATCATGGACCTAGTGGAGTGAGCCTAAGACACCAGAGAGGAAGTAGACACAGACACTCTAGCGAATTTGGCACAAAGAGCAGTATGCCGGCTCAGGAACGCGAACTGCACAATATCTTCAGAGAGGAGGAGAGGACTCCTGCTGAAGATAGATGCAAAACTGAGCGACCTAGCCATTTACGAGGCGAGTGAAGCAGTGCAGGCCCTCCTTTTCTGGGAGACCTTTGGCAAGGAGATGGGGAGGTTCATGGGGAACTACACCTCTGTTGGAAAAGCACAAGCCTCAATCAGGAAAATGTTCCCGAACAGAGTTTTTGCAGGTACTGGCCGCTAAAGAGGTCGAACAGCTGCTCGCTTTCAGGGAGCGAAGAGACCTTAGAGCAACAGGGCCCACTACTTCTTCCCCACCAGACGATGGTTCTGTTAGGTAAGAATTGATGGAGTCACACTGTGTGAGTCTACACAACACTTATCTGCTTGGTATTAGGTAAGCCACCTTTTGGTAAAGGCCTGTACTACACAAGTTGATAGTGTGACTGAGCAGCCAGGCCAATCTCAAGAGGGGTAAATGTGAGCTGTACAAATGAAATCTGTAAATACAAGTAGCCAAGTAACACTTACACTCAAGGTTTCCGTTATAAATAGTTATTTATTTAATGAATATCAATGTTTCAATAAGCATTCTTTAAAAAGGCAATTCTTGTAACAATGTAAATATACTTTCAAATTACTTTTCAGAATCCAAACAAGTTAGTGGATAATCCTTGGAAATGCTTCTTACACAATTCCTACACCCTGGGGTGACTTCAATCACAAGGACAGCAATGGCATTTATATATCTCACTAGTATACTTTGCAGATTTTGAGGTTGCAGAAAGGAAAGGTTAGGGAAGGAAAAAGGTTAGACAGTTTCTCAGTATATGTGAGGACAACTAAATCTTCCAATGAAATCTAGATAAGCCTTTCCCAGCAGTAAAAGTCTACAACAAGCTACCACCTACGAGGGCCACACAGTATCAAAGTCTATGGACTAGAAGAGCCTTCAGGGAGCCAGGACAGCCAAAGTCAATTGGAACAAGGTCTATGGATCTAATGCACTTCTTAAATCAAAGTCTTGCACAAAGTTAGAGAGTTTGTAGAAAAATCTCTTGTAGGGTCACAAGCTGTTAAGACTTTGAGGAGAGAGTTGAAATCAACTCTAAAAGGTAAGCCAGTGCAATTTCCCACTGAGAAGAGTGCAGCCAAAAGACAATGAGGTAAGTACCCCAAGCCTAAACAGTACCTCTTGTTTGAAGAAGAGTGGTCCAGCTGGAGTTCGGCTTACTACAGAAGTGCAGACTCTGTTTCTTGAGCCTCATTCGCGGGGACAAGAGGGAGGACATCTGTAGGGCTCCTGCGGCGGGACTTGGGCGGTCGTCGGCAGATACGGGCACTTTTCGGTTCAGCAGCACTTTGCGGTTTCAGCGCTTAGCAAAGAGCAAAGTTGCGGATCTTGGATACTGGTTGGACTCTCTTTGCTCCCTCAGTCCTGTACTCTGGTGAGGGGACTCTGGATCTGGAGGTCCTGCTTTTGGATGGTCCTTAGGAGTCTCCTGGAGCTTCTAGCCAGATTTGTTCTGCGGCAGACATTGCACTTGATTAAGGACACTCGACCCCTGGCATTGGGTTCTTACAGCAACGAAGAAGCACAGCCAGTCGGGGATGGTGGTCCAGTGGAGTTCGTCTCGGGGTTAGTTGGTCCTACTAACCCAAGGGAAAAGGTTGTTCTTTCCGGAGCTTCTCTGTCAAGGTGAAAAAGGAGATCAGCACAGCAGTAGGGCTTCACCGGGCTATTCAAAGGTCCAGGAGGATGCAGCAAGCTTCGTTAACGGTTTCTTTGTCGGGTGTTTCTCCCAGTGGTCGACTCTGCATGTAGTCCCAAAACCCTCGCCTGTTAAGCAGGTTTCTTCCATTCATGCACAGCCTAGGCTGTCAATCACACAGCAGGGTGGCTGTCCTAAAAGGACAGCGCAGTCAATCAGGACTAATTGCATTCAGGCATTCCTAGAGACAAAGAACAGGGGAGTTTGGGACCCTCCCTCACATTGTGTCCTTCCAGACACACTGGAGATAGAGGCGGGCTTCAGGGTTGAAGCCCACTAAAGGCAAAACAAACAAAGGGCTCAAATTGGCCAGCTCGATTTTTGATTGTATTTAGGACACCAGATCCTGATAAAATCTAGGTGCATGCCAAAAATCTCAAAAATCAAAGTGGACAATTTTGAGATATTTGGACCAAAACATATTTTTCCTATGACAAACATTCATGAAGATGTTCAAAACATAATGAAAACAAAAGGGCCTCATTAGGATTATGGCGGTAAGGCAACAACGGCGCCGGTATCCCTACGGCACTGTTGCTACCGTACCGCCATACTAGGACTTCTGCTTGCGGGTGCCCTTGCAGCCACCTGGTCTGACCAGGTAGCTATACCGGCACCCGCGAGCAGAACATGACGTTATAAACGGTACCACTGCTACCATCCTCCCCATTCCTATTGAGCCCTATGGGGGCTCAAATGGGAATGGGGAAGTAACGGCTTCGACACCTGCACAAGGGGAATTACCGGATCCGCCAAGGTCAGAATGGCCCAGTGATTCCCCTTTTGCGGGTGCCGGAGCCGGATGCGAGTAAAACCGGCAAGGCTACCTCCAACCCTTTAATGAGGCCCATTTTTTTATTTTTTTTAAATAGGAAGAGGTTCATGGAACACTCTGAAATTGTACATGTAGGGGCAGATGCCTCAAAAATCTATTATTTATTTATAATCAAAGAAAATAACCTCAAAGTAAGATTACAAAACACTTTACAGTAAAAACAGTAAAAAGCAATTCAATAATAGGAATGAAAAACTACATCAAGTAAAGGGGCATATGTAGGGGTTAAAAGCATTTATCAACCAACCTGCATTATAATTATACATCAGGTACCTAACTTAAACAATCCTTCCATATCAGGTAACTAGTTCCAGAGCCTGAAGCGTTCAAGATATGAGTAAGGGCCTGAAAGGTGGCATAGGAAGTCTCAAAATTCACCTGCACAAGTTTTGGCTTCAGCCAACGGATAGGTAACATGCAGTTTAAAAGCACACTTTTGGGTTAAAGGTTTGAAGTCAAAGTTAGGGGTGTACACCCAATTCCACCACACTAGAGGTTATGCAGTGGGGAATCCTAGGCTAGACCTCTACCATTCACAGCAAGGAAAGGGTAGTTTTAGGGAGTGGACTTTCTGCCCATGCACTTCCTAAAGGGTGAAGGGGACTCTGATTTGTATGAAGCCACCACTGGGCTACTCACTTTTGTCATTGATCCCAGTGGTGGGGGTCCTGAGCTCACGGATGCAATGGATGGAGTAGGTGTTGGCTTGGGTCCAGCTAGGCAGTGCTTTCAGTCTCCGGTTATAAAGCATTAATATCAGCAGATTTGGAGCAAGATGGTCCGGACACCACAGGACAGCAGCCACAATGATTCCCATGGGGAAAATGGACCCCAGGACACAGAAGACAAAGTACAGTGGTGACGAAACCCTGACCTGGGATCAGTGGGCTCTGCTCAAGGTGGCAGCAAAGAACAAGTTCCAGGCAGTGCCCTCTTTAGGCAGGAGAGCAGCTGATCAAGACAACAATACAAGGATTTCCTGAGCTACAAGCCGAGAACCTGCAGAGTCCCAAGCCCCAGCTCAAGACATGGTTACAGCAGAGATTCCCAGTCAAAGGATGGTTAGCCCACAGGATGGTCGTGAGGCACTTCTGAAGTCCACCACTGGCAGGAGGCTGATGTAGGGTGCAGTACTGATGTCACCAGTCCAAGGGTGGAAAGTACTTTTGTGGCTCGTGCCTGACTGCGGGAGAGGCAGCAAAGTTTTACTAATGGGTGGCTTGGGCAATGCTGGTTCACTTCAGCAGCAATTCACCAGGTCTTCATTGCAGCAGTCTTCAAGTGTGTGGATTCCTGGCTTCAGTGGTCCCAAGCTCCCCTTCTTATTCAAAATCCAGAATGGGAGGATGACCCAGCCTGCCGAAGGAAAACATCTGCACCATTCAAACACGTAAGGGCTGTCCAATCATAGACAGCCACTTAACTCAGATATGCCCAGCAGTAAACATCCCCTGGAAGAAGTGTTGATTGAGGCCAGACAGTCCCAAGCCAAGTTTCAAACAGTTCAGTCACACGATGCACTTGCCTTGGAGTCCTGAGCAGAATCACAGAAACGTGCATGTCATTATATTGGACGTTTCTGACTTGAGAGGGCTGGGTGATGGCCAAAAAACCAGAAGGGTAAAGGACAGGTCTTAAACCACATGGGAAGGCCATTTTGAGTATATGGTACTAAAATCAGCGTCATGCTGTAAAACAAATGGCGCATGGTAGTAGACCGGAAACAGGTGGAACATGGTTCCCTGCTGCCAGCCAATCCTAGGCACATTCCAAAGGCATAGAAAATGTTGCCAGACAAAGGGCAAAAAAAATAAATAGAAAGTACCCCTATAACACTCCACTTAAGGTGGGGTGGCTACAAAACAAAAACACAGGAAAACATCAATAGGAGAAACAATCTATCTGCTCTGTCCAGTGTCCCCACAATAAATGAGTTGAGCACATGAGTGAAATCAAAATGGCCTTACCTTTGTGAAAAGTAGGTCAGGGTTCCAGGACATAGACAAATATTCTGAGGGTCCTATTGAAATCAATGGTAGGAAAACTGAAAAAAGAAAAATGTCCTTAACATTATGAAACCCTTGTCGGAGTGGTAGCACCTACTCATCGGAGAAACTCACACTATGTGTAGAGCTGTCCACTTACCCAAGTCCCCACCCACTCCTGGGCTTTTACACCCAAGTGTTCCTTACATCTTCATTCTCGGGTTAACCATGTTCTGGGCAGTGATGCCAGAAAATCTAATAGTTAATTACTGGGACAGCTGATAAATGAACTACTCTGTGTCCTTGCATTTCCTTCATTTCGTGTAATGCTGTACTTTCCAAGTACCTTTCCCAATATTTAAGAGAGAAAGGATAGTCTGACATTCAAAGAGACTTCTACTTGCCATCATGAGTGCATAGGACTCCACTGCTGTTATTATTTCTTTACTGTTGCTCTTATTGTTCTTTTATATGTCTGCAATTAGCTGTGCAATGCCAAGCTCTGTGGTATTTTCACGCTTAAAATATTCAATATATGAAATCAGCCCTACAGATAACGGGTGTATCGGCTACTTTTACTCCCTAAAAATAGTCAAATACTCCCAGAAAATAAAATAGGGAGTAAGAATACTCCCAACATAAAATGGGAAACTGTCACGTAGAACCTTGTGCCCCTCAGTAGACCAACATAAGTCAATACATATGTTTGAAGTAGTAGTACACATCCTTCCACAGGCAGAAACTGCTATTATTACTGCCTGATCGGAAGAAGTAAACCTGTTTCTTTTAATGTGCATGAATAATTAGGTGCATGCCAGTTAAATCATTTTTATTTGCTTATAAAATACTCACCCCTGGGAAATGGACTTACATGTTTACTCCCTAAAATAAAATTCTACTCCCAACTTTAAAAAAATAGGGAGTAAAATCCTCTACATTCCAAATCTTATCTGGACCACTGTATGAAATTAGTTCAAGTGCATGCTGCTTCTTATCTCCTTGTGAACACGCCCCCAGTACACCTTGTCCCCTTGTGTAAATGAGCCTCTGTATGCAACTCCCACTCGTGAACGGAAGCTGTGCGTCTTCTATCAGTGTCCTGCCACCTAGTGCTCCTATACACGCACCGCACTGCAGGTACATGTTCCTCTGTCCCAGTGCTATGTCTTCCACACCTCTTACCCAAGTGCGCCCTTCTCCTCCGTGGTGCTCCTCGCACATGCTCATTCCCCTCATTGCTCCCATCCCCAGTGTTCCAGTCCTTCGGTGTTCGTTACACCCACACCTCATTTGGCATAATGCGTCTTCCTCCCGTGCACATTGCACCCCACCCCAGGCTCCTGCAGCACCAACCCTTCCCTCTGGGTTTACACAAAGTCCCCTATCCTCTGGGCAAATTGGAAAAACCAGGACATTAAACAAAAATACTGTTTTGGTTTCACAGGTAATTCATTGTTCATTATGTTTTATCCCCCCCTTGTGCACCTCAACCTCTCTTCTGTACCTTACCCCCTGCTCCCTGCTTGTGCAACTTGCTCCAGGGATCCTCGCTCCAGCGCTCCTCCCCCCACTGTGCTTTTCCCCCAGTGCTCACTTCCCCACAGTGATCCTTGCCCTAAGGGATGGCCCTGGTTTTGGGCTCTTTTCATTCCATGATCTTTACATCACCTTTTAACTTTCAGGGTCTTTACACCAACACCAATGCTCTGATGACTTGTTATCACTTTTGAGACTATGAGCAGCCATTAGGGACGTGAATCATCAATGGCCGCTCACACAGAAGATTGAATAGCTTATTATCAGCCCAGATGATGAATCTACTGTTGAGTGTCACATCATTTCCTGCTTCCTCGCTTCCTCTGCTATTTCTCTTGTCATTATTCGCCCTCTGGGCATTCTCCTTCTTGTGAGCTTTGCCCTCTCTACAGTATCACCGGTGTGCAACGCCCTTTTTGCATCCTAGCCCCCTTGTGCAAATGGCCCTCATTGTGCATCTCCCACTTGTGAACTTACCGCCAATGTTCCCACCCCCATGTTGCCATCTCACTATCTATAATTCCCTTAAGAAATCTCACCATGTGGCAATTCTCTTAAGAAATCTCACCATGTGGCAATTCTCCTAAGAAATCTCACCATGTGGCAAGGGATCTCACCATGTGGCAATTCTCTTAAGGAATCTCACCATGTGGCAGTTCTCTTAAGAAATCTCACCATGTGGCAATTCTCTTAAGGAATCTCACCATGTGGCAGTTCTCTTAAGAAATCTCACCATGTGGCAATTCTCTTAAGAAATCTCACCATGTGGCAAGGGATCTCACCATGTGGCAATTCTCTTAAGAAATCTCACCATGTGGCAATTCTCTTAAGGAATCTCACCATGTGGCAGTTCTCTTAAGAAATCTCACCATGTGGCAATTCTCTTAAGAAATCTGGACTTTTGCTTAATTTATACATTTGTTGGGGTGTTTATGTTTGACTTTTCCCACACGTAAAATGTAAACAAAACATACACGGTTTTTTTCTAGATCCTCAGATGAAATATAAACAAACCACAGAACTTTATTTTAATTTCTTTTTAAATTATGTCTTTTTCGTTGTGTAAGTCGGGTTCAAAGTTTGGCTACCTACATGTCACTCATATTGGCGTATGCGGCGTCATGAGCAGCGGATGGCAAAGGGTCAGTTATGGTTGTTGCACGTTGGTGGTGGCACGGTTATAGTTACTTTTGAAACCATAGCTGATAAAATAGTTGCATTTTGTTTTTTTGTGCTGCAACCAGACTGTTCTTTTATTTGATCGTTTTTTTAATTAAGCCAAATTAACTATTCCATCACTTTCAAAAAGGGTTTTCACTGATATACCATATCGGCAGCACGCAATGGGTGAAGTCTATGGCTGGTGTGTACCAAAGGCCATGCCCAAGGCCCCAACGTGTCACACAAAGGGGGCACAAGGTCTGGCCTATAGTGAGGCTCAGTGGCCACTTCCCCCCATTGCCAGTCCGTGGGCCACTGGGCATGACCTGCATCCATTTAGCCCCCAACAAGCTACCTATATTGGCCAGTTCTTGTGGCTTTGGGCCAGGCCCAGAAGCCACTTTACACCTATTGGCTGTCTTCGGGCCCCCGGCTACATCCTTGTCTGAAGCATGGCCAAGCCACCCAACCTGCCTACTGGGCCTGGCTTGAGGCTAGGACAGTGCCATATTTACTCCCAATTACACGTCAGTGGTTCACTGGGCAAGGCCTTAGGTCATGGCCAGTGGCCACTTTGTCTGGGGCATTGACTTCAGCCTTGTCCAAAGCCCCACCAAACGACGTGAAACATTCAATTGGCGTGGCCTGTGGCCGGACTTATTGGTCACCTTGCCCTCAATGAGGGCCTGTGGTCCACTGGCCATTTTGCCCAAGTCTTCAGCCAGTTGATCTGCCAAGTCTCTCGCAACTTGTCAGAGTCTCCAGCAAAAGAAAATATACTCCCGCCATCCCACATTTGTGGTACATTCACTTGCGTAATCATGATGTGTCTGGGATAGCGCTCCTGTCTGTGTTAAACTCCACAAAGGTGGGCTTCAGATCACTGCACATCAACTATTTTCATGAGGCGGATGTGTTACTGCTGACCACAGCAGAGGAGGTGGTGGCCCTGCCCAGGCCGGTTTGAAGCTCACTCTGCCAAGTTACTTGGAAACTTTATTGGGCTTTCCAGTTTTTAAAGACACTCTGCGCCTAGAGATACACTGGAGAAAACTAATTTGGCGAGAGCAGGTGCCAGCGCTTGCTAGCGGCTGCGGCTACTACCAGCTCCTCTATTGACAACTTTCACTGGAGTTGCTCAACAGCCATTGGTGGGAAGGCCCTGTTCAAGTCTCCCTTTAAAGAATAGGTCTGCTCCTTGCTGGACTATGTATGTTTTGCCCAGGAAAGAGGCTTGTGTGGAGAGCATGCTGACTGTGGGCGAGATGCAGAGTGTGGGAAGCGGAAAACCCGCAATTCAGAGGTTGAGCTGGCAAAGCTGAATTGGCACCCCTCACTTAGCTGACAAGTGTTTCATCTGTGCCAGAGGAAGTGGATCCCGGCACTCCGAAACTCGGCTCCCTAAAGAGAAAACAGTTGCAGAGTCTATGTAGTATGTCAGACATGTGGCACGTCTCTATTTATTATTATTATATTATTTGATCACAGGGCTATTTCCAGGGATTATAATGGTGGAACAGACGTGAAAATCACTCTGCTGCGAGCATGGGATTACGTTGTCTGGTTTGACACAAGAAAACCTGGAACAGCTCTTATAACTGGCTCTTCGGTTAGAATGTCCTTGACCCGAGTCTGGCGATCATCATATGCCAACGTGAATTACTCGTTGGTCAACTAGCCGCTTCCAACATCTTAGGCAGGGACAGAAGCCATCTTGTGAAAGGTAAACGTTCTCCTCCAAATGAGGGATTGTGAACAATAAGTAGAATTCTACTTACTACAACTCCCTTCACCCCCAGCCAGCATAGTCAATGGTGAGGGATCATTGGAGTCATAGTGCAAAACACCTAGAGAGATGCAGGTTGCAGATCACTGATTGTCTATGCAAATCAAACAGTCTTCCTAAGCTATTCTGTACATGGGCCATCCTACACAATAATTGTATCAATATGTATTTATGTAGTACTTGAGAGCACTTTTTCCAAACTATACAAGTAAGTTTAAAGGGGGAAAATGTATAGACCTGAAAAGTAGGAAACCTTAATAATCCCTGTATAGACGTGAACTGCAGGGTGCAGACAGATATCAGCAGCAAGCAAGTATCATTCACTGCGTTATGGAAATGAACTGTGCAGATGCGGCTAATGAAGGGGTTTACAATATGAATGTGATGGGGAATGCAGGTCTTGCCCTGTCCCTTTTGAGGAAGCTCCTACCTTGAGGAAGGGACGAGGGTGGGCGGTCACATGCAGCCCTAAATCATCACCGATACGCCCCGAGCACCCGATAGGCAATCAACTTGCACCCAACAACGCTGCGAAGGCTAAATTACCAGGTTCTCTAGGTTCAATTCACTTATGAATTAGCATTTGATGTATCACATGCCTTTCTGAAGTTGCTATCTTATCCCCTTCGATAATAGAGTTGGAAGAGTGATTTCTGGTTAAGGATGCTTCCACTTTGTGTTCATCTGATGCATTTGGAAGTGAGGGATATATTCTTGCTGGTGCCGCCATCTCTCTATTATTGGTGATCGCATATGCAGAGCTTCCATCTAGGCAGCGTTTGAAAACTGCTTCACATGGACCAGTTCAATGCTCCACTTCTCGTGATATCAGAGGTGACTTTATGGTTTTGTTGGACTCTTTCCCGGCCTTAAGAGAGCTTCAGTGGCAAAGGTCTGTTAGAAAACCTCAGTATGTTCATAGGTGGCATCCCCCCTCTCCATGCTGCTACTGCACCTCGGTGGAGCTGGTGCATTTGCCTTTAGAACAGGGGAACTGCCCTGAGTCCAGTAAAGGGCATTTATTCTCCCTGTGTAAAGGATCTTGTAATAGTCAATGGGCCTCATTCCGAGTGGGGCGGTAAGGGATACCGGCACCGGTAAGGAGTTATGGACAGGACCCGTTAAGGGAATTCAGAGCCAATAACGGTACCACAATTTGCGGTACCGTTATTAGCGCCTTCCCCATTCCCATTGAGCCCTATGCGGGCTCAAATGGGAATGGGGAATGGCTTTTTCAATGGGGACTTACCGGTCCCGCAAAGGTCGGACTACACCGGTAAGGTACCATTGAACCATACCAGTACCGGACCCGTTGTTGGAGGCAGTCATGGCGCAAATAGCGCCATGACTACCTCCAATCTCGGAATGAGGCCCAATGTTTACTGAAAAATATGTTGTCTGCGGATATAAGTGGAAAACCAATGCAACTCCTGCTCTGAGAATCCAAATGCACCCAAAAAGAAAGAAGATGGAAGAATGATTTGAACAGCACCTGGAGCACCTTGGAGAAAGATGGTCACTGGGCAAAGGTGGCTGCATCAGCATCACCCCCTTGATGAAAAAGAAAGAGACTGACACATGAAAAGGCAGGTCCTGCAAGCATGCTGCTGTGTTTAGGGTGCCACACATTCGCAGAAGCTGCAAAAGCAGAGACATAATACATCACTGAGCTTAAAGTATACAATGACAGAAAGGACAGAGAATACTGTGGCCTCACTTGACTTTCACAGTAAAGCTGAACGGTTCTCTGCTGAAAGTTACAATGGGCTGCAGGAAGTAGGGTGAAGGTGCCAGGGTCACAGAAGGGGCAGCGGCGGGTGACTCCTGGGTAACCTCACTATATGAAACTCTGTTTTCATTCAACGCCAATTTCTCTCTGGGATGTATGCAAATCAGTAAGTGAAATGTGTTTTGGGTTCCAGTGAGCAGAATTGAGTATTTTTTCATTCTTTGCTATATAGAATTCAATCAATATAAAGATGTTTTTATTTTTAATTGTCCGAAAGTACATTCCACTACAGGGTATAAGCGAATTGTATTATGTTACACAAGGATTTCAATATTTAGAAAATTGTTTTCACCAAACCCCCTTCGCTCCTCCCCTACCTAGCCTGAGAGTCGGCAACATGCTGCCCCTGTTTCCTCCCCTGGTTGCTTGCAGATCCCTTGCTGCCAGGTTGCCCGCCTCCCCTCTACCCGCTGTTAGTTCCCCGCTTCCTTGTATTGATCCCTTGCAATCGGCTTCCCTCGCTGTGCACTTCCCTTCCTATGACTTGTTAAGTGCTCTGCTGCTTCTGAAGCTAGGCCTGCGCCCAATAAATACAAAAATAATAATATAATTTTCAACATAATTTATATTGTTTTCACTGAGCATAAACATTTCAAAATATGAAATAATATTCTCAATTACTAGTAGATTTCTTTTCATTCTATAACATATAGGAATTTTTAGTCTGTGATATCACTGTTCACCATGAAATATCACTGTTTCCTTTTCTGAAATACACATTTAATCCTATAATATATTCATTTTACTATAAATTGTACATAATGCACAATATTTATTTATTTAATTTATTTATATTTATAAACCGCTCACACAGCCCGCGGGCATCGAGGCGCTGTTACAGAATTTTTTTTTTCTTTTTTCTTAATTGTTTTCATATGTAACTGAGTATATCATATATTTTTGGGACCAAAAGTATGTGCTGAAAATGCTGCATTATGTCCATAATGACCGCTCATACAAGGAATTGAATAGTTTATTATAGGCCCAAACAATAAATTAACAATTGTGTGTTCCATCATTTCCTGCATCAACACCTCCCTTTTACATCTTAATCCCTGCCGAATCCGGCAGCATGTTATTTCTGCATGAGCCATGGACGTACATGATCCATGGACAGAGCAAAGCCAAAGCCTTGATGCAAAATAACGCGGCGCACGCAGCCATGTTTCTGGAGGTGGCGCAGTGAGGAAGCTGATTGGTTGGCACACACACAAGAGCCCCTAATGCTGTGCGAACGTTACATCAGGCTTTGTCCAGGACACAGGTATGCCCCAGCTCCCGGGTCCAGTTTCCTCCTTGCAGGCTGGCCTCAATGCATGAGAACCAGAATGAGTATCATGTTGGCACTGGGTGCTGGATCATGTAACGGACAAGGCCCGTTAGAGGCAATGGTAAAATGTGGGTAGGCTGAGCAGAATTGTGCAGTTCTCGAATGTGCAGTAAAGCCAGGGCCTCCAAGGCCAGAGGATGAACTGTTAGGAGGGCATTGTTCATGTAGCAGTCTAAATGTATCATACTGACTTTTCTGTTTAAGGCTCTTTGTGTAAAACTCTATAAAAACCCTGAGGATTCTGTTCTCGGTGGCCACATTTCTGGGATGGAAATACTATGGCAGTGTAGCTCTGTCTATTTTCTGCATAGCTGTATGCAGGCATCTTTTCTCTACCTTTGCTCCCTGGTTTTCTACTGTATTATTTGGTGATGAGCTGCGAGATTCTCCAAATGCAACTTCCACTTGTGAACTTACCCTTAAGGCTCCTTCACTCAGTGCTTGTATGGTCAGTCCTCGCCCCCCAGCTCTCCTTTCCTTGGCTAGCCTGTTCCCACTTGTACAGGTCATCCACTTGCTCACACATCCCCCGTGCACCTCGCCCCCTTGTTTAAATAACATCCTTTATGCACCTCCCGCTTTCAAACTTCCGCCAGTACCACTTCCCACTGTGTTTAAAAAATAGTTTTATGTATTTAACATTTGTAAAGCACGCCAAACCCTGAGGCACCAGGGCGCTGATTGCATAACAGGTACATAATGCAGGTGCGTAGGAAATTGGCGCTGAGACAGCAAATAGGAGCATAGTCTTATGAGGTGCTGTGGGGCCCAGGTCCTTGTTGGTGTGGAGGGAGGATTCTGTGCGAATAATGTCCTGTGTTTCTTATCCGAGTGCTCAGTCACCAAGTGCTTCTTTAGTTCCTACATGCTCCTCCCACCTCAATTGTCCCATCCCCCACGTTAGCTCTCCTGACCCCTTTGCATCTCACCACAGGTCCATGCTCGCCCTCCCCCAGTGCTCCTTCTCCAGTGCTTATCCCCCAGTGCTCCTCCGCACGCCCAGTTCCCCCCTCGCTGCTCCTCCCCAGTGCAGCTCCCACTTGCTTCTTTCCATCATTCATTTCACCTTTCCTCCGTTGATTCCAAGACCCGAAGCACTCTTTAACCTCGGGGCTCTTTGCTCCCCACAAACGCTTGCAGCCCCCAAACCCTCCAAGGTTTCCAGCACCCTTGTGCCAGGATAAAGAGTATTGAACTGCTAACCGGTCATTAGCTATATAACACCCATGTAAACATGAGGTCACCTACACTCTTTACTGGGAAACTTCCTCCAGTGATCCATTTTGCAGCTCCTTCTCCCACGTGTGCGCCTCCCCTCGAGTTCTTCTTTACCTCATTTGTCCTCCCACCTAGCTTTTCTTTGCTTTCCTTCCCACCGAAGCTCCTTCGCACCCTCGTACCGCAGTGCTCCTCTGCCCCATGCTACACTGCTCGCACCTTTTCTCAGCCGCCAGTGCTCCTTCAAGCCTAGTGCACGCTCCTCTGAGTGCTCCTTTACACCTACATAATATCCTCCCCTTCCAGTGATTATTACCTCATTCAAGTGCTTCTAGCTCCCATGTGCCTCCTCCAGTACTTCCTCTCTCCCAGTGCTCATCTCGCCCATGTGCCTCCTCCAGTACTACTCCCTCTCTCCCAGTGCTCCGTTCTCCTGTGTGCCTCCTCCAGTACTTCCTCTCTCCCAGTGCTCATGACACCCATGTGCCTCCTTCAGTACTCCCTCTCTCCAGTGCTTCTTTCTCCCATGCGCCTCCTCCAGTACATCCTCTCTCCCAGTGCTCCTTTCTCCCATGTGCCACCTCCAGTACTTCATCTCTCCCAGTGCTCATCTTGCCCATGTGCCTCCTCCAGTACTACTCCCTCTCTCCCAGTGCTCCTTTCTCCTGTGTGCCTCCTCCAGTACTTCCCCTCTTCCAGTGCTCATCTCACCCATGTGCCTACTCCAGTACTCCCTCTCTCCCAGTGCTCCTTTCTCCCATGTGCCTCCTACAGTACTTCCTATCTCCCAGAGCTCCTTTCTACCAAATACTTCCTCCAGCACTTCCTCTCTCCCAGTGCTCATTGCTCCTATGTGCCTCCTCCAGTACTTCCTCTCTCCCAGTACTCCTTTCTTCCGTTCGCCTCTTCCAGTCTCTCCCAGTCCTCCTGTCTCCTGTGCACCTCCTCCAGTACTTCCTTGCTCCCAGTGCTCCTTTCTCCCATGCACCCTTGGCCTGTTTTGCTTGATTTTTCTACCCTGCTCCCGCCCCCTTGACCCCCCCCCCAGCCTACTTCTGCAGGAGTCTGCAGAAGTCTGTCCTGATACATTCTGGTTTCACCATCACCGTCATGTGGCCAATGCTGGATTTGCCTTTTTGAGTCACCCTTTCTCAACTCTCATGCTGGACTTCCTTTGCAATATGTACTCATGGTGGCCCTGAATCATGCTGTTCCCATCTTCATCTAGTACTTCCTCTGTCCCAGTGCTCCTCTCACCCATGTGCCTCCTCCAGTACCTCCTCTCTCCCACTACTCTCTTCTTACGTGCGCCTCCTCCGGTACTTCCTCTTTCTCAGTGCCCTTTTGTCATCTAGTGCTGCATCCCCTCCAACGTCATCCTCCTCCCCATGTGCACCTCACCCATGCTCACCCCCTGCTACCGTGCAACTTTCCCACACTGCACCACTGTTGTGCAACTTCTCCCAGTGATCTCACACCTTCTACCCCAGCCTCGCGCCAGCCGCATTTGAGTTGCTGTGACTTAATGTTGCACTACCCCATAATGGACTGTACCATTTCATCACATGCCTGGTGACTGCACCCTCTGTTCTTCTTCCCCTGTCATTGTTCCCCTTTGCACCTCATCCCCTTCTCACGTTAACCCCCCCCGTACTGCTCCCCAATGCATTCCCCTTAAGAACACACACACACACCCCGAACATAAAGTCATCTACAGTGTGCTCACCATCCCCCACCTAACATCAGCTACTTTGCAATAGCTCTCATCAGGGCCTTGAAAAAGTTGACTATTGGGGTCTGTTTAGAACGCACTTTGACAACTAACATGCATCTGTAAAAGGCCAAGCGTGCACCCTACCCGTAATACCATTTCTAAGCATCACTCCATAAGGTAAGCATTGAGTTGTGTGGTACAGTCTTGAAAGAAAATGGCCGAGAGCCCGTGCATGGCAATCTTCACACGCGTTTAAAGCCCACGCTGTTCCTATAGGTCCTTGCTTGAGCGTCTCGTGCAATTTCACATTCTGAACGGCAGAGAAGCTGTCGCTGGCACTGCTAGCATGACCTTAATTGCATGTTCGGGAACATTTCCAGACATAACAGAGCGTTGACGGAATGTCCCGGGTTTCTGTAAGTGCTTTATTTTAACGTGTGGTGTTTTTTTGGTCGCCAGTGTGTTGTCTTAGCTGCCATCTGTTTTAGCCACATCACTGGGTTTAAAATAAAACAGATCCAGAAATAGGGCGATCAAACTCGTTCCTTCTGATTAGGAGTTGTGGAAAGGGCGCGGAATTAGCAGGGAGGGTAGGGTTATGGTCTAGTTATATGCTTGGCTATCTTGTTATGAATGCTGCGAACATCCCAATGTTTACCTCATGGTTGCAATAACAAACCTACGTTGAGAAATGTACGTTAAAGCATACACTATACGTTTACTGATTGGTACACTTTATGAAATTGCATCGGTCTTAGCCGCTCAGTATGATCAGTGTTACTTCAATGAGGATGGGTATGTATGCAATCGGGTACTCAAAGGGTTAAAAGGTTCTGCTGGCTTGCACCGGCTGGTGGAAGCTTTCTGTGACTTGTCATATGTAAAGAGGATGTCCTTGTAATATGGCCTGCTGCTTTATGCGCAAAGGGAATCATGTTTGCATTAGCAGCCTGCAAAACCCAGAGCATCCCCTCTATGAAGAGAACCGAGGGCGGGTTCCCGAACTCTGCATCTGGACTGGGCCGGATTCATGGACGCGTTTTATAATGTCTCAATCCCATAGGAAAACGTTCTGTCAATCAGGCCCAGTCTATTATCCCCACAGCAGCACATACAACCACAAGAACATAGAATTGCAGCCCAACTACTACAATTGCATACAAGCATTCCCACGCAAACACATGATACAATCACATCCTCCGACAAACAACCATAAACAACCACATACAACTCACAATTCAAAACCACAAGTACACAGAACATTCAACACCTGCAAACAAACACATCACTGGGTTACGCAAAACCACACAAAACAGCAAGAAACCATAACTAACCACACTCACTACTATTCACAATCACACATGAGTACAAGCACATTCATCACCATTCACAAAGGTTAATACAAATATAAGCACACAAAAACACCAGTACACAAAACCACCACCAGCCCCACATAAACATATAATTCCTATGCAGCATCAACAGCATACAACTACAAGCAAATACACGCATTTTCACCAACAAACACACCCCATAGTGACATGCATACAGAACAGCACACAGTCAGCAGTGTATGCAAGCACCCCATGCACACACAAACAAACCCAATCACCCATCCACCCACAATCAGTTAAACCCACCAACCTATAAAGATGCCCACACAGCCAACCACATCCACATAGACCATCCTACACATACCACCTACCAGCACACTGAAATCCAGACCAGCGCACAACTCACCTGCTGATACTTTCAAAAACAAACATCTCAGCAGACAACCAGAGCTACAAAGAATCTCATACAAACATACTTTCACATAACATGTACAGTGAAAAATGAACCCCAAAACACATGACACATATTCTATTGCCTAAGCTTTTAGTTGTCTCGCCTGAGCAGCGCTTAGCTAGGCAGGAGTGATGTCCGCAGGGAGCATAATCGCGTGGTGCTCACACAAAACTACCATATGTACATTGCCTGTGAAAGAGAAATAGTAAGGATCAGGGAACACTCTGCAGAAGATAAACAGAGGTTTGAGGGGAACGCTGTAAAATGTATGCGTTTAATTTAGTTTGTGGGCATCATTACGAGGTGGGCGGTAAGGGATTACCAGCACCGGTAAGGGCACCGGTGCTGGTAATCCCTTACCACCCTACTACGTGTTCCCTTTGCAGGTCCTTCCTTAACGCCTGTTATTGCAGGCGTTAAGGACGTGACCCGCGAAGGGATACCGGGGTCAATAACGGCGGTACCGTTATTGCCGCCTTCCCATTGATCCCTATGGGGGCTCAAATGGGAATGGGGAATGGCCCTGGTGAATGGGGAATTACCGGTCCCTCCGTCCTCGGAATGGACCGGTAATTGCTCCATTCACCAAGCCGGAGTTGGAACGAGTTTGGAGGCAGCCATGCCGCAAATAGCGGCATGGTTACCTCCAAACTCGTTTTGAGTCCCTATGACTCATTTAGCACCATATTGTGGCCAAAACAATGCTACAAAGAGGGGAGAGAAGGGTTGAGGTAATATAGGGTGACCAGATTTTTGTTTTTAAACCGGGACAGGCCATGGACATAGAAGTAGGACTACAGAAAACACAAACAGGATGCAGATAAAACTGTAGTCCCGATTTCATGATTTCTGAATCGGTTTCCAGCAAAAACCAGGACCACAGCCACCCACCCATCCAATCCCGGGACAGGGTTAAGTAATTTAAAAAAACCTCTCAGGACACCCGGACGGAGGGTGATTTCCCCAGACTGTCCCAGGAAAACCAGGACATCTGGTTACTCTAGGTTATGAGGAGAAGAATATTGTGGTGGCATTGCAACAGGCAATGACTGCATCAGATTATATTTTTTGTGTCCTGGCTGACACCATGCTTTCTTCTGCCAGCATATCCCTATGCAGGCACTGGTATTTGTATTTATGTATTGAGGGAACAGGCTGTGGCTCCCAGAAACACTTACAAAGTAACACATCATTGACCAGGGAAATCCCGAATGCGATGCCAGAGATTTGAGGAAACTGTGTGTGCATTTGATTTGTTGGTTGAGGAAAATAACTAGTACAGAGACCAGGCACGAGACAAGACACATGGCAGGCATTAGTCTGAGGGGCCTTGATATGTACAGCACACCATGTACCCAAACGTTAGGGATGGGGTCATTGGAGAGAGAGAGTGTAACGTGACAGTAAGTTGAGGGTTCTCCTTAGTGGCTAAGCAGGCAGAACTTTAGTGAAGGTTTAAAGGAGAGGATGGTAGTGAGTTTTTGACATGGGGGTAGGGAGTTTCAGTGGTGGGCAGTAAGGAGGGAGAAGGAGCAGGAGTCTGAGCAGGGCGATTAAGGAACAGATAGATTCCGGAGAGAGCTAAAGCAGAGGCTGTGCCAAGGAGAGGAGAAAGAGATGTGTCAGAAAAGTGAGAAGGTTTAAGCCCATGCAAGGGTCTGGTGGAGACTAGCGTAGGAATTGAAGAGGGACCAGTTGCTCATGGAGAGCCAATACACACAGAGATGGTGTTGGGAGGTGAAAAGCAGTGGGCACATTTGTAGAAGCTACAGGTAGCAAAATTCAGTATTTTGACTAGTGGGGCAGAGTAGAGGGTGTCGCCTAAATGGAGGCTGGCACAGTAGTCAAGGCGACTGAGAACCAGAATTAATATAAGTGGTGGATTTTCCTAATGTGAACCAGGTTAATCCTTGCTGCAGTAGAGGTAGTAGTAATAACATGGTGTAGGATGAGACCACTCTAAAACAGACCTCAAGGTTCCGTGCCTTAGGGGAGGGGAGAGCATGTCTGCCAGAATGAGACAGGTAAGAGAAGGACGGGGGCATGTGAGACAGGGAGGTATATTTCTTCTGCCTTGAAAGAGCTAAGCATTCGACAATGAAGTTGCATCCACTGGCAGATGGCAGAGAGGCAGAAAGTAGGGTGAGAGGACAGATCAAGAGTAAGAGTAGGTGAGAAGAAGATTTGCATGTCATCCGCAAAGAGGTGGTAGGAGAAGCCAAAAGATGAAGTAATTTGACAAAGGGAGGGGTGCAGAGGGTGAAGAGTAACAGGACAAGGTCATAGCCTTAGTGGACATAAACGGGGATGGAGGATGAGTCAGAGGTGTTCATGTTCCAAGAGATAGAGAAGAAACGATGAGAGAATCCAGTCAAGGGAAGTGCCCTGGATTCCAAGGTCAGGAAGGATCAGAAGGAGAGAGGTGTGGTTTAATGTATTAAAAACAACTGCAAGATCCAGCAGGGTTAGAATAGAGGAAAATAATCTATGATGCTGTGGAGAAAATCAGAAATTTAGAGATATGCGTGGGGACTGTTTCAACAGAATGACGGCTATGGAATGCAGACATGGAGGGGTCATCATAGAGGTCATTGGTACACAGGCAGGTGGAGAACCTGTTAAAGTTGAATCATTTAAGAATTTTAGAGTATTAGGGAAGGGGAGAAACAGGGTGAGAGTTAGCAAAGTTTTCAAGGTCAACCGAGTACTTCAAACAGGTCATTTAGACATTAACTACTATACAACAAACCAGAAGGATCTGTAGCAAAAGATGAAGTTGAAGGGAGAGAAGAGATGGGAGCATGTGGGAGGTGTATGTTTTTAGACCATCCACAGCATAAATGGGACAAGGAGATAGCAGGAGCCGTTGGTAGAACACAGGATTGTTCCCAATTTAGACAGAAAAGTTGGGAATACAAGTGCAGGTGGGAAGTAGTGGAGATGGGTGGCGGTGGGTAAGAAGGCAGGGAAGAGAGCAAGAAAGGAGTGGTGGGGTGTTGTGGATATTTGCGATCTTAGATGAAAAGTGGTGGGTAAAGGTATTAGGAGATAGTGAAGAGGAAGACATAGAGGGGCCAGCATGGCGTGCAATGTGGAGAAGATTTTGTAGGGATGAAAGCAAGGAGTAGTAATCTGATTAGCAAAGTTAGAGGTTTGGCAGAGTCTAGGGCTGTATTGAAAAAGACAAGAGCATAATATAGGCAAACAGAAGATGGGACCGATGGTCCATACACCATTCTAGTAAAAAAAGGACTAGTAATGTATCCTAGTAATTTATGTCATCTGGAGTCTGAGTCACAGACACCTAGTCCTAGTGTCTCATTCTACTGCTAATTTGTCAGTCCTATTCCTCATCACACTCTTTGACCTCATCCCAGTCCTAGTCCTCATGACACTCATAGTCCATTCAGAATCCTGGTTGTAGTCGCAGTTCTAGTTCTAATCCCAATCATGGTCCCAGTCCTAGTCATTATAACAGCCCTAGTCACATTCTTTCTCCGAATCACAGTCCTTGAGCCTCATTCCGAGTAGGGCGCAAAGGGATACCGGGCACCGTTAAGGACATTGGTGCCGGTAATCTCTTTGCGCCCTATTCCAAGGTCCCTTAGCGGGTCCCTCCTTTAACACCTGGATTTAGCAGGCGTTGTGGATGGGACCAGTTAAGGGACTTCGGAGCTAATAACGGTACCGCAATTTGCGGTACCGTTATTAGCTACTTCCCCATTCCCATTGAGCCCTATGGGGGCTCAAATGGGAATGGGGAATGGCTTTTTCAATGGGGACTTACCGGTCCCGCAAAGGTCGACTAGACCGGTAAGTCCCCATTGAACCAGGGCGGACTCGGTACCGGTATGGGAGGTAGTCATGGCGCAAATAGCGCCATGATTACCTCCATACTTGGAATGAGGCCTCTTGTCTTTGTAGCAGTCCTACTGATTGTTGCAGACCGAATCTTCATATATCCTAGTCCTCATCACAGTCCTAGTCCACATCCTTGTCAGTTTTAGCCCTCATCAAGTCCTAATCCTTGTCACAGTGCTAATCACAGTTTCATGTACCAGCCCTTGTCCACAGAGCAGTCCTTGTTACAGTCCTGTCATATTCCTTGTCCTTGTCAGTCCTAGTTCTTGTCAAAGCCCTGGTCCTGTGCAATCCTTGTCCTAGTCCTTGTCACAGGTCTAGTCATTGTCTGAGTCCTAGTCGTTGTCATAGTTCTAGTCCATGTCAGAGTGCTAGTCCTCATCACAGTCCCAGTCCTTGTGAAGCTCTATTTAAGGCTGTGAATATGAGTATCAAAATAAAGATTCCAGTGTAGTTCTAGTTTTAGTGACTCACAAGTGGTTTTGAGTGTGAATTCTGGATGGATGATCTGAGACGCGAGTGGCTGCAGAACATGGTGTGCTTCATATACACCACAAAGGGCATGGGTAAGGGATCATATAGATGACAATCTTGTCTGGCAGTTTTTGAAAGGGTTCTAACACCATGTGAAACTGCCATGAGTAAACTGTATCCGTGGTAAACCTACAAACCGAACAATGTCCAGAAGAATGGTTGACCCTGACTTTGGGCAGTGTGGAACCAAAACGCAAATTGACGTTCTTGGGTGTAGAAAGCATGAAACAACTTTTACTTCTACTGAGGGCAAAGACTTCTGAGGGTGAAGAACAGTTTGGGACCTGTAATGTTTTTCCGCGCCCGAGAACTCTATTAGGGTCATGCCGCCTCACGTATGTCATTGCTGTGACCCGCTGCTTCTTACCTGGCGGGTCTACTCAGGCTGGCGCCTGCAGTGCATGGGGATCGATGGGCAGACTGGCAGCAGCAGAAGGGGGTTCGGTCCTTGGTCCGATCGCAGAGGGTAGGCTGGTGAGCACGCTATGGGCGCCGCCATGTTCTTTGCTCTGCGCATGCACGGGGGACCAGCACCACACTCCGGCGCATGTGTAGTCTGGCAGGCGTCATCCATTGCCGCAGCAACGACATACAGAGCCATTGATTGGATTACTGGATGCCAGGGAATATAAACCAAACAGGAATACAGGTGCATCTTAACGTGTTCTGTATGCTTTGTAGCCTGCCTGCGTGCCTGCATACTGGTACCTGTTCCCCTTCTTTCTTGTTCTTCCTCCCTTGTCTTGCTCTGTGCTATCTTTTTCATGCTTCTCTGCCTGTTCCTGTTTCCCTGCATTGGTCTTCCTCTGCCTGCCTTACCTGTGCCCTGCCTGTCACCACCTGTGTCTTGCCTCGCCGCTAGTCCTGCCTCCTCTCAGCGATCTTCCTCTTGGTTCTACCACCTCCAGGTTTAATTGTGCCTGCTCTTCAGCTCTCCGTTCGGCACCCAGCTGTCCCGGATAGCACTTGTCGTTGTCTATACACCACGTTAATCCGGAGAGCTGCACCGTGAGGTAGGGTGTATTCACCTCAGGGGGAAGGGCCGGGGCGCTCGTTCCTTCGCCATCATTACAGCGTGATGGAACTCTGCATCACCTATGGAGGTCTAAACCTGGTTTTCCTCGCACTGAATGATTCTCAAGACCAGGAGCCCAGCAGCGACAATATCAGGTACTTGACAAATAGTGCCTGATTAGTTGTTTTAGCTTGGGAGTATATCTGAAAAAGGTTGTTACACACACAATTGACTCTTCTCTGAACTCAAGTTTTTCAGAGGAAAGCAAAGCTACGCTATCAGAGAAGCAGACTCTTTTGGACAGTATTTTTAAGAGGTAACGTGGATATCTGTGTTTCAATAATCTTTCAGTTAGTGTGTTGGTGTTGACTGCAACGTCTACTTTAAACGTGCCCTTATGTCACAGCCATAAAAACGGACTCTATGGAGGATTGTCCAGCAAACTATTGGGGTGTTGGCCAGAGTGGTGAAGAATAATGCTATTGTCTGTATGTTTTTGTAGAGTGAGGTATATGACCGCTTTATCAGCCTATTTACCCAATATGTCCAGAAAAGCAGTTTCTTGAGTGTAAGTCATCTTACAATTCAAGTGTGCACTAAGGTTATTAATCCAGATCTCCAAATCCTGCAACATTGTTCCTCTCCCTGGCCAAATCAAAAAGATGTCATCAATGTATCTCTTCCAGCAAAGAGCAGTGAAAGAGCGATGAGGGTGTGGGTAAATTATCTTTTCTGCGAAGGAAGCCATGAAAACGCTGGCAGTTCTAGTCACTGTAGTTATAATAGTTTCTAGTCCTTGTCAATGTCCTAGTCACAGTTCTCGTCCCAATCAGAGTCATGTTCCTCATCACAGTCTAGTCTCAATCCTATTCCTCATCACAGTCCTAGGGCCTCATTACACGGTAGGCGGTAAGGGTTTACTGGTACCGGTAAATCCTTACCGCCTTACTACGAGGTCCCTTTGCGGGTTGGGGATTTTAACGCCTGCTTTTTGCAGGCGTTAAAAACCAACCCGCAAAGGCACCCAGGGAGCTAATTACGGTACCGCAATTTGCGGTGCCGTAATTAGCGCCTTCCCCATTCCCATTATGCCCTATGGGGCAAAAATGGGAATGGGGAAGGGCAATGGTGGAAGGGGGAATTACCGCCCCTCCAACCTTGGAATGGGGTGGTAATTCCCCTTTCCACCAAGGCGGTGCCGGTATTTTACCGGCATGAACCATGGCGCTAATTGCGCCATGGTTCACCGCCTACCGTGTAATGAGGCCCTTTGTCTCAGCCCTAGACCTCATCACAGTCCTAGTCTCAGTCCTAGACCTCATCACAGTCCTAGTCTCGGTCCTATTCCTCATCACAGTCCTAGTCTCAGTCCTAGACCTCATCACAGTCCTAGTCTCAGTCCTATTCCTCATCACAGTCCTAGGGCCTCATTACGACCCTGGCGGTAAGGGGTTTACGCCAGCGTTAGCTGCGCCGACCCCTTACCGCCAATTACGAGGTCCCTTAGCGCCATGGAGGTTTTAACACCCGCTTTTAGCGGGTGTTAAAATCCATGGCGCTAAGGGACCATGGAGTTAATTACGCCACCGTAATTTACGGTGGCGTAATTAACGCCTTCCCCACTCCCATTATGCCCTATGGGGCAAAAATGGGAATGGGGAAGGGTAAATGGGGATTGGGGACCTACCGCCCCGCCAAGGTCGGAATGGGGCGGTAAGTCCGCCAACCACCATGGCGTAAACGTAGTTTACGCCATGGTGCTAAAGTCACGGCCCAGGCGGTAACTTTCCGCCTGGGTCGTAATGAGGCCCCTAGTCTCAGTCCTAGACCTCATCACAGTCCTAGTCTCAGTCCTATTCCTCAACACAGCCCTAGTCTCAGTCCTAGACCTCATCACAGTCCTAGTCTCAGTCCTATTCCTCATCACAGTCCTAGTCTCAGTCCTATTCCTCATCACAGTCCTAGTCTCAGTCCTAGACCTCATCACAGTCCTAGTCTCAGTCCTATTCCTCATCACAGTCCTAGTCTCAGTCCTAGACCACATCACATTCCTAGTCGAAGTCCCAGTCTTATCACAGTTGCAGTCATAGACTCTCTGTCACAGTCAAATTGACAGTCATAGTCTCAGTTACAATCAGTCTCAGTTTCGGTCAGACTCAGTCATAGTCGGTTTCTTAGTCATAATCAATCTTTCTGCCATAGTCTCTCAGTCTCTATGTCACATCCTCTCTCAGACTGTCAGGATAATTCTCTGTTTCTGTCTCTCAGTTTCATTTGCTGTTTCTCTGGCCCCTTTGTTTCACTTAATATATAATTTCTTCTTTCCCCCCTTCCTATGCCCATCTTTGTCTCTATCTTTATTTCCCATTAAAATAGTTGTACAGTGACAATTACCAAACACCATATCCACAACAAAGTCATCTTTCTGTAGCCAAACATATCCTATACACAATCAGGCTCAGTGGCCACACTTAGTAAAAAAATATATAATTTCAGATTAACTCAATACATGTAATTTTAATGAGTGTGCAGACCACTTAGATCCTCAGATGTAAATAGAGTCGTCTTTCTCTTTCTTTCTTGAGCTTACCCTGCTTTCACTGGGAAGTATAGCACCGAAATGATGCAAGAATTAAACGCTACATACAACTTTTGTAAGAGGGCTGGACACTGAATGCACAAAATGGGATGTAATATGCAAATACTTTGCTCTGTTATACTGGAAGATCCATCCCAAAGCATGCATCTGGATTTGCATGTGATATGTCTTCATTTTGTCACTGAGGGCCTCGCTTGATTGGTGGGTTTCAGATACGCCTGGACCATAATCTCTGTTATTAACAGAGCTGCTGCTTCAGTTCTCCAAGGAGGTAAATAGTGATGCCTAAATGCTTTCCAAATATGTCTTGGCCAGGAAGGGGATATGGCCTTTACGCCACTGGATCAATCATCCTTACCTCTATCATAACTAGCATGTTTACATGAATGTTGGGCCTCTCTGTGAGTGAACATTGTTGGTAAACTGGGGGTGGGTCTTGGTACAGCACAACATTCTCATCTTAATGCAATGATCAGTCCTGCATTTAAGTGTCAAAATACCAATGTCTGTGGTATGTGCTTCATAAATGGTATTTTGTGTTATTAGTTTTATGATTTACTATAGCTTTTTAGCACTACCTTAAATTTCTAAGTGTGAAACTCTAATTTGTAATTACCCCCTTTAAAATGTAATCAAAGTGAAATGCAAAACCTCTGGCTTCAATATGAATATCTGATTCACTGGCCTCCATCCAATGAGCTACTTTCTGGTAATTTATTACGGATATTTCGACATAATATAATTTCCCATTATCTTGCACATTACCTGTAGAATCCCTGTGACCGTTCCATAAGAGATCACATGCCAGGGAGACCAGATTAGGGGTCCTGGTTGCCCGAGTCTGGAGAAGCTGCTGCAAGGACGCTTTACACCTGATGGTAGCCCTGAGAATGTCAAAACATCCGCGACGCGGGGATCCCACAGCGCGCGCCACTGTCTTGTCAAAGGTCTGATCTTTTACGTTGTCCCCTGTCCCAAAATTCTGTCCCGTCCTTCCTGTTTTGCTGAGATTTTGGGGTGTGCGAGCTAAGTAAATTAGTCCTAGTTCATTTTAAGTTTGCTTGAAAAACGCACTCCAATGAACATGTCATCTTATTATATAAATTGCACCCCCCAGGTGTATGGCTCTTCATGATGTGCCACATTGGCATTCCAGCCCGCGAACGTACACTTCCTGCATACTGCATTACTTCACATTTAGTTGGGCAGTGCAGCCAAGGACGAGTATGCTCGTCCTTTTTGCATAGACTTGCATAATAGCGTGGCACTTAAGGGGTTAAAGAAAGCAAGCTTTTTTATCTTTCATCTCACTGTTGTGTGGGACCTTCCACAAAGTGTACCCACAGGTTTCATACGTTTAATTTCTGGGTCGTTAATACACATGCATTGCCTCCAACATGCACATCTTTCACAAAGAAGGACATTCCGTCAATGCCCAAACCAATAAAATGCCCCATTGGTGTTTCAAAACAGTTGATGATATCCACAGATTTAAGGAGCAGAAATGGTGCGAGAACCAGAGGAGTGAACGCAGAGAGAAGTCTGGGAAAGATTCTCTGACAGAGGGAGAGTAAAAGAGGGGGACAGGGTGAACGTTTTTGGGGTCTGGTACAACTCTTAGGTGGCCAACTCATCACAGCCGTTTCCCCAGATTATTCACAGTATTTCTATGGGGGAAGCCCCCATACCTCTCTTCTACACCCCTCACCCCTTCCCCTAAAATTAAAATATATACCCTAACCCTGACCCCCCCCCAGTCTTAGAAATGCAGCAAAAAATGTGGCATAACGGCTGTGATGAGTTGACCGCTGCGAGATGGGCTGGTGCACCGACCATTCTTGGTCAGGACTGTTAAGGAGAAGACGGATGGGGAGCAAGAAGCAGGGGCGTAAGAGCAAGCCATTGAGGGACAGAATTTATTTCCTGATCATTTCAAAACAAAGTAAGCTCACATCCAAGATTCCAACTCTTCTTACAGAACCACCCGCCATCCACCCCTCACCCCCACGCATGCTCTGAAGCCGACTGTTGTTTTCCTTTTTAACTTTTTGTTTCAATTAAATATTAAAGTCGGGTAATGTTTGCCAGCTTCATATTTTTGCTCATTCATTTTCGGTGCAATGTATGTTTACCATTTTATTTTCAGTATTCTTCATATTTGTGGAGTTGTTTTTACAGTGTCCCATTGAAAGCGCTTCTAATCCAAAGGGATCCAAAGTTTAGACAGATAACTCACTGAGGTGATAGTTTGCCACAACTGCATGTAGTTAGAGCAACGTTCATTGTTTGCACATTCCTAATTATACATTAAACATGACTTAATCCATATAGAGCGTTGCATAACAACAAAACAGTTATGCACCCACTGCATGGTCTCACTGCCATCATGACTGCCTTTCATGTCTTGGAACACACCACACCCAGGTAAGTAACTGTTCTCTATAGAAAATTACACCAACGTCAAGAAACACAACGATGCCAGGGATTACCACAGGTCATAAATTAGATTGAGAAAGTGATCAGCCAGCACCTCTAATCATCTTTTCTTTAATGTGTAGCTGAACGCATGCGCTTGCCAATTACAACTTTTACACAAAGCTGTTGTGCTATCCTGTCTACTTCAACGAGTTCAAACATGGTGGGAGGGGCATTGGAAGGGCTCACTTCACAGAGCCAAGAGGGGGGAACCAAGTACTGAGTCATTGCCCGTTAGTCTTACAATCCATATTCAATTCAAAATAAAGGCCTTGTACAAGATACCTAAAACCCCCATGTTATTCTAGATATTTTTGACGATGATATTTCTTCAAGCTAACAGATAGTTGATCAATTGTAAGGTAAGGGCTACCATTGGCTAATGCACTTGGTGTAGCAAAATAGGTAGAAGGCGCCTCTCTCTAGAAAGAACATTGCATGATAACCTGTTCTGCGGTATTTTCCCACTTTGAGAGTCCGCAGCCATTGCTTTTTGCTCACTGTACTTTTCCCAAAGGAGGAAAAATACATTTGCATATCAGTCTTTGTCCCGCCCACAAGGGCAGTCCAGCACCGAAATGCCAGGCAAACCTCCTTTGAACAAGAGTGCTAACAGCAACCCCAGACACGTGTTCAGCCTGGTTGGGCCTCATCAGTGAGGTGGATCTGTGCCTTTCTGAGCACAGTGAACAAGGTGTCTACGTCTGGGTTCCCCCAGGTAAGTTAGGGTGACCAACCCCAAGTTCCTTGCAAAAATACAAAAAAGGTAGCAGGCATCCCTCTCTAGAAAGAACAAGGCATGATAACCTGTATGTGTTTTTTTTCCCACTTTGAGAGTCCACAGCCATCGCTTTTTGCTCACTGTACTTTTCACAAAGGAGGAATGCCATGCATTTCAGGGTAGATGCAGTCCTTACGGGGGGGTGTTCATCCTGAGGAGACAGACATAAGGTTATCCATTATCTATAAAAGTGCTGCCAGCCTTAGGCTGCACCGGGTCAGAAACGCTTCTTTACACTTCCAGCCAACCCATGTTTACTTCAGCTATCTGGAAGAAAATACTGCAATAACAGGCTCACAGATGTCATTGCCACTGTGAATGGTATCTTTCTACAGTGGGGTATCAAAGCGCAGGGAAGAGTATGTTATGCAATTAACACAGGAGAAATTGAGCGGGGAAACAAGACAAGCGGCGCTCTGGGAAAATGTGATTTACCGGAGAGCCGTTCTGTGTAGACCCAAGGCCCAAACCCCCCCAAGTTGAGGAAACTCTCTCATCTGACAAGTGCAGGCCTCCTGAAGGGTGTGCCTTTGGAGTCTCAGCGCAGCAAGATTTCACACCACATCTAAAAGTAGCCCTTTGGTCACCAGGACAGCTCGAACTATGAAATGGTCCTAACCTGTATATATGTCCCATGCTTTGCTCACATTTTACTATCAGGGTGACTATTCTGACAGAGGAAATGAGCACCACACCAAGTGTGCATTGCATGCTCACAAGGAATGCATATTTGAATTACTATCACAGAAGTGTTTGACAAATTGGTGGTCATTCTTATGTTCCCAAAATGCACTTTGTTTGTATGCAAAGCAGCCAGCATTCTATATTCAGGGCACCCAAATTATTTGACACACCCACACCAATGACAATCCACCTCTGCCCTCCTCCCCCTGCCTGCTACCCCCTACTATGCGCAAAGCATGGGACGGAGTTCCCCCAGTAAATGTCAATTTCCAGCACTGGTAATTCATCTGCATGACTGAGAAGGTAGGGGTGGGTGGGTGGTTGCAAACCCATTTACCAAACTTTAAAGAAACCAACATTTTAGGCTGTCCTAAAAGAGTGAAGTAAACGAATCAGAAATGAAGACACGTGCCATCTACGTTTCAGAGCTGGCAATTATTACCAGGACTTTATAAATAGTGAACTGCGCAGCCATTTTTCCAGACTGACTCTATCTCTAGCCTCATCCCTCCACGCTTGGCACATAGACACCCTAAAGTGGGTGGTAGATAGGGATACTCACGGATCTTGGGTATGCCTTTCCATATGCTCTAGATGTGCTTTTCTCCCCACCACTATCCCTCCAGATCATGCTCCATTCCCACCCAGATCTAAGGCACAGAGGCACCTGGCTTTGATGCACTAAACCTCAGAAACCTTTGGAATGTCCTGTCCGTGGAACACTGTCAAAACAATGTCTGGATCACATGTTATATGTCATGCATTTAAAGTTATGCATATTGTTTATTGTATCTGGTTTAGGCACTCCATGGTTTATGTTCCATTTTGCATTATGCTTCATCGTACATTACCTTATGATGTGTTATTTGTTTCTTACAAAGCACTTTATACATGTATGTGACATCCTACTCGCTGCACTTCCTGGTGGACATAGCACATACCAAAAGTGAAAATAGATGAGTTCAAAGAAAATGGTTCCAGGGAACCATTTGTATTATGGCTCTGCCTTCCAGGTGACATTAAATCCCTACCCATCCCTCAATAACCATGTACAGAAGGTCATTAGTTTTCTTGCAATATTCCCATAAGGAATACTGCTTAGGGTAAGTGCCTTTAGTGCCCAAGCGTGAGGTGAGTGAGCAGCTGTTTCACGCTCTGCCCCTTTCATTTTGCTCCCAACTTTCATTGCTCCTTCTTTTGCCCTCCTGCACCCCGTGTGCTCGCTTTTGCCCCTTTCTGACCCGTTTCCTGGTCTCAGATCCCTATTCCCGGCTCCCGCTCCACCCCCTGCCCCCCGTTGGCCACCTTCCTTTGTTTCCATCAAGCAGGGTTCAGGACCTGCGTTTTGGCTCACCCTCCACCTTTAGTTCCCAAGTGCATGGTGAGTGAGCAGCTGTTTCGCGCTCTGCCCCTTTAATTTTGCTCCGACTTTAATTTCTCCTTATTTTGCCCCCCTGCACCCTGTGCACTTGCTGTTTTCCCCTTTCCGACCTGTTTCCTGGTCTTGGCTTCCTCTTCCCACCTGCCGCTCAACTTTCTATCCCCTAGTTGCCACCTGGCTTTGTTTCCATTAAAAAGGGTCCAGGAGATGCGTTTCGGCTCATCCTATTCCTTTAATTCCCAAGCGCGAGGTGAGTGAGCAGCTGTTTCCCACTCTGCCCCTTTCATACTGCTCCTAACTTTAATTTCTCCTTCTTTTGCCATACCAAACCTTGTCTGCCCTTTCGAATGGGTTTCCTGGTTTCGGATCCCTCCTCCCTCCTCCCTCTCCACCCCCTGTCCCCTATTGGCAACCATTCCCATATTACACTTACATCCAGGGCAGCATCTGCCCGTGGCAGCCCTGTGGCTAAGGGCCCCAAGGCAAAGGGCAGCTCCTGAAGAAGCAGCTCCAGATAGTGTTAGCCGTGGTTTGCCGGAGAAGCAGGAAGCCTGCAGCCGTCAACCAGCTGCAACAGGCAAGGTAAGAGTGTTGTGGTCCGGGGGCACAGCCATCACTGCACCACACTAAACTGACCCACTCCTTTTATATCTCATCTCTTATCTCACTGTCACCCTAAGCTTTGCATCTGATACATGTACACACAGCCATATAGCAACCTCAGTAACCTACTGTGTTAGCCCTCCACACCCAGTTCAACTGTGTTGCTTGACCATCTCACACATCTGGGTGGGTGAACTGTGTTTAGATACCCATTTCGCACATCTAGATGAACTGTGTTAGTTAGCCATCTGTCACACCTAGGTGAACTGTGTTGCTTAACCATTTCACACATCAAGATGACCTGCTTTTAGTTAGCCATTTTGGACATCTAGGTGAACTGTTTTACTTACCGATCTCATACATCTAGGTGAACTGTGTTTCTTGGCCATCTCGCATATCTGGGTGAACTGTGTTTAGTTAGCAATTTCGCACATCTAGGTGAACTGTTTTAGTTAACCATCACACTTAGGTGAGCTGTGTTGCTTAACCATTTTGCACATCTAGGTGAAGTGTGTTTAGTTAGCCATTTTGCCCATCTAGGTGAACTGTGTTGCTTAGCTATTTCGCACATCTAGGTGAACTGTGTTGCTTGGCCATTTTGCACATCTAGGTGAATTATGTTAGTTGTCCATCTGTCAGACTGAGTTGAACTATGTTGCTTAGACATTTCACACATCTAGGTGAACTTTGCTGCTTAGCCATTTTGCACATCTAAGTGAACTGTGTTAGCTGGCCATCTGTTACATCTAGGTGTACTGTGTTGCTTAGCCATTTCGCACATCTAGGTGAAGTGTGTTGCTTAGCCATTTTGCACATCTATGTGAACTGTGTTTAGTTAGCCATTTTGCACATCTATGTCCTATTACCAACGTTTCTTGTTTGTTGAACATTTTAGATAGAATGGCATACTTGCAATTTCAGAATTATGTTGACAAATCTAACCTCTTGGGCTCCTTACAGTCAGGTTTTCATGCCAAGAATGGTACTGAAACAGCCATGTTCGACCTAAGAGCCAACTTGACCAAAATTGTGGATTCAGGACAAATAGCCTTACTTATGCTGCTCAATCTCTCTGCGGCTTTTAAACTTGCTCCTTGAGATACTAGACAAAGTACCTAAAAGTCCTAAACCTGCATTATTGTGGCTAGCCTCTTTCTTGGATCCTAGAATTGCAAGAGTGGCTTCTGGAGGATTTAAGTCTCCATCAGAGGTACTCTCCTGTGGTGTTCCTCTGGGAGCCTGCCTTTCTCCCACACTTTTCAATCTATACACCTGCCCTCTTTTTCACCTTTTGCATGATCGTGGCATCAAATATACCAGTTATGCCGTTGATGCCCAGGTGGTTTCAGAGATGACGGGTGACTACGAAAGGGACTTGCAAACTATGAATCAGGCTTATGATACCATCCAAAGATGGATGAATGCTAACTCTCTTGCCTTAAATGGTAATAAAACGGAGCTCATGTAAGTGAGCTCTAGTCAGTGTTTGTCTAAACTTGCTGTCAAATATGGTCAATTCATTATAGCAGATTGTGTAATTAAAACAAGCCCCTGGGTGAACACACTTGGCGTCTTTCTTGACGCCTTTCTCAATATGAAAAAAGCATGTATTGCACATTAATGCTACATGTGCCTAAGTCAATATGGATTTCTGACCTCTGACCTGGCGGGCAGAGGTTCAGAAGGCCAGCCTAGTTTCTTGGAACAAGGTAACCTTCTGGACAAGCCAGACCAATCAAGATAGCATTGGCGGCAGTCAAGACTAGATCTCGGGAGGGGTGAGGGTGATCGAAAGCCCACAGTGAGCACACACAGTAAACGACACCACAAAAATGTTTCGAAAAGAGAACACATTTCAGATCATAGAAGGGATCTCCATTGGCTCCCTGTAGTGTCCAGGATTAAATTCAAGCTGAATACCTTGGTACATAAATGTATTTTTGTATCAGCCCCTTCTTACCACTGGCAGCGTTTAATCCAACAAACTGTGAACAGACCACCTAGGTCTTCCAATACCTTAAGATTGATCTGTCCTAGAATCAAAAAAGCAAGAGGCGGTGGCCACTCCTTCTCGGTACATGCAACTGCAGAACAGAATTCTCTGCCTGTCGAACTCTGTCTTGAGAGAAACCTTCTTGTGTTTCGTAAAAGATTGAAAACGCACTCTCCTGTTAGCCTGGTAAATGCTTAATATCAAATAGGGACTTCTTTGCCTCTGAATTCCATTGTCACATCACTTATGTTGTTCTGTGTCTTTTTGTGCGCCCTAATGCCTCCGGGCTTATATGCGTTATAAATGATAAATAGTGTATTTTTTTTAAAGTGTGCTGCTTAGCCATTTCACACATCTAGGTAAACTGTATTGCTTAGCCATTTCGCACGTCTAGGTGAACTGTGTTGCTTAGCCATTTCGCACATCTAGGTGAATTGTGTTGCTTAGCCATTTCGCACATCTAGGTGAATTGTGTTGCTTAGCCATTTCGCACATCCAGATTAACTGTGTTACTTAGCCATTTCACACAGCTAGGTGAACTGTGTTAGTTGACCATCTGTCACACCTAGGTGAATTGTGCTGCTAGCCATTTAGCACATATAGGTAATTATGTTGCTTAGCCATTCAGCACATCTAGAGGAACTGTATTTTATTTTATTTTTATTTATTTTCATTTTTAAAGCGCTCACACAGCCCGCGTGCATCGAGGCGCTGTTACAGGAATTGTTTGTTTTTTAGATGCGTAATTAGTTTTTTTTTTTTTCTTAGTTGCGTATTTATAACACGCTTAAATACCCAGAGGTTTCTAAGCACGGACCCGGGGATCAAACCTGCGTTGCTTTGTGTCGTCTTGGTTCCAAGGCGAACACTTTGACGCTGAGCTATCCTCCCTGTGTTGCTTACTGATCTCACATATCTAGGTGAACTGTGTTAGTTAGCCTTTTCTCACATCTAGATGAACTGTGTTAGTTAGCCATCTTTCACATCTGGTTGAAGTGTGTTGCTTAACCATTTCGCACATCTAGGTGAACCTTGTTTAGTTAGCCTCTTCCCACATCTGAAAGTGTTAGTTAGTCATACCTCACATTTACCCTGATTGTCTTAGTTAGCCATATCTTGCATTTAGCCTGATTGTGTTGGTTAGCCATGTCTTGCATCTAGCCTGACTGTACTGGTTAGCCATATCTTGCATTTAGCCTGATTGTGTTAATTTGCCACATCTCACATCTAGCCTGATTGTGTTGGTTAGACATATCTCACCCCTAGCCTGACTGTGTTGGTTAGACATATCTTGCATTTGGCCTGATTGTGTTGGTTAGCCGTGTCTCGCATTTAGCCTGATTGTGTTGGTTAGCCATATCTCGCATTTGGCCTGATTGCGTTGGTTAGCCATATCTCGTTTTTGGCCTGATTGTGTTGGTTTGCCATGTCTTGCATTTAGCCTGATTGTGTTGGTTAGCAATATCTCGCATTTGGCCTGATTGTGTTGGTCAGCAATATCTCACATTTGGCCTGATTGTGTTGGTTAGCCTTGTCTCGCATCTGGCCTGATTGTGTTGGTTAGCCATGTCTCGCATTTATCCTAATTGTTTTAGATTAGTCATAGCTCACATTTAGCCAGACTGTTCTAAATAGTCACATCTCGCATTCGGCCTACCTGTGGCCAGATAGCCATATCTCGCATTTAGCATAATTGTTTTTTGATTAATCATATTTCACATTTGGGCAGACTGCTCTGACTAGTTACATGTCACATTTGGCCTGTTTGTGTCTGGTTAGCCATAGCTTGCATTTAGCTAGAATATACTTAGCCAACCAAATCTTGCATTTAACCCGATTGTTATTGGCAAGTCATATCTGGGATCTAGCCTGATTGTGCTTGGCCGGTCACATCTGACACTCAGCCTGATTGTTTTTTAGTCAGACATATCTTGCGTTCAGCCTGATTATGCCAAATCTTGCACCTCACCTGATCTCTTTGTAAACCATAAGCTTTAGGGATCATTGCATTTACTGTTGCACCCCGTTTTAGGCCAAACCTCCCAGCCCCAATCAAGGTTTCAGAAAGCCAGGTGTTATTACGGTATACCACCATTTCATCGCCGCACTTTTCATCGCAGAGGATTTTGCCGCGATTTTTTTTTGTAAAAAAAAACATCTCATTTTTTTGGGGGGTACATTTTTGTAAAAATGGGTTTGGGTGTTCGGGATATAAAAAAAAGAAAAAAAAGAAAGGGAGGTTTGGGGGGTTACTCCCCCAAAAAAAAGAATAATAATTCGATGTTTTTTTTAAAAAAAAATCGCGGCAAAAAACCCCCCGATGAAAAGTGCGGCGATGAAATCACGTAGAACCGTTATTGTGCTAGTTAGCCATATCTCGCACTAAGGCAAGTTTTGTTACTTAGACATGCCTCGCTCTTAGGTAAACCGCTTTCCATTCCTATTCTAGCCTATTCTAGCCTAAATCAACTTTTCTAGCTAGCCTTATCTCACATCTAGGCACTTACACTCTAGCCCTATATGATTTTAGCCCAACTGTGTTAGTGAACCTTATCCTACACATGGACAAACTGTGTGTCAGGACACACCTTAAATTAAATTAGACTAACTGCGTCTGGTAGCCATATTTCACACCCAGTTAAAAGACAGGAAACTACCCCTCCTTAATTATAGAAAAGGAGGCAACCCTGCCAGGAACCTCAGAAAACCTTTTTAAGACAGAGCCCATAGCCAGACTAGTCGGTAAAAACCACTCCAATGGATTCATTTATGACCCCTACCAAGCCCACCCCAACATAGACCATCTCTCCACACAACTACCCGAGGCAACTCTTTAAGGCCACACACAACGCGAAACCTCCCCAACCACGACATGACTCAACCACTCTCAGCAACCCCTAGTCTACCTACAGAAAGATAATTCATTAAGAAACCACCACTGAAAGGAATCCATCGTAACACCAGCAAGGAACACAACCACAAGGCAAAAAGAAACACAGAATAACTAACACGGGAGGTCTTACGCCCCTGTAACTCCAAAAAACTCAAGATCACAGGAAGCCACTTGCAACCGTGAATCAACCTGAAAAAACACCAAAAAAGACTAAACCATGCCACGTCAAAGAATCAGCCAATGCAAGAGAAAACAACAAAGAGGATATTCATAACGGGACCACGGCTGACCCCTACTACAACACTCTCCAGAACATCATCAGAACACAAAGCCGCAACCACTACAGAAATAAGAACCATCCTTGCAACAACCAGATCAACAGAACAGATGCCTGCACACGACAGCCTGATAGCGGGACCCCTTAGGAAAAAGACAGAAACAACGGGAAGAATGAGAAGCTGCACCTTCACTCCATACATCACCAAACCCCAAAAGAACTGCCAACCCCATCCTGAATCGGAAGAGCATGACCATGAACCCTATTAGAAACCTAACCGACTTATTTAATGATGAAACAACAATACCAGAACACTCTGAACAACCCAAAGACGATAAGTAGAACCCCAAACAAAACCACCCAAAGATGCAAACCAGAACAAATCAATCTACTACAAAGAGAAAACTACACTGCAACCTAATCAACGCCAGTTCCATGTCCAAACATGCAACTGAAATCTACGACCTTCTATCTGACGGGGGAATTGACATCCTATTCATCACAGAAACCTGGCTAGATGAAAACTACAAAGTTCTACTACACAGTTGCCTACCTGACAACTTAAAATGCGAACAGAAAAGGAAAAAGAGGGGGGGACCCACAGTAGCCTACAAAGAACAGCTAAACATGAAAACATCAGAGCCTTTAAACATCCAGAACTGGCAATCCCTCATCCTCCACCTTACCATGGGATCACAATCAAACCTCACATTCTAACTCATCTACAGGCCTCTGACCTACGATGCCAACTTCACAGATACCTTCATAGGAGCAGTCACTAATCTAGCCATCAAACATGACCATATGATCATTCTCTGGGACTTCAAAATATGATTCGAAGAAGAGACCCCAACTCGCTGAAAACATTAACCAAACAACTTGCGACCATGAACATTCGACAGGTGGCAACGCACACAGAGCAGGGCACACCCTGGACGCAATCTTTGCCAAATAAAACCTGATCACTACAGCACCGCCCATCCAAATACTTTGGAGTGACCATCTCATCATCCCTTTTGTGATCCAAATACCATCAAACCCATCAGAAAATCCACTAAAATACTCTCCTATTTGGAAAAGAAACTGAAAAACCATTAGGAACAGCAGCCTAGAAGAACAACTAGAAGCAGCAAAACCAACGGCAATGTCATTGGAGAAGACAGACATAGACAGTAAAGCAAACCTTAGCCAGAAATTGAATGCAGAAACAATAGATTCCATCTGCCCAGAAAAACGCCTCACCCCATCAAGAAAGAAATCAGTGGCTAGATTGTTCACCCCTCACCTAAAAGCAGTGAAAAGAACTAACCGTAAACCTGAGCATGATTGGAGGAAATACTGCGACCAAGACAAAAGAGTAAAATACTCAATACAAATTAGAGAATACAAATCCAAAATTCTCAAAGCAAAAATAAAGTACTACGACGACCGGATCAGGAAAGCCACCAAAACCCAAAGAGAGTTATTCAACATTGTAAATGAGATGAGAAACCCACCCGAATGCAACGACTCAACAGTGCCCTCCAGAAACTATGCAATGATCTTGCAGATCACTTCAAGAACAAAATCACCAACATTCACCAAGTCATTCAAAGCAGACAATCAACCAAACAATCCACCAGCTACAAGCAACCCCTAAACCACAAAGCAAAATGTGCTGCTTCCAACAGATGTCAAGAGAAAAACTACTAAGCCTGGTTAAAAAAAACAGTATCAAGGCAGGTTCCCCAATGGACCCCTACCCTCCAGACATCTATAAATCCATTCCCACACAGGATACACCATCCGAATACTACCTAAACCTCTTCAATCAATCACTTATGACAGGGAGAGTACCACGAGCATTCAAAACAGCCTACACCAAACCTATGCACAAGGACACAACAGGTGCGACCTGGAAGACCTTGCAAACTATAGACCTATCTCAAACATCCCATACCCAGCAAAACTATTAGAAACCTACATCTATGAGAAATTACTGGAGCACATTGAAAAAACCATCTATGGACCTGGCACAAGTAGGCTTCAGACCATTGAGAGGAACAGAGACAGCGCTAGTCTCAATATGGGACGATCTAAAGATGAACACAGACTCCAACACCAATTCAGCTCTGATATTACTGGATCTCTCAGCTGCCTTTGAACCAGTCAACCACAATATCCTAATAGAAAGACTGGAAGATATAGGACTCACTGACACAGCAACATACAAGAAGAGAACAGACCCCTAATAGAGTGTCTGAAGGAGCTCTACCAATGGACAAACATCAACAAACTCAAGATTAACCCAGACAAAACCAAAATCATGATTACACCCGAAGACAGAGGAAACCATGAGCAAATCCGTGGCCCATAAAACTGGAAAACCCACATACACCATCTGCAGCAATAAACAACCTTGGAAGTATCATGGACAACAAATTAACACTGGAAACCCAAGTTAACACAATAATCCAGAAGAGCTTCTTCCACCTACAAACGGTTAAAACAAATTCTACCATTCCTTTCATTCATGCACAAAACACTGGCCATCATATCCCTCATCATGTCCAGGTTAGATTATGCTAACAGCATATACCTTGGAATGCCAGACTACCTACTAAAGAAACTGCATTCTGAAATAGACTCAGTAAGGACTCTTATCTTGCCCCATAAAAACATATTGTGGCATCAAACAGGGCTACAATTCATCCAAATCCTCCCACAATTAAACCAAAAAAAGAACATGTTTCAAAGCAACATTTTTAGAGTTCACTCTCTCATTTCTTAACACTAAAATCTCACAACTCATTATGTTCATTCTTGGCATAATCACGAAAACCGTTCAAAAAGTCACAATTTTAACAACAGTTAACTACATTAAGCATCTACTTTCAAGATCATGTCCATGTAGTTCACAATTGCACAGACAAGTTTTATATTGTTCCCGGAGATACTCCTAGTCCACCACCCATCCATATCTTCGTCTAGAGGGGCAAACTTTCCAAGATGTAGTGAACGTTGGTTAACTGTCTGTTTGCATTCAATTAACAAATGTTTAGAGGTTTCAACACACAAACCACAAAAACGTGAGAAATTGTTCTCGATGATAGCGAGATGGGCAATGCAATAGGTATCGAGCTTGTTCATTTAATTTTTTATGTTCGCATCCCAAGAATTTTGTTGATTGCAACTTTAGTCGTGTTTCCTGATTTACGATCCAAGCCCAGTTTTCAAATTTCTTTTTGGCACATTGCAGCGGTTTAGAATCTCTTGATTGTTTATATCAGCTGCCGTCAAAAATGACAGTAACTTGCGAAACCATAGGTTAAGTAGATTTTGGCTATTAGGTGCGTACTCATTGCCAAAAATTTGGTATGCTGGTGCCGGTGACTTTAAGGCCATCTTACGCATTGTCGCAATTGATTTCCAAACCACTCTGATATGCAGCAAATGTATTGCTAGTTCGTGTCTCAGTATAGTCATTGATGTTGTTTGTGGCAACCTCAACACATAACGCCAAAAACGCCCTTCCAACATTTGCCAGGTTTGTTCACTTATGTTCCACCCTGCCTCAGCAACGAAAGCTATAACTGGGACAACTTTTTGCAAATAAAATCTGAGGACAGGTTCCAATGAAAACTTTCCATAGTTCCTATTGATTTTCGCTCCTTGAAGGGCAAGCTTCGTCAATGATTTTAATTCTTTAACCCATTGGTATTCGCAGATGGAGTTGTTGAATTGGTTGCCTAAGTATCCTATGGTGTCAACGGAGGTGATATGGGCTTCAGCTACTTTCCACCTAAATGCTTTGTCTTTCTTATTGTTTAGTTTCCAATTGACACCATTTTTGTTTTTGATGTATTTATTGTCAATTCATTGATGACCATATACTCCTGCAGACTCACAAGAAGGTGCTGAAGTCCTATTTGGGTACTGTCCATCAGCACCAAATCATCCGCATATATAATGCATTTGATCGGTATTTGATTTATCGTTGGCGAAAAACAAGGAACCTGCTCAAGATGGTTTGGCAGTTCAGCCAGAAATAGTTCAAAGAGCTCTGCAGCAAGCGGACAACCATGTTTGACACCTTTATGAGTCAAAGTGATGTTAGATAACATACCACTGTTGTTTAATCTCACTCTAATAGATGTTTGATCGTGGAGGGCAATAATTGGTTCAAGAATCGCTGCCGGACATCGCCATTTTGACAATTTTGCCCAGAGCAGGCGCGGTTTGTGCTGTCAAATGCCTGTTTCATGTCTATAAATGCAAAATTAATGTTTCCATTTGCCTTTAACGTTTCCAGTTTCAAGATGGTCAGAATTAGCAGATTTACGTCAACCCCAACACCCTTCGTGAATCCGGTTTGCCGTATATCCGCAATCTGCGAAACCTCAGCCCAATTTGCGAGTTTTAATCGTAGACGTGACCCAATGATTTTACCAATCGTGTCAAGAAGGGCAATTGGGCGATAGTTGTTCGGATCATCCCAATTGCCCCTCTTATCAATTGGCACCACTATAACAGTGGTCCACGATTCAGGCAATTTTTTTGACACTGCAATTTTGGTAAACAAGTTTCCAATAAAGTGTGCCCACTCAGTTGGATGTTTTTTGAGAGCCACATTAGAGATCAGATCAGGACTGGCAGCACGCAAGTTTTTTAGTGCATTGATTGCTTGGACAATCTCGTCGTGCGACATCTCAACGTCCCACTGAGTGTCCGCAGTGATAGTCGTTGACAGTGTCGCAATTTCAGATTTCTGAAACACCATGCGTGTCCCATGCGTCTCCTGAAATTGTATTTATTAGAATTGGAGTGCATTTTGAGAAGTCCATGTTCAAGATCTGCCAAATTTCACGTGTATTCCTTGTCATGAGTAGATTTAACATTTGCTCGGCACGGTCCTGATCAATGACAATAGCATGTGACTTTGCCCAATTTCGATAGAGCGCACGTCCTGTTTTTACCGCGTCTTGCACTTCTGATCTTGGTAGGCATTTTCTTATTACTCTCAGATCTTTCCGCAATGCCTTTTTTGCTTCATGGTACACCTTGCTGTATAGATGTCGATGCAGCAATAGTGAAATCTGTCAGCAGTGGGATATAATCAATTCCTTGTGTGGCTGGAATATTCACTAGCCTCATCCCAAGACCTTGAATCTGATTTTCATTCAGTCGAAGACGGTTTCCCCAGAGTTTGCTTCCAAAGCGTTCTTATGTAAAGCAACAGGAGGAGTTGTGTCCATCATACAACGGAATTGCAGAAGGCAGTGATCACTGTATTTCATTTTCAGGATTTGTAAATCTATGATCTTTGATTCGATGTTTCTAGATACCCATATATAGTCGAGTATACTATGTGTTTTTTCACGATGCCATGTTGGTTTTGCGGGGACATCTCCTTTTACAGTGCCATTTAGCATGGATAAATCGTGCATCTTCATGGCATTTTGCCATCTCTGCCCTCTTTCCTCAACAGCATCATCCGACAGTCGCTTGTAAGTCTGCAAAATTTGGTCAAACTGGAACCAGGTGCAATTTAGGTCTCCACAGCAGATAACTGACAAGTTGTTATAAGCTAGCTATCAGCTTCGAGATTGAATTTATGAAGACTTTTGTGCTGATTTTTGCTGGATTCCAGTATCCGTTTATGATCAGTAGGTGCTTCCTGGCTTGAATGTTTTTTTTTTCCATCGTATGGATTATTGTACCTTACACATATGGGTTTGGATTTACCAAAGCAGGAGCTGACCATGTTTGCGTTATTCTCACCATTGTTATTAAACCTGAACTTGGACGGCCTTTAGCATTTTTTTCAGCAGGATTTAATAAGGTGGTGAACCCATCACACATTGGAGGTTTGCATAGCCATGTTTCCTGTAGACAGATAACAAACACACGTTCCAAGGGGATTTCGAAATCGTTAAATAAATGTTTAAATCCATGTGTGTTCCAGGATAAAAACAGAAATGGACACTCATGTTCTGTCAGTCATGGCTATTGATGGACCCAAGGCCTGTTCGTGTTTGCTTTTTTTGTTGATAATTTTTTTGACAAATTTCGTTCTGGTCTTCAGTTCTGGGTGATGCTCATAGACTGCCGTAAAACTGCAGAATCAACAGGTTTCAATTGGTGTTGGTTTGCCTCTATTGCTTTGTCATGTTGTGATGTTCCTTCCTGGTCAGGTTCAGACGAGATCTCAAATCCAAAGAACAGAAGATCATCGCTGGCTCTTAAAAGAGTAATACGAACACCTGCTGAATTAATATGTGGAAGCACCTGATCCGAGGATTTTTCAGTTGCATATTCAACAATCTTTATATTGTTGGATTCAACTGTACGCAGAAGTGGAACACACTTGAACAGTTTCATTATGTTTGTTCGATTTAAGTTTACTTCCGTTTCATCACTTTGAATATTTTGTAAACATAGTTTACGGCAATGATGTGCTCCTTTACTGAGTTTGTTCTCATGAACCCTTGTTTTAAAGTGAACATGCTGGTTGCGTTGATTTGACGTAAATTCGGATTCATTTGAGGGTCATCACCAGACGCTAGATTTACCTTTACTGCAGCGTCGATATTTATTTAAGGTTGCTCAGCCATAGATTTTGTTACAATAGGAATCACTTTATTTGATTTCTGAGAGTTTGCCTGAGTGATAGCTGATTGATGGCAGCTAGAAGAAATGGACACGTATTGCTCCTCATGAGTCGAATAAGTGGATAAATCACATAGATTTATTGAAGTGGATGCAGTTGTGATGCCGCTTGTCTCAGAGTCAGAAATTCTTCTTCTTCGTTTTAGAGCTGGTTTTTGTTTGCCTTGGACAATATAACCATGGGCAGCTTTTTTTGTGGCAATTTCTGGCATTTAATTTTAGTGCCATCATTACGTTTAAATAAGCTTAATCTTGGCGGAGAAGATAGATTTCTTATAAATTTCTTGGTCTTTGCGAGACCAGAGAATTGGCCTTTCTTTACTGATTTCCGAGTTACGGCTTTATCTGATGTTTTATTTGCAACCATAATTGTTGTAGGTAAGGTTGTCTTTGCCGCACCAGTAAAGATACCAAAAGACGAGAAGTGATTCTCAGGCACGGTCTTTCGCCCTTGACTAACTTCCTGGATGTCTTCGTCCCTGGCACCTTTAGGCCCATCATCATTATTTGAGCTCCTTGGCACCAGCGAGTTTTGTGAAAGATCATCTCCAATGACTGTGTTGAGTTTTTTCAATGTCGGCCGAGACTCAGCCAAACCTACATTGGTCGGAATGACCTTGTCAATCAAGATTAAGTTCTGATCAAGATCAGCAGGAACTTGCAGCGCATTTGATACTTTCATTTTAGCTTTCATTAGGCAATTCCCAACACAGCCGCTAGAGTCAGAACATTGGCTGTTACGCATCCACTTGATGGCTTCCAGCAGGCCTTCAACCAGATTCTCATTTTGGCAATGGTGTTGGGTGGCCAAGTCACATTGCCTTTGCTGCCACTCCACCGTAAGTTCAGCCTCTGCATGTATTTTTTCTTTTAGATACACGTTAAACTTTTCTATTTATTCCATTTTTTGGTTCAAATTTGACAACATTGCTCCTTGATCATGAATCGTTTCATTTAGGGCTTCATAAAGTTTCACAAACGGTATCAAGGCTAAAGATGTTGCGGCCAAGACGTTATTATGAATTTGCATAGCGGCAGCCAAGGAAAGACTGGCCTTTGCAGGTGTATCGCCGGGATTTTCAGGCTGAGGATTTTCAGCCCCAATGCTCGAATGACTCGAGATGTCCTCAATTGGTAAGTAGGCTTCCACTGCATGCACATTACTTTGCACTGACCCAGGCCTTTTGGCACTATTGATTTTCCTTATGAACGCAATTGGTGTACTTGTATTAGTCTTGGCATGCTCTAGAACTTGAGAAGGCAAAGTAACTCTCAATGATTTCATTGTTGACGCATGCGTGTTATTTGAGCTGTTTTTTTCTGGGCATGCTACTGCAGTTAAGGCTTGATAGTCCGGAGCTGCGAGCTGGACCAAAGGGGTTCCGTATTGCGCCCCTAAATGGCGACTTCTGGGATTGATGTGTGATTTCCCGATTTAGCAAGTTGCCTTCAGCTTGCAAGACAAGGTTAGACGGTGCCGTGGATATGATGACCATAGAGGTCTGCGTACAACCAAGGCTGTTCTTTCTGAGCGGTGCGTCGTCAATTTCATGGTTCACATTTATTTCATCAGGCAACAATTCCGACAGATTCAGAGTTTGTCTTACAGATTTGTCATGAATACTGTCGCTGGGCATGGCATTAAAACATAACACCTTTTTCCCATTTGGCGCCAAGCCATCTTGAGTAGCATGGAGTTGAATTCATTGAAAACGTTTCAAAGGAACACTTGACAGTCCTTGAGCACTATCAACGTAACCAGATACAACATCAGAGTTTTTGGCTAGAGCACTAAGTCCATCTGTTCGTAGTGGCAATAATAACACTGCTGGAGGACTTTCAGCTGCACCACACACTGACTATGTGCCTTTCATTGAGTTCTCAGGCATTTTTGGCCATACGCCATTTGGGCTATGCAGAGTGGTTTGTTCAACTTCATTTGATGTAAGTGCAGCATTTGGAACTGTCATCAAATCAGCAACAGAAATCTCGAATGGTGAGTAAAAAAGTTCTGGGGTTGCGGGACTGGAAATGGTCTCCCGTAATTCACACATCAAATTAGAGACAGGTTCCAGGATGTTTAGCGATAGCATAGGAATTTGAGGGGGCACTGACACGGGAGATGTATCAGGCCTTGCTAGTTCAATTGGATTTCCCGTTAGAATCCCAGATCCACAGCTGCTGCTGTCATTTGCAGTCAACGTTTCGGGCATTACCGATACCTCAGACAAGTCTGCCTGTAAGATAATTTCCATTCTGGCCGTGGCCACTGCAGACTTTACAGGCGTGACCCTCGTTAAACCCGGCAGATTTTCCCAGAGGCAAAGCAACAGTCTGTTTGCTTACCTTACCGTCTGTAGATCCTGCCTTGTTTGCAACTGTCCAGGGGTTCAGCATGCGGCGCTGCTGCAGCATTTTATGGCGAGTCTGCGTGCCAGATTTTTTTTGAGAGTCAGCCATAGACGCGCCTGTAGCGGACTGGGGCAGACTGGGAACTCGGTGCCGGAACTCCGCGCCTCGCTCCGCGCCCACAGTCAGTTTAAATAATAAACACAAACGCTGGACTTCACCACGTTGTGCAGCTCCTCAGGCAAAAACACATAGGGACTGGGGCAGACTGGGAACTCGGTGCCGGAACTCCGCCTACTCTTTTTAATGTTTACATCAAAGACATCCCTAAACACCTGAATTCTGTTAGAAACTTTCCACCCAACTTAGGAGCTCACCCAATAGGGTGGCTCCTCTATGCGGACGACCTTGTCCTAGTGGATCAGACTGCGATTGGTCTCCAGAGACAACTTAATGCGCTCCAAAACTATGCTTCGGAAAACATGCTCATGATTAACATTGGCAAATCTAACATTCTGAAAATGCGGTGCAATAGAGGAAGAAACAAAACCTCCTTGTTCTCATGGTCAATAGCAGAGGTCTTCAAACTGTGGGGCACACACCCCCCCCAGGGGGGCACGGCTGCCTCCCAGGGGGGGGGCGCCAGAGCCCAGCATGAAATGTAAAAATGATTTTTTTAGATTGGAGGAAATGGGAAGGGGCCGCTCACATGGTCAGACTGGACCATAAAACGGTCTTAGGCACCAATGAAAAAATGTCCAGAAGTTGAAAATGGATATTTAGTCCTTTAGTCACACACTGTTTAAATAGTACCCAAGGGGTTGTTTTTGTTCAAATGTAAACAAATTGTGATATTTAAAGAATATTTATTCAGCAACAATGGTCAAAACTACTAGCTGCATAAACTGGGCCACATTGGCCAAAAAAGTGGCCCATTTTGACTGGCCTACACTAGCGTTTTGCATTTTTGGTATGGCCATCGCCCTATTGGCTATAGGCCAGTCCAAGCCTGGTGGCTCATCCATAAGGGGTCAAGAGGCGTCCACCCACTGGCCCCCTCACCCATTATGGAGGAGCCGAGGCTGAACTGTCAAAAGGGAAACACTGTTTGCCTTTGACAGTTAATTTCCCCAGCCGCACATGATCACTGAGCCATGCAACGCTGGGGGTGTTTTGCTTCGCCCCAGCCTTGCATAGCTCATTGGAAATGCTGGCTGGGGCACTGCATGTATGCATGTGCGAGGGGGTGCTCCTGTGCCTCCTCGCACATACGGGCAGAGCAACCTGGAGCGGGGCATTTTAGCAACCACGCACAGGCCCCTGCAGAAGGTACGTTTATGGCGATTTATTTTTTATTTAAATGTGTATGGATGTGTGTATGCTTGTGTTATGGGACTGTGGTGGGAGCAGGATGAGCGGCAGCACTGAGATAGTGGTGGGAGTAGGGTGGGGAGAGCCCAGGGACTGTACTGGGAGTAGCGTGCGGTGACGGCACACAAAAGTTCATAGCGATTTCTACATACTGTCCATCTGACACTTTTGGGGGGGCACGGCCTGCCCAAACTTTGCTCAGGGGGGGCCAGGCCAAAAAAGTTTGAAGACCACTGGTCTATAGGAATTCAAAGACTGGATATTATCCATAAATACAAATACCTAGGGCAAAACATCAATGCAACAGAGCCGACACACCCTACAAATGCGAGATTAAGTATAAAATGGATTCTTTGTGTTCACAGGCCAAGTTGGTGCATCCTAATATGGTAAATTCTCTTGTCTTCCTTTGCTAACCTTCTGCAAGCAAAAGGTTGTACCCACATAACAGACAGTGCCCAATCTAAACTCCCTCAAAACCAGCCAGATTGGGACTATCTACAAGAAACCTTATGGAAGACTATTTTATCCATACCAAAAAGCTTCCCCATTCCACTAATTCGTTATGAATTAGGATTAATTTCAATAAGGGGCATTGTCTCCTGGCACTCCATAATGCTCTACAGAAAATGCTTACTGAAAACGACATTTAAACCGACTCTAATACCAGTTCTAGCGCATATCATGGAAAACTTGCATGAAAAATTATTAGATACTTGGAAAGAAGGTTGTATTTTAACCATGTAAAAAGCTGAAATAAATGAAAACACTGTAATTTCCAACCCTGAACACGCAAAGTGAAATCTCTGGTATTCAGATTGCGCTAATACCAGGGAAAAAAGTACTGAATAAAAAATTCTTAATTTTAGTAATTTTATCCTAGAAATGTTTAATCAACTTCTTGTGTACCTAAAGAAATTTCCAAGCCAAAATGGCTGCACTCACCTAATGAGAATGCGATTTAACCTGTGGTCAACAAAAGCACTGCTAGCGATCCGCTCAAAGGATCAAGCCATCAAACCAATGTGCAGATTTTGTCAGCTAGACATTCATCCAGAAACTTTAGAACATTTACTGGTACATTCCACTAATCTATCTTTGGCACGAAAAGAATACGTCAATACATTCTTTTGCAATTATCGTGCCATATCAGCCCACCAGATGTGGATTATGATTTTGAATGCACAGCATATCTCCTTAAACATAGCTACAATTAATTTTCTACTACAATCAGAGCTATAAATGCATATAGTAATTCTGGCAGGAGAACTGTCCATCTGATGCCGTTTCGCAGTTGTTGCAAATGCATTACCATTGCTTATAACCACTGTGTGCAGATCGTCTTCTTTATTGAAGTTTCTTATCTACTATCAGCTTACTTACAGCCATATATGATGCACAGTCTGATAAGTTAGAAATTACAACTGCTGAACTATTCATGATAATAACGTTCGTTATGGATCAGTAAATTGTCACATTCTCCTTGGCTGCACATAATCAGTCCATCATTATCCCCACATTGATAATATACTGAAATCTTATGAATTCCGTAAGCAAACATCAAAGACTCAGTCGCTTGTAAAGTCACACATTAGCATGCGATGAGCACTTTGCTTGCATTAATGTACTGGAAAACTAAGATGGCACTGAAACCGTATGAACATATGTATTCTATCTTTCATGAATATATGCATTTTTACCCTTAATGTTATTTGTTATATGTTATTCTGACTCATGTTTTTATCTATTTATGTTTAAGTGTAGTGTACTTGCGATATAATATATTTGAAAAGTTGGGATTTACTACTAAAACAAGTAAAGGTTATTTATATAAAAATCTTGAAATTATCATGGACAACAAATTAACACTGGAACCCCAAATTAACATGATAATCCATGACAAATTCTACCATTTCTTTCATTCATGCACAAAACAATGGCCATCATATCCCTCATCGTGTCTAGGTTAGATTATGCTAAAAGCATATACCTCGGAATGCCAGACTACTTACTAAAGAAACTGCAATGAATACAAATCGCAGCAGGCAGACTTCTCCTTAAACTCAACAGAAGAGATCACATCACACCGGCTCTTAGGATGTCACACTGCCTCACAGTAAAATAAAGAATCACTTTCAAAGCAATGTGCATAACGTACAGAGCGATAAACGGCCAGGAAGCGGAATTTACTCAAAAGAAACTCTCTATCTACAAACCCACCAGAACCCTGCAACAACATATGCCTAGAACCCAAACAATACACAAACAAAAAAAACTGGGTGGATCAGCATTCTCATGCTTAGCCACAAAACTATGGAACTCCCTTCCCAAGGAAATCCATAATATGGAGGACCATACAAAATTCAGAAAACTTCTTAAAACCTGGCTCTTCAGATCCGAACACAATGAAACCGACCGAACAGTGCCCGCACACCTCGTAACAGACCTCGTGCTGGAAAAGAGAAGTAGCACAAAATAACAGAGTAATGAGGGACATGGACTGGAAACAGAGACCTAAACAGAGACGCACCTCCCCAGCCCCCAAAGAGTAACTACTAAGGAACAGGAGAAGCTGGTAGGGGAAGACGATTAACCTGTCCCTGCGGATCCCGCTCCAGCCAGTGAATGCACCACCCAGCCAGAAATAGGGCCTGTACCATGATTTCAGACAGCCTAATGAACCCACGAAGACGCTTAGGAATCACAACTGCCGAGGTGATGAGGTAAACCCCAGAAAGCGTTAACTAGGGTGAGACAAAATCATGAATACCACAGGTGACGCAGCAAGATGAATCTCATAGGCAGGAAATCTGACACACTTAGATGGATTTCAGCCAATGTAACAATATCAGTTTTTTGATAAGCAGATACTCTAAACTATAGGCCCTGAATTCAAGAAAGATATAATCGATGGGAGTCGAGGAGGGGAGTCTCAGTAAAGCTTTTTAGGCACCTTCCTTCTAATCGCCCTAGGTCATGTCTCTGCTTGTTTGCCCATATTTCCGCCCCAGATGTAATACTAGGAAGTACTTTGGCTCTATAGATCTTAAGGAGTGTGTTTAAGGTATGTTCACCATGTTTTTGCGAGAACTTTTTCACAGCGCAAAGTTGTTGAATGGTCTTTGTGAAGACCAAGTCCATCTCCGCCATCCATAAGAGTTTGTCATCTACTATGATACCTGAGTATTTATATTGAAAGACTTTTTCAAGCTTCAAGTTGTTCAAAAACCAAGTATGCGGTTTAAGTTTAGCGCAACCGGCAGCGAAGGGAATGATTTTCGTTTTGTCTACGTTGATCTCAAGGCCATTGGAGGCAGCATGGGAGCCCAAATAATTCTATTGGTCTTGTAGTTCCTTTGGAGTATAATCCATTAGGACTAAGTCATCTGTGTATCCAAACCAAGAGGTGGAAACTGTGCCAGGTTTAGGAGGATATAAATGGTCAGATGTGTGAGCAATTTGTAAGTCAGTCAAGTATAAACTAAATAAGGTGGGAGCCAGTATTCAACCCTGATTCACCCCTTTATAAGTGGGGATTCCTTCACTTATTAGTCACCAGTTTGTTGTCATGAATTAGAATTAGGCAAAAGAAATCAATCTTTTGGTGGAGGTATAGTAACAAGGAAATATCTCTGCTCCCAGGAAGTATTTCAACCCTCAATAGTGAGGTTTTTCACAGCATCTGGTATTTCAAAATGAACACATGGGGTAAATACTTTAATCTAATATAATGCATATGGTTGGTAAAAACAGAAAATATTCAAAATATTGTCTGTTAAAAAGTACAGCCATACTCATAATGGGTTTCTCTCACACACACACTAAATTAAACTGCCCTTCCATTCCTTATGTGAAAACGAAATTCTGTTAACTGTACAGACCATCTATTCTCCTGCAGAATTCTCTATATATAATTCTTGAAGGCTGTCTGCACATTGGGGATTGGGCAAATTATCACTGACACTCAACCCCACCTCTTTTAAAATGATCTAGAAACAAGAAGCAACACAGCCAAAGGACTACAATGAGATGACAGATGGCACAGCTATGTCATCCTCGCAATCAAATTCTTAGGCTGTCTGAAATAAATATATAAATTTCAGTGTTAAAAACATTTAAATGTGAGGGTGAGTGTTGCGAATATGAAATGACCACAAAGCCCAGTGTGCATTATTCAATCATACAACACTTTTACTATTACACACTGTTTTGTGAAATATAAAGATCTCTGATCATTCTTATGTACCAAAGATGTTTTAATTGTATGCAAAGCAGCCAGGAACCCCCATTGTTTTCATTTGCCCCTTCCTCTTCCTCATAGGGTTATTTCAAAAGAAAAAAATAGGAATGTGAGACTGTTCATCTTGGAATGATAACCTTCTATCAGAAAATAAATGATATGGTTAGTCCAGGTTTTGATAATATGCTTCGATTAGTAATAGTAGAAGCAATGAAATGTATTCGGAATGCAACCATTAACACATAAAAACAGATTCACAATAACCAAGTAATTATAAATAAAATTCGCCCCTACAAGCGCCATTGTCTCTACACATTCTTTAAACAGTTTAGTAAGACAAGTGCAGCCTTCCTATTCTGACAGAGCCACTTTACAATGTTAGTACAATGAAATCATTTCCCTTTTTGATAGCTTCTTCTCCAGGAAAAACGCAGCACAATACAGCACCTCAGGGTAGTTATGTTATTTCGCTGGTGCCGCTGCTGTCAGCAATGGCTGGAGTGGTTCTAGAAAACACGCCCCTGACAATGTGGCTCCTGCTCACAGTAAGTTAACAGAGTATGACACAAGGAGAGAGAGAGAGAGAGCGAGAGAGAGAGTGAGAGAAAGAGATGGACAGAGAGATACGCTAGTGTCTTTAAATGTTGTTGTCAATTGTTTTTTTCCTCTGATAACTTGAAGTTTGCTTTTATACAAAGAAAGGATGAAATGTAAATTTAGACTTTACACACTCTGAGATTACGAGTGACACACTGCTGTCATCTGAGCGAGTAGCAGATCTAAGGGACTGGGAGCGGCAGTTAACGCCCACCTCACCAACTTTCAGATCATGTTATTAATAGGTTCTGAACAGAACCACAGGAAAACCTACCTCCGGCCAAATGTTCATTTTACCATGCAGATTGCATTACGTTTCACTTACCTGGTACTTCCCAATGATTTCTTGGCAGGTTTTGTAGAATGTGTCTTCATTAACAGAAGTGGGAAAAGGAGCAGTAGAACGGAGACCAGTAGGCAGCACCCGATGATGATGCCGTTGAGCTGGAGATCCGTCAGGTAGGACTCACAGCGATCTCCTTTGTACCAGACATAGTCCTTTTGAATGCACCTGAGTTAAGGAAATAAAGCAGTGACATTTGCATTTTTTCATAACATGTTTGACACAGGCTATTGGACAAAGAAATATTGAACCTTTAGATGTTCTCTGTCAGATGTTTGCACAGACTACGGTCTTCCGAAGGGCCACCCCACAGCACTTTGAGGCCATAACAATGGCAGTAGGCTCTATACAAAAATCAAACAACATAGCATACCACACCACCCTATCACAATCTCCACACAGAGGGGCTCATCCTGAATCTGGTGGTATATGGTAAATGTGGCGATAATGGAATTACCGCCACTTTTACCATGCCTCTGAATTAAGAGTTGGTGGTAATTTCACCAGTGGAATTAGCTTGGCGGTATAAGCGCCAATGGAATTGCCGCCAACACAGGGCGGAATTAACCCCAGCAGTATTTACGCCAGATTACAAGTTGAGAAACTGCCGATCTACCACCAAAAATGAGCAGTAATACTGTCAAAAACGCAGTGCAGTTGCCCCCACCTAAAAGGTGGAGGTAAATGCATACAGGTGATGGAAACGAAGCCACAGGTGCACCCAATCCACTCAGGAAGGGTACAACTTCCCCAAACACACTTTTCAACACCATGTTGCCACTAGCTGTTGTGAACATGGACATGCAGCTACCCATACCCAGACCCGCTTACCTCTGGGTCTGGTGCGCTATATAAATAAAATAAACAAACATAAACAAGCAGCTGCTCCTGCTGCGCACTGAGCTGCAGAGGCTGGAAGAGCAGCAGAGGGTACAGGGTGCAGGGAGGAGGATACGCCAAGTGTGGCGAGTGCTCATACCCCTGGTCAGGCCCTCGCCCTGGGCCTTGACTGACAACAAGCTAATCACCCTGTACCGGCTGAACAGGGAGACCATCAATGAGCTGCTCACCCTGATCCAGGATGACATAGAGAGCAGGACCAACATCAGCACAGCCTTACACCCGCTGATGTAGCTTTTGTCAATCCTGCATTTATTTGCAACTGGCACCTTCCAGCACACCATGGGCATGCTGCATGGCATATCCCAGTCCACATTTTCCAATGTGCTTGTGCAGGTGCCATGTCTCCCACCACATCTCCCTGCCCACCTCTCCGGCACAGGGGCAAATGAAGGCACGTTTTTATGAAGCAGCACATGTGACACATGACCAGCATGATTGATGCTCTGGACTGCACCCATGTGTTGGTGGCCCCATCACCCCAGGCATCTGAAGAGGTATAGCGCAACCGGAAGCAGGATCACTCCCAGTATGTCCAGGTCATCTGTGATCCTGACCTCTTCATAACACACTGCTGTGCTACGATGCTATGGTCCTGCGAAACAGCACACTGCCTGGATACATGGAGAGGCACAGAGGGCAATGGATGTGTATATTGGGTGAGTACAAGTGCCATCACACAAGCAATTCTCACAGCACTAGTGAAATGCCGTGTGAAGCTGGGGGTGTGGGGGAATTACCACAACTGAAGAATGCATACTCTGTCAAGGCCCTATACATGAGGGACCTGCCATCTCCCCGCGCACATGGCAGCCTACAACCCACTGGACTTGGACATGATTGACAATGCTAGCAAAACAGACACATAGGACTACAGGAACCACAAAGCAATATTACACATCCAACCGTCCTGGTGGGGGTGTAGCTCTGATCTTCCCAGAGTGGATTCCTGCCTCTGATTCCTATGTAGGCCTACTCCTCCTTCGAATGCCTTGTCTGTAGGCTTTCCCTCTCTCTTGGCCGCTCTCTCACCATTGCTACTATCTATCGGCCACCTGGTCAGACTACCTCTTTGCTCTGCTCTGTCCTCGTCACCCTTAAAAGCAAGTGTAGGGTGGCTAAGAGGAAATGGTGGGTATCTTGTGCATCCTCTGACAAACTGGCCTGCCGCCTGCCCCAAAGGCAATAGCTACTCTCAATCTGCAAGGAGCTGGCCAATCCTGCTGCAGTCTCTACTTCTCCTGTCCCCTCCCAGGCCCTTTGCACGGCCCTGGCTTCTCATTTCATCTCTAAAACCCATGACATCCTATCCACTCTCTCTTCCTCTCCCCCTCTTCCCGCTTCTCTTTCCAAGGACCTGGCCTGGCTGACCTCCTTCCGCTCCAACTGACCCACCCAGGTTCAACTTGGGTCCTTCCTTTCCTCTCTCTAACTCTCCAATTATGGTGTTCCCCACGGGTCTAAGCTCTCTCCCAGGCTTTTCAACCAATAACTGGCACCCTTCGCCCACTGCTTTGCTGCTCTCTGCTCCAACTTTCAGTGCTATGCGGATGACACTTGGTGTGTTTTCAGGCTCCCCTCTGCCACCTCTTATCCCTCACTCATCTCTAATTGGCTGTCTGCAATCCAGGAGTGGTGTGCCTCCAACGACCTCTGCCTTAATGCCAGTAAGACAGAGATCCTCCTCATCGGCACTCCGGCACCTTCCTTTACTGTCACTCTCTGGCCGGCCTCCCTTGGCCCTCTCCCTGCTCCCACCTGTGAGGCTAAGAACCTCGGGGTCATCTTCGATTCCACGGTTTCCTTTTCTCCACACATCTCTCACCTCTAAGAAGTCAAACTACCAAATACACCTCCTCAGAGGTATTCTTCCTTTCATCTCTTTCCCCCAGAAGCTCACTGTCTCTAGAGCTCTGGTTCTCTGGAGACTGAACTACTGCAACAGCCTCTTTGTAAATCTTCCTGCTACTACTCTCTGCCCTTTGCAACTCATCCAGAACAGGAATGCAATACTTGTCCTTGGCCTCAAGCCCAGGGATTTGATCTATCCAGCCCTGAAATCCCTCATTGGATCCCAGTGGCTGCAAGGATTAAGTTCAAGACCCTTTGCATTGTCCAGAAGCCCTTCTGGGGCCTGGGTCCACAATACCTTCAACTCTCCCTTCGGAAATACCTTCCTACTCAAGCTCTTCTCTCCTCCACCTCCAACTCCCTCAGGGTCAGTCGCTTCTCCAAGCAACAAGTTGCTGGTAGATCTCTTTCTTTGGCTGGGGCCTCCCTCTGGAACAGCCTTCCTGCCTCTCTGGAACTTGAGAACTACCTTCAGTTCCGGAAGCATCTCAAGAACTTCCTCTTTGCTTCAGCCTTCTCTCTTCCTCTCCCATGTTGATCTCTGTCTGTTTCTGCACTGGGCACCTGATTACCCTCTGATTTCGAGCCCAGATCCCTTCCCATGCAGCTGCCCACCCGCACTGCCTCCTGGCAACCTTTGCACTTGGGTCTGTATCTGCAACCCTACAACCCCCTTACCTGCGCTTATTGACACCCTTAGTCTGCTCATAATTCCAGCATTTGCCATCTGCTGACCGGACTACCTGTTGTTGTTTTGACCACACTTTCAGCACTTTCCACCCCTCCCCTGCCCCTTGCACTTTCCCCCTTCCCTCTCCCCTGCACTTGCACGTTCTCAATGTCACTGGGTCTAGTAAGATCGGTGTCATGTCCTCCGTTGTACTCCTCCCTTGCCTCGTCTTGCCTTCAACACAATTCCTTCGATTGTAGCCTCATCCTTGAAACATGAGGAAAAGAAAAAAGAAAAAGGAACCCTACGCCGCAGTGACGCTTATGCAAAGACGTCAATGCAGGAAGAGAACTAACAGTGACAAGAAGAAATTAGTCTGCATTGTAGATGGGTGCTATGGTTCCAGATGAAGAGCAGGAATGGCAGCTCCGACTCGATACGGATTGTGCAGAGTAGGCACAAAGATGACAGAAGGGTGCTCCGAAGCAAAGAACTAAGAATGGTAGATGTTCACTTTACTGTAATATAGCCGCACAATGACAGTCTCAGGCTGGCGGTCATCTTTTTGAGCTATCTGCATAATACAGTATATTTTGGCCCTGCATAAGTGTCATACCTTTGTAAAGGTGACTGCAGCATTAAGTCAGCACGTAGCAAGTATTTTCTGAAGCCCCAACTTCTTCAGGAACATGCTTAATTTAACCATTCTCAAAGGAAGTTTCAGCTCTGGCATTTCAAGACTGCACACCCGGGCAATAAACTCTAGCATGGCCCCATTGATATAACAGAAACAAATTAAGAATGAAACACAGCCAGCCTTCCATTAAGGAATAGCCACTCTGCTGACAAGCTCTAATACTGCCCAACTGATAGAGCAGAGACAATTTGGAAAGTAACGGCAGTCTGCTATTAAATCCCAATAAATGAAGGCAGCTCCACCGTTCTGGGAAAGGCGAGTACTGTCTTCAATAAATCAGGCGACAAGCTCTATACTGCCTCACTGTTAGTACAGACAATTATGGGAAGTAACGGTAACCCCCCAATAAGGCATAGTCACTCCAATTTACTGGAAAGTGCTGAATAACAACACTTGCAATGCTTTAACACTGTCCCATCGATTACACAGAAGCAATGCTTGGATGTGTTGGTAATCTTCGATTAAAGCAGAGGATAATGAATTGCTCCAGGGCTACAAGGAGTACTCAATATTTAAGGAACAATTTGATATATGTGATCTCGGCAGTGGATCCTGGATAGACCTAAGGGGGTCGCATTTATTCGTATTTCTACATTTCAACGCAGTTGTCAAGATGAGGTACACTGGTCCATATGAATGGGGATTCACTGATTTAACATGCTCTATTTGCAACAACATGATATGCCTGGGTGTTTGAACTGCCATGGATTGCTTCTACCAAGACCTTCTTCCACCTTTACCTACCTTGGTCACCCAATCTTGAAGCAGAAGGAAACATTATATAATTATCATTAAATGATCTTACACCAGCTACATTTCCTTTGTTAACGGCTGTGATAACCTTCTTTTGCAGGTCTTAAGTTTATGGTTGAATCTCTGCATACAACAATCTTTGACACAAATCTTATTGTCTAGAATGTATTTATGTATTGCGATATTATAGAGCATGCATGCCTTTAGAATGTGGAGGGCTTAGAGGTTTGGGAATGCCGATGAGATCAATGTTACTGAGTGTTCTAGTACATAGCGAGGCATCTATGCACTGTCAATGAGTCGAGCACTGAATGTTTTTACAGACTGTGCAGCAGTGATTCCCATTAACCACTCTTACATTTGGACTATTCATAATTTCTGGTAGGATTTAAGAATGCTTCACAGTATTCTCAGTAATAGCACTTGGTGCCATCCCTTCGAGTCCCAATTACCCCAGGAATTGCATTCTTAAAGTGGGATCCAGGATTGAAGATTTGTTGTTTATAAGTATTTGAATGGAAGGGGGGATGAGGCAGATGATGTAAACTAACTTGCATCTGTAACTGACCAATGATCATATTGCTTGAAGGAAGGAGGGCTTTAGGTTGGAATTTTCTGGGGATAATGTGTACGGGTGGTTGCTGCATGCAGCTTTGCATACGAGCAACAGTCTGGAATGTTAATTCAGGAAGGAATGCAATGCAAACAACCTGCTATTGTACAGAAACTATTGTGTGCGAGGTCCCGGTTAGTGCTGAGTTTTGCAGGACTTGAGAAGTGGACTGAATGAAAGGGGCATTCAACTGAAATTAGAAGGTGATATTACTTGTGTACATGTGTGCATCAACTTCTCTAGTCTGAGGATTGATAAGAGGGTGTGGGCTGAACCAGGCATCACGTACATACTATAATTTGCTATTAATTTGACATTACAACTTGTTATAAGATAAGGGGTCCAGAATAGTTTTCAGTAATGCAATGGCTCATAAAGTTAAACTCGTGTCACATTTGATAGGTTAATGTGATTACGATACTGTGTGCCTCGATACCGGAAGGCCAGGGGCTTGACCATCGATAGAAGTACAGAGAAGGAATCATGGCATGCAAATGATAATTTAGACTGCTTAACAGAGGGAGTTCAGGCGGAGTGATATGAATGTTGTGTAGCGTTAGCTGCAGACTCATGTTGGTTAGTAGTATGACTTAGTATTCGTAAATACGGAGGGGCCAAGGCAAGAGGGTTCACTTGTTATGTTAGTTTTCCACAGGTTGGTGTTTCAACTGTCTGATGTTACACTAAGAGGGAGTGGGTATTTACATATCTTTTCTGTTTTTTTGTGTGTTACTCTGAGAGTTAATGTTTATTGAGATCTTGACCTGCTCAACAATAGGAAAAATGTCTGTTTCCAGTAGCGAGATGTGATTTGTCTCCTGGAACATGAAAGGAATAAATAGCCCATTGAAGAGGAAACAAGTTCTTAATCATTTGAAGAGCCTGAAAGCTGGCGTACATTTTCTGCAGGAGACCCATCTCACAGTCGACAAGACTGCTAAATTACGGAGAGGATGGGTAGGTCAAGTATTCGGCTCCTCGTTTAACACATGCTCAAGGGGCGTGCCGATATTAATTCATAAAAATCTGGCGGTTCAAGTCCTCTCAGAGTGGAAAGACGAGGAGGGCAGACTGATCTCACTATCAATGTATATACCAAGTGAGACATTTACATTGTGCAATATTTACGCACCAACTGTAGATGGCGGATCCTTTTTTAGAATGAGTGCTCGATTACTACAGGATCAGGATTGTGGTAATATAATAATGGGAGGAGATTGTAATGATTCATCGACCCTTTAATGGACAGAAGTAACCATAGTATAGTGAGGGCGAAGACTAGTAAAGAGACTGCTTTGAGAGACTTAATTTTAGAGCACAGTCTAATAGACACTTGGCGATTGGAACACCCATCTGAGAGGGACTATAGCTTCTTGTCAAGTGCCCATAATACCTATTCACAGATCAACATGTTAACAGCAGGTTTGGCTACTACTAATTACACAGGAGGCTTGATTAAAAACATCCATTTATCAGATCACGCACCAGTGGAGATGACTATGGCTCTGCAGTTTTCAACTCGCAGACGTTAACTATGGAAGTTGAATACTTCAATTCTGGAAGAAGAAGAAATTGTAGACAAAATTGTCAAGTAGGTACATTATTTTATTGAAGAGAACTACACCAGAGACATGAACCCTGGAACAGTTTGTGAGGCCTTTAAATTCACCATGAGCGGCCTTCTGATTGGTTTGTCCAGCAAAAGAAGAAAAAACAGTGATAAGGAGATTAAGAACATGGATGAAAAGCATACGGAGAGAGTGCTGGACATGGAAAAAGGGATGAGAGGACTAATTTCCAAACTATACCAAGCCCTACTAGAGGCGCAAGGAGGGGAAATAGAGGTACATTAGAGGAAATGGGAGAGGGACATGGGAATAGAAATGGAGGAAGATCAGTGGCTAAGGTTATGTGTGAATGCACACCGCACATCTGTGGCCAGAGGGGAGGAATGGGGACCCGGAACCCATAGAGGACCCCACAGGGAGTGTATGAGTCGATGTAGGAGGCAGATGCAGGAAGGGGAATGGAGGAAGGAGGCGTCCTTGGTTGGAGATGGGGAAGAGAGGTAGGAATTGAAATCGGTGGATCACACCCCGGGTCCCGGAGAGAGGCTAAAGGGAAAACCAACGAATGCGGAGGAAAGACTCGAAGGCAAAAGTGGGACAAGTGATGGAAGGAGCCTGGCTACAGCAGGTTCTGATGAGACAGCTGCTGTGTTCATACGGGAGCCAAGTTTGGTTGAAGGGGGGAGGGTGTGGGAGTTGATGTAGAGGGGGGCTGGGGTAAAGTTAGTGTTGCAGTTGAAGAGGGAAAAAATATTTAAAAATGTGTATGGTGAATTACGTAATATGTATAAGAGAAACTGTGCTGTTTAAGTCCTTTCTATGGCAATTTACTAATAAAACTTATTTGAAAGATAAAAATAAAAAATAAAAGAGATGATGCTTAATCAGGATGAAGGTAAGAAAAATGAGTTACGGCAGATATAATGTGAGTATAATAAAAGGATGTCAGAAAAGGCAGATTTTATGCTCTTTCGAGTTAAGAGCTCACATCACAAGAAAGGAGAAAAATGTGACCGTTAGCTGGCACAAAGATTAAGAAAACAAGAAAAAGACAGAGCAATTCCATCTATTACAAAGGCAGATGGTACCACTACGTTTGATCCAAGTGAAATAAATAAAGTATTCCATAATTTCTATAAGGAGCTCTATTCTGAGGATGGTGTTGTGGGAAAATTGGAGGAATTTGGTCAGAACTTAGAACTTCCTGGGCTCTGTGAGGCTGATAAGGCAACTTTGGATGAGGATCTCTCAGTAGAGGAACTAAGGAAATTGGTATGCCTAACTTGGTTTTCGAATTATTAAGAGACATGTATAAAACCTCTTAGACTACTGGGATGCTACCGGGGACAACTCGACACGCTTCAATTTCATTAATCGTGAAAAAGGATAGGGACCAGACATCTCCTTCGAATTACAGACCAGTAAGTCTGATAAACACGGACAATCAGATATTGGCAAAGACATAAGCAAAAAGAATAGAGGCAATTTCACGTAGTCTGATACACCCAAACCAGATAGGATTTGTTAAAGGAAGATATGCAGCAACCAATATGAGGAGACTACTTCAGAAGATCAGAAGGGCGAATGACATTGAGGATGACAGGGCGCTCTTCTCATTAGACGCAGAGAAGGCATTTGATCGGGTGAACTGGACTTTTTTGTTTGAAGTAATAGGGAAGATGGGCTTCGGGGAATCTTTTTTAAGATGGGTTAAGACCGTATACACAAACCCGACCGCTGAGGTGTCTACAAATGGAATTCCATCAGAACCATTTGGTCTAGAATGGGGAACTCGCCAGGATTGCTCCTTATCGCCCTTTCTATTTGTGATTGCAATAGAACCATTGGCTGCAGCGATCAGACAGGAGGAGAGAATTAAAGGAGTTAGTTATGGCTGGGTCACGCAAAAACTCTGCTTATATGCAGATGACTTGCTTGTACTACTTAGGGACTTGGAGAACTCGATACTGACTCTGATGGAATTAATTGTTGAATTTAATGTATGGTCGGGTTATAAAATTAACTGGTCTAAGTCAGAGGTGATGTCTCTTTCAATTCATAGTGACAAATATGAAAATTGTAACGCTCACCTGACTCCCACGGAGGCGCTGGTCTAGTCTGGGTTGCTGTGGCCTCTTCGAGCGTGATGCGCTGAACTCGGAACACCGACTGAACAGGACCCTCAAATCTTGCTTGTCTGGCCCGTAGGGATATCCTTCTGCAGATGAGAAAGGGGATTAACAGTCTGCAGAGTAGTGTGCTTGCTCCCTCTTTCCCCCTTTCGTTCTTCTCTAACTTCCTCCGAAATCCCCGGTTGAAGCTCACCTTATGGTTTGAAAGGACGAACTCTCCATCCTGCTTCTGGTGCAGGGGCGCGTGTTTGTCCAGTTACTTCACTGGTTTTCAGAATGGCGCTGGCAAAATCCACTTGACTTTTCCGAGCGGAACGCCGTAAGTATGAAGATTACAAAAGTTCAAGTGTAGAGCCTCCTTTTCTGTTGCCTTCCTAACCTGTGATCTGTCCTTCATTTCAGGTGGAGAATGAAGGCGATGCGTTGAGGGATTGAATTGCCGATGGTAAACTCAGGTGAGTTAGCGATGGGGGCGATCCCTCTTAATGTCTTTATATTCCTCCAGTAATGTCTTTTGTCCTTTCCCCTTAGGGGCCGGGGTGCGGTACCTGCCAACGAAGTGGCGCCGACCCGAAATGAGGAATGGTCCACCAACAGAAGACCGGTAAGTGTTATGGCGGAAAAAAATTAGGCTTTCCTCATATGTTCCTTCTGCTCACCTTTTGTCTCTTCTTCTCTCCCCTAGGCGCAGAGATGTGGCGACCGGTGCAGACAGTCGCGGTGGAGCCAGAAGAACTCCCGAGGACAGGTGAGTGAAGCGCGGCGCTGCAGCGAGCTTTTCTCAGGAACGCTGGCGTGAAGGTTCCGGATGCAGGTAAGAAGTTTGATAAAATTCTTGGTTTTCACCTTTCTCTTCTCTTCTTTCCTTACAGGTGTTCTAGGATCGAGGCGGGCGTGGCTGGAGACCAGATGCAGGAGCAGACACGGTGAGCGTTCAGCTGCTTGGATGCAGAACAACGTGAAGCGTGAGCTACTGTCTGGGCGTGGCTTAAATAGCCCCCAAAGTAGTTCCAGGTAAGTATGCTTCCCTGGCCACGCCCGAGTGGCAAAATAGTCCCAATGAAAAAATAGTCCCTTTCAGGTCTCAGGGAGGCCTGAATCTTGCAGCATGGTCTGCATCAGGTAAGTGCACAAAACACCTTCCTTTATGAGCCTGGCGCCTATGGCGCCAGGACTGATGTCCAACATGAGCCTGGCGCCAACGGCGCCAAGACAGAGTCCAAAGAGCCCCTATAAGGGGCCGCTGGGCTTTTACCCAGGGGCATGATGCCTGCTCCCGAGCAAATTAAATATTTGGGAATCTGGCTGACCAATAGTCTAGACAAGATGATGACAGAGAACATGAAGGTACTACTACCAAATCTAAAAACGGATCTAGAAAGGTGGAAACTATTGAATCTCTCCTTAAGGGGGAAGGTAAATGCATTAAAGTTTAATTCCACCCCCAAAATTACTTGTGCGCTTAGCATGTTGCCTTTACCGGTTGGAAGGAAAGTGTGGTTGGAAATTGATAATTTTATACAGACCTTCTTATGGGATAGTAAGCCTCCTAGCATGAAGCTATAGAAGCTTCAATTACTATTGGACATGGGTGGCTTGGGAGTCCCAAACTTTCAGGCCTACCGCCTGGCTTTTCCGCAAGACACCTGGCAACGCTATTGAAATCAGAACCAGATGAATGGGCAAGGGGCAGAAGCGAGCCTGAATGGGCCGTTGACCCCGAAAGTGATATTGTCGACAAAATCGGTACAGACTGAGAACGCAGCACTAACCACTGAATTTTTAAGGGTTTCCTGCAAGAGATTCCTGACACTACTAGGAGGTAATGCTCTGAAACGCCTTGACTCTTCAATTTGGAACAACTCAGCCGTGAAAGACGGAAAGAAAATGCTGTTTTGGCCAGATTGGTTTCTGGGGGGTATTCAGTGGATAGGCGACCTAACAGCAGGAGGAAAATGGATATTGTTTGATCAATTGAAAAATACATGGACTGTTCCAAACTGTACAGTTCAGGAATCTCGTACTTTGAAACGGTCTATTTGCGATAGCTCAGAAGTTGGAAGAGTGAGTCTGAAGATTTGAACACTCGAGCAGAGATCTAAGGCCATCTGGCGAGCAAATATTATAAAATAATTGTATCATCTGCGACTAGCAATCTAGGTTTGCTACAGGAATGGTCGGCTAGGTTGTCCTGTGAGATGACTGTGATACGTTGGGCAAATGTCTGTCAGCTTGGGAGAGACATCACGGCAGGTTACAATTTTAAATAGGGTCTATTGGACGCCAGAGCATCCTGCTTAAACCAGGCATGACTGATACGAATGGATGCTGGGGCTGCGGGCCCGGTTCAGGAACTTTGGAACATATGCTTTGGGAATGTGTTAAAGTGCCAACGTTTTGGGAGAATCTATGTGCAGTATTTAACAGAGTGCTTGGGTTATCCCTTGATTATGATTTTGAGACATTGATCTTGGGTGAGGATGAACTTGTTGAAGGATTGACTGTGGCGCAAAAGAAATGACTGTTTGGAGGTTCATTGATGGCAATGAAATTAATTCTAAGACATTGGAAATCAAGGATTTCACCAACTGAGAACACATGGTTTGATGAAATGTTTAAACTGGTAGACATGGAACGAGTGATCTATAGTTGTCAGAAGAAAAGGAAACTATTCAAAAATATTTGGGTTTCTAGATATGTATTAGCTTTGTGATTCATATTTCAGAAAGGTGGGTAGTGGGGGGGCTATTGTCGGCATTGTTGTAAATACTATAAATATGTGAATTTAAAAAAAATGGTATTATGTTTTGAGTGTTTCATTACATGTTATGCCTTCACTGGCTCTTTACCTTTGTTATATGCTGATCTGACCTTTGAGACTGTCTCGTAATGAGACATGAATTGTTGGTGGGAGGGGGGAACAAGTTCCAGAGGGTGTCGTCCCTATGTAGGGAGTGGGTATTTCAAACTGAATTGGCTTAATTGTTCATTTAAAAAAAAGGATCCTTTAAAATTGAACCAGTTGGCGGATCAAATAGGTCTCCTTTACAAAGCAGCAGTAGTGGGGTCATGTTGATAGGACTGGCTCTGCTTTCATGTCCCAGTACCAATCCGAGGGGGTTTCCCATGATTTTCCGCATGGAGCGAATGTTGACACTGGAACTTGAGTGCCTCGAGGGTTTCCATTTCAAAATCCGCCCCATGTATATATTACTCTGCACAACTGCCATGCATGCACGTAGCAGTTAGAATCCCTCGGAATCAATGCCTCTATGTAATGCGGTCAAGGATCTATATATAGTGCGGGAAATGCACAGAGAGGATTTCCCACTCTGCTTCCAACTCTGTTCAGGGAATCCGAACCAAATAGCTAGTTGCATTGATGAGCAGCACAGTTAAGCAGCGCAATGAGGTGTGTGCCCCTCAGAAATGTTGCTTTTTTTGGAACATGATTAATTTACTTCTATTAGACCTATATCTGGGTGTGTGAAGGAGTCAACGCAGGGTCATTGAAATTCTGGATTTGGAAACAGAGTCGTGAGTTCAAGTTCTTTGATTGAGTTCTGCCAAATTCCCCACACTGCGATCTTGGACATCGCCATGTGTCTCCCTGCTCATCTCATTAATTGTGTCTTGAGAGAACTTGGCATCACCATCCACTAATGCCCTTAAGACTAAGACCTGCTATATGCAGCAAGACCGGACATTCAATATGTTCGCTTGATGTCTACTCTAAAGGAATCCATTGTATTGGAACGTTCTTAAGTTCCACCTAAGTTTCTGATTGCCTGAAAAATGCAATGTCCCCAAAAGTCTTCGCACCTCAGTTGCATCCCTGTGGAAAATGAAAATCTGATTCAGCCACAGAGAATAAAGAAAGAGGGAGGGGAACCACTGGAGGGTATTGTTACTGTAATTCAAAACAGCAATACACCAAAGACGGCAACAGACCTGGCACGAACCCTGTGTGAGTGTTTTGGGTCATAATGAGTCAATAAAAACGTGCACTTATAATATATTCTCAGATGTCCAACATCACAACTGTTTAGTTGTTTAAGCGCCTTATAAATGACCAATAGAATACAATGAATAAGTGCTGAATTCATACAAATGTCAGCCAAGAAGTACCTGGGGTTTCTACAAACATGCATTTTTTCCTCAAAGCTGAAATAGCTTAACACATATAACAACAGGTACATCAGCCATTGCCAGTTGCCATGCCAACCGAATATGTTCCTCAAACCCCCTCCCTTCTCCCCTTGCCTGTAGCAGTGTTTTGGCCACCACACACACCAAAGCCAAAATTATTCAATTCCTCATTAATATATTAAATATATGGGATAAAGTACCCCGTAGCGTACCTTATAAGCATATTACAAGTCATCAAGGAGGTCTGTGACCAAATAGAGGAATGAGGCTGAAAGCCAAGTTCCCTCATTAGGTCACAGAACTCCGAGTTGACTTGCAATATCCTTTTTACGCACAGTAGGGAGTATTTAAATCCTTATAATGGATGGAGACACACTGCCATCTCCTTTACTACCTGGCCTCTTGCTTAATCTAATGTAAGAGAACATTCATTTACTGATCCATTTAATCAATGTAGAATGTGTTTGGATTAAAAAAGCTAACATTCAGCCCCTAATGTAGTTTAAGCAGTTTAATAAAATGCGTCAAAAACAGTTTTCATTTTGTGAGTTAAAATAAGTGAGAACATGCAGATTCCTGCTCACATGTGTTCAACTCCAGCAATGCACAAATCAAACAATCTGACATAAACAGTTCCTTGTCCGTTACTGTCTGTAAAGTGTCACAGAAAACTATTTTACAAGACAGGAAATTGAAAAGCTTGTCACGGCTGTAATTAAGTGCCACAGTGACAGCTGGAGTTCTGCTCTCTGCTGGCTCAAGCAACAGGCATTGTGACATCACAAGTAAAGCGTAACAATTGATTACAGAGTAGTTGTGATGCCATTTTCTTACTACAGGTCAGTTGTGATGTCGCAACAAGCCTCTAATGATAACATTATGTTCAGGCTTTTATACGGATATTGCAGGCTGCCATGTATTATATGATAATAAAATGTCTTTCAAATGCGAAAATAGGTATTGTTTCATTAATGTAGGTGTTTTGTAGAGTGTTGCTACATATTGCTATATATTGCTCTGCAGATACATCAACACACTTGTCCTCCTCGTGGACAGTAGAAGTTTAGGCCTCATGTTTACTAGCCACGTGTAAACCTACAGTCCCTTTACCTGCACTTATCAGACACTTGTTGTCTGCACTTAACCCTTGCACTATCACCTGCTGGCTGCACTACTTTGTTTGATCCTGTGTCCTGAACTTGCCCATCCTCCCCTCCCCCTGGCACTTTTCCCCTCCCCTCACTTGCGCAATCTCAATGTCACTAGGTCTAGTAAAATCGTTGTCTTTGTCCTCCCTTTGTTTCCCCTACCTTGCCTCGTCGCGCCTTAAAACACTTGTGTATAGGCAAGTTATAAATGTCACATCATATCATATCATATAGTTCAGGTGTTTCCTTACCTGCACAAGGGTCCGATATTTTCAAGTATAAGGCACTTGCCTCGATTGTGGCAGTAAGCGGGATTTATTTCGCATACGCTCTTGCAAAGACTTCCAGTTAAAACGTATCCAGGATTGCAGGAGGTAGAAACATTATTTGTGTTCTTTTCACCAACGTCAATGCTTGCCTGTAAATTTCCAGAAGAAAGTGAGGGATTGGTTTTCTTTGAGCCTGCACTGGCTTCAACCTTCCTGAGGCCAACCGAGGTGTTATTGACATGACGGATGCCTCTTCCTGTGGAGGAACCTGGGTCAGATGCTGGAGATGACTGCCATGATGAGGTGGTGATGTCTTCTGAAGAAGGAGGCTGGTCATTGGGTGGACCTATTTTTAGAATGTTCACAAGTTCCTTTGTGCCTCCAGTGGATGCACGACTTCCCTGCACCTCGGTGGATAGATGGTCTAGATGCGCCGTCCCCATGGCGTTTGTCATCCGAATGTCATCTTGTCCACTGATGCCCTTTCTCCCAATATTGCCACTGCCTTCTACGACATCCGTGACATCTGCTTCTAGGAATGGTTCTGGTTTATCTGTGAGTGGTTCAAGACCTGAGCCCATTTTAGGATTTGAAAAAGCCAATTTCTTCTCCAATTTTGCTTTGGGAGCTGGTTTTGTGACGACTGCCATAAAGTCTTCTTCTGCCTCATCCTCCAGCTGGCTGCCGCTATGATGAGTGGTGGATGAGGCATGTAGCCGGAAAAAGTTCAACATTGTGTTCCTGCCCTTGTTCTCTTGCTGGTAGTTTAGAACCTCTGCAAAGATGTCGCTTTCCTGGATGAGAATTGGGTAGTGCCCCTTCCGGTCTGTCATGGAAGTGAAGTTGGTTCTCCTTAGCCGTCTGATTGCAGACCCAATTGAGTCCAGTGTGCCTAAAGCTGCCATTGATTCTGTATCAATGTGTTGCTGCTTTCCCACGAGTGAGAGTTTGTTGAGCAGCACACTGGTAGCATTTGCTGAAAATAAAAGATGTATCGTTGGTTATAGGCAGTACAGAGAACCCTGATAGATAATTATAATAATAATAATTATTATTATTATTTTTATTATTAATGTTCATGTGATGAATGCCCACCTCCAAGTAGATAGCAGACCTAGGGCCTCATTATGAGTTTGGTAGTGCAGGGATAAAGTGTCAGTTACAGAGTTACAACAATTGTATGCATCACTAAATTCTGTCTTTGCAGGTAAAGTGGAGGGAAACACCCCCAACTCTCCGATGCAGGCATTTCCTTCACTATGCCTACCAAGAACTGCGGAATCAGCACTAGAGGATTTCCCACCAGCTCTCCTCCAAACACCAGTGAAGCCCAATGGGACTCCATAATGGGGAATAAAGCCAGCTCGGCGTCTGGAGGATTCACCTGCGAGTTCAACAGCGGTAACTGGTGGCGGTAACGCTAAAAGCGTTTGGCGGATTTACCAGTAGTAGTCAATTAAATGCACTGGAAAGCAGTTCGGATGCATAGGCCTAAACATGGCATTTATGTCTGTTGATTAAGCTCTATCTGACGTATGTAGGCTTCATCCTAACACTGGAATTAACATATTACAGATCATTTTCAATGAAGTGATGGTGTTAGTGTGGATGGGACCGCCAAGGCTTGTGCTTATATACACTTGGATCCACTGCATGCACTTTATAATGTTTGCAAGATGAAGTGTAATAGAACATTGGTGGTTGGTGCCCTGGGCCCTTATGTGTCTTCCAGGATCCTGGACCTCTGTCCAATAGCCCACAGCATCCTCCCGCCCTCTGCACTTGCCCTCGTGTACCACTTGGCCTGTGGTGGCTCATAGTCCAGCACCTATTGAATGGGCTGATGACCCCTCTTCCATCGAGTGATCAATGCCTGGCACTTACCTGTTGCTGTCGCAACCGTCTCTTGCACTTACCTGTTGCCTTGCAACTGTTCTACCTGGCACATCACCCCTCTATGGATCCCCTAGCGCTTACCTCCTTCCCCTGTCCCTTCTCTCTCTCCTTGAACAATCCAAATGTTCACAAGGCCTAGTAGGACCGCTTCTTTAGTATTTTGCATATTCCATTGTGTTACTGTGTTCCCTTGTTCCCATCCAGATACCAAATTTTTGGTTATTTGCTGTTGCCTTTTTGCCATATATAGACTGCCTTCCAAGTGAAACATGAACCCCTTTTTTATTCAGTTTCTATGAGGAGCAGATTTTCTTAAAAAGCCACAGGTTCTTGGTAAATACCAGAGCAATTATACCATAGACTGATGGTATGTGTTAATAGGAACAGTAATAAAAAGGTGAATGGACCGAGGTCATTCGGTGAATTCTCCTATATACTGGGACATGGAGTGGTTAGGCGTTTCTAAACTCCAATCCGAGTATGGTGAAACATCATGGTCCTCACTTTTGATTTATGGGAGGGTCAAGCTGTAATCTGGCATGGAGCTTTTGGTTTATGATCTATTTTTGCCAAGATACAGGATAGAATCAAGACGACCGGTTTCAGTGGTATTAGGGTTGTTAGACCACTTTCATCAGGGCTACGAGGAACAGCACTGGGTGGTGTGCTGTCTTCACAGACTTTCGTTCAGCATGATTTGGCTGTTTTCAGGAGACCCCACCCTCATCAAGGTGTTCCCCCTTAAATAGCGATCCTTTTTTTCCTTTTCCTGATTGCAAGGAAAATAAAACCACTTAATTCATAAAACTAAGAACTACCTAGAAAACTAAGAGGATATTTCTGTATTTCTTGTATAGTAATACAAATATCCTAAAAATTTCACACAGGCCTTGGCCCTTTTTGATAGGGTGCAGGGGACGCGGGTTTCCTTAATTAGGAAACCATTTGTCCTATGTATATTTGACCAGCCTAGATACCAAAGCTGAGCACTTCTCCCCTGCACCTGTAATTACATTCACCTTTAAGATTAATTGTCTTGAGTCAAAATTTGATATACTTAAATACAAATGTGAATAAGGTGTGCATCGTGGTTAACAATTTTTCCACCCTTTGTTATGTCCAAAATCTGCTTCTTAAACGTTCATTCTGGTGCAGAGCTACTAGTTTGCAAGACCCCCCCATCAAATGGAAAGTATTCGCATCATAGAAAATGTATTAACATGAAATGCCAGCGATCCCTATCAGGTGCAGGCTAGCACGCCTGTCTCTGGCAAGTACAAATGACACATTCTGCAGATATGCTGTTTAAAAAAAATGTGCGGGCCTCCTTAAGCACAAAGGTGGCCTGTGTATTATACGAGAGAAGTGGCAGTGGGTAGCACCAATGCTTCACAGCCCTGCCCCCATAAATGCATATGTGCTGGGAGTGTGCACTCAAGAATTATGGATTAATTGGCTCCCAGCATCCATGCCGGTGTTGCGCTGGGGCCTGCTGCTGGCATCGCCACCTCCGGCCGTCCCACGTCAGAAGCACATTTGTGAATGTTTCCATTTGCGCGTGTGCATGTGCACATGTAAGTGGGACATTGGGCCTCATTACAACCCAGGCGGTAAGTTCCCTACTTTACCACCATGGTGTAAACTTTGTTTACACCATGCTGGATGGCGGATTTACCGCCCCATTCCAAGGTGAGTGGGGCGGTAAATCCCCATTCCCCATTTACCCTTCCCCATTCCCATTTTTGCCCCATAGGGCATAATGGGAGTGGGGAAGGCGCTAATTACGGCACCGTAAATTACGGTGCCGTAATTAGCACCAAGGCGGGTTAGCGCCTTGCATTTTAACGCCTGCTAAAAGCAGGCGTTAAAATGGTAATCAGGCGTTAGGAGTTAAAGGCGCCGACGGCGCCGTTAAACCCTTAACGCCTGGGTTGTAATTGGGCCCTTACAGTGGCCCAACCAGAAACCCTGTTCTTGGACGGAGCAGGAGGGAATGAAATCTTTGCATGCTCTTCCAGTGCAAAAACATGACCTAAGAGTGCCAGGGCTCTCCGCGTTATGCTATGCATGCATTAATATGCCCAGCATTTAGGCGTCCGCCGTGGCAGCTGCGGTCACACCGAAAGTGGACGACATTTTATAACTTCCTTATCCAAAAGTATGGAAACTCTACTTACAAATAAACAATGCCCACCATTAGGCGTCCAATATAGTTCCGCTCCATAATGTCAGGAAAATCACTATGAAAGACTGGGTCTTTTCAGATGGATAAAGAAAAATGACCGACAGGGGCAGGTGGAGGGAATTATATCCAACCTCGGGCAAAGGGACAGCTTAGCTCCCACCTAATGGGAGTAGCGCTCAGGGAGCTTTTCTTGTGCTCATCCTGATGCTTAGCCTCCTTCTCCTACGAACGGAGGATAGCACAGGGGCAACGTGCTAGTCTTGGAAATAAGACCGGCAGAACAACAGAGGTTCGAATCCCGGATTCGCGCTTAGAAACCAAACTCAGGTCTTAAGCGCATTATAGATAAATAAATGCCTCCATGCCTGACCACCAACCTTCTTATAGCACCCCCTAGAGATCCCACACTATCTGCGAGAAACAGCATCATTAAAAACATGTCCCAATCTGTGTGTGAAAAGGGGGTTTATTGCTAATGCTGGAGTCCTTATGGTCCACGCGTTAATTGTAGCCAGGGGAGTGGGCAGTTAGGGTGGTGGGCTTGATGAGCCTTGCCAATAGGTTTCTATGGCAGTGACCAGATTTGAGCAAACTATAAAAACAAGCATTGGCCATGTCAACAGTTTGGGTTTGTTTTTTTGTGAAGGCCTGTGACGTAGTGGCATTAACTACCCATTGTTGGTAGCAGGTGCAAAATGGTGCAAGCACCTGGGCATCTGATAGCAGTGCTTGGAAAAAGCATAAAAGGTATGCACAAGCCAAAAATGTTGGCTTTGCCAATGCTTGTTTTAAACAGGACTTCAGTGGCTTTGCCAATGCTTGTTTTTAACAGGACTTCAGTGAAGGGCATGCATAGTGCTTATACATCGAGTGGCAGAAGGCAGTCCTGGTAAGACATTTTAATTACACCTGTAGCTGGTTGACAACGCCAATTAAATCATTAACTCTCAGAAGATTGCTTTGAACAAACACTGGCAGACACTATGAATGCAAAGGCTGAAGGTAAGGCTTGATTAAAGTGAGCTGAAAGAGTTCACATGAGGACGTGTTTTGGGCGAGCAGAGGCAGGAATGGGTGGGAATGGCATAGGGATTAGCATGGCCAGAGGCGGGCAATGGGTGGGAATGGCATAGGGATTAGCATGGCCAGAGGCAGGAATGGGTGGGAATGGCATAGGGATAAGCATGGCCAGAGGCAGGAATGGGTGGGAATGGCATAGGGATTAGCATGGCCAGAGGCGGGCAATGGGTGGGAATGGCATAGGGATTAGCATGGCCAGAGGCAGGAATGGGTGGGAATGGCATAGGGATTAGCATGGCCAGAGGAAGGAATGGGTGGGAATGGCATAGGGATTAGCATGGCCAGAGGCAGGAATGGGTGGGAATGGCATAGGGATTAGCATGGCCAGAGGCAGGAATGGGTGGGAATGGCATAGGGATTAGCATGGCCAGAGGCGGGCAATGGGTGGGAATGGCATAGGGATTAGCATGGCCAGAGGCAGGAATGGGTGGGAATGGCATAGGGATTAGCATGGCCAGAGGCAGGAATGGGTGGGAATGGCATAGGGATTAGCATGGCCAGAGTCGGGCAATGGGTGGGTAAATAACCAATCACCACCTACCGCGTCTGTGTCCCTCATCATATGTCATTAATCCCCATCTGCACTGCAATGCAATAGTTTTGGCTTATCGACGTCACAGTGACACCTAATAGCCCAAACTAAAAACACCAACCCCTAAATGAGCTGTACATACCGAGAACATAGCCACAATATAGCCTTCCAGCTTCAATGTTGGAAAATACATGCATTTAAAAGATCGTTTAGGGTTGGGGGAAATGTACAGCTTGAGCTCCAGGGCCCACTAGACTGGTGGTGATAAATATAACAAGAATTGTCAATGCCAACAGTTTTGGCTTTTGTGTAGGTTTGGGAAAGACACTTGCCAGGCACAGCCATAGTGGTATTAACTTGCCATTGATGGTAGCAGGTGAGAATATTGTGCGAGTGCCTACGCAACTAACAGCAGTGCCGGAAAATGACTAATACGTATACACAAGCCAAAACTGTTGGCTTTGCTGAGGCTTGTTTTTTGACAGGACTTCAGTCAAGGACACGCATGCTTATAGAGTGGCTGAAGCCAGACCTGGTTAAAATGTTTTTTAATTACACCAGTAGCGGGTTAACAACTCCAATTAAGTCATTTGCTCTCAGCAGACTGCTTTGAAAAAACACAGGCAGGCACTTCAAGTTTGATGCTAAGGCTTGATTTAAGCAAGGTCAAATAGTTCTCATGAGCAGGTGTTTTGGGGAGAAGGGCAGGAACTGGGTTGGAATTGTCATAGGGATTAGCGTCACTTTGGGCAAATAACCAAACAACACCTACAAGCTGTGTGTCCCTTCTCATATGCCATTTCTCCCTTTCTCCCTATCTGTACTCGATGCAATAGTTTCGGCATATAGGTGGCTCTGGCACCTAATAGACCAAACTAAAAATGCACATAGTAAGCAAGAGTAAGACCAGGTTTAAGTTTGTCAGAAGGGTTTGCGGCGCTCTAGCACAATTCAGAGAAAACCAAGGTTATTGCTATTAGATTTGGTTACCAGTTAAAACTGTGAGAGAGGGCTGTGCGATGCAGTGTAGGGTGCATGAATTGTTATGCTCTGAGTGCATCTGTGGAATGCTATAGGTCGCTGCCTATCGATCTTTGTGTTGCTATTCATGGAGACTTTGGCCCTCATTACAACACCGGCGCTAAACCATGGCGCTATTAGTACCATGGTTGGTGCCGGTGTTGTAACGGGTCCGCCATGGTTCAATGGGCAATTACCACCCCATTCCAAGGTTGGCGGGGCGGTAATTCCCCATTGAACCATGGCCCTTCCCCATTCCCATTTTCGCCCAATAGGGCTCTATGGGAATGGGGAAGGCGCTAAGTATGGTACCGCAAATTGCGGTAACGTACTTAGCACCAAGGTCCCTTTGCGGGTCCCTACTTTAACGGCTGGTCTAGACCAGCCGTTAAGGTCGGATCCCGCAAAGCGACCTCGTAGTAAGGCTCTAAGTGTTTAACGGCGCCGCAGCCTGTTACGGCGCCGTTAAACACTTAGCGCCAGGGTCGTAATGAGGCCCTTAGTCTATACTCACATAGAATATAAAGCATGTGATGTGACTCCCTGAGATGTCATGTGATTACTTGCGAGTTGAGAGCAAAAACGGCATAAAATGTGACCATCTGGCCCTTGGATAACAATACCTCGCAAGTAATGTGAGTACCACTCATTTGATGGAAGTAACTGGCTTATAATATAAGTACCTTTCACATTGGTTGTCAGTGCCTTTCATACATCGCAAGTAAGCGCTGTTTGATAGAACTACTTGCCATACCATATAATGTGTGTGTGGGCATTCAATGGCAATACCTGTAATATTATTGCCTGAGCATTCGATGCAATAACTGGCATCGCATGTAAATGCAGGCCGCGTGATAGGAATTCCTGACCTGTGATGCCGGTACTTTGGCGGTGATGACAATGCCTGCCATAACGCGTGATATCTGGATATACAATAGGAACTCATGTAATCCTGACCTGGTTTCTGTATATTGGCTTGATTGGGATATCTGGCATATGATGGGAATACATGCCACTTGACAGAAATAGCAGGTTCTATGTCTTTACATCAAAACAAAGAAATTGGAATGTCTTCGAGCTGCTATGAAGGCATTGATGCAAGGGTACATTGTTTAATCAAAAAAGCGGGGCAAGTCCCTCTACTTCCATATCTTTTTGTTTATCATACTCACTTCCTGTTTCTCTTTTTTCCCTGAAAAAAATAAGATACCTTCAACTGATGCTTTTACAAAGATACAAAGACAATCAATCGCCTTGGCATCAAATATGGGTACCTGGCATTTGGGGACAATACCTGATATACAATACGAGTACCTAAGCATCTGACGATAGGTGCAGACTTATATGTCGGAAGTACTTGAGGGTTTGATGGTAATAGCCGGCAGATGATGTAAGCACTTGCTAATTGATTGGCAAATCTGGCATAGAATATGAATGTATCCATGTGATGCAACTACTTGGATTTAAACATAAAGTATCTGGCATTAGATGACAATGCCTGGCATGGGCACAGTGTGCCCTTACTTGCCAACTAAATTTGCCGTTTATAAACCACAAACTTGTATGATGAAAAATCATGGGTATTCAATGAGAATAGAGGGCCTACTGCACACCTGCCATTTCATGGAAGTACCAGGCATAGATGTAAGTACCTGGCTGGCATTTCAAAAACCTGGCATATGAGGTGACTATTCGACATACGGGGCCTGATTTAACAAAGGGTTTCCAATGGGACTTTCCCCATTTAAAAACATTTCTGTAAATCAGGCGCATGGCATCAGTACCTGGTAATACAGAAAACTATTTTACTAAGCAAACATTGAAACTATTGGTTTTGTTTCCCTGGTAATCCTGGCTAATCCTTGGACATTGTTATTTTGCGAGAATCTCTTTTTTTGCGTACATTTATTTGTTATCTCTAGAACACGAGAACCATGGTAATTGTAGGTGGGACAGGGGAGTTTGACCCCCCTCACCTCCAACTATCGTGGCACACCATTTTGTCGCCCTCATTTGTAGGGGCCCTTTTTTCTTTTGCCTTCAGATGTCATGCCCGCCCCCAAAATACATTCAGCAAAATTAGTCCACTGACGTGAACAATGGTGTGAGTGGGCGTGACAAGTTGTTATGGTACTATATTATTTCATGCTATATTATGATGTGCTATGTCATATGAGAATTAGACGCAGTAGCATAGCACAAAAGACTGAGATCCTGCTTCATTATGCTGCATACTTGCCAACCCTACAGATTTAGGCAGTAGGCTACTGCTTTTTAAGCAGTCCTACCACCTACAGATTTCAGTGACAGATCCTACTGCTTTTTACAGTGGCAAGTAATGTATGTGACTATAAGGCAAGCTCCAGGACAAAGCATGCAATACATTAATTAGTCTGTCTGTACAGTGGACTGGTAGGCGATCACTTTGATTTGGCTCAGACCAATGCACTGACCTGACAGCTACGTGACTGTCCTGCACTCTGGCCGGGACAGCCCTTAGGTGAACCACCAGCGAAGGCAAGTGGCAGAGTGTAACACCTTCACACAACATCTGCCCATCAGACTAAGGGGGGAGGGGGGAGAGGGGGAGGGTATCAGTCACCATGTCATTCAGTGTTCATCCTACATCTTTTTGGTTACAGAATGTTGGCAAGTATGATGCTCTTGCTGTAACATTGCCCTGACCAGAGGAGCTTTTCCTTTCTTTCGCGCCCTTCTAACCGTCCCTAACCACTGCCTACTCTATTAATACCCACCACCACCAGCTTCCAAACACGCCCCACACACCTGCACGAATTACCTGACAAGAGGAAGAGCGCCATGTCGCAGTTGAGCAGCACAACGAGCCTCCACATGATGACGTGAACGCGCTGCACTGGGAGCGTTCGAAAGCCTCCGTCCAGGAAGCAGCTTCGTCCGACGGCGCCAGAAACCATGCTGTGCTCCATGCGGGAAGCTGTTGGATACTGAAGTGGATGTAAAAATACTTGTGTCTGCGCCTTTCATAGCTTGCTGTGTGGTTTGAGCGGCCCTGTAATTGAGTGAATTTAAGCGTATGCCGTGTATACACTTCTTGCGTTTACAAGGTCTGCAATTTGTGGTTTACTGGCATTTTGTCCTGCGTCCCCTGCAGCAAGGCCTCCCACGCTAGCTCTTGCTGCGTGCAAAATCGCCCCATAGGTTCTGCCTGCTCAAAAAAGACAAGCATTGATATATGTTTCAATATGAAAGTAGGATACTCATACTCTTAGCTAAAATGTGAGTGAGTGATGCTGGGTCACTGGCTTGTTGGACTAAGCACTCAATTACAGGGATATGTGTTTGATGATCAAAGATGTAAAGTCCAGCAAGTCCTCGCAGCACTCCATTCTTCTGAGGCTGATACAATTAGTAGAATTGGGTAACAATAAACATCTCTTCTGCATCTATAATGCCAAGATACCGTAATGTGGGGTGGGGGGCGGGGGGCAGATTAGACCATGTGCTCTACAAAATAAGATGTTATTTATCAGGTGTTTACTCGAAGACCTTAATGATGGCCTAACATTTCATTGATAGTACACTAAACTTCAAAGACATGAAAGATGAAAAGACAGCAGAAAGGACCACCAATGGAATGACATAAACTGGAAATAATGCATTCTAGGAAGTTGAAACCTAAAGAGGCACACACCCTCCCTACACTTCTTCTATTATGTAGTGTATTATACGACCTGGGCCTCTGCCCCACCACACAGGACTCATAACTCTAGGCACTTAGCCAAACTGTGAGGGTAAGCTTCGAGATATATAACCCACTAACCAAATAAGCTCAAATTCTGCATACCTAACCCATACAGAAACCTACACAACCACCTCGCGCACAGCAAGACGCATGCACTTCACCACACCACAACAACAAACAACACATAAACGGCACCAACAGTACACAAGGCCTGCCTTCAATCCGATTCTCGCACCAAAGCTCAGCGCACAGTGTATACCGAACTGAAGCCACCAACAGGACACCACCTCTCTCAATATCCTTCTCTCTCTTCACCTTACTAACCCAACCCAACTTCTCGTTTAGAGATTCGCCTGAGCGCCTGGGCACCAATTCCGTTGGTGACGGTGCACTATACAAATACCTATAACATAACATAACATCATTGGCCGAAGTCAGCATTTTAAGTTCACACAGCCGAAGCCCGGTACTATTGGTAGAGCCACGACAAGAGGCAACGAGGAATGGCAGAATCAAGTAAAGAAGAGGCGGCAACGGTGAATCCACTGTGTTCCGTGTTTCGTATATCCGCGTGGCAGCAGCAGTGGTGTCACTAGAAATCAGTACTATGGGGGGCAAACCAGGGGACATAAATACAACAACAAGGGGTGATACCAGGGAGTGGCACATCAAATAAGGCATTGAACATGTTCAGAGTAGGTTTAAGACAATAAAGTTTCTATACATCCTAAAAAGTTAACTCATGTTCAACAGTTCCAGATATGCACTTGCACTCAGCAAGAGACTGTGCTCTGTTAACTCAAGCAGACATCACTTCCCAGCACAACTTCGAATAACTTGCAGATAGAAGTGCTCTTTAGCAAAAGAGCCATCACTTCCAGCTTAGCTTTAAAAATTAGTCAAAAATAGTCCGTTTGACAGAAGAGAAATCACTCAAGTCTGAGTTTCAAATGATAGTCAAGGACAGTGTGTTTAACAGATGAAATATTACACACACACACCGAGTACAGGGGGGAAAAGAGGCAACTGTTCCCTTGGTTCTTTAGCAATGGTTGCAGGAATCTCACTTTGCCTCCATAAAATGGTTTGCAGTTTTCAGTTTCTGGCTGTACATCCTAATGGCGCCTGGTGAATTTTATAATGGGCAGGGGTGCTGATGGGTCGGCGCTCATTATGGATGAGCCACCACTGGTACACCCTCAATGAATCTATGCAAAGGGTCACTGGCTGGAGATGAAATACTGCAATGCATTTAAACAATGTAATATCGATTCCGGAATGTTGGCTGAGCAGGTAGCAGCGTGAACTCAGAGTTCCTGTCTTCCTGATCTCAGGTATTCAAAAGATCCAATTAATACGAAAAAAAGACTGATGCCCAGGAGAATCCTGCTCCCAAATAAGCCAAAGCTGACATGGAAGAAACACCTAAGATATTTATTCTCTGCTTCTGAAGGTGGCCCAAGATGTAGGTGAAATTAAATCCTCTTATGCTCACTTGAATGTAAAAGTATCTAACCTGGAGGGAAGAGTTGGCCAGGTAGAAAAATAGTCTGCAGGTCTTTCAACGGAGATCGCTGGAAGCTATAGAGCTTATAATGATTTAGTGAGAGAACTGGAAGATATGAAAGCTAGGAACCTGACTCTCGATTTGAAATGCAGGATGCAAAATCTCAGGCTTGTGGGATGTTTTTACCCATGCATCCGAGCCCTACCAGAAAAACTGTGCCTTACTGGCATTGAAAACATCATGATGGCCAGAACTTCCCAGAAAATGCACAGGAAAATGCATGAAGAATAGGCTGCCACCCATTTCTGCCTATGTTGTGGGCACAGAAGGGCACTGCCTAAAACCACCATTGGGCTACACACAGTAGCCTGAAACCATTGCAAAAGGGGCAATGCTGATTGCCAAAAGCAACCCATAACTATTGGGAATTCATTTTCTTCAGGTCAAATATGGCTAAAATATGGGCACAAAATTATTTTACTGCAGAACCACACCATTGCCATGTGCTGAACCCGGATAATATACTTCCATGTAAAATCTCTTGTTTGAAATGCATTAATTCAAGACTGATCCAAAAACAATGCATGCAGTACCCGCTTTGGACTCAAGGCGGCGCTAGCGGTTTAAACTCTGACAGGAGAACTGCTACTTCAGAAGCTAATCAGCCTTCTGTGACAATTGGGACTTCAAAAGACTGTTGGTTAATTAGAAATCTAATCACCTGCTGCTCCCAGAGACAATCTGATTTGATTAACAGGCCAAAAGGCTGGGAAACCTTCTCACCTCAGAAAGCCCAGGATATCACATGGTCATGCTAACCAAATGCAAAGTGGCCCCCTGGTCTGTTGACCTCAGCTTGCTGGAGCCCACACAAAAGACCTTTTCCCTTGAATAGGATATGGTGATTTTGACTGTTTCCTGTCAACACAGATCTGCCAGCCAGGAGAGACATGTGATCACTGTCATCCCCAAACTTTGGGGGCGGACTCAAAAACTGCAGTACTTTGAATTGAAAGCAAATATATATTTTACAGAAACACTGATAATTCTTGGTAACCAGATGACAGAAATGTGAAATTTGGGGATCCTTAAAATTAAAACTTTGCCCACAATTCAAGCCCAAACTCCAATTTGTGTGATGTTCTGGGGCAAAACCCCGCTATTTATTGATGCTACAGACTCTGTGTTGAAGCTAGAGACATGGGAATTTACCGGAGTATGTATGGACAGGCCGTGTATATGTGTATAATTTTTAATGAAAAACCAATGTTGCATAACCCACTAAAATCGAAAATAAGTTGCCATTTCTTTACCCAAGCTCCTAGAAACGCCAGAGTCAGAACAGTGCCTACCTCATGTGATATATGATGTGTGTAAGTGATGTAAAAACAACTGTGTATTTGGGAAAATATGTATTTGGATCAAATATAGATTTGTGTGCAATCTGACAAGGGGAGGTTCCTCTGACCATAAATCCTACAGCATCACTCTGACTCACATTTCCTTCCCCCAATCAAGGGAGAGAGGAGGAATTGGCCAATGATAAGTGAGCGGGGCAGGCTTAGCTAGGCCCAGGCACACACCCATTTTCAAAACACATAAAAAGAGACTGCTGGGACAGGTAGAGACATTTAATTCCATTTGCTGCGGAGCATGCTGACCGACGACTTCACATCCAGAGATCCAACACTTAGACTTCCAAGCTAAACAGAGACTACAGAACTTTGAACCAAGAAGGCCCACTGCAAGCAAAAGTATTTGTCAGCAGGCCTCAAAATCATTTGCAAACTATTCCACAGCCGGGCGAGCTGTCTGAATTCTTTTGCCAAGAACTCTTGCCAGTACCCAGAAAGCAGTGTTACATCCAGAATCCACTTGATCCGGACTGGAAAGCAGAGCAGTATCCAGAACCAGAGGCCGCTGAATCCAGAGAGGCTAGACCAGCAGAGCAGAGCTGACCCAGATCGCTGTGAGCAGAACAGGTGCCTGATTGACCCGCCGAGCAGACAGAACCACAGCCGGACGTGTTGACCAGATCCGTGACGAGGCCTAGTTCAAATTTATATTGTGAGTACCTAGCAGAACTGTGCAGAACCAATCTCTTAGTTAAAATAATCTAATCCAAACTATTTTAACCTAAGTAGAACAGCCTCCTAGAAATCGTGTCATCTGTCATTTGTAAAGCTGCACAACCGTCATCTGTCAATTCTGAAACTGCAAGCTGTCACCTGTCATTTTGAGTTTTACTTTAAATCCAAAAAACTACCTTTATTTAATCGTCCGTATCTCTGGAACCGTTTGGGCTAGGAACGAGGGGAGGGGGGTGAATTGCCAGAGAAAAAGTGATTATCTTATCTTTTGCTAAAATCATATCAAGTATTTCTGTACTGCATTTTATTCCTAATTGCTTTTCCCTTGAAATCATAAAAGTATTTTTGCTACTTTATCCATCCTATACTAACTCCTCATTGATTGTAAAGAAGTGTGCTAGTGCCAGATTACCCATTGTTGATCAACATCATAAGTCTAAGTGTACTATCAGATATTAATTTATTATAAAGTGTGATATATATATATTGTTTAAATTCTCAAATAAACCTTTTAATTTGCAAAACAAACCTACTTCTTGGCTCAGTGGGGTCAGGGGGATTCTAATGGGCGGTGTTATACAAGGGTTGTCATCCAGAGTACTGAACTGAATATAAAAATACATCAATAAAGGTTTTCCTCAGCATCCCAGACTAGGCATTGACTTATCTGTAGTGTTGATTGAATATCGCTTACAAAAGTGGGGGCTCGGAGCCGGGATATTCTGGGTTAGATTTACCATTTGTGCAGATTAATACAGTGTGCCAACTGACCAGATACACATATCCGGTTAGATCACCACGCTGTTTTACACTGTGAAAGCACCCCTCAAAGGAACGCACTAAGGAAACGTCCTGTTTTGCAAAATAAAATACAAACTTCTGTAAGTCAGGAAGGAACTCAAATTCCAGAATGACAACCTTGGTAGATATGAAATTAGCCAGAGAGCACATCTTACATAAGCTATTTGTGAGAGGTGAGTGGACTCATCAGGACCAAACGGTCTGGCTGCAGGCAATCGCGCAACAGGTCACTGAAACAGGGTCAGAAAAATGGAGAGATCAGGTTCCATTACATGTGGCCCTGAGTGAATTATACATGGCTCCTAAAGTTAAAGATGAACACGACAAGATGGTTAGGATAGCGGCATATTTGTATCTATATATGGGAGCCATGCAGGACAAATGTGCTGAAGGCCAAGATCTGGCAAGTAGGCAACAGCTGGCGTTAGAAAAGGCCCAATCTGACCTGGTCTCTTCTGAGCAGAGGCTGCAGAGGAGCCAGGAGTCAGAAAATGATAGTAGGCAGTATATCATTAAAATAAAAGAGGACATGGATAGACTGCAACAGGAGAAGGCTGACCAGGATACCAGATTTCTGGCCTTGCAGAAGGAGTACCAAGAAGGTTTGGACTCCCTTCTGCAGAGCCAGAAAAAGCTGGAGCAACAACTGAACTTCAACAGGGCATGCACAGAGCAGGTAGCCACCCTGCAAATTCGATTAGACAGAGAGAAAGAGGAAAGCAATAAATTGATTCTGAAAGACCTGGATACCCAGGCAGAGTTTGATCAGGAGTGCCAGAAAGCTGGTGCCTTCCAAAGGCAAAGGGACGACCTGGCGGCACAGATGCAGGCTCTTAGTCAGGAAAGGGATACCTTAGGCCAGGAAGTCTGCCACTTAAAAAGGAAAATGGAAGAAAATCACCTGGCCCTCCAGGGACTGGGTGACCTCCAAAAAGAACACCAGAACTTGTTAGAGCACACCAGGAGGGTGGAAGATGCTCTGGCAAGAAAGGAGCAGGCCAATAGGGACACAGCTCAGGAGGTAACCCTCCTGCAGCAAAGACTGGCCCAGTACTCCAGGACCAATCAGGAGGCACAGAGAGAAAATGAGGCTCTCTGTCAGCACAATGATAGGCTCCAGCAACAGGTAGCGATTCAGGAGAGACTGATAAAGTCTAGTAGGGCCTTAACTGAGGAACTGAAAGCGGAGGCTCTTGCATTGCAACAGGAAGCAGGGGCGGATAGAGATGAGGTTTACTGGGAAAGAGAAACTCCTGAGCATAACCTCAGGAGCCCTAGTACCAGAGGCCTTCATCTCTCCCAGTCCCTGGACTCTGCCACCCCCATGTCCCCTTGCGCACATGAGCCCAGGGCCACGGGGATGACAGATTACTATCGAGCTAGAAGTATGGGGCTCATAGGCCAGTACCTCCCAGGAATGGATGGGCGGGTATCCGGGTATGGGCACCCAAGCACAGTGCAATTTAGTGGGGAACCCCAGGAGAGTAGGCCCATTAAGGGCATCCTGAAAACCTCTGCCGAGTTAGGTCGGGGGGGATACCCAGCAAATCCTGGTAGCAAGGAGGGATCTGAAGACTCCTCTGAGTGTCACAGGACACAGGAGACCAGGTCCCCACATTCTGCCAGCCATTCCCAGGCTCGCAGAATCCGGGAAAACCTGGAAGATCAGACGGGCACCTCTGGGAGCAGCGCTTCTGAGTCGGAGGATGAATGGACCAGGGTTACCCGAACCAAAAAGGCTAATACGGCAAAAAGGGCCTGCTTAACGACCCATTGAAACAAATAAAGGCAATAAGGAGTGTCATCACGCCTTATCATAAGAACGCCAAGTATTCTGTTTGGGAACACTTGGAGCTCTATGAGCAAATGATGGAGACTTTCCATTTGAAGGACAGCCAAAGCTGTATTCAATATGTAAAGTGGACCGTCTCACCAGAATACTCCAGTTTCTTTGCGGGGCTGGAGGATCAAAACCATTCAAGGTGGTCCACATAAAGGGCGGCCATCTTGAAACATTTTTCTGTGCACAGAAATCCTCAAGAGGCTCGCAAGGCAGCCTACAATTTGCAATGTGGGGAGGATCAGGCCCCACAAGAGTTTGTGCAAGAATTAAAGCGTGCTTTTGCGCAGACCACCAGAAAAGTGCCCACGGATAGCAGAGAATTTATCAATAAGTTTTTCCATGCTTACCCAAATACATAATGACCCAGCTCGTGAGAGATTTTCATGAAAAAAGATCTTTAGACTGGGTCATTGAACAGGCTACCCGGATCTATGAGGTGCAGAAGCCCATCGAAAATAAAAATAATGCGCCGAAAAACCCCAAAACCAACAGAACCCCTGCTGCTGCCAAGGTGGCAGAGGTAAAGGTTGCCCCCGTTTTAGATTTGGAGATGGGGGGGCCTAAAAACCTGCCTGCACCAAATAATTCACAGCCCAGAAGGCCCTCGGGCCAGTCACAGACAGGGAGTCGAGGAGCTAGTCCCACAAATGGGGTCCCCCGCCCCCCTGACTATGTAAGTCCCCGCTACAAGGGAAACCGACCAATCCTGGGTTATGTGTGGACTCCTCCAGCCCAAGGGGGGGGATCCAGCCAAGCACCTGACCCGGGGAACTTCCCTCCTAACTTCCCCCAGGAGGGCAGAAATTCACCAAATCCTGGGCAGAACTTTTTCCCCAGGTATCCACCCAATTTCCAGCCCCAAAATCATCCATCCTTCTTTCCCCAATTACCTGAGCCCAGACAACCTAATCCGGGAGAGGGGAGGCCAAGGGTGGAGGGGTACCAAAATCTTTCCAACCAGGGGTACTACCAGAGAAGGGATAGCTACCCTTCCCGGGATCAGCCCAGGGGAGAAAATAGAGCCCCGTATCAGCCTGAGCGGGTTTCACAACTTGAGCGCCAGGTCCAAAATATGGCATGGGATCTGGGTCACATACTGAGGGCTCAACAGAACCCTCAGATGAGCATGCCACCACAGAATGCCCCAAACTCTGGACCTGGTGCTCCAGAACAATGACGGGGGCAGCACCCCGATAACCCACCGGTTCCCAGGGAGGAGGCACAAGGGGAAGGGGTGTGTAAAGCCTTGGAGGAAGCTTCCTTCCCAACTTGTAAACAGCCCCTGGAAAACCAGGAACCGGAAACAAAATCTCCTACCCCTGAAAGTCTGCCACCCAAGGAGCAGAGAGGAGGTAGGAGAAACAAAGTACCCAAACAGACCCAGTTTGTGGAGGAGGTACAGATCTTCCAATTTGAGGGAGAGGGATCCTCAGAGGATCCCGGGGAAAGGATCTTCTCATTTAGAGATGGGGGAACTCCTCCCAAGGAAAAATGGGTCCTGGAGACTGAGCTACCGCCGCCCATCATCTCATCCCAGAACCCACAATACCGAAATCCCCTGGTTCAAACCCATCCTGGTGACTGCCTCCAAAAAGGGGGGGTAGGCCCAGAACCGGAACCAGAGGAACCCACAATGGCTCTGATCTCCAGTTGCCAACTTTTTCTTTCAGATTCCCAAGACTCTCCACAGAATTCTGCCCAAATATTTTCTCTCGCCATGTCCAAAACCAGAAAGTTAGCCCACCAGTTGTCCAAAAATGTGCATTATCTGTGCCCCCTTGAGGAGAAGGAGGGAAGATATTATTCCCCGGTACAAGTACAGGGGCAGGGTACAATTCTGGCACTGGTGGACACTGGATCCCAAGCTACCCTTCTGTCCAAAAGGGTCTTTGAGGAACTAAATGCAGGAAGGGGGGAGAATTACCGTATTCCTCTCACCTCTCTTCCTGGACAACTGCAGAACTTTGATGGGAAGGAAATTCCTGTCGAGGGGACTGCAGATTTGGACATCAAAATTGGGCGACACAAGGTGAAACACCCGGTCATAGTAGTGACTCCAGAGGGCACCCCTTGTTTACTAGGGAATGACCTCCTGAGAAGGTTGTCACCCCTAATAGATTGTGTAAACAAGGTCCTCTGGACCCAGACTAGCCGACCAATAAAATTAAAACAGAGTGTCAACCATGTTAGTTTAAACGGCACCTGCCACATGGTTGAACAAAAATCTGACCAAGTAGAATTTCACTTCCAGAACAAACAAACTCCAGACGTGACAGTAATAGCAGTAGGACAACAGACTGGTGATGGGGGGTCCTCTCTATTTCTGAAAATCAACCTTTTTTTCCAGTTTAAGGTGGTATTCCACACTCGAAGGAAACACCCTGAAATTCTTTACTAATCCACAATCAGAAACTCCCATTCCTATAGTCCAGAAAGATGTGAAATCAGCTCAGAGCCTGGCTGATATTCAGCAAATTGGAGAGCAGTTGTTCATCCCTGTTCAGTTAAATGATGGGAAGGACTCTGTTCTCGCTCGAGTGTGTGTGAACAACGGTAAGAGCTTCATCAGCGAAGCCATGTTCTGCCAACTCCCAAAAGATCCAGCCATTCCCACATTCAAACTGATAGACAAATGGGAAATGGACCTGGAAGCACCTAATTCCAAACATCTCCTACCAAGCAGGTGTATGCTCAAAATCTCCATTGGCAACAAGAGCATAGTCCATAATTGGGTCGTGCGAGACGTCACTGCCGCCTTTTACTTAGGCAGTGACATTCTCAATCGCTTTGCCATTAGTTTGGACCTAATAAACTTCAAAGGTTGGTCCCGATTAGCGGATAATCCCATGGGCTTTGATGATCCAGACAAAGCATTTAGGTCAGCTCAATTGCTACCTTATGCAGTTGAAATTCAGATCAGAGAGGAAGTCACCATCCCAGAAAGGACCCGACAATTCTCCCTGGAAGTGAAAGTTAAAAGAGGACAGAAATTGAAAAACCCTGATGCTTATATCCATCTAAATGCTTCTCTCCAACAGCAAGGGTTAGGGGTAAACCCAACACCATTAGTCAACACAGAACATGACACCATTCCAATCGAGGTGGATAACAGCGATTTAAAAAGTATTACTCTAGCCGCAGGCACCATTATTGGAATGGCGATTGATGACCGACATTTCTCCATTGATTTAGGAAATGAACTGTTAGGACCAATCCCCAAGGACTGTTTTGACAGTGACAGTGAGGACAATACAACACCAGACAGTATTTTCGCCCGGCATGGGGGGAACTTCCTGGTGTACACTTCTTGCCCTTATGGTAAGGAAGATGTGACTTGTGACTTCAGGAGGGATGAGGTGATTTTCCAGGTCCATGAGGGCTGCCTTTCCCACCTGAAGCCTCCAGTCCAAATCAGCACTCTGACCAGGGACTTCTCCACCCAGCTGGAGGAGGCCACTGAGATAGCCAAACCAGAAGTCTTTCCAGGCTTCAGGCAGATGGTGGAAGAGAGGGTCAACCTAGCTGATGCCTGTGTGACTCTGGAACAGAAGCAAAAGTTGAAACAAGTTTTCTTGGATTTCCAAGATCTCTTTGCGGTAGACTCATATGACTGTGGTCGCACTGACATCCACACCACAACAATTCCCACGGACCCTGGAATGACTCCAGTGTTTGTGAAGCAATATCGCTTGCCTCTCGCATCCATGGAGTCCCTTACTGAAATAATTAAGAACCTTGAGTCCCGGGGAATAATCTGTCCAGTCCACAGCACTTTCAATAATCCGGTGCTGGGACTATTGAAGCCAAACGGCCAGTGGAGACTCTGCGCCGACCTTAGGGAGCTCAACAAACGGGTCCATACTTCCCGATGGCCTCTGCTCTACATTGATCAAGGGCTGGCCCAGATTCAGGGGTCACAGGTATTCACAGCAATAGACCTGACCAATGGATACTGGACCGTGCCTGTCAGTAGGGAGGACCAATACAAACTGGCTTTTACCTTTGGAGGCCAGCAGTACACATGGACCCGGACTCCCTTCGGATACCTCAACTCCGGCAATGAATTCAACATTTTCCTACATAAGTCCATGCCCGACCTGGGTGTGAGGGGTAACCTGTTTTATGTAGATGATGTTCTCATCAAAAGTTCATCTGTGGAGGAACACATAGCGGAGATCTGTTATGTTCTGACACAGTTGAGGGCCGCCGGAGAAAAACGTTCCTTTCAGAAAGCACAGTGGTGTAGAACCTGTGTTAAGAAAAGAAAGTGGAAGCACTCCAGAAACTGAAAGACCCCACAACTCTGCGGGAACTAAGGAGCCTCCTTGGACTGACTAATTACAGCAGAAAGTTCATTGAAGGCTACGCAGAGATCAATAGACCCCTGATTCATCTCTTGAAGGGGTGGGTCAAGTGGGAATGGGGTCCAGAACAATCCGAGGTGGTAAGACAACTCAAAAGAAGCCTCTCACAAGCGCCTTGCCTAGCTTACCCTGTCAGAAACAAGGAGTTCTTCCTGGAGACGGGGTTCTCTAATACGTGCTTGAAGGCAGTATTATACCAAAAGCATGACAAGGTCAATAAAGTAATCTCCTATGCGAGCAAAACTTTATCCTCTGTGGAGGAAAAATTCAACGATTGTGAGAAGGCACTCCTGGCAACGGTGTGGGCATTGAAGAATTACCGCCCGTTTATCCAGGGGGAGCACATCATAGTGGAGACTCCACACCAGCCTCTGCAATATCTCCAAAGTGACAGAATCAGGGCCGGAAATGTGAGTAATTCCCGAATTACTTCCTGGATTCTGTCAATGCAAGGCTTTCCTGTGGAGGTCAGATATGGCCAAAACAAGAAGAGTCCCCTCGCGCAAGGTCTGGCTGACTTGCATGATTGTGCCAGAGAAAACTGTCTCGAGGACGAAAGTCTAAAAATCAAGGACAACATGGAGGCATACCTTAATTCCCCAAACAAAGTCTTTGAAGAAGACAAGTGTGAGGGAATGCCCACTGTCTATGTGGATGGATGCTCTTACCATGTTGACAACGACGGGGAGAAAGAACTGGTGGCTAGCGTAGGGAATGCATGGGTGAAGGAGTTCCCAGAACCCTCCGCTGGATACAAAATTGGTCCCCGAAGTAGTCAGGTGGCAGAATTGATGGCTGTGCATCAGGCCATCCTCACTGCTGTCCAGCATCAACTCCACGAACTGGTCATAATCACAGATTCGGATTATGTATGGAACGGGTTTGTGGAGCACCTGGTCAACTGGAAAACCAGAGGCATGTTATGCGCTAATAACAAACCCCTGAAACATGGGAAGTTAATTCAAAACATTGATGATCTGGTCACATCGAATGGGATGACCATCTACTGGAAAAAGATCAAGGGTCATTCCAAAGTAGAGGGACCAGACAAAACTGGAAATGACTTAGCTGATCAGCTGGCCAAAACCAGGGCCATCCAAGGGGATCTAATAGAAATAGAGTCCCTATTGGGGGAAATCCAGGTCACTGCTATTACTAGGTCTCAGACAAATGCTCACAATGATTTTTCAACTGCACAATGGAGTAAGGAGACCCCTGATGCTGATTTAATTACAGCTCAGAAGGGGGATCCAATCATTGGTAAGTTTTACCAACACCTTGAGGACCCTGAGAACTTTCCCCAGACGGATACCGATTACATTGGGAAAGAGGACCTAAGAGTGTTGATGAAAGGTCCAAAAATGTTCCGAATCCAAGACGGTTTGCTGGTAAGGAAATCCAAAGCTGGCCAGGATCAGTGGGTGGTTCCTACCTCATTCCGAAGCCTGATGTTAAGTCACGCCCATGATGCGGCCACCGCCGGTCATAGGGGGTTTCACACAACACTGGAAATCTTAAGAGAGGTTGCATACTGGCCACACATGGGGCAGGACCTCGACCAATACTTGAAGGGGTGTCTTGTGTGTGCACAATTTCAGCCATCATCCCTCACACACCGTGCGCCTCTCCAAAAGAGGGGGATGACACTGCCATGGTCAGATTTGCAAATAGACTTTGTAGGCCCTGTAATCCGCTCGTCTAGAGGAAACTAGTACATGTTGACCGTTACATGCTTGTTTACCAAGTGGGTGGAATGTCTCCCGGCACCAAACTGCAAGGCAGAAACAGCAGCTGCCCTGATGATTAACCACATCTTTTCCCGTTTTGGTCTACCTCAAAGGATTGAGTCAGACAGAGGTAGCCACTTCACCAGTGAAGTAAAGACAAAGATGTGGGAGATCCTGCGGGTCAAAAGAAAGCTACATATTGCTTACAGGCCAGCTTCTTCTGGAGCAGTAGAGAGATATAACCGAACCATTGTGAGCATCTTAAAAAAGTTTGTGGCAGATTCTGGGCCAAGTTGGGATATCCGATTACCTCTGGTCCTAATGGCCATCAGATCTACCCCTTCATCTGCAACCAAAATGTCACCATTTGAGTTGATGACTGGACGCAAGATGGTGCTTCCCCAGCATTTGCTCTACAAAACCCAAGAGCAAACGTTGATAAATGCCTCCACAACTCATGAGTATGTGGAGAATTTAAGGAAACACCTTCAGCATGCTTTTGCCGACGCTCAGCGGAATCTAGAAAGATCAGCCGAGAGCATGAAGACCCACTATGATTTAAAAACTACCCGAAAGGAATATAAGGTGGGTGATCGGGTCTATCTATACAATTTCCAAAGGAACCAGGCCAAACAGCGAAAATTCTTGCCTACATGGAAGGGACCGTTTGAAATTATAGACAAGATCTCCCCTGTTGCCTATAAGATCTGCATCCCCAAAGGCAGTCTGGTGGAAGGGGAAGACAAGTGGGTCCATATTAACCAGCTAAAGTGTTGCCATCCCAGGCACACTTTGCAGCAACTGGAGGAGTCCTCTGCAATACCAGAGGGGACAGCTCCAGATTAATTCAGTTCTAACCCTAAAATATCCCACATATAGTCTCTAAAATATTATACTCTTGTAAGCCACTGTCTTTGAATGATTACTTGTATCTCAAAAGTAAAATGTTAGGTATGTTAAAGTATAAAATGTATATGTCTGCCACACCATTAGTAGTGATGGAAAAATGTCTACGAATAGGTATTGCCGCTTTTCCTTTCTCGTCCTAGGAGAAAGAAAACCTGGAGACTGACCAAGGAGGGTGACCTGGGACCGGGAGCAGAGACCCAAGGGGCCCGGGGTACCGCCCAATATTCCCATAAGGACCGGCAAGGAGATCCGATCGATCTAACTGGATGGGGGAAAAGATGCTGAACTGTGCCATCTACCGGAAGAAGATGAGGAGAACATCCCAGATCTTGCGAGTTCCATCTGTGAAGGATCAGAATGGCCATCGCAAGAAGGGGGGGGCTTGTGGGATGTTTTTACCCATGCATCCGAGCCCTACCACAAAAACTGTGCCTTACTGGCATTGAAAACATCATGATGGCCAGAACTTCCCAGAAAATGCACAGGGAAATGCGTGAAGAATAGGCTGCCACCCATTTCTGCCTATGTTGTGGGCACAGAAGCGCACTGCCTAAAACCACCATTGGGCTACACACAGTAGCCTGCAACCATTGCAAAAGGGGCAATGCTGATTGCCAAAAGCAGCCCATAACTATTGGGAATTCATTTTCTTCAGGTCAAATATGGCTAAATTATGGGCACAAAATGATTTTACTGCAGAACCACACCAGTGCCATGTGCTGAACCTGGATAATATACTTCCATGTAAAATCTCTTGTTTGAAATGCATTAATTCAAGACTGATCCAAAAAAAATGCATGCAGTACCCGCTTTGGACTCAAGGCGGCGCTAGCGGTTTAAACTCTGACAGGAGAACTGCTACTTCAGAAGCTAATCAGCCTTCTGTGACAATTGGGACTTCAAAAGACTGTGGGTTGATTAGAAATCTAACCACCTGCAGTTCCAGAGACAATCTGATTTGATTAACAGGCCAAAAGGCTGGGAAACCTTCTCACCTCAGAAAGCCCAGGATATCACATGGTCATGGTAACCAAATGCAAGGTGGCCCCCTGGTCTGTTGACCTCAGCTTGCTGGAGCCCACACAAAAGACCTTTTCCCTTGAATAGGATATGGTGATTTTGACTGTTTCCTGTCAACAAAGATCTGCCAGCTAGGAGAGACATGTGATCACTGCCATCCCCAAACTTTGGGGGCGGACTCAAACACTGCAGTACTTTGAATTGAAAGCAAATATATATTTTACAGAAACACTGATAATTCTTGGTAACCAGATGACAGAAATGTGAAATATGGGGATCCTTAAAATGAAAACTTTGCCCACAATTCAAGCCCAAACTCCAATTTGTGTGATGTTCTGGGGCAAAACCCCGCTATTTATTGATACTACAGACTCTGTGTTGAAGCTAGAGACATGGGAATTTACAGGAGTATGTATGGACAGGCCGTGTATATGTGTATAATTTTTTAATGAAAAACCAATGTTGCATAACCCACCAAAATTGAAAATAAGTTGCCATTTCTTTACCAAAGCTCCTAGAAACGCCAGAGTCAGAACAGTGCCTACCTCATGTGATATATGATGTGTGTAGGTGATGTAAAAACAACTGTGCATTTGGGATCAAATATAGATTTGTGTGCAATCTGACAAGGGGAGGTTCCTCTGACCATAAAGCCTACAGCATCACTCTGACTCACATTTCCTTCCCCCAATCAAGGGAGAGAGGAGGAAGTGGCCAATTATAAGTGAGAGGGGCAGGCTTAGCTAGGCCCAGGCACACACCCATTTTCAAAACACATAAAAAGAGACTGCTGGGACAGGTAGAGACATTCAATTCCATTTGCTGCGGAGCATGCTGACCGACGACTTCACATCCAGAGATCCAACACTTAGACTTCCAAGCTAAACAGAGATTACAGAACTTTGAACCAAGAAGGCCCACTGCAAGCAAAAGTATTTGTCAGCAGGCCTCAAAATCATTTGCAAACTATTCCACAGCCGGGCGAGCTGTCTGAATTCTTTTGCCAAGAACTCTTGCCAGTACCCAGAAAGCAGTGTTACATCCAGAATCCATTTGATCCGGACCGGAAAGCAGAGCAGTATCCAGAACCAGAGGCCGCTGAATCCAGAGAGGCTAGACCAGCAGAGCAGAGCTGACCCAAATCGCTGTGAGCAGAACCGGTGCCTGATTGATCCGCCGAGCAGACAGAACCGCAGCCAGACGTGTTGACCAGATCCGTGACGAGGCCTAGTTCAAATTTATATTGTGAGTACCTAGCAGAACTGTGCAGAACCAATCTCTTAGTTAAAATAATCTAATCCAAACTATTTTAACCTAAGTAGAACAGCCTCCTAGAAATCGTGTCATCTGTCATTTGTAAAGTTCCACAACTGTCACCTGTCAATTCTGAAGCTGCAAGCTGTCACCTGTCATTTTGAGTTTTACTTTAAATCCGAAAAACTACCTTTATTTAATCGTCCGTATCTCTTGAACCGTTTGGGCTAGGAACGAGATTTAACTTTCCTCTCCACTTGTCAAAATAGCCGCTCCATTCTTTCCTTTGTTAAAATCTGTTTGCAACTTGGTAATAACTCATAGAGCATTGCTAAAGTGAGCCTGAACTAATACCAACACGCATCTCCCACTCACCCTGAATCACTAGAGGGAATTAAAATCATTGGCACATTTTCCCATCCATTGCCTCACATTTAAAAAGCATTTTGGGCCTGTGTTTCAAACTCCTACCTGTTTCCTCTAAGCTTGCTGGGGGGGAACTGAATTTCGTATTGTCTTTGATTGCATTCCTGAGAACTGTGTGCTCCTCTTTCCATCTCCTTCCATTTCTTACATTGCATAGGGGAGGGGGGTGAATTGCCAGAGAAAAAGTGATTATCTTATCTTTTGCTAAAATCATATCAAGTATTTCTGTACTGCATTTTATTCCTCATTGCTTTTCCCTTGAAATCATAAAAGTATTTTTGCTACTTTATCCATCCTATACTAACTCCTCATTGATTGTAAAGAAGTGTGCTAGTGCAAGATTACCCATTGTTGATCAACATCATATGTCTAAGTGTACTATCAGATATTAATTTATTATAAAGTGTGATATATATATATATTGTTTAAATTCTCAAATAAACCTTTTAATTTGCAAAACAAACCTACTTCTTGGCTCAGTGGGGTCAGGGGGATTCTAAGAGGGGGGTGTTATACAAGGGTTGTCATCCAGAGTACTGAACCAAATATAAAAATACATCAATAAGGGTTTTCCTCAGCATCCCAGACTAGGCATTGACTTAGCTGTAGTGTTGATTGAATATCGCTTACAGACTCATGGGTAAACCTGAAAGCATAGCTATGGATGGTCAACTGGAGGATATTTTGCAACAAGTTCTGTCTGGGCTTTATGGTCATTATATTATATGGCCAGGAGATCTGGACTGTGCTTTTAGAGTTGGAAAACCTGACAGCACTAGACCAAGACACATTTGAATGGTTTTCACAAAAACAAGTACAAAGGAAAAAGTATTGAAGGCTGCCCTAGAAAAGGGTAGTCGTTTTTGCAATGATACACACATTGGAATATTCCCAGAGTTCCAAAAGGAGCTAGTAGAAAAAAGGAAGCTATTCACAGAGGCAAAGAAAATAGCGAAGGAAAAAGACTTGAAGACTTCACTAGCTAAACCTGCAATTTTAAAGATTTTTTTCCCCAAATAAGGGGATCCAGAAGAGGCGAAAAAAAATGGATGGGGCTGAGATAAATATGACTCAAAGATTTTAGGCAGTTAACTTGATGTAAACGGAAGAGCATGACTGTTATTGTGTTTGAAAGTTATAGGATGGATCTAGTTGAGGTATGACTGTGTGGGGGCAATTATAATAATACACCACGCAAATCTCAGGTTAATTGATGGTTATTATTACACATGATATGTTTTTTTTCACATATTAATAGTTAGATGGCATTAATTATTTTGGGGCAAAATGGCGCTGAACAACTGAACAGTTTAGAATCAACCCACACATTATATGTAAACTAATTTTGGTGGGTTGACAAAACCTAGTTGGTTGGTGGCGCTGGCAAGAGGCTTGGTACCTCAGTGTTGTCACTAGTTATTTCACAATTCAGTCCAGAGTTTTGTTTGTGCAGGAATATTTATTATTTCAAGTGCAGCATAACACCTCGGGCACAATGTAGACTAAAAGGTGTAATGCTGCTAACGGGGTAACCCCTCTAGTATGAATCCCAAAAAGCTGCAATTAAATAGAAGTAGGACTGACCTATAGTAAAGTGCAAAGTGCTGGAAGTCGTGACTCATCGCACATCTGTGCAAGAGAAGCCGAACATAGTATAGAAATACCCCCATTAAAATATGTTATGCATACAATGAGGTAGAAAAAAGGTAGTGCAAAATGACAATCAATAAACTGCTGACCCTCGATAGTGACGGGCCTGCTAAAGTGCAAGGTACATATAGCAGCAGGGTCCAATCTTCACGGTGCAAGTAAGTAAAATAGCAATCTCACTAGCCTGGTGTGGAGATTAATATGAAGAAATCCATACTAGTGCAAATTGGCAAAATTACATTCTAAAACTGCTATCCCACCATAGTGACGGGCCTGCTAAAGTGCATGGTGCAAACAGCAGCAGCATACAATCCTCTCAATGCAAATAAGCAAAAATGGTCATCTCACTAGCCTGGTGTGTAGATACATATCCAGGCATCCACACAACTAAAAATAAGATTGATGAAGAGCTTCTGAACATATGAACATCTCTAGTGCAAAACAACACAGGCAAAGAGAGACGTACATGTGCAAATACCCAAATGCTGTTCTTAAAAAACACCTCTTAACATTCACAGTTCCAAAATTGGCAACGCACAAACATGAACAAGAAGGTAGCGAATATAATGCCAAATTGATCTCCGTCCATCCCATGCCAAGTAGCTGTTTGCAGCATGATTGCAGATAAAAACTGCTAAGTTCCTTTGCATTGGCACTGGTAGTATATGGTTGCAACCATCATGTAAATGGATCCAGCTGCAGAGTATTCAATGGCTAGAATTGTCTGGGCCATACCTCCATTAGGGTTCAAGTCATTCAGATCTGGGATCCTGAGTACAGCTTTATTAGAATACGCTACATGCAGCACTACGATACTGACCTTCAATTAGGCATTCCATTGAAGGTCACCTGTCACAGTTGAATTAATTTGATGTTAGGGCATACAAAAGCAAATGAGATTCTGATCTGGTTTAAAACTATAGGAACAAATAAGTGTCCTGAACTGATGGACACTTGCCTCCCCTGCACTATATACCTAGGGATATAATAAAGATGCAAATATTGCCTAAGAATAATTTGAATGAAAACGTAATACACCGATAGAAAAAGGGCAATGAATATAAAAGCACGTACCTCCAGTTTGGGTATCGTGCATGCTTGTTAGAGAATGGTTCGATTTGCTGGTCCGGTGGTTAGAAGACGTCTTGTCTATGAAGAAGGTATGTAAGATTACTTAAAAGGTCTAATGTTCCGAAGTTCGTAAGTCAGGTCCCTGTTCGTCGGTGTTCATGTGGGGTCTGGCACTGGAAGGGCGTGCTCTTACAGTGAACAGCTTATTAAAGGAAATTTCAAATAGCTTAGTCACAGGAAGTGATGTCATTGTGTTGTCAGATGGCTAAGGAAATGCCTGAACGGCGATGCTGTAATACGACTCAAGGGTTTTGTGGGGTTCGATCTTATAGGAACTAGGCATTAGGGCATAGAAATGATAATAGCAAGTTTGTCTGAGAACTAAAGTTGCAGTCAGTGGTGTTGTACCCAGCGTTTGTAGTTGACGTCATATGTATACAGAGCCTAAAGGTCCCAAGGTGTTTATATCGATGCTTGATAGAGTTGTGATTTAAATTAAGAAGAATTCTCTTATTCTATTAAAGCAGAAATGGGGATATGTCATAAAGGTACATGATACACCTTTTATAAATATTGAAGTATGTACAGCTTAGGGGCAATCTCTATTGCCGTTAATGTACAGTCTCTATCCGGTAGTGTATAGGTGTATCAATTCACAAATAGTGCTGATCAAAGGTATTATCAAAGTTCACAGATGTTAAAATCAATGTCTATACATATTTTTAGGATGTATTATTCAGTGGTCATTGTAGTACAAGTGAAGATCTAAATCAACATATTTCCCAATGCAGTTTTAAACTATGACAATGGATACAGGAAGGGCAATGCTCATTGGGCTAAAAGAAGCATACATTTGTGAGGTTGCACACACACTCAGTCTCCAAGGTGGAGTATGTTTCTAAAGTTAAGCTGTTTTTACTTTTTAGTTAATATTCGGCTTGTATTATATGTGGTGTTTTTTACCTTAATACCACACTGTTTATGGGATAGTGAGGAAACTTGAAGGAAATGACGGTTCCAACAACAAATTGTACAGGCTCTATAAATGTTGTATCGTGGAATGTAAATGGGATAAATAATCCAATAAAGGGGAAAAATATATTTTCACATTTAAGACACTTAGAGGCTGACATTGCTATGTTACAGGAGACTCATTTAACAGATAAAGAGACAGATAAGGTGGCTACAGGTTGGGTAGGTCAGGTGTTCCACTTCTCTTTTTCAACAAACTCAAGAGGTGTCATAATCGTGTTTATGAAAAATGTTCCAGCTACAATATTAAATTCCAAAATAGATAAAGAGGGGCGGATGATATCAATTTCCGTACCTGTCCAGGACATGGTTATGACAATATGTAATATCTATGCACCAATGTAAATAGTGGACCTTTTCTGAGCAAATTTGGATGTCATCTACTAGATGGAGGAGGTAAACATTTTCTTTTAGGGGGCAATTTCAATTTGGTCGTGGACCCTGTTCTTGACCGGAGTAACCAGAGTCTCAGAGACGGTAAGAAACGGACGTGGAAGCATTAGACCTAATGATGCAGGACTTTGGTCTATTGGGTGTATGGAGATTAGGACACCTGACTGGGAGGGAATACACTTTCCACTCAGTGGTGCATGACATATACTCAAGAACAGCCAACATCTTGACCTCAGGATTAGTGACACAAAATATTAAGAGCTGTGAAATTGAAAGTATTGTTATCTCAGATCATGCTTCCATTCGGATGCGACTAGCTCTTCATTATTCATCAAATAAAACACATACTCGGAGAATGAATACAGCATTATTGAAAGATGATGAAATAAGGGAGATTTTGGTGAGGGAGGCAGAAGAGTACATAAAAGTTCATTTGAATGTGTCATGAGATCGGTGCTCATGAGACTTTCTGGAATTGGGAGGAAAAAAAGGACGCAGATTTGATGGCTCTGAGTGCATCTGTAAAAGAGTTGGAAAAAAGTGATGGGTTCATCTGATGAGGGGGGGAATGGAAGCTCTTGAAAAGAATGTATGATTCGAAAAAAAACTAAGTGAAAAATCAGAACGCATGCTTTTTAAGTCAAGATGTAACTATTAGGAGAGGGGAGAGAAATGTAGTTGTCTGTTGGCTCATCATCTGCAGGTGAGAGCAGAGTGGTCTGTGCGATAAAAAGCGAACAAGGTGGAGTGACTTATGTATGACCCACAAGAAATTAATGAAGAATTCATAGGCTTTTATGAAAGTCTATACAGTGAGTCCCAGACAGTTGAACCAGCTCAGATAGACAATTTCTTGGTGAATCAATCCTTAGAATGTCTTACAGATGGGGAAAATATTTGTTTGGAAAATTGAATAACATTGGATGAGATTAGGAAAGCAATATGTGATTTAAATATAGGAAAGTGGCCAGGACCAGATGGTTTGCCTGCAGAATTTTATAGAGTTATGCCTGAAGAGGTTCTAAATATGCTCAGGGATACTTTCATTGTAAGGTCAAAGACAGACTACCGCCCACACTTAAGCACGCCACAATATCATTACTCTTGAAACCAGGGAGACCTCCTCTGGATGAATTATAGACCAATCAGTCTAATCAATTCTGATATCATCTAAAATACTGGGGGGCAGAATGGAGAAGGTGTTGTAGAAGCTGATTCACCCAAATCAGGCAGGATTTATAAAAGGGAGAGTTTCGGCAAAGAATATGCGGAAACGTTTGTTAACATTGACAGAAACAAACAAACAAATTGAAAGTGGAATCGGTTGCATTATCACTAAACGCAGAGAAGGCCTATCATCGGGTTTGATGGGAGTTTTTAATCAGAACAATGGTGAAAATGAATTTTGGACCTGAATTCTTGAGCTGGGTAAAATTGTTTTATGAAAACTCGGCCTGGGCATACTGTCATTCAATTAGAGATATCCACAGTTTAATCGAAACCACTAAATCCTCAAGGACGCCGGGGTCTGATAGAATTTGCAGATCTCCTATCAAATCGCACACAAACGCCTGGGCTGAGGCTCTACACATCCTCTTCAATTCCATCGGAACTACCCAGAAAATTCCACCTTCCTGGCATGATAGCATTGTTGTCCTGGTTTACAAAAAAAGAAGTCTGATTGATACTGGCAGCTACCGGATATTGGCAATGTTGGATTCCCCGGCGATGATCTTTGCGAGAGTCCTCATATTAGACCTGGAAACATGGGCAGAGGGTTGCGACATTATCCCTTTTAATCAAACTGGATTATGGAAGGGATATAACACTACAACTAATTCCTTGGCTCTTACCACAATCGTTCACCAGACATGGATGGTAAGAATAATCCCGGTCTATGTGGCATTCATAGATCTAAGTGCCGCATTTGACACAGTAGACCGCAACCGACTATGGGGCAGGCTTGCAGGGTGGTGCATTCCATCTGGCCTCTTGAGCACGATAATTTCCTTGCATAAGAACACCAGAGTTATGATCAGGTTGGACCAACAGGGAATAACCACTGAACGGATACCAACCCACAGAGGCCTAAAGCAGGGTTGGAACCTTGCACCGATTCATTTCAATCTCTACCTTGCCGACCTGGGCAGCGCTTTGACCAGCCCAGACTCTATCCCCCCGAAACTGGGGTCCGTGTCAATTAAATGGTTGGGCTCTGCAGACGATATTGTAATCCCTGATTTAACACCATGTGGCCTGCAGGCCTTCCAGAACAACAAGAAGGACTACATGGATGAAAACTCACTAGTAGTGAACGCATCAAAGACCAATATCATGGTGTTCCACCAATCTAGCAGAAGAACAAATTGTCCCAAGTGGGAGATGAACGGAAGAGAAATTGCGGTGGTTAACACCTGCGAGTACCTGGGCCTACACCTTGATAATAAACATCAAGGCACTGCGCATTTAGACCATGTCTGCACTAGAACCTCCCTTCTCATTGGAACTACCAGCTCATTGGCTCAAAAAGGAGGAGGGTATTCCATCGATGGACTGCTTAAACTCTACCATGATAAGGTGGCCTCAACCATTCTTTATGGAGCAGAATTATGAGCCACACAAAATAAATCTGAGATCGGTCAGCAAACTGGAACAAACTCTGCTAAAGAGGCTACTGAGACTACCTCAGCACACCTCAATTGACTTGATTTTCCTCGAGTTTGGCTACCCATAGCCCTAAGAATCCAGCATAGCTGCATGACCACAGCATGGAAATTGGCAAATGCTCCATCCAAGACACTCATGAGCCTCATACACACGGTCATGCCTACACGAATTGCAATAATGACACTCAGTAATCTGGCCAAAATAAATGCATTTACCAATTGCTGGCTATCACAAGTAGAACTAACATTGGAAATGATGTTAGGTTTGTATAAAAAGCAGCTTAAAGCCATGTTGAGTGAGAATAGCCATGACAAGTCCATGTTCAAACTAACCACCAGAAATCATGATTCTGAATTCCACCTGTACATGCAATCTTGGAGCAATCGACCTCCATATATTCAACACTTCATAGACAACGTTCTTGTCTGGGACTACATAAAACTGAAACTTAACATGGAAGGTTGAAGGTGCATGGCATGGCATCCCCAGAGAAGGAATGGAATGCCAATTCTGTGTGATAGGCACTATGGAAACAGTAAAACACCTTCTGTTCGAGTGTGGGGCCCTGCGGCCACTGAGACATAGAACTCAACTAGCCATGTGCATAACGACCGCAGAGGGATCGACTGGTGGATGGTAACTGTTGTTAAGTGGGAGGAGTGAAGCGAGCATAATTCACTTTACTCTCCTGTGGAAGAAGATTGTAACTCTCCTGGAAATAAATCTGCAGTTGATCTGACTGATGACATTGGAAACTACCAATCTCCTTTCTCAACACCAAACTTATATGCACTGTTTTTATGGACCTACCTTACGGCTGTATGGCCGAAACCTTTAAGACTCAGAATTTTCTATTCTGTTGTGTGAAAAGCTTATTTTCTAAGCTAAATCACAGTAAATAAATAAAACCCTACAGCGGAGGTGACTACTAATGGGAAATGTCATCTAAATTCAAACTGCATCGCGGGACTCACCAGGGTTGTCCGCTGTTATCCATGCTTTTTGTACTCTCAACAGAACCATTGGCGATGGCAATCAGATCTGATGACAGAATTGCTGGTATGCACTTTTATGGAGTTACACAGAAACTTTGGCTTTATGCAAATAAGCTTCTAGCTGTTCAGGATATAACAACATCTATCCCTACATTGATGAATCTGATTGGAAGATTCGGCTCAATTTCAAATCATAAAATCAACTAGTCTAAGGCTTTGCCATGCACACATTTGAGTAACGGTTTGATGTTACAAAATCTAGGTTTCAAGTGGTGCCCTCAAAAGAGGAAGTATCTAGGAATATGGCTTACAAGAGACATAAATGAAATGATGGAAGTAAACTTGAAATTAACAAAAGATAAGATATCGGCAGAATTTGAGCGATGGGAATCTCTTAAATTATCATTAGGAGGCAAAGTAAATGCCATCAAAATGACAACAAAGCCAAAAATAACTTATGTTATAAGCATGATTCCGCTTCCTGCCAAGAAATCTCTACTGAAACAACTAGATAGTCTGATCCAATCATTTCTATGGGAGAAGAAAAAATCTAGATTGAATTTAAGGGAATTACAACTCCAAAATGAAAGAGGAGGATTAAATATCCCGAATTTTGAAAGATATCATCAGGCTTTCATGACAAGACACTTTCTACCATTCATATCTGAGAATTCAGATGAAGCAAGCACGGTGTGCCCACTGAACCCTTCGGCAGTCTTGTCAACCACAAACAAAGATTGGGGTGAGAGGTCTGCATTGACTGAGTTTCTGAGATCGACCTGGAGAAGCATGCCACAACCTTAGATATGGTCCCGGACCTAATGAACTCTTCCTCAATATGGTTGAACCCCGCAATCAGAATTAAGAATAAAACCATTTTTTGGCCGGATTGGTTTCTGGCAGGGATAAGGAGGATTGATTACCTATTTGAAGGAGGAAAGTGGTCATCATGTCATGATCTGAGAAGAAAGTTTGATCTAAATGATTGCATGCATGGGGAATATTAAAAACGAAGAGGTGCAGTGAATTTGTCAGCACTTGAGTTATCAGATTTAATGGTTACTGTTAAGAACATAGGAGGACAGGACCATATGGCGTTGAGACGTATAATCTCCTAAGCATAAATTCAGGAGGGAATGACAAGCTCTTGACCTCCTGGTCACATTGCCTAAAGACGAAATGACACACCAGCATTGTGAGGCTCTGTGTAAAAACATTAGTAGAATATCCTTGAATATTGGTGAAAGAGCACGACAAGTTAAAATACAGAATAGAGTATTTTGGACTCTGGAGCATATGCACAAGCAAGGTTTGAGTTTAATAAATGCATGCTGGGGATGTGGTCTTTTGCTAGGCTCTCTTGAACATTTCTTTGGGACTGCTACAAAGTAAGAGCATTTCGGAAAGGGATTACCAAAGTGATGAATACAGTTTTGAAAGAAGAGAAGGAATTTCATTTTGAAATCTTGATTCTGAGAGAGGACATGGATCTGGATGGCCTAGGGTATCACCAAGTAACATGGATTTTAAAAGGTTCCTTGGCTGCAAAAAGGATAATTCTATGTAATTGGAAATCAACTGTATTCCCAACAACAGAATCATGGATGGAGGAAATGTACCCAATATGTAATATTGAAAGAGTTGTAATGTCCCTGCGGAAGAAAAAGAGAGACTGTTTGACAAAATATGGTGTGGTTTTCTGACTATGGAATCGGATTAACTGGTAAAGATAGAGAAGAGAAGGCGAATTGTTGAAATCTGGTTATTAAGATAAGTCAATTTTGTATTAACGTCATGCATTTGTGCTAATATTCATAGATTGAAATGTATATTTGACAACATATGTAGTTTGATGTTTCCCTTTCGGTGTGGTGTTTGGGGTCTTTGTTTTTTTTCTTTCTCTCACTGCCCTTTTCTTTCCTTCTTTCCATCCTCTTGTCCTCACTCCTTCATTGAATCTTCTGTATTTCTGATTATATTAAAGGGGGGGAAGAATTATCATTTGCTTTTATGTATAGTACTTCCTAAAGATAGGATGTATTAACTGAAATGTATTCTGATATATATTTGTATTATGGTAAATTGAATAAACTAGTTTAAAAAAGAATGTAATATCTTTGACTCAAATCTGGAGTCTATGTGAAATGCATTCTGGATGCAGCAGTGAACGTTTGCTTCCAATTCTCAGTGAAAGCTTCCTTTCTGAATATTGTCTGCATTTTCTGAAACACTGGAAAATGTCTTGTTTGTGCTGAGGTCAGTTTTGCCTTGGTCAAGGATTGTTTTTAATAACTGTTTGATAACGCGGCAAGAGCCGAAAGCAGTTCTTTTGACTCCTATGGAAAACAGAAGGTGTTTACTTGTTACGGCATTCCACAGGGTACATCGGCCGGGTCTCTATGGAGTACCATGAGCAGGTGACCTTTTGGAAAAGTACTAGTCGATAGTTGTGTCAGTTAGATTGGGGGGCATCAGACGAGGCTGGCAAAGAGAGACATATAGCTTGTGCAGGGCTTAGTGAAGGTAGACGTATCTTGTCCAGTCTGCTCCTGTTGTGCTGTCTCTCTGCGCCAAGCCTGGTTTGAGAAGCTGCCCAGTGAAGTCCTTGGCAGGGATGAAGTGGTGCAAACCTATGCCAACGATGATGTAAGCTTTTTTTAATTCCGTATTTTATTTTGTAATGTTTATTTGAGTTAATAAGCGGCCATACAAGTGCCAGTTTTATTATCACGGAGAATGAATGCATTATTGTGTTCAAGAATACATTGCCTTCCTATTCAGTGTGTTGGGTAAAATAATAAGATATATAGACATCCATGCTCTGATATTTGGGAGAGCAAGACAAATACTGATAACTTTGAAGTCATGTACATGAATTGCACTGTTGGTAATGCAGTGATTTTGAGCACATTAAGGGATCCATAGACACGCCCTACAGTAAAAGGCTATCAGCGTAGCTCAGCAGGTTGAGTGACTGTTGCTAATATATTATGTATTGAAAATTGACTGTAAATCTTAGGACTTTTTGCAATTCCTTATAAAAACAAGTGCTATAAAATGTGTTCAGCCAAGGGATGGGTTGGGCTAATCGCTTGCTTAAATTCAGGGCGTGGGAATTTCTGCCCCCGTAGTGAAAATCAAAAGTGGCCACCCATGAATCCACAGTTCAATTTCCTAATGACTGCTGTCAGAACAATAGAAGCATGTATTTGTGATTGAGCAGTTTGAAAAGTTTATAACATTTTTACAAACATATCCTGTTATAAAACACAAAGAAGGGGCACAGAAAATCATGTGCTATTTGTGTGGTAGTCTGACAAAAAAATAAAGAAATTTTAAAGAAAACTAGTGAATGTAAGTTTAAGAAGTCTGTTTCAGTTTGGAAATGTATTTTTTGTTTTTTTTTGTGAACGTGTAATCTGCACATTTGGAAAGCAATAGTGTGCCCAGTTTGCAGGAAGTCTGCTTTTAACAGTAATGGCCCCTATTTCTCATACTAAGAATTGTTTACATTTTTAGAGGATCATAATTCCATCCTATATTGGGGATTCCTAATAAAATAATATTGTTATATCTCCTTTTAGGGCAATCCATTTTCATAATTATTGATGTCTTAGATGGGGAGCAGGTGAAAGTGGGTCTAGGTCACCTGGCCTAAGCCCCGCCCACCTGGTGCCTTCCTGGTTGCTGCTATTTTTCCCTACTTAAGGAGCCCTCCAGCCTCTTTTCCTTCCCTCCTGATGGGGAGCAGGTGCAAGTGGGTCTAGGTCACCTGGCCAAAGCCAGACCAACTGGTGCCTTCCTGGTTGCCGCTCTTTTTCCATACTTAAGGAGCCCTCCAGCCTCTTTTCCTTTGCAGATGGGGAGCAGGTGCTAGTGGGTCTAGGTCACCTGGCCTACTCCCGCCCAACTGGTGCCTTCCTGGTTGCTGCTATTTTTCCCTACTTAAGGAGCCCTCCAGCCTCTTTTCCTTTACAGATGGGGGCATGTGCAAGTGGGTCTAGGTCACCTGGCCTAAGCCCCACCCACCTGGTGACTTCCTGGTTGCCACTCTTTTTCCCCACTTAGCAAGCCCTGCCCACCTGGGGCCTTCCTGGTTGCTGCTCTTTTTCCCTACTTAAGGAGCCCTCCAGCCTCTTTTCCTTTGCAGATGGGGAGCATGTGCAGGTGGGTCTAGGCCACCTTGCCTAAGCCTCACCCACCAGGTGCCTTCCTGGTTGCCACTCTTTTTCCCACTTAGCAAGCCCTGCCCCCTCTGGTCCCCTGTGATGTTCCCTTGTGCCCCCCTTCTCGCACACAGTGTTGCCTGTTTTGCTTGATTCTTCTACCCTGCTCCCCCTCCCCCTTCCAGCCTTCTTCTGCAGGAGTCTGTCCTGATACATTCTGGTTTCACCATCACTGTCTTGTGGCCAATGCTGGATTTGACTTTTATGGACTTCATTGATTCACGTGTGTCACCCTTTCGCAACTCTCATGCTGGACTTCCTTTGCATCTTGTACTCATGGTGGCCCTGAATCATGCTGTTCCCATCTTCATCTTGTATCCTGGCTTGCAGCATTATGTGCTACTACTGACTTCTCCAATTGTATTAGCTCCCCCCTCTTGCTTCTCCATTCTTTTTGACTGCTTACTCTCTGTTCTCTCCTCCTCTCCCTTGCCCCCTTTTCCTATCTCCTCTCCTCCTCCCCTTACTTTCTTCTATGCACTTACTCTATCAGAATTGTCCCTGGACCTAGTATGATAGCAAACCTCATCTGTCTGCTCCCCCCTTCTCTTACTTGTCCACCTCCCCAGCACTATCTCAAATGTGGTCAGGCCTAGTACGATAGTCGCTTGTTTTGTTCCTCCTCTCCCTTTCTGCACCCCTCTCCATCACCTTTTGTTTTTCTCTGGCTCTACCAGAAATGTCATCAGGCCTAGTACGGTAGTCGCCTGTCTGTTTCCATTTCCATCCCACTCTCCCCCTCCCTTCCTTATCTATGTCTTAGCTCTTGCACTATATGAAATGTCGTCAGGCCGAGTACAATAATTAATTTCACATCCTTACTGTTCATGGCCTGTAAGAATGTCTTTGTATTTTCCCTTGTTCCCTCCCTTGCCTTAAAGCGCTTTGAAACACATTGTTTATAGGTGCTATATAAATATACTATCATATCATATCATATCATATCATACATCACATACTAATATCTACAAATGTATCAGTCAATTGTCATATAGGGGTATTTAAAATATATACATTGTATACCACGCCTCTTTTTATACATTTCGTTTGCTACATTTCTTTACCATATTTATCTGGTTGTGTCAATAATTGCAGTGTTATTGGGTTATCCTTATTATAGTGTCATATCCTGCTAATTACACCATTATAGATAGAACTGTATTCAATTAAGGGTACAAAATATCAAATCTAGTATTACACTATCCCCAATTATTGTTCCTTTCCTTATTCATACAGATGATATTGTTACAATCACCAATATGCATTTCAACTTATGGCACATATTTCTATTAGGTAACTTGCAACATTTATTTGAAAATATTTTCTATCAGGTCCATATGGCACCATTCTTAGTTAACATACTGTTGACATTATGACAAACATCTATATATATCTCAACCTATAAAACACATTTCTATTAAGGACGTTGCTTTAACTATTTTATAGAAAAACATTCATCTTGTGTTCTGTGTTAAATCCATGTTGCACTGTTGAATTATTCAATGATGACAATAGGTCAATGCGAGATTTCAACCAGAGAATAATACTAAATGCTATGCCTAACCAAAAATGCACAGAGTAAGGCTTTGGAGTTATACACTTGAGAAGGGACTTCAAAAACAATGTGACAATGATATCACAGAGCCTATAGAATTCTTGGAGTGACTCTCATCTGTAGTAATAGTGAGGAAACCGAAAAATACAATACAGATGTGTGTGGATTTGAGAGGCTTGTAGGCAAGCGTATGGGTGGCATCCCTTAACAACCATTAGCTAACTGCCTCATCCACTCCTCAAACTCATCCAGCACCAGCCATGATGACCAGGAACAAACAAGTTCTAACCTTAGATAAGCTTATCCCATTGTTGCAGCCAATTATCAACCCAACCACGACCACCTCAGACCCTACAGCTCTAGTCGGTTTATACAATCACACCATTCTTAAGGCGATTAACACATTAGCACCCATGAAATTATGCAAATGTAAACCATGCTCCCACCTCAATACTTGGGACACTCCACACCTCAAGTCTCTCATAAAAACTAAAAGATCATCTGAATCACTATGGAAAAACACCCCTTCATCAGAAAACAAAGCCAACTTTGACGCAGCCTCCTTTAACTATAAAAAAGCCATAATCTAAGCCAAGAAAGACAACTACAATGACTGCATCGCCAAAGCTGAGTCCAACACTAAGGAACTCTTCAACATCCTTAAGGAGTTAGAATATCCAGCCCAACCCCCCAACACGTGCATCAAAGATGCCCAATGGTGTACCAATATACAGAATGCACTCCAAGACAAAATGACTATGCTCCAAAACAAAATAGTTATGAAAAAATCTCTTATCTCTAATACTGACCCCATTTTGAATTTACACTCCCCAACCAGCAGCACACAGCCCCAATTCAACTTCTCACCACTCTCCATCCAAGAAGCCAAAGCTATTATCCTCAAACTTAAACCTTCTGATTTTCAGCATGATGCATGTCCTGCCCCCTCCTTGTCAAGGAAGCTGCAAAGGAATTAACCCCTTTCATCACTTCGGTCATTAACGCTTCCTTCAAATCTAGCATTGTACCTAACAACTTGAAAGATGCTTGGGTACTCCCACTTTTAAAAAAACACTCTCTAGACCTAAAGAACCCAGCCAACTACAGAGCCATCACAACAGTTCGATTTTTATTAAAAATACTTGACCGAAATGCATATCTGCAGATACAACAACACCTTGAATTCAATAACTTATTAGGACTAAGGCAATCTGGATTCAGACCCAGACACGGAACAGAAACCGCCCTTATCGACCCCAAGACCCAAATCCAGTCCATGAAAGACAAAGGTAAACTGGCTCTGCTTCTCCTACTTGACTTGTCAGCAGCTTTTGATTTGGTGAACCATAAGATTTTATGTAAACACCTTCCATCAACTGCACACTTTTCAGACCAAGCCAATGCCTGGATTGAGTCCTTCCTTAACAACCGATCTATGAGGGTCTTTGCACCCTCTGCCTCGGCCACACTGTTAGTGACTTCAATTCAGCACTCCAACTAAGTCAATGCCTTGTCTGGGATGCCCAAGGGAAGCCCTTATTTATATTTTTCTATGACAAGTTCATAAACCTGGATGATAAACCCTTATATAACGCCCTTCTCTTTGAATCCCCCTGACCTCACTGAGCCAAAAAGTAGGTTTGTTTTGCAAATTAAAAGATTTATAGAAAAATTAAACAAGATATATATCACACTTTTCTAAATAAATTAATATTTGATAGCACACTTATGAATATAATGTTGATCAACAATGGGTAATGTTACAATTGCACACTCTTTTCAATCAGTGAGGCGTTAGAATAGAAAGGATAAGGTAGCAGAGAATACTTTTATGGTTTCAAGGAAAAGCAATGATGGAAAGAATGCAGCACAGAAATAAACTCATATGGTTTCAACAAGAGATAATATGATCACTTTTCCTTGTGACAATTCACTCCTCCCCTATGCAATATAAAGAGATGGAAAAGAGAGCACACAGTTTTCAGGGATGCAAACAAAATGCAATACAAATTCCAGTTCCCCCCTAGCAAGCCTAGAGCAACCGGTATGCTTTTAAACAGTCAAAAATACTTTTAAATGTGATTTGCAATGAAGTGAAAAATATGCTAAAAATGATTTTAATTCTCTATAGGAGATTCAGGGTAGATAATAGCTACTTAAGATTGGTTCAGTTCAACACTATCAATTATTCAGGAATGATTATCAGATTGAAAACGAATTTCAGCAGTTGCAAGCAAAAGACAGCTATTTTTGACAGGTGGAGAAGTTGAGCTAGTTTTCAATTCGCTGCACTTTTTCCGAGTGCGTCGATCGCGATTACGGAAACATTATAAGGAATAGAAGCTTAGGTTCTTAGCTTTAAAATGAAAGTTAAATCTCGCTTCTAGGACGTGCGGTTAAAAAGATACAAACAATTTAATGGAGGTAGATTCTCAGAAATAAAGTGAGGTTCAAATGACAAATGACACTTTCACAGTTTTGAAATCACAGAATGGACACACGATTTCTATGATGCAGTTCTAGGTAGGTGGAAATGGTTTGAATTAGATTATTTTAAACTAAGCGATTGGTTCTGCACAGTTCTGGCTGGATACTCACACTATAAATTTGAAATAGGCCATCAAGATCTGGACAACAGGTTTTGATCTGGACTTCTGCTGGGTGGTTCAGAAGTCACAGCTATCTGGGCCAGCTCTGCTCTGCTGGTCTGGATCTCTGGTTCTGGCAAAAGTTCTTGGCACTGCACAGCGGTATGGTCTGGTCTGGTCTGCGGTTCTGGATACAGCACTGCTCTCTGGGTCTGGTTCTGGCGAAAGTTCTTGGCAAAGAAGCAGAAACAGCACAGCCCGGCTGTTTTATTCTGATGTGCCCCTTGGAAGTCTGGGGTAAAATCAGTTTGCAAGATTATAAGGCCAGCTGAGAATACTTTTAGCTTGCAGTAGGCCTTCTGCTTCAAAGTTCTGGAATCTGGAGTCTAAGTTCTGGATATGGTCCTTCTGGATATTGTCTGGTCCGGCAAAGTGCTTTGCAAGAAAGTGGAAAGAGCCGTCCCTCTCCGGGTTTCAGTGGTTCTTTTTATGTCTTTTGAAAGTGGGTGGGAAGGCTGACTTTCTATGCCCAACCCTCTAAGGATCCTGATAGGTTAGGGAATTTTCTGTCCTTTAACTGGATAACTGAGTTGTGAGTCAGAGTGATGCTACCCTTTTACAATCTATTGAAGAAACGCCCCTTTGCTTTTACTTAGAACCCAATTTTTCATAATCAAAAATGTTTCCCAGATACACAAGTGGTTCATAATACATGTACACATCACAGATGAATTTAAGACAGTTCTCTGTTCAAGCCCCATGTTCCTGCGAGCTTGGGTTCAGAAACAACAACATTTTGTGCTTTTTAGTGGGTTTCGCCATATTGGTTTTTCATCAAATCTTCCCCGGAGGTACACCCCCTCTCTGGGCACATTACAATAAGTTTTCAATTTTCTGAGATAACCAAGGTGTCTGTAATATTAATAAATCGTGGGGTTCGGTCTCAGAACATCGTACAGAGTCCTAACACCTCTTAAAATGTGCACAGAAAAATCACAGGACAATTTTATACTATGAATTATCCATCTTTTTAAAATCATGCTCTGGCCCAGATGGGTGTGGTTAAGTCCCAAAGCACATGGGGGAATTTCTGGTTTGTCCCTGCCTCCAAGCTCAGCTGGCTCGCAGAGGCAGTGCCCCTCCCAGTTCCTTCCAAGAGGAAGCCATTTACGACCCCCTGATTTAGCAATTGCTTTGAGCCAAGGGAAATTCATTGTTCTGTTTCCCTGCAGTCCCAGGTACCCCTCCCCTGATTCAATCAGAGAGGTGTGATCTCCTTTTGGTGGGGCAGCAGAAGGTTTCCCATGGACAGAGGCCTCTTGAACTTTTAATTAAATCAGACTGCCTTCTGGTATAGGGCCTGGGAACAGTAGGTGTGAAGAATTATCATTGACCAGCAAGGCTTTGAAGTCCCAGCTGACTCAGGTTCCTTTTCAGCTCCTGAAATACAGGTCTCCTGTCAGAGTTTAGATCGCTAGCGCCGGTCAGTGTCAAGCACCATTACTGCACCCATTTTTTGGCAGCTGTCTTGAATTAATGCATTTTTAAAAAAGGGATTTTACTTGATAGCATATGATCCTTTCTAACATTGTATTGATGTGAATTCTGCAGTAGAGTAATGTAGAACACCCCACCAGAAGTTGGATTTTTTGTTTGGTGGTTTTGTGCCCATGATTTTAGCAATTTTTGACATTCATTAAAATGGATTTTGAACAGCACCATATTCCTTTGCACTGATTTCACTCTGTGTGCAGCCAAAGGATAGGGTCTGGCAATGGTCTCCTGTATTAACTATCTTGCAATGTTTGAAATATGCATTTTGAGCTTGCATTCAGAGAAACAAAGGTGATTTCAAAGCGCTTTTTGAGGTAACAGGCACTGCTGTCTTTCCTTTGGCACCACGTTTCACTCATGGCGCTCCTTGCCCATCATGCCCACACTGGTGGGTGGCAGGTCAGGCGACCATTTTGGTGTAGGCAAAATTGCGTGGTTTTCCTGGATTCTCGCGCAAATGTGGGCTTATCGGCTATCTTGGATTTTCTAAGCCCACAGTACCAAATGTTGCTGCATAATAACTCGAACGTGGGTCAATACACCTGACAACACCGACCCCCGTCACCTGTTGGGTGCCCCAAGGTTCTTGCATGTCCCCTACTCTCTACAATGTATTTATTAAGACACTTTTTGATGAGCTTGACTATCTGGGTGTCACCTATACCAACTACGCGGACAACACCCAGATACTCATCCCCATTACTGGTGATTACACTGTGGACAGTGGAACTCTTAACAACATTTATTTCATCATACAAGCCTGGATGTCGAAGCATGGACTCTGTCTTAACGATGATAAGACAGAGTTGATCCTCCTGGGCTTGCCTGCCAACCTGAATAAATTGGACGTGTCATTTGCCTCCTTCTACATTGATGGCAACATAATTAAAGTTGCCAATGTGGTCTAAACACTCTAGGAATCTACATAGACTCTGCACTAAATCTAACTAGCAAACTAACACACTGGCTTCCGCCTCTGCTTACACCTGTCAGCTTATCACACCTTGCCGACCTTACCTATCACAAGCTAACTGCATCACAATAGCTAGAGCCCTAGTTCTTTCTAAGCTAGACTATTGTAATGCACTATACATTGGCACATCTCAACAAAACCTTAATAAAATGCAAGTCCTGCTAAATAACGCCATCCGAGTAGTGCTAAATATACCAAGGAATCATCACATCTCTGAAACTAGACTATCACTAAAATGGCTTAATATCAACCAAAGAATAGCCTACAAAACACTGTCTCTTACGCACAAGTGCCTCTCCAACCAGGCACCCATTTATCTGGCTAACACTATCTCTCGCCATACATCATCACACCCATCAGAACTGCCTTAAGGCACTGTGTCAACATACCTCTGTTTAGGCAACAACGTGCAGGCAGAGCTAGCTTCCCCGTCCTTGCAGGCAGAAAATGGAACGCCCTCCTTCTCTCCTTGAGAGGAACCGTCCAACCACTTATTCCTGAAAAAGATCCACACATCTCCTTGCAAATACCTGTACTTTGTAAATTTGTTGTCTATACTTAAATTTGCTCTATTTTGCTGTTCATACCATGTATGTTTGTAAATTCTGTCTCCATTGTTGTTCTTCTCTGTCTGTATTATTGCAACATGTATGTTTCCAGTTGCCCAAGGGCTCGGTGCACTCTATAAATAATTAAATAAACTAAACTAAACTAATTAGCCAAATGCCGGTAACAATGGAGTTGGCATCAGTGTTCTCCACTTTAGACCTGTCCTTAGCATATCATCATACCAATTCATGGTGCGAATCCCAGCAACTCACATAATATCGTCATCTAGTGGCCTGCACATTTAAGGCAGGACGGGCTCAACTAAAGATCCCCCACCTCATGTGTGGCAGCGCAGTTGGCGCTCTGTTGACTTATCAGATCTGGCATCACTAGTTAAAGTTAAGTCTCGGGGGTCTCCCACTGCTTCTCTTTCGGTGTTGCCACGCTCATTGCGAGAAGCTGCTGATGGAATGGCTCCTCGGCGGCTTATTCATCCTCGCAGGCGACCTTCGGAACCATGGTCCTCTCAACAGCTAAAAACAGCTTGTCTTGAACTCAGACAGGTTGAACGGAAGTGGCGCACTGCCATTAAAACCTGGTCAGGGATTGTGTGCTATAAGACTTGTCAGATCATGTGTGAGGTCCTTTAGGTGGTGAAAATCCTAAGCAAGCTTTGGTTCAATGTTCGATGCTGTGGGTATTTTTGAGATACTGAAAATATCTAAGATTTGAATCATTGTCCTGGTGGATTATACCCTGAAGTGTTTGGAGTGGGGTGTTGTTACGTTCGGGATTATCTCTCACAATGTGATCACGTTTCTGTCCACCATTTTTCACTGAAGAGAAATGGAGTGCAAAACTAATCGAAAGAAGTCCCAGCATTTCTTTAGGACCACAGCATTATGTAAAATGTACAGCCTTATATCACCCACCCACCAGCAGGCTAGTTGAGTGTACGAAAAGGTTTCTTAAGGGGAGGACCTAGCTTGCACTGGTGAACTCTCTCTGGTGGAAGGAAGTGCTCAGGGAGCTGTTGTGTGCCTGCATGCTCAGACTGCATTAAGGCACAGAGGTGTAATTATTTGTTCTGTTGCTGGGACAGAAACCAGCCAAGAGACTCACCTACCCTGGCTAGACAAGGGAGGCACAGCGAATATTGACATCGACATGGGCGTTGTTCTGGAGTCACAAGAATCCAAGAGGAATGTCAGTCTTATCACGGTACGGGGAGGGCAGCCAACGAGTTGAGAATACACCAAGGGGGCTATGTGCAAGTGAAGGAGCCCAGACCCATGCACAAGGGCTTGGCGAGATTCCATACTGGAATTTGTCATAACTAGGAGAAAGAGCACTGTCACCATGGAAGGCAGGGAGCAGTGGTCTGCACCAACATGGTGAAGGGGGTTACAATTCCAGAGCTGATTGAGGAGCTACTGAGGCAGAATAATCAAGCTGCAAAGCTCGCACTCCATCAGAGGGAGTGGCTAAGATGCAATGTAAATCACAGTCAAGACTGTGTTTAGTGTTGACTCCTTGTGTTCCCCTTTCTTTTCTCTTCCCTTTTGCTTCAGGAAAGTAGGGGGAGAGGTTGCAGTGAGACTGATCCGATGTCATGGCATTCCTCACAATGTCATCCCATCGCAGGTAGAATGCTATTCTGCAAAAGAGTGATTGACCTTTTCCAGGTGGGAGTGTCTGGATGCACAGCAGGGTGCACAGCATCAACCCCCTTATTTAGCTGAACAGATTGAAGTGCATGCCATCGTTCCTTACTAAGGACATGTTTGATTTGTCTTTGACAGTCACATGCAGCTCCTAAAACATTATCCATTCAGAACCTTATGAATGCATCAGACGCGGATGAATTCCTCATGATAATCAAAGTGGATCTACAGACAAGTGTTAAAAAGGATCATGGTTGATCAAAAACAGGGAACTGGTGCTGCTCTAGCTATTCTACAGGGCCCCTTTATAGCTTGACGAGATATGTTTTTAACATAGGGCGTTATGATGGAAAGCTTGAGAATTGTCATTAAACACTTTTTGGCTGAAAGACTGGTTGTGCTCACTCCTGTAGAGCATCAAGAAACAGCCGAAAGAAAGACGTACTTGAGGGAATCGGAGGCGGTGGCCTGGGTTGAAAGAGACAGTAGATGGCAATGGGAGCCAATGTGCTCCGTGTCAAGCCGCAGGGACTGGTGGTGATTTGGCACTGATTTACCCAGTACCCAGAAGCACTTGACTGTGGCAACAGCTAACCATTGATTATGGCAGTGTACCGATGTTATTTTTACTGTTTAAAGATGTAAAGAGGCAGCACTGTCAGTGACCGTTCTCACCTGGAGGTTTCTTTTGATGCGAGGTTTGTAGAGAAACAGTCTGTCCTTCCATGCTGCCATCCGGCTGACTGAATGACAGACAACTATAAGGCAGAAGGCTGCGAGAAGGGATGCCATATTGCATAGAAAAAATCTATAGGGAAAACACCTTGCATGAGACTTGTGGCAGGCTATAGTGCCTGCCGGTGAAAGCTGCTGATGAGGTCCTGGAAAATCACGCAGGGTTGAGCAACAGAGCAATACATGCGAGGACGTTCTGGAACCCAGGAAGAGTAGGCTGCGCTGGAGGATCGGCACAGGGAGCAGGGGGAAACATCAATGTAGGAGAGGGCTGGCACAAACTAGGAGCATGTATAAAAAGATGAGGCAGAAACAGAAAGGGCAATCAAAGACTGGCTAGTTCAGAAGGGGTGAGGAAATCAAGCACGACCGTGCAGTAAACAGAAAAGCAACACCTTAGCTTCTTCAGGCTGTGTTTCCCAACATGACCCGGAAGTGGAAGTCCACTAGTTTGGTAGGGTCGGAGGTGTCCAAGATGCCACCATGTTTGAAGGGATATGAGCATCGGTGCTCGCCCCTACATTCAAGACTCATTTTCTGCATTTCGCAGCTTTTCTGCGCCATCTCCCTGATACTGACCAGTGGTAGCTGCGGAGGTGAGTCATAACAAATACACCTTTTTCAGTCACCAATCAACATTTCTCTTTCTCACGATAATGTACAAACCTTTCTAAAGAGATCCCTAATGTCTCCCCTTTGCATGCTGTAATGAGTGGTTGTCTCCCAGTTGTAGGCCTATATAAAGTCACATGTCCTGCTTTATCCTCTCCATGGAGGCTTTCACTCACACAGGAGCATATACTCTCTCTTTCTATAAGTGCAAAAATAACGTTTGGAACCTTGTGCACTTAGTCAATGTCACTGTCCTCCTCACCCTGTTCGCATCATTCAACACAGTGAATGACATCCTTCTGCACAGTCGTAGTGGAATTAGCCCTGCACTGGATTAGCGCCTTTCCGATGTGATGGATCCGTCTTTTGCCAACTCTTGAGGACAATTTAGATCAGTTTCATCCCGTGACTTGTGTACTCCCTAAAGGGGCAAACTTGTCCCAGATTCTATTCAATATATATGTTCCCTTTTATGGAGCTAATCAGTAGTCACGCAATGGGTTTTTACAATTATGCCAACGACACTCAATACTGTCTGATCCAATCACATTATCTCATTATTTGCAACCCTGTTTGTTGGCCATCAAATCCTGTATGAATTAAAACTCATCCTCTGCAAATCAGAGACCACATTGGTGGCCCTTCAGTCTAATCCATGGCATTCGTCCTTCAGTTCAACACAGCATAGCACCTGTTCTTTTCCTGCCAGACACGACATACACCTGGAAGCCATCTTGGAGAGCAATGTGTTTGATTCCCCAGGATGTTGTAGTATTTAGACAGGATTCTGGCACCTTCAGCCCATAAAACTGTGTGTTCCTCTACTAGAGCAGGAACAAACGACATTAGCCATTGTCGTGTTGATCCTTTCTAGCATCAAAGGTACAAACAATCTACCATGTAGGCCATCCAGCTTTTATTTTTGCTGCCTTCGGAATCTGTGGAACCCTGCATCCTGGGATATTACTGCAACCAGTCGTAGAAGGCATATCACCACCACATCATGAGTCCAAACTTTATTTGGTAAAGAGTGTGTTTGTTGTACTAATTCCCTTCTCTGGACTGTTAAAGCTCATGTGATCAACAGAGAGCGTGAGGGGCAATTATGTAGTTATCAAAGATATTTATTTCTGCTGTACAATAATATAGTGGCAAAAGTAAAAACCATGGAAGGGTAATGTCTCCCGAAATATACTGAGGGCAAGAAAGCTAATAAATGCAGGCTTGATTTTCAAGGCTGAGAGGGCTGCGCTCTATTAGGTTGTTTACCCTAATTTAAGAAAACCACGTCCTTCCTGGTTCCTTTTTTCCGATCCTACAAACTAAAGGGTTACAGGAAAAGGGCTGATGTGACTCTCAGAACTTTGGTTCCAGAGGCCAGGTGAAAGGGCCTTGTTGAGTTTCTGTGCTATATTTTCTGTAAGTCTCGCAACAAGAGTTGGCCTTCCACGGCAAGAGGTGTCCTTTCACTGTTCACATTGTATTTATTCCTTGTCTGTCCTGGGTTTACCATTCTCCCACTCAGGCCCACTGGCTCCAGATTCCACCTCCTGGCTCCCCCTATAGTTCATGGCCCTGTTCAATTAACCACACTCAGTGTTTCCAGGTCCTTGCTATCCACCACAGACTCTTTCACAACTCCTTCTAATTGTACTTTCTCTCCTTCTCCACTCCTCTTCTGCTGTTCTCTTATAATGTCCTCCTTCCTTCCTCCTGCCGTTTCCCTTCTAGAATGCTTCCCTTTCTCTGTGCAGTGCTCTCTCCTCTGGATGTAGCTCCTCGTTTTGCATTCCTCCTCCTGGCTCCCGTTTCTCTACTTCTTCCTCCTCTTGCCCTCCTCGCTCTCGTCCCTCCATCCCTACAGCTCTTTGCTAATTCCTTCCTCTGCCTTGCTCTCTCCAAAGGACTCCAAACTTCCACACTCACTTTGACTTTTAGCCTTAATCATCTTCTACCTCATCATTAACTGAGCTTGAGGAATGTTTGAACATGTGCACCTGTACAGATTGGGCCCTGGGTTTGATCTTTGTCAATTGGTCCTGCATAAAGACCTCTTAACGAATCGACCTGCTACTCTAGCGAAAGAGTGCTCAAGTGCCCGGGCTATCCTCTTGGAGTCATGCAGCCCAGTAATGACAGTTACTGACTCCAAAAGGGTCCCCTCATGGCCCTGTGTCCCAGTCTATTCACTGCTGTTTGTTTGTGGCTGGATGGATGGATAAGCAGTGCTTGGGGTCTCCTCCTCTGGCCGCAAGCATACACCAGTTGGGCTCTTGTTGTAGAGGTTCACGGGCTGTGATCGTGGTCTTTGGATGATCATGGTATGTTTAAGTGTGAGGAATAAATACCTTTTGATATTAGAGTGTTTTCCTATAGTCTTAGTTTAACAGGTAGTGAAATGCTTGTTAGGTTAGGGAACGCGTGGTGTTTACCTCACCATTCTGATTTTTAAAAAAATTGCTACTTGTGAGAAAACTCTATCTACTTGTCTGTCTCGCATTTCTGACTCCTTACACAACCTACAGGAGAGTTTACAGACATCTCAAGTTGTCCCAATATCATGAATGAGCGGCACATCCAGCCCTGTCTCCTTTCCTCGCATTCTGTCACTTACAATCCTCCTTACGCATACATTTTTTTAAATTAATTGTTTGTATATTTTAATGTAGCGCAGACCAGACCTAAAAGAGTGTCAAAGCACTGTTCAGAAAGTCATATCAGTGGAAGATTTCGCTAATATAGTGAGAACAACATCTACATGAGCATCCACGTGAGGCTTATTAAGCAGGATAATGATTGATTATTGTAGTTACTAAATCCCTTATGGAAATCACTATCCCTATCAAAGGGTAGGATGGGAGTGGTAGGGATGGAGGGCTTCCTAAGGGCCTGTGGAGGAGACAGTGAGCTCCATTCATCCATTGGAGACCAGCATCAATCCAAGGTTATGGGAGAGTACATTGGTAAATGCTAGCATGCTGGGGGTGGTGTTGAATTGAGGCATGACATCGCAAATGTATCTCTTCATATCTCTTGCAGACACCTGGAGGAAGGGGGCAGAAACGCAGAAATCGTGGGCTACCATAGGGATGCAGGGAGCCTTACGGTTACATCTATTGATGTAGGTATTTAGGTGTCCTGACGCGATAGTTGCATATAGAGCCTTAACAACCAAATCCAATAACACACCATCATTTTTAATATTACTCTAGTTGTCCAATGACAAGTATGAGCAGTGCATCCAGACCAGAGTACCATTTCCCTTTGCCTTTTGGTACCTTTAGTTCTGAGCTTAAAGTGGAATAACCATACAATCTGGTTACCAGAATTTAAATACCAAACAAGACAGTGACACAGTGTGTTGGAATCCTTGTCTCTGCTTCACAACACCCCCACAGAGTAAGTAGATGGTGTTGGGAACGTAGCTGAATAGCAGCCACTCTTTATTTTGCAGCCAATATCACTTTCCATGTTATTATTTTTAGGCCATAAACTATTGGGAAAGCAAAACTCCAAGTTCCTGTATGCAAACTGCTTTTGTCTGAAAAGACAGGGCTGGGTGGAGGTGTCAGTCATGCCATGGGGCCCCTTTGCAACACATAAAGCTGGGTTTGAATTGAGTCTCCTCATCCGGTCTACCAGGCTGGTCAATGTAAAGTGTGAGATATTCTACCAGTCTTAGCCTCAAGGATCACATCACCCGACATATCTGCTATGGGTAGCCTTGCATTCATAATGGGAAAGTTCAGCTACGATGCCAGGATCTACAGAACATCTCACTTCTCACATCAGACAACAAAGGATCTCGGTTTCTGCATATTAAATTAGTGTCAATGAAGGAGTTATGTAAAATGACAAAGGTGTGCAGCCTGTCAACATTACTAGGGTTACTGGCCTTCAAATTGTTCTTATTCAGATGTTACTTTGCATGCACACTCCTATTATGTGGCCAAACAATCAACCTTGTATAGCTTTCCCTCCTTCTTAGTTCAGACATCTCCAAATTACACTCCAAAGTCTCGGGCTAAGATTTTCACTGGCAGTAATATGTAGCCCATGGCCATTGCAGTCTTCCCTTTTGAGTTTGTGATAAGCCATTCTTTGCAGGTTATAGAGCCAGAAAAAAGCTCAAAGTTTGCATTGTCTCTGCATGTCATTAATAGATGTCATGAATACTTGGCCTAATGATCATTGTTGTATTGGCCGTGGAAGAATGAAACACCATTTGATCCCTACCGAGAGCCAAAGTTGTGATTGGAGATGATCTACATCTCTGTAACAGGCCCTACACCCACTGAGCTATTGTGCCATCCTTGTCAAGCATGTTAAAGTACATATTATTCCTTATATGCTAAAAAATACACATGAATTATACATTTACTTGGTTGGATGGGCTTGTGCTTCTTTTGCAGATACACGAAGACAACTGGGTTGGAATGAGGTGTAGTCCACTGTCTAAACTGCAACCTGTAGGCGCATGGAATCTGCGCTAAAATCTCAGCGTCCCCACTTGACGGAATTATGAAATCATGGCCGATTCACTTTACATCACAGTGCCTTATTCGTAACTGAAAAAACATCCCATCACCTATAGGTTAATCTTTTAGGTGTGCACTACACAAAGGGACTCTCTCATTCATGTCTAATCCCCTTGTCATTTGGAACAAACTGCATCCTGTTTTTTGTGTGTATTTTTATGTTTTTCACCTAAGGATCTCTGCGGACTGGGTGGCAGGGTGTTAACCTCTTCTGACTTCCAGGAACTGAAGATATCTCACGTTCATTTCATTGGAACCCCTGCCTCCACGGCGGTGAGAGATTGTTCCCTATAGGGGGCAGTGTGGGGTCCAGCGGATGTGAAATATGGGGTGACCTATTGCCAGAAGGCAGAGAAGTGACAGGTCTAATGAAGGAAGTGCAGCTTTTACATTTTTCACGAGGTGCCGTAGTAACTGCAGCTTGTTGTCTCCAGGCAGAGCAACCAAACAGCCTTCTAGGCCCAGCTTCCTTCGGTTTTATTACCTCCCTTCTATAACCTCATGATGTCTACACTTGGCCCTAATTTGCTAAGCTTGTACTGGTCCTAGCCCTCCTTGTTGACTGCCACAAGCTCATTCCCCCTCTCACCGTGAGCTCCACCACTTCAGAAGGGGACTTCAACTCTACCCCATGCCTTGGAAAAACATGCTCTCTTGTACCTTCCTCCTCTGCCTAGTTCTAACTTCTTTAGTATTTTCCCTCTCCACCTCTGTTCCAGTTGCCTCTGGGTCATCCTCTCCACCTCTCTGCTGTGCTCCTCTCTCCACCCTCTGCTGTCCTCCTTCGAACCTGTGTTACTCTCCATCCACAAACTGCTGTTCTTCTCCTGCCATCGACTGCCGGACTCCACCTTCAATGCTCTCTTCGTCCCTCCTTTCACCACTTGCTGTTTTCCTCCTTCGACCATCTGCTGCCCTCCTCATTCACCATTTGCTGTTCTCCTCATTCCATCGTTTTCTGTTCCTCCCCTTCCACAGCCTGCTGTTATGTCTTCTCCAATCTCTGTCAATCTTTTCCTTTAAACCCCACTCCCCTCCTCCCTAAATCTTTCTCTTAGAACACCAATTCTCTGCAAACTCTGCTCCTATCCTGCTCCAAACACCCATGCCGCCCGCTTTCTCATTGTCCCTTCTCTCCAGGTTAGCCTATCTCCTGCGATTGCGTTGTTTTTTATTTGGGTACGTCATTGGTTTGATTTGAAAAGTGGCTGCCTCTCAGATGCTTTCTGTTGCTCGAATGCACAGAGGCTGCTGGACTGTTGGTGGTTATAAAATCCCTGGTCGCCATCTTGGGGCAGGCTACCACATCTTTTCGTGCATGCAGGGCGGGCACTGCAGCGGTGGCGGAGCCGCATCTGTTTCCTGCTAGTGGGTAAGAGCTTGTGAGGCACTGTTTGTCTACATCAGAGAATCCCTAAGTCTGTTTTCTTTCCCACTAAATGAGGTGTACTGGCAGCTAGTGGGAAGACTAAATATATGGGTTTCTCTGGCGTGGGACCATAACAGGGACCAGGGACAATCGTTATGTACCAGTGACGATCCCCTATTTGCTGAAGAATATGAAGCACACGTATTTTAAAACAAGATTCGTTTTACAAATTCGTCCAGGATGAAAACAGCAAAAGTGGTAGACACATTCATTAGTGTTATGTTATGGTGTCTTGCACAGTATGACGTTTCCCATGTTCATGACCTTGGCACTTGGGACATACACGTGAGAGGCTGGCATGAGAAGTTAGTAGGAGTAGAGGAAGGAAAGATGTTAGCTGTTGTTGCAGTGTTGAGGTTTATAGATTGCACAGACCCGGACTCTGTGTGCAGGGAAACTTCTTTTTGGAGGAAGAAACCCCGAACTCCCACTTATTAAGAAACTTGAGTACTACAAATGTATTAAAAGTGTTTGCATTTGTATCAGACAGTTCCACCAACCCCTGTGGTCCACAGGGATTGAAGGTATAATTTGAAGTGTGCATAATCCAAACCTCACGTCTTGATTACTAGTGTCCGACAGACTGCAGACAAAAAAACAATTTGGTGCACATGGGAAGAACATTTCATAGAACGTTTTTGCAGACTAGTATGTGCTCTGCCCTTCAATGTTACACCCACAAACCACAAAATTGCAGTGTGCTGTGGCACTAAGGCGTCCTGGCTGGAGGACAGGGCTTTGGTGTGACATACTGTAGCTCGACTTCAGTTTCTACAGAATTGGAAAACTGCTGTTACCTTACATCAGGATGTTTGGATACATGAAATGCATAATCTGGCTGATGTGGAAAGTTTTTTGTACAGAAAACAAGGCACGAATATGCTATTTAAGAAGATATGGGGGAGATTTCTTTCATTGTATTGAACCTGATCATTGTATAATATCAGATGTGGACCGTGTGACTGGGGGGTGGGTGATTTATTTATTTAATGCTTTGTAATTTTGTACATAGTTACTTTGTTATCTTGATGTTATTTAATGTGATGTTCTAATATTTAAATTGAAAATCAAATGTCAAAAAGAAAAATCAGTTTCGGAGCTGGCAAAACAAGGTTTGCAGATGAGGACTGGGGTGGACTGGCCTATAGGGAACTCTGGAGATTTCCTGGTAGGCCTCTTTTGTGTGGTAACCTATTTTATCTCCAAATATTATCATAGGAAAGGGGTTGGACTTGCTGAAAATGTGTAATTTGGGGCCACTTTGAAAATAATTTCCAGGGCCTCTTTTGGTTCCCCGTCCACCCCTGGATGAGCAGATTAAAAACAAAGGTCTGGACATTTTCTGTATGTAAAAATGTGATGCTTGGCGAACAAATGGAGCACATTAGCTATATTAATTATGAACAAACATTGACAAAGCTAATAGTTTCACTTTTGCATTACGAAACTTAGAGGTACATGGGTGAGGGATACAGGTGAAAGAAACATTAACTGGAGAGGAAGGACAGTGGAAGAAAGGACTATGATGCAGCACAGAGGAATGGAGTGAGGAGAATAGGGAAGGCTACAAGAAGAGAATAACGGTGGTATATGGAAGGGAAACGGGCAGTTGCAACCAGACACAAGGGGTCAGGAGCCGCCTCATATTGTCTGGTACTATTATCACATGCTTAGGTTAGCCATCATGCCCAGCTACCAGCATCAACTGGCTATGTGCATATTCATATGACCATGTACTGTGATTATGGACCCAGTTACTACCATCAAAAGTAGGAACTCCCACAATATGCAGACTTTTGGCATCCAGAGGCCACACCGACAATATTGGCTTTAGGGGGCCATCCTGGTAGCAGAATTTTTTTTTCCCTTTTCCATTATGGAGGGAGGGCCTTTCACACGCTCCATAATGTAAATATAGTCTTCACATTTGAGAATAATATAAACATATTTAGATTCTTTGCAAATGCAAAGACAGGTATGGTGTCACTAATGACCTTCACAGAGGTGGGCAAGTGCCAGGGCCAGCAACATGAAATTCCCATGCCCAGTATCAGGCACTGCCTGTAAAAGGCAGTAGAGAAACTGTCATGACGCCACACCCTTCATTTTTCTCAGTGGATGATCTAAAATCAGAATGCTGACGCCACACGTGGCCAGGCAGGGAATGTGGAGAGTAGGAAGACTCCTGAGTGTTGAACACTGTGTACTGCAGTAGGCTGGAGATGTCCAAGCCGGGTGTGAGTGAGAGGTGTGAGTGAGAGTTGTGAGTGAGGATGAGTGTGAGTGTGAGTGTGAGTGTGTGTGTGTGTAGTGTGGACATGTATACATTCAATGAAATAGCATTTCTACTGTCATTACAGGCAAAGCTGACATGACTTATATGGGGATACTTGTCTGTATTGGAGCAGCCAGCATGCACATGTTTTCTTACATTGGCCTGGCATTATTACTGGCGTTATGAGTGTACAGTAGTGCCCAAAACTGATTGGATAAAATCAATCCAAGGAAGCAACAATAGAGGGCACGATTTGCAAAAAAAACTGTTTTAAAACATGTAAATTATGGATGGGAGGATCAGTCAGCTTTCGGCCCGCCCACATTGAGTTACAGTATTAAAAGGCAGAAACCACACAATATGAATACATTACAAATATCAAGTAAATGTTAATCCCACGTTCCTCATTGGCTCCCACCTATACAAAAAGCTAAACACATTATACATTTATTGGCCTCTGTTGGTTAGTGCATTAACCATGGCCAGCCTAAGTGCAGCCCCATTTGAATGACCTAATTGTGCAGTCAGCAGGAAATGCTCTGTCTTAATTGGCTTAAGTTATTCATGTTACTAACATAATACAGGTTGCCTCCTTGCGCTGCATATTCCTCGGGGTACATGCCAGAAAACAGCAACCCCCATTCCCCGTGCAGTCAACATATTCTTCCCAATAGTTCTCTGGGTCGGGAAGGGGTTAAGAAAGTGTTTCTGGTGGACCAATCAGTTGGTCTATTCTAACCATGTGCTGCTCAATCTCACCATTCCTTCTGTCTGTGTGTGTACATGTTTCAAAAGGGGAGTGGCCTCACCTGTTTTGAGTGTAAGTGACATCATCGGCGTTCCCTTGGCCACCATCCTTATGCAGCAACCCATAACCAGCTGGCAGGTACAAAAAAGGATAAGCAAAAGAACAAGGAAAGGAATCAGTACTTTAAATATATTACCCAGCCATGATAGTACCCATGAAAACATAGTTAAAAATCAATCTTGCTCTGTGACCCCACTTCCTTCTCTATCCTGGTGCACAAGTGTATAGTGAGTGAATTGCTTGTGTTAAGCTGCCATTCTCTGCATAATCATAAGGTGTGAAAGTGGCACAGGTACTACCTATCTTTGCACAGATGTCACCCTCCATGGCAGTGAGTAAGTCAAGGATATATCGATTTTGGATGGTGGTCAACGTAATTGCACACAGTTACTCTCTAATGGCATTTAGTCCTTTTTCTGGTTTGTTTGGATAAGCTCCCAACGTGTTATTTTGAGCCATTTTGCATTCATCGCTGCCTGTAGACCGGGTGCAAGAAGAGAGGAAAATAATTTCTCAGTGGTACCAAACAAGCTAAATTCCTCAGGAAAAGCATTTAGTGTGTCACTAGAGTTCTGGGAAAAATGTTGCAGCATCAATGATGTTGCAAGCCCAAAGAATGCCTGTCCCACTGATGCATGAGGTGTACTGGATTGAACATAGGGTGCTCAAAGTTTGTCATGAGATTGACATCTGGGACAATGAGCATGGGAGACTACATGGTTGCCAAGGAACACACACCCTTCCAGAGTGGCGTCATTTGGGTGTGGGCCAGACCCCCACAACCCAAATATACATCCATTTGATGTCTCAGGGATGGATGGTCACGTTGCACCATGTGCTAGTCCCCACATGCATGCTGCTGTTGCTTCTGAAACACAAGGAGAATCATGTGAGTTTCAGTACTTGGGAAGACTTCTCATGCCAGTCAATCCAAGTCAATATGATTACATATGTCTCCCAGATACCAAAACAAGTCATATTTACTTGAAATACTGCACTCTTTGATATTCCAACCATCCCTCCGGCTTTGCATCCTATCAGTCCTTTGACCCACTCATCTCTATAATAAACAGCACCTTCCATCTGCAATTGAGGTCTTGTTTTGCACTGGAACTGTTCCTGTCCTGTTCCAGTCCTAATTCCTCATGACATCTGATCAGGGGTGGTATCATAAAGACAGCTATGCCTTTCTGCTGCCCTACTCCTTAATTTTGTTCTCCTGGACTGACTACATCATGCCCTTGTGCCCCAGACTGTATGGAGCTGCATATATGACCTGCTGGGTGCAGCTCTTCCAACATGGCCACCGAGCTCTGCCTTCTTCCTTGAACACCTTTGTGCTACCAAAAACCATCTGATTGGCCGGTTTCATTCAACAAATTACGGCCTGACCCGGGAGCCGGCAGGTGACATCAGGCCCCTCAAAGGGCCACCTTCAAGGGCCTTGAAAGACCCTGTCTGGGCCTCATTCATTTTATTCTCCTGGGCTGACTACATCATGCCCCTGTATCCCAGAATGCATGGAGCTGCATATATGATCCACTCGGCACAGCCCTTCCAAGATGGCCGCCGAGCTCTGCCTTCTTCCTGGAACACATTTGTGCTACTGAAGACCACCAGATTGGCCTGTTTCATACAACAAATTGCAGCCTGGCCCGGGAGCTGGCAGACGACACCGGCCCCATGAAAGGGCCACCTTTAAGGGTCTTTGAAGACCCTGTCTGGGCCTGTCTGGGCATGGTAGGGCACCCTGCCCTGCTTGTTAGGAAAGTTTCCCATTTATGTGTAATTTTCCCTCCAGTTGTGAACCCCCCAACTTTTTGCTGTTGTCTGACAAGCCCAGCCTGACTTTTGCCAGTGGAGCTCAGCCTTCTGCTGCACTCCGCTTGGTTTTCGCTCACTTTGTTATGGGGAAACGGACATGCCCTTAAAGACAGTCAGTACTGGGAGACTTTGTTTCCCTTAGTCCTTTCCTATGTTGCAACCTTTCTGCAACATGTTACAAGTGCACAAAGTACCTTACAGTACAGGTCGCTTGGGTCGTCCTTTCATTTGCAAAGGCCCTAGACTCCCTCAAAGGATTTTTTGGTAGAAGTACAGGAGTGCCTTCGACAGGGCTGGTGGCAGCTGATCTTTTCCCACATTTTTAGCCCTTTCTTGCCACGCAAACCACATTTACCGTAGTTGGCACAGGAAGGAGGCCTGGCTTCAAAATGGTCATGCCACGAGGATCTGTGTCCTGTCCTTTGGCCATCTTGTCTCTTTGCCTTCCCCTGGTCGAGCAGACCCAGGCCAGTCCTTATTCGGGCATGCATTCTCCAGCGAAACACCAAGCTTTTGCGGGCTTCTGCATGCCTTGTGTGTGTGCCTCCAGGATGTGGGCTGGACTGTCTAGTTCCAATACACACCCTGGGTGCCAGAGAGTCTGGTGTGCTAGGAATGACTGGGACCACCATGGTCCGTGATGGGTCCACGTCTGGTGTGCCTGTATGTGGGCAGATCTCCCATTGGGTCCTCTTCATTTTGGCACAAAGGAGATTCTGTATAAGAGAAGGCTCCAAACACCCATAAGAGTTTGATCTCTTGAGTTCTCACTGAACCTAGGACAGGATTCAAGCATCCTGAAACTAAGAAGCCAAGTCGAGGAACAGCAGATGACCCGCTTGTAGGTTTGACACCCTAAGCCTGCTGTTGTCCCGCTGAACCCCTCTGCATCTGATCGAACCAGAAGGTCTGCAAAGGTGCTTTGACCCATTTGAATAGTGGGAACAACTATGCACAGCACCTTCATCTTAACCTGCAAGCAAGCCTCTTCGGAAGTGTTCCTGAGCCAACCAGCAAACTGACCAGCTTGCGCAGGACCTTTGCTCTGAAACCGCTGCCGTTTCTAGTTGACACTTGAAACTTGGTAGATCATAAGCACTGGGTTCAAGGCACTCTCCTGTCGAGTTACATACACCTAGGCACCCTAGCTCTGGAATTAGGAGAGTACGCCTGAACCCAAGTGTACACGGTCACCGTGTTGCCCAGCTGTGGTGACAAACTTCGCAGTTGCCTTGCTGCTGTGCCCCTCTGTGCCCTGCATCCTGCTGCTGTGAAACTGGCCTGATCCCTTCACCAGGAGCAGAGAAATCGCCACTGTCCTGCCACAGAATCATCATAGTAACACAGCTGTTGAAAGCTGCAAAGCCGCACAATTGCCGCATTTGAACCTGAAACCGAAGTGGACTCTACTGCCAAAGTTTGGTCTGAAGTGCACCTGGGGTCAATGAGTACTTGCAACCCTTACCGGTGGCCCCTAGTGCATCCATCCATTTTTACGCACAAGTGTCCCTTGAGGGCCACTCACCTTACCACAGGTAGCCTGTGCTTCTGCCCTATTCCCAACTCCTGGAACCTGCTCTGCCCTCTTGGGGTGACCCTCCTGGAATAGTGGAAACTTATTCTCCATTGCCTCACATACCTTCCTGAGTTACTACATCCCCTGCAAGAGACCCTGTTTTCGCTCTACTGCACCATCGCATGCACCTGCATCCAAAAGTACTCTTGAGCATTAGGCCCCACTCTTCGAGGGATTGGACTGCCACCTAGTTAGGGATTGACTGATGAAGAACTGGCTAAAGTCCATTTGCACTGTTTGCTCCCTCTCTCCATAGGTTATGGACCCATCTCTGCACCATTCCTTTAGGCCACTAGGTAACTGTATATATGTTTCATAGTAGTGTTGTATTGGTTTGAAGTATTACTGTTGATATTTGCCTTGTGTTTGATCTCAAAGGCCTTGAATAAATGTATATGTATTTTTGATATATACACCTGACTGGGAGTGATTTGTAGTGTCCTTTACTCTGTGTATTCATTGTGGGCTTTCAGTCACCCTCACCCCTCCTGAGACCTAGTCTTGACCGCCGCCAATGCTACCTTGATTGGTCTGGCTTGTCCAGAAGGTTACCCTGTTCCAAGAAACTAGGCTGGTCTTCTGAAATCCATCTTAACACTGCTCGCTGTTTCGGAGATGCCACAAACCTACCTTCGGCCCTTCATGCCGTAATTGCAGGTAAGCACCCCCTCCTATTCCCCTCTCGCCATGTGGCCTGGACTGGTTATAAATAGATCGCGTGCGACTCTCGCCTTGTTACTCTGGTAAATGCTCCCCCAGCCCCTTTGGAGGCAGCCCTGTTGTCCTCTGTCTTGTTCCGAGCCCCTGACATTTCCTGCAAGCTATCTCTGATCTCCTTCCTTAGTCACAGCAGCAGTGTACATGATCCCTCCATCCGGAGTCTCACCTTGGGTACGACCAGGTTCTTCACTTCTCGGCAGCCTGGCTCTTTATGTCTCTCCTCGCACCATCTTTCGATGCTCTCAAACTGACTATAACTCACATGCACTGCACCATTAACTTTTGCTCCTGGGTGGAGCTGCCCTCACTTCTCAGTGCATATTGGCCTGCACTAAGTATTAACTTGCCTCCTCACTATAATACCTGTCTTTTATCCTAAGTGTTTCCATTGCTGTGCTGCCTCACTCTGCATTAGCCATTCACCTACCTAATCTCACCCTGTAACTCATTACTAATGCCAGCAAAATCTATCTGTGTACTAATTGGCAACTGCTTGCTATGTTTAATTGTTAGGCTTTTTTCCCCTCTTTTAGAAAATCAAGTCTAGGTTAAATGTAAGGCTGCCACCTTTTTTTTAAAGTTAAATCTGTCTTCTTTGTAACTGCTGCTTAACTAAAAATCTAAGCCTTTTGCCTCTATTTTGAAATTCAAATCTGAGTGTTCTGACAGTGCTGGATGTGTTTAAAAGTTAGGCCTTCAGTTTATTCCAAAAGTCAAATCTTATTCTTTTTCCGTACTGAAGAGGGATGGGGAAGCTTACCACCCCCCCCTCTCCTACTAAATTCATGACAAGGAAGAAAGCCAGAAAGCACTGCAATCACCCATTGTATTCCAGACGAATTCCCAATGGACACATGATCGACAAATATATTGAGAGGTATCCCCTCAGCCAGCCATACTGTCTGAGGCACGTACAGACGTATCCATGTGTGGATGAAGAGCCATAGGTTGTGATTAAGGACACCTGTATGGACAGCTTGGACTAAAACACCAAGAAGCCATGTTGCTGATGTTGTTAGAGACACCACAACATAGCAGCATTGGCCATGAAGCACATGTGCCATCCGCACTTCGGGACACAAACACACACTCGAATACATGAAGAACACAAGGGTACAGTTCTATAGTTAGAGGACAGATACATATATATACTGTCATTGCTTTTATTATTTTTGCCATTAGCTAATCGCAGCAACGCAGAAGCCGCAAGAGACAAGAGTCCCTGAGCACAACTTGCAGATGCTTATTGCAAATAACCCTGTGAAACTGCAGGAGCATCTACGGGACCTGACAGAGCCACGTGTGACTAACCTATGGAAATGTAGTATAATATGGACACTGTAGAAACCAACAGTATTATAAGGTTTAGGAAAATTACAGCACACCTCAGGCCCCAGAGCAAGAGACGAGCTGAGCTGATTCAGCCTGGACAGAGAGCAAGACGTCTGAGACAGGACCCGCAGCCAAGGCCAACAGATACAAATAACATTCCAATTCACAGACAACAAAGGGACCAGCTGCAGAGAAGACCAATAAATCCTCATAATTCTGAGCTCAACAGCTCAAATTTGTGGTCTCTGAACACGTGATGCGACCAAAGCCGACAAAGGACAGCGAGCAGCGGTGGGAAAGGAGCACTGGTCCCAGGCTCCCAGACACAAGTATGCAACAAGTGTTGTGCCGGTCCGGAGAGCACGCTCATGAGCTAAGGTGGTACACACAAGTTACAATACAGACACATAGTCATTCTTGTTACCTTAAAGAGGTACACAGAGAGCTGAGAACCCTTGCGGGTGCCAGGCCTGGGGAACGTCAGCTCGAGTCAATCACAGTTTAGTACCTTAGGGGTGGGTGGCAACGGGATGAAGAAATGGTAAGTCCACCACACTGCAGCAATGTTATAGATAGTGACCTGGGGATGGAACCAGGCCAGCCACCTGACAAGCGAGAGCCAGTCGAGTAATATCTATATAGTCCAGTATAGGTAGTATATTACTTAGTACCCAATCGTCTGGCCCGATAGGTTCCCTGGAGAAGGGCCTAGGTTGTGACATCATGCTGATGCCAGAGGATAGTAAAACCAGCCTGCGAGCCGAGGAAGAGTGAGATGTGCATGGATTTCCTCTATTCCCGTGCTGATCCCTGTTGGTTTTGCCTGGAATAAACCACAGTTTCAACTTGCCATTGACTGAGTCCTCCGTGTATCTTGGGAAGGAGGGAGTTGGGCAATCCAAGTCAGCAGGCTTTCAGTGTCCATCTGGCATACCTCGGGGTCCGTCCCCAACAAGTTGGTAGCAGAGGTGATGGTTCACTGCGTGAGCCCAGCACCAGGTCGTCTCCTTCGCGGCCATGCCTGAGAGGCTGCAGGACCCTGGCATAAGAAGGGTAAACGCATGACTGTGTAAAGGCTGTCAGGAGCCCCTTGAAAATCATCCTGCCAGAAGTCAGCGGGTTATCCAGGCAGATCAGGACGGCGAGGTGAGCGCCATGAGGAGGAGCCAGCAGCTGAGCAGTGCCAGCAGACCACTGAGTGTAAGTAATGACCCAGTCTAATGACATCTGTAGGTGAGAGTGGATACTGAGTATTGTGGAGTATTGTTGAATATTGTAAAGTATTGTCAAAGTATTGTTTAACATGGACTAAGTTAGTAGGGACAGGAGGGGGGTAGAAGTCCTTCTTTTATGTTTAGTACACATTCGGTCTTAGAGGGAAAAGGTTCTGGTGAATAACCTAGACCATTGACTCAAGGGCTTGGATGACAGAAGATAAATATTGGTATTCCTGTGGGTTGGGCGTTTTAGCTCAGGTCATAGATGACGGTATCCCAGTGAGGGTTAGCAAGGGAGCTGGCCTAGATTGCGGAAGGTGAGTCGACTGGTTAAGTCTCCTGGAGTGAGATGTTTCGCAAGCTAGGCGACTCAGCGGGTGCAGTTTGATCACAAGTAAATATTGGTATACTCCGTTTGGAGTGCGGGAAGACAGCTGTGGTGTTTTTGTATGATTTGGGAGTAACAGGCTACTACAGTGTGCGCGCTGTATTTGTCATGTATTACCTTTTCTATAACTGGTGACGTCACCCACAGGTTTGCACATGGGGCACAGAGAGCACGAGTCAGTGAGGAGCTAGTGTTGGAAACTTGGGAGTGGCAGACGAGGTGAGCTGGCGGCGGTGCACGGAAGGCGCATGCGCAAGATTGTGGGTGTGCCTGAGGAGGCAGTGAGTGTGAAGGAGGGGCGGTTCATGGAGCATGCCTGGTAAGCTGTGGAGCAGAAGCATGTAGAAACTGAAAAGTACTGTTAATATACTGTGCCTTTCTCCCTTAGCAGCAGACTATCGAAACCTTCAACTTTAGGTCAGGTAAAGGTACTGAACAATGTATCTGGGAAAATGCTGGAGAACACGCCCCTTCAGCACTTGTGTAAGACACTTCCACTTTATCGAGAGAGAATTTGCAAATATAGCATAAAATGATCCAAAATACTGAGGGGAAGTAAACTAAACCATGGCCATCTTGTGGAAGTTTCTCCAAAGACGTGCAGCAATCAATATTGACACACACACAAGGCACTTATAAGGGGAAGAAATTGACGAAGCGCATGGCCATATTCGAGTTGTGGTGCATGTTTCAGGAGGACGAGGGGGATGCCGCGAGGTGTCAGTGGATGCTAAGCCAGCAGAAGTGGAAGGAGCCAGGGACTCATCCCTCCACACCTTCCCCTGCCCCTCCAAGTGTAGCATCCGATGACACAGATGATGAGCTAGGTATGTATCCGATGCGAGAATTAAGGGCAGCAGAAGGGTACTCAAATCCGACATATAAACCACCACCATATACCAAAGAAGAGAAGCCAAAAGGTGCAGGGCAGCCAGCTATTGATCCTGAGGCGAGCAGCGAGGTGCAGCAGTGCGTGAAGGAGGGGCTCGAGGGCATAGACACGAAGAAATGGATCGATACTCCTGAAATTGCAGGGGAAGACAGATGGTGAGGCAGAAGGGGCGACCAAGGCAATGGAAGGATTGAAGAGAAGTAACAAAGCAACAGACTGGGCAAAGATAATGGATGAGGAGGATAAGAGGCAGAAGGACAGGGAAGGGAGATTAGAGGGCAAGGAGAGGGAGAGAAAGAGATAGGAGAAGTTGGAAAGGGAGGACAGGGAGAGAAGGAAGGAGGAGAAGGAGCACATGGAGAGGGAACGAGAAGAAAGGATCGAGAGAGATCTTAAGAAAAGAAAGAGAACAGAGAGGGAGATGAGGGAGAAAAGGGAGCGGGAGCGGGAGAAGATCGAGAGACGAAGAGAGGCAGCAGAGCAGGAAAAATGCAGGTTAGCAGAGTGGGAGAAGAGGAAGTTGCAGCTAGATAAGCTAGCTAGGGAGAGAGCATGCAGGGAGGATGACGAGCGAGCAATAAGGGCGATAAAGACACAAGTAGGCCCAGAAAGGGGAGGTGACAGACTCGAGGAGGATAGGTGAACAGAACCAGACAGCACCAGCTCTCGAGGCAGGGGCACAATAGAGAAGGAGGGAGTAGACCTAGGGGCCTGGGGGGGGGGCAGATATGACTTGAGAGACATCGACCTCAGCATGAAACCTAATACAGACTTCACATCGAGGAGAATGGGTTTTGCAGACGATTTCTGGAGTAATATGGACACAATTTCTGGCAATGAGGACAGGTACAGTGGGGATTAGAGGGGGCAACAGCCCGAGCCCCAATCAACACGGGCGAGGACAAACAATTGAGTGGCATGGGAGTTCAGGATGCACACAGGGAGAGATGGAGGGGGAAGCTCAAATGAGCACACACAACTGACAGCCGACTTTAACACTCAACAAGACACCACCACATATATTGACAGGCTCAGAGACCTCCCAGGAAGAAGGAAAGGGGAGACAGCAATGGCTTGTTCAAGGGGAAGAATAGAATGACGAGAAGGTATGATGATAGCAGAACACCCATCATGTAGCAATAGCTGCGTGTGCAGGCATAGAGAGCGAGAGGGGGACAGACAGTTCAGATTGACTAGAAGGACACATGAGGAGGAGGAGGCAACATACACACAGATGCCCTTACTAGAGAGAGGAGGGGTGCAACCTCAGTATGTACTGTGGAAGTACACTGACAAGGAGAATGTGAAGTGTAGGTTACGATCGCTGAGTGGAGGGGGTGGGAAGTGGATATATGAGATGGAGAAAACGACAGCGGGACATTGGCGGTGGGTGACATAAAGGGACTTTAAGTGTCAATATTAGGAATGTAATCTGATGTCGTATGGAAAAGGGCGGGGTCCCTGGGTGTGACAACACAAAACACAGCACACAACGGTTCACCATTTGCAAACTGCACGGCAGCAGTATGGCAAGAACTGAGGACACAATACTCAGACACGTCAGACATTGAGGCCATTACGTCACAGAAAATGAGGGAAAATAAATACCCTGTGCAATACATTCAGGAGATTCAACTGCTTTGGCGCATTGAAACACAAGAGCCTTGGGACAAAACAGTAGCAATATTTTATCACATACTAGTACAGGGGCTGCCAGAACCAGTGCAGAAGAGTCTAAGGACACTCGCAGGGATGGAGGCGAAGGGATGGCAAGATATATAGCTCACAATAGTTCACCATTGGAGGCTGTGGCAGGAGAAGGTAAAGAAAAATGCAGAGTACAGGAAGGCAAATGAAGCAAAATGAGTGCAGAAAAAAATAGCAAAGTTTGCGATGGAATCAGAGGTCTTAACCAACCCCAATCCACAGGCACCGCAGCAGCAGCCACAACCACTGCATTTTGCACTGCCCATGTGAGGAGGGTTCATGAGGCGAGGTGGCCCGCAGCAGGGGTTTGAGAGGGTGTGGCTTTGGACCACAGATGCATCACAACCAAGGGGGATTGCCAGGGGGGTTTTGATGATATAGATAGCTGTCATGCTTCTGCATCTCTGCCTCTGGGTGGCACGGTCTTCAGACCCACAGGTGTTTTCTACCATCTTCAGAGAAGCCTCTAAATCATTATCTGACATTTCCTTTCCAAAATCTGTATTTCCGTAAACATGGACTTCAATTCCCATAATGCACCTTGCAGCAGTTCTCCTTTCCTGTTTATTTCTATGCATCGGTGTTGGAACCACAATCCCCAGAAGCCCTAGAGATCAGTGCTACTTTCACCTTCCCAGGACTAGAGAGGGAGGGGGCAGATTACCTTCAAGTGTGCTGCTCCAGGTGCTGCTAATTACCCTGCTTCAGCACAGGGCAGGGCAATATTTAAGCAGCTGCCTGCAGGAGCACAGGTCTCTTGCATTGAGTGCGTGCCCAGCACCTTTCTGCCTCGAGCCACAATATTCTGCTGTTTCCTGTTGCTGGCAGATCCTGGTCCAGTGCATGGTGCTCCCTGCCAAGCAACCCTGCCACTTTCCGCTGCCTTCTGTCCTGCTCCTCTGGGTTCCCTGCCTTGCAGCCTGCTACTCTCCTCTTCCTTCTGCCCTGCTCTTCTGGGCTCCTTTCCTTGCAGCCTGCTACTCTCCTCTGCCTTATGCCCTGCTCATCTGGGCTCCCTGCCTTGCAGCCTGCTACTCTCTTCTGCCTTCTTCCCTGCTCTTCTGAGCTTCCTGCATTGCAGCCCTGCTCCTCTGTTGCAGTCATTGTTCCCTGTCTGCAACCGCTTGCTCTCTACCTCCTATTATCTGGCTCCCTGCCTGCTGTTCCTTCTTCCTTTCCGTCAGTCTGTGCTTCCTGACTTTAGCTTCCAAGTTCCAGTCCTCGGTGTCCTTGTAGCCGTCTTCTGTCCTGCCCTTGTTATCCCACTTCAGAGCTACAGTTTCCTTGCTTATCTGTCTTCTGTCCAGCCCTCGTTATTGCACGTTAGAGCTACAGATTCCTTGTAATCTGTCTTCTATTCTACCCTTGTTTTCCCACTTCAGAGCTACAGTTTCCCTGTTCCATGTCTTCAATCCTGCCCTGGTTATTCCAGTCCAGATTTACAGTTCCTGATTACCAGTCTTCAGTTCCAGTCTCCTGTATTATTGCATATAGATTATTTTCTTCTTGCTTTTCCCCTTCTAAACCTTCCTTACTTGACTGCCTAGTTGTCCCTAGTTATTTATGTTACTGTTCTTGTCCTCACTTGTGCTTCTGTTATTCCTTTGTGCAGAGTTTGCCTGCTGGATTTCCGAGCAGGCAATCTCTGCCCCTTTCCTTGTCTTGTTTGACTTGTAGTCTATAGTGTATTAAATGTAACAGTGTGTTGCGTTCTGTTCCCTCAGAGGGCATCCGCTGTAGGTTCCGGCTGGACCCATACTGGCTTGTCTCGTGTAAGTACACTCCTTGTTTGTGCCCTAGGGCCCGAGAACAGAAGCCACTGCTGCTTCCCCTTTCCATGGGCTTGCAAGGAGTGGTGTCTGTAAAAGTAACTTACACAGAGGCCTTGAGCTTCCCTTATATCTGTGGGCAGTCTCTAATCCAACCTGTGTATATACCCCTAGTGGGTTATTCATTTTTTGTCCACGGCATGGTTCCCATCTCTTTTGGTTCACCATTGTGATCCGTCCTTTCTTCTTGTTCCGTCGTCCTTAATTACCTTGCCTATTCTTCATTCTTGTTTAGCTTCCTGCTGTATGCGCCTACCTGCCCCCTTACATCAGTACAGCCACACAAAACCTACCTGGGTGCCCTGCGCAACTTATGACAGAATGCAAGAGCCAATAAATTCATGTCCCGTAGGCAGGAAAGGCATACACAGACCTAAAATGCTTTCCTTTTGGTTAAAGAAACCTCTGCCTAAATCTAAAGACAACAAACAAAACCCCTAGTTTAAAAAACAGACTAGTCCTAGAAAACACATGTTTGCAAGCACAGTACTACACTCAGTGACTCTCTGACCCTTCTATGTTAAACTACTATGACATTTGTAATTATGATCCGCATTCCCTATCTGTAGAAGAACTGCAGCAAGATAATGAATTCTTGCAGATTTTGTTAGCCCAAACAGTGGAAAACACTCATGTCCTTTCGGGCATTTCTTCTGACACTGCATTTGACTTTCAGCCTGTGCACAAACCATGTACCCCTTTATCCCAGGCTGCCATGCTTCAGGCCCATTGTCCACACACTGCTTCAGCCAAAGATTTTTCACTCATAGTGGTGGACTCGCAAACAGAGTATGTAAATGAGATTCCAGTGGCACAAGTTTTTTGCTCGGGACCTGCTTGGCTAGCTGCCCAGTGCCAGCCTGTTTCCGGAACTCTGTTTCCCAAACAGGTCATTCAGTTTCCCGCAGACAAATGGGTACAACCCATGTATAAGAGACCAGTACACACCCTGGGATTTATCAGCTCAACTCCAGTGGCTAGCGTCCATTCCCAACCAGCAGCAAACACTTGCATTGCAACAATAGTATCCCTGCTAAATCAGCACCTAAGATATGGGTTTGTGGAAACAATATGAGCATAAACCAGGTACAAGAGCACCTCTGGCAAGTGAAAAGACACAAAGGATCTTTATGATGAATATGTTTATTTGTATCTGCAAAATATTTCGCTTGGGTACTTGTCACCTGATCAATATACACAGTGTCAACAACCTGGCATACTGTATAACCCTTAGTGAAATGAGACATGGTCTAGAGCTAATTAGATTGATGCAAAACCATGTAGAGCAGTTGGAGGCCCTGAACACGGCATATGCTTACCAGCTACAGTTTAGGAAAAGCCATGTTTCTCCCAAGAGTCATTCCAAGCTGCCTCTGCCACCTTTAACAAGGATCTATTTTCATGTTGTCTGAGCACTGATCAGGTAATACTATTCTTGACCCACTGCCCATCACCTTTTCTGATGCTTGCTCTACTACTGACATCCTAGCCGCTGCTACAGACATAACCTGCATGGGATTCCAGTCTCTCCCTATAGTCAGAAAATACCACTGCCTTACTGTCTGGACTCAGCATACCAATGGATTCACCTGGTACTCCAATCTTAAGCCCCGAGGTGAATGATGGTATTGTCCTTGTTATGCCAATTCTCAAACCTAAAATGAAACTCACCAGTCCGGTGGTACATTCTGTTTCTTCTGTATCCCAGCCACAAAGGACTGCTAACCATTCCTTAACTAAATGTATCCCTCCCAACATGGAGGAAGACTTGAATTCGAGCCCAGTCTTTGAAAATCTGATGATAAGCACTGTGATTAGCGTGATGCTCCAAGAATTTCTAATCCAACTGAAGACAATTTTTCACTTCTCAAATTCTTGTTCTGATGTAATGAATCAACTTCAAAACTCAAGTGATCCAGCTAATTCAGTCCAAAATACAGCAAGCTCTACATCTGAGAAGTCTATGTTTACTGATGAACAGTTCAATGCACTGCCAGAGCCAATTGACAGAGAAACGCCTTCTATTCCTGCTTCTGCTTGCTTGGAATCATCTCAGTCTGCTATTAAAGTTACAGCTCGCCCTTCTAGTGAGGCTGTTAGTGCAACCAGTGACTCTATTGCTATGACAAAAGAACACTTGTCTCTAACTCCAACACATTCTGGGTTGCTTGCTGCTGGCGAAATGCAGTTTTTTTGCCAAGGATGGAAAATCACATTATTTGCTGATTGTTTCCAACTTTCCAGTCTGTGAAGACACCAAGACTTTACTTAAAACCAAGTCTTTGTCTGCAGGCCTGAAGACTCTAACTCTGTCATCAGGTACCAAATGGCTTATCAAGAAAAGAGAACAGGTTTCTGAGCATATAAAGAATGTCTTTGTGTCTCTGGAAGAACCAGCAGCACACAAATGGAGCTGTTTTTTGCAGCTGTGTCTGGTAGTTTCTGTCATTTTGCACATTGTGTCGAATAATGACTCTTCCTTTTGTCCCTTAAAGCACTGGATCTTTGAGGGGGTATGCTCTCATGCTTCTGCATCTCTGCCTCTTGGAGGCACTGTCTTCAGACCCGCTTGGTGGTTTCTACCATCTTCAGAGAAGCCCCTAAATCATTATTTGACATTTCCTTTCTGAAATCTGTATTTCCGAAAACATGGACTTCAATTCCCATAATGCACCTTGTGGCAGTTGTCATTTCCTGGTTATTCCTATGCATCAGTGCTGGAACCACAATCCCCAGAAGCCCTAATGATCAGTGCTACTTTCACCTTCCCAGCACCAGAGAGGGAGGAGGCAGATTACCTTCAGGTGTGCTGCTCCAGGTGCTGCTAATTAGCCTGCTTCAGCACAGGGCAGGGCAGTATTTAAGCAGCTGCCTGCAGGAGCCCAGGTCTCTTGCATTGAGTTCGCCTCCAGCCCTTTTTGCCTTGAGCCATGATATTCTGCTGTTTCCTGTTGCTGTCAGATCCTGTTCCAGTGCCAGGTGCTCCCTGCCTAGCAGCCCTGCCACTCTCCTCTACCTTCTGCCCTGCTCCTCTGGGCTCCCTGTCTTGCAATCTGCTACTCTCCTCTGCCTTCTGCCCTGCTCTTACGAGCTACCTGCATTGCAGCCCTGCTCCTCTGTTGCAATCATTGTTCCCTGTGTGCAACCCCTTGCTCTCTACCTCCTATTATCTGGCTCCCTGCCTGCTGTTCCTTTTTCCTTTCCTTCAGTCTGTGTTTCCTGGCTTTAGCTTCCAGGTTCCAGTCCTGAGTTTCCTTGTATCTGTATTCTGTCCAGCCCTCGTTATCCCACTTCATAGCTATAGTTTCCTTGTTTATCTGTCTGCTGTCCAGCCCTCGTTATTGCACGTTAGAGCTACAGATTCCTTGTAATCTGTCTTCTATTCTACCCTTGTTTTCCCACTTCAGAGCTACAGTTTCCCTGGTATGTCTTCAGTCCTGCCATCGTTATTCCAGCCCAGATTTACAGTTCCTGATTACCAGTCTGCAGTTCCAGTCTCCTGTATTATTGCAAATAGATTCTTTTCTACTTGCTGTTCCCCTTCTAAACCTTGCTTACTTGACTGCCTAGTTGTCCCTAGTTATTTGTTACAGTTCTTGTCCTCACTTGTGCTTCTGTTATTTCTTTGTTCAGAGTTTGCCTGCTAGGTTACCCAGCAGGCACTTTCTGCCCCTTCCATTGTCTTATTTTACTTGTAGTCTATAGTGAATTAAATGTAACAGTGTGTTGCATTCTGATTCCTCAGAGGGTATCCGCTGTAGGGTCCGGCTGGACCCATACTGGCTTGTCTCGTGTAAGTACACTCCTTGTTTGTGCCCTAGGGTCCAGACACAAAAGCCACTCCTGCTTCCCCTTTCCGTGGGCTTGCAAGGAGTGGTGCCTATAAAAGTAATAACACAGAGGCCTTGAGTTTCCCTTAGATCTGTGGGCAGTCTCTAGTCCAACCTCTGTATACATCCCTAGTGGGATTCCTCATTGTTTGTCCACTGCATGGTTCCCATCCCTTTTTGTTCACCTTTGAGATCTGTCCTTTCTCCCTGTTCCCTTGTCCTGAATGACCTTGCCTATTCTTCATTCTTGTTTAGCTTCCTGCTGTGTGCACTTACCTGCCCCTTACATCAGCACAGCTACCCAAAACCCACCTGGGTGCCCTGCGCGACGTAGGAGAACAGTAGATGCAGCGGAATCCAGGGGATTTTTTCAGGGTGTTTCCAGGGGCAAGGGAGGGAGCCACCACAGTGTTGCACCTGTGGGCAGACAGGGCACATTTCAAGGGTGTGTAGGTATAGGGGGATGCAGCAGAATTGGGACAGGCAGGGTCAAAAGCCCTACCAAGGGGATCAGGGCGATAATTATGCACAAGACCAGCAACAAGGACACAAGGACAAATGCAGGGCAGATATCAGCAAATGCCACAACCACCAACACAAGCACAGATACCAACACCAGCACCACAGTATGCATCAGCACCACAGATTCGAGGGAGTACACAATAACTAGCACAGACACAAAGCAATGACGCACCAGCACACGTGGACCCAGTGGCGATGGTTTATGTTAGATAATTGGGAGGAGTTACCATGGTGGAAAAGAACCTCTTTCCGGTAAATGGGATGTCCCTGTACCCTCAATAGGACAGCCCACAGATGAACCTGATGTATCCCATCCTGCCGATCACACCCAACCCTGCGGAGGAACCTCGCATAGGGGTGGTGATGGGTTACAAGACGTTTTCCTTTCTCGTTGACACAGGGGCAACTTGGTCCTGCATTAGGGAAAGAGCATTTGCATTGTCAGGTGCTGCCATGAACACTCAAGGATTCTCTGGGGCTCAGGAAGTGGTTCCTTTTACAGACAATGGGGCTCATTACAGGTCTGGCGGTAACCGTTTGTAAGACCTAAGAGGTCTTTAATAGAATCACTGAGGATCACACAGTCACAGTAACAAATGATTCACTAACCTGTTCCTGAGACTTGAATTCGAAGAGTTGAGAATTCTCCTAATCTCCCCTCACGACCCCGGTCAAAGCCAGGGGAGTGTGAGGCGACCAGGGAAACCCTCTTGGGGAAGAAAACCCAGAATGGATGGTGGAGAATATTACCCGGAACGCCTTCGGTCTGGCCTCAACCCTTTCTCCGAAAATGGAAGTTCCGTCACTTCGGTCATGTAGCTACAAAAGAAAGGAAAGAGGTTAAGCCTGAATCCCTAGAAACTGGATTGAATCGTATGGGAATAGAGATTACCCTTTAAAGTGTAAGTAGTTTGAAGCAGTAGCCCACGGGGATGGGTCCTGGTAGTAGTTTTGTTTGGAGCTGTCGTAACACTAATAAATGAAGTGAGAATATTAATAGAGAAGACAGAGAAAGATTATAAAGTGGAGATATGAATTCAGACGTGGGAGTGCCTACCAATCATTTGAAAACAATCCGCCTTTAAAGGCTGATAGAAAGAAAGGATCTGTTGTTCTGCTGCAAGGAGTTAGGGGAATGGTAGTTCCTGTACGCGCCTCAAGGAAGCTTCTGTGATATCGGAGGACAAAACGATTAGAATCCTTAGCACAATGTTAACACTGGGAACGAAAGGGAATGAACGTAGCAACGTACCGCGAGGCAGAAGGTTGTGTAAACAGAGGGAGAGATTTGTAAAGGTGAAATTGCTGGTGCGGCAGTACGGCACTCTTCGAATCTGTGAGCGGGAAAGAAGCAACAGGAAAAAGATGAAAGCAGAGGCACAGGTAAGTTTGTAAGAACGGTAGAATCCTATGGATGTCCCGATACTCACTTAGCATGGCAACTGAAAGAGTAGCAACGCGCTGTTGTGCCGAACCAGCGTTCTGAAACACTGAGACTTCCTGAAGGGGTGGAGTCACCCCCACAGCAGTCCATGAAAAGACAGGACCGTAACTTCCAGGATCCATGGCCATCTTGATAGAACAGTGTCCATAACAGTATGCCCCCTCCGAAGAGAGAAAAAACCCGGTTTAGCCGGGTGGAGGCAATGAAAAAGACAAACCAGACGTGGTGCGTGAGTGGCCGATGCCGGCTCCCACAAACGTTCAGCCGGAGAATACCCTTTCCAGTCAATTAAATATTGCAGTTTACCCCTGTGGTAGCCGGTATCACAAATCTCAGCCACTTCATATTCTGGGCCTGACGATGTCAGAACCGGAGGGGGAGATCCAGTGACAGATGGGTGAAAGCGATTACGCACATCTGGTCACAGCTGTGACACATGAAAGGTGGGATGAATGCGATTCCACGATGTAGGAAGTTGTAGTTTGAAGGCTGTCAAGCCCCTTTTTGACAAGACTCGATATGGGCCGAAGAATTTGGGAGACAATTTGGAAGGAATCAAATGTCTCGGTAAGTATCTAGAGGCCAGCCAAACAAAATCACCAACCCTAATATTAGGAGCCGGGGTGCGGTGTTTGTCCGCATATTTCTTCATTCTTGTTTGTGTGTCCTGAAGAGCCAAACGAGCTCTCCTATGTCCTTCTTGAATACTACCAACCATCTCGTCAACATCCGGGAAGGAAGTAGGACTCAAAGTGGAATGTGGAATAAAGGAGGGATGGAACCCATAGGTGCAAAAGAAAGGACTGGACTTGATGGAAGAATGGGAAGCATTATTATATGCAAATTCTGCCAAAGGTAGAAGGGTTTTCCAGTTATCTTGTGCTGAAGATATATAACATTGAAGATAAGCCTCCAGGGTCTGATTTAATCTCTCAGTTTGTCCATTGGACTGTGGATGATATCCTGAACTCAGTGCTCTAGATATTCCCAGGATGCTGCAAACTTGTTTCCAATAACGAGATGTGTATTGGGAACCACGATCCGAAATTATTATCTCCGGTAAACCATGAAGTGAAAAAATATGACTTAAAAAGATCCGAGCCATATTGGATGCTTGGGTACGTTGGGCAGTGGGATGAAATGTGCCAGTTTAGTTAAAGAATCCACTGTAACCATGATCGTGGTACACCTTTCTGACGGTGGAAGGTCAACTATAAAATCCGTAGAAATTATCTGCCAGGGTTGAGTGGGAATCTTCATTCTGACTAGTTCACCTATAGGAGGTCTACGGGGAGATTTGGTCTGTAAACAAATAGGACAAGAGGCAATATAGTCCTGAACGTCCTGTCCCAATGATGGCCACCAGAAATGTCTCTGAATTAGATCCGAAGTATTATGTACACCCCTGTAACCGGCTGCTTTGGTGTCATGACACAATCGTAACACTTCCTTCTGTAGTGTTTCCGTGGGGACATATACCCTATGATCCTTATACAGACACCCTCCCCTCCTGGTAAATTGATATTTTGTTAAGATGTCGGCCTCATGTTTTAACACCCTTTGGGAATCCTCTTCAATCCTTTGTAGGAAACTATGAACAACCTGAATGAACATGGCCCTCGGGAACATGGCTTCAGACTTAAAAGAATGGGGTACGGAGTGTTCCTTTCTAGACAAAGCATCCGCTCTCAAATTATTTTGGCCTGGGATGAAAGTGAAAATGATGCGATAGGGAGAAAAAAATGTGCCCATCTGGCTTGCCTGCTGTTCTTTGTCTGGGTGTATTGTAGAATTCGTAGATTATGATGATCTGTTCTCACCTCCACCGGGTGATGGGCTCCTAGAAGTAAATGTCACCATTCCTCGAAGGCTCTCTTAATTGCTAATAGTTCTTTTTCCAATACGGTGTAGCTCAGTTCAGCTGCTGATAACGTTTTGGATAAATAAGCAACAGGTCTTTCAATCCCTTTGTCATCTACTTGTAGTAAAACTGCTCCTAAGGCATGATGTGAGGCATCCGACTCCACAATAAATTGACGCGACTGGTCTGGCGTAATCAGAATAGGAGCTTTGGAGAATAATTTCTTAAGCGTATTAAAGGATTGTTGGGTCTCTGATGACCATACAAAACGGACATCCTTTTTCAGAAGAGACGTCATAGGTAGGGAGAGTTATGGAAAATGTGGAATAAATCTGCGATAATAATTTGCAAATCCAAGGAACCTTTGAATATCTTTGACCGAGGTTGGAATAGGCCACTCCATAACAGCGGAAACCTTCTTTGGATCCATTTCTATCCCTTGGGAGGATAATATGTACCCTAAGTAGGCGACTCTGGGTTGGTGGAATTCACATTTTTCAATCTTGCAAAAAAGATGATTCGATTGCAATCGGTGGAGTACTTCTCGTACGTGTCGAACATGGTCAATGATTGAGGATGAAAACACCAAAATATCATCTAAGTAGATAATAACATAATCCAAGAAGATGTCCGCAAACAAATGATCCATACATCTTTGGAAGATAGAAGGGGCATTAGCTAGTCCGAATGGCATCACCCTGTACTGATAGTGTCCGAAGGGGGTCCGGAATGCAGTCTTCCATTCATTGCCCTCTTTGATACGTATCAAATGGTAGGCTCCACGCAAATCCAATTTAGTAAAGATTTTAGTGTCTTTAACCGCTTCCAAGATGTCTGGAATAAGGGGCATTGGATATTTGTCCGGAACAGTAATCTTGTTAAGACCCCAAATGTCTATACACAGGCGGAGCTCAGATGTATCTCTTTTTGGAATAAAAAATAATGATGACGCCGCAGGAGAAGTAGACTCTGTAATGAGACCGTTCTTGAGATGGGTATGCAGGTATTCTTTGAGTACTTCCTTTTCCTTTGCTGAAAGTATGTACATGCGTCCAAATGGCAAGGGGCTATCAGGAATTAACTCTATGGTACAATCATCCCTCCGATGTGGAGGGAGTTCCGAGTATTCAGTGAGGGTAAAGATGCTACTATAGTGCTGATATTCCTGAGGAAGAGTAGTGATTTGATTCAGAGTGGTGTTTTTGGAAGGGTCTGATTGTCTAAGGGTAATCTTGTGATGTGTGTCTTGCCTTTCCCCTAAGTAATTATGGACACAATATTCTGATCCCAGAAAGAAAGTTCCTGCCGCCCAGTTGATATGCGGGTTGTGTGTTCTTAACCATGGTAGTCCTAGAATGATCGGATAATGGGCTGTTCTAATTACATCAAAAACCAGTGTTTCCCGATGGGTCTCTATTCCCATGTTCAGAGGTAATGTGTGGTCCTTAATGGGTCCGGAGAAAAGAGGTCTTCCCGTCAACACTTTCTACTGGTATGGCTATTGATTTAGCAGAGCGAGGAATATTGTGAGAGTCTGCCCATTGATTATCAATAAAATTACCAGCCGCTCCACTGTCTATGAGCGCCGGGATGTTGATCACTTTCCGATCTTCCCGGGCTAAAGTGATTAATAAAACCATCATAGTGTGAGAAGAAGGAGGAGCACACTGAGAAGAATGTGTTATAATAGAGGAACGATTAGTGAGTTGGCTTTCCAGAACCGACGTTCCTTTCACGGTCGGGTGTTGGAGTTTCCCTGCTTCTTAGGAGGTATAATAGGGCACTCTCTGATCGTATGTGTAGCAGCCCCACAGTACATGCACAGGCCCTGTGTCTTTCTCCTATTTCTTTCTTCCATGGAGAGCGGACCCCTGGCAGATCCCAATTGCATAAGTTCTTCTGGAGGATGCACTTGCCCTTTGGGAGGAATTTGATACCCTTCCCGAATGATCGGTAGGCCTTCCCCTTCTTCCTTTCGAGTCTTCTCTCTTGAAGACGATAATCCAACTGCATAATTAAAGTGATAAAGTCTGCTAAAGTATGAGGTCGGGCTACCCTAGAAACTTCGCCTTTTAATACTTCCGTGAGACCCCTACGAAAGATGGTGATTAGGGCATCATCTGACCAAGCTGTGTCTGCAGCTAATTGTTTAAAATTGGTGATGTAGGTGAGAATATCTTGGTTTCCTTGTTTAAAGTCTAGGATTTGTTCCTGAGATGAAATTGTTACCTCCTGTCTCCCGAACATACTTTTGATACTATTACAGAAGGCTTGGTAAGAATCTAGGATAGGATTATTGCTGGTGACCAAAGGCGTAGCCCACGCCAACGCTGCGCCTGACATCTGTGAAATCATATGTCCTACCTTATCACGGTCAGTGCGGAAATAGGGTGCCTTAAAAATGAATTGAACACTACACGTGTCCAAAAACTCCTTTACCTTATGGGGGTTTCCATCAAACCGCCCAGAAGCCAGAGGACCGGGAGGTAACTCTGAACACTGAGGAGAACGACCTGCTTGACGTTGTAATGCTGCGTTTTCTTGTTTTAGCTGTTGGACCTCAGCTGACAGTGCCTGAACAGCTGCAACAAGTTGTTGAACCTGTTGTTCCATGTCTAGGTATTAGTACTAATTCTTGTGACTGTAATGTGTTACCCTAGTAATATCAGAAAAAAATTCTGAACTTATTATTTTAACAGGCGTTGCTATCTGTAAGACCTAAGAGGTCTTTAATAGAATCACTGAGGATCACACAGTCACAGTAACAAATGATTCACTACCCTGTTCCTGAGACTTGAATTCGAAGAGTTGAGAATTCTCCTAATCTCCCCTCACGACCCTGGTCAAAGCCAGGGTAGTGTGAGGCGACCAGGGAAACCCTCTTGGGGAAGAAAACCCGGAATGGATGGTGGGGAATATTTCCGGGAACACCTTCGATCTGGCCTCAAACCTGTCTCCGAAAATGGAAGTTCTGTCACTTCGGTCATGTAGCTACAAAAGAAAGGAAAGAGGTTAAGCCTGAATCCCTAGAAACTGGATTGAATCATATGGGAATAGAGATTACCCTTTAAAGTGTAAGTAGTTTGAAGCAGCAGCCCACGGGGATGGGTCCTGGTAGTAGTTTTGTTGGGAGCTGTCGTAAACTAATAAATGAAGTGAGAATATTAATAGAGAAGACAGAGAAATATTATAAAGTGGAGATGTGAATTCAGACGTGGGAGTGCCTACCAATCATTTGAAAACAATCCGCCTTTAAAGGTTGATAGAAAGAAAGGATCTGTTGTTCTGCTGCAAGGAGTTATGGGAATGGTAGTTCCTGTACGCGCCTCAAGGAAGCTTCTGTGATATCGGAGGACAAAGCGATTAGAATCCTTAGCACAATGTTAACACTGGGAACGAAAGGGAAGCAACGTAGCAAAGTACCGCAAGGCAGAAGGTTGTGTAAACGGAGGGAGAGATTTGTAAAGGTGAAATTGCCGGTGCGGCAGTACGGCACTCTTCGAATCTGCGAGCGGGAAAGAAGCAACAGGAAAAAGATGAAAGCAGAGGCACAGGTAAGTTTGTAAGAACGGTAGAATCCTATGGATGTCCCGATACTCACTTAGCGTGGCAACTGAAAGAGTAGCAATGCGCTGTTGTACCGAACTGGCGTTCTGAAATACTGAGACTTCCTGAAGGGGCAGAGTCACCCCCACAGCAGTCAGTGAAAAGACAGGACCGTAACTTCCAGGATCCACGGCCATCTTGGTAGAACAGTGTTGAATGGATCGCACACGGCGCCAGCGATGCCACACAGACCATCGTCACTGGCGATCCATAACACCGTGCCGGTGATACAGGAGGTTTGCTGCCGGACCCGTAATGATTTACCAGCGCCTGACTTCCCGGTTACACTGGGAGATTGCAACCCAGTGGACCAGCAAGTCAGGCAACAGAAAATTGTAAGTCCCCATTCCCATAGAGTCCCATAGGACTCTATGAGAGTGGCAACCACAGAAACACTGGCACCATTAATAACTGTGCCGCTGCTTAAAATTCCGCGGGTGGGTGCCGTTCTGCCCAGCAGTCTGACCGGCACACTTAGAATGAGGCCCACTATCTATCAGAGATCACAATCTATTATTACCTTTGCTTTACTCTCGACAGACACCTGTAAACATCCAGGGACGAGACATTATGAGCAGACTAAACCTGACCATCTCATTCACAGACAAGGGGATAATATGCTCCACATCCAGGAATACACATGTTAAATGTAAGACAGATCGTCCAAGCTTATTGTGGACGCAAGGTACAGAGTAGGGTACCAGTGGAACCAGAAATGTTTCAGTATGGGAATGACATTGCTATTGCATGGCTTTCAGACATTGCAGGGAAGATGTGGCGGGTTCCAAACGAGTATCTGTTCAGGCCAGAGCTGCCCATTGATGAGCCAGAGGAAACCATAGTGCCCATATAAATAGAGGCAGTGGTTGCAAGAGAGGATTGGATTGGAGTGCACTGAATGGATGACACAGGACAGGCATGGACAGCAGTGATCGCAGTGGCAGAGGGAAGCAGGTTGACAACAGTGATAACCCAAAAAAAACTTTTCAGGGACGAGAGGTTAGAAATAGAAATGGTGTTCAAAATGAGTGTGACCTATTGCTTACAAATTCACTACAGAGAAGTGCCACAGAGAATGGCACCGGCGCTAGAGGCGCCACCAGCATTTTGGGAGGAGAACATGGCCAAGGTACCCAGCACCCTATAGACTACAAGTCCCCATGACAAGGGATACATAAAGAGCATATGGGGGGTGAAGTTCAAGCTGAAGACAGGAGCAATTTTACCCAGAGTAAAGCAGTACCCCCTAACCAAGGAGGCAGACGAGGGCATTTATGAGACAATCACAGCCCTGATCGAGAGAGGCATTCTTGAACCATCAGAATCTCCATGCAACACCGCAATGTACCCAGTGGGCAAGGAAACAGGGGGGGTCATGCCGTTTTATTCGGGATTTAAAGCCTCTTAACCACATTTTAGAAGCAGAGTATCCGTTAGTTGCAAATCCAGCGACAATTTTGTGCAGCATTCCAACGGAAGCTGCCTGCTTCAGTGATTGATTTGAAAAATGCCTTCTCTCAGTAACACTACTCCCAGACTCACAAGACTTGACCAGCTTTATGTATAGAAATCAGAAGTGGAAACACACTTGTTTACTACAAGGGTACTACGAGTCACCGTCTATCTTTAACAGAGTGATACAGATGGACTTAAGCAACATACAGATGGAGAGCTCCGTTTTGCAATATGTTAATGACATTTTGATCTGCAGCATGACAGAAGACCAGTGTAGGAAGAACTCCGTACATATGCTGACTGTGTTAGCTGACAAAGGGTACAGGGTGGACAAGGCCAAGCTACAGTACTGCTAGAAGGAGGTGCTATACATTGGAAAGACAATATCCCAAAATGGCTGACAGATAACCCCAGAGAGAGCAGAGACAATACGCAAGACACCTAAACCCACAACATTGAGGGAAATGCAACAGTTCTTAGGGTTGTGCAACTATTGCAGAGCATGGGTTTTTGACTACAGCACGTACACAAGGCCACTACTGGGCGCACTGAAAGAAGCGCAAAAGGGAACAAAGACACTGACATGGACCACAGAGATGACTGAGGCCTTCGAGGAACTGAAGGATGCAATAAGCACAGCACCAATGCTAGGGATCCCAGACTACAAAAAGGAATGTTTCCTATTCTCCCACACTGACGGTGTAGTGATGAAGGCAGTACTGATACAAAAGACAAGCATGAGCCACAAGCCAATAGCCTACTACAGTGGGCAACTCGCCCAGTAATCAGAAGACACTATCCGTGCAAACAAGCTTTGGCAGCTGCCGCATTTGCAGTGGAGAAGTCAGTAGCAGTAACCATGGGGTGCACCACCATGCATTTTGTGGAGCACGCCCCCTTCGCAATACTGAAGAAGCCAGAGAGCACTTTAACTAGACAAAGAGCATCAGGATATGAGGTGACATTATCCAATGTAGGCCTGTAGATAGTGAGATGTAGGATTGTCAATCCAGCCACATTTCTAGCAGACATCCTCTAGACAGAAGATTATGCACTGCAAATATAGAGATGCTCAGTGGCACTCGCAGGTTAGAGGAAGATGCACTTGAGGTAGGAGATGTGCTCTACATTGACGGTTCATCAACAATTGACCAGACAGATGGGGTCGGGCATATTGGGACTGCAGTGGTAAGAAAAAAGGAGGACGGGACAAGTGGAGTGGTAGCCAGTGCACGCCTACCATCCCATTACTCAGCGCAAGCAGCAGAACTAGTGGCTCTAATACTAACACTAGAAAACAGCATTGAGAAGGAAGTGTCAATTTATTCTGACTCAGCCTATATGATGTCCAAAGTACACTCTGGACTGGCATGATGGCTCAGGAGAGGGTTCAGAAGGGCAGATGGGACTCCAGTACAACATGCACTCTTACTGGGCAGACTGATTGAAGTAATTGCTTATCCAACACAGGTAGCAATAGTGAAGTGCCAAGCACACGAAAGGAGAAGATCCCATTTCAAGGGAAAATGAGGCAGCAGACTTTCAGGCCAAGTGCGCAGCATATTTTTGGGAACAGTGGGAGCTCGGAGGAACCTCTAATGCAAAAGAATACACCAGGAATATGGTACTCAAGGAAGGGTACAATGTGTTGCCAGAAGCACAGATTATGGAGTTGCAGGGAGCTGCACCCAAGGAAGAGAAGGAGCTGTGGGTAAGGAGAGGGTGTTCAATGTCTCCCCTCCCACAGATGTGCTTTGGAGACAGGATAACACAGGAAAAGTGGTGATGCCATTAGCATTATTGCACACATCATTGACACAATTGCTCTATCCAAAACACACAGGGAAGGAGGTCATTGCTGCACGCATTGGAGAAACATGTTTAGCCCCAATCGAAAAGAACATGTGGCTGATTTTGTGAGCAACTGTTTAGTTTGCCAGCAGTTTACAGCAGAGCATACTTTGAGAGTTGTGAGAGGAGCTATACTGCGGCCAGTAGGCCCATTCCAGCATTTACATGTGGATTATGCAGACATGATCCAAGTCTGTCAAGGGTACCACTAAATGATAGTGGTTGTGTGCACATTTTCCAGGTGGATTGAGGCTGGGCCCTGTTCCCATGCTGATGCCCTTAGAGCAGCCAAATTCCTTGTCAGAGAGGTGTTCCCGAGATGGGGCGTGTGTGAGGTCCTGTGGGTTGACAACGAGCCTCACTTCGCCAACAAAGTGTTTCAGCATATCACAACATTGTTGGGCATGCAACATAAGTTTATTCTGTGCGTACCACCCGCAAGCAAATTGGGTGTGTGAAGACCTGAATGGCCTTCTCAAGGAGTGGATAGCCAAGGCACAACAGAGTACCAAGAAAAACTAGCTGCACTGTTTACCACTTCTGTTTGCATTGTGCAATAAGCCTGGGTCCGGCCACCATTTAACACCCCATGAGGTGGTGACTGGATGGCGCATGCATCTTCCCCTGGATCCGCCCACAGGAGCACTGAAGGATTGTGAGAATAGTGCAGTTGTGTTAGGTCAGGAAATGAATGAGTACATTACTTCTCTGGTGGCTAGCGCTTCTTTTATACCTCCCCAGATACAGCGACGACAACTGGGGTGCCCAGAAGACAGCGAAGAGAGCAACGACTACAGCGCACCACAAGCCATTGGACTTCAAAACTCTGTGGAAGTGGGTAACATTGTCCTCCTATGCAATTTTGTAAGGCAATGGAATGTGCCTAGCTTCACCGGGCCGCACTTCGTGGAGAAAGTGGCCAACCGGGCTGTCAAACTAGAGGGTAGGATGGTCTGGAACCACTTGACAGATGTCAAGCCCTACAAAGCAGCGGCCTCATCTGGCAACAAAGTCAACTTGACCGACAGAGCCAACGTTCAGCACCTGGAAGAGCTACAAGTGCATTCTCAACTTACACGACTAGGGAGATTGGGACATCCAATGGTCACGTGCTCCTGAGCTGAGCAGCAGAAGTAGAGACTGGAACACTTGTGGATATAGATTAGGGTACACAATCTGTTTGTTCTTTTTCTCTTCCGCACACACAGAGCCTATGAGCAACCGATATTACTGTTACTGTTGTGCATATTCATGTTGCCCTCCACCCGCCAATCAGATACTTTCTCCAACCAGTTTGTCCACGCTGTATGGAGACCCAGCAGATTCCGAGCCCAATCCCCCGGAGTATACTATCTTGCATTCATAGAGTATTTGGCCCAAACTTACCCCCAGCTCGAGCACAGTGATCCCCCAGTCCTTGCCACTCTAAGAGACCCATCAGTAAGAAAACTGTGGGAAGAAGTGTTTGCCTTTGCTATCTGTGACTATTTGGTCAGCGGGGCTTAAGAGTGTTTTACAATACTAACAAAGTCATGCATTTCTTTGCGCGTTTCAGGCAGACAACTATATCTTCAGGCTGCAAGGATCAAGCAGCGTAAGTAAAAATGAGGGAAATGACAAAGAAAATCATTATTATGTCGGGCCTGTTATTTCCATGCAAGTTGATGGGGTTCGCATTCTGACGAATATACCTTGTTGCTAGCAATACCGATGTACCCTCTAGTAACATTTCCCCAACCCAAGCTGGTGGAACGACCATGTCAGGTGGACAGGAGTACACTGCTGATAAGGTGAGACATAAGCGCAGTGTTGACACAGACATGAACGGGGCTGACCTGTATCTCACTGACACTGCTCGAGTGTCTAACAACATGTGGTAAAAACACATGACAAAAGTAGGTAAGGAAACCACTGGGGAGAGCTGTTATGTCTGCTCTTTAATTCCCTATGTCATGAGTGCCTCCAGAATGTTTATAGCAACAGAAATACCTGCAGCAAGAGCACAATGCCTAAAATATCTCTCAGTGGTGCAAACATGAGGAAGATTTCAAGGGAAGGCAGCCACACTGACATGGATGTCCAAAGGAACATTCCAGTATGACGATAATTACATAAAGACATTAGACATGATTTGCAATTATTGGCAACTAGATGAGGTTATACAGTACATAACTGATGGACCAGAAAAGGGAGAAACAAAGACTATCACTCTGAAGGAATTGCTCTGTCCCTGGAAAAGGGTGAAAGAGACAGGAGGAGAGCCTTGCTGCTGGGAGAGACCACAGATACTAGAGTATGGCCAAGTATACACTAAGGATGGATGGGAAGATGGAGTGGTGGGAAGCAAAGCATGACGCTGGCACAGTCACCAGTGAACAAAGTACAGGAAGAGAACAACAAGTGCCTGAAGGAGTGGGAAGCAAGTGCAAAATTACTGACATGGGTGGAAAATGAAGTGGGTCCAATGCCGATAATTCCACTGAAGACACCAGCACTGTGCTACCAGAACAATGGCGAAGTTGAAGTGGGCGAGAATGTGGGGTGCACGACGATTGAACAACTTGCAGCTATGAAGGCAGGAACAGCAGTGCTAATGGATCACTATTGGGCTTGCAGATTGAAGGTATACGAGAAGCTGCCCCCTGACTGGGGAGGAGTTTGCTCGTTGGCACACATCAGCATACCTTCGTTGGTCACGCTGAGGAAGGATGTGAAGCTCGATGACTTCCCAAAGATGGACAATAACGGAAGAAAGAAGAGGTCGATCGAAGTGGCAACAACGGCCAAGGCCGAGAAAGCAAAAAAGCAAGCAGGAATTAGCAGAGTAAAGAGAGGAGGGGATTACTTCTCAGAAGCATCAGAAACGACACTAGATGAAATTCCAGAAGAACACAGGCTGTTCAGCAGGACACAAATGTTCTTTGCATCAATAATACCCTCTGTGCAGACGTACACAAATGCAAATTGGTTACAGATCACTCACTAGGAGCTGATGGTGACTATCAATTCTTTTTTTTTAATTGTTTTATTTTTATTTTACTTGTAACAATTCATTTACAAACAAACATTAATTACAAACATCATTAGAATTTCTGAATCCCTGATAAAACTCAGTCAGTTCAGATTTCTCAATTAATATTCAGTTCATCATTCAAAATCTTATCCAAGAAGTCAACAACTGCACGTGTTAATAATACATTTTGACTTGATAGTATATGAAACCACCAATTTTCCTTGTCACCATTTAACGGAGCATATTTCAATAGATAAAAAGAGCGGACACTTGTTAATTCGACACATTCAGCTATGAGATGTTTCGTTGATTCAATTGAAGGTTTACAAAATCTACAGCAATTGTCACTTATATTTTTGTCATGTCTGCTATACAAAATCTCTTTAGTTTTGTATGTATTTACACGAAACCTTAGGAAATGATTGCGACGTTTCCTTGAAGGAAATTTCTCCAGATATTTTGGTAATTTATCTAAGCTGTTCGTTGCAGTCCCCATATATAAGGCTGTTTTCAGCTTTGGAATCCTTTCATTGTTTTGCAACCAATTCCACAATCTCAGTTTTATTTTTTTTGCTATCTGTGGTGTGAGAAGCACTGTCTCCCATTTTATATCTGCAGATACTAGAATGCTTCTAATTTTTGTAGACCACAGCAGCAATAATCCTTGGTGGGGCCTTACAGCAGTCGAGCTTAATACTTGATAAGCTGGGGGACAATTTTCCAAGGACATTTTTCGCAGTGCAGTAATAGATCGCCACAAGACCGTACCATACAATGAGTCAATACCCAGCTCGTATCTCAATAAATTCATTGAAACATTTGTAGATAGATTAAGAACATGTCTCCAAAAAAACACCCTCTAGGACAGTCCATATCTATCAATTCTACTGTAAATGGGTTCAACGCGATAAAGGAAGAGCTCAGAGCGATAAGGTTGGTGGCGTTCCAGAATAGGTATGTTCTGATCTCCTCACGGCTACGGAAGGAGGAGTTTGCGGAAAGGCTGGGAGCTCCTGTTGCACCTTGTAAGGGAGGAAGTGTCTCCCAGGCCACCCTTCATTCCTAATAATGCACATGATATGCTCATTCCGCAGTTGACGGCACACCTCTGGCCAAGGTGTGAGGTAGCCATTGAATGACACATAGCTGTGCATGGCTATGAGTCGCGAGACTCCATTTTGTGTTGACTACAAACTCAATTTTTGATTAGGCCGCATGTAAATGCTGAATGCAGACCTGAACCTCTCCCCTTCATTCTCTGTGCACAGCCAGCATGCCAACCCCCCCACCTCCTCCACTCTGCCGTCTCTGCGGCACTCCTGTTCTCACAGAAGCTTGGGTGTAAAAAGTAACAAACTAAACACTGTATCTCTCGTCTTCCTTTTACATCACTGCCCTGTGTGTGACCGGGCCGAAGCCTGGTCCTGGAAAAAAACATCTGTTCCCACAAATCAGCCTCTGCACTAGCAGACCCCGTCTACAGAAATATAGACCACAAGCCCCCTAACCCCACACCTCTTTTGATGTGACAGTTGCATTCCCCTCACCCATCTGCCACCCAGTTCACCCCCTATCACTAGTCCCATGTGGCCATGTGTCATGATCCCAGCACAGTAATACAGATCCCATTCAGAAACACTAGGGAGGCAAGGAACTTCATATCCATCAGTAGGTCAACAGTGGCTTCAAGCTTGGTGCAAGAGACATTTAGCTCACTCTTAGCATTGTATCCATAGGCTCATTACACTTACATCGCCTTCCCTACTCTCAACATGCTGCCACCAAGTCTATAGATAACTCACAGTGCATTCTACACCTGATGCAGAGGGAGCTACTTAAGCCCGGCCTCCACCGAAGCTCTGGCTTCGCGATTTCTCAGCTGACAGCGGCTAACACTTCCAGCGATCTCCTGACAGAATCTGTTAATAGAAGAAAACGAGTCAAAGATATTAATTTCCACAGCAAAATCAACAGAATAGCAGTAGAATTGTAAAGACTTACCGAACCGAAGTTTTTTCCAAGTATTTTCTTCAGTCCGCTGTCAGAAGCTCTGTCGCAGCTGAAGTATTTCTTCTCTCAGCAGCTGTCATCAGCGGTCGCAGTGTTTTCTTCCTAAAGTTTTCCTCAGCAGTCTCTGCATTGTCCAAAGGTATTTTCTTCAACAGTTTCTCTGAAGACCTGCAAAATAAAAAGGGATTCTTCTCTTATTTCTTACCGCACTTGTTTCTGAAGGCAGCTATTACTCCGTTTTTTTGACGAACTTACGTAAATTAATGTTTCCTCAAAAACAAGTATAGCTGCAGCCATACCACAGCATCAGCCTTGTTAGGGAACCACGAACCTGCAAAAACTAAAGGAAGTTCTAGCAAGAGAGATTTCTCCAATGTAGGGACCATTCATTATCTGATGAAGTGTAAATAATTATTATTTTCACCAAAAGACTTGCCCAAGATACCTTTAGAAGATTTTTGGACATTGTTCAATTAAGAATCTTTCGACACAACGCCCCCTCAGATTAAAAGTCACCTACCCAACGCACCCCTGTAGAAAACAGGATGGACAGCTCCACAAAGAAAGCACAGGTGAGAAGGGAGGGTTATTTCAAGGTACACTGTATCACAGTTTCAGTTTGTGAATGGGGAGTACAATAGTGGTTTTGTTATAATTGTTGTTTTCACAAAATCAGTGCCCAGACAACAGGTCCTCAGCTGAAAAGGCATTACGCTCCCGCGGAGACCTAAGGTAAGCGCTACAATATATTCTACTCGTACTAACAAACAGTAAAACACCCTCAATAGATCTAAGGAGATACTTGATATATATGTACTACTGAAATACTGTCTTAGATAAGACACCTGGACCCATGTACCCTTACTTTTTATTATTCAGGTCAAAAGTCCAATGATATATATATTGCATGTTGAGATTTATGAATAATGCTAAGATATGTGTTGCCAAAAGGGAAAATGTTAGTCTGAATTATAGCAACATGGACATCGCCTGACCCCGCACCCTTCCCAGATGAGCCCAGCTGACCCGCATGCACCACAAAGTTACAATCTGAAGCTGACCAATCCTGGAGCATCATCCATATGTGCAACATACTGACCAGTCCCCTTTGTGCTATGGATGTTACTGACTGTATCCCCTATAGCACACGTCATAGATGACGTGTTTTTGTAATATAATGTGAAATTTTTGTGTTTTTGGGCAGAGCGCTCTCGGAGTAGCAGAGTCCTCTGCGTGCCCCATTTTAACTTTATATAAAGTCTTTTCTTTTACCTCACTTGCACTTGGTCCTGGTCTCATTCCCTACTGGGTTGTGTCCAGTAGTGTCTCTTATTTGGTTATTTCACTGTAATTGTGGGGAATGCCAGCTTTCATTTGGTGACCCCGGCGCAAATGCGTTCTTTTGTCCCTTTTGGTACGAGACGTCCCCCGGCCACAGCACCGAGATCCAGGGCACGCCCCCATCAAGGCCGCCCATATACAGCAACTGGTACACTTTGAAGTGCGCACATTAGGACAGAAGGTTCCATGGGTCCCGGCTTTGCAAATACCCGGCCGTACCGCTCGCCGGAGCCGGGTGTGGCCATTGAGTGTGGGGCGGCACCTTGACAGACCGGGTCCGGAGGACCTCGGATCAAGACAGACACGTGAGTATCAAGTGCGAGAGACCCTAAAAGAAGGTGGGAGGGGAAATGAGACAAAAAACGTCGCTAGGGCACAAGCCTCTAGCATACTACAGCGGAACACTTGATGCAGTAATGCAGGGACACTTTGCGTGCGAACAGGCTCTTGCAGCCGCTACGTTCATGATTGAGAAAAGTGCCACAATTGTAATGGGATGTTCAGTAACGTTTTTCGTTGAACATTCATTGTTTGCCATCCTTGAAAGATCAAAATCCACACTGACAACACAGAGAGCCATTGCATATGAGATGATCCTTTCCAGTCCAAACATACACCTAGTGCGGTGCAAAACAGTAAACCCAGCCATGCTCCTTACAGAGGCATGTACCATAGAAGAAATGCAAAACCATGACTGTGGCACATACAAGGGGGAAGAGGATGACATGCCCAAAGCAAACGAGAATGCCCTGGAAAAGGAGAAGTGTATTTTGTAGACAGGTCAGCATCAATACACCCAGAAACAGGAGAAAACACATAGGGGCAGCAGTAGTGAGACTGGAAGAAGGGTAATACGAGACAATAGTGCATAAGCGGTTGCCAGCCCACTTTTCAGCGCAAGCAGCAGAATTGGTAGCACTAATTGAAGAATTACACAAGGCAAAAGGGTGTGCAGTAACTATCTACACAGATTTAGCTTATATGACCACAACAGTACACAGGGGATTGTCACAATGGGGAAGGAAAGGGTTCAGGAGGGCAGGCAAGACCCCGGTATAACATGCCAAGCTTATAAAAGTGCTGATAGAAGCATTAACAGAACCAACGATGGTGGCCCTGGTTAAACGCCAGGCCCACACAAACAATAATGACGTAGTCTGCTTGGGAAATGTGGCAGCGGACGCTGCCGCCAAAGAGGCATCATACTTAGAAAGAGAGGTACAAGGGGAATTCATAATAAAAGGAAGTGAGGAAGAAGAGAAAGATGACAGTTACAACTCAATGCCAATTTCACAAATAATAAAGTTACAAAAACAAGCCCCACCTCAGGAACAGGAACTCTGGACTAAAAGAGGGTGTGCCCAGTCATCCACTGACCTCCTCTGGTGGAAAAATTGTACAGTGAAAGTAGTGATGCCTGTAGAGTTATTGGAGATAGCATTCCAGCAGCTACACTTCGCCCACCCGGATGCGAAATGCGCAATGAAATTCCTAGTGAGGCAAGTGTTTCCCTGGTGGGGGGTATGTGACATCATACGATCCGACAATGGGACGCATTTCTTCAGCGACTTATTCAAAGCAGTGACTGCGCTGCTGGGGATAAAACACAAACTGTGTTCGATTTATCACCTGCAAGCTAACGAAATGTGGATATAATTAATGGCCTCCTCAAAAGCAGATTGTCAAAATTGTGCCACACCGTAAAGAAAAACTGTGTGTAGTGCTTGCTGTTGGTCCTATTTGAATTGAGAAACCAGCCCAGCAAAGACCACCACTTGTCACTCCACGAGATAGTGACAAGGAGGTGCAGGCACACATCACTATCACCCCTAAGAAGACTGTCAGATGCACACAAAACAGCCACAGATCTGGGTGAGGAGTTCCAAGATTACCTAAGGAAATTGGCCAGAGCAGCCAGGAAAATAGCAAAGCAAATAGCCCCACCCTTCACACGAGAAAGTGAAAGTGACACAGTATCAAACGGGGCTGGTGGACTCACCACTTTATCAGGTAGATCGGTAATGTCTTCCTCATCAGTAGAACTCAACTCGTCCCCCGGTTCCCTTTCCTCCTCACCTGAATTTGAAGAGTAATTTAACTTCTTTCTTCTGACGAGTAATTTAACTTCTTTCTTCTGACGTGCAGAGCAGGAAGTCTTTTCTTCTTTAGGAGGTAAGGTCGGCCTCGAAAGGAAGCCACCGCAGCTCCTCACAGGAGGCACGGTGACCCCCCTCCGCGACTGACTATCAACGGAGTGAGGGGAAAAGCCAAATGGCGGAAAAACCCCTCCGGAGTACTGGAGCAAGTAACAACCGGAAAACAGGACAACTCGGTGAAGAACACTCTGGCGATCCAATGCGAGGTGAGTTGTGAGAATGCTAAGAGAGACAAACTCAGTATGCAGAGAATGAATTAAGGCAAAAAACAGCAAGGGAAAGGAAACGATCCGGTACCCAACAAGGGAAGGGAAACAGGGAATAATGGAAGAGAGAGGCGAGCAAGGGAATGAAAGAGCCAGGGCAGAGAGGAAAAATAGGACAGAGCGGGCGGAGCACCGCCAAGGAGAAAACAATGGAGGAGCAAGAGCAACAGAGGGAAAATCTGAAGTTGCAACGCGCCAAGCCGCCTAGCGCGGAAAGGTAAATACGCGTAGGCGGCGGCCATGTTGAAAAAGACTAGAACGCTGGTGCTGTCAGGGGAAAAACGTGACAGCACAATCTAATGGCGGCCCAGTTTCCACCTCTTCCACAGCCGCCAGTGCCCAGCGGTCGTGACAGTATGCCCCCCTTTAGGGCGACACCCCCCGGGCTTGCCGGGATGCAGGTTGTGGAACCGGCGTGACAAACGAGGTGCGTTAACATAAGATCGGGGTTCCCAGGAATCCTCGGACGAAGGGAAGCCTTTCCAATGAATAAGATATTCCAGGCGACCCATATGGTAACGGGAATCCCTGATGTGGGAGACTTTGCATTCTTCAGAGTCAGGGTCGGTTGGCATGTGAAGCCTGGGAGCCTTCTGCTTTCTCTCATCAGACACATAGGAGCAGAGTTGTGAGGAGTGAAAAGTCGGGTGAACACGACCTAGCGACTTAGGTAACTTGAGGCGGTAAGCCACTGGGTTGATCTTGGACAGGATGTCGAAAGGACCAATGTACCGGGGAGACAACTTGGAAGGTCTGACCCAACGGGGTAGAAACTTGGAAGACAGCATAACCTTTGAACCTTTTTCCCAAGTCGGTACCTGTCTCCGGTGGCGATCTGCTTGGTCTTTGTACTGAACGCTAGCCCTTTGAAGACTCTGTTTGGCGGATATGTGAGCTTCTCTCAGTCTTGCCAAACCGGATTCAATCGATGGGATAGAGGTATCCTTCCAGAAAGTGGGTATGATGGATCTGGGGTGGTATCCATAAGTACAATAAAAAGGACTCATACCTAAAGAGGCATGAATCGAATTGTTGTACGTGAACTCAGCAGTTGGGAGAAGAGAAACCCAATTGTCTTGTGACTGATTTATGAAACATCTCAGATATTGTTCAAGGGTTCCGTTCAGCCTCTCAGTTTGGCCATTAGTCTGAGGATGGAATCCAGAAGAAAGAGCCCTCTCAATCCCCAACAATTTACACAATGCTGACCAAAACTTAGAGGTGTACTGGCTGCCACGATTGGACACAATCTTTTGAGGGAGGCCATGCAGTCTGAATAGGTCTTTGAGAAAGACTTCAGCAGTAACCGAAGCAGAAGGTATGCCGGACAATGGGGAAAAATGTGCCAATTTGGAATAGGTATCGACAGTTACCATGATACACGTACAACCTTGGGATTCAGGTAAGTCGACGATGAAGTCCGTAGAAATGTTAATCCAAGGACCTGGAGGGATCGGATTGAGTTGAAGTAACCCCAACGGTTTCTGAGTGGAATTCTTGTTTTGTAAACAAGTCAAACATGTTTGAATGTAAGCCTGAGTGTCTGCCCTCATGTTGGGCCAAAAAAAGGTTCTTTGGAGCAATTCGAGCGTTCCGCGTAAACCTCGATGACCAGCGACCTTCGAGTCATGACACCACCGAAGAGCTTGTACCTGGAGGTTGTGTGTAGGTAGGATTAGTCTTCCTTGATTGAAATATAGTCCATCCTTTTCCTCAACAGGTAGTCTTCCTAGACTGGGAGTGGGTCCTTCTAAAGGAGCATAAGCCCCCCTCACCTCTTCTAGAAAAGATGACACCACCAGGACGATCTTAGTACGAGGAAACATGAGTTCTTTCTGATATGGCTTGGTTACTTCGTTTCTTCGGGACAACGCGTCAGCGACTTGGTTTTGAGAGCCCGGAATGTACGTGATGGTGAAATGAAATTGAGCAAAAAAGTGTGCCCACCTGGCTTGTCGGGTGTTGTAGCATTCCTGTTGCCTCAAGATCTGCAGATTTTTGTGATCTGTGCGTATCTGAAATGGGTGCACACTTCCTTGGAGTAAGTGTCTCCATTCCAGACAAGCCAATTTCATAGCCAATAGCTCTTTCTCGATGACCAAATAGTTCTGTTGACTGGTTGTCAAGGTCTTAGAAAAATAGGCTACTGGATGTTCCATGCCGTGGTTGATCTGCAGGAGAACAGCTCCTACTGCAGCAGCAGAAGCGTCGGTCTCCATAACGAAAGGTTTCAGCTGGTCTGGTTGCCGAAGAATGGGGGCCGTGTAGAATCTTTCTTTGAGACTGACAAAACTGTCTTCAGCCTCTTTGTTCCAAATAAAGGGTTTCGAGGACTTCTTAAGTAGAGAAGTGATGGGCAGGGTGATCCTCGAGAATCCAGGGATGAATTTCCGGTAAAAGTTAGCCAGACCTAAAAACCTCTGGATATCTTTGACAGATGAGGGAGATGGCCATGCGAGAATAGCTTCAACCTTCTTGGGATCCATGGTTATCCCCTCTTCAGAAAGTATAAAACCCAAGTAAGACATGGATGATTGGGCAAAAGCACATTTCTCTGGTTTGACCAGTAGGTGATGTAATCGGAGTCGGTGTAACACCTCAAATACCTGGGAAGTATGTTCTTCCTTCTTCCGGGAATATATCAGGATATCATCAAGGTATACAACTGTGTTAATCCCCAAAAGATCGGAAAATATGCGATCCATAAACCTCTGGAATATAGAGGGGGCATTTACCAGGCCAAAAGGCATCACTCTGTACTCGAAAAGCCCGTAGGGAGTGCGGAAAGCAGTCTTCCATTCATCGCCGGATTTGACCCAAAGCAAATGATATGCGTTCTGAAGATCGAGTTTAGTAAATATTACCGATCCCTGAACGGCTTCAAGTATCTCGGAGATTATAGGCATAGGGTATCTGTCCTTGATCGTGACTTGATTTAGACCCCTGTAATCTATACAAGGTCTCAACTGCTTGGAGTCTCTCTTGGGTATGAAAAATAAGGAAGCACCTGCTGGGGATCTTGATGGTCGGATCAATCCGTTGGCAAGATTGTCATCCAAGTATCCCCGGAGAACTTCCTTTTCAGCCATAGAAAGGGGGTACATTATTCCAAAAGGGACCAAGGCCTGAGGTATGAGGTCAATACTACAATCTTCCGGTCGATGAGGAGGGAGTACCGAAGGTTGTTGTTCCTTGAAAATGTCTGCAAATTCCTCGAATAGCCTGGGTATATTATGGATGGAGCTATTCTCAGTAGCACATATAGTCTTGACCTTCTCAAACACAGGTCCAGGCAAACACTTTCCTTGACAAAAGGAGGAGTGAAAACTCAGTAGATTGTCTGTCCAATTTATTGTTGGGTTGTGTTTGCGGAGCCAACCAATTCCCAATATAACCGGGAAACGGGCGGCCCTGATGATATCGAACTTCAAAGACTCAGAATGTTGTTGGATAGATGCTTGTACTTCCTCAGTTGTGTGGGTAATGAGCCCGGAGCGTAAAGGAGTACCATCCACCCCTTCTACCTTCTGGTCTTCCTTTTTTGGAACTCGGAGAAGACCCACCTTGTCTGCCCACAAGGCGTCTAGGAAATTTCCGGCAGCTCCACAGTCGAGCAAGGCTTGTGTCTCTATCTCCTGTCCTCTGAACTGGAGTTGGACGGCAATTACCATCAATCGATGGTCTTCGGAGGTCTTGGCAGAGGTCACAGAGAGTGTAGCGTAGGAACCGACTGACGCCCCCCGATAGTCTGTCCTACCGACTACCGAGGGCACTCATTTCCCGGCCTCCTCGGGGGTACGTCAGGACAGTCCCTCAGAAGGTGAGTGGCCGAACCACAATAGAGGCACAGACTGCCTTCTCGCCTCCTCTTCTTTTCTTCTGCAGACAAAGGAGCTCGGGTGGTGCCAATCTGCATCGGTTCGTCTCTGGAAGGCGGGCGAGTAGCAGGTGAGGAGGTCGAAGGGTGGGGGTCAAGAAAGGATCCGGAAGGACGAGCCTTCTTCTTCTCGTTCTTTCTTTCGGTCATGCGAAAATCGATCCTGATTACCGCCTTGATGAGATCGGAGAAAGAATCTGGGCGGGGAATTCTGGCTAATTCGTCCTTTAAGTCCTCCCGCAAACCTCCCCGGAATATGGTATACTGCACTTCTTCCTGCCAACCAGCCTCAGCTGCTATTCTTTTGAAAGAGGACAGATAGGAAAGCAGGTCTGAATTGCCTTGACGCACGTCCAGGAGGTCTTCGCTAGCTACAAAGGCTGTTTCCGTATGGAGGAAAGTCTGTTTGAGAAGGTCCTTGAAGGCTGTATAATCCTGTAACACCGGGTCAGATCGAGATACCAAAGGAGTGGCCCATACTAATGCATTACCCGTCATATGGGTAATCATGAACCCTACCTTGGTATGGTCTGTGGAAAAAGTACCCCTTCGGAAAGCAAAGTGAATATTACAGGCATCTAGGAATTCTTTTACTTTCCTTTCGGTGCCATCAAATTTGCCTGATACCAAAGGCAGGGGGGCGAGATCAGCTGCGAGCTGTTCTCGAGTAGCAACCCTTTGTTGAAGGGCGGCATTGTCTGTCTTCAAAGTCTGTACCTCCTGACTCAAACTCTGTACCGCTGTGACGAGTTCCTGGAGTTGTTGTGGGGTTGCCATCTCGATATTTTGACGTTGCAAGCTATCAAACGGGGCTGGTGGACTCACCACTTTATCAGGTAGATCGGTAATGTCTTCCTCATCAGTAGAACTCAACTCGTACCCCGGTTCCCTTTCCTCCTCACCTGAACTTGAAGAGTAATTTAACTTCTTTCTTCTGACGTGCAGAGCAGGAAGTCTTTTCTTCTTTAAGAGGTAAGGTCGGCCTCAAAAGGAAGCCACCGCGGCTCCTCACAGGAGGCATGGTGACCCCCCTCCGCGACGGACTATCAACGGAGTGAGGGGTAAAGCCAAACGGCGGAAAAACCCCTCCGGAGTACTGGAGTAAGTAACAACCGGAAAACAGGACAACTCGGTGAAGAACACTCTGGCGATCCAATGCGAGGTGAGTTGTGAGAATGCTAAGAGAGACAAACTCAGTATGCAGAGAATGAATTAAGGCGAAAAACAGCAAGGGAAAGGAAACCGTCCGGTACCCAACAAGGGAAGGGAAACAGGGAATAATGGAAGAGAGAGGCGAGCAAGGGAATGAAAGAGCCAGGGCAGAGAGGAAAAATAGGACAGAGCGGGCGGAGCACCGCCAAGGAGAAAACAATGGAGGAGCGAGAGCAACAGAGGGATAATCCGAAGTTGCAACGCGCCGAGCCGCCTAGCGCGGAAAGATAAATACGCGTAGGCGGCGGCCATGTTGAAAAAGACTAGAATGCTGGTGCTGTCAGGGGAAAAACGTGACGGCACAATCTAATGGCGGCCCAGTTTCCACCTCTTCCACAGCCGCCAGTGCCCAGCGGTCGTGACACACAGTAACTCTGGCAGGGGACAGCCCAAAATGTACACCTAATGCCTGGGTAGACGGTATATGTGCGTAGCTTTGTGCGGCGATGGAATGCTTCAAGTTTTCACGGCCCATATGACATAATTTACTGTACGCCCACTGCAGTGAAAGTAAAAGGACTGAAATACTGGATCCATCTATCAGACGTACAGAAAGCACATGCCAGCATTGTAGTGGAGGGAGAAGGAAATGTTGAAGCAATAAGAACCCAAACATAACTTAATAATGAGGCAGGGAAATCATACAGAGCCAGATGAAAAAGAGAAATATAATGAAGTACCATAACTGGAAGGAAAAGGTGTACATCGAACAAAGGAAGAAGTGTATATAAAAGTGAATGTTACTCGCAAAATGCAAAATTGCATATGCTTGAAAGTGCAGGACTTAACTGCCTTCTAGTCTCTCTCTCTTTCTCTATCTCACACTCTCAGTCTCTCTCTCTCTCTCTCTCTCTCTCTCTCTCTCCTTCTCTTTTTCACTTCCTCTCTAATAGTATCCTAGAAATAAGTACAATAAAATGAAGATGATTGCGTAATACTGCTATGAAAATGAATTCTGACCACAAAAGTGATGGGTGGAAGATTTCAAATGAATCTTAACCACTGGCAATTGCTCTGGGCCAACCTTCCACACCATCGTTTTTTAGCCCGAGTGCGCCATTACAAAAGAGGAGCAGCCATGTGCAAATCAGTCAGCAGCTGCCGCCACCGAAGGTAGCAGCCCAGCCCGAACTGCTAGGCCAGGTCCCCTCTGCACAGAAAACCAAGCAACCCCAGACATGTTTCGGCCTTGTTGGACCTCCTCAGAGAGGTGCAGCCTGGTTCCCTGTGGCGCAGCGAGCAAGGGACCCACGTCTGGGCATACCCTCTCTCAAAAGGAGAAACAAACTGACCACAAAAGTGATGGGTGGAAGATTTCAAATGAATCTAAACCACTGCCAATTTCTCTGGGCCAACCTTCCACACCACTGTTTTTTAGCCCGTCAGCGCCATTGCAAAAGCCACGTGCAAATCAATCAGCAGCTGCCGCCACCGAAGGTATCAGCCCAGCCCGAACTGCTAGGCCAGGTCCCCTCTGCCTACAGACCCAAGCTACTCCTCACTGATGACGCCCAACAAGGCTGAAACATGTTTGGGGATGCTTGTGGTCTCGTGCAAAAGGGATGTGACCAAGCCTGATTTGCATATGGTTTTTCCCCTTTTGTAATGGCTTGGCAGGAGAAGAATGATGGTCTGGAGGGTTGCCCAGAGCAATGCCAGAGGTCAAGATTTATTCTAAACATTCCAGCCATCAACTCTTTTGTTTTGCTATGAAAATGAATTCAACAAGAAATTAAATGTGCGATGTGTGCTCGACCCAATTGTATCTCACTCTGTAGGTACAGAGATGGCAGAAACAAGGTCCCTCAATGCCAGTGACACTACAGTAGATGGTGATAGGAGAAGTGTTAGTAGTACTAGGTTGTATTCTTTTGAGTGCAGGGTTTGCCTTTCTGCAATTCTGTTTTTCATGCTATTGTTTGGCTTAGCATTATACTGTGCAATATCTTTCATATATATTGATATGAAAGAGGGGGCAGGAGGGGTAAAACTGATATAAGAAGAATCCCACTTGGTATGGGATGGTTTTAAACTAATATGGGCCCACAATATTCCTACAAACCTCACTACCCTACGCAAGAATAAATCTGTCAGAACCCCACTGTTGAACTATTCGAAAGCTGATTACTATGAGAATGAATTTAACGTATATGAGATGAATGACCCCAACCCTTATGCATTTACATTGCCATATGATGATCTCTATAAAACCACACAGCTACCTCAAGCGGCGACTATTTAAATGATGAAACACAAACCCCCGCCCCAGCTTATGGTAAAAAAGGTGGACAGCAAAATGATGAGAGGGGAGCAAAGGTAATACCTGGGATATTCCCAATCCGATACCAAAAATTAGTTGAAATCCAAAGTGGTCCAGGGGGGAGCAGGAGGCAGAAAAGGGGGGCGGGACGGAATAGGTGTGATGAATATCGTGGTTTAGGTTTAGATACAGTAGAAGACCCACAACACCCACATCAGTCCAACAAATGGTATGTAGACATGAGCAAAATGGCAAAGCAAGCTACCAACGAAAGCTGCTATGTGTGCTCCTTGATTCCCCATGCTTCGGGGACCCCTAAAGTATTGTTACCACAAGAGGCGCCCATTGCAGAGACCCAGTGTCTAATTCATCTTGCGCTGTGTAGAATTAAAAGCACCTATCAAGCACACACTGTTACCCTACATATGCTGCAAAATGAAAAAGCCTGCTAAAACAAGCCGCAAGGAGTAATCTGCATTAAGGAACCTTTCTTTGTGATCCAAGGGACAATGTTTTCTGACAACAAATGGCATGAAGAGCAAATAACGTGCAAGGCAGAGGCGTTGCAAGGACTGTCGGATGAGAAGCTAAAATGGATTAGAAACACATGTGCTCCAATCTGGTCTCAGCACATCGCCAAACTAATGTGGGTAACAGCTCGCGAGAAACCGATCAAGGTGCAGCGTGAAATATCTTATGAACTGTGCTTCCACGGAGAAGGGAAAGTGCCCTTAGGGACAAACAAGAACTGTAGCAAAACTCTCATCATTCCAGACATGAAAAAAGGAACAGCAGCTTTAATGGACAGTTACTGGGTATGCGGCAAAGAGACTTACTTGCACCTTCCGCAGTCATGGAGGGGCACCTGCGCTCTGGCAACGCTGCATTCAGCCCTGATGGTGATACCGGACAGCCACATCCGAGGGGAGAGGGTGCCATCAAAGACTTCCAGGCAACCCCGTCAACTACCAAAGAACCCCCTGCATATGATGTTCTATCCAAAGAACAGTTACAAAGCACAGTATCCAGAAAGCGGAGGTCATCAAACTATATCTCTACAGAATCCTCTGAAATTTTGGTGCAAATCCCTGACAAATTTAAGTTATTTACTTCAGCAGAGACATTTTTTGCATCCCTCGTTCCAAGCATCCAAGCTCGAGCAAATGCGAAATGGCTCCAGATAACCCGCTGGGAACTCATCCAGCTGGTCAATGACACAGAAGAAGGATTCAATGTCATCAAGGTGGAACTAAGAGCCCTGCGGCTGATGACCATGCAGAACCGCTACGTCCTGGACCTGCCAACGGCAATGGATGCCAGTGTTTGCCGAAAAATCGGGAGCGCATGTTGCACGTTTGTATCCTCTGCCGACGCAGATGATGGGACACTATCACATGTGATAGCAGAAGTGCATAATCTCGGAGAAAGAATGAAGGAAAAAGGAGGAGTGCAGTCCAGCACATGGTTCGACAACCTGTTCGAGTGGGTCCCGTCATGGCTTGGAATGACAGTGAAGCTACTGATACCCATCATCGTCTTTTTCTTGCTAATTTTGTGTGTATGCCAATTGGGACTCGGATGCTGTGCAAAGTCTATTCCTAACAGTGCAATGATGATGGTGACAATGGGCAATGCAGCAGGAGTAGTACAGATAACACATGAAGCCCAGGTCCAAACAGGAGAAGATTCAGAACCAAAATATAGAATGACTGCTATATATAACACTGGGTACATTGTAGATCCGTTCTGGCACACCACAATTAAGGAACCCTGGGAATTAGAATAGTATGATGAAGTATGGGTAGATCTGAAGGGCGACGGGGGTGTATATACATGACTTGTACCCCAGATGAATATGCACGTGCAGGGGAAAGTCTTAGGGCAGTGTGTCGGGCCTGGATGCCAAGAAGGGGAACTCTGGCTTGGGATGAAGCAGTGGCTGAGGAAGTCGAATGGAAACGTTTGAGAGAGTTACAGTATTTGTTACTTAAGTAATGTAAGGGGGGAATGTAAGGGAGGAAGGGTCTCCCAGGCCCTCCTTCATTCCTAACAACGTGCATGATATGCTCATTCCGCGGTTGACGGCATACCGCTGGCCAAGGTGTGAGGTAGCCATTGAATGACACATAGCTGTGCATGGCCTATGAGCCGTGAGACTCCATTTTGTGTTGACTACAAACTCCATTTTCTAGTAGGCCACATGTAAACGCTGAATGCAGGCCTGCAGCCCACCTTCATTCTCTGCGCACAGCCAGCATGCCAACCCCCCACGTCCTCCCCTCTGCCATCTCCGTGGATGTCCTGTTATCATGGAAGATTGGCCACGAAAAGTAACAAGCTAAGCACTGTATCTCTCGTCTTCCTTTTACATCACTGCCCTGTGTGTGACCGGGCCGAAGCCTGGTCCTGGAAAAAACCATCCGTCTCCACAAATCTGCCTCTGCACTAGCAGACCCTGTCTAAAGCGATATAGAAGCCCCCTAACCCCACACCTCTTTTGATGTGACAGTTGCATGCCCCTCGCCCGTGTGCCACTCCAGTTCACCCCCTATCACTAATCCCATGTGGCCATATATTCTTCTCGTTCTACCAAACAATAAAACACCCTCAATAGATCTATGGAGAAACTTGATAAAAGTACTACTGAAATACTGTGTTAGATAAGACACCTGGACCCATGTACCCTTACTTTTTATTGTTCAGGTCAAGAGTCTAATGATATATATATATTGCATTTTGAGATTTATGGATAATGCTAAAATATGTGTGGCCAAAAAGGCAAATGTTAGATAGTCTGAATTACAGCAACGTGGACGGACATAGCCTGACCCTGCACCCCTCCCAGATGAGCCCAGCTGACCCGTGTGCTCCACGAAGTTACAATCTGAAGCTGACCATTCCTGGAGCATCATCCATATGTGCAACATACTGACCAGTCCCCTCTGTCCAATGGACGTTACTGACTGTATACCCTATAGCACACGTCATAGATGGTGTGTTTTTTAAATATAATGTGTATTTCTTGTGTTTTTGTGCACAGCGCTCTCGGAGTAGCAGAGTCCTCTGTGTGCCCCATTTTAACTTTATATAAAGTCTTTTCTTTTACCTCACTTGCACTTGGTCCTGGTCCCATTCCCTACTGGGGTGTGTCCTGTAGTGTCTCTTATTTGGTTATTTCACTGTTATTGTGGGGAATGCCAGCTTTCAACTTTCATACCTGCAAACGACAAAGACAACGGGACCCTATCAGATGCAGTGGCACAACTTTCACGGATGCATGCTAAGATGGAGGATGAAGCAAGAGGGACCGGAAAAGACAAGAGCTGGATAGCGTACCTATGGTCATGGATGCCATCATGGCTGTCAGATAGACTGAAGGTGATAATGGGAGCTCTTGTGTTGGCAGCCGCATCGCTATGTGGGATCAAAATCTGTATGGCAAAATACAAGAAAACGGCAGAAGAAGCCATTGGGATGCAGATCTTGATGGACGTGAACATAGGAGGAAAAAAGGACGAGATTGTGGCTGAAAGAGACAAGATAAGAGAAAGGATTTTGCAGTGTGATCTGTTACCAACTAGCGCCATCAAGTTGGACAACCCACGTGATGCGAAGTACTATGAAGGAAAGTGGGTTTGGTGCAACCCCGAATGAGTGTGCAGTTACATGAACTGGTTGTTCGATGACCACACAAACTACTATGGGCACCTCAGAGGAATAATGAAGATATGGCAGACAAGAGCAACAGGACTGTCATATAAGGATATGGTCGACAGGTTGACCAGAGGGGAGAATGAAGAGGAACGGAGAAGCTTACTACCCCTCCCCTCCAACTAAATTCATGACGAGGAAGAAAACAGGAAAGCACTGCCATCACCCATTCTATTTCAGATGAATTCCCAATGGACATATGATCAACAAATATGTCAAGAGGTAGCCAGGCATACCGTCCGAGGCATGTACAGACCTTGTTAGCGACACCACAACATAGCAGCGTTAGACATGAAGCACACGTGCCATCCGCACTTCGGGACACAAACACGCACTCGAATACATGAAGAACACAAGCGTACTGTTCTAAAGTTAGAGGACAGATACATATACATACTGCCATTGATTTGATTATTTTTGCCATTAGTTAAAGACAGCAACACAGATTCAGCCTGGACAGAGAGCAAGACGTGTGAGACAGGACCCTCAGCCAAGCCAACAGATACAGATAACATTCCAATCCACAGACGACCAAATGGACCAGCTGCAGAGGCGACCAATAAATCCTCATAATTCAGAGCACCATAGCTCAAATTCATGGTCTCTAAACATGTGATGCTGCCGAAGGAGACAAAGGACAGCGAGCAGCGGTGAGAAAGGAGCACTGGTCCCAGGCTACCAGACAATAGTATGCAACAAATATGCAACAAGTGTTGCACCGATCCGGTGAGCACTCTAATGAGCTAAGGTGGTACACACAAGTTACAATGCAGACACATAGTCATTCTTGTTACCTTGAAGAGGTACACAGAGAGCTGAGAACCCTTGTGGGTCCCGGACATGCGGAACAACAGCTCTAGCCAATCACAGTTTAGTACCCTAGGGGTGGGTAGCAACAGGCAAGAACAAATGGTAAGTCCACCATACTGCAACAATGTTATAGATAGTGACTTGGGGATGGGACCAGGCCAGCCACTTGTCATGGGAAAGTCAGTAAAGTAACATCTATATAATTCACTATAGGTAGTATAATACTCAGTACCCAATCATCTGGCCCAATAGGTTTCCTGGAGAAGGGCCCAGGTTGTGAAGTCATGCTGACATCAGAGCATAGTAAAACCGGCCTGCGAGCCAAGGAAGATCGAGATGTGGATGGATTTACTCTGTTTCTGTGCTGATCTCTGTTGGTTTTGCCTGTAATAAACCACAGTTTGAACTTGTCGTTGACTGAGTCCTCCGTCGATATGGGAAGGAGGGAGTTGGGCTCTCCAAGTCTGCGGGCTTCCAGTGTCCCTCTGGCATACCTCGGGGTCCATCCCCAACAGTGCCTGTAGGACAGTCAATCTACTAATTTACTAATTGCTGGTTGTGTTATAAAGGTTTGCTTTCTCCTCGCCTCTAGGAAAGTCAAATCTACCTATTTGCTAATTGCTGTTTGTGTTAAAGTCTTTTCTGTGAAAGTCAAAGCTGCATGCTCTTCTGCTGATGTGTTTAGCTTTTTGATTCCCCCATCCCTGTCTCTTGCCCTCCTGTTCATTTTCCTGCCTCAAATGATCGTGCTCCTCTGCTATATGTTGTAACCCTTGCCCCTTCTTTTCACTCTTGGCCTGATTGTTGCATTGCTGAGTGCTAGTTTGGTTGTGCTCTGATGTTCTGCCCCCTCCTCCACCCTCCTTTCTCCCCCATTCTCCTCAATGGTCCTCCCCATCTTCTGTAACTGCTTCTCTATCACCTATCCTTCCCCTCTGTCACAGCCTCTGCCACATCTGCCACATCTCTCCAGCCCTTAGATCTCTCCACTGGCTCCAGTTGCTGCAAGATCAAATTCATGACCCTCTGCATCATCCACAAGGCTCTTGGGGGCCTGGGACCCCGCTATATCCAACTCTCTCTCCCTAAATACCTCCCTACTGGAACCCTTCGCTCGACTAGCTCTAACTCTCTGCAAATCTGATGTTTTTTCAAGCAGAGAGTGCGGCTAGATCTCTCTCCTCTGCAGGTGCCTCCCTCTGGAATGGCCTCCCTGCCCCTCTCAGACGTGAGCCGCATCTCCTTAAGTTCCAGAAGCTCCTCAAGAACTTCCTTTTCCCTTGTTCCTTCTCCCTCCCCTCCCCTGCTATTGACCACACTGCCTGAGACTGGTGGCCTGGTTCGTCAGACTCATGCATGGCACCAGGGCGCCATGCCCAGTCTGCCCCTGCACTTCTCCCATGACCTTGCCCCTCCCAACACTCATCCTGCACTTGCCCTTATGGCCCCCCGCCTCCACTTGGCTGACTGGCTTCCACCCCCTTGGAGCCACTCCAGCCCCTTAATTTGCACTTAGTTGTGGACTCCCTTCACTCTCTGTGCCCCCCTGGCCCTGTTCACCTGGCCTCCCCAGGCACTCTCCTTCTCATGGGCCCTCCCACTCAATTCCGGCACTTCCCCACCTCCCCCTCCCATGCACTTCTTGTTACAACACTTGCATGATATGAATGTTGCATGGCCTATTAGGATCGCTACCTTTCTTCTACCTGTTCCCCCAACCCCCTGATGTCTTGCTGTGCCTCGAAACACTTGTATATAGGCACATTACAAATGACCAATACAATAAGAAAAAAAAGAAATACTGTCTGATAGTTAGGCATAATATTCTTTGAACTCTCCGTCTGTGCCATCTTCTTTATCTTTATGTAGTTATCTGTGTATCCTTGGGTGTCAAGTTCTACCTAGTGTGCTTGGACCCTATTTCCCTGAATCAATCCCTGCACCCTACATAAGGCAAGATGCACTAAACATTGGACTACCTCTGGTGGCAATTTTTGTGATATAAACAGTCTGGGTGTGCCTATTGCATGGGGGATTAAAGAACACACATACAAATAATTGCTTGACTTCCTTCTTCCCCCTACCTTCATGTGGTTATATCACATATTGTCAGTTTCAAGGTGGTGCACATCAGTAACACTGTTTGAATAAGCGCCTGGTTTTGAAACATCCCTTCTAATTCTGGTCACAGATACACTACTATTCACAAGTATATATGTAGTGTTAATGACATTACCAGGCCCACCCCAAGAAAGCAACCATATAAATTCAACTATAAGAAAGGAGAGAAAGAGAGAGAGAGAGAGAGAGAGAGAGAGAGAAGAAAAGGAAAATGATACAAGGCATAATCCTTTTGACCTTACCCATTGTTTATGAAGGCCTTAAAAAAGTGTTGTCACTCATTTGCTTCTACCTCTTTTTCTTCCTCGTGCTGCTGGATGTGGAGTTTGGATCTGTTGTCCTTCCGGGTATCAGTTATATGGATCCACGCTTTCCGACCTGCAACCTTGATTGCTGTGGGCATGATGTAGATGACGTCGTAGAGACCTTCAGAGTTTGGTTAATTTCCCTTCCATGCAAAATTTCTGATGATGATTTTATCACGAAGGAAGAGCTGTTGTTGCTGCTGCTGCGGAGGTGATTGGTCCTGTTGTGCTGCTGGAGTGTCTATTGTTGGTGAAGTGAGCTCTTTGCGGCGGGTCCTTAGCTGGCGGGAGATAAATGTGACAGAATGTGTTAACTCTCTAAGATATCCCTGATATTCATCACCTAGAATGTGTGCATAATTGTTTGCATCAGAGTCTGTGCATGAGCAGTAAAATGATGGTCTGCCCCTTGTTGGTTATCAAGACCAAACAATGCTAATGGAAGACAGTAAAGCCAACTCTTTTTCAATGTGTTACACATTTTTGCAAGACATTGTTTCAATAGACCATTTAGGCATTCCACAATCCTGTTGGCTTGCAGGTGATAAATGGAGCACAATGTGTGCTATATGCCCCAATAAAAAGGACATTTCTCTGACCAGTTCATTAAAATGGTGTGTCCCATTATCAGATCTGAGGATGTCACATATTCCCCACCAAGGAAATACTTGACATACTACAAATTTGGCTGCATATTTGGCATCATGATAGACACAGGGCCTGCTTCAAGCCAACAAGAGAAGGGGTACACAACAACAATTAGGTAACAGAAGTTATTGCACCTGTTAACCATGTCCATGTAGTCAATGTGGAGGTGTCAAATTGACCCTGAGGGGACAGGGCATCATCACTTTCAACATTTTAAGGGTACGACCTGTAGTGTACGTTTGACATGAGCTGCAATTAAATATGAAATCATCAACATGTTCTTTGAAGTTAGGAACAAACCATTATTTCTGTTAATCCGCTGCAATGTACTTCTTTGATACATGTGCAGTTGAATGAAAATGCTCGAGGACAACTGTAAGTAGTTCCTGCAGCATCATCGGTTTTCCTGACATATTCGGTCTCCAAATTAAATCTGTGGGTGATAAAGAACACCCTCTTTTGATCCATAACTCCTCTTCTTGCTGGGGAGCATGTGCCTGTAATCTGATAATCTGAGTCACTGGGATTGCATTGTAAGGAATCTTTAATTCTACCTGTTGTAATATTACCTCAGGGGACACTGTGTGGTTTGGCTAAATATGCTGCTTCTTTTGCTGCTTAATCTGCGGGATCGTTACTATAAGAAATTGGGTCTGTATTCTTGGTGTGAGCTGCACACTTCACTAGTGCTACAGCTGTGGGGAGGTTCAAAACATCAATTGACCTAGAAAGTAGCACAGCATGTTGCACAGCTGTGCGGTCTGATTTTTGGAAGCCTCGCCTCTGCCATCTGGAGAGGCCTGAATGTATTGTCGATGTGACATAAGCTGAATCTGAGTAAATGGTAGCAAAGAACCCTTTCGATATTTGTAGTGCTGGCATTAGTGCTAAGAGCTCAGATGCCTGAGGTTAGTAGTATGAGGGCAGTCATACCTTAGATATCACTTCATACTCACTGTCTTCAATCTTCACTACTGCTGCCTCCCCATGCCTGACTCCAGTGTTATTCCACATATAACATGACAGGCCAGCCCATTGTGATTGCGGATGATTTTTTTATTGCAAAAGCAGCACCTGGTAGGTAGGGCCTGTTCACATGGAAAATGTCCTTGCATTACTGGTTCTAAGAGACCATTGTAATACGCCATAGGCTTGTGTTCCATTGATGTCTGTTGAGTGAGGACAGCCGTCATCACTTGACCATTTCAATGTGAGAACAGGAATAATTGTTCTATGTAATCTGGTGTTGCTAAAACAGCTCCATTACTGATTGCATTTTTGAGTTCCTGAAAAGATTCAACCATCTCATCTGCCCAGACAAAGGGTAACTCAACTTTCTGTTCTTATTTTAGCCCCTGTAGTAGAGGTTTGGTGTAGGTGAAATAATCGAATATCCAGGCCCACCAGCAGTTACATAAAACTAGAGATTGCTGCATCTGTTTGATAGTGGTCGGCTGGGGTGTGTGATCTACTGCTGCTGTCCTTTCTGTTGTCACTATCCTCCCTGCTTCAGATATTATCTGCCCTAGGTACACAGCTTCTTGATGGTAGTATTGCAATTTTTCTTTGTCGACCTTGTATCTCTTCACTGGCAATAAAGTCAAAAGTGTCACTGAGTTATGTATACACTGCTCTTGTGTCATGCTGGACACTAGGAGGATGTCTACATACTAGATAACTTTCCTCTGTACCTGTACATTTCCGAAGTCCAGTTGTAATACCCTATTGATAATGCTTGGATACTCACATTACCCCTGTGGATGGAGACTTTTTTTCTTGAGGTCTATTACTGTGAAATGGGTGGCTGTTTTGGGGATATTTCAAAGGATGGTGACGGGATTGGGGACCACTAGGAACACTTCCTCTACAATATTGTTCAATGGGCATAAATCCTGAACCATCTGCCACAACGACTCTTTCACTTTTTTCACTGGGCACACAGCCGTGTTGCATGAGGACTCTGATGACACTATTACACCTTGCTGCTACAATGCTACAATGGTGGGATGAATCCCTTTGTCTGCTTCCTTTGTCATGGGGTACTGCTTGACCCAGGGCAACACTGCTCCTGGTTTCAGTTTGATGTGAACTGCCTCTATCCTTTTCAGGAGACCTACATTGGTGGGGCTACTGGTGCACATGTCTCTGGGCACTGTGATGAACCCAAAGGTTACACATTAAAGACTCACGGGACAGCTCAATCAAGGTGTTTAAATGAAATAACACCATCAATAAATGTGTTTTGCACTGGGACAAGGGGCCCTATCTCGAGGTGCTAGGAAACTATCAACAACTTTCTAGTGGTTGTCAATTCTTGGAGATGTTCTTCTCATAAAAGGAGGGGTTGAGAGCAGAACACAGAGAAGCAGTAGCAGTTGTAGCAGGGGTCATACAGGGGGTTGTAGCAGCAGTAGGGGAGACAGGCAATGTTGTAGAAGCAGAGAAAGTGAGTTGCATGGTAGCTGAAGGCGTCAAAGATGGAAAGATGGAAACTGGTGCAGCAGAGAGAGGAAAGGAAAAATTGACCAAAATGCCCCATACGTATGAAGAACAGCAGTAAACTGCTGCAAAAGCCTGAGAGCTGCAAGAAATCAGCACTTTGAGCAGTGGTGCTACTGCCATCTTCATAAGACACTATTGTATTGGTTCCCGTGGTCTGAGAAACAACAGGGTGCAAACGAGAACATAACCTCGGGCCCTGGGAAACACTAACAGGCCACCTGCGGACCCGTATTTACAGATGCTGGAGGTGGCTGGTTGAAAGCAGCAGAGGCAGCCTCACTGCTGCAGCATAGCGCTTGAAAAACACCCTTGTTGTATAGCAGGCAGACTGAGGAAGCCTGCCAATCCGGAGACCCGAGAGAGGTTGGAAAACAGCTGTTTGGGAAGCAAACAGGAGAAAGGAAGACCAGCGGAGGGGACGCCACAAACCGCAGCATCCCGGGAACTACATTCCTGTAACAGAAAGTGCCTCCGGCTCAAGTGCTGACAGATCATCAGCAAACTCAGTACCCCATTGAGGAAACTAACGCTGGTACGCAAACTTGAACAGTGTTTGCAAACACCTAGGACTTTGGGCGCTAATGTCAGAAGCGTTGAACATACAACCCAGGAAGCATTCCCCTGTAAGACTAAGTCAGAACCCGCAAAGACCAGGAAATGTATGTTGTGGCAACCGGAGCCAAGAAGCTCAGAGCAGGAATCAGAGTTCACCCCTCCCGACACCACGAAAAGTAGCCCAGTGATTGGGGGGGGAGCTTCTACAGCTGCTGTATGAGAATTGAATCACAGAAAGAGTGACCAAGTCTGTGAAAACCTCCCCAAGTAGCTCGGAGGCAAGAAGCAAGACACCACATCTGAACATGTATCGACTGGAGAAAGAGGGCATTGGATGGTAAAATGAACATTACAGGACAAAGCAAATGTAGGACATACAGTTACGTGTTGGGCTAAATAAATTAAGTGAACCCTACTAAAGAACCTATGCTGACAAAAGGTTTATGCTGGGCAGGGAAATAAACTCATCATAAGAGAAGTAAGGAGTGTAATGAGAAGAGCAGTACTCTTCCTCGTCGCAGTACTAAAAGGAAATTGTTAAAAGAGTGAAACTACCTAGTAGACACAGACCAAGTTTACTAAACAAATAGACGAACATTGTTTAGATTATTGTTCACCATTATCAGCCACAGGAAAGACCAAGGAACAGGATTGTCCCTTTGGCATTTCTGGAGTGCTTTAAACTTGTGCATTGCCTATTGAAGTGATAGGCTAGAGAATATCAGCAGGCTGTAGGAAAGCAGCCAAGTACCTTTTATTTCCCTTTGTAGTAGATTTTCAAGGCTAGAGTGTCAGGGTCAGTTTAGGGTTTTGACACAGGACAGTGGGCGTTATAATTTGGACATCCTGACGACGAGAGTCTCATTAGTTAGTTTTATTGAAGCAGGGAAACCCCTCATAGAGTTAGAGCTAGTGAGGCATTTCTCCAATCCCTTTTCATTATTTAAATAAAAGCATTTCTGAAACCACTAACCTTGTGTCTGTCTTCTTAACTGCAACCCCTCACAGCATCTTCTCTAAATCTTTCATGTGTGGTGGTAGTGTCTTAACAAGGAGTACCTTGTGGGGTACTTCTATCTACTCAATAAATATCTGATAATGTATACCAATTTCAAACTCCATCTCTTCTGTGTTGTTGGTGTCTCAGAACAAGTGCTCATCAGACACTGCTCGCAACTGCTGTGCTTGGTCAATACATAGAACTGTACACCATTCGATATAATTCTCATCTGTGCCAGACAGTATTACGGTGTCTGCCTGTGATCACTGCATCTAATTCTAATGTGATAATGGTCCTGGTCCTACCTCCTGGAGGTTGGCTGGTCTGAATAGAAATTCTGTGGGTATGCGTAGTGTTTTGTTCTCAATCCCAGGCACCTAACCTAACAGAACTGTTACCCCATAGAACAACAAATCTGGGTGGAGGGACACACCCAGCAGGGCGCTGTGGCCACAGAGTGCTTGTATTTCCGCAGAAGCACCAGCATGGTATGTACCTGGGGGTAGAACAAACTGTGCACTCCTCAGTGAATTACATGGTCATGTTTAACTTGCTCATGAAGTCCCTGCCCAGGAGGTTAACTTGAGTATCTTGTGAATACAGTAATGGTGATGTCAATTCTTGTGTGCCTATAGTGATGGGCAATTCTTCAGTGAAAGGAACTAATACAATAGCCCCAGAGAATCCCTGCATGTCCATTATTTTCCCTGACTGAGTAAACGTCCCTTTCCTAACGCAGGACATGTAGCTCCTGTGTCAATCATAAAAGTAAATGTTCGGTCCCCTATCTTCAATCCCACTCACGGGTCCACTTCCAGGTCAGAAGTTACTGATAGTACTAGGCATGTCAGATCTCTCTGTGGGCTGTCCTATTGTGGGTAAACATTTGTGTTCGGGAGCGGGAAAGGATTGCCCCTTTTCACACTTGCTGCAGTGTAATGAGTTACTGTGCTCTGTGGTTGGGGATTTTTATCCCAGAACCAAGCAGGTAACTGCTGCATGTGTATCTGGTGGAGATTTAGTGCTGGATATTGAATCGGCTGCAGCTGCATGTACCTGGGACAGGTGGGGAAACCGGGGGCTGCATCTAGGATTGTGGGTGGTAAGTGAGCTGTGCTGTACTATTAGGGTTGTTGTAGGACAACAGTGGCGTACTTCTGCACTCTCATACAAAGTGTCCTATCTTCCCACAACACCAACACTGCCCTCCGAACCTAGGTCTCAATCCCCCCATCTACCCCTTCTACCTCTTTGGTAACTGCCCCTTTACCTCTGGAAACCTCCCATCTCCCCTCTGCCATCTCCTGGCCTTTCCATTCATCCCTGCAGGGGGCTCTGTCCCTGCTGCCCTTCTGTGGTGTTATTTATAGCTGCTCCCTCCATGCTGAATTTAGCTAGCTTTTTCTGTCTTAGTTTTGCTTCTGCCTTCTCTGTTTGCTCTACTCTCCCCTTCACCTTTGTCTGCCTCACTCTACCATAGTGTACTGTGTGGGTCATTACGAGGTTGGAGGTAGCCATGGTGCTATTAGCACCATGTCTATCCCCTTACCGCATTCCGGGTCCGGGTTCCCGAAATAGGGATTTACCGGGTCATTCCAACCTTGGAGGACCCGGTAAGTCCCCATTCTGGGAACCATTCCCCATTCCCATTCAAGCCCCCATAGGGCTCAATGGGAATGGGGATGGAGCTAATAACGGTACCGCAATTTGCGATACCGTTATTAGCTCTGAAGTCCCTTAACGGGTCCCTTCTATAACGCCTGGTAAAACCAGGCGTTAAGGAAGGGACCCGTTAAGGGACCTCGGAATAGGGTGGTAAGGGATTACCGGCACCGGGTCCTTACGTCCTTGATGCCAACCACCTTATTCAAATCTGCTTGCACCTCTGGTGGGAGGTCCTTGAGCAACATGTGATGAAAGACAGCTACATTCCTGTCCCATGCTTCTCCTGTCGCTAACCAACACATCTCCTGTATTTGGTGAATGTAATGTGCAGGTTCCACATCTTCTTTCATTGTGCTGGCCATGATAGAGTTTATGTCAGATGTGTCTGTTAGTCTGTCTCTCAAAGCTTTCCATATATGTGCTCGACAGTTGTTAAATGGTGCAACATTGTGGGTATTACTACTCAATTTTACCCCTTCATAACCTACTTTCCTCCATAACTCCTCCTCCTGCTCCCCTAACCGGGCAGTGAACAAAGTCTTCATGTCCCCTACAGTTAATGTGATCCCTGCTGTCTGTTTTTGAGGGCATAAATCCACCTGCCTACCCCCTCTGTGAGGGAGGGCCAGTTGCACATTAAGTTATCCAAACCCATGTGGGGCCAAAGCACATAATGAGCTCTCCCCTCTCCCTTCTAAAGCAATGGGAACTGTGTTCCCCATGTTTTACTCTGGGATGCTTACTTCCTAACCTTAACTAGGCCAATGTGTTCTGAGCCAGCGTCCCCACAGTAGTATTTTCTCCTGCTCATCTGTCTCTCACCCATCGTCATTGTTCTCTTCTTCCTCTCCAGTGTATACTGAGTCATAGTCTGCACTATTGTGGTGTTTGTTCCTATCTTGTGTACCTTTTGGACCCTCCCCTGACTTGGGGATTACTCATTTGTGTCTACCCTATGATCTTTGATAGCTTTACTGTCTATATTGAAGAGAATCTATCCTTCCCTCCTATTCGTGTGTGCCTATTGCTGCGCACTGCCCCTCCTCTTGTCCCTGCACCGCTTTCACTAGCTGCTCTTCTTTCTTCTGCAAGGCCACCTCTAATCCTCTAAAAGCCTTATTTTTTATTTCCATAATTAATGGGTATCGGTGGCCTCCTCAGGTTTTCCTGATGTTCCCTTTTTGTCAGGTGGGGGAAAAACTGGGGGTTGGTGTACCCTGCGGCGGGCTGTGAAGGAAAGCACCCGTAATAGGATGGGGTGGTGGCCTGTCAGCATACCTGATTGGTTCCCTCTGCACGGTGATCAGGGGCGTTCTCTTCCTCCTCAAACATTTTCCACAATTCAAGTATACTCTGCCTATTTTTAAACTTTTTCCCTTTATAAGTTGACAAGAAATGTGCATACATATGTTCCAATACATTTTTATCATACGGGCCATCCTCGGGGTGAGGTTTAAATAATTTGCCCATAATTCCCTGGACCCACTCTTGGTGGTACTTCATAATTTTCTCTTTATATTGCGGAAGTGTTTTACACGTGCTCCAAAGGAGTACCCATAACAACACGAGGTTCGAACCTCATATAAAACAACAAAAATGTCACAGAGATCGGACCTGCGGCACCTTATTTCAAACATCACAACACCCCAACAAACCAATTATTCACACCAATAAAAACACCTGAGCCTAAAACACAGTCACTTAGACACAATGGCCAAGAGCTCCCTACCCACAAGCACCTTTATATGCACAATGTGTTAACAATACCTAAGAACCGACACCTCTATGTACGCACCAGCTACCGATACATGCAGGGAAAAGAAACACATTATATGCACAATGATGTAGATCCTTCCTCTGCCTCCTTGCCTTGAGGCGCGGGAACTCCACCCTCCTGAAACTCGCCTTCTAGAGCTGAGGGATATCCTGTCCTTCCCTTTATAGGGCCATCACTTGTATACAGTGCTGTGTTTCCCAGTTTAAGAGGAACATCTCCACAATAATTCTTCATTTTTACTACTCTGCCAGATGTCATCTTTCCCCACAGCGGGGGAGCTTCACCTCAGTAACTCATGCAATTACACACAATGTTGTCTTTCCTCATCTTCGAGGAGCTTTCCCTTCTATCACAATAACAATTTAAAAGCAATAACAAAAGATATCAACAACACTGTGTTTCATGCAGAAAGTGCACTCGCATTCTATGTGTCTTCCAAGCTCCTGTGAGGGCTTGTTCCCCGCAAACTGCCTGCAGAGCCCAGCCCACACTCCAGGGATAGCTTTTTGACTGTCATTATAGGCAAAGCTAAAATGACTTACATGAGGATTCTAGTCTATACTGGAGCAGCCAGCATGCACATGTTTTCTTACATTGGCCTGGCATTATTACTGGCGTTATGAGTGTACAGTAGTGCCCAAAACTGATTGGATAAAATCAATCCAAGGAAGCAATAATAGAGGGCACGATTTGCAAAAAAAACATTCTTAATACATGCAAATTACATCTGGGAAGGTCAGCAAACTCAGTGGAACTGAAAACTGAAAATGGTCTCGACCCACCCACATTGAGTTGCAATATTTAAAGACAAAAACCACAACAGTTTAATACATTACAAATATCAAGTGCATGTTAATCCCACCTTCCCTATGGGCTCCAACCTATACAGAAATATAAACACAATATACATTTAACACAACCTATTATGTAGTACATTACCTGTGACCATCCTAAGTGCGGCCCCCTAATCGTGCAGTCATCAGGAAATACTCCATCCTAATTGGCTAAAGTTATTCATGTAACATTTACTAAAATGGCATACCCTTATTGGTCAAAACAAATTCGTGCAGCTTCTGATGTGCAGTTCCACAGAAATGACCCAATCATTTAGTGAGTGTGAACGGTGAAGTCAGCAAATTAGACACATTGATATCCTCTCCCATGAGCTCAGTCAATTTGGCAATCCAGACAGTTCTCAGGCCTTGTAGCAGTGTACTCAGCAACACTTTTTGCAACTCCCGTTTTGAAACGTGTTGCTATCCCTAGCACACATTCTTCTGGCTATCTCTTGGGAACCAAGTGGCTTCATAAAAGCATACCTGGGGCTCCACACTTTGGAAATGAATGTCTCACATTTATTTGTGCTACCAAACCATTCTATTGCAGATTCAGCTGTCCCAACACTCGCCAGGGGCAGTATAACCCTGATGTAGTTGGACGCTTTGGCAATGTCTCCAATAAAGGCTTAGTTCACACCACGATATGTCCTGTTACTTTTCTATCATCCAGAACCCAAATAATCATTTAAAATTCCCCCAAAGCTCCTAGGAACAGCTTGGCTCTGCAACAATAACTAATATGTGTGCTGCACCTTAACCTTCCTCCAGGGGCCTTGGCATGCTGAACACTCGTGGGAGGCAGTAAGGCAGTTTAATTAAATGACATGACAGAGGCTTAGAACTATGGCCTAGTGCCATGAATACCAGAAATCTAAATGCTCTGTTGGGGCCTAATTCAAATGGCAGGACTCTGGCTAATGCAGCAAGAGTCCCTTAGGCTAATGGAAACCAGTAACAGTATCTGTTTCTGCCCATCATTCCACTACATACTGAGTAGCCTAGTGCTCTTTAGAATGTGGCAAAACCTCAATGCAATTCGAGAAGGACCTGAAATGCTGCAACACATGACAGAAGTAATGACACTAAAAATGGCCAAATCTTGATGCTAATGGAATTTCCGCAGCTTTTACCTCCCTCCACGTTTAGGGCGTTTCACCTGCATCCCAACAAGGGCAAAGCCAACCAGTGGTGGATCGAGGATTTTTAAAAAGGGGCCTACAACATCTCAAGATGAGCTGGAGCGAGGTTGCAGGGGTGAGCAAAATCAGTAGATGTGGAGAGGAGCAGATATATATATATATATGTATATATTTTTTTTAACAAATAGTGAATTTTGCAATGTTTTAGCAGTACCTTCTGTCTAGAAGAAGATAGTTATAAATAATACCTCTGACGGCAGCCCCTAGGATCCAACTTATGTTTGAAAAGGAAAATGAAACATTCTGTGAATATGCACCATTTTAGGGTCAGGCAGAGTCCTTCTATCTGTTGGTTGTTTACTTGAGCCCAATTAAACATGTCCACAGGGCCGGCCCTAGGGCAGAGCCACCCGGGCGACTTCCCGGGGTGCTATTAGCCCCACACTATGCCAGCTTGGGGGAGTATTCCAAGGTCTCCCCTGAGCTGGCATGGGTGGGAGAAGGCACAACATGTGCCTTACTCATATTAAATGCTGCCCACTCAGCGGGGCAAAATTAATAACAATAGAGTGCTGATGACTTTTGCATTAGCGCCTATTGAAAAATGTGGCAACCCTCCCCCCCATCATGACCAGGGACGTGCAGGGAGAGGGGGGCACAATTTTGTTTTTCTGCCTGAGGTGCTTCCGCAGATAAGGTCGGCACTACATGTCCATGTGTCTTTCAGATCGCCCCATTACAGCAGATTGGAGCCTCTGCAGCAGCATTATGTGCACCTGCACACAGAGATGGAAGTGTAATATAAATCATTAGTACGCCGTACCACTAGTTTGTTTGCTTTTTACAGACCGTACATTTAGTTCAAAGACTCAAGAAAAGCGTCCTTCACCCTTTTTCTTTCTCCTGAGCCAAACATAGAATCGGCTCAGCCCGGACATTCAAGCACATCGTCCTGGGAGGATAGCTCAGCAGCAACGTGCTCGCCTTGGAAGCAAGATTACACGAAGCAACACAGGTTTGATCCCCGGGTCTGCGCTTAGAAACCTGTGAGTATTTAAGCACGTTATACATATGCAACTAAGACAAAAAATTATTTCGCATCTAAAAAAAAAGAATCCTCTATCAGCGCTTCGATGTCCGCAGGCTGTGTGAGCGCTTTAAAAATGCTAAATAAATAAATAAATAATGCACTGCCAGTTTCCCAAGTCACAGCTAGGCAGACAAGCACACAGCGTCCGTGGTTCTGCAGGTCATTAAGGTGCACAGATTGTAATTGTACATTTGTAAAGCGCTTATACACAAGTGAAGTGCTTCAAAGCGCTTCAAGGTGGGAAGGGAACAAGGGAATACCATTGTCATTCTTAGGTCTTGAAGATTCTGAATGAACTAATAACAATAGCTAGCATACTAGGCCAGAGACATATATGCTAGTGAAGTGCTTGACAAAGTGTGAGTGGGAAGAAGGGGGCGAGAGGGAGAGGAGCATACCGATCAATAAACTACAGTACTGGCCAGGTGACATTTCAGGTTGCTTGGTAGTTGGTCATCCAATGCACCTATGCATGAGTATTTCAAGCACGACCAAGCTAGGGAGGAGAGGCCAAGGGAGGACCGGACAGACAGACTTGCAAGGCCTAGAACATTCACGGTTAAGGTTGTGCAAGTACATTTAGCAGAAATTGAGAGGGAGGTGGAGGGGGACAAGTGCACCCAGTCCATCAGGGTCCTGGGTTAAGTGCAGAGTGGTTGCCACTCTCATGGAGCATATTGCAGTAGTGCCAGGCAGAGTGCAGAGGCCCGGAGGCAAGTGCAGGACTAGCGGGGGAGCCTGGGACCTGTGTGGCTCTGTAGGTGCACCGGGCAATGAGTCAGCTAACTGAGCAGGTTGGGGAAGAGAAGGAGGAGGGAAAGAAGTGAGGAGAATGGAAGTTAGCCGGGGAGAGGAAGAGAGAATGAGGAAGAGAAGAGGTGGGTCTTGAGGAGGTAGGCTGTTCCAGAGGGAGGCACCTGCTGATAAGTATCTACCACCAAATCTCTGTTTGGAGAAACGTCTCACCCGCAGAGAGTTGGAGGAGGCCGAACAGAGAGCTCTTGAAGGAGAGTATTTGGGAAGAGAGCATTGAAGATAATAAGGGCCACGGCCTCAGAAAGACTTTTGGACTTTGCAGAGGGACTTGTACTTGATCCTTGCAGCCACAGGAAGCCAGTGGAGTGATTTCAGCACCGGAGTGATGTGGTCCCTGGGCTTGAGGCCAAGGATAAGTCTTGTGGTTGTGTTCTGGATGAGTTGCAGCTGTCAGAGAGTAAAAGTAGGAATATTGAGAAAGAGGCTGTTGCAGTAGTCCAGTCTGGAGAGAACCAGGGCACTGGAGACAATGAGCCTCTGGGGAAGGTGAGAAAAGGTAGAATACCTCTGAGGAGGTGCAGCTGGTAGTGAGACTTTTTGCACATATCCAAGATGTGAGAAGAGAAGGAGAGAGTAGAGTCGAAAGTAACCCCCAGGTTTTTGGCCTCACTGGTGAGTGGGGGCGCAGGACCAAGGGAGGCCGGTCAGAGTGATAGTGGGAGAAGGAGTCCCATAAGAAGATCATCTCTGTCTTACTTACATTAAGACAGAGATCATTAGCAGCACAACAGGAGTGAATTGCGGACAGTCAGGAATGAGTGAGGAAGATGTTGAGGGTGGTATCCGGTCATTGCATCTAAAACAAAGCATCGACAAAGCAAACAGTTTTTTTTAAAAAGCATCGAAAAAAACCATTGAATGCATTTTTTTCAATGGTAAAGGGTTTAGTTTAGTAACAATGTGTTTTAAACCATTAAAAAGAGAGGTTGGCGGGGTAACCCCCATAAAAAATAATAATAAATGCATTCAATGTTTTTTTTTTAGATGCTTTGGTGTCAATGATATGGTTTGTTGATGCTTTGACTGTCGATGCAATCACTAGGAACGGTCGAGGGTAGCCTGAAGGAGAGCTTTATGTCATCCGCATAACAATAAAGGTTGGAGGTGAAGGCAGAGATTATGTGGCCCAAAAGAGCCATGTAGACATTAAAATACCAAGGGGATAGATTAGACCATTGGTGGACTCTACAAGTAGAGAGAGTGATAGCAGAGAGAAAGGACCCAAGTTTCACCCACGTTGCCAACACATTTCTTTTATCAATGACAGAAACAATCATATGCATGATAGAACATTTCCAACTCAAAGAGCTCACACAGCACCAGTTACCTTGCAAATCTGTAAAAGTTAAACTAAGCAACACAAAGCACCCATTTAAAGGTATATATCTATGATGTCTACTTTCTTAACATGCAAAAAATAAAGTTGCTCTAAGTCACTAATCACATGTTTTTAACATCATGAATAACAACGAGTTGGAAGTTTGTGACAAAGAATCTGCATATCAATCTCTGTTTATTACACATCTTCTTGTATTGCATGTCTTAAATCACTGTGGGGTTAACTAGATTGTTCAGGTTGGCATTATCTTTCATTCTGCTCCCCCCAGCCGCCCATCTGTCTGGCCATTCCACCCCCTCCGTTTTGGATGCAGCCAGAGTACCACTAGTTCCTTTTTTCCACTTCCAGCACTGCCTGCACATAATTATCTCTGCAGTGGCAGGACAGGTAGTGTATGCCAACAAGTAAAGATCCTTTACCCTCTCCTATTCTCTCGCCCTCCATCTCCAACTGAAATGATCTAGACACTGGGAGGCCACGCAGATGCCTCTGGACAGCCAGTAAGCAAAGACTTGTGTCAGTCGCATGCCATGATCCTAACATGCCAAGGACCCTATTCCCATACAAACGGCCTTTCAGAGGCACCAGTACAGTGTGCACGGCAGACTAGGTTCAGGAAGTGCTGGTCCAAGTGTCTGGCTCGCGCTTGACTCTACCTTTGAGCCATTGGGGGCCCAAAACACAGACCATGCCCTGCCTGCTCACACAGAAAAAAGAAAAAGCAAATTCTTGCCTGACCTGGAGCAGGTGGCCTCTGGCAGACTTCTGGCCCTGCCCCCAGCACAGAGCCCCACTTCTGGAAGACCACATGGAGCCTTTCTCCACTGCATAAGGGCCATGGTGGTAGGCAGGGGAGCCGACTTATGAATTTCCCGGGAGGGGGGCCAAATACAGGAAGTGACATCACTGGCAGTTATATGACCGCAAAATTTGCATGTAGTCGCCAACTTGGTGCCCGCGGGGGGCGGGTGTTGGCGCACGCAGCGCAGAACAGTGGAAACATAGGCTAGCATGCACTACATATACTAAAGTCAAGAAAGATGGAGATTTAAGCCTTCGAGTTGCATTCCAGTAAGACATCACTGCCCCTACCCCACTGCTCTATAATCGTCCAGCAACACAACTAGGATGAGAGAATGAAATGCTTGCTAAACAGAAGGTACAGCTGCAAGGTGGAGTACCACCACCACCACCACCAAAAAAAAAGTTCCCAATTCAAGGGAAACAAGAAGTAAAGACGTTTCCTGATTAAAAAACTACCAAGCAAGACGTGTGTGGTGCCATAGTTCAGTAAAACATCAACAATTCAAACTTACAATAGTGCTGCCAGCCACAAGTGAAATTTGCTAAAATGTTACCTCTGGGTAACCAGATAGAGTTTGGGATGTAGCTTAATCTTAAACCTGTCAGTGGACACATCAGGTGTGCTGCTGAAGTATAATGCAATCCTGGCTGAAGTATAATGCAATCCTGGCTGAAGTATAATGCAATCAAGTGTGGTTTCAGACTTGGGGGAAGAGTGTTAACTGCTTTTAACATTGTAGTTTACCAGAAATTCTGGTAAAGTAGTGTACAATGTTAAAAAGCAGTTACCCAGGCTCACCCTGCACCCAGGTGATGTTTGGGACTGTTGAAGCACTCACGTCTAAATGTTGTAGCCGTGGTTGTCTCCATGTTTTAAAAACTCCCACTTTCCGGGTTTTCAACATTCATTTGAAACACCCCTTGTTCAAAAAATGAAGGAGGCAGTAAAAAAGCCAATGCTGAAAAGCCTATTTTGCACAAGTAGTAAGACCCAAAGGGTAAGAGCGACTGTATAGCAGACCATGCCAATGTAGGATACTCCAGGATTACCTTCAGTCAAAATTCACCCAGTGCAATGTCCCTAAATTCAGATTGCACAGTAGTGTCCGACTGAACCTCAATCAGCTCTAACTGGGCATCAAATGGATGATGCACCACCTCCTCTGCCAGAAAAGTCTGCATCAGCCAGTCATTAATGCCAGCATTTACTTCAGGGAAGTATTCATCAAAGCTGGACCTTAATGTTGCTAGGTGGCTTGCCCAGCTCCAACTGTTCTTTTGCAAAGGTCTAGCTTCCTCTTGAAAGCAAATACTTTTTTATTCATTCTTTCCTCTGTGTTCTCATGTCCACAGGGATGCCCCCAAAGGTGGGATTGGGAGTTTCTGGGGTGGTGAGTTCTAGTGGTCTTAGTTTCCTTTATAAAATACACAAATCACATAGTATGTCAACCAGACAATGTATCATTGTGTACAGCTTAAAGGGGGGCACCTGACCCAAAGCAGCACAATAGGAGATGTATTTTGGAACAATCAACATTGTAAACACACCTCTAGTTTAGATTGTAAAGAGTGCTTGTGCTGCAATTACAAGCACCCAGTTAATAAAGTCCAGACTTAAAACACTTGATCAGCATTCAGTGAGTTAAATAACCTTATAAAAATAAAATGCAGCTTTGCATATAATTACAGAGAATTTTGGGATTATCAGGCACTGGCAAGCGGGCTCTGCTGTTGCTGTGGGAGAACTGAGACTTGCAATGGCGACAAATTTAAGGTTAATAGCTGCCGTTTATCACAAGATGACAGGCCAGCATAGATCTTAACCACTGAATGCCCACGGAACAGCTATAAACCCTTCTATGTCAGCAAGAGGCTTATGTAGAGGAACCAGTGATAGAAAGCAATGAGGTAATTATACTGTACCATATCCCGTGGGAGGTGATGCCCCCCCAAGACTCAGTGAAGGCCCCTTGTGTTAAAAGGTTGAACAGTCCTGCCATCTCAGTCCCCACAGTCCTAACTTCTCCCCCGCTTAGAGTGGAAGCAGTCTGCGGCACACCGCTTGTAATGCAAATCGCACATTTTAAGCACCAGGACAAAAAGCAGAGAACTGAATACATTGCTGAGGTAAATGAGTTCTGACTGGCAACACTGGTAATACCGTATAGAGCCACATTATCGCACCGCCCAACTATGAGTTTGAGAGCAAAGGTGGAGGAAAATCCTCCAGCAAGAAGCTGGAGGTATTTCCTCCACCATACCGCCCAAAATTGAACAATTTGGGATATTACCACCAGCAAAATTACTACCAGCAGTAATACCGCTGAAATCCACCATGGAGTCCTATGGACTGGTAGTAATGGTAGTACAGTTTGGTGGTATCCCGGCAGATTTACAGGCCACACAGAGACATCACCTCTCTCCATGTTGTCTTTTATTGTAAAGTGGATTACCAGGTTTCAGACCTGTAAGATAGCCCTGTCTCCTTAGGTGACTCAGACCTCTACCGTTCCATCCTATATAAACTTGATGCCCCCAGGCTGCTCTTCTAGTCTACTTTTATTCTACCCATGTAGATCCAGGAACGTCATACTCATGTTACTTTCATGGATTATTTTACTTCCTGTTCCTTAAAGCCAGGGGTCTCAAACATGTGGCTCTCCAGATGTTTTTGACTACGACTCCTATGATCCATCACCATTGACTATGCTGGCTGGGGCTGATGAGCATTGTAGTCCAACACATCTGCAGAGCTAAAGGTTGCAGATCCCGGCGTCCAAGCAGAGGCTTGGAACTCCATACTGCCACAAGCACCTTATCATTTGACTCTGGCTCTGAAATAGAGACTTTATACCGGCCCTTTACCCACAAACACTGGTTGTTAATATTATACCTTGGAGCTGCACGTGTTAATAGCACTAGTGCAAGAAAAGTTCAGGACGGGCAGTAAAAAGACTTCTGTTGGTCTTATGCGGCCTATGAGTTCACAGGGTTTGGTTGACCAGCGAATAGCACACGAGGCATGGAGTTGGGACAGGATGGCAGGTTAGCTGCTGGGAACCTTTCAGGTGGCAACCGTAAACCCATGAAGAGGGAGCAGAGATGTGCAGTGTTTCTTTGCCCCCCTGATTCTCTGATTTGTCAGAGCTACATTTTCAAAGCCTCTCTCTGAATGGAGCATGAGTGCATTCATCTCTCAGTTGACTCACACAGTTATTGTCTGCCTGCGTCTTTCATTTGTTGTAAAACAGCACCCAAGGTTGGTGGCTCTCAGGGGGTAGGGAGCCTGGGACGCTCCAAGGACAATGAACTGGCAGCCAGGGGCTTTTAGCAATGCGCTACTTTTGTAAACAAAATGAACCCCCAAAAAATCTTTTTTTTGTGACTGCACCAGTAAATCATCAAGAATCCATGACTGGGAGAGAGGCTGCAGGAGAGTGATTCCCCCTAATTTGTATGGTACAGTAGCAAAGATAGGAGAAAGAGGTTGGTTGAACTGGCTTTGGGGTCCCCGTTTCTCTGTGATAGCATACTCTTGAGGGCATACTTTTTTAATGAACATTTAATTGCAACTGCATGTGTATACCAAGTGCTTAATTTGTAAAACATTAGGTGCCTGTGCCCAAATATTTTCTAGCTCTTCTGTGACACTTGGGCAGTTCCACACCACTGCTGCCACCCAGGGTCAGACTGGGACAAGAAATATGCCCGGTCACCCAAACAAAAGTGGCCCACCCCTCGCCTCAAAAAAGTGGCCCACCCCTCGCCTCACGACAATTGACCTCTGATGATATCACCAGAAGTGATGTAATTTGACCCCACACCAAAGTGACATCCCGGGAAGCGATGAAACACAATCTTTCACCCCTTGACAAAATAGGAAGTGGCATCAAATAGCATTGTTCCTAAGTAAACTACACTACGAAAAATATGGTTATGATTTCACTAAGGTGATATACATTTCATACAAGAATGGATCACCATACGTATCATTAATATCTGTGTGTATAGATCCATATTGTCAAAATACTGTGACTCCAAGCAGACGTCCAAGGCCACATGATAATATGGTATTATATAGCACTTACCCTTAAGCTCTTTTTTATTGAACAAATATGCATACAATATCACCCAACCTGTGTTGTTACTTATATCGACCCAAGAAGGATGAAAGGTTTTTGAAGAATAAAAAATGAAAAAATAAATTTGAAAAAAATGAATTTTTCCGATTTATTTTTTTTCAAACCGGCCCAAGCACGGCCCTTACTCCCCAGGGACGATTTTGGCCCAGCCAGGGGCCAATCCGACCCTGCTGACACCATCCATAGTGCGACAGAGGCCGGGCCTTTGTAGGGCCTCAGGCTCCATTAGGAGCCTATGAAGACAAAAAAAGCACACAAATTATTTTGCCGTGATGACCATCATCAAGGCAAAAGAAGGGGCAAAAGAAGGTGTGTGCTTTTTCTTTTGTCTTCATTAATAGGCTCTTAATGGAGCCTGAGACCTCACGAAGGCCCGGCCCCTGCCGCACTAAGCATGTGTGGCAGGGGCCGTGGATCGGGCTGCTGCTTGTTAATGAAGCAACAGCCCGACCCTTTGGTCATTTATCCTTTTTTTTTAATTTTTTTTTTAAACTGTGGATGCGGGCCCCCCTGGGCATGAGGCTGCGGCCCACCAGATGGGTGCGCCCCACAGTTTGAGTATCGCTGCGCCTAAGCCCTCCCCTCCAGGACCATACCCCAATATGAGTCCTAGAGGGGAGGGCTTCCTCGCATATTTTCGCGATCATACCCGGCTGCAGAGAAGTGATGCAGTATCGATGGAAAGGGCCATCAATGCGGCATCCGGCGGGGAGTGGGGGCGGGGGGTGCGGTAAGCCCCGACTTGATTTTGCAGGGGGTTGGGGGGGCTCGGCCCCCGAGCACCCGTACTCGGCGCCCCTGGTGGTAGGTGTCAAACAGAGCAGCGCTGCCGCCATGGCTCATGCTGACAGACGTCATGACGACAGACGTCTTGCAGACCTGCAAACCCGTTCACAAGTTGTGTATTACCAGAAAAGCAGTTGAACGAAGGTGTTTTTTTACGCTCACCAGGAGATGGGTGAGCAGGGAGCCAATCGTTGTTCGTGGGTCACATGCTCACGTTTTGCAGATAATGCACGTTGTGCTATATCTGCAAACATCGGAATGCCAGGTACGGGCTGTGTTATGGTGAGAGGGAAGAAGAACATTCAGAAACTTTAAAAACCCATCTTTTCACACTCGACCTCCCCTTAAATGGTCTCTTCCTTTAAACAGCGGCCTAAGCTAATGTGACACCACCAGAAGGGTCCCTGTTTTTCAAACTGTGATACGCATGGGAGAGTGCTCCTCCCCTCTTGTACTTGTCAGATGCTGAGCTTGCCAGTATCATGCACTTAATGTAGTGGTTTTGTGTTGCATGTTTTGTACTGTGTCTTTTCTATCTTTTCCAAAAGCTTTAAATGACCTTTTTTTGCACCTCTCCTGTGTCTATGTATACCCCCTCCCCCGCCCCGCCCCCTGTATTCCCCTCCCCACCTCCTCCTTTTGGGGCACCATGAAGCAAAGCTTGCTTTGCTTCTGGTGATTTATAAATACATTAATTTGGGGAGACTGATTTAAGGCTCCGGCTTTTCCTTCTGCATTAAGGGACTTGAGGTGCCGAAGTGAAGTTATCATTTCCCAGACTGCAAAGAAAAAAAATCAGACCTGGACTTCGAACTTCGACCTTCCAACTAGAATGGTGCATGCTGACATGCACTGGTATGGATTGTGTGCTGTGTGGAGGCAGTGCCTACAAAGGTGTTTGTGTTTTGGAGGTTGTGGAGCGAGGAGTCAGGTATGGATATTTTGCCAGCGCAGGTCTTGTTTAGTTACCAGGCCAGACCCCTGGCTTGGCTTTACCCATGAATTCTCAGACTCCCCCCCCACTAGGCACCAGCATGTTCCCAATCCCATCATCTGATCTGTGCTTCCTGTTCACTTCTCACCCCATTACCCATTTAGAATGCCTTTAAAAACAAGGGCAAGTTGGCAAAGTGGCCTGTGCAAAGGTATGCATAGTAAGCCTAATTGGAAACCATTACATTGCAAGGAAAATGTGTTTGTGGGAGATGAGAGGGGCTTAGTTACATATAATCACTTAAACGAGTGAATCAAGAGGTGTGGGGGTGGGGGGAGGTTACCTCGCATGTTTAGTAACTGCTGATTACGGAAATGTGAACGCCAAGCAATGGTAGTAAGTAACACTGACTACTGCCAACATTTCTCACTAACTAATTTCTACCACATTTGCAGAAATACAACTTTCAAGTTGCCCCTTGACAGATCGGGGAGTCTATGCAAGTCCTAGTATTTTAGCTCATGTCCTTTTGTATTGATTGTTACAGTACTTAAAATTGTATTTTCTCACTATCTATTCAGCACAATTGGCAGGTGCCAAGTGCTGTAAGACTCAAAGCCAGGGCTGCCTCATCATTGCACCTCACTGCTAACAGACTGGGTGGTTGGACTGCATACTTCTCTAGTTCATGTGACGTTGCAGGGCCCGACATGCTCAAGTATTCTTCTCTGTTGTCGGTTCTCTTGTTCTGTGTTAGTGGGCGGTGGATGGGGTTATTAGTGGTAATAATAGAAAGGTTACTGGTATAGTGATATTAAGTAAGGCATCAGGAAGATTTGGAGCAGGCTGAAGGAGGTGTTAGGAGTAAAGGGTAGATGAACTAGAGTTTAAGAGGATTGGCGGGAAGGAAGGTTGACGATTGCAATAGGTGGAACTGCATTGGAGTAGGGTTTGAGAAGCTAAGGGATTGGATTAGTGGGTGAGGTTGAGAAGAGCTGCCATTGTTGGAGTATAACCTTGTGGGAGAAAAGGGGGAGTGCGGATTGGCAGATAGGTGGAGCAGGAAAGAGGAAAAGTAGAGAATAGGATTAAGGATAGTTGAAGTGTAAGAATCTGAAGACTGAAAGGTAGATTGCCAATAAATTTGAGTGGATGTTTCAGAGAGGTGGGTAAGGAGCAGGATTTCAGGGTTAAGGTGAAGGGGATCTTCACGTTAGTATTCAGCTTGGTATTCAGTTCAGGTTGAGTTTCTTAACTCACCTTCTTCCCCTGGTCCCCTAACCGTTGTCATGTTCATGTGCGTCCCAGTCACCCCTCAGCGGCGTCCAGCCATTTAGATGCCCCTGCTCCAACACCAATCCTTCCTGAGCAAGATTGCAATCTCCAGTGCTGCACATCTCTGCTGGCGAGCCTTTCAAACCAGGAAAGCGTCATAATGGGCTCTTTAGCGTACGTAATGATGGCGTCACAATAGGGCAGGAGATACCATGTGCCTCCTGGCTGAAGGGGGAAATCAAGAAGAGGAGCTACCTCTTGTAAATCTACTAAACATAATCTGGCCCACATTGAACCTGAAATCAAGATGCCTGTTCCATCAGATGACGCCTGGCAGGGCTCTATTCATCCCGGTTTCAGTGGAGATCTCCCCTGTTCAGGCCCCTTGTCTTTGCGCCCTCTAAATCTACTGACCTCACGCAGCTGCAGCAGTGATGTCGTCACTGCTCTGCCCTGAAGCTGCCGACCTGAGAACGCATTTAGCCTTTCAAATAATTTAAAAGAAAAATAGGATTTCCATTTGAAATGAATTCCTATACATTCGGAGCACACCCCTTCTGATAACACTATTCTTGATTCCCTCACCCCTCTCTTGTGGATTTTAGCAATGGATCAAAGGTCTGTTTTCCAGAGAGTTTACCTGGTATTTTCTTCTTGTCTCTTACTATATTGCTTCCCAACGTTCCCGTTTGCAGTCAGATTTATATTGACAAGAATGTTGTAAATATGTGCAGAAGAGGTGTTAGATGGTCTGCAGTATTTTAAAATATGCTTCAAGTGGGCTAGCTCCACAATCTTTCGGAATCTTGAACCCCACTGCCATCGACCCGCAAATCTCACACCTAGATACAAATTGATGGAAGAAAACACGCACCTCGAATATGGGCTCTGCAAATGGCATTCATTACAAATTTGCCGGTATCCCGCTGGTAATTTCATGGGATACCGGCAAACTGACATACCGTTTCCGGAAAAGCTACCATTGAATTACCACCAAATTCGGAATGAGTCCCAGCTCTACTCAAAGCCCTATTGGCCATTATGTGTTACAGGCTTCTTTTTAAGGCTTTTTTTCCCCTGTCCCCCTCTTAACATATGACAAATTTTCCAAAATAGTATGTCAAGATGTATTTCTAAAGCACTTGTTGAACTGATCCACTTGGCGGTAGCAAACTAGTAAAGCTAAGGAAACGTGTTCACAACTATTCAGGGACCTAGAGGTAATCAAAGCCGGGCTCAGCGCCTGGGGCTTCCTTGTTTCTTGTGAATGCGCTTAAAAGTGGACAAGTTCCTTTTCAGACGTGAAGGCAAATCGGTGGGCGAGGTGACAGGCAGTCGCAGGACCTGTCGCAGGACCTTGCCCTGGGCATTGACTGAAGATGCCTATTCTTGGCCAGCTCAAGTTCCCCTGCCAGCTCACTGTTGTAGCCTCCATTTCCTATCTATTTTAGTTTGGGCATGCAATGAGTGTACATCTAGCTTCTGGAATTATTGCAGTATTGTACTTCCGTTGGTGTTAGGTGCATACTTTACATTGGGATAGGCCTGACAACATAATATTTATAATACCAGCACACTATTTACGGAAGCAGGTCATAATTAATATTTACAATTTGTGGGGAACACGTAACAGTGCTGAGGGTGTGTGGAGCACTAACGGGGTGGGCTGTAAAGGTGGAAGGGTTCATGGTTGTGTCTGATAGGGGGACAGCTTTGGCGATGAGTCAGCTGGCTTTGAAGGCTGATGTGTGATTGCAGGGGTAGCAAGTGAATTTCGATGAGTGTTATTTGGTCATTTATGTGGAGACCTCTGATGAGGCAAACAACAGTATGAAGAGCAATTCTTACAGAGGCCAGTGGGGTGGTGCATTGGAGGCCAAGCGGGGCATTTTCTCTGTCTAGGTGAGATATGACCAGGGTCTGTATGGTGCACCTGAAGCTTCTATCTGGGAGGAAGTACATTATTTTTCACAGGGGACATTTTTTGTATGCATTCTGGGTTTTCTTTGTTCTGTGTGTTTTAAAGTAGAGGTGGCTTTCTATGTGGAGTCCCAGACACCTGGCACAGAGTGCCAGCTGCAGGAGATTCATGCCAGCCAGCCAGGTCTGGATGTGGGGGTATTTGATATGTGTGGCGAGGAGTAGACATTCAGTCTTTGTGGGGTTGTGTTTTAGATAGGCGCTGGACATACAGGTTTAGGTAAGTGTGGGCAAGGTCTTGAGTTAATTGATGGCTTTGATGGGTGATATTTTCAGATAGAATTGTGTATCATTTGTGTAGTGGAGGGTGTTAATGTTGTGGCTAGCAGGTAGGGTTGACAGGGACGGTGTCCAGTCAAAGTTTTGAATACATAGTTTCGATATGCAATAGTTTTGAAACAAAAGGATCGAAAAAAAAATGTTTGAATGCTTTTTTTAAATGTCTTTTTTTTGGGTTTGGTATAGGAAAAATTAGTAGCTTTCCCCCAAAAAACAGGGGTTTGAGGGGCACTCCCCCCCAAAAAAAAACATGCATTCAATTTTTTTTCTGATCCTTTTGTTTCGAAAGTATTGCATTTCAAAACTATGTATTCGAAACTTTGACTATAAACCAACAGGGATATCATTCAGAGGCTGGGGATCAAAGTCTCCACAGATGTCAGGTAGAGGTGATGATCTGGAGCTATCCATCTGGACAAAACGGTGTCAGTCTTCTATGTAGGAGGTGAGTCAATGCAAGATGTTCTCTCTGATACCCAATGTGGTTGTGCAGTGTGTTGATGACACTTGATGTCACACTGTGTTGAAGGCTTTAGAGAGATCGAGGAGTCCCAGAAGTCAGGGGTGGTCATTATGGACAATGGCTGTCTCCAGGCTGCATCTGGGTCTAAATCCTGATTGATAGGACTTCAGTAGGATGTTGAAATAAATGTGTGCTTGAAGTTAGGGTGCTACACTGCTTTTAAGAACCTTGCCTATGAATACAAGGTATGAAATGGAGCAGTAGTTTCTGAGGTCATCGGGCTACAAGCAGGAGGAGGGTTTGTCTAGGTTTGAGGATCGTGGGGAAAGTTTCATAAGTGAGGGATGTATTGATGACCGCCAGAAAGTGAACTAGGACTTCCATTGGGACCGTCTTGAGGATGGAGGCTGGCAAGATGTAATCTGAGAAGGATGTTGGTTTGATGAATTCTTGGGTCTTTGTGAGGGAGAGAGACTCTTGCTGTACTCCAAGTTTCTTGAATATCTGATTCAATGGTTCTGCCTGCATGGACCACACCTTCGACTTAGTTTCATTTGGGGTGTGACCTCCTTTTGTTACAATGGATGAGGGATCTGATTTCGGCTTCGATGGTGGCTGACCCGCCGATGTTTCTGCCATCCTAGACGATCTTCCCTGAGTATACTCCATTTCATGAGCCGGACATTCAGCTGAGACTTCATAATTCATGCTTCTTAATTCTTGGCACACAGCGTAAATTGCATCCGCTGCCAGTTTGGATTTTAGAGGCAGCTTGACTATCGACACCGTCTCTCTATCAGGGAACCGCACGTATTCAATATCTTCACTTCAGAGAAGATATATATCTGGAATGTTGTATTAAATTGATAGTAAGGCGCTTCGATTCAGAGCCCACGAGGCTTCACTCTTCTTTGTTGATTTGAGCTACAGTATAGGTATGGGGATTGGACTTGTCTTTATGGTATCCGAGACACCGGCATGAGCATCCAAACCGAGGTTAGTTTGATTCCTCTTCAAGCTCACTACTTGACAGTCCATATCCCCTTGTCTCCGATGGTCTGCACTTGAGCTCCTACTTTCTTCCGATGTCACATTACGCCAGACTGGAACAGGCTCACTAGTTTTTTCCATAACCAACTTGAGACCAATCTCTGGCCTCGGGATAAGTTGTTGGGTTTGAGCTTTAACCCGCAAAAATAGAGGGGCCAATTTAATTAAGTTCGTTATCTAGGGTCTGGGATAAGGGATTGCTCACTTCCCCCAGAACCACTTCTGTCTGAAAACCAATAATTGTTTTTACCACCGAATCACTGAGTTTTTGTACGCTCTACCGCCAGTATATTAGCTGCTGGCTCGCAAGGGGTCATCCCCGGGCCAGAAGATCTTTTTGTTATGGCTGAGGAAGACTTCATGTGTCCCTTGACTCGTTTAGAGCGTTTGCTCTTTAGATGTGGAGCATTGGCCGGGACCCCACAGAGCTTGTATGAAACTTGATGAAATGGTATTGCTATTTATTTCAGTTTTATTTGGTTCTTCGTCTTCAGGGCTATCACTATAGAAGCCAGCTCCCCTTTTTTATTTTTTTATTGCCTTTTCCATTGTTTACCGCTTATTTGTTTGGCTTGGACTGGGGGCGGCACTAGACTGGACACCTCCACCAGCCTCTCACCTGTCTCTATGGTGTCTTGACACCCAGGCGGGCCCTCCACGTGGGCCATTTCCCTAAATTCCTCCAGGACTGAGTCTGACAAGGGGGTGTCATCCAAAATCGTACTTGCAGGGAGTAACATGTCTTTATAATGAATAATTTTATAACAAATGCACATATAACGAAAATGTTATAATAACAAAACATAAAACATTTTTTTCCTTATTTTTCTTTTGGGGGGACCCCCCCCAAACCCCAGTTTCCCACCCCTAAAAACCCACCCAACCGTTACACCACAGGATTTAACCCTTTACCCCACCCCCACATACATTTTCGTTACGTTTTTCGTTAAATAATGTTCGTTATATATTCATTTTACATAAAATTTTCGTTATGTAGACTGCATACCCTTGCAGAGGTATCTGGCAGTAGGTTCTCACCCACCTCCCCCCCCCGGCGTCTTTGACAGTGGTGGTTCTTCTTGTGTACTTTACTCCTGTCAGAAGTTTTGCTCAATTTCGAAAGCACTTCCGTAACTTGAATCTGTAGAGTAGCCACCTCAAGTAATTGAATCTTAGCATCTGATTTAAGATCATGTATATTTGTTGTAACTGTGGTATTTAGTGTGTTGGTTAGACCCACTATTGAGGAATCACAGGCCCTCACCTCTTTTGTAAGTTCCATGAGGATCCCGGAGTGGATCTGAACTTCGCTTTTTAGCTGTTCAAATATGTTAACTATAGAGATAAACACCAAGTACAAAACCTGCAAGGTGACTTCTGAAGCTCCGGGACCATTCTGATTATCTAAGGATCTTTGCCGTTGTTCATTTGGCTGTGCAGAGGACAGGGCCTGAAAAAGAGCTGCCGCCAGCATCGGGCTCGGAAAGAGCTCTTGAGTTGGCTGTATTCAAGAGGGCTCTTTCCTCCTGCTTATTCATCAACTCAGCAGGAGTCGAGTCGCCAACACCTTGACCTTCAAACTCCCTTAAACTTTCATCGTTCATTGATCTCAGTGGGACTGTATCTCTCTGACTACAACTTGTTCTTTTTGGGAAGAAGTCCTGAATTTTTAATTTCATAGTTGTCACTGTTACTTTTGATTCAAGACCCGATGGAAGAAAGGGTCTTGGATGCTGTCTATGCGGCGGGGTAACACCCCCCTGGTATCACGCTCGTTAGTCAAAATTGGCCCCCTGCTTACTGTTGCCCTTTCCTTGCATGATTGATTCACAAAGGACTGTGATTCCAATGCCGATGAATTAGCTATATTGTCATCCACTTGTAATCACGATTGCAATTTACTACACAGAGTCCAAGCACCTCGAAGAGGCTCCCATGCGCAAGTCGCTAGCACAAACTCATAACATCAATTGCCTGGACTAACAGTGTGCTGCGCCGACTCCTGCTGCTGCAAGTCTAATTTCTCCACTTTCCCCTCAATGAGCCATGCAGCAGACCCCTTCAGTAAGATGCCTCGAACCGGCAAACACATTAAACACTCACACAGCACTCTGCAGCACACCGCTTGCGGGCTGGATTTTTGAAGGGAAAAAGTCACTCTTCCCAATATAGCAGCAAGTGAAGACAGACCAACGAGTCTGTAAGGGTTCAGCAAACAAGCCAAACACTCCCACAGGACCCTCATATAAAACATGTTCGTCCAAATGTAGGTCCTGTACTACTGTATGCAAACCTCCCTCTCTGTGAGTATCCTCTGTCATCTTGGTAATATCCCGTCTGTGGGTAATACCCCCTTGCTTATAATATCCATGTTGCTGATACACTCTGTGAGGGGTCAGAAATCAAAGGCAGACAACTTTGTGAAGGTTTTTCAAAAGATACCATTTTATTAAATTAAAAGGTTGGATAAACGCCTCCCTATCCTTATCCTGTCGAGGATTTCCCTGCCTAAAATAAACTAAAGGAAACACTCTAACAAAGGATATCTGTCCCTCACACATATACATAAAATAAATCAATAAGGTAATGCATGGCAGTTAAAAGGCAAACAAATTAATATAATAATTGAATTCATAATATGACAACAATCGCTCCTTATAAACTGTGTGAATTCCCCTTCCCCAGATTCAAGCAGGATTCTGCTCCACACTTCCAAAAGAAATAAGGAAATCCTGGTTTGCAACATAGTTCCAACACAGTTCTATGTGACTCCACCTTGACAACAGAAGGTTCAACACTCCGGTAAATCAACAAAGAAAATAGAAGGTTCTTTCTCTTCCCTGAACAAGAGTGAGATTCAGATTTATCCTCTTCACATAAAGAAAATGTTCTTAGTTTGTCAATAGCAACAATAAATGTCTTTGCCACACTTGAGTATTTCTGAAGAAATATAACTCCTCCACTGCAGTTTTATACAGGTCTTTCTTCTGCACCACAAGCAACATAAATCGTCTTTGTCAGGACACTTCATAGCACTTCATCCGCTTCTACCTGGTTTACTTCCATGCAAGGCCTACTACCTCAATCACACCTGGTTAACTTCCATGCCAGTCTACCACTTCAAAGGTTTGCCATCCGGGCATACTCCCCTACCGAACAGCGTTTCACAAACAGTAAGTGCTTCTGTGGTTAAGATCAATTTATAATAGCTTTATAACAGTGTGGGATGTTTTTACCCATGCATCCAAGCCCTACAATAAAACTGTGCAGTACTGGCATGGAAAACATCATGATGGCCAGAACTCCCCAGAGAGTGCACAGGGAAAACATGAAGAATAGGCTGCCACCCATTTTTGCCTATGTTGTGAGCACAGGAGGGCACTGCCTAAAACCACCATTGGGCTACGCACACAGTAGCCTAAAACCATTGGGAATGGCAATGCTGATTGCCAAAAGCAACTCAGAACTGTGGGGAATTAATTTTCTTAATCCCAAAAATGGTTGGATTACCAGTACTCACCACTATCAGAAAGCCGGCGTTTTAAAACCACCAGACTTTTGTGTAAAACTGCACAAATGAAACAAAACCAGACCAAGGAAAGACTTGCTAAGAGGTGGAAGAATGTAAAACCATATTCTGAAATGACTTGAAGGAAGTAATTATTTAATGTATAGGTACAAATTGTCAGTTTGATTTGAATGTAGAAAACTGGGAACAAAAAGTGACATTTAGCTGAAACCTGGCTTAGTGAAACTGGATTCTGCCTGACATCTACCCCCGACAGGAGAAACCTGCTCAGCCACTCTTCCCAGGCCTAGCTGCATCCTGCTGCCCCTTGCCAAAAGGAGTTGTCACCTCTCTGATTAGATTAGGGTTGGAGCACCCGGGAACTGGAAGGAACAGAGCAATGCAACTCCCATGACTCAGGCAAATGTTATATTGGGGGCGTCGTAAAGTGGCTTCCTCTTAGGGGAAACTGGGAGGGGCAGCGCCTCTGCTAGCAGCTGAGCTTGGGGGAAGTGGATAAATCAGTTATTCCACCCTGTGATGTGGGAAGCCACACCCCTTTTTGACCAGGGCATAATTTTAAAAAGATAGATAACTCATAGTGCGGACTTGTCAGAATTGTATAAGTAATATCATTATTTTTGTGATTTTTCTGTGAACATTTTGAGAGGCGTTAGGACCCTGTGGTGTATTCTGGGGGGTTGCTAGCGGAAAATAGGGTCTCACTCCAAATGTCTGCATGTTAAAAATCTGACACTTCATCAATTAATGTCCATACTCCTTGCGCACATGTGTGTAATTTTGGGTAAATGTCCGATATTGCAAAACCAGTTAAAAAGCGCAAAATGTTGTCATTTGTGAATGCAAGCCCCCAGGAAGATCAGAGGCGGACAAGCATGGACCATAAGGAATATATAATGTGCACATATAACTTCAACAAATTGTATATCTGGGAAAGATGTATTTGAATCAAATATAGATTTGTGGGCAAACTGACCAGGGGAGGATCCTCTGACCCGTAAACAGACTTAATCATGATGACAATCCATTTCCATCCCCAAATCATAGGAGAGGGGAGAATTGGGCCAATGACAAGTAGAGAGGGGCAGGCTTAGCAAGGCCCAGTCACACACCCATTTTCAAAACACATAAAAAGAGGCTGCTGGGACAGGTAGAGACATTCATTTCCATTTACTGCGGAGCATGCTGACCGACGACTTCACATCCAGAGATCCAGACTTCAAATCCATCAATCTCCAAAGACCAGAACTTTACTTCAGAACTTAAAGCAAGGGCCTAAACCCACAAACTGAGAACTCTTCTCAGCAGGCCTCAGCAACCTTAAAATCATTTGCAAACTATTCCACAGCCGGGCGAGCTGTTTGAATTCTTTTGCCAAGAACAATTACCAGAGATCCAGAGTGACCCAGACCGCTGTGAGCAGAACCAGAGAGCTGACCCAGATCACTGTGAAGTGCAGAGACCAGAACCGGAGTCCAGTCCAAAACCTGACCAGATCCGTGGCGAGGCCTATTTCAAATTTATATTGTGAGTACCTAGCAGAACTGTGCAGAACCAATCTCTTAGTTAAAATAATCTAATCCAAACTATTTTAACCTAAGTAGAACTGCCTCCTAGAAATTGTGTCATCTGTCATTTTTAAAGCTGCACAACTGTCACCTGTCAATTCTGCAGCTGCAAGCTGTCACCTGTCATTTTGAGTTTACTTTAAATCTGAAAAACTACCTTTATTTAATCGTCCGTATCTCTGGAACCGTTTGGGTTAGGAACGAGATTTAACTTTCCTCTGAATGCTTAGAATCTAAGCTTTCAAACAAGCATAGAACCGACTTCCTATACCTTTACCGCAATCGCAATTCACGCACTCGCGAAATTTACCACGATTTGCGATTTTGGCTCAATTTCTCCACTTGTCAAAATAGCAGCTCCATTCTTTCTTTTGTTAAAATCCGTTTGCAACTTGGTAATAACTCATAGAGCATTGCTAAAGTGAGCCTGAACTAATACCAACACGCATCTCCCACTCACCCTGAATCTCTAGAGGGAATTAAAATCAGTTGGCACATTTTCCCATCCATTACCATCACATTTAAAAAGCACTTTGGGCCTGTGTTTCAAACTCCTACCTGTTTCCTCTAAGCTTGCTGGGGGGGAACTGAATTTCGTATTGTATTTGATTGCATTCCTGAGAACTGTGTGCTCCTCTTTCCATCTCCTTCCATTTCTTACATTGCATAGGGGAGGGGGTGAATTGCCAGAGAAGAAGTGATTATCTTATCTTTTTCAAATACTGACAAGGATAGGGTCTTATGCTGCCTATTCCTTGTCTTTGGCAATGTGGGTTTATACCAGCTTTTGCTATATGCTTCACAAAATATGGGGCACAAGCTTCCCAAACTTTGGACCTTTTATTAATCCCTTTTCACCTTTGGCAGTATCTGTTGAATTTCATTTGCCTTGCTTTTGGTCTCTCTTCGTTGTATGTATTAGCTTTTAATAATATTGCTGCATCGGGTTGCTGGGTTCTCCACAAACACACATGCCTAAGGTTACAGTCATTTGGTTTTGACAAATACGGCTCTTGATGCTTTCTAATAGTTTGATACTCAGAATTACTTTTAGTATCACTTCCACTCATACGCACATTTTTGCTACTTAGTAAACGCCTGCCAGCAAACAGTCTTGGAGCACTCCATGGTCATTATCAACTGGTGAACTTACTGGGTAAGGTGCGCACGTCCAATTCCCTCACTGCTCGCAGCTGTTCTGCTTCAATGGATCCTCGCAACCTGGCAAACTGCTACTCCTGGTCCGCCATCACCCGCTCCACTTGTAACAGAAGCTTCCTTTGCTCCGGAGGTCATCTGGTGCTTGCCATCCACCGGGCACAGCCTCTTGTGGAGGAAAGAATGCCTTGCTGTTGCTTCCCCCTGCGCAGCCTCTGCAAAGCCAGTCTACAGAGGACAAGCTTCCCACTTTCACGCTTCCCACTGCACAACCTCTGCACTTAAGACCCTCTCAGGACCGGATACTGTTTTCTGCTTAACAGTGGTCCAGGCATCTCCCGCCTCCAGTTTCTGCGTCGGCTGCATACACGGATCACACTGCTCTTCCTGCTTGTTCTGCTTGACAATGGCCTGCACCTAAGGGGGCCTTTTAAGCCACCCAGTTTCCTTCAAGTGTGGGTCATTTCTATTAAAATCCTGACCAGTCTTGCAGCATTGTTCTTCTTTAGCCCCCTTGTTTTGTCCCAGTACTTAGGGAATTATGGAACTTGAATTCCCTAATAGCAAAGTTAGTCTGGCTTGATTTTCATTCTTAAACTCATTTTTGTTACCCATAATATTCTTTAAAGAAATATCATAAGGATCAGTCACCAGACTTTATTGAAAAGCGGAATAAAGTTCCTTGGAGTTTAACCATTATTATTCACATATTTCCTTTCACTATACCCCTGGGAGTTAGGGAATTTTTTAGCTTTATAAGTCTTCAGGGTTTTGGAAGGGTTTTTATTTCTCCTGATGCCTAGGAATTTGTAATTGTTTTTATCCACTTTTATATGTTTAGTTTATGGAACAAAAAGACTGTTATAACAGCAAGCCATTACAGACTTTCGTATATAGGAGATGTCTTCCTTAGAGGAAGATAAATACTACATCTCACCCCACAGAATCCTTTCATTCCCCTGGGTCCTTTCTCCTCCCAGGTGATCCTCCCGCAGAACACCATCACCAAGGTCAGGATCAGGAAGCATCTTTCTTTCCCTGGCCATCTGGGAGGGGACTTTAGTCATAGGTTTATTGAGGAATTTATAGGATTCATCACAACTCCCTGTTGGAGATGCCCTCCCTACTACTGGAACCCCCCTTGCTGTGGATTGGATACACTCTTCCCTGTGGCATGCCCACCCCAGGGAACCCCCCTTGCTGAATGGCGGCAACTTCGAGCTGTCCTGGGACAATGTTGTTAAGTACAGCCCCTTCCATGGATATTTTTGCTAGTTTCTTTAGCCCCAATTTTGCCTCTGCCTTAATTGCATTGTCTGCCATGTCCTTCTCTCTTTCCTGTTTTCTCTTCCAAAAGTGTACTATGGTGGTCTGTATTTTTGGCCATCCCATCGCCTCAATCCCAACCACCATTTCTAGAGATGTCTGCACATCTAAGGGTAGTCCTTGGACCAGCATGTGATGGGATTGGTGTGTTCACATCCCATGATTGTCGCGTCTCTAGTGTCCACATCTCCTGCATATGTTGCATGTATTCTGCCGGGTCTTCGTCTGGTTTCATTTTGCATGCCAAAATAGCCCCCATGTCTGAACTATGTCTGGGTACATAGTTCTTAATACTTTCCACACATGCGCAATGCATTTGTTAAAGTATGCACCATCGGTGGTCGAAATCGGGAGGAGAGGTTGGGAAAGGTGCCCCTCTACTTTTTCTTTTTAAGTTTTACTGTTCTTATACTTTTTTTTTTTTTTAAAAAGAGACTGTACCGGAATGGTTTAGTGTTAAAATAAAAGTTTGGGAAGAAGTTGAAACTTGCACTTCAGTGCACTGCACTGAGCATTCCCTTAAACAGCAGGTGTGTTTGTTTGGGGGTTCAGTGATTGCACGTGGGAGCCGGCATAGTGCTGGGGTTTGTAGTGAGCGGGGCCTGGCCAGAAGGGAACATAGTTCCACTACTTCTTTTCATACACCTAGACCACTGCACACTGGTGTGTATCTTACTACTCAATTTTACTCCATTATATCCTGCCTGCTCCCATATTTTGTCCGCCATTTTACCCAATATGGCTGCGAATAAGCTCCTTGTGTCACCAATCGCCAGGGTAACCCCTGCTGTCTCTTACTCAACAGTATATATCCATTTGCCTGATCTCCCTGCGAGGGATGGCAAGCTATACATTACATTATCTCTGTCCATACTCTGCCATGGTACATACTGTACTCCTCCCCTAAATTTCTGCAACTGGGACAAATGTGTTTGTGGTGCAGGGGCAGTCCCACCTTTTTCAGTACTAGGTACCACCATCCTACCTACCCTGTTTTGGAGGGTCTGGGATCAGTCCCTATTGTTCCCCCAATCAAGCTCCCTCTCTCTTTCTTTCATCCATCTTCTCCTCTCTTCCCTTTCCTTCTCTCTGTCTTTGTCCCATTCCTCATCATCCCATATTTCCACTCTTCCAGGCCTTGCTCCTCTGTCCTCATCAGTGTCCTCAGGGTCGGATTCAGACCCCACGGAGCTCTCCTCTTCCGGAGTCTCTTTATCTATTTTAAACATTATTTTCATGGACGTGCAGCCACCTGGTGTTCCCGCCATCCCTTGCTGCTCCTCCTTTTTCCAGACCTCCTTTTCTGTCACACAGATTCCTTTTTGTATTTTTTGATTGGCATTTCAAAATTTGCAACCCAAACATCAAACACCCTAACTCCGTCCCTCCCCAAAACCACCACCCCTCCCCCATCCCACCTTGTTTCCCCCCCATTCCCCTGCACATGGATACTTTGAGTTAACTTGAGACTAATAGATGCCTAAGATTCATAGCTTGTTAGGGGCTAAGGGTACATTATAGTCATCGTTCAGAAACTGTAGGACCATTTCCCAGTCTTTTGAAAATGTGGATGAGCGCCTTGGATGGCGTAGGTGACCCATTCTAGTGCAATGAGGTTAACCAGTCATGTGTGTGGGGTGGTTCCTTTGCCTTGCAGTATTGGGCTTTCTCTAGCTGGGCTGCCAAAAGCAAGACAGCGTATGCTTTCCGCACACTCTTCGGCCATCGTTTGTGTTCCGACGTAGCAATGCCCAGTAGGCAATGTTTCGGGCCCTTCCAGGCCTGAGTTCCGGTTATTTGCACCATGTGTCTGTTAATTGTCCCCCAAAAGTTGCTCAAATTAGGGCAATCCCACTATACATGTAGCCAATCCCCCTACTACCACATTCCCTCCATCACCTATCAGACCTTGCTACTTTCATTTTATGTAGCCTACGTGGGGTGTAGTGCCATTGTGTCATGACTTTGTACCAGGCTTCTCTTACCTGTAATGAGTGCATGAGTTTGGGTATATCTCTTCAAAGTAGTTCCTATTCCTCCTCTGATATGCTTTTTCCCTCTATCTGTTGCCATTTCTATACATTTCTAATGGAACCCGCTGGCTGGTCATTTATCAGAAGTCTGTATAGATTATAGATGAGAGCTAAGTCAACTCCCAACAGTTTAATTTCGCCCTGGGCCGTGCCAAATTGTGTTTTCTCCGTCACCTTGTCTACTTCTGACGGGGTGAGAGAGAAATGTAAGTCATGCAACTTTGCCAAATGACTCCAATTCATTCATGACTGCCAGTAGTAACCTCACTGTATTTACCACTGAGAGGAGCATATCATATGCATAAGCCATGATTTTATGTGTATCACCTCTGAACGGGATCGCTTGAATTGAGTCGTCCTGTATGATTTTTGTTAACAGAGGTTCTAAGTGTATGGCATACAGAAGAGGCCAGAGAGAACAGCCCTGTTTTGTGCCGCAGTGTAATGTGATCGGTGTAAACAATTGGTCATTAACAAGCAATCTGATCTTTGGGTCTTTATAGTTCACTTTAATTTTGTCAATAAAGTTAGGGACGAACCCCATTGCCTCCAATGTGAGTACCATGAAGGCCCATTCTACTGTATCAAATGCTTTTTCTGCATCTAGCGAGAGTAACACTGCCGGAAATATTTTCTTGGAGATTTTCTCCACCAGGTAACAGGCTCTTCGGATATTGTCATGGGTTTGACAATGTTTTATGAACCCTGACTGGTCGGATGAATGAGGGACAGAAAAATGTTCTCCATCCTATTGGTCAGGATTTACATGTATATTTTGGCATCTATGTTGATCAGGGCTATTGGGTGTTAAGACCCACAACTAGTCAGATCTTTATTGGGTTTTAGGAAGAGGATTATTTTTGCCTCTTCCATCACAGGAGATATGTGGCTGCTTTCCCCACGAGAGTTGAAGAGACTGGTCAGTCTGGGGGCCAGAATAGAGCTGAATGTTTTAAAGAATATGGCTTGATAGCTGTTTGGGCCTGGGGATTTATTCAAGGAAAGGATCCGTATAACCTGTGATACCTCTTCTGAAGTGATCTCTTGCTTTAGCATCTCGTGTTCCTGTGCTGCCAGCAGTAGGATTGCTCGCAAATATTCACCTTGCAATGTGGAATCTTGTATGTTCGACTGGTGAAGAGTGGAATAGAAATTCTTGAATTGTGTAATGATCTGGCGGACACCGTAACTAGCTCCCCTTTAGGGTCTTTAATTCCTTATATGAAGTGTGCTTCCCTTTTATGTCTCAGTTGTTTATCCAATAAACGATCCGCTTTATTCACGTAGTTTTTCTGTTATCCGTATAGAAGGCTATCCTCTGCTTTCTTTTTTTGAAAAAGATTTAATCTGTCCTTTATATTCCTAAATGCCTTTCTATTAATGGTGTAAGGAACGCATGGTGGCAATAGTAAGACAGACACAAGTGACTGTTAAGAAAGATTTCCATTTATGTGTCATTTTCCCTCCAGTTGTTTACCCCCCAACTTTTTTGCTGCTGTTTAACAGCATGGTCTGATTTTGCCAGGGGAGCCCAGCCTTCAGCTGCCCTCCCCTGGGCTTTCGCTCACTTTTTATGGGGAAACTGACATGCCCTTAAAACAGTCAGTACTCAGAGACTTTATTTCCCTTAGTCCTTTCCAAGGTTGCAACTTTTCTGTAACATGTAACAAGTGTACAATGTACCTTCCAGTACAGTACACGTGGGACTCTTAGTCATTTCCAAAGGCCCTAGATACTCTCAAAGGATTTTTTAGGAGATGTGTCACAGACAGGGCTGGGGGCAGCTTATCTTTTCATGTATTTTTAACCCTTTCCTGCGAGGTAAACCGTGATTACCGCATTTGGCACGAATAGGTGGCCTGCCTCCAAAATGGCCATGCCACAAGGTTCTTTGTCCTGTCCTTTGGCCATCTTGCCCCTTCACCTTCCCCAGGTCGAGCCGACCCGGGTCAGTCCTTATGTGGGCATGCATTTTCCCACAAAACGCCAAGCTTTTGGGCGCTTCTGCATGCCTTGTGTGTGTGTGCCTCCAGGATGTGGGCTGTGGTGTCTGTCCCCAATACACATCCTGGGTGCCAGAGAGTCTGGAGTGCTGTGAATGCCTGGGACCACTGTGGTCCGTGATTGGTCCACGTATGGTATGCCTGTATGGAGCAGATCTCCCATTGGGTCCTCTTCATTTTGGTGTGAAGGAGATTCTGGATAAGAGAAGCCCCCAAACACCCATACCAGGTCGATCTCTGGAGTTCTCACTGAACGAAGGATAGGATCCAAGTATCCTGAAGCTAAGGAGCCGAGTCGAGGAACCGCTGGTGACCCACTGGAAGGTTTGGCACCCTGAGCCCGCTGTCGTACTGTGGGACCCCTCTGCATCTCGTCCTCTTAGAAGGTCTGCGAAGATGCTTTGACCCATTGGACTAGTGGGACCAACTCTTCTGGGCACCTTCATCAAACCCTGCAAGTAAGCCTTCTCGGAAGTGTCCATGGGCCAACCAGTGGGCTGACCAGCTTACGCAGGACCTTTGCTCTGTCTCTACCGCTGTTTCAAGGAGGCCCTCGAAACTTGATATATCGCTAGCTCTGTGTTCAGGGCAGCCTCACACTGAATTTCGTACACTTGGCGTTCCCAGGTCTGAAGTGAGACGAGTGCGCCCGAACTGGAGCATACGTGGTTACCGTGTCACCCAGCCGTGGTGACGACCTCTGCAGGTGTGCTGGATCTGTGCCCCTCTTGGCCCTGAAGCCTGCTGTAGTGAAACTGGCCTGATCCATCCACCAGGAGCAGAGAAATTGCCCCTGTCCTGTTTGGGAATCATTGCTGTATCTTTGTTGCTGAAAGCTGCAGAGCCGCCAAATTGCTGCGCTTGAACCTGCAACCGAAGTGGACTCGACTGCCGAAGTTTGGTCTGGAGTGTGCCGGGGGTGGGTGAGTAATCGCAACTCTAGCCGGTGGTCCCTAGTGCCTCCATTCATTTTTACACATGAGTGGCTCCTGAGGGCCCCTCTCCTTTCCACTGCTAGTGCGAACTAGCGAACTATTCCTAACTCTTGGATTTGACTCTGCCCTCAAGTGGAGACCCTCCTCGAATAGTGCAAATCTATTCTTCATCGCCTCACCCACCTTCCTGAGTTGCTACATACCCTTGAAGAGACCCTGTTTTACCCATTTGAACTACTGCGTGCGCTTGCATTGCATGTACATTTGAGCATTAGGCCCCCCTCTTCTTAGGGATTGGACTGCCTCTTTGTTAGGAGTGTTTTGGATGAAGAAGGGACTAAAGACTATTTGCACTGCTTGTTTCCTTCCACTTTTAGGTTGTGGACCCATTTCGTGCATTAACCCTTTAGACCCCATTGATCTTGTATATATCTATTTTGTAAGAGGATTCAATTCAGCACTACAGCCAAGTTAACGCCTAGTCTAGAATACTGAATGAAAACCCTTATTGATATATCTTTAGGTCCAGTTCATGCGTTCTGGATGACTACCCTTGTATAACACCCCTCTCTTGGAATCCCCCTGACCCCACTGAGCCAAGAAGTAATTCTGTTTTGCAAGTTTAAAAGGTTTATTTGATAAATTAAAATATATATCACACTTTTTAATAAATTAATAATTGAATATCACACTTAATCTGATATGGTAAATATTAACAACGGAGAATCTGGCACTAGCACACTTCTTTAATCACTAATGAGTTGACATGAAATGGATAAGGTAGCACACTGGTAAATAGGAACAAAAGTATAATGTGGTAGAGGATGCTTTATGTAGGCTCAGGTGGATGCAATATTCAATGAATGCAGTACAGAAAATACGCAATATGATTCCAACCAAACAATGTAATCACTTTTCTCTGGCTACTCCCCTCCCCCCCTTGATGCAAGGCAAGGAAATGGAAGGAAAACACACAGTTCTCAGAAATGCAATCAACTGTAATTCAGTTCAATCCAGCAAGCTTAAACAGAAGTTTGAAAACACAGGCAAATGCTTTGATAGGTGCTAGCAATGAATGAGAAATATGCTGGAAACGCTCTTAATTCCCTTTTAGAGGTTCAGGATGAGTGGTATCTAGTTAATATTAGTCCAGGCTCACACTAGCAATGATGCAGGGATAGTTAGCAGGTTAAACGAATTTCTGGCAAATGAAATCAGGCAGCAGCAGTTTTTTTTTTACATGTGAAGAAATTGCAAATCGCGGCAAAATTCGCGGATGCGCCGAGCGCTATTACAAAGGAACCGCAAGGACTATCTCTACCGTTTTGGGGTCCTAGGAAAGCCTGGGATCTCAGCTTCCAAATGAAAGTTATTGCAAGTCTCTAGCCCAAACGGTTGCGGAGATATGAGTAATTTAGTAAAGGTCGTTTTTGGTTTTGTAAATTTTAAACGCACACTTTTTCAAAATGACAAATTTTACTAGAAATGACAGGTGACAGATAGGAGGCAGTTCTACTTAGGTTAAATAGATTGAATTAGATGAATTTAAACTAAGAGATGTGTTCTGAGTTTTGCTAAGTACTCACAAGAGATTTTGAACAGGAAAGCGACTTGGTCACGATCTTCAGTCTGGTCAGGTCTTTCCGGATTCTGCTCACAGCGCCTGGTCTGGTCTCGGCTAGGCACAGCACTGCTTTCTCTCTGGTCTGGTCTCTGCTAGGCACAGCACTGCTTTCTCTCTGGTCTGGTCTCTGCTAGGCACAGCACTGCTTTCTCTCTGGTCTGGTCTCTGCTAGGCACAGCACTGCTTTCTCTCTGGTCTGGTCTCTGCTCTGGATAGATTGAAGTCTCTAGTTTGGCTTTCTGGAGTTTGATGGAGGTAAGTATGGATTTTTCCGGCAGGGCTTCCAGCGGCAGATGAAATTGAATGTCTCTATGTGTCCTGACTCTCTGCTTTTATCTGTTTCTTGAGAATGGGTGTGTGTGTTGCATCACTAGACTTGCCCCTCTCATTCGTCATTGGTCAGGCTTCCATTCCTCCGCTTGATTGGCAAACTGAACTGTGAGTCAGATTGATGTCATTTTATGATCTCTTGAAACAACCTCCCTTATCATCTGTGCACCCAAATATATATATGATCAAAATCCATACTTCAGAGTTACACAGTTGTTTGAAATTACATATACATGGTGTGGCTGAATTTAGCCATGTCTATGTCCAAATCTGCTCATTCTCGGAGCTTGCATTCAAAGAGTGTACATAATTGACTTTTTAACTGCTTTTTCAATTTCCGACATGGACCCAACTTTACATACATGTGTGCAGGGGGTAGGGACATTAACTGATGAAGTTTCAGATTTTTAACATGCACACATTTAGAGTAATATCCACTTTTCCGCTAAAACCCCCCTGAACATACCACCGGTTCCTACCACGTCTTAAACTGTGGGCAGAAAAATCACAAGAATTATGGTATCATTTATAAAATTTTCACATGTCCGCACTATGAATTATCCCCCTTTTTATAAAACCATATCCTTGCTGCAGGGGTGTGTCTTTTCAGGTCACATGGTACAGAAACCAGTCTTTCCAGTTTCTGCCAAGCCAGCTTGCTTCTCACAGGCAGTGCCCCTCCCAGCTTCTCCAGGAGGAAGCCACTTTTTACGACGTCTGTAATAAAAACCTTTGCCTGAGTGGAGAGGGCTTTGTTCACTCTCTGGCAGAGCACAGGAAATTCAATTATCAGATAGATGGCATATCCTCAGTGTGGGCAGCAAAAGGAACATTGGCCTGGGAACATAGTTGTGACTCAAGTTTCACTCCTGATGGGATCCGTTGCTAGGCGAAATCAAGTTCCTTAAGCCAGACCTTCAGCTAACTTTTTGTTGCTTTTAAAATAACTTGTAATTTTACACATGCAGCTAGAATGCTGATTCTAAGTGCAAAACTATGACATTTCAACAGTTACAAAGGCATGTGACACCAAACATAGGTCACTCATTTAATTTAACATTTTCGATTTTGGTGGTTTTAAATCCAGTTGCAGTTAGGCTTAAGCTGCTGACTCCATAGCATTTTTGTTATAAGCATTGTTTTTGGGCTCTTCATTTCCCAGATTTTGTAGGCACACAAAACTCCATTCTGCCAAATGTCTGCTGGTGTTCAGTGAATATTTTGCACATGTTGCAAGGTTTGAAATAGGCATTTTGCTTGCCTTCAGAAAAACACACAGTGGGTTTTAAAACGCCGGCTTTTGGATAGTGGTGAGTACTGGTACTGCACCCATTTTTGGGATTTTCTTGGATTAATGCATTCTAAACAGGAATGGTTCTTACATGGTAGTAAATCCTTGCTTAACATTGTTTTGATGGGGCTCCTTACAGTAAGATGGTTATGTGGAACCCCACAAAAAGGGTTGAATCTTTAAAGTGGTCCAATGAGTCACGATTTCAGCAACTTTTTGACATCAGTAAAAGTGGATTTTGTTAACAAAGACCTTTCTTTACCCTGGTGGGTGGCAAGTTAGGTAACCATTTTGGTGTGCGCACAACTGCGCAGCTTTCCTGGATTTCGGCGCACATGTGGGTTTTCCGCCATCTTGAATTTCCTAAGCCCACAGCACCAAATGTTGTAGCAGGGTAGCTTAAACGTGGGTCAGGACACCCTACAAGCCCCCCCACGTGACTGCACTTTGAGTTTGGGTCGATGGGGAGTCGCGTGCCCAAGGGTTTTGACCCACGCACCGGTCTGTCCGCATAATCTTCTTCCTCTTCTGTAGATGGCACAGTTCAGCATCTTCTTCTCCATCCGGTCAGCTCGATCAGTTCTCCTCGCCGGTCCTGATGGGAAGATTGGGCGGTACCCCGGGCCCGTTGTGTCTTTGCTCCCGGTCTCCGGATCGTCCTTCTTGGTCATCCTTCATGGTTTCATCTCTCCTAGGATGATAAAGGAAGAGCGGCAATATCTACTCATAGACGATTTTTTTTTTCCACCACTGTTGAGATAGTGGGGCAGCATATGCATTTCATCGTAACGAAATATTACATTCTTATTTTGAAAAAAAAACAGCATCACTAGAGACAGTTTCATGTAAATCACAATATTTTAGAGACTAGATGTGGTAGGTTTTATGATTGGAACTGAATTAGTCTGATACAGTACCCGCTAGGATTCCAGAGGATTCCTCCAGTTGTTGCAGAGTGTGCCTGGGATGGCAACATTTCAACTGGTTTATGTGGACCCACTTGTCTTCCCCCTCTGCCGAACCACCTTTGGGGATGCGGATCTTGTAGGCCACAGGGGAGATCTTATCGACGATCTCAAAGGGTCCCTTCCATGTAGGCAAAAATTTGCGCTGCTTGGCCTGGTTCCTTTGGAAGTTGTATAGATAGACCCGGTCTCCCACCTGATATTCCTTCCTGGAAGTTTTCAGGTCATAATGGGTCTTCATGCTATCAGTCGATCTTTCTAGATTCCGCTGAGCATAAGCAAAAGCATGTTGGAGGTGTTTCCTTAAATTCTCTACATACTCATGAGTAGTGGAGGCATTTATCAGTGTCTGCTCTTGGGTCCTGTAGAGCAAATGCTGCGGAAGCACCATCTTGCGCCCAGTCATCAACTCAAATGGTGACATTTTGGTTGCAGATGAAGGGGTAGATCTGATGGCCATTAGGACCAGAGGTAATCGGATATCCCAACTTGGCCCAGAATCTGCCACAAACTTCTTTAATATGCTCACAATTGTCCGGTTATATCTCTCTACTGCCCCAGAAGAAGCTGGTCTATAAGCAATATGCAGCTTTCTCTTGACCCCCAGTATCTCCCACATCTTTGTCATTACTTCACTGGTGAAGTGGCTACCTCTGTCTGACTCAATCCTTTGAGGTAGACCAAAACAGGAAAAGATGTGGTTAATCATCAAGGCCGCTGCAGTTTCTGCCTTGCAATTTGGGGCTGGGAGACATTCCACCCACTTGGTAAACAAGCATGTCACGGTCAACATGTACTTATTCCCCCTAGCCGAGCGAATCACAGGGCCTACAAAGTCGATTTGTAAATCTGACCATGGCAGTGTCATTCCCCTCTTTTGTAAAGGCGCCCGGTGTGTGAGGGATGATGGCTGAAATTGTGCACACACAAGGCAACCCTTCAGGTACTGGTCGAGGTCCTGCCCCATGTGTGGCCAGTATGCAACCTCTCTTAAGATTTCCAATGTTGTGTGAAACCCCCTATGACCGGCAGTGGCCGCATCATGGGCGTGACTTAACATCAGGCTTCGGAATGAGGTAGGAACCACCCACTGATCGTGGCCAGCTTTGGATTTCCTTACCAACAAACCGTCTTGGATCCGGAACATTTTGGGACATTTCATCAACACTCTTAGGTCCTCTTTCCCAATGTAATCGGTATCCGTCAGGGGAAAGTTCTCAGGGTCCTCAAGGTGCTGGTAAAATTTACCAATTATTGGATCCCCCTTCTGAGCAGTAATCAAATCAGCATCAGGGGTCTCCTTACTCCATTGTGCAATTGAGAGGTCGTTGTGAGCATTTGTCTGGGACCTAGTGATGGCAGTGACCTGGATTTCCCCCAACAGGGACTCAATCTCAATTAGATCCCCTTGGATGGCCCCGGTTTTGGCCAGCTGATCAGCTAAGTCATTTCCAGTTTTGTCTGGTCCCTCTACTTTGGAATGACCCTTGATCTTCTTCCAATAGATGGTCATCCCATTCGAGGTGACCAGATCATCAATGTTTTGGATCAACTTCCCATGTTTCAAGGGTTTGTTGTTAGCACATACCATGCCTCTGGTCTTCCAATTAACCAGGTGCTCCACGAACCCGTTCCGTACATAATCCGAATCTGTGATTATGACCAGTTCGTGGAGTTGATGCTGGACAGCAGTGAGGATGGCCTGATGCACAGCCATCAATTCTGCCACCTGACTACTTCGGGGACCAATTTTGTATCCAGCGGAGGGTTCTGGGGACTCATTCACCCATGCATTCCCTACGCCGGCCACCAGTTCTTTCTCCCCGTTGTTGTCGACATGGTAAGAGCATCCATCCACATACACAGTGGGCATTCCCTCACACTTGTCTTCTTCAAAGACTTTGTGGGGGGAATTAAGGTATGCCTCCATGTTGTCCTTTATTTTTAGACTTTCGTCCTCGAGACAGTTTTCTCTGGCACAATCATGCAAGTCAGCCAGACCTTGCGCGAGGGGACTCTTCTTGTTTTGGCCATATCTGACCTCCACAGGAAAGCCTTGCATTGACAGAATCCAGGAAGTAATTCGGGAATTACTCACATTTCCGGCCCGGATTCTGTCACTTTGGAGATATTGCAGAGGCTGGTGTGGAGTCTCCACTATGATGTGTTCCCCCTGGATAAACGGGCGGTAATTCTTCAATGCCCACACCGTTGCCAGGAGTGCCTTCTCACAATCGTTGAATTTTTCCTCCACAGAGGATAAAGTTTTGCTCGCATAGGAGATTACTTTATTGACCTTGTCATGCTTTTGATATAATACTGCCGTCAAGCACGTATTAGAGAACCCCGTCTCCAGGAAGAACTCCTTGTTTCTGACAGGGTAAGCTAGGCAAGGCGCTTGTGAGATGCTTCTTTTGAGTTGTTTTACTGCCTCGGCTTGTTCTGGACCCCATTCCCACTTGACCCCCCCCTTCAGGAGATGAATCAGGGGTCTGGTGATCTCTGCGTAGCCCTCAATGAACTTTCTGCTGTAATTAGTCAGTCCAAGGAGGCTCCTTAGTTCCCGCAGAGTTGTGGGGTCTTTCAGTTTCTGAAGTGCTTCCACTTTCTTTTCCTGGGGACAGAGACCCTGAGGAGTAATCTCATGCCCCAGGAAATTAACACAGGTTCTACACCACTGTGCTTTCTGAAAGGAAAGTTTTGCTCCGGCGGCCCTCAACTGCGTCAGAACATAACGGATCTCCGCTATGTGTTCCTCGACAGATGAACTTTTGATGAGGACATCATCTACATAAGCCAGGTTACCCCTCGCACCCAGGTCGGGCATGGCCTTATGTAGGAAAATGTTGAATTCATTGCCGGAGTTGAGGTATCCGAAGGGAGTCCGGGTCCAGGTGTACTGCTGGCCCCCAAAGGTAAAAGCCAGCTTGTATTGGTCCTCCCTACTGACAGGCACAGTCCAGTATCCATTGGTCAGGTCTATTGCAGTGAATACCTGTGACCCCTGGATCTGGGCCAGCCCTTGGTCAATGTAGGGCAGAGGCCATCGGGAAGTATGGACCCGTTTGTTGAGCTCCCTGAGGTCGGCGCAGAGTCTCCACTGGCCGTTTGGCTTCAATATTCCCAGCACCGGATTATTGAAGGTGCTGTGGACTGGACGGATTATTCCCCGGGACTCAAGGTTCTTAATTATTTCAGTAAGGGACTCCATTGATGCGAGAGGCAAGCGATATTGCTTCACAAACACAGGAGTCATGCCAGGGTCCGTGGGGATTGTTGTTGTGTGGATGTCAGTGCGACCACAGTCATATGAGTCTACCGCAAAGAGATCTTGGAAATCCAAGAAAACTTGTTTCAACTTTTGCTTTTGTTCCAGAGTCACACAGGCATCAGCTAGGTTGACTCTCTCTTCCACCATCTGCCTGAAGCCTGGAAAGACTTCTGGTTTGGCTATCTCCGCGGCCTCCTCCAGCTGGGTGGAGAAGTCCCTGGTCAGAGTGCTGATTTGGACCGGAGGCTTCAGGTGGGAAAGGCAGCCCTCATGTACCTGGAAGATCACCTCATCCCTCCTGAAGTCACACGTCACATCTTCCTTACCATAGGGGCAGGAAGTGTACACCAGGAAGTTCCCCCCATGCCGGGTGAAAATCCTGTCTGGTGTTGTATTGTCATCACTGTCACTGTCGACGCAGTCCTTGGGGATTGGCCCTAACAGTTCATTTACAAGATCAATGGAGAAATGTCGGTCATCAACCGCCATTCCAATAATGGTGCCTGCGGCTAGAGTAATACTCTTTAAGTCGCTGTTATCCACCTCTATTAGAATGGTGTCATGTTCTATGTTGACTAATGGAGTTGGGTTTACCCCTAACCCTTGCAGTTGGAGAGAAGCATTTAGATGTATGTAAGCATCAGGGTTTTGCAAATATTGTCCTCTTTTAACTTTCACTTCCAGGGAGAATTGTCGGGTCCTTTCTGGGATGGTGACTTCCTCTTTAACCTGAATTTCAACTGCATAAGGTAGCAATTGAGCTGACCTAAATGCTTTTTCTGGATCAACAAAGCCCATGGGATTATCCGCTAATCGGGACCAAGCTTTGAAGTTTATTAGGTCCAAACTAATGGCAAAGCGATTGAGAATGTCACTGCCTAAGTAAAAGGCGGCAGGGACGTCTCGCACGACCCAACAATTGTGGACGATGCTCTTGTTGCCAATGGAGATTTTGAGCGTACACCTGCTTGGCAGGGGATGTTTGGAATTGGGTGCTTCCAGGTCCATTTCCCATTTGTCTATCAGTTTGAAGGTGGGAATGGCTGGATCTTTTGGGAGTTGGCGGAACATGGCTTCGCTGATGAAGCTCTTACCGTTGTTCACACACACTCGAGCGAGAACAGAGTCCTTCCCATCATTTAACTGAACAGGGATGAACAACTGCTCTCCAATTTGCTGAATATCAGCCAGGCTCTGAGCTGATTTCACATCTTTCTGGACTATAGGAGTGGGAGTTTCAGGTTGTGGATTGGTATAGAATTTCAGAGTGTTTCCTTCCAGCGTGGAATACCACCTTAAACTGGAAGGAAGGTTGATTTTCAGAAATAGAGAGGACCCCCCATCACCAGTCTGTTGTCCTACTGCTATGACTGTCACGTCTGGAATTTGGTTGTTCTGGAAGTGAAATTCTACTTGGTCAGATTTTTGTTCAACCATGTGGCATGTGCCGTTTAAACTAACATGGTTGACACTCTGTTTTAATTTTATTGGTCGGCTAGTCTGGGTCCAGAGGACCTTGTTTACACAATCTATTAGGGGTGACAACCTTCTCAGGAGGTCATTCCCTAGTAAACAAGGGGTGCCCTCTGGGGTCACAACTATGACCGGGTGTTTCAACTTATGTCGCCCAATTTTAATGTCCAAGTCTGCAGTCCCCTCGACAGGAATTTCCTTCCCGTCAAAGTTCTGGAGTTGCCCAGGAAGAGAGGTGAGAGGAATTTGGTAATTCTCTCCCCTTCCTGCATTCAGTTCGTCAAAGGCCCTTCTGGACAGAAGGGTAGCTTGAGATCCCGTGTCCACCAGTGCCGAGATTGTACCCTGCCCCTGTACTTGTACCGGGGCATAATATCTTCCCTCCTTCTCCTCCAGGGGGCACAGATAATGTACATTTTTGGACAACTGGTGGGCAAATTTTCTGGTTTTGGACATCGATAGCGAAGAGATTTGGGCAGAATTCTGTGGAGAGCCTTGGGAATCTGAAAGAAAAAGTTGGCAACTGGAGATCAGAGCCATTGTGGGTTCCCCTGGCTCCGTTTCTGGGCCGCCCCCCCCTTTTTGGAGGCAGTCGCCAGGATGGGTTTGAACCAGGGGATTTTCTTGCTGTTGGTTCTGGGATGAGATGGTGGGCGGCGGTAGCTCAGTCTCCACATCTCCCCAGTCTGGATTTGCATCCCTAGGGACCCATTTTTCTTTGGGAGGAGTTCCCCCCTCTCTGAAGGAGAAGATCCTTTTCCCAGGATCCTCTGAGGATCCCTCTCCCTCAAATTGGAAGATCTGTACCTCCTCCTCAAACTGAGTCTGTTTGGGTCTTTTGTTTCTCCTACCCCCCCTCTGCTCCTTAGGAGGCAGACTTTCAGGGGCAAGAGATTTTGTTTCCGGTTCCTGGGTTTCCAGGGGCTGTTTACAAGTGAGGAAGGAAGCTTCCTCCAAGGCTTTACACCCCCCTTCCCTTTGTGCCTCCTCCCTGGGAACCGGTGAGTTATCGGGGTGCTGCCCCCGTCATTGTTCTGGAGCACCAGGTCCAGAGTTGGGTGCGTTCTGCGCCGGCATGCTGATCTGAGGGTTCTGCTGTGCCCTCAGTATATGACCCATATCCCGCGCCATGTTTTGAACCTGGCGCTCTAACTGGGAAACCCGCTCAGGCTGATACGGGGCCCTGTTTTCTCCCCTGGGCTGATCCCGGGAAGGGTAGCTGTCCCTCCTCTGGTAGTACCCCTGGTTGGGAAGATTTTGGTACCCCTCCACCCTTGGCCTCCCCTCTCCCGGATTCAGTGGTCTGGGCTCAGGGAATTGAGGAAAGAAGGATGGATGATTTTGGGGTTGGAAGTCGGGTGGATATCTGGGGAAAAAGTTCTGCCCAGGGTTTGGTAAATTTCTGCCCTCCTGTGGGAAGTTTGGAGGGAAGTTCCCTGGGTTAGGTGCTTGGCTGGATCCCCCCCCTTGGGCTAGAGGAGTCCACACATAACCCAGGATGGGTCTGTTACCTTTGTAGCGAGGACTTACATAGTCAGGAGAGCGAGGGACCCCATTTGTGGGGCTGCCTCCCTGGCTCCCTGTCTGCGACTGGCCCGAGGACCTTCTGGGCCTAGCATTATTAGGTGCAGGTAGGTTTTTAGGCCCCCCCATCTCCAAATCCAAAACGGGGGTGACCTTTACCTCTGCCACCTTGGCAGCAGCAGGGGTGCTGTTGGCTTTGGGGTTTTTCTGGGCATTGCTTTTATTTTCTATGGGCTTCTGCACCTCATAGATGCGGGTAGCCTGTTCAATGACCCAGTCTAAAGATCTTTTCTCGTGAAAATCCCTCACGAGCTGGGTCATGATATATTTGGGCAAGGCATGGAAAAACGTGTTTATAAATTCACGGCTATCCGTGCGCACCCTTCTTGTGGTCTGTGCAAAAGCCCGCTTTAACTCCTGCACAAATTCTTGTGGGGCCTGATCCTCCCCACATTGCAAATTGTAGGCTGCCTTGCGAGCCTCTTGAGGATTTCTGTGAACAGAAAAATGTTTCAGGATGGCCGCCTTATAGGTGGACCATCTTAAATGATTTTGGTCCTCCAGCCCCGCAAAGAAACTGGAGTATTCCGGGGAGAAGGTCCACTTTACATATTGAATGCAGCTTTGGCTGTCCTTCAAATGGAAAGTCTCCATCATTTGTTCAAACAACTCTAAGTGCTCCCAAACAGAATACTTAGCGTTCTTATGGTAAGGCGTGATGACGCTCCTGATCGCCTTAATCTGCTTTAAGGGGTCCTTGAGCAAGGCCCTTTTTGCCTTATTGGCCTTTTTGGTTCGGGTAACCCTTGTCCATTCTTCGTCGGACTCAGAGGCACTGCTCCCAGAGGTTCCCGTCTGTTCTTCCAGGTTTTCCCGGATTCTGCGAGCCTGGGAATGGCTGGCAGAATGTGGGGACCTGGTCTCCTGTGTCCTGCGCAGTTCAGAGGAGTCTTCAGATTCCTCCTTGCTGTCAGGATTTGATGGGTACCCCCTCCACTGACCTAACTGGGCAGAGGTTTTCAGGATGCCCTTAATGGGCCTACTCTCCTGGGGTTCCCCACTGAACTGTATTGTACTTGGGTGCCCATACCCGGATGCCCACCCCTCCATTCCTGGATGGTACTGGCCTATGAGCCCCATGCTTCTGGCTGGATAGTAATCTGCCATCCCTGTGGCCCTGTGCTCATGTGCGCCAGGGGACATGGGGGTGGCAGAGTCCAGGGACTGAGAGGTATGAGGGCCTCTGGTACTAGGGCTCCTGAGGTTATGCTCCGGAGTTTCCATTTCCCAGCGAACCTCATCTCTATCCGCCCCTGCTCCCTGTTGCAATGCAAGAGCCTGCATTTGTGCCTTCAGTTCCTCAGTTAAGGCCTTACTCGACTCTATCAGTCTCTCCTGCATCGCTACCTGCTGTTGGAGCCTATCATTGTGTTGACAGAGGGCCTCATTTTCCCTCTGTGCTTCCTGGTTGGTCCTGGAGAACTGGGCCAGTCTTTGCTGCAGGAGGGTTACCTCCTGAGCTGTGTCCCTATTGGCCTGCTCCTTTCTTGCTAGAGCATCCTCCACCCTTCTGGTGTGCTCTACCAAGTTCTGGTTTTCTTTTTGGAGATCACCCAGCCCCTGGAGGGCCAGGTGATTTTCTTCAATTTCCTTTTTTAAGTGGCAGACTTCCTGGCCTATGGCGTCTCTTTCCTGACTAAGAGCCTGCATCTGCGCCGCCAGGTCGTCCCTTTGCCTTTGGAAGGCGCCGGCTTTCTGGCGCTCCTGATCAAACTCTGCCTGGGTATCCAGGTCTTTCAAAATTAGTTTGTTGCTCTCCTCTTTCTCTCTGTCTAGTTGGATTTGCAGGGTGGCTACCTGCTCTGTACATGCCCTGTTGAAATTGATCTGTTGCTCCAGCTTTTTCTGGCTCTGCCGTAGGGAGTTCAAACTGTCTTGGTGCTCCTTCTGCAAGGCCAGAAATCTAGTATCCTGTTCTACCTTTTCCTTTTGCAGCACATCCATATCCTCCTTTATTTTAGTGATGTACAGTCTGCTGTCATTATCTGACTCCTGGCTCCTCTGCAGCCTCTGCTCAGAAGAGACCAGGTCAGATTGGACCTTCTCTAACACCATCTGTTGCCTATTTGCCAGATTTTGGCTTTCAGCACATCTATCCTGCATGTCTCCCATATATAGGTACAGGTATGCTGCTATCCTGGCAATCTTATTGTGTTCCTCTTTGGCTTTAGGAGCCATATATAGTTCACTCAGGGCCACATGTAAGGGACCCTGATCTCTATATATATCTGACCCTGTTTCAGTGACCTGTTGTGTGATGGCCTGCAACCACACATCCTGGCCCTGTTCGGTCCATTCACCTCTCACAAATAGCTTATGCAAGAGGTGCTCTCTGGCTATTTTCATGTCTACTAAGGTCGTCATTCTAGAGATTGGTCTCTGTCCTGACTTACAGAAGTTTGTATTTTATTTTTGCAGAACAGAACTTTTCTTGGAGTGTCCCTTTTGAGGAATGCTTCACAGCGTAATGCAGCGTGGTGATCCGACCGGGTGTATGTATCCCGTCAGTTAGCACACTGTATTAAGCTGCACAACTGGTAAATCTAACCCAACATCCCGGACGAGCCCCCAATTTGTAAGAGGATTCAATTCAGCACTACAGCCAAGTTAACGCCTAGTCTAGAATACTGAATGAAAACCCTTATTGATATATCTTTAGGTCCAGTTCATGCGTTCTGGATGACTACCCTTGTATAACACCCCTCTCTTGGAATCCCCCTGACCCCACTGAGCCAAGAAGTAATTCTGTTTTGCAAGTTTAAAAGGTTTATTTGATAAATTAAAATATATATCACACTTTTTAATAAATTAATAATTGAATATCACACTTAATCTGATATGGTAAATATTAACAACGGAGAATCTGGCACTAGCACACTTCTTTAATCACTAATGAGTTGACATGAAATGGATAAGGTAGCACACTGGTAAATAGGAACAAAAGTATAATGTGGTAGAGGATGCTTTATGTAGGCTCAGGTGGATGCAATATTCAATGAATGCAGTACAGAAAATACGCAATATGATTCCAACCAAACAATGTAATCACTTTTCTCTGGCTACTCCCCTCCCCCCCTTGATGCAAGGCAAGGAAATGGAAGGAAAACACACAGTTCTCAGAAATGCAATCAACTGTAATTCAGTTCAATCCAGCAAGCTTAAACAGAAGTTTGAAAACACAGGCAAATGCTTTGATAGGTGCTAGCAATGAATGAGAAATATGCTGGAAACGCTCTTAATTCCCTTTTAGAGGTTCAGGATGAGTGGTATCTAGTTAATATTAGTCCAGGCTCACACTAGCAATGATGCAGGGATAGTTAGCAGGTTAAACGAATTTCTGGCAAATGAAATCAGGCAGCAGCAGTTTTTTTTTTACATGTGAAGAAATTGCAAATCGCGGCAAAATTCGCGGATGCGCCGAGCGCTATTACAAAGGAACCGCAAGGACTATCTCTACCGTTTTGGGGTCCTAGGAAAGCCTGGGATCTCAGCTTCCAAATGAAAGTTATTGCAAGTCTCTAGCCCAAACGGTTGCGGAGATATGAGTAATTTAGTAAAGGTCGTTTTTGGTTTTGTAAATTTTAAACGCACACTTTTTCAAAATGACAAATTTTACTAGAAATGACAGGTGACAGATAGGAGGCAGTTCTACTTAGGTTAAATAGATTGAATTAGATGAATTTAAACTAAGAGATGTGTTCTGAGTTTTGCTAAGTACTCACAAGAGATTTTGAACAGGAAAGCGACTTGGTCACGATCTTCAGTCTGGTCAGGTCTTTCCGGATTCTGCTCACAGCGCCTGGTCTGGTCTCGGCTAGGCACAGCACTGCTTTCTCTCTGGTCTGGTCTCTGCTAGGCACAGCACTGCTTTCTCTCTGGTCTGGTCTCTGCTAGGCACAGCACTGCTTTCTCTCTGGTCTGGTCTCTGCTAGGCACAGCACTGCTTTCTCTCTGGTCTGGTCTCTGCTCTGGATAGATTGAAGTCTCTAGTTTGGCTTTCTGGAGTTTGATGGAGGTAAGTATGGATTTTTCCGGCAGGGCTTCCAGCGGCAGATGAAATTGAATGTCTCTATGTGTCCTGACTCTCTGCTTTTATCTGTTTCTTGAGAATGGGTGTGTGTGTTGCATCACTAGACTTGCCCCTCTCATTCGTCATTGGTCAGGCTTCCATTCCTCCGCTTGATTGGCAAACTGAACTGTGAGTCAGATTGATGTCATTTTATGATCTCTTGAAACAACCTCCCTTATCATCTGTGCACCCAAATATATATATGATCAAAATCCATACTTCAGAGTTACACAGTTGTTTGAAATTACATATACATGGTGTGGCTGAATTTAGCCATGTCTATGTCCAAATCTGCTCATTCTCGGAGCTTGCATTCAAAGAGTGTACATAATTGACTTTTTAACTGCTTTTTCAATTTCCGACATGGACCCAACTTTACATACATGTGTGCAGGGGGTAGGGACATTAACTGATGAAGTTTCAGATTTTTAACATGCACACATTTAGAGTAATATCCACTTTTCCGCTAAAACCCCCCTGAACATACCACCGGTTCCTACCACGTCTTAAACTGTGGGCAGAAAAATCACAAGAATTATGGTATCATTTATAAAATTTTCACATGTCCGCACTATGAATTATCCCCCTTTTTATAAAACCATATCCTTGCTGCAGGGGTGTGTCTTTTCAGGTCACATGGTACAGAAACCAGTCTTTCCAGTTTCTGCCAAGCCAGCTTGCTTCTCACAGGCAGTGCCCCTCCCAGCTTCTCCAGGAGGAAGCCACTTTTTACGACGTCTGTAATAAAAACCTTTGCCTGAGTGGAGAGGGCTTTGTTCACTCTCTGGCAGAGCACAGGAAATTCAATTATCAGATAGATGGCATATCCTCAGTGTGGGCAGCAAAAGGAACATTGGCCTGGGAACATAGTTGTGACTCAAGTTTCACTCCTTATGGGATCCGTTGCTAGGCGAAATCAAGTTCCTTAAGCCAGACCTTCAGCTAACTTTTTGCTGCTTTTAAAATAACTTGTAATTTTACACATGCAGCTAGAATGCTGATTCTAAGTGCAAAACTATGACATTTCAACAGTTACAAAGGCATGTGACACCAAACATAGGTCACTCATTTAATTTAACATTTTCGATTTTGGTGGTTTTAAATCCAGTTGCAGTTAGGCTTAAGCTGCTGACTCCATAGCATTTTTGTTATAAGCATTGTTTTTGGGCTCTTCATTTCCCAGATTTTGTAGGCACACAAAACTCCATTCTGCCAAATGTCTGCTGGTGTTCAGTGAATATTTTGCACATGTTGCAAGGTTTGAAATAGGCATTTTGCTTGCCTTCAGAAAAACACACAGTGGGTTTTAAAACGCCGGCTTTTGGATAGTGGTGAGTACTGGTACTGCACCCATTTTTGGGATTTTCTTGGATTAATGCATTCTAAACAGGAATGGTTCTTACATGGTAGTAAATCCTTGCTTAACATTGTTTTGATGGGGCTCCTTACAGTAAGATGGTTATGTGGAACCCCACAAAAAGGGTTGAATCTTTAAAGTGGTCCAATGAGTCACGATTTCAGCAACTTTTTGACATCAGTAAAAGTGGATTTTGTTAACAAAGACCTTTCTTTACCCTGGTGGGTGGCAAGTTAGGTAACCATTTTGGTGTGCGCACAACTGCGCAGCTTTCCTGGATTTCGGCGCACATGTGGGTTTTCCGCCATCTTGAATTTCCTAAGCCCACAGCACCAAATGTTGTAGCAGGGTAGCTTAAACGTGGGTCAGGACACCCTACAATTTAGATAGGATTGTGTTGGCTTAATAAGTATTACTGTGATTTGATTTGTGTGTTGAAACTCAAAGTCCTTGAAATAAATGTATATGTATTTTAATATATCTACACCTGGCTGGGAGTGATTTGTAAGTGTCCTTTACTCTGTGTGCTCATTGAGGTTTTTCAGTCACCCTCACCCCTCCTGAGACCTAGTCTTGACCGCCACCATGCTACCTTGATTGGTCTGGCCTGTCCAGAAGGTTACCATGTTCCAAAAAACTAGGCTGGCCTTCTAAACCTCTGCCCAACAGGTCAGAGTTCAGAAATCCATCTTAACAGTGAACACAGTTCAAGGCTGCTTATTAAATTTCGCAAGGGTATGATAAATGCCTATCTAAACCTAAATCTACAGATGGGAGCAAACTATGACCATCAAATAATAATAATGCAGTCTTAGTGGAGTCTTGTCAAATACAAAAGACCTGTACTAAGAAACCTATTGCCAATCTTTACCACTAATTTAAAAATAATGTGGGGTAATGTTCATGTAAAAGAAAGAAGTGTTCACAAAATGATATGTCAGGATGCTTGACCACCTTTCCACATGTTTTCAGCATGGGCAAGGAGGGTTACTTGAGCAAAGCACACACTCTGGCTTCTGCGGCACAAGGATACAGTTCAGGACCTTCTGTGTTCAAGCCTCTTTACTTCTTGCAAGTCTCTTGAATCAGAGGATCTGCTGCATAAAACAATAAGGAAACGTTTTTTCCCCTTCAGTATTTCGCATGTACACACTTTGGGGGTTCACTTTGGATCCCCCTCAGCCGGGCTTAGATCCCTTCAAAGCAAAAGTTTAACTCAAAAGTTCCAGGTTGGATCCCCCTCTGTCGGGCTCCGATCCTTTCAAAGCAAAAGTTTAACACAAAGGTTCCAGGTTGGATCCCCCTCTGCCGGGCTCAGATCCCACTCAGTTAATCTTCCTCAGCCAGGCTTGGAACAATGGCAATGTACTTAAGTTTAGGGTTTAGCTTGACCCGCTGCATGACCACTTCAATCTCAACCTTCCTTTTCTTACACTCAGCATCAGTTAGATACCAAACAGAGACTTTTGAATGAGTGCCCACATGGGGCTGGACCACTATGTGTATGGTATCTTGGTTTGACCTCCTAACATCCAATTCCTCTTGTTAGTTTCCAATTATATTCGCGTTGCTCATCGCCAACGCCTCACACACTGTTCTCTTTATACAAAGTTGGTATCAGTCTCTCTGACTCACCGGCTGTGCTGTCTTTTTTTACGCTGTTTTGTTGTAGGAGCCAAGGACAGTACCACAGCAGCAATCGCTCCTCCCCACCTGGGTTATCGACACAGGAGAGCCCCAGGTACCTCTGACACACTGCACAGGTTTGCTCAGCTTTCGTTCCTGGTCTTCGGTTTCTTACATTACAATGTTCACAAAAGTAACAGTCTTTAAAGTCCAAGGGTACTTCCCTCCTTGTGACCGTCTCTGGTCTCTCCATCTTTATCCTTGTATTAAACTGCCATCTTGGAACTGCTGTCTCCTCGTGTGTTTTGCCTTACTCAGAGTGTGCCTGCGTGCTCCACCTTTTATCCATGTGGGAAGTGTGATGGAAGTCAGGTGTGTGTAATGATCTGTAATTGCCTGACCATGGTGTTGGGACATGTCAGGTATACAGCTCTGGTGTTAGTCCATTGGTGCTCATGGTGGGCTGTCCATGAGAAAGTGTTTGTGTTGGGAAGTGGGCGGGGGGGGTTGAATTCCCAGGTATCCTATCTGGTAGTATGGGGAAAAGGTGTCATAAGGAAGGGAATGCCGCGTTTCTCCCTTCAGTGTCCCACTTCCACTCCCCGAAGACCCCTCCTCCAGGTGATCCCCCCGCACTGGTCCACCGCCAGGAACTGGACCCAAAGGCGATGGCCATGGCCTGGCCACCTGGATTACAGATCCCCGGGGACCAGCGGGTGAGACACTTTCAGGTTTCTCACAGTGGTCCCCGTGTCTGTTTCAATTTTGTTCATAATGAGTTTCAGATGAGAATCTGAACTAGAGTTTCTCTAGTTCAGATTCCATTGTACTCATTTGTTGTTCTCTGATCGCACTTTCCACTATTAGCTCCCCTCGAAAGGTTGCCTTAAAGGCATAACACACTGTTTTCTGCCACTTCCACTTTTGCATTGTTGTCAAAGAACTCCATAATTTTCCCTTTCAATGTATTCCTAATGATGGGATCGTTGAAGAGCTCTGTGGGACATGACCAGGACCAGATCCTCCGATTTGTTTGTGAAAGAGTACGTTCTGCCATTATCAGAGCATGGTCAGATAGTGCTATTGGGTGTGTCTCGACATTTCTAATGTGACCTAGTAGCGCTTGGAAGACCAGATGTAATCAATTAGTGAAAATGTTCAATGAACATGTGAAGAATAGGTAAATCCTTTCTCCCTCCCCTTTAGGTATAGCCATAAATCTTTCAGCGCCAGTAGTTCAAATTTGAATGTGAGGGTTCGTGATGGGGAGGGCCTGACCATATTGCGTGCTAAAGCTTCTGTCCAGCCGGGGATCCCAAGCAAGGTTGAAGTCACCCAGAACTAAACATTCTCCCACCGAGAATACCTCTAGATTGGTCAGCGTCGCTTTCAGGAAACCCTCCTGACCTCTGTTGGGTGCATAAATCGTTGCCACTGTAAGTGTTGTTGACCCTATTTCGACTGTGAGAAATAGATATCTCCCTCCTTTGTCTACTCCCGTGCTAGTGATATTGGCTTGGTCCCCTGCCTTAATCGCTATTAGTACACGCGCCACTTTCCCTTGTGCATTTGCCTATATCATTTGTGGATAGTGTCTAATAAGGAGATTGTGTTTGTATACTAGAGAAAAAGAAAAAAGCACACAAACAAATTTCTGTCCGAAATTCTTCTCTCTAGTATACAATAAACACTGTAATCCATTGCCATTTATAACTATCCACAGTCTCCACATTCCCCTGTCTAGCCCATGCCTTATTAGAAAACCCAGATTGCACATGCACACCATCACACAAAACAGCCCTTCTATTTGTTTTACTGTTATGCTTGGAACACTCCCTCATTGCCTGCTTTAAACCATTCACACACATATCCTCCAATCACTTAAAAAACACTACATATAACTTATCAACATATTAAACATCTACCCACCAACTGCCACTTAACAATGTTCTACAAATCATTTGCATCTACACTTTCCAAACTTATACCAACACTATGTACATAGTGCTCCTATAAATGTACATATGCATTGAACAGCGACAGAAGTGTATAAATAAAAGAGGCAGTACGGATGGACAAGTGCTGATGGGAGCCCAGGAGGCATGTGTTAAGGGATGCCAAAGTGGAAGGCCACTAGCTAACTGTTGGGGCAAAGAAGTCCAAAGGGCGGGGTACATCTTAACCGTAGCGTCCCTTTAACAAAGATTTTTTCTGTCAATTGAATACGTTTTCATAAGTGAAAATATTTCATAATTTTACATCACTGTATATAATGTATTAATAATTCCTCTTCTAACATGTATGAAACAACTATAAATCTCCTTTAACAAATATGTTTTGCAATGCATACTTATGTAAGTTGTTATCAGCAGCACATACCCCAATAGGCAAATCAGAGTAGACATTTGTCCTTGCTGAATGCCAGGCCCTCTACCCACGGCAGAAAAGTTATATCACTTTTTTTTGTACTTAGGTTTCGACATTTTCAAAAAAGTAAAACACAGGACAGATTTCCGAAAGCATGCTTTCAGGTCCTTGCTGATGCACCTCGCACAACTTTGTTGCAATCCCGTCCAGCACTCTAGGCTGCAGCCGCCAGCAGAATTATTTTCCCATTTAAACCTACAGCTTCGGCCATGCTGCATGCCCCAATAACTAAATCAGAGTAGGCATTCGTCCTTGCCGAGGGCCAGGCCCATTGTCCATGCACCAAATTATATCACTATTTGTTGTGCTTACCTTTGGGACTTTGGAAAAATAAAACACAAAACAGATTTGCAAAACCATGCTTTCAGGTCCTTGCTTATGCTCCTTGTGCAGGTTTGTTGTAATTCAGTGCAGCACTTCAGGCTGTAGCCGCAAGCAAAATATTTCTTCCCATTCAAACCTAGGGTTCGGCCATGCTGCATGCCCCAATAATCAAATCAGAGTACACGATTATCAAGTAATTGCAGGGCAGTGGAATGGGTAGATCACTGCGCTTCATCTAGTACTTTAAACAGATTACCCAGCTGCTGGTGATGGGGTTCTTTTGTGAAGGTGCCCTTCCTTCTTCAAGTGTTGGGTTTCAAATAGGAGAGTCAGCCCTGTTCACCACAGCATTGTGATATTCAATAAGTAAATGTTGTCGTAATGAAGCAGTCTTCAAAACTATTCTTGATGCTATATTTATTGTTAGAAGTTAGCCGAAACGTAATTCGGCTCTCTACAGTCTTTCTCAAGGCATGTGGATTGTGGGCCTGTCATTGCTGTGAGGTTGTGGAAATGGGTCCAGCATCCAATCCGAATATCGTGTCCCACTTTGGTCACAAATAATGGTGGGCAATGATTTCAGGGGTGGCCTCGTGATTAGCATTGTCTCAAAGTGTATGCAGTGATAGTCACAGCGATCAGTTGATGTAATCCTGTGCAACACCTTGGGCTGTAGCCATGAACAGAATTTTAGCCACATACAGAATTTATTTTCCCATTCAAACCTATCCCAATTTTGAAAAAACGTCACCACATAGACTGTCCCGGATGGTGATGCCCACTTTAACACCATTGCCAGTCCTTCGTGGTCATGGCCAGTAGTCAGATTATACGAGCAGACAATCTGGCCACTGCCCTTGGCCGCCGGCTATACCTCAGTCACCAAAGCTACATCAATATTTTTTGTACCTACATTATAACACTTTTCAAAAAATAAAACAGAAGCACCTTTGCAAAACCATGCTTTCAGGTCCTTGCCAAAGCACCTTGCACAACTTTCCTGCAAATCCATCCATGCATTGTTTTTTGAAAAGTGTCAAAATATATGTACATAAAATAGTCATATAACTTTGCTCCCAGTTGCCAAAATCCATTCAGACTTTGCAGAAAAATGAAATGTTTGGTCTATAATCTTTCTAAAATCAAATCTTTTGTGCACATTCATAAAATAGCAACAAAGTTATAAGTCATTTAAAAATGTTGAAACTCCCCCTCTAATTTTGCCCCTCTTCACAAAATCCCACCAAACTTTGGAAAACCATTTATACATGGGTCTTAAATCTTTTTGTAAACTTTTGTGCAGATTTGTGAAATGGCACCAAATTTATAAGCCTTTTAAATATGTTGGTGCCCCCTCCTCTAATTTTGTTCCCTCTTGGCAAAACCGCACCAAACTTTGTAGAACCATTCAAGGTCACGTCTAGAATAATATCACAAAAGGCAGGCAGTTTCACTGAGTGGCGCCAAAGTCATACGTCATCCAAAAACCCTGTACTGCAAAAATATTTATGGATGCCCCTGAACATCTGAGATGTTCAGGGACATTACAGGGATGTCCCTGGACAGTTCGCCGACTTCGGAGATGGAAAAGCGCCCATTTATTAGCTTTTTATGGCCATATCCCATCCTCATCACCCCTCACCTCCCAGAGATTGTTTCACTAGTTTCACTAGTTTGACAAGTGCAATGTTGTGTTTTTTAATATATTTTACTGCAATGTCAAAATATCTGACGCAGCTCACGTTTTTACCATCCAATCAGCTGGTGCGTCTTATGTCCGCAGACAACACAACAGCCTCAGGGCCAATCGGAGGCCTGTCCACGGACTGAACAGAGAAGTGAGTTCTCAGACCAGGAGTAGTACACTCATTACAAGCAAGACCAGAAGGAAATGGCATAACGATCCCACAAATAGTATCAGATTAATTACAACTTTTAATGAAGGTGCGAGGGATGTAAGAAAGACATTAGAAAAACACTGGCACCTCTTGACTAGAGACAATGATATTCGTGAACACATAGAAAAAGTGCATGTCAATTTAGGACCAATGTCCAAAGCTATAACCATCCACCCACCGGGCAAAAGATTAAGATCAAGAAATGGATCACATGCAAATACGTGATATATGTGATCATGTGTAACTACAAACTGTGGTATATTGGCAGCACAAAGTTGTAGGTAAAGACGAAAATATTACAACATATAAGAGCTATCAAGAATGGTGACATGACATATCCGCTAGCGAAACATTTTAAGGAAAAACATCAACAAGATATGTCCTCCTTTAGATACTTTGCCATAGATACAATAACCAACAATCTCAGGGGGAGACCGAGAAAAAAGACTGAGGTCCTCATTACACGGTAGGCGTTAAGGGAAAAACGATGCCGGTAAAGGATTACCGGCATCGCTAACCGCACCTTCCAATTACGACCCGTCTACCCGCTATAACTGGCACCGCTAAGTACGATGCCTCTAATAGCGCCATGGTCGTGGGCGTGCGACCCTTCATGGAGGCAATAGTGGCATGGCGGAAATAGGAGTCCATTAAAAGACATGCAAATAGCGGCAGTCCCAAAAAGCCCATCCCGGCATGGTGGAAATAGCGGCATCGCGAACCACCCGTAAAGGGCCATGTGCAGTGTTCCCAACCGCCACAGGTGCCCACAATCAGCACAGGGGGAGGCAATGGAGACTGGGCCAGCACAAAAGAAGCACACCACACCCCTTCCCACACCCATTCACACACCAAAATGATTCCAATACTAGCAGCATTACATGGCCTGGAGGACATGATTGACAGCAACAACAACAGGCAGCAAAGAGGAGACGCAGGAGGAGGAGGAGGGCAAGACAGGCACAGCAAGCCCCACCAGTGCATCTAGTTGTACCACAGAGGCAACCACAAATCCCCAGTATCAGAGCCAGTCCATTCAACCTAACCCCTGAGCAGATACACACCCTGTACCGTCTGGACCGGGATACCATCACCACCATTGTGGACATGCTACACAACGATATAGTCAGCCTCCTTGACATCCATACTGCCATCCCCCCTCTACTGAAGGTGGTAACTGTGCTCCACTTCGTGGCCACAGGCACCTACCAGCATACGATAGGACAGATGCATGGCATATCACAACCAGTATTTTCACGCACACTGAACCAGGTGCTCGATGCAAGTGAACACATATCCTTGCCACCGACTGCCCAGGACATCTCCAACACCAAGGTTGGCTTCCATTCACTGGCAGTCATCCCAAGTTGCATCAGGGCCATCGACTGTACCCATGTGGAATTGGTTGTCCCACATGCCAATGAGGCAGTGTACCGAAACAGAAAGCAATACCACTCCATCAACGTCCAAATGGTATGTGACTCCAACAAGATCATCACACATTGTTGTGCCCGCTATCCCGGATCAACCCATGATTCAATAGTCCTGCCGAACTCAACTATACCACGCTACATGGAGTGACATGCTGGACAACGTTCGTGGCTACTTGGTGAGTAGCATGGCAAGCACATGGCATTGTGATGTGGGCAGTACATTCGGGGGGGGTGAGAAGCATACTCCAACCGGGTGTGATTTGGGGGGGGGAGAAGCATACTCCAACCCGGTGTGATGGGTGGGGGAGAAGCATACTCCATCCGGGTGTGATGGGGGGGAGAAGCATACTCCAACCAGGTGTGATTGGGGGGGGGGAGAAGTATACTCCAACCGGGTGTCATTAGTTGTCATGGTCAACTATGCCCATACAGTATCACACCACTGTCCCCCAAGGCAGCCCACACTGGACCTGACACATGGAAACCACATGCAAGTAGTAAGCTGCACAAGAATGAAGTAAACCCATTAACCCAACCATGCCATATCCATCAACATGCACATTGCACATCAGACCATAACGCCTATAACACAGCTACATGCAGCAAATATGGACAATGGAAACGTATGCTGAACAGCATCACAACGGAAATGCAACCTTGAGTGCATACAAAGGGATCAGCTCTATCCATCATAACTGATGCACACCCGTACACCACTAAAGAAGTGCCACATGACAGCATGGGGACATCAACTTCAGAATGGCAGTTCACTAGCAGTGTGGTCCAAACGGTCCCTGGACCAAAATACACGAATGAGTGGACCTCACCCAGCACATGGCATCAACTGCCGTAGGCATCCACGGTGCATGTCAACTTGCAAGGACTACATCACCTTCCAACATTGCAGTTTCTTTGATTACCTCCATGCATACAGGGATTTGTGGATGTCATTCACAATGCAAAGTTGATTTGTGTGATATGTACAAGTTCCACTTGATGTAAACAATTACACATACCCTTTCACCCATGCAGGTGATGCTGGCTATCCCCTGAAGAGGTGGCTCCTTACCCCTGTACGGAACCCACAGAACAGTCACGAAGAGGAATACAATCGTGCACATACCCGTACCCGCATGGTAATTGAGCAGACATTTGGCCTTTTGAAGACACAGTTCCGGTGCCTCAGCAGGTCGGGTGGGGCACTCCTGTACGTGCATGAGGAGGTGGCCAAGATCACCATGGCATGTGTCATGCTGCACAATATGTGTATCAGACGGAATGTGCCACTGCCCCTGACATTGAACTGCAACCACCTGCTGAGGATGATGATGGGGATGAGGAGGGAGGAGATGGGGCTGCAGCTCATGCAGGTGGCGATGCCCAGGAGGGACGTGCTGTGTGCCAGCATCTGATAGACCAATATTTCTAATACACATGGATGAAGGGCACTGGGTTTTGTGGTGAAATGTACACTGTGCCCTGTCCACCAGTAAAGCACACATACACAATGAAATTTTACACTCCTGTGATTTGTCATGTCACCAGTGTGTATTAAGTATTGTAAGTAAAAGAAGTGCATGGACCCAACTACACAAACAACCTTTCCCCCCTCCCCCACAACACTCCCAAAAACCCTTTCCCCCGTCCCCCCATCCCCCCACAACACTCCCAAAAACCCATCCCCCCTCCCCCCACAACACTCCCAAACATGGCTTGTACATCAGTGCTGCATAGCTGTACATGTGTCAGCAACATCTGGCTGGCCCTAGTTCCCATACCCTCTGCCACCTTTGGGGGGTTGAGAGGTTGTGTGCCGCATAGCCCGCAAGGACCTGCACCGGGGGGTGGTCTACCTTGAGCTGGCAGAGGAGGAGGTGCACGGTTGGTTCGGTGCCGGTGGGGGGTTCAGCCTGTCCATGGCGTCTGCTCTGCGTGTGAGGACCTGCCTCACAAGTGATATTTCCTCACATAGCCGGTTGGTGCTGGCTTCGATGGCTTGTCTGATGTCCCTTGCAAGCTCCCTGCACTCCTCCCTCGCAAGTGCAGCCTCACCCACATGCTGGCCAACCAGCGCAGTGATGTCCTCCTGCCGCTGTCTGATGATGGCCATGTCATGGCCTCTGTGTCTGCGTTGTGAGGTGGGTGCCACACCTTGTTGTATTTGTCCAGCATCAGGTGATGACACCGGTGGACTCCAGCACCCTGTCACGATTTCATCCCCAGACTGGCCATGGCTGCTGGAATGTGACGTGGGGCATGGGCTTGCTTGTTTTGACTGCTGGGGGCTGGGTGTATGTTGTTGAATGGGCGAGTTACAAGTGTCCTCCACATCGGACATGGGTGCCGTGGAAGCTGCCTCGCCGATGGAGCTATTGGCAACGGACAGTGTCCCTTCAGCGGGTGGATCGTGCGTCGGCAGGATTGCTGGAGTGGGTGCTGCAATTGGTTCAGGCGGACTTTCACGTCTTGGTGACGTGGGTGGCTTTGTGGGTTTGGCCCTCTGCGGGAGTGCACTCTCTCCAGTGGCCCTCGACGTGCTGGCCATGTTGCCTGATTCCATTCCTCTGGCCTGTTTCTTAGCGGGTGGGCCCTGCGTCGCAGTGTCCTGCTCATTGCTGTCAGTTTGTGAGCCTGTTGGGCACAAATAGAGGGATGGCATTGGTGATTGGTCAACGTGCTTCATGCAGATGTTGTTGTTCCTGCTGTTCTATGCATTCGGACTTCATGTTTGGCCATACAGATCGTTAGACAGTTGGGTGGGTTATTCATGCATGAGTCTGGGTGACACGTGTCTGTGGTGCTGCATGCATGTGTTTGTGTCGGGATGTGCACCGCATATGGGCAGGGTTGTGTGCATTTATGTTTGATGGCCCCATCCATGAGGTGATTTCAGGGTCACATTTGGGGGATTACCTCATGTTTCACAGTGCTGTGTTTCGTGTGGACACTCACCTCCATCTGACGATGTCGGCACACCGCGCTCCATTTCGCCTACTCCCTCGATTGATTCGACCCCAATGGTGCTTGCACAAGTCTCCTCCCACTCCTGCAGTTTTATTGGGGATACTCCACCGCCTACTGTGCCCATGGCCAGGCTTCCGGTTGGCAGCCAGGATACTGCGTACACGGAGGCATAGATCGTCCCACCGCTTCCGGACATCCCACCGCACTGACTTTAGGGGCCACCTCTGCCCAGATCTCCTTCTTCTTGATTAGGGTGGGACGCTGCATGTCATTGGCAAACACCACCTCTGTGTTGGCAGCAAGAGTGTCAGTTAGCATTGTGAGCTCTTCATTTCAAAAGCGCTCCTTGCGCTGCCGCTCAGCTCCTTTTTTTATGGCCTTGGGCATTCTCAGTGGGTCTGTGGATGATTTTGGAAAGCTCTGGTGTGGCTGCAGGTCCTGGGGGCAGAGGATGGCAATGGATTGTGTTTTTAAAGATGGCCGCCGTGCTCTTTCCCATTCCTGTGCGATGACGCTACTTCCGGTTCCGCTTATTTACAGTCACCGCTATTAGCAGTCACCGCTAATGCCGTGTTGTGGGAGGGCGGAAGTGCTATCAGTGCTTTCCTCGGTGGCGCTAAGGGACTTTACAGGGCCTTTTGCGGCATGGCGGTAGGGTCCTTACCAGCATGGCGCTAAGCTCGTGCCCGCGTACTCATGATGCCACGCAATTAGCGGCCTGCTTCCTACACGGACAAGTTATTAGCGCCATGCCGGTAAGGGCCGTAACTTACCGCCTACCGTGTAATGAGGCCCTGAGACAAGCAAAAGCTAGATATATAATAGATTTTGGGCCTCATTACGAGTGCAGCGGTAAGGGGTTAACGGCACCGGTAAGGATGCCGGTGCCGTTAACCTCTTACTGCTGCATTCCGAGGTCCCTTAGCGTGTCCCACTAAGGCCAGCTGGTTTTACCAGCCGCCCTTAGCGGGAGCCGCTAAGGGACAATGAAGCTAATAACGGGCCCGCTATTTGCGGGCCCGTTATTAGCTCCTTCCCCATTCCCATTGAACCCTATGGGGGCTCGAATGGGAATGGGGAATGGTTCTCAGAATGGGGACTTGCCGGGTCCTCCAAGGTTGGAATGACCCGGTAAGTCCCCATACCGAGAACCCGGACCCAGTATGCGGTAAGTGGGTAGCCATGGTGCTTGTAGCACCATGGCTACCTCCAACCTTGTAATGAGGCCCTATGACACGAAGACACCAAAAGGGAGCAATAAGGACAAAAGGCCTCATTACACGGTAGGCGGTGGGCCAAGGTGCTATTAGCACCTTGGTCCATGCCGGTAAATTACCGGCACCGCCTTGGCGGAAAGGGGAATTACCGCCCTACTCCAAGGTTGGTGGGGCGGTAATTCCCCCTTCCACCATTGCCCTTCCCCATTCCCATTTTTGCCCCATAGGGCATAATGGGAATGGGGAAGGTGCTAATTACGGTACCGCAAATTTGCGGTGCCGTAATTAGCACCAAGGTCCCTTTGCGGGTTGGGTTTTAACGCCTGCAAAAAGCAGGCGTTAAATTCCCCAACCCGCAAAAGGACCTCGTAGTACGGCAGTAAGGGTTAACGGTCACCGTTACCATTAACGGTGACCATTAACCCTTACCGCCGTCCTTGTAATGAGGCAATGAGTTGTATATATCTGTGGGAGACTAGAATTATGTGTGAAAGAATATGATTACCCTATGGAGAAGGAAGGAAGCATATGAAAGTTGACTTTTGTGAAAATCAGATTGTTTTTAACTTTTAACTATTGTAACTTTGAGATAGCACTTTACAAGCACTGACACTTTGGGGGTCATTGTGGGTCATTACGACCCGGGCGCAAAGGGATACCGGGCACCGGTAATGACACCGGTGGCGGTAATCCCTTTGTGCCCTATTCCGAGGTCCCTTTGCGGGTCCTTCCTTAACGCCTGGTTTTAGCAGGCGTTAAGGACGGGACCCGCAAAGGGATACCGGGATAAATAACAGTACCGCAATTTGCGGTACCGTTATTGCCGCCTACCCCCTTCCCATTGAGCCCTATGGGGGCTCAAATGGGAATGGGGAATGGCATTTGAAATGGGGACTTACCGGTTCCGCAAAGGGCGGAATGGACCGGTAAGTCCCCATACCACCACGTCAGTGGCGGTACCGGTATTGGTGGTAGTCATGGTGCTAATAGCGCCAATGACTGGCACCAACCTCGGAATGAGGGCCATTATGAGGTAGGCGGTAAGGGGTTAACAGCGCCGGTAAAGGTGCCGGAGCCGTCAACCCCTTACAGCCCCATTACGAGTCTGCTCGCGGGAACCCACTGAGGACGCCTGGTTTTACCAGGCGCCCTTAGCGGGTCCCGCAAGCAGAGCAGGGTGCTAATAACGGGCCTGTTATTAACGAGCCCGTTGTTAGCACATTCCCCATTCCCATTGAGCCCTATGGGGGCTCGAATGGGAATGGGAATGGGTTCCTTGAATGAGGAATTACCGGGCCCTCCAAGGTCAGAATGGCCCAGTAATTCCTCATTCAAGGACCGGACCCGGACCCGGTACCCAGTACCCGGTAAGGGGGTAACCATGCCACTAATAGCGGCATGGTTACATCCTACCTCGTAATGACCCTTTTTGTTAACTTTAGGTCAGCCCTCTAATGAGACATTGGGGATCATTACAAGTGAGGCATTAAGGGGTTAACGGCACCGGTAAAGGTGCCACAGCCGTCAACACTTAACGCCTCATTACGAGTCTGCTTGCAGGAACCCGCTAAGGGTGCCTGGTTTTACCAAGCGCCCTTAGAGGATCCCGCGAGCAGACCAGGGTGCTAACAACGGGCACATTATTAACGCACCCGTTGTTAGCACCCTCCCCATTCCCATTGAGCCCTATGGGGGCCCGAATGGGGATGGGTTCCTTGAATGAGGAATTACTGGGTCCTCCAAGGTCGGAATGGCCCGGTAATTCCTCATTCAAGGGACCCGAACCCAGTAGCCGGTGAGGTGTGGAAATCGATATAATATTGTGACCCCAATCGCATCGTTTAAATGTATGTTGGCCTACGCAAAGCTGTCTAAAGAATACTATGTACATAGGTTCCGCGGCAAGGTCTTGACCTTAATGTATCGTGAAAGCCACCATCTTGGATTTAGCCGCCATTTTAGGTACTCTTGCCGTGTGAAAGTCACCTCGAATCACAAAATGGAGGCCGAATGACATTTCGAGTAAGACTTCGGCTATGGTGACCTCCGCACACGTGAATGAATAATATGTCCACAGGCTACCTGTTAGGGTCATGAACTAAGACCCTGTCCTCTGTTTAACCTAGGTGTAAATATGTAACTGTATCAGCGGAATCGATCTAATATATGGAAATTGCATGTTCGACCTGGCTACGAACCCTAGCCGTTGTTCCAAGAATGGTTAACTTGCAAGAGGGCTGGCCAATGCAGCACAAAATGTATAAAAGCCCGAGCATCCCGATGATCGGTCTATCCCACTTTCAGTGCGAACCTAACGTTGAAGGTTCGCGTGTTAGTCAGAGGGCCGAATAGCTATTCGCATGTCAATTGACTTTGGTAACTTTGTAACTTTGAAATAAAGCGCTTTGTATGTCCTTTGTAACCTGTGTTGGTGTGTTTCCTTTTGGGCTTCCCGGCCTCATATCAATTTCTCTGTTTCCACAGTTGGCGCCCGAATAGGGACCCTCAAGATTGATGCAGGATCATTGAAGGTTGACGCAGACTATCGAATCGGGATCGGACGGTGTGATTCTGCGGGCCCGACCGATCGAGACGCGATACCTCGGCAGCGCTGCACGATCCGATCCTTGGGCGATAGTCGTGCGGTCTGACACGGCATCTTGACGAGGGTCCAATTCCGAGGCGGGCAGATTTGCCGAAACCACCGAACGCAGGTAAAATTCCTTAGTTGAAGTCCTTTGTAAACCGTACGGTCCTCCTTAGGTTTGGTCAGGTGTAGTCGTGACCCGGCTCTTAATTTAACCCTGACAATTTGAATTTGGCGTATTGTATCTGCAGACACAATTATTGGACCAGGTAACACCAATTCTTTGAGAAATGCCTGGGACATTGTCTAGCTGTTTTAGGGCTCTATTCCGCAGCGATCGACAATCTTTGGAATTTAGCCGTCCGGCACCACAGGAGGGGTCGCCGGCGTGTACTATGTACTGTAAGTATGGCATTGGTAGTATTGTATTTAATGACATTTGGCACAGACAGACCAGAAATGCCTCCGAATTTCAGTGGCCAATCAATGGTAGTTTCGAGATCCCCCGTATCGAATACTTAGAGTCGATCTTGCTTAAGAAAAAGGCTAGGCCAGCAGCCTTTGATGTGTTACAAAACTGGAAAAAGGAAGCATTACAGCAGCTTAAAAGTAGGGATAAACATGCACGACGTCATAAAACGAATGCCGAAAAGGCATTGTTATATGACAAGGAAAAACGATTAGATGAAACCCAGAAAATGGACAGAGCTTTCTCGCTCGGAGTCCAGAAAATTTACCCCTCTAAAGATTTCCATGTTTCCGAGGAGTTTATCGAGAAAATATTAAACGAACGGAGGCCTGATTCTTCAGCGCCACCTCCGTATGCTCCCGTTGTGGGCGCTTTTCCCATTCCTGCTATTGCTCCTATCGCTATTCCTACTCCTCCTACACAGCCTACTACCCCTAGTTCTTTAGTTGTCGCTCCTCCGTCTATTTCATCTGTTACATTACCTCTTTCCCCTGCACCCATGTTAGGTTCACCTACACTTTCGATTCCGGGGAGTCCTGTGTTCACTAAATCAGATCCCGGTGCAGGGTCGAGAATAGTGACTCGTAGTACTGTTCCTGCAGGCAGGAAACAGGAACTATTTGCTTGGGCTAAACATTGCATGGAAAAAGGTGATCAAACTGATGTATTTTCAACATTATCTAATTTGCACGATTTTCCCGAGAAAAACGTTTTTATTGAAGGACTGGGGATTCACTTATGTGTAATGTGGGGTAGATTGCAGACTTCGGATCTCCCACAAGGGGTGAGAGATCTGAATGCCTTGGCACTCTCGAGGGATACAGAGCAGAAAGTATATGGGCATGTCGATAAGTTGTTTGAGTTTAGAAGGGATTTTGAAAGGTTACAAAACGAGGATGATGAGGACGATAGGATATATGTGCAGAAACGGTTCCTTTCGTGCCGAAGATCAGCACCTGAGGAAGTACGGATTTGTACCAGAGATGCGATTCGGTGGATCTCGGATTCATCGATACCGCCAGATGAGGTATATGACACATATAGTCAATACACGGTAGAGATGCAAAGGAAGGTAATCCAAGTGATGGTACAGCATTTACAGGAGGAATGTATAAGGAAGAAGGTTGGTTGCCCCACAGAGTTATTAGGTATTTGTAAAAGAGCTTTTTCGCCCGACACTTCTACAGCTGCTTTAGCGCTCGATTTGGCCTTATTACTTAGTAAGCGGTCGGAGGTCCCTATATCTCAGTTGCCTATGAGAGAGGTCCCTCCGACCCTTGTCCCAAAAGTAGAAATCCCCGCCAACGCGGCGGCTGGTACTGCCGCGGTGGATATCCCTGCACATTACGTATCACAGTTTGTTCACGTCCCGTTCTCTCGACAGGAAGTGAACACGATTAGACAATCAGTCCCTGATATCAGGAAGAACCCGACAGGGTTTTACAAAGAAATAGAATCCGTTTTGCAGTCTTCTGTGTTCACCTTAAGTGACATGGATTTATTGTTTCCAGTGCTTTTACCTGTTGATGTATGGAAACAGGTACGAACAATAGATGATGTGCCGGGGTTAGGGGATACATGGGTAAATTTGACTAGAATAGATGGGGAACGACCAGCTGGTGAGAAACCACCCCAGGTAATACTCACTTTACCCGATAGAATAGTTGCCAAATTAAAAACTATAATCCGAGAAAAAAGGATTATTTGGGACAAGTTTACGGCCTGCGTCCAAGGGAAAACTGAAGGTACTACCGAATTCTTTAATAGATTCGAGCAGGTGTTCTCCGACTTCAGTGGACAGGATTTAGGTACAGAGTCGGGGAAGAGGTTGTTTGTGGACAAATTTGTGCGTGGATTGTTGCCCGACATCCAGTCACAAATTATGTCCTCAGAGAGCGCTTGGCAGGCAAAATCTCAGTCAGAGGTTTTGCATATGGCTCAGTATTATGAGAATCGGGTTAATAATGAAAAAGAGAAAATCGAAAAAAGAAGGGGTGACCTAAAGACTAAGGTATTGTTGCAGCAAATTGTCAGACACCCCAGAGGAGGTACGACACAAACTAGAGGTCAGTACATTCCAAGAGGAAATACTCCTCCAAATTCTATAAATATTAATCAGTGTGTTTATTGCCGCCAGGAAGGTCACTGGCGAGCACAGTGCCCTGCCCTCCGTCAGAGGTCAGGAGGCACATTCGGAGGTATGGGTAGGCAACCACGGGGCCGCCCTGGAGCAGGGGGCCCTGATAGGGGTCAGCTTCTACAAGATCCACAGCAACCTTTTTCACGGGAAAACCAGACTCCGAGTATGGACTCGAGAAATATATTTGATCACCCTTCCGCCGCCTATCTTTCTGAGGAACCTCCCTTTGATGAAGTTCTGCCTTATTAGGATTGCCCGAAGCAGCGTTTGGAACCTTTACCTATTCCCGTTATTCAGAAGGGCCCCTACGTTGAATTATTGGTGGGGAATAGGAAACATCAGTTCTTGATCGACACTGGAGCACAGAAGTGCTCCATCGACCATTCTCGGGTTCCAAACATCCCCCTGTCAGGGCAAACGAATGTTTCTATAGGGTTCTCTGGTGTACCAACTGTTTGTCCGGTTTCTGCACCGGTATCCGTTTCTTTGGGCCCTTTTACAGACCAGTGCCCTTTTCTTCTGACTTCAAACTGTGGAGAAAATTAGCTGGGGTTGAATTTGTTGAAGAAATTGAACGCAGTGATTCATTGTTCCCCTGACGGAATAAGATTAACAGTTTCACCACAGCAACCCTTTAACTCCCAATACTTGACCCGACCTCTACCTCCCGAATTTGACATTGTCCCAGAATGTTTGTGGGCAATAGACGACAATGATGTCGGGATATTGCACATCGACCCTGTTAAGATAGTATTGAAACATGGGGTTAAGCTACCGCGCATTCCGCAATATAAAATTTCAGTTGAAGGTGAGCGCGCTCTGAAATGCATTGTCTCCGATTTTGTACATCGTGGAGTGATCGAAGAGATTACAGGTAGCTTATGTAATAGTCCGATCTTGCCGGTATATAAGAAAGGCGACAATGCAATTCCGTACCGGTTTATAATAGATCTTCGTGCTATTAACCGGGTAGTGGCCCCACAATTTCCAATCGTGCCTGATGTAACAACAATCTTAACAATGATCCCTGCTACGGCTACACACTTTAGTGTCGTAGATTTGAAAAACGCCTTCTTTAGTATTCCGATACACAAGGAGAGCAGGTATTTGTTCGCGTTCACCTTGGGGGGACGCTCATTTACATTCACAAGGGCACCTCAAGGGTATACTGAAAGTCCTAGTATCTATAGTAGAGCCTTAAAAGAGCAGCTCGACACCCTTGAACTGCCACCTACTTGCACGCTGCTTCAATATGTAGACGATTTGCTCCTAGCTGCGGACTCTGAGAAAGCTTGTAAAGAAGGCACTATATTGTTGCTTGTTCATTTAGCCGAACATGGTCACAAAGCTTCACTTAAGAAATTTCAATATTGTTGCCAGGAGGTTGCCTATTTAGGCTACCTCCTGTCAAAGGAGGGGAGAAGATTGACACTTGAACGAATAAAACACATTTCTGGCATGTCTGTCCCAAAAACACAGAAGGAAGTCAGAGCCCTGATAGGGATGGCGTCCTACTGTAGACTGTGGATCCCGAACTTTGCCCTAGTGGTAAAACCGATGTTGGCTTTGACGAAGAAGGGCATTTCTCTGCCACTGCCATGGGAATCGGAACATCAACGATCATTTGAGCTTCTCAAAGCCGCGCTGTGTTCAGCACCGGTTCTGGGTACACCAAATTACGATAAGGCCTTTGTGTTGTTTGTGCATGAATGTAATGGATGTGCTTTGTCTGTGTTAACGCAGGAACATGGAGGGAAGAATAGGCCGTGCGGCTATTATTCCTCCGCCCTCGATCCTGTTGCATGCGCTTTGCCGCGATGTCTGCGCGCTGTTGCTGCTGCCGCTGCGTCTGTAAAACAGAGTGAGGGGATGGTCCTAGGCCACGATTTGATTCTGATGGTACCTCACTCTGTTGATATTCTATTGAATAAAACTCAAACACAACACCTTACTTCTGCCCGGTTGACCAGGTATGAATTAGTTCTATTTGCTCCTCATATCCAAATTAAAAGGTGTTGTGTTCTCAATCCGGCTGAACTTTTGCCTCTCCCGCAAACTACTGCTTGCGGCGATGATGGATCACATGACTGCCTGTATGCCACCGAACAAGAAACAAAGGGCAGAATAGACCTTTCAGATACTCCTTTGGAGAATGCGGAAGTGGAGCTGTTTTGTGATGGCTCCTGTTTTAAACTTCCGAATGGCACATCTACAGCTGCTTATGCAGTTACTACTTTGAATAAGATTGTAGAAACAAAAAGGATTCCGCATAACTCCACGCAGGCCACAGAGATTATAGCGTTGACCCGTGCTTGTGAGCTCTCCCAAGGGCATAGAGTTAACATTTATACGGATAGTCAGTACGCCTTTGGGGTGGCTCACAACTTCGGAAAACTGTGGTCGGAAAGAGGGTTTCTGACCTCACATGGGACCAAGATTCAGCATGGCCCCTTAATAGTACAACTACTCTCAGCACTCTCACTCCCTGAACAACTAGCGATCATGAAATGTGCAGCACATCGGAAGGTCATAGACGATGTGGGCAAAGGAAATGCTTTTGCAGATTCGATAGCTAGACAAACAGCCACAGACCTTAGCACAGACATGTATACCTCGAGGGAAGTGAGAGATGGTTGTATAATAGATGAAGGCATTGGGTCTGTGCGAGATATTCAGACTGATGCCTCTGTTGAAGAATCTAGGAAATGGGCTGAAGGCATGGGGAAATTGGATGACGAAGGGTGTTGGGTGGACACATCTGACGGGAAATGGTTGCTTCCTGATTCTTATGTATTAGCAATGGTCACAATGGCACACGGTCCAACACATGTGTGTGCCCAGCAAATTGCGAAGATATTACGGCAGGTTTGGGTGAATGACAAAATTTTGGAAACTGCAAAAAGATATGTTGAGAATTGTATGATTTGCCTGCAACACAATGTGGGTAAAGGGACAGTGACTCCAAGGGGAAGTTTCGGGCCCCCCTCTGTCCCCTTTGAAACCATTCACCTTGATTTCATTGAAATGGAACGATGTAATAACTTGAAATATGTTCTTGTTATCATTTGTGCTTTTAGCAAATGGGTCGAGGCTTTCCCTGTCAAAGATGCTACCGCCATGACTACCGCAAAGATCTTGGTGAAAGAATATTTTCCTCGATTTGGGCTCCCGAGGATAATCTGGTCGGATAATGGCCCACACTTCATCGCAGCTGTAATATTGCAAATATGTGTTGCCTTAGGGATTGAGAAACGTTTTCATTCAGCTAGGCACCCTCAAAGTGCGGGGTTGGTAGAAAGACACAACGGTATTTTGAAAAACAAACTCGCAAAAACATGTGCCGACACTAAATTAAAATGGCCAGATGCTTTACCCATTGTGTTGTTAGCTATGCGCACCACACCCCAGACTAGAACTGGGCTTTCTCCATTCGAGGTAGTAATGGGAAGGCCTGCTAATATTTGGGGTCTCCCTAAACCTAAAGCCCTGAGGGATGTGGAGAATGTATTGCTCATAGACTATTGTAATCAATTGACTAAAAACCTGTATTTCATTTACCACCAGGTGAATGCCGCCTTACCTGTACGGTTTACGGGCCCAGGACACGATATATTGCCCGGCAGCTGGATCCTGGTAAAGGCCTACGAAAGGTCTTCCTGTCTCGCGCCTCGCTGGCGGGGACCCTACCAGGTTTTATTGGTCACCAGGACGGCAGTGCGGGTGGCAGGAAAGAAGAACTGGGTACATGCAACGCATGTGAAGAAGATCCCTCACCCGACGCCACACGTTACAGAAGAAACAGAACCCTTTGCTGATGCTACGATCTCTGATCTCGGAGTAGCAGGCAGCGCTGTGAGTGCGTCGGAGAAGTTCTCTGAGCCCGAGGAGCTCGGGGAGCCGTCCATCTTGTCTCCACACTCTCTTGATCGATCACTTCCGGAAACTCTTGTTTCAAGTTCTGCGACTTCCGTCACCACCGACGCGACGCTCCCCTCAAGGAGCGACGATACTTTGCTTTTGGATTCAGCAAACTTGGGTACCATCAGGTACAACCTTCGACCACGCGCCGCACGTGTATCGTACATCTGAAAGAAAAAAGGAGTGATTGAAATACTATTGTCTTTCCTTTTTTTTGGAACAAAGGAAAAGGAGGGTTCTGTTGGCTAGGGTTGGGAAGGACTAAGAAGTCGCGCGGCCGAAGTGCCGCCAGCAACGAACATTGGGGCCGACGATCGGGATAACCATGATGCCTGCCGCCTTCACCGCTGCTCCTCGTATCGAACTATTAGATAAGGGGGTGACCAAATCGAACAATGGACAATGTGCCTGGGCCCTGAAAACGTACTGTTGTGTTCTTGTTTTGATTATTGTTAGTTTTGCAACCGCTGCCGTGGGACTTTGGTACTTTGAAGAAATTTATCCTTTGAAGCCTCTGTTACCGACCAAAATTGTACCAACTGTTTTGACTCCCTCTGTACACCTTCACACTCTGTCCCCTAGGGACTTTCGGCATAGACAGAAATATCATAATAACACTTTGATGATAGTAATGAATGCTACGCATTCTATTCTTAATAGGAGTAATTGTTGGATTTGCACTCACTTACCACAACATGGGAACAAGGGACTGGGATGGTATATACATCCCCTACCTCTAACGACTTCTTGCTATGCCTCTCTTAGAGCACTTTTCTTTGGCCGATGGAATGATAGCATCTCAGGGAACTTCGATGGCACTCATTTGAATGAATTTGAAAAACGTGAATTGACTCCCCTGGGATGCTCGCTTTTCGCAAATAGGAGTAGACCTAATATCGCTTCTATTAGGCCGTCTGATAAACTTTCTTTTCCTTTTCAAAATCTAGTTTCTTTTAAGATGGCTCCGATAGGCAATAAGGATGCCATGCCTCCTTCTTATTCTGTAAATCACAGTCCTGATTCTGTCCCTTTCTGTGTACAAAGAAATGGCACTAGGCCAATGGGAGATTTCGAGCCTTGTGTAAATATTGTAAATTTGACTGGGGAAAATAGGCCTCTGTATGTAGGGGGACCCGTTCATTTTGTTTGTGGTAGTTTAGCTTTTCCCTGGTTGCCCAAGGATTGGCAGGGGACTTGTTATTTAGGGATATTGTTACCAGGTGTGTTTATAGCCAGTACCTTAGAGGTATCTAAGGCTCGCCCGCGATGGGATAATAATGGAGATACCCCTGGACAAGTATTCGGGGATATAGCCAAATCAGTAGTCCCCTTCTGGGGACAAATAGCAAATTCAGAAAACATTAGGGGATTAGCGAGGGTATTGGAGAAAACGATCAACCGGACCACGGACATACTTTACAATATGACCTTAGAGCAAAAGGCGATAAGATTGGTAGCACTTCAAAATCGAATGGCATTAGATGTCATTTTAGCTGAACGAGGTGGAGTATGTAAATTAGTGGGGTCCGCTTGCTGTGTTTTCGTACCAGATTCTTCATCAACAATATTTAAAGCAATTCAGAATTTACACACTCTTAGTTCTGAAGTCCATATCCCTGTAGGAGACTGGAGCCTTAGTACTTGGTTTTGGGATTCTCTACGATCTTGGGGGTGGAAGGTGCTTTCTGTTATTTTAGGTATTTTAGGGACTCTGTTATTTCTTTGCTGCTGTTTTCAATGCCTCCCGAGTATATGCGGAATGATAGGGGGATGTTGTGCCCAAGTTATGAGCGCAATAGGGCGTAGAATATATACCCCGAAGACAGCATCTAAAGAATTCATGTTGCAAGAAGTTCTTATGAACAACTTTATGGCCATTGACATTTCAGACAATGATGCGGAACCTATGAATGATAATGCCTTCAAGTATTCTCAAAAGTATTAGGAAATAATGTTTTAGCACTTGGCATAGGCCAAAAGGAGGGTCTGTGGAAATCGATATAATATTGTGACCCCAATCGCATCGTTTAAATGTATGTTGGCCTACGCCAAGCTGTCTAAAGAATACTATGTACATAGGTTCCGCGGCAAGGTCTTGACCTTAATGTATCGTGAAAGCCGCCATCTTGGATTTAGCCGCCATTTTAGGTACTCTTGCCGTGTGAAAGTCACCTCGAATCACAAAATGGAGGCCGAATGACATTTCGAGTAAGACTTCGGCTATGGTGACCTCCGCACACGTGAATGAATAATATGTCCACAGGCTACCTGTTAGGGTCATGAACTAAGACCCTGTCCTCTGTTTAACCTAGGTGTAAATATGTAACTGTATCAGCGGAATCGATCTAATATATGGAAATTGCATGTTCGACCTGGCTACGAACCCTAGCCGTTGTTCCAAGAATGGTTAACTTGCAAGAGGGCTGGCCAATGCAGCACAAAATGTATAAAAGCCCGAGCATCCCGATGATCGGTCTCTCCCACTTTCAGTGCGAACCTAACGTTGAAGGTTCGCGTGTTAGTCAGAGGGCCGAATAGCTATTCGCATGTCAATTGACTTTGGTAACTTTGTAACTTTGAAATAAAGCGCTTTGTATGTCCTTTGTAACCTGTGTTGGTGTGTTTCCTTTTGGGCTTCCCGGCCTCATATTAATTTCTCTGTTTCCACAGAGGGGTAGCCATGCCACTAATAGCAGCATGGTTACCTCCTAACTCATAATGACCTCCATTGATCTCAGAAGCTCCTTGTATCAAACAACCTAATCCTCCTTATAAAAAGGCACATTTGCACAATGTGAAACACTGACCCAATTTAGATGTTTACCATTTGAACAAGAATGTACTGTAGCTTATTTGCACCAAGCATTATGCACTTTATGGAGGAACATTACAGACATTTGAAATCCTCAGGTTTTTCAACTGTATAATTGGTGTTATATAATATACATTATGCTGTAGATTAACGCAGGTTGTCAGCAGAATTAGAAACTTGTTATTTTATAAGGTTGGCCAACCTTTGCACATGCACTATGCACTTTATAAATAATACACAGGGGTCAATATAGATTTACAGATGGTATGTAAGAAAGTTGTATAAAGTGAATGGGTTAATGTTCATCATTTTGCACGTAGCACAGTGCACTTTTTCTGACAACTAAATGAGTGTTGTTAGAGATTATGAGATATATATATATATATATTATAGTGAGGTATTAACATTTGCACTATGCACTGTATGGAGGAAAGGTTTGAGATAATGAAACTGGCAAGTACAAGATTTTGATTTGCATTGCTGGTCTGGCAGCGTGGGATCTTAAAACATAGCATAGGTTTAAAAGAAAGACTAAACCCATGGAGGCATTTATATATTAGAGATGCATTAGATCGGTGAAATAGAGGGAGTACATTCTTAAAGGTGGGAGCGAGCCCAGTACTTAATTACTAGGAACAGTAATGCAGCTCAACCAACTAGGAAAATCCTGCCGAAGATTACGGGGGTCATTATGAGCTGGGCGGTAAGGGGGTAACGGCACTGGTAATGGTGCCGGCACCTTTAACCCCTTACCGCCCTATTACGAGTCTGCTCGCAGGACCTGCAAAGGGCACCTGGTCAAACCAGGTGCCCTTAGCGGGTCCCGCTAGCAGACCAGCGAGCTAACAATGGGCACCGTTATTAACGGGCCCGTTGCTAGCTTCCTCCCCATTCCCATTGAGCCCTATGGGGGCTCGAATGGGAATGGGGAGATGTACCGGGTCCGGGTTCCTCGAATGAGGAATTACCGGGTCTTCCAAGTTTGGAATGGCCCGGTAAGTCCTCATTTGAGGAACCCGGTACCCGGTAAGGAGGTAACCATGCCGCAAAATGCGGCATGGTTACCTCCAGTATGACAATAGTAAAAGTCAGATGCGATGTATAACATACAGAAAAAGGAACCTGACAACAGAATGATAATTATTATCCACAATATGCTACTGCACTATGTAGAATTAAGGAATTAATTATTAAATGAATAAGGCATGCTATGAATAAAGTTCACGGAAATTGTGATCCCGCTAAAACAGACCAACAAGTTTGTATCGTAATGGAGAACAAACTGTATGTTCCAATATGACGCTTTGTTTGCTCTATGTTAGAGATGGGAAAGCAAAAGGTCCATGAAATAAACAAGGGACTCAAGCACGAAAAAAAGTATGGTCTCTGCTGGTGTAAAGTGTTTATTCTGACGAAACCTGTGTAGGGTGAAAAACGTTAATTTGTATTGTCATGTGCCAAATTTCAGCAGAGGAGGAATTCCTCTGCTACTGTTACATATACATATTTAGCTTGGGCCGGCCGCAATTTATGGCAGGCACCTGTGTCAAGCGAATTAATGGCTGCAATATCTCGCTACTCAGTGCGTCCGAAATGCCAGAAAGGGTCTGCTTTTAATATATATATATATATATATATATATATTCAGTGAAAAAAACTTTGTTAAAGGGACGTTATGGTTAAGTTGCGCTACTAAAAACCTATGAAATTCAGTGAAAAAACTTTGTTAAAGGGACGTTATGGTTCCAAGTAAAACCGAAAAACCCTTGAAATTCGCCAGTTATGGTAAGCTAAGCAACCATAACTCGCGCCACCACCGTGCACTGCTAAGACTAACACCCAGGACATCAAAGATGACATCACAAATGTCATTGATGACATCACTGATGACATCACATGTCTGGCTCACTATTTTTTCTTTTGCTGACATATCTAGGCCACATGGTTTTCTTCACTAACAGTCAGAAACTAAGAATTTTATTTTATTTGTAGACGTATCCTTCTAGTAGGTTCTTACAGTAATTCCCTTAGAGTACAGTCACATCATATGAAACATATACATATGGGAAAACACAAGCTTGAAAGACAGCAATCCTTTTTGTGCATAAAGATAATCACTAGACTTATGAGCACTTTCTGATAGTTCTGTTGTTTTTTTTTATGGCTGTACTTTCCCTGTATATGGTCATATTTGTATACATTGTACTCACACTACTTTCCTTAGGGTCCATTTGTGATGTCATCTTTGATGTCCTGGGTGTTAGTCTTAGCAGTGCACTGTGGTGGCGCGAGTTATGGTTGCTTAGCTTACCATAACTGGCGAATTTCAAGGGTTTTTCGGTTTTACTTTGAACCATAACGTCCCTTTAACAAAGTTTTTTCACTGAATTTCATAGGTTTTTAGTAGCGCAACTTAACCATAACGTCCCTTTAACAAAGTTTTTTTCACTGAATTTCATAGGTTTTTAGTAGCGCAACTTAACCATAACGTCCCTTTAACAAAGTTTTTTCACTGAATTTCATAGTTTTTTAGTAGCACAACTTAACAATAATGACTTTGATTTTATATACATGTCATATGCAACTGACTAGATCTCTTCTTATGAACTTGATGTCCGCAAACTTATTTAATGTTCGCGGACATGTTCGGAGAACAGTACCACTACCTAAAAACTGTGGGGAGGGGTGGTGGGGTACCTTTGATTGTTATATCATAATATAGGAACATTTAACAAATTCAAAAAGCAGCACACAAACACATTATATATAGTAATACATAAGAAATGTAACCCATATATGTAACACACTAACCATTCATTTAAATACAATATGTTCTGAAATGGAATATACCACAAGAAGATAAATTGGCTTCCAACATAATTACCTCACAGACACAACAGAACTGAGAACAAGACCAGACCCACTGAATACATAGGACTTATCTTACCAGAAATAGTAAGTGTACTTCATTTTACTCATATATTTATAAACTTTTTGTATTAGATAAAAAATATATTATCTTTTTTTTTTTTCTCACAGAAATGTCTAGTACTCTGGAATGGCTAGAGGACAATTTCCCACATGAAGAAATGTCACAAGATAGTGAAACTAATGGTAAACACTTTATAATATAAACCATTTATTTATTATTTTTTTTATATACATTTAACATATATATTATTTTTTTGTACAGAGCATACCAAAATAGAAAAAAGTTCAGAAAACCCTGTTATGGATAACAGTCTTCACAATATAGAAGAAAAAATGGATGTATTGTTGGCTAATTTTAATAATTTAAAAACTTTTGTAGAAAATCATTTCACACCAAAAACCTCGTACCATTGCCCCACATGTACTTGTCCCTCCTCACCATATCCCAGTCAATTATCCCCAAACCCTCTCCATAATCCAAAACATTTTGATGAGACTTCCATCCCTTCTTTACCTAATACCAATCATGTGGAAACCCCAAATTCTCCTGTTTTTGTTTCTGTTTCTGCCTCACCTTCTCTGTCATAAATTATTACTATATGTTAAATAAAGTTTAATTTTTATATTGTATTGTGAATAGTTTCCGTTTTTTTTTTTTTTAAACAATAAAAGTGTCCGCGGACAGTGCGAGTGTTCTGAAATGTTCGTACATAAACGAAAATGGAGGTGTCCTGAAGAACACCACACCTGTTCGTACTGTTCGCTAGCAAGTTGAAACTGTTCTAAGAACACACGTGGTGTCCTGAAATGTTCGTAAAGAAACAAAAATTAAAGTGTTCTAAAGAACACTATATCTGTCCGTAATGTTCGCTATAAACTTAAAACTGTCCTAAGAACACAATTGGTGTCCTGAAATGTTCGTAAATAAACGGAAATGATGTGTCCTGAACAACAGTACAACTGTTCGTAGTGTTCGCTAGCAACATGAAACTGTACTAAGAACACACGCGGTGTCCTGAATTGTTCGTAAACAAACAAAAATTAAAGTGTCCTAAAGAACACTATACCTGTCCGGTACTGTTTGCTAGCAAGTTCAAACTGTTCTAAGAACGCTATTGGTGTCCTGAAATGTTCGTACGTAAACGAAAATGGAGGTGTCCTGAAGAACACTATACCTGTTCGTAGTGTTCGCTACCCAATTGAAACTGTTCTAAGAACACAATTGGTGTCCTGAAATGTTCGTACATAAACGAAATTACACGTGTCCTGAAGAACACTATATCTGTCCTTACTGTTCGCTACCAAGTTTAAACTGTTCAAGAACACACGCGGTGTCCTGAAATGTTCGTTTCACATGTGACGCACTTTTAATTACTTCAGAACCCGAACAGTGTCCGTAGGACATCAATGCGCATGTGCTAACCAATCTCCGTGCACTTGGTGTCCTGCGGACAGGCGCTTCCTTCGCGGACTAGTTCGCAAACGGATCATATGACCGCGCCCACGCTCATCGTGTGTCCTGAAATGCAGACACTGTTCGTGTCCCCGAACAATTTAAAAGTACATTTTCAGTTTATCCATAATATTTTTCAATAAAATCTCACCATGGCACAAGTCCCACATAGCAATCTTGAGTTTCTATATACCTTTTGAAACTTTCCGATCCTTTTTTTGTGTTCGATCTGTCCGCGGACAGTGCGCATGTCCGCGGACTGCGCACAAGCACCCCTATAAAAGACCACGCCCAAGAGCTTATTCCCATTGTGTTTCTGGCTATTCTTCAGAACACAGTGATTTTTGCTGCCACCTGCAGACTACACCATCATCGAGATGGCATCCTTGGCTGCCTAACTGCCACTTGGTGCTGCACCTGCTTCAGCACCACCCCCACCCCCTCCACCACCACCACCTCCCCAAGGGCCTGAAGAGGGGAACAGGAGTGAGGATGCGGAGGAGGAAGAAGAGGATGATGAGAATGAGTTAGAGGAAAACCCTACTACCCGCACTAGGCGTGAGTCTTGGGTGTGGCGGTTATTTACCATTCATGGTAATGTTCCTAAGGCTCGTGCGAACCGTGTTACCTGCAATGAGTGCAAAATGATACTCATTCGCGGGAAGCACGGTAAGTACAGCTTTGGGACCACTACTATGAAGCGACACCTGAGGTCATTTCACTCTGGGGCTATTCGCAGGGTTGTACCTTGCGAAGAACGTAGCAGGTTGATTTCCTCTACTTCATACTCTGTTTCTGATCCTGTCACCACAAGGACCACCTCTGTGGGACAGCGTCTTCCTCAAGCTGCCTCACAGGCCATACAGAATGCTGATGACCCTTACCTTTCGAGGGTCACAGTTGTATGTATGAACTGTGACACAGTACTCTGCAGGGGGGAGCGACTTCGGAGTGCTTTTGAGACTATCGTCTCAGAGCACGAGAAGACCTGCTCACTACCCAAATAAAACCCACTCTACATCTTCCTCTCTCAGCTCGCCCTTTCTTATCCCTCTGGTTGGTGTGCCCCCCTTTACCCTCCTTTACCCTCCTCTCCTAGTGTGTCGTGTCTGAAAAACCAAAAAAAATACAAAATTACAAAAATCAAAAAAAAATAAGGCTCTTTTCAGAGCCGCCTTTCTCAGTTAAAAAATAGAAGTGAAGATAAATGAAGCAGGGCTCTTTGTATTTTTTAGAAGTCCGCGGACAGTTCGCGAACATTAAAAAAATTGGGTTGCTACTCCATCACAAACATTGTAATTTTCTCTGGAAAGAAGTGGTGACTCTGAAAAGAGCCTTTGGGTGGTGTTTGTAAGTCAAAAATTGTAAATGCTTAACATCTACTTCAAAATCATTGTTGTAATTCCAAAAAAGGTCGCAATGCATTTTGTACATTTCTCAGAAAAATCTGATTGCCAGCATAAGTAAGATGGACTCCATCTCTGCGAAAAATGTATGTACTACAAAACATAATATTTTCATTGTGAAAAGAAGACATGCCAAAATCTCTTAGAAAGGCACAAACAGCCTTATTAACATTGCGCCTTGCTTTTTCCATTTGTGGACCAAATGACGAAGAACGAAGCCACATTTGTCTCTGCGCAATCCGTGAAAATATCACTTGAGAATTAGGAAACATGTCCATAACCTTCCTAAATCCTTCTTTCATAGCAAATTGCAAAAAAATTCCAGTCACATGTCCTAAACTGTTCCCTCCACAATGAATTACAATTATGTCTGGATGTTGCTTTGTCTCCAAAGTAGCACAGAGAGGTAGCAAGTCCAACCACTTAATTCCACGTACTCCATGCCAGTGTACTTCCACATGTCGGAATCCAAGATCTACAGCTACTGCACAGCTTTCTGCATGCACCTTCAACCAATGTATCCACGAATCTCCTAAAATCCAAACAATCTGTTTTCTGAAACACACAGCCATAGCTATCTTTTGTTCTCTCAGGAAAAAGAGTATCTGAGAAAATCTCTCCTGGCACAACACACCCAACAAACTTTCTTGACCAATCCCTTTCAGTGCTTATTCTCATTTGCATGACTTCTGAACCCAAAAATCCCCGGATGTAACTCCCGATGTCCGCGAACTACCGCCATGTCCGCGGACATATCATAGCATGAACAGCCCTTCTACTATTTCCACTACACTCTCTCTGCCATTCCCTCATTGGATGTACCTCAAAAATCACATGACCATGCACCAATCACATTCAAGACCTCTACATCTAACTGCATCATCATAGATCAGCACTGCAAATGTACTCTGAATCTCTCTGAGTACAAGTGTCATATCATTGGCAAGCAGCATCTACCAGAAATACTGTACAAGTCTTCAAAATGTCTACTTGCAGCTCCATGCATATCCATATGCATGAACACAAACTTCAGGTATGCATATTTTCTGTATAGTAGATGAACACATTTTCAAACAGACTTTTACCTTATAAAATCTGTCAAATGAAATTACTGTACTTTTTTCAATTTCCTAAAATCAACTATCACTTATAAACCTTTATACTATTTACTTTCTTTATACACACACACTCAAATCATGTTAAACTAACATTTTTTAAATGATATATATAGACTACATATATTCAAACAAAATTGCATGCAAACACAATCTATGTTTAAACCTTTATAAAAATACTTATACAATTTCATATTTTTTGTTTTTATTTATTTATTTACTTAATTACTTTAAATTAGACATGACATTGAGGCGCTATTACCTGGAACAGTTTACTTACAGAAATAGTGGTATTCACTAATATATTATAAATTTCACAAGACATAGTAAAGATATTTTTTTTTTGCTACAGTTAGTCATTCAATACAATTTGTTCATTAAGAACATATCATATGTACTGAACTGATGCAATGTATTTTATGTAAATAAATTAGTTTAATGGTTTTACAGAATGCACTGAGGATTTCAATTAAAAAAATCAATATCTAAATTAAAAACAGTGCTATATACAAACAAAGTTACTAATTTGAAGCTTTTACAATTGCAGTGAAGACCAGTTTCCTGAAAAGAAGCAGCCGAAATCGAAGAAGAAAGAAAAACTAAGAAGTTACCTGTTAATTTAAAAAAAAAGTAAGTAAAATATCACCATAATATTTGTATTATTAATCAAATATACTATAACATTAATACAAGCTATTTTGGTTTCTAAAAATAGAGATTTTGTACCATTTTGTCCAAAAATTTCCATGTCTTAAACAGCGATTTACAGCCAGAATGGCCCACAAATTTCTATTTTTGGACACACAAATTACCCAACTGAACCACTACAATTTTCATATTATAGAACAAACAACTGTTTTAATTGTATACATTAGATTTACTATTTGTACTTTTCCACACCACTAGCGTACTTTTTTTTGTCATCTGAACCCCAGTTTAGTAACACATAAATTCAAGAATACCTATCCCTACTAATTTTAGTTCCCAATGCACAATCACACACCATTACATACATCTTTATCATCTTACTCAAACACTCATGCACACAGCACACATACATTCCAGAACACCCCAACCCATATCTTCTTTATTGTTTTCAACAGACCCTAAAGAATGCCTACCAAAAGTCAAGTCCGTAGAAAGCAACGCAAAGGTAGAGCAAATGAAAATAAAGCTGTCCAACATAAGCATCCATCTCTAGCAGAATTTGTAAAAAAAAGTTGAAACAAAACAGCTAATACAATCATTTAGTGAAACACAAGAAGTTTCAAGTACAACAACTTCGCTTCCTCTATCAAAATGTAAAACAAACCAAAAAACAATCAACAGAAAATCAGCTATCAGTACAGATAAAACTACTTCTTCAAATTTTAATATAGTGCAAAGTAAGCATACCAAGAAAAGTATTTTAGCCAAAATATACCGTCACAAAGTCCTTCAAAATCTTATAAAAACAGGAGAGAAATCAGGTTCAAAGCTTAAAACCTATCGTAGGAAATTAATCTTAGAAGCATTGATGGACAGTGCAATTCTTCTCAAAAGAAATTTATTTATTTTACTGTTAAACTAAATGAAACCACTAACAAAACTAATAACTAAATTACAAAAAAGTCTTCTCAATAAGCGAAATATCAACAGAAAGAACTTCTTAAGTATCAGCGGAGGTGAATGGAATCACACTACAAGCACAGAACCATATTTTAATGAAGAAGCGTACAAACAAAAGCAAACAAATACAATTGCCATACATAGCAGTGGTCGAGGTTATGAAAAAGTGAATAATACCATAATGGAACAAGAAGTACTTCTTACAAAAATATGCCCTGAAAACTTAGAATTACCCCTCCATTCAACTGATTCAGAACGTCTAGTGTACAAATGGCCATGCACGTCAATGTGTAACATTCCCAAACAATGTTTCAAATCTTTACGCCAATTCCTCAATAAATATGTAAAAAGCAAGACAAAATCAAAATTAAATTACTGCAAAATATAGATACCTGTCCAGTGCGCAAGTACACAGGACTACAAGGACATTCATTGGCCTGCATTACAGGACCTACTTGTAAAACCACTTTCCATGATATCAAAAGGATATCAACACATCATTCAACTATAAGAAATCTAGTCTATAAACTGTACTATGCTAAAAGTCCTGCTTTAGCACTAGCAAAGTTAAATAACATCCTTCTACATGGTACAGCAAAAGACCTACTTGAAGAAATTCACTATATCCAGAAAAAATATTTTGGAAGTGAAAGCCATTTACAGAATGAAATAGCTTTAAACCAATTAAGCAACAATTCTACACATGGCAACCTTTTGCTAAACACATACAAAAAAGAAATACTAAAATGTAAAAGTACATCAGCTGAAGTACCAAACCATGTATGTGTATGTTGCCGTAGAATTTTTTATAAAAGTAACACAAAAACTGTGGACCTATTATACAAAATAGAAGACAATGAAGATTCTAAATGGTTTGAATTAGCTCTCTACCTTGTAGCAGAAAACAAATATGAAATAACTGAGTCCTTAATACTTTGCAGTTATTGCACTACAAAACTTGACAACAACCAAACTCCTTCACGTTCTATCACAAATAATTTGGAATTATACCCAGTACCAAAACCTCTACAACAACTTAATTTATATGAGATCATCATCATTCAAACAGTACACCCATTTCAAGCAATAATACGCCTTCAACCAAAAACAGCAAAATTACCTCCCTCTGAATTGGTAAAAGGCATTCGTGGAAAAGTAGTTTATTTACCATTAAATCTAAAAGAAAATGTGCATACTCTAGGAGTGCAACCTCCAATGCAACAATCTTTAATTATATTAGTAAATGGAGTACCTACAAAAGACAAAAAAATATGGCAACAGCTGGTAGATTTATATAAAGTTAGACAAGCCTTCCAATATCTTAAAGAGAATAATGAATTAATATTGAAGAAAACTTGAAAGATACAACTGAAATAATTCAAGAAACACAAGAAGCTGGTCAATTTGAGCTACTAGATCCTGCTACAATATCAAATACTTTAGACCATTATACAATTCATCCTTTGCACTGTAATGACACCGTACAAGATGTACTGGAAACTTACCAAATGCGTCAAACAAAAGGATCACCAATCAGTATATGGGAAAAAAGTATATAAGCACGTGCTTTTCCTCTACTCTTTCCTACTGGCAAAGGAGGAAGGTATGATGATAGACCTATTCAAATATCAGCTTCAGAATACCGCTCATTACGGATGTATTCTGAAGATCCCAGATTTAGACAAAATGTGGAATACATATTCCACCTACTCTTTGAAAGTGAACTAGCAACTTTATGTTACGGAGTTGCACACATATTAAAATCAGGATCACACTTTCAAAATATGACAGCTACACAATTATTAGAGAAAGTGCAACAAAAGGATGAGGTTTTACAATCAAATATTACAAATCTATTAGCAAATATGCGTGGTACTAAAGAGTACTGGTTTCAACGTCATGGAGATGTACGTTGTATGATCAGAAACCTTGGCCCACCCACTTGGTTTGTTACATTTTGTGCAGAATATGCATGGGAAGATTTACATGATTTCCTACGCATATCAAATAAAAACAAAACAAACATAGATATTCTAACACCTGGAGAACTTTGTTCTTTGGATCCTGTTAATGTTTCAAGATATTTTCACCATCGCTTCATTGCTATGCTACATTTTATTTGTAATAAAACTGTTCCTCCCCTTGGAGAAGTGCAACACTTCTTTTGGAGAAAAGAATACCAAGCCAGAGGAGCACCACATATCCACATGCTTTTATGGATTAAAGATGCTCCTAAATTTGGTCAAGACAGTGATGCCACTGTTTTATAGTTCATTGAAAAATATGTCACTTGTGAAATTCCATCAGAAGCCACAAATAGTGATCTTCATGCACAAATTTTACAATTTCAAAGACACAAATGTGGAAAATATTGTCGTCGCAAATACAAAAACAAAGGCAAATACTACACCAAATGCCGATTTGGTTTCCCTAGACCAGTTACAAATACAGGTCAAGTAAACAACCTCATGTCTTCAGTTAGACATAGTGTTAAAGGTAAGTCACCTAAAAATACATATTACATAAAAAGAAAAGAAGAAGAAAAATATATCAATGATTATAATGCAGTCATTGCCCACTTATGGAATGCAAACATAGATGTGCAGTACATTGCAGACAATTCTACTGCAGTTGCACGATATGTCACAGCATACTTAACTAAAGCAGAAAAGATAGAACTCCAAGACCTCTGGAATGACCTGTCATCAGATAAAACAGTATCTCAGAAATTATACAGCTTGGGCATAAAAATGCTCACCCATAGAGAATGTGGATCTTATGAAGCAGCTGATCGTTTAACTGGTACTTCATTGTATGGTAAATCTGAAAATATAGTATGGCTAATTCTTGGTCCAGCTAAATCTAGAAAAAGAGTTCTAAAACCAAATGGAGATATAGAAACAATAGCCAAACATGATCCAAATAGCCAAGACATTTTAAAAAACAATTTATTAGACACATACTACCCAAACAGAAGTAATACTTTAGAAAACATGTGTCTATACCAAATAGCCCAAAGCTACACATACAAAAATAATATGAAACCTGATGAAAAAAAAGGTAAATATAGAGTGACAGACTGTGAAGGCAGCTTAGTTAAACTCACTAAACCAAATTTAATTAATTATATCAAATTGTCATTGAAGACTCCTCAACATAAAGAAGTATATTACATGTCCCTGCTACAACTCTTCAAACCATGGAGAAAAGAAGAACAATTACTAGATAACTATGACTCATATGAGGATGCTTTCAAAGCAAATGAAAGCACTATAACTGATATAAACTTTACACAGTACAAAACAATGTTGCACAATGAACAGCAACATGAAGAACAACTCCAAGCCCAACTAGATAAGGATACTCCTGACAGTAGTCAACCTTCTGTAACAGGAAGCCAAGAACTACTAATAATAAATGAGGCAGAATTAGCTATGATAGAAGTAGAAAACACCATGTGTCAGTATGAAGATAAGGAAGACTTAACTATCCTACAATCAAAACTAAACAATGAGCAAAGTAGCATTTTTCAAGAAGTAACAAAACAAATTGCACATGGTGTAAAACATGAAAATAAAGAATGTTCCTGCCATAATTATAAACCTATACTACTGTACGTCAGTGGTGAAGCTGGTTCTGGCAAAACATTCCTAATCAAAATCATTAGTAAGTTCCTTCAACAATTGACAAACAACAAACTGTCAGCTGTTGTCACTGCCCCCACAGGTTTAGCTGCCTACAACATAGGTGGTGTTACATTACACCGATTACTACTATTACCAGTAGAACACTAGAACAAATTAGACTATTACAAACTTTCTGCAGAAGCTGCAATGGAATTACGCAGAGTATTGAAACAAATGAAAATGCTACTAATAGATGAAGTGAGCATGGTCTCCAACCTGATGTTAGCTTTGATTCACCTCAGATTACAAGAAGTACTCAAAATAGACTATGAAGAGCTCTTTGCAGGAAAACACATTATTGTTTTTGGAGATCTGCTTCAATTAACACCAGTAAAAGGTGAACCTATTTTTAAAACATTAGGGCACAAACTCTGCCGTAAAACTGTTGGCAGCATTGGAAATGTCAACCTTTGGCAACATTTCCAATACAGAGAATTAACAGAAAACATGCGCCAATCTGCAGATCTAACTTTTGCCAACATTTTAAAAAGTTTGAGAGTTGGTATACTTTCTAAAGAAGCAGAAGCAACATTGAAAACCCGGCACATTAATGCACTTTATGGCGATAATGCATGTGCTACAGATGTTATGGAACAATTAGCCCACAAAAATGTCAATTGTATGGCCTTAATGCCAACTCTTGCAAGCTGTCTCAAATTCAATGAAATAATGTTAAGTAAAGAAATGCAACCAATAATGGAAATTAGCGCCACAGACAAACTAGATGTACATGGTATGACACTACCCATGTGTGACCAAGCCACAACAAGACTAAATAATTTAGAAAAATCAATCTCAAACACAGCAGGCTTAGAAAAGATGTTAAAATTATCCTTAAATTGCAGAGTAATGCTTAAACGTAACCTTGACGTGGACCAAGGACTAGTTAATGGAGCACTGGGTACAGTTGTTGGCTTTCAAACATACCCACGTGACAACACAATTCAGTTTGTCAATATTCTCTTTGACAAACTTTCAGAAGTAAAACGGATAGGACGCTCAACAGCTAGATTCCTTCTCTTCAAAGATATGTATGTACGCAGAGAACAATTTTCTCTAACTCTTGCATACGCAGTCACGATTCATAAATCACAAGGTCTTACCCTAGACAAAGCAATGATAGATATTGGTAACACAGTCTTTAAAGAAGGCATGAGCTACGTAGCACTATCACGCTTACGTACACTTGACGGTCTATTTCTAATCAACTTTGATGCAAGTAAAGTAAACGGTGATATTCCTTGCATTTTAGAATATAATAGACTTCGCTCACTATACACTCCCCATCTAAACACATATTCTGTTCCACAAAAACTAAAACGTTGTAAAAGAAAACTAAATCAAACAGAAATGCAACAGGATGTCACTGCAAATCCTCCAAAGAGAGTAAAAGAAACTAATACTTCATCAAGTACCACAAACAAAAAAGAATCAATTAGAGAAAGTAAACCAGGTACTTCTTTAAAGAAGGAAGACAAACTCCAAAAAAAGCAGTTAGATACAGAACTACTGGACCATTTAAATTCTCAAATATAGTTGGTGTAAGTTGCTATGCAAATGTAGCAATGAATATTCTATTTCAATTACCAGCAATTGTTGACAACATTTACTTACACAGTACAGACGCATTGTGTTTGCAAATGTTAGTACTTCACAGAAATGCAGCAAACAATCCTGACAACACATATACAGGCCGATTCATGGAATAATTAGCGCGGCGCAAGTGGGCAAAAACGTGCGAATCGCAGTGGAATAGCGAAAATCGCAGTGCAAGTGCGAAAATCGCACGAAAAGCAGCGCACGTCGATTCATGGAAGGCCGTGCGCGAGAAAACCAGCGGATGTGCGATAAAAAAGTGCGTGGCGCATGTTGGCGCACAGGCCATCTAACAGCGTGCGCCAGGTCACAGCGAAAATCGCACAGGCCACAGCGAAATTCGCACATAGCGCGGCGCACGCAACAAAAGTAGGCGGAACACGGGCGTAACACTCAGAATGGGGAACAACTTGCCAAAACGTGGGCGTCACGGGGGAAGTACAGGGCACAAGTGCGCGGAACGCCCACACGCTTGTCTACAACACGTATTCATGGAATAGAATAGGGGAAAAAAGCGCACGCTCAAACCAGCGCACAGGCACAAACACGACCGCCACAAGAAAGCAGGCGGTAGCGTCTCTGCGGCTGTAAGAAATGTGCGCCAAAAGGTGCGCCAACAAATAGCACCTATATACTGCCATGATGAATGTCCCATACTGTGGCCCTCCAGGAAAAATGACGTGCAAAGGGGTACCCACAAACACGGACACCCGCTGACAAAAAATACATGTGCGTGTATACCGGGGTGCGCGGGAAGTCTCACACGCGATTTCAGCAGGGTACGTGCATCACAGGGGTTCGCGTGAAGTAATTCACGCGATCGGGCCTGGGGGAGCGGGCTACGTGTATTTCAGGGGTTCGCGTGAAGTTTCTCACGCGATCGGGCCTGGGGGAGCGTGCTACGTGTATTTCAGGGGTTCGCGTGAAGTTTCACACGCGATCGGGCCTGGGGGAGCGGGCTACGTGTATTACAGGGGTTCGCGTGAAGTTCCTCACGCGATCGGGCCTGGGGGAGCGTGCTACCTGTATTTCAGGGGTTCGTGTGAAGTTCCTCACGCGATCGGGCCTGGGGGAGCGGGCTACGTGTATTCCAGGGGTGCGCGGGAAGTTCCACACGCGAATAGCCTGGGCGCGTGTATTTCAGGGGTGCGCGGGAAGTTCCACACGCGAATAGCCTGGGCGCGTGTATTTCAGGGGTGCGCGGGGAGTTCCACATGCGAATAGCCTGGGTGCGTGTATTTCAGGGGTGCGCGGGAAGTTCCACACGCGAATAGCCTGGGCGCGTGTATTTCAGGGGTGCGCGGGAAGTTCCACACGCGAATAGCCTGGGCGTGTGTATTTCAGGGGTGCGCGGGAAGTTTTACACGCGAATAGCCTGGGCGCGTGTATTTCAGGGGTGCGCGGGAAGTTCCACACACGAATAGCCTGGGCGTGTGTATTTCAGGGGTGCGCGGGAAGTTTTACACGCGATTTCTGCACGGTACGTGTATTTCAGGGGTGCCGGGGAGTCCCACACGCGAATAGCCTGGGCGTGTGTATTTCAGGGGTGCGCGGGAAGTTCCACACGCGAATAGCCTGGGCGCGTGTATTTCAGGGGTGCGCGGGAAGTTTTACACGCGAATAGCCTGGGCGCGTGTATTTCAGGGGTGCGCGGGAAGTTCCACACGCGAATAGCCTGGGCGCGTGTATTTCAGGGGTGCGCGGGAAGTTTTACACGCGATTTCTGCACGGTACGTGTATTTCAGGGGTGCCGGGGAGTCCCACATGTGATTTGACAGTGTGGGTCCTCCCAGGTGTACCCTGTACACCCTCCACGGCCCCTGCAGGCAGCCCACATCACAGGGGACTACCCTGCATCCCTGGTCATGTCCCGCAGACAGCCCACCCAACATGGGCATGCCCCCCAGCAAAGGCACATGTCTCCTTGAACTAATGAACACCAACCGATGTCCCCTTGCACCCCCACCCCCCAGCACTGTGGGGCACCTGCCAGCAGGCCCCCACTCATGTCACCCACCACCCCCACCCCCCAGTCACCAGGGGCACCCTCCACCAGGCCCCCACTCATGTCTCCCACCACCCCCACCCCCCAGCAGTGCAGGGTCACCCTCCACCAGGCCCCCACTCATGTCTCCCACCACCCCCACACCCCAGCAGTGCAGGGGCAGCCTCCACCAGGCCCCCACTCATGTCTCCCACCACCCCCACCCCCCAGCCACCAGGGGCACCCTCCACCAGGCCCCCACTCATGTCTCCCACCACCCCCACACCCCAGCAGTGCAGGGGCAGCCTCCACCAGGCCCCCACTCATGTCTCCCACCACCCCCACCCCCCAGCCACCAGGGGCACCCTCCACCAGGCCCCCACTCATGTCACCCACCACCCCCAGCCACCAGGGTCACCCTCCACCAGGCCCCCACCCATGTCTCCCACCACCCCCACCCCCCAGCCACCAGGGGCACCCTCCACCAGGCCCCCACTCATGTCTCCCACCACCCCCACACCCCAGCACTGCAGGGGCACCCTCCACCAGGCCCCCACCCATGTCTCCCACCACCCCCACCCCCCAGCCACCAGGGTCACCCTCCACCAGGCCCCCACTCATGTCTCCCACCACCCCCACACCCCAGCAGTGCAGGGCCACCCTCCACCAGGCCCCCACTCATGTCTCCCACCACCCCCACACCCCAGCAGTGCAGGGGCAGCCTCCACCAGGCCCCCACTCATGTCTCCCACCACCCCCACACCCCAGCAGTGCAGGGGCAGCCTCCACCAGGCCCCCACTCATGTCACCCACCACCCCCACCCCCAGCCACCAGGGGCACCCTCCACCAGGCCCCCACTCATGTCACCCACCACCCCCACCCCCCAGCCACCAGGGTCACCCTCCACCAGGCCCCCACCCATGTCTCCCACCACCCCCACCCCCCAGCCACCAGGGGCACCCTCCACCAGGCCCCCACTCATGTCTCCCACCACCCCCACCCCCCAGCCACCAGGGGCACCCTCCACCAGGCCCCCACTCATGTCACCCACCACCCCCACCCCCCAGCCACCAGGGGCACCCTCCACCAGGCCCCCACTCATGTCTCCCACCACCCCCACCCCCCAGCCACCAGGGGCACCCTCACCAGGCCCCCACTCATGTCACCCACCACCCCCACCCCCCAGCCACCAGGGTCACCCTCCACCAGGCCCCCACCCATGTCTCCCACCACCCCCACCCCCCAGCCACCAGGGGCACCCTCCACCAGGCCCCCACTCATGTCTCCCACCACCCCCACCCCCCAGCCACCAGGGGCACCCTCCACCAGGCCCCCACTCATGTCTCCCACCACCCCCACACCCCAGCAGTGCAGGGGCACCCTCCACCAGGCCCCCACCCATGTCTCCCACCACCCCCACACCCCAGCAGTGCAGGGCCAACCTCCACCAGGCCCCCACTCATGTCTCCCACCACCCCCACACCCCAGCAGTGCAGGGGCAGCCTCCACCAGGCCCCCACTCATGTCTCACACCACCCCCACACCCCAGCAGTGCAGGGGCAGCCTCCACCAGGCCCCCACTCATGTCACCCACCACCCCCACCCCCCAGCCACCAGGGGCACCCTCCACCAGGCCCCCACTCATGTCACCCACCACCCCCACCCCCCAGCCACCAGGGTCACCGTCCACCAGGCCCCCACTCATGTCTCCCACCACCCCCACACCCCAGCAGTGCAGGGGCACCCTCCACCAGGCACCCACACATGTCCCCCTGCCCCCAGGTCCTGACGATACTCAATCATGGCAGTAATGGGCAGCATACCAAGCACAAACACCCAGGCAAGGATTGCATCCACCCACATAGTGAATGCAATTACATGATACAACCCCAATGGCAAGTCTGTAAATGAACACATGTCCGTCACACACACATACACAATGGGTGCAAGTCAATGTCAAAACCCATATCATGACATGTATGAAACCAATGAGAAAATACCACAAGTGAAAGTTAAAAAGAACATGTATTAAAGATGAAAAATAAGTAAAAAAATCAAACATACAACAATGGGGATAACAAAATAAATGGTCCATGTCCGAGAACAAATGTAAAAATAAAAAAAACAAAGTAATCCAAAAACAAATGTTGTCCAAAGCCAAATCATGTGGAAGTAAAATAATGAAAAACCATTTCCTCATGGTGAACACAATAATTAATAAAAAAAATGTTTCTTCAAAAAGCAAACTATATACACGAAAATTCCAGGGTCCATGAGCCCAACACCATAAATGAAACCTACTACTACCTAATGAAAATAATATATACCAAAAAGTGGCCATTGTCCGAGCGGTCCAAAAAAACAAAAATTAATAAAGGAAACCTAACACTAACTAACTAAATAACTATATACAAAGGCAGCGGGCAAGTCCTGCGGCTCACTCGGTGATGTTGCTGGCCAGGGCATCATCGAACTCCATGTCGATGTCCTGGAGGCGGGACTCTGTCCTGGCCCCGAGGTCTCGCAGGGATAACCCCATGTCCAGCTCAAACTCCCTGCGAGCTTCCTCGAGGCACTCAGCCCGCCTCAACGCCCGACGCATGGAGAACTCCGCCCTGACCATGGTGAGCCGCTCCTCTTCCGCCCGCTGCCGCTCCGCACCTATCCGCTGGACCAACTGCTCCCACACGGAAGACACCACCATCCCAGGGTTGCCCTGCCCTCCGGCCGATGCCTGCCCCTCTGATCTTGAAGGCCCCGAGCCATGATGCCTCCCACGTCGAGCCTGCTGCTGCCTCCGACGCCACTGCCTCTGCCAGCACGACGGCATCCAGGCTGATGGAAACCACCGACACCGTCGTGCACGTGCCCTGCCTGATGATGCTGTCACATCTTTCACCTGCTGGGGTCCAGTTGCTGTGTTGTCCACCCCTGCTGGACCTCCGACTCCCAACTGTGGCAGGGATGGGATCCCCACCGAGCTGGCTGCATTGGTCGGGGCAGGTCCACAGGGGGCCCTGGTGGCATCTGGGCCGGAAGACGGCAAGGAGAACGACTGGTGTATAGCCTGCACAGAGGAGGAGAGGGCCGCCAGATTGGACAACACATGCAGAAAACCCCCGAACATGGCCGATCCCAATTGGGCCACGTCGGCACGGTGCACTTTGTGATGACGTGCGTCGTCCTCCCGGGAAGCACGCACGGCATCACGAATCACAGCCGTGCACATCGCAACCCCAATCAGGACCTTCTCCACACGGCCAGGGGTTCCCACGTCCGCAGGTTAAGGGGAGTCAGGTGACATGGACATCCCCTCTACCTGCGGACGGGCCTGGGACGGGGCATCCCTGCTGGTGCATGGTGGTGCACTCACAGGGTCAGGGACAGCGACATGCACAGGCCCCTCCACGGTGACCTGTGCTGCCTCCTGCCCCTGGCCCTGGACTGCACCACTTGCACCAGCAGGGATGCCCCCACCAGGACCCATGTGTGCCCCAGTGGCGGCCTCCTCCTCCTCTGTGCAAACCACCAACCTGGATGGCTCCTCACCGTCTCCCACCGTACCAGGCCCCTGTGGGGGCTCACCCACCCCTTTCGCTGCAGCCGTGGGGGCATCCCCGCCGCCTTGCTCCACAGCGCCGTCTCCGCCCTCTTCTTCACTAGCCGCTGCGTAGAGGGAGACAAAGAACACAAGCATCAGGGCACTGTACAATGGTCCCCTAGACAGGAAGCAATAGCAGATGAGCACCACTGTCAAAGTACACTTCCATCATGTCCCTCCACAACACATGGGTCAGTCCAGGCAAAACACACACAGTAACAGGCATGGTGCATGCCATGGACATTTCCATGCATGTCCAATGGACTCTTGAAACATTCAATGATATGTAACTCACATGCATCATGGCTCATGCCTATCACATGCACACACTTCACCTCAGTCACATCCATCTGGCCCCAAACACACCAAACACAGCGGATACAAGGGTAATTTGGCTGCTTCACTGAATCTGTGCATTGTCACACACATGTGTCATGCATCCATGGCATGCACAAGTCACAGACACGCAGGTCAGGCACACAGACATGGCTACCATATATGTACCTGGCATCAGCACCCATCCCTCACCCCCACCCATGTCCAGGTACAGAGACTGGCATGCTCTCATGTTCAAAATCTGCATAGGGCTCCCCATGCGGCATTTGAACACATGCAACAACCATGTGGGTCACACATCACTGGTCGCACATGCATTACCATGATGTCCCTGCACACATACATGCATACATGGCCTATGGCACACATACAGGCAAGTATCATAGAACCAGCACACCGCAACATGCCCTGTCTCACACAGTAATGCTTGGACACTTACCGCTCAACTCCAGACGGGCCTCCCTCTCAAGGATCTGGGCGTGGAGCGCTGGGCGTACGCGTTCCAGGACCCTCATCTGGATGGAACTCATGCGGCCCCGGCCCCCCTCCACGAGGCGCCGGGCCTTCACAAGGGTCCTGGACCTCAAGTCCTCCCAGCGCCTCTTGATCTTCAGGACGTTGCGGGTTGCCACCCCCTCCGCGTTGATGGCAACCACACAGTCGGCCCAGATCCTCTCCCGTCCTTACTTGCTGGCGCGGGACGATCCAAAGAGGGCATCATACTACCCCAGGACATGCTCCACCAGGACACCAACTTTGGTGGCAGTGAAGCTGGTGCCCCTCTGCCCCTCTGGCCTGGGGTTGCCACTGGTGCCAGATGTGGAAGTGCCCGACATGGCAACCCCAGAGGCAGGTGTGGGTGGGCAACTGGGTCCTGGGGCTGGGCTGTGGAGCGATGTAATCCCAGTCGGGAGTCTTCAGTTCCAGCAGGGGTGGACACAGCAACTGGACCCCTGCAGATGGCTGATGTGCAGGCACCAAATGGCAGGGCACGGTGGCAGCAGGCAGGCAGGCAGGCAGCAGCAGATGGCACGTGGGAGGCTGCTCGGGGCGCTGGGGGGCAGTAACTCGGCCTTCTGGGCAGGAGCGTGGTCTTCCGTGTGTTTTCGCGTGGCCAGCTTGATACGGAGTGATTTGGCACGTGAAAATCCTGCACGTCAGCGTGAAATCCGAGGAAAGGCCCTTAGCGCGTAAGCGCGTCAGCACGCATACGCGATTCTATTGGACCAGAGTCCCTCAGCGCGTAAGCGCGTCTGTGACGTGACCCGCACGGGTGTTCCCCACTCAGCACGTGATGACGGGGCACACGTGGAAATACTGCACGTCAGAGTGTCATCGCGTGTAATTGGACAAAAGTGCGCGTACACGCGATTGGCCTATGTACGTGTATTTCATGGGTGCGCGGGCACTTACACACGCAAGTACGTCAGCGAACCTGTATCCCGTGGTGCGTGTGAATTTCCACACGCTATTGGACTGGGAACTGGATTCCAGGGGTGCGCGGGTCACACGCTCGCCTAGAACATGCGCAAAGCATAAATTTGCGCACTTTAACAATAACAGGCTCAGACGCCAGGATGAACATACCGTTCCTAGCAGCAGTGGCAGTGGGCTACCAAAGGAGGAGGAGGAGGATAGTCAGGGCCAGAATATTCACACCCAGAACCAGCCTTTTCGGGATGCCTGATGACCAGGTGTATGGGAGGTACAGGTTTCCACTGCACTTCTTAGCCACTGGATCATTTCAGCGGACAAGTGCCATAGTGGGTGGGGTGTCACAGGCCACCCAGTCACGCTGCCTACACCAGGTCTTGAACATCATGACTGCACGCCCATCAGTCCGCAGGCACATATACCTGCCCAGAACACCTGCAGAAATGCATGCTGCCGCCCTGGATTTTTACGGTGTGGCACGATTCCCCAAAGTGCTAGGTGCCATCGACTGCACCCATGTGGCTCTACGTCCCCCCAGGGCATCTGAGCACATCTATAGGAACCGCAAGCACTGGCATTCCATCAACGTGCAGGTAGCATGTAATGCCAAGGGAATCATCACCTCAGTATATGCCAACTATCCCGGCTCCACCCACGACAGCTTCATTTACCGAATGTCCACCCTAAGCCGGGACCTAGAAGCTGGGCGGCATGGCGATACATGGCTGCTTGGTGAGTATGTATGCCACTGCACATGCATGCATGTTGGATACTGAGCAAGGTCACAACCCCACCAATGATACCAATCACCACCTCCACAGGGGACAGTGCCTACCCTCTCAGCCCCCACATGATGACGCCAATTCGGAACCCCACCACGCCACCCGAGGTAAGATATAACACAGCCCACATTACGACCCGTGGCATAGTGGAGCGCACATTCGGAGTGCTAAAGTCACGCTTTCGCTCCCTTGACCGTTCTGGCGGGCAGCTGTTATACGCTCCCCCAGTAGTGTGCAGGAGCATAGTGGCAGCATGTGTCCTGCACAACGTTGCAACACGCCGGGGCCTGGCCGTGGACATGGTGGTGGCCCCACATCCCCAACCACATGCACAGCCGCTGCGCATGGGAGGGGAAAGGGCACGGGGGGAGGCAGCCCGTACACAGCTAGTGGCTAATTACTTCACATAGAACTCACACCCCTGTGGAGTGCACACTGGCCTGGCACATTCCATCTGACAATCAATGATGACTCAACCTGACACTGATCCTGAATGTCTGGAGAATGAACCGTGAATACCATATCAGTCTGAGATTGTTCACCTGGAAGTGTCACAATGTGTGCATCCCTACCCACACAGACACCACCAATGCAGTTTTGTGAAGTTACACATTCAAGCAGCTAAAATGAATACCCACTTGCAAAATGCAACAAGAGGACAGTGCCATGTCAGCCAACCCAACCCCAGCACCGCCACACGACACACCGTGCCATGTCATGCTAATTGCAGGTAAACAAAGTAATCCCCACAACATGACACTAGTCTCACTATGTACAGTGTCCCTATTAGAAACCTGCAACACCTGAAATGCTCACAGCAATGCCGGACCAACAACATACTTGAGCACGTAGTACCATTAACATGACATCACAAATGTTACATATTAGTAGTCTCACCACCTGGAAATGCCTGCACTCCCACCACTACCAACTGTGCAGTGTTGGCGCCATGTAGAGTTGTAGGTGCACTGCTGCCAACATGGACCCCATCTCCAGACTAGAGGTCCTTGTGTAGACATGAGGAAGGGACCTGCAAATTGGGAGGTAGACACAGAAGAAGAGTTACACATCAATGCAACATGCAGTGTACAACACAACAGCAATATGCACTAGGAATGTATACACAGTATTGACTACAGACTGGCCACACAGCTCATGGGAGTCCAACGTCACTGTGTAATTCACTGTCACTTGGGCACACCCTTTGCAAGCCCATGGAAACGGGAAGCAGGAGGGGTGTGTGTGAATCAAACCCAAGCATCTGAACCAAATACATTACAAGCCTGCATGTGCCCAGCCACAATGCAGCGTATGCCCACAGGAACCACGGAAGCCAACAAATCGTCCCAAAAAAATTGGGAATAAAAGAAATAAAAATAAAAATAAGAAACAATCAAAAATGGCCATTGATGGGCCCGGGGGGGTTGGGGAGGCCACCCAGGAGGTCCGAGGACAGGATGCACACCAGAACCCACCTGCGTGGATCCTGGGAAGATAAAACACCTCCATGGGCTCATGGCCCACACGGCTACCCTATTGTGGGAGTATCACTGCTGTCGCTATTATCACCCTGTGCAGCTGCATCCGGAGGTGGTTGCACTATGGGAGACAGCCCACGCAAGGCCCTAGTCTGCTCCTCCATGGCTGCAAGCATGCGGGTGTGGTAGGTCTGGTTCTGGAGGATGAGTGTGCGGAGGTCCCCATGCAACAACTCACGGGATGCCCGGACCTCCGCCCTCGTTGCCTGCATCTCAGCTGAGAGCGTACGGGTGAGACGCTCCAGCTGCTGTTCTGTCCTTTGGTGTGTTGAAGCCTCAAGCTCAACAAGAGTCGTCCTGAGGTGAAGGAGCTCCTGCCTCAGGGCTTCCCTGTGGCCCTGGGACTCAATGGAGATGGCCTCCTGCAGAGTCGCCAGTGCCGCCCGCCTGTCCCTGTTGGACCCCAACATGTCCTCCCTGTGTGACTGGCAGATGAAGTCGGTTGCCTGCTCTAGTCGCTCCATCAGCCTTTCTGGGGGGACAATGGAAGTGGCCACCCTATCCATGGCCTGAGCCATCATCTCGGATGATGCAGCCTGTTGGGTTGCCATACCGTAAATGGATTGCTCCCATGCGGTATTGCCGGGTGGCGTACGGCCACCACGTCGGCGGGCACCACACCTGTCTGGGGCAAGGCGAACTGCGCCTTGCTGTGCCGGCACTGCCTGAGGCTGCAGGACTGCATTCCCCCTCTGATCTGCTGGCCCAGGAACAGGATCAGATGTCGCGGAGTGTGACCCTGCATCCGTAACCACCGAAGGCGTAGCTGCCAACACTGACATCCCCATGGAGGGTTCTGACCCTGGTGCAGGTGGGTGAGACAGAACAGAATCCCTCCCTGGAACACTCACCTGCGACGGCACGTAGGTCTCATCCGAATCAACACCTGAGTACAGCTCGGGGGAGGTGCAGCCAGAGACACCCCTTGAGAGCACGACCTGCAGCACTTGTGGGTTCTCCCCCACCACCACACCACGTCCCTCACTGGTGGTTGGTCGGCCCTCGGACCCCTCCTGGGTCTGCACCATCTCCACAACCCCGGCAGTATCAGGTGCGTCTTCCCCTGCAAAGACATGAAAACAAAGAAATGGAAACAGGCATTAGCACCATGGCACACAATGAGGGCTGAGAAGCAAGAGAACCAGTACTTGATTGACACATGTCCCACATGACTGAAACCCTCCCATGCATGCACCCTCACTGCGTATGAAGTGCAGGCAAATGGCACACACTGATGACACCAAGATGGAAGATGAACACATTTTCTGCATGCTGCCTGGCAGTGGCATCACACATTGGCCTGTGATTGCCAGGTGATACACACATGCCATCACACAGATGGCATGTACCATTGCTATTGAGTGAAGATGGAGAGGAGGGCAGCACCTATTCATTCAGTCCAGTTCCCGCATGTAATCGCTTTTCTAATTCTAACTGGTCAGATTTTTCACCTGGAGCTGCCAGTCTGAAATGGTCCAATTGCACAGGGACATGTGTGTACAAATGATATCCAGGTAACAAAGTCACTCCACTTTACCATAGCCATGTCAGACATGTGACTAGTGGACAGCGACATGCCTAGTGAAAGTGGTGGAATGCAAACAAACTGACTGAATGAACAGTGAAAAATAAGCAACTATGTTGTGGCAAGGTGACACTTCAAGGGCAACTGGCGTGCAGTTGGGCTAGATGTCTATTGTTGGCAGAAGGGATACTGCTATGGCCAAATGCAGCTGCGCAGGAAGTATTGCATGAAGCACATGGCTGACCCATACGACTCAGGCGCACACACTCTCACCTGGCACACAAACAGAAGCCCTCACACACACACCATGCACATGGATGACACACACATGCATGTGCACTCACCGGACAATGCCTCGGAATCAGCCAGATCTCCCACGCCTTGGATCTGTTCCTCCGTGACGTAGGTCCCAGCGACTGACTCATGTGGAGTGAGTTCCATGTCTACTACTGGAGACCCACCTCCAGTCACTAGAGTTGCGGCATGACTTGAGGCCAGCTTACTCTTTGCCCTGCGCTTTAGGTCATTCCAGCGCTTATAGCAATCATTGGCTGTGCGCCTCACGATTCCAAGGGCACTTACAATGTCCGCAACGGTCTGCCAGTGTGCCTGGCGTTGTGCAGGTGTGGTCTTGGATCCTGCAACAATGACCATCTCGTTGTCATGTCCGGACACATACTCGACAAGTGCATTCAGTTCGTCATCCGTGAAGCTGGGCTTCCTGGATGGGCCGGACTGTGTAGCCGTGTCTGGGGCATCAGCCTGTGCCGGACGAGCACTCTTCCTCTTCCGCTTGGAAGGTGGTGGTGATCCTGAGTGTCCTGCGCCGCTCTGGACACTAGGGGCAGGAGCCCTGGTGAACTCTGTATCAGGAGTGTGGGATTGCACACTCAGCATGGGAGTTGGTGCAGGCATTGGCTCTAGTGTGATGGTGTCAGGGGGAATGTCAGCAGCATGGACTAGGACCGACACTGTCCTGGCTGGGTGTGTGAGGGCTGGGGTGGATGGAGCCGCAGCTGCCCCTGCAGCCTCTCCGCCCTGCCTCCTTGGTGCAGCAGATGACCTTGCTGGCCCAGATGCACGTGGCATGGTGACATCAACGTGCACCAGCGCACGTGTCATAGGCCTGCTGACCTGGAAGTCAGCCATGGAGTCAGCCAGATCTGGTGCCACAATGGGCTGGTCCAACAAGGGCTGAGCATGGATGGTGTCAGCCACATCAGCCTCAACGGGAATGGGGGGGGGGGATTATGGGTGCCCTTGACTGGTCCTCCACACATGGGGGGACAGGCTCACCCTGCAAGTAACGACCACGTCCCCTACCGGATCCACCACGGCCACCACTTGTGGCTCTTCCACCTTTGCCACCCTTACGAATCCTCGCCTCCCAGCCATGGCACTTATGTAAATGTGCATATGGGAGTGGCTGGAAACTATTGTCCTGGGCAATTGGGGGTCAAAGGGGTTGGGTACCAGATGGTAATTGTACCCTAGTGCTCTTGCAAGGCTGATTGTAACCCCTGGGGAAAGATGACAGGTCACGCTACGCACAGGAGCCCCAAAAAAGGGAGATGACGTGCACGCAACCCCTCCTAGACCACGTGTGCAGAAAGATAAACCTGCACTACGCTGTGGCACCCAGTAACACAAGAATGAACGTATGCGTGTCACACGCAGCCTAGAATGACCTCTGAATGGGTAGGCTACACACGGGGCAAGCACAGATGTTAGATACGTGCGTGACTCACCGTCTGCCTGGTAAACGAGCGTGTAAAAGGAGCACGTTTGGTTGGCAACACCCCCGCCAAAAGAAGATTTGTACGCTGTCTGAGGAGACAGGACAACAGTAGAAGGGAACACTGTTTGAGGGAACAGGCCCAGGTAAACCAGTAAAAGCGAAAAAAGAGAAAAAGCTGTCAGAGGTAACAGGGAATACGAACTTGAAACGCTGTGAAGTAAATCGCGTGTGAAACGACAAGAAGTACAGAATTCACCCACTCGCTCTCCACGAAAAGCACGTACAAGGAAAACGTGTTCTACACATACCTTTTATACAGGGCCACACGTCCAGCATCACTTACGTGGCGTGTACGCGCTAGGGCCATTTCCACCAATTACACGCTTTGTCACTTCTGCGTGTAGGGACATTTCCACCAATTACACGCTTTGTCACTTCTGCGTGTAGGGCCATTTACACCAATTACACGCTTTGTCACTTCTGCGTGTAGGGCCATTTCCACCAATTACACGCTTTGTCACTTCTGCGTGTAGGGCCATTTCCACCAATCACACGCGATGAGACTCTGACGTGCAGTCTTTCCACGTGTGCTCTGTCATCACGTGCTGTGTGGGAAACACCCGTGCGGGTCACGTCACAGACGCGCTTACGCGCTGAGGGCCTTTGGTCCAATAGAATCGCATATGCGTGCTGACGCGCTTACGCGCTAAGGGCCTTTCCTCGATTTTCACGCTGACGTGCAGGATTTTCACGTGCCAAATCACTCCGTACCAAGCTGGCCACGCGTAAGCACACGGAAGACCACGGTCCTGCCCAGAAGGCCAAACTACTGCCCCCCAGAGCCACGAGCACGCTCCCACCTACCATCTGCTGCTGCATGACTGCCTGCTGCCCACGTGCACTGCCATTTGCTGCCGGCACATCAGCCAGGGGTGCTGTTGCTGTGACCACCCCTGCTGGAACCGAAGACTCCCGACTGGAATTCCATCGCTCCACAGCCCAGCCCCAGGACCCAGTTGCCCACCCACTCCTGCCTCTGGGGTTGTCATGTCGGGGCAAACACCATCTGTGACCACTGACAACCCCCGGCCAGAGAGGCAGAGGGGCACCAGCTTCAGTGCCACCGAAGTTGGTGTCCTGGTGGAGCAAGTCCTGGGGCAGTATGATGCCCTCTTCGGAAGTTCCCGCGCCGACAAGGAAGGACGGACTCGGATCTGGACTGACATCGTGACTGCCATCAACGCGGAGGGGGTGGCAGTCCGGGACTTACAACATGTCAGGAAGCGCTGGGAGGACTTCAGGTCCAGGACCCTGAACAAGGCCCGGCGCCTCTTGAAGGCAGCGGATGCCAAGGGGCGCCGGGGCCACTTGTCGGAAGAACAGATGGGGGTCCTGGAATGCATATCCCCAGCGCTCCACGTCCAGGTCCTGGAGAAGCAGACCCGTCTGGAGTCGAGCGGTGAGTGTACATGCATCCTGATTGTGAGCAGTGCGTGTGGTGATTATTCGGTATTGTGCAGGTTGCACATCTGTTTGTATGGGGTCGAGTATGGGTGGGGGTGTACATGGCCGTGGGGCTGACACATGCGATGGCTGTAATGTGTGAGACATGGATGGTGCTTGTGTATGTAGGCTTGCATGGCAAATGCAGTTGTGCGTGCACACATGTTTGTATGTATGTGTATGTAAGTAGACATGTCCGTGATGTCACGCATGTATGTTGTTTTGGGCTGCATGTATGAGCACTGTGTACATGTGCATGTGTGTGTATTTGACAAGGGTGCAACAGTGATGCAATATGGATGCATGTGACTGCGGTATGTGTAAGCCTGATTGGCAGATGTGACATGGATGCCCGTCTGAACAGTGCGACACTTGGCAGAGGTGTACACATGCATGCAAGTGTGGTGGTGTGTGTACATGTGTGGTGCACTTCCTGTGTTGCATGTGATGTCTGGGTCACCTTTGGCTGCTCATGCTGTTGTATGTGTATGGATGGTGGTGGCAGTTGCGATATGGCTGTGGTATGGCTCATGTGTGCGAGTTGCAATGACATGTGTGTTGGGGATTGTGATGACATGTCTGAGGTTTGCCAATGCCACTCATGTGCAACTGTCATGTGTGTATGTGTCCATTGTACAGTGCCCTGATGCCTGTGTTTTGTTTCTCCCTGTCTGCAGCGTCAACTGATGAATAGGGCGGAGAAGGTGCTGTGGAGCACAGCAGCGGGGATCCGACCGCCAGCCGGAGACGCAAGGCCCGGCTCCCCTCCCGTGTTGTCATCTCGTCGGGGAGTGAGGAGTCCGGTGCCGCGTTCCAGGCCGCAGCTGCCGGGGGGAGGTCCAAGAGGCGTAGGTTGGAGTTGGACTCCTCGGCAGCAGAAGGGGCAGCTGGGACCCCACAGGGCCCAACAGGGGAAGATGGCACGGAGTCATCCAGGTTGGTGGGGGGTCTGGTGGAGGAGGAGGCCATGCAAGCACCAGAGACGGGGTCTGGAGGTGGGGATCCCACTGGTGCTAGTGGTGCAGTCCAGGACCAGGGACAGGAGGCAGCACAGGCCGCCGCGGAGGTGCCTGTGTGCAATCCTGTCCCCGATCCTGTCCCTGCATCATCTTGCACCAGCAGGGATGCCTACGTCCAGACCCGTTTCCAGGCAGGGGATGAGCTGACGTCAACTGGCCTTCCTCTGCCTGCGGACGTGGCTATCCAGGTCCGGGTTGAGCCTGTCCTGGCTGGTGTGGCGTTGCGTCAACGGGCCATGCGAGGTGACCTGCAGTCTTTTCATGGAGAGACTGCACGTCATCTCGAATGGCTCGTTGACCACGTCAGCCTGCTGGGACAGGTCACCCAGACCGGATTCCTCCGTCTGATGGGGCTTGTTCCGACCCCCTCCTCAACTGGACCCCCTACGCGCCAGTCGTCCTCTGTGCCATCATCCCACCCATCAGTCACCTGGGTGCCCTGTGGAGCTGCCTCTGACAGTGCGGCCAGGCTGGTGGAGGAGGCATCCCTGCCACAGTCGGGAGTCGGACGTCCAGCAGGGGTGGCCACATCAACAACTGCACCCCAGCCGGCGGAGGATGTGCAGGCAGCAGGAGGCAGTGCACGGGCAGAGGCAGAGCAGCAGCAGCAACATGGTGGGAGCCATGAAGGCTCGGGGCCTTCGACATCGGAGGGGCAGGCATCGGCCGGAGGGCAGGAGGACCCAGGACAGAGAGTGTCTTCCGTGTGGCAGCGGTTGGGCCACGCCATAGGTGCGGAGCGGCGGCGGGCGGAAGAGGCGCGGCTCACAATGGTCAGGGCGGAGAACTCCATGCGGAGGGCCCTGAGGCGGGCCGAGTGCCTCGAGGCAATCCGCAGGGGGTTGGAGGAGGACACAGCGTCGTCCCTGCGGACCCTCGGGGCCATGGAACTGGACCGCCTCCGGGACATCGAACAGGAGTTCGATGATGCCCTGGCCCGGAACACCACGGAGTGAGCCGCTGGACTTGCCTGCCGCCTTTGTATATAGTTCTTTTGTTTTAGGTTTCCTTTGGTTTTTCTTATGATTTGGAGTCGACGGACACTGCTCCACTTTTTGTATATAGTTGATATTTAGGTAGGTTTTTTAGGAGGTTTCCTTAGTTCAGTTGTGATGATGGACCCTTGTTATTTTTGTACATAGTTCTTTGTTGCATGGAGAGTTTTTACATTTCACTTTGGACAAAATTTTTTGGATTTGATTTTCTAGTTTTGTGTTTTTATGCGGACATGCAGCTTATTTTTTCACATTTACATTGTAGTTAGTTTTCTTTCTTTAGCATTTGTATTTTTTTCCAATACATTTTTTTTTCCATTGTTCACTGTGTGGTTTCATCTCATTGGTTTCATGCATGTCATGTTGTGTGTTTTCCCATTCAATTGGAAAATATGTGTGTGACGGACATGGGTTCATTTGCTTCATGAACATTGGGGGTGTAACATGTGATTTCCATTTCCATGTGGGTGAATGGGTTACTTGGTAGGGCTTTTTGGCTTTGGAGGCTGACCATTACGCACATGATTGGGGATTGTGAGGACCTGGTGGGGGCTGCACATGGTGGCAGGGGGGTGGGGGTGGTGGGAGACATGAGTGGGGGCCTGGTGGAGGCTGCCCCTGCACTGCCGGGGGGTGGGGGTGCAGGGGGACATGAGTGGGGGCCTGGTGGAGGCTGCCCCTGCACTGCCGGGGGGTGGGGGTGGTGGGAGACATGAGTGAGGGCCTGGTGGAGGGTGACCCTGGATGCTGGGGTGTGGGGGTGCAGGGGGACATGAGTGGGGGCCTGGTGGAGGTTGACCCTGCACTGCTGGGGGGTGGGGGTGGTGGGAGACATGAGTGGGGGCCTGGTGGGGGCTGCCCATGGTGGCAGGGGGGTGGGGATGGTGGGAGACATGAGTGGGGGCCTGGTGGGGGCTGCCCATGGTGGCAGGGGGGTGGGGGTGGTGGGAGACATGAGTGGGGGCCTGGTGGGGGCTGCCCATGGTGGCAGGGGGGTGGGGGTGGTGGGAGACATGAGTGGGGGCCTGGTGGAGGCTGCCCCTGCTCTGCTGGGGGCTGGGGGTGGTGGGAGACATGGGTGGGGGCCTGGTGGAGGGTGCCCCTGCACTGCTGGGGGGTGGGGGTGGTGGGAGACATGAGTGGGGGCCTGGTGGAGGTTGACCCTGCACTGCCGGGGGGTGGGGGTGGTGGGAGACATGAGTGGGGGCCTGGTGGAGGGTGACCCTGGATGCTGGGGTGTGGGGGTGCAGGGGGACATGAGTGGGGGCCTGGTGGAGGTTGACCCTGCACTGCTGGGGGGTGGGGGTGGTGGGAGACATGAGTGGGGGCCTGGTGGAGGCTGCCCCTGCACTGCCGGGGTGGTGGGGGTGCAGGGGGACATGAGTGGGGGCCTGGTGGAGGCTGCCCCTGCACTGCCGGGGGGTGGGGGTGGTGGGAGACATGAGTGGGGGCCTGGTGGAGGGTGACCCTGGATGCTGGGGTGTGGGGGTGCAGGGGGACATGAGTGGGGGCCTGGTGGAGGTTGACCCTGCACTGCTGGGGGGTGGGGGTGGTGGGGGCTGCCCATGGTGGCAGGGGGGTGGGGGTGGTGGGAGACATCAGTGGGGGCCTGGTGGAGGCTGCCCCTGCACTGCTGGGGGTTGGGGGTGGTGGGAGACATGGGTGGGGGCCTGGTGGAGGGTGCCCCTGCACTGCTGGGGGTTGGGGGTGGTGGGAGACATGGGTGGGGGCCTGGTGGAGGGTGCCCCTGCACTGCTGGGGGGTGGGGGTGGTGGGAGACATGAGTGGGGGCCTGGTGGAGGTTGACCCTGCACTGCCGGGGGGTGGGGGTGGTGGGAGACATGAGTGGGGGCCTGGTGGAGGGTGACCCTGGATGCTGGGGTGTGGGGGTGCAGGGGGACATGAGTGGGGGCCTGGTGGAGGTTGACCCTGCACTGCTGGGGGTTGGGGGTGGTGGGAGACATGGGTGGGGGCCTGGTGGAGGGTGCCCCTGCACTGCTGGGGGTTGGGGGTGGTGGGAGACATGGGTGGGGGCCTGGTGGAGGGTGCCCCTGCACTGCTGGGGGGTGGGGGTGGTGGGAGACATGAGTGGGGGCCTGGTGGAGGTTGACCCTGCACTGCCGGGGGGTGGGGGTGGTGGGAGACATGAGTGGGGGCCTGGTGGAGGGTGACCCTGGATGCTGGGGTGTGGGGGTGCAGGGGGACATGAGTGGGGGCCTGGTGGAGGTTGACCCTGCACTGCTGGGGGGTGGGGGTGGTGGGAGACATGAGTGGGGGCCTGGTGGAGGCTGCCCCTGCACTGCCGGGGGGTGGGGGTGCAGGGGGACATGAGTGGGGGCCTGGTGGAGGCTGCCCCTGCACTGCCGGGGGGTGGGGGTGGTGGGAGACATGAGTGGGGGCCTGGTGGAGGGTGACCCTGGATGCTGGGGTGTGGGGGTGCAGGGCGACATGAGTGGGGGCCTGGTGGAGGTTGACCCTGCACTGCTGGGGGGTGGGGGGGGTGGGATACATGGGTGGGGGCCTGGTGGAGGCTGCCCCTGCACTGCTGGGGGGTGGGGGTGCAGGGGGACATGAGCAGGTGTGCAGGGTAGTCCCCTGTTTTGTGGGCTGCCTGCAGGGGCCGTGGAGGGTGTACAGGGAACACCTGTGAGGACCCACCCAGCCTAATTGCGTGTGATTATTCCCGCACACCCCTGTAATACACGTACCTGGCCAAATCGCATGTGAGAATTCCCGCGCACCCCTGTGATACACGTACCCAGCCGAATCGCGTGTAGAACTTCCCGTGTACCCCTGTAATACACGTACCCAGCCAAATCGCGTGTGATAATTCCCACGTACCCCTGTAATACACGTACCCTGGCCAATCGCATGTAGAACTTCCCACGCACCCCTGTAATACACGTACCAAGCCAAATCGCGTCTGATAATTCCCGCGCACCCCTGTAATACACGTACCTGGCCAAATCGCATGTGAGAATTCCCGCGCACCCCTGTAATACACGTACCCAGCCGAATCGCGTGTAGGACTTCCCGTGTACCCCTGTAATACACCTACCCAGCCAAATCGCGTGTGATGATTCCCGTGCACCCCTGGAATACACGTACCCAGCCAAATCGCGTGTGATAATTCCCGCGCACCCCTGTAATACACGTACCCAGCCAAATCGCGTGTGATAATTCCCGCGCACCCCTGTAATACTCGTACCCAGCCAAATCGCGTGTGATAATTCCTGCGTACCCCTGTGATACACGTGCCCTGGCTAATCGCGTGTGAAACTTCACGCGTACCCCTGTAATTCACGTACCCTGGCTAATCGCGTGTATAACTTCACGCGTACCCCTGATATGAACGTTACCCGCTTTGCGTTCCTTGTTTGGCAGCCCTGTGGACTGGTCCGGGGTTAGCGCTGCCTTTTGCGATGATTTAGCGATTTTGATGGCTTTTCCTTGCGCGAGGGCGTTCTTGGGGGCGTTACTGGCGCTGCTGCAGGGTCGCTGCGATACTCTGCGCCACGGCTGGTTTGGGAGCCTAAAATCCATGAATACGCTGTGCGCGGAAATCGGTTTTAGCGCACGTGCCTGGCGCAGACAATCGCACGCGGACACTCTGCGCCAGCCGCTTGCGACACTTTTCTGCGAAATTCTATGAATTACCCTGATAGTGTTTTTGGAATAAGACGACAATTGGACTACTGTGCTGGAATGGTGAAATTCACTATAAACTCACAGGAAGATCCACAAGAATTTCTAATGTACTTACTACAAGTACTGGAAAACAAAAACATACCTATAAATGAAATCTTTCAGATTTCATACATGTGGAAGCATACATGCACTCTCTGCAACAATGTGACACAAGAAGAAATCCCCAATGAACGCTTCATATATATATCAATACCAAATTGTGAATCCATTCCATTTCAGCAACTTGTACAAAATGCAAACCATGGTAGATTATGCTCTACCTGCAATTCAGATAATCGCTCCACGTTAGTAATACAAACACATAGTAAATACGTAATACTAATGCTTCTACGTTACAATGCAGATGGTACCAGAAACAACTGCAAGCTGACTGGATTCACACATGGTCAAATATCACTTGGTAAGAAAACCTTCACAACAATAGGTATAATCTACCACGCAGGAGCCACAACCAATTCAGGGCACTACACTGCATATATAAAAAAGAAATGTGGATGGTTTGAATGTAATGATAGTACCATTACTCTAAAGCAGAGATTACCAGCAAATCTTACAAACGCTTATTTGATGTTCTTAAAACCAAAATTTGATAAATAAACTGTATTTAAACCTTTAAGTAAATTTGTGTTAAAAAAATATAAACTGTTAGAATACTCCAAAAGCTATCTAACTGCTCAAAGATTCTACAACAACTAATCAGATAAATGAATACCACTAAATTAGACCAAAAAATACACAGTTAGAATACGCCAATTGGTATCTAACTGTCCAAAAATTATAAATTTGTGTTAAAATAATATAAACTGTTGGAATACTCCAAAAGCTATCTAACAGCTCAAAGATTCTACAGCAACTAATCAGATAAATGAATACCACTAAATTAGGCCAAAAAATACACAGTTAGAATACGCCAATTGGTATCTAACTGTCCCAAAATTTAACAATATCCAAATAGATAAAATATATTAAAAAAATAGACAGTTAGAATACGCCAATTGGTATCTAACTGCTCCAAAATATTATAATATCAAAACAAATGAAGAATCTGTTACTGCTCCAAAAAAAATACAACAAAGCAAAGTATAAAGCATTAGCCAGAAACAACAAGTGAACACTGAAAACAAACAAACAAATAAACTGTAGCATAACAGAAAAAGGATTTTTTTTTAATCCAACATGGATTTTTTTTCTCCCACAGACCCAATGATTTTAGCAACAAATACAGAAACTGACCAAATTGCACAGTACTCTGATTTGTACTCTACTAAATATGAGGGTCGAAAAAAAATAAAAGCATATTGCTTATACAATGTAATAAGTCATTACAAAATACTAATACTAACATGCTATTTTCTTTTATCACAGAAATGAAGAAGAAAAACATGGACTCCCATTACTAGACCAAACAGTAAGTATACAATAATAAGGACAACCATAGCAGCATATCACATCCATAGTATCTAATACCTTTGTTCCTTATACATTTGTTTTTCACCCAAAGTTATAAGCAAATATGAATGTGATATGCTGCGGTGGTTGTTGCCAGGGCATACAGTCTTGGGTGCATGGCCAAATGGCCATGCACCCAAGACTCTATGCCCTGGCATCAACCACCGCAGCATATCACATCCATAGAGTCAAACATTTCAACTATGATCTATGGGAAACTTTTAATGTCCGCGAACAATGTGAGTGTTCTTAGAACACTTTGAACTTGCCAGCGAACAATACGGACACCGTTTTCAGGACACCCCCTACGAACATTTCAGAACAACGTGATAGTTCTTAGAACACTTTCAACTTAACAACGAACAATACGGACAGCGTCCTAAGGACACCCCCTACGAACATTCCAGGACACCGGGAGTGTTCTCAAAAACATCTTCAGAACACACCCATCTTGTTTATTTGCGAACATTTCAGGACACCGCGAGTGTTCTTAGGAAACATTCAACTTGACAGAGAACAATACGGACAGCGTCCTCAGGACACCCCTTACGAACACTCCCCGGACACCGAGAGTGTTCTTAGAAGCGTCTTCAGAACACCACCATCTTGTTTATTTGCGAACATTTCAGGACACCGCGAGTGTTCTTAGGACACATTCAACTTGACAGAGAACAATACGGACAGCGTCCTCAGGACACCCCCTACGAACACTCCCCGGACACCGCGAGTGTTCTTAGAAGCATCTTCAGAACACCCCCATTTTGTTTATTTGCGAACATTTCAGGACACCGCGGGTGTTCTTAGAACACATTCAACTTGACAGAGAACAATACGGACAGCGTCCTCAGGACACCCCCTACGAACATTCCAGGACACCGGGAGTGTTCTTAGAAGCGTCTTCAGAACACCACCATCTTGTTTATTTGCAAACATTTCAGGACACCGCGAGTGTTCTTAGGACACATTCAACTTGACAGAGAACAATACGGACAGCGTCCTCAGGACACCCCCTACAAACACTCCCCGGACACCGCGAGTGTTCTTAGAAGCGTCTTCAGAACACCCCCATTTTGTTTATTTGCGAACATTTCAGGACAGCAGGAGTGTTCTTAGGACACATTCAACTTGACAGAGAACAATACGGACAGCGTCCTCAGGACACACCCTACGAACACTCCCCGGACACCGCGAGTGTTCTTAGAAGCATCTTCAGAACACCCCCATTTTGTTTATTTGCGAACATTTCAGGACACTGCGGGTGTTCTTAGAACACATTCAACTTGACAGAGAACAATACGGACAGCGTCCTCAGGACACCCCCTACGAACATTTCAGGACACCGGGAGTGTACTCAAAAACATCTTCAGAACACCCCCATTTTGTTTATTTGCGAACATTTCAGGACACCGCGGGTGTTCTTAGAACACATTCAACTTGACAGAGAACAATACGGACAGCGTCCTCAGGACACCCCCTACGAACACTCCCCAGACACCGCGAGTGTTCTTAGAACAGTTTCACTTTGCTTGCGAACAAAACTGACACATATTGAGTCCTTAGAACACCCCCCAGTCAGTTTATTTAGAACATTTCAGAACACCCGTGATGTCCGCAAACAAATCGAACACAAAAAGAACGTCTAACACATAAAAAACACAACTTTCATCCTATCTCATACACTCCCACCCTCCCCAAACACTCCTACACACCAACGCACTCTACAAAATACACATTTTGAACAAAGTTTCACCGCGCTGTCCGCGGACGTCTGCGAATCCAAGATGGCGGGCGCTACCGAAAAATCTGACGCGCTTCACGCTCCACGCCGTCCAATCAGCAAACACGTTGCATGTCCGCGAACATCACGCAAGACGATTGGCCAATCAGGACACTGTCCGCGGAGCGAACAGGGAAGTGTGTCCGCGAACCGAACACAGATATCACTAATTTTTTTTTACCTACTTTTTGGTCATTTAAAAAAAAACTACTGGACGGATTTTCACCAAATTTGCAAAAGCACGCTTTCGGGACCAAGCCGCTGCTCCTGGTCCAAATTTGGTGGAAATCCGTCCAGCGGTTTGGGCTGTAGGCGCGAGCAAAAAAGTTTTGGGACCCCCCCTATACCTTTGCCCCCCCTGGACGAATCCTCACCGAACTTTGCAAAAAAATTTAGAGTTACTCAAATACGTTTTTTGCAAAGTTTGGTGAGGATCCGCCCAGGGAGAGCGAAGTTATAAGCCACCCAAAAAGTGCTCTTCCTATGGAAACAGCAACTTAACCATAACTACATGGCCACTACCGTGGCCATATTCTATATATATATATATATATATATATATATATATATATATATATATATATATATATATATATATATATATATATATATATATATAGTGGGCAGCCATAAAGGAAGGAATGGCTGGGGGAGTGAGAAGTGGTTCATGTGACATATATAGGCTAGTATTTTCTGTGGTGATTGGAGGCAGCTGTAGTAACGGCCCTTTAGTTTCTGCCACAACCTGTTTGCGGGGAACTGTTTTTGTGGTGAGTGGTGGCAGCTCATTTGCAGATGAGGAGTGAATTGCACATGAGATATGGTGGGTGGGAGCGCGGGTGGCGGTGTGCTGCGGATGGAAAGCAGTAGTTGGACACATGGAGGCATGCATGGGTGAATGAAGGTACAGTGGGTCTGTGGAAGGATTACACTATTGGGTGCATGGGCGCAGGCCATAGCCCGTAGGCTGTAGGGTATGCACTGAGGAGCGTAGGGCTGCATCATACACACCATAGGAAGGTATGTTTCAGTCTGCATCCGGTACAGGGTGGTGCTTGCAAAGTGTGGTGTGTGCCGATTGGTTGCATTAGCTTTAGTGCTGCAAACTGATTGTGGGTAGGTTGGCAGTGACAAACACCTTTGTGAATGGCTGTGGGTAGAGGTGGTGGAGGATGTGGTATGTTTGTGCATTCTGGTAAGTGCAACCTATGTTCGTGATTGCGTGTTTTATGGTGTGAGGCAGTTGGGGTGAAGTGCTGCTACCTACATGTGATACGTTTGTGAAAAATTGTAGCTGCCCATGTGGCCATCATGTTAACTGTTGGCATTTGCTCCTGCGTAGCTCCATGGCGTTGTACAGGTTGAGTAGGAGTATTGGTGGCAGTTGTGTCTATGCGCATTGTCGCAGAAGCTGACATGGAGACATGCATGGTGGCATTACGTTGCTGTGAGTGTGTTCAAGGCCTAGACAATTGGATGCATGGCCGAAGGCACACCAGTAATGCATTTTTCAATGTGCATGAGTAAGAGGGTGGTGGCATGTAAGGAATGGGTGTGGAGCCCATATCAGCCGTTATAGGCCCCTGTCGCAAATTGATTGTGGGTAGGTTGGCAGTGGCACAATAGTTTGTGAATGGTAGTGGGTACGGCCATAGTATGTGATTGAAAGTGTACAGGGATGCAGGAGAGAGTGTCTTGTTTGTACATTATGGTAACTGTTGCAATTTGTTACTGCATACCCCCATGGCGTTGCTCTGTGGTTGGAATTGCTGCAGAGAAAAGTCACGCTATGTGGGTACTGGGTGCAATGCTTGTGCCAGTGGTGCATATGTGCATAGTGGTAGCTGGCGATATGCTGACATGTATTGTTCAATTACGGTGGGGGGAATGTGTGCAAGGAGCAGACCCACTGGAGCAATGAAGGTTTGGCAGTGCATGCAGCACAGGGTGGTGATATTTGGGAAATGCGGGTGGAGCACATTGTCAACGTGCTACAGCAGACCAAGTGAGTTACAAAGCGTGAATTGTGCATTCTATGGTTGTGGTGATAGTTGGAACATGCCACAGTATTTGGTTTGTGGCAGGAGATGGTGCAGGGAGCAGTTCAGTAGTGTGGCCACAGGGTGCAGTGCGTACGTAATGTGACCATGGAAGTGGGTATGGTTGAAGGGCAGTTTATATGTGGTTGGTTACTCTGCTGAGTGCAAATGTATTGAAGTAGGCCCAGTATTGTGAAGGTGGTGTGCATATGTTGGCAGTGGCACAATAGTGTGTGATCGCTAGTGTGTTGGGGTGGTGCAGGCTGCACTATGGTTGTGGCTTCTGGTAAGTGTGACATGTTTTCATGCATGGGTGTTTTATGGTTTGAGGGAGATGGGTAGCATTGGCGCTATGTATGTAACGTTTGTGCATAATGTTGGGTGTCCACATGGTTGCTTGCTTGGATGTTCAGTGTTGCAGTGGGTATGGAAAAGGTTGCAATGTTGTCTGCATACCGAAAGGTGTGCTGGGGGCGTGTTAGGATGTTTGTGGATGCTGCTATACTGCCTTCTTTAGCAGACATTTCTGGTGGAGGGGCTTTGCAAACAGACAGAATGTGTACTGAGAGTGTTGAATGGTAAAAAAGGAGTGGTGTACAGAAATGACAGTATGCAATGCAGAGGTTTTGTATGCGATTGGTGCATGCGTGTTTTGAAATGTGACAGCACCTAATTTGGGGAGTGCTGCAAAAAGTGAATGTGCAAAGGAAAGAAGTATTGGCACTGCTTTATCGGGCCATGGCCCTCACTGTAGATGGGAAAGCACACGTGCACATCCTCCTATTATGAGCAGGGTGGAAATGGAAATGGAATTGTGGGAAATAGACAATTAGGAGTTTAGGGCGTGGTTCATAGGAAGGGGCGTTACCATTTCATCACAATACTGTGTCATGAGGGTGGTCGACATGGAGAGACGCACTGTGCTTATCGTCAGTGATATCTTTGTGTGCCATCTGCACAGGTGTTGCATGCAAGAAGCGTTGCTGATAATTTCGGGTTGGAAGGAGTGGACGCTTTCTGGTTCTGTCTGCAGTTTCGGCGGGATGGTTCGCCTTTGCAGATATGTGGTGTCCGTCACGAATGTGGACTGTGTCGTGGTGCACTATGAAAGTGCACATTTGGGTTGCATGTCGTGTGGACAATTAATTTGTCTACTGATGAGGTTGCTGACCGCAGTAATGCATATTTTCCCTACTGCCAAGGTGGTTTTCTCATGCATCACTTTACTTTACTTTACTTTAATACACTTGTATAGCGCATCCATGAACCCTATGTCCTTTGTGTGCCTATTTACCAGTAACCTAATGAGGTAGAGCTGCAGAGGGAAGGAGGACTATTCCAGTTTTACTGGGGTGCGGCCCACGTGCTACTTTGGAAGGTGCACATGGCAAAATCTGCCCTTTACACCACCTTGCCCAATTGCCGTGGCAGTGTGGATATTAGCCAATCAAGTAGAGTGGGTGTGGTTAACAGGAAGGGGAGGTGAAACGGTTGCACATTATACTCTGCATACTGAGGGTGGCTGACATGGGGAAACGTATTGTGTTGCCTGTAGGTGCTCCCTTTGTAATAGATATGCACAACTGTGCTCTGCAAAGAAACTTTGATGGCAATTTTGGATTGGAAGTATTGGACGCATTGTGGAACGCGGTTTATGAGTGCCATTTCATCGATATGCATGCACTTTGCAAAGACCTCACCACGTTTCCAGTAGTAGATGTTATCGTAATTTCTTACGTTGGCATGCATATGGGTTACCTGCCTTGCTCACATTTGTCCCGTAGACTGAGGAGGTTGCTGGGTGTCGTGAGGACGATTTTTGCCACCGCCAAGGTGCTTCTCTCATCTACAATACAGCGAAGCTCATGGCCTACTGCTCATGGATGTTGTGCCGAGCCAGACGAAAGAAGGTGTCACGTCAACAGAAGCATGTACACTTTGTTGTCCACTCGTGGAATGTTCTTCTCAAACAGTGACATTATTACTTGTGGACATGCAGAGTGTTTCCAAGAAAATGCCATTTTGTTGTCCTCCATTGGCAAAGCAGTTTCGTTTGCTTGTCTACAGGATGCGGTGAAGAGTTTACTGAACTAATGTGCGTAGAAGAAAACTCAAAAGCTACTGAAAACAGACAAAAAAGGTGTTTTTGTAGAAGGATCTAAAAAAAAAGAAAAAAACAGACTCTTTTAAGAGTCGCCCCTTAATACGAACTCCCCCTGCCCTGGATGCAAGTTATTCCCCCACGGCCGCACGCAGCAGGAAAGTCACATGCCTGGATTTTGCGGGTGGCGGCCACGAAAATGGAACTGTGGGGATTGTCCAATGAGTTGCTTAGGAGGTGCAGCAATAGGAAAAGGGACTCCTGCTGCACTGGGGACGGGCCCACAACATACTTGGGGCCTTGCACATGCCACATTCGATGCTCCTCACCATGTTGGACTATGGAAATGGGACTTTAGCGATTGCCCTATCATGTGCTGGTCAGGGTGTGCATCAGAGGAACGCACACCAATAGGAAGAAGGACTCCTCCGGCTTTAATGGGGTGCAGCCCTGGCAGTACTTGGAGAAAGGCACGTGCAACATTCTGCATTTGTGAGCATGCTGGCCAATAGAAAAGGGACTATGTCCTTTGGCCAATGAGGTGGTCAGGGTGTATGTTACAGAAAAGAGAACCAATAGGGTGAAGAAGTCCTCCTGCTTCACCGGGGCGCCTCCCTCGCAGTGATTGGGGAAAGGCACGTGCCACATTTTGCCCTTGTCACCATGTTGGCCAATGGAAATGGGACTATGGCCTTTGGCCAATCAGGTGCTCTGGGTGTGCGTCACAGGAAAATGAGGCATTCACTTTTCCAAAACTTTGTGTACTGCAGCTGACAAACATGGCAAGTCGCACAGTTTTTGTCGTGGGTGATTACTTTGTGGAAGATCTGTGCGTGTATGCCCTCCAAGAAGACTTGTCTAGCAATTTAGGTTTGGAGGGAATGGACGTTTTGTGGAGTGGTATGGAATCATGCTGTGTCGGCGGACTGCTTCTAGAATGTCGACACGTGGCCTCTTCGGCAACTATACATGTTGTGATTGTGCACTTTGGAGGCTTCTTTTTGGGTTCCATGCCTTGTTCTCGTGTGTTTAGTCAACTGAAGATTTTGATGAAAGCAGTGCAGCGCATTTATCCTACTGCCAAGGTGTTTTCTCATGTATGTTGCCGAGAATCGCCTGTCATTATTCCAATGCTTCCTATCCGCAGCCAGAGGTCGGAAGGGGACTCATCAACAGAAGCATGTGTGACTTCTTGAGTGCTGCTGGGATGTTCTCCTGTGAGAATGAAAACATTGGTTCCCGATACATAGACCTTTTCAAGGGAAATGGCATGTTCTTGCCGGCCAGTGGCACGATCTACAGACTGCACTGAAGACCCTACTGTAAGATTGTGAGCTACAGTTCAAAACAAACATTCACGTATGAAAGTTTTTCTATGGAAGCACCTTTAAAAAAATTAAAATAAAAAAACAGATAAAAACAAAGGTTCTTTTAAGAGCCACCACACCCAACTATGTGCGCTCCCCTGGTACAAAGTTATTCCCCCTCTCCCGCACACGTGCAGCACGAAAAGACTGCAAATATCGCGATAGTTGCAGGGTAGCACATGGTACATACGCCCCTTTTGCAGATGATGCCCATAGAAATGGGCCTGCAGAGGGTAGGGGATTGGGCAATGAAGTTTGTGGGTGTGGTGTGTGCGGCCCAACGGAGCTATAGCATGCGGATTTCAGGGTATGCCGACATACATTCAGTGAAAGTGAATGCAAAACACTGTGTACTCACTACTCATTTACCAATCTATGATGTACATGTGTACTGCTATGGACTAGGTACAATGAAGTACCTGATTGTGGTTTGTGTGTGTGATACGCAAACATGCCGACATTATTGTTGTTCATTGTGCAGGGAACATTGCACAGCATGTTACAGGATTTCCTTTGCTGTTTGCGATGAAGGAGGCACTTACCCAGTTCATGCGTTTCTTTCCGATCTCTTGCAAAACTTTCTATCGTATTATGCAGCTACCGATGTGGCAGAGTCATTTTTTATTTGGGCCGTCAATGGAAACAGCACAGTGTATTGCAAAGAAGTGTGTTTGTGCATTTCTTTGTCATGTGCCAATGGCATATTTTGCCCATGCCATTATGACGTTTCACAGAACAAATACTTTTCCCTACCTACAACGTTCAACTTACTGTGCCAGCTATCTCCATTTCTGCACACCCCATCTAAATTGGCTTGGTGCCTTTCTTGCAAGTAGTGATTTATTTTGTTTCAGTAAGTGTTGCGCTGTGACTGTCTTCAAAACACTCTGCAACACGTAAAGAAACCTCTTTGTACTGTGCACTCCTTTCTAACCGACTGCACTACAGTGTTCTTCACAATGCCACGCCTCCCGCCCTGCATCCATGCATTGGCAATTCCGTTGTTTATCTGTGAAAGGTGCTTTCTTTGTTTACCTTTTTTCGTTCCCCAGTGCATCTTCATTTATTATCGTGTTCTCATATACGCCACAGAAGGAAAGCCAGGAAAAGTCCAGTACAGAAGGGGCAGCACCTGCCTAGATATTATAGGGCGGGTGAATTATTGGGTGACCATCACCCATATAGGGGGTACTCATTGTAATGCTCCTGTAACAACCATTGCAATGCACTTCCAAGTACCTTCCCTGTGCACAGCAGCGCATTGCACCGCATGTACAATACAATGCCCTTAGCCAGGTAAGGGTCTGTAGTGCAGCATATGCTTTGGAACGGTTGTTTTACAGCTCCGCTGCCCTACAGGTGTGCCCCTCTTTTTGCCCGCAGAAGATGTGTCAAATGCTGTACATGAAAGTACCCAATTTCATTCTTTGAAAGGTGGTAGCCGGCCCACTGCTTCTTTGTCCTTCAATTTGAGTTGTCGTCACATGTAGTACAAGCACTTTATGCTACGCCATTACTGTTAGCGGTACCATTCGTGGATATACATACATTGTGGATTACAAGAATGTTTACAACAATGCCAACCACAGCTTCTTTACCTATGCCACAAAGCCATTTATTCTGTGCAACCCATGCACATAAAGCTAATTTCCAACCACCAGTAAGCTTGTTTGCGCTCTGCATATTCTGCTGTTTCCTTACTTGCCTTTACATGCACTAGTATGTGTGTGCGGAAGGTGCACCAGCTTTGCAATTTTGCAACCTTATTACAAACTGTCCCACTTGCAGTTACATCTTTTCTTCAACTGTCTAACTGGCAGGTGACCTGTTCATACTTTCCAGCTCACTGCTCAGTGCACACACAATGTATCAGTTTCACAGGTCATGGAAAGGGAAGCAGCAGATACATTTAAGTAATGCCTCATTTAACATGCCCACGTCACAATGTAGGTTGCTGTTCTTTGTTTAGCGTGGCCGTTATACAGTTAGGAGTACTTTAGCCACACATTGCTAAGTTTGCAGAGCCTCCTATGAAGTGGACAGCAATACTTTAAATGCGGTAGCCTACTGCATGAATACGTAGGGCTCGCGATAGGGGCGGTGTTATCAGCGTACACTGCCTGACCTATGCATGGGTCTAGGTGTGGAACGTAAACACATGTGCTTCCACAACTACTTAAAAGTGGATTTCACAATGCAGAAATGTGGACACTAATGGAGTCCTACGGATACTTGCCATGTAATTGCACATACGCCAATCAGTTGAAGTCTATGGGCCTCATTACACAGATGGCGGTAAGGGATTACCAGCACCGGTAGGGGCACCAGTGCCGGTAATCCCTTACCGCCCTACTACGAGGTCCCTTTGCTGGTCCCTACCTTAACGACTGGTTTTACCAGCCGTTAAGGACGGGACCCGCAAAGGGACCTTGGAGGTAATTACGGTACCGCAATTTGCAGTACCGTAATTGCCGCCTTCCCCATTTCCATTGAGCCCTATGGGGGCTTCCCCTATGGGGAAGGGCCAATGGTAAATGGGGAATTACGGCCCCGCCAACCTTGGTATGGGGCGGTAATTCCACCATTCACCATGGCGGGATCTGTAAATTGCCTGCGGCAACTATGGCGCTAATAGCACCATGGTTACCGCCTTCCGTGTAATGAGGCCCTATATATGTTACTAAAAACCTTTTCTCTTTACTGAACAAACTACCGTAAAGCAACGTTATGCTTAAAGTGCCCTACTGAAAAACCTATGAAATTCACTAACACAAAGGGAAAAAAGAAATTGGCAAACGGAGAGATGAGTGGGCACCACAAAATCAAAAAAATACTCCAAATATTAAAGTCAGTGTGAAAAAAAGAGAAGAATTAAATGTTCAGAATAGAAGTAACAATACTAGATCACACAGCCTCTCTCTTTTGGGCCCAACCTGGGTACGTAGTTATTCAAAGTTCAAAGCAACATGATCAGGTATCAAAATGTATAATGCTTAATAAAAAAAATGCTTAATCAAAAAAATAGAGATAGATGAGACTGTTTCTTGGTTCAGTATCAAAAATGATTGTTTATCCAAAAGAAAATCAAAACAAAAATGTCACTAATGAATTCTTAGTGAGGGAGCAATTGCCACAATCCATACATAATTCAGACTGAGATATGCCATGCATTTCGGAAATCATTTCCCTCTTCAGGGCAAGTCTAGTAATCAGAGTGGATATGTACAAAACACACACATTAACATCATGAAGAGCATATTTGTTGTAAAAAATAAAATAAAAGAAAATGTAACATACCGATCAGCAGTGTTTTCAATAGTTGGTGGATAGAAAAGACAAAATAAGAATACCCTATAAGTGATATGAAATGTAAATCAATAGCAAAATAAGGCAATGAAGTTTCATTTTACCTTATTGGTGTGGCAAATGGTGTAGAACAAAGCGTACGTGCCCATAGAGAAATGGGCCAACAGCAATGTCGGGGATGGCGGGGGTTAATATGAAATCCAATTATGTTCGTAACAAATCGAATCTAGTAGTCAAAAAAGAGGATCAGATCAGATGCCTCGTCATTACTGGCACTCGCTTGTATTTAATAAGTTAAAAGCGATAAAATATACCTTTAAGCACGTGGAGCGTGCAGATCCTCCTGAGTGTGGCTTCACTGCAGTAACTCGGACTGCCGCGTTAAGCCGTTGCCGAGACAACAGTACTTTTGTAACACATGTGGCAAATCGAATCTAGTAGTCAAAAAAGAGGATCAAATCAGATGCCTCGTCATTACTTGCATACGAGTGTATGTAATGAGGTAGGAGCAATGTGTAAGGCATGAATCATATACCTTTAAGCACACGGAGCGTTCAAATCCTCTTGTGTGTGGCTTCACTGCAGTAACTCAGACTACCGCGTTAGGCCGTTGCTAAGACAACAGTTCTTTTGTAGCACATGTGACCGCTTCGCTTCAGCGGGATGCGAGTGGTCACGAATTAAGTTGTGTAGCAGGTGCTAGTCTGTGGAAATGAAAACTTTAACTATTTGTGAGGTATGCCCTATCTATGCCCACAATTGTGATAGCAAAAAATAGGAAAAAACAAAAATAAAAAAACAGAAGAAATACTCCATGGTTGAAGTGCAAGCAAAGGCAGCAAAAAGCGATATTTCTAAATTGCATGAGAACAAAACTATGTAACCAACTGGATCAATACATGCATATCATATGAGCAAGTAAACAAATAAAAACCCAAAACACAAACATAAACAACAGGCAAGTACTGAAATCAACCTCATATGCTAAAGATGATCAAGGTCCAGCCTCGTCGCGGAAGGTGTCACCCGTGGGTGCCAGACGACGTCTGGGACTTGCGGCAAGGCTGATCTTAGGTGACACAAAGCGAAGTAGTCAAATACAAAATAGGAAGCACACTGGAGGCACAAAAAGTGTGCCAGGACGTAAAGTGTCATATGTTATAAAGCATGGTCTTGAATAGTAGTGTATCTCAAACATAACAGTGATAGTTGATTTCTTCATTCAAACCATTCGAAACCAGACTGCAAAGTTTGTCGATCCAAAATGTCTCCCTGCGATTAAGGCGCAGGCCCACAGTCAGAACTTCTAGGATCAAAAACTTGATTTGTGAGAGGTTGTGATTGTTCGAGGCCCAATGGCGGGCCACAGCTGAATTAGGGTTGGAGTTGCGGATACAAGACCGGTGTTCATTCCACTGTGTCTTCGCCGCTCTGGTTGACTGACCCACGTAGTATTTCCCACATGGGCATTTGATGCCGTATATGATGTTCATACTGTCACATGTACCGAATGTCTTGAGGAGAATCTTCTTACCTGTTCGTGGATGAAAAATAACATTGCCTTTGATAACTGAGTTGCAATTGATGCAGTGTAAACAGGGAAATGTACCGGTACGTTGTGTGATCAATTTCTTCAAGGGTGGTCTTGTATGTACAAGTTCATCCCTAAGGTTCCTACTTCTCTGATAGGCGAAAACAGGTGGCTCATTAAATAGATTTTGTACTCTCGTATTGTTCTTAAAAATGCCCCAATGTTTCTTGTTGGTTTTCTTAATTTTTTTGCTCTGAATAGAGAATTTAGATACATACACTGGTGACTTGAGCTCCCTTGTTGGTTTCTTCGGGGAAGATAGTAGAGCTTCGCGTTCAAGGGAACTGACCCTTTCAACTGCAGAATCTAATTCTTCTTGATGGTATAATCATTTCAGAAATTTCTCCTTCATAGCCAATTGTTGTGAGATACAGTCATCAGGATCACTAACAATCTTTTTCACTCGAAGGAGTTGGCTAAATGGAAGGTTCCTCAATAGACTTGGCTGATGAAAACTAAGGCATTGTAGCAAATTGTTTCAATCAGTTGGCTTCCAGAAAAGAGTAGTACTGTAACAATTATTATTCCTTATTATCTGTACATCAAGAAAAGTGATCTTGTCACGTGATATCTCCCTGGTGAATTGAATCCGTTGGTCAATGTTATTGAGGTGCTCGAAAAAGGCATCAAATGCTGCCTCTTCCTTGCGACGATTGGTCTACCAGGGGGTTTGGTGGGATCCTTATGAATTTTTGGAAGTATGTAGTAGTTTGGAATCCTGGAATGGTCATTGAGCAGGAACGTATGCATATGTTCATTTATCCAGTCCAATTCTAATGCCTTGTCAAGCAAAATTTTTAAGTTGTGTTTAATGGAGATGGTTGGATCGTGATCTAGTGCAGCGTAAGTTGTTTGGTCTCGCAGTTGTCTCAAACATTCTAAGTCATAATCCGCGGTATTCAGGATGACAAGGGCACCTCGTTTATCTGCGGGGCGAATTGTTATTTTAGTATCACTGTATAAATCTCTGATAAGTCTCATTTCATGGGGTTTAAGGTTCTTATGTGGTGGACTTCTGTAATTGATCCGTTCGAGATCCCGAGTGACCAATTTCTGGAAGATGTCAATCGAAGGTACATTAATAGGTGGTAAAAATCCGCTCTTGGCCCTAAATTCTTGGAAATCAGGCTTATTGGTGGGTTTCTCATAAGTTTCCATTTCCTCAAAGAATACTTTCAGTTTGAGCTTCCTTACGAATTTGTACAATTCGATTTTACTGTTAAACAATGTTGTGCCGTAGGTGGGGACAAAACTCAATCCTTTTTGCAGTGTATCTTCCTCCTGTTTGCTGAGTATTCTGTCTGAAATGTTCATGAATAAGTTTTCTTTAATTGTAGACGTGTTTGAGGTTTGGCTCTCGGGTGCCCTCCTCCACCTGCGGGTTCTTTTGGCCGTGCGCCTAAAAAAGCTGAGGTGGAGGATGCTTGTGCTGAAGGGCTCGCTGCCTGGTTAGAGTTGTCAATTGTCTGTTCAGTGGGTGTAGCTGACTCCCTTGGTGCCTCTGAATCTGAACTAGAAGTGTTGTCGAATGGATGTTTGTAAGATGGATATTTAAAAAGCTTTCTTGGTGCTACCGGGCCATATTTCTCCATCCACATGTACACTTCATCGTTAATATAGTCATAAGTGTCACGCTTAAATTTCTTGACTTTCTTTTGTTCAAGTTCAGTTTTATATCCTTACAATTCCGTGTTTATATCTAAAAGAATTGAATCGTATTCCTCTTTGTCCAATGAATCCACTAGTTCCCTTTCGATCTCCTGGATTTCTGTGCTTAACTCACCAAATTTTAGAGAGTTCCTGGATGGTGCGTAGGATTAGGTCTAGGGAGCATTTGTTTAAGATGGCCTCCCACCTACGAACAAACTTCTTGCTCTCTTTACAAAGGGTTGGACGCAATTGTATTCGGAGCCCCCTTGGGATTCGTTGGTTCTTGAAGTACCGTCCCAAAGTGATTGCATGTAGCTTCCTATTTATTTCCTTTCGTACCAAGTATTCTAATTGTCTGATCCGCTTCGCTGAGTCCTTTGGTGTGGTCCCATGTGCACCTATTGATGTTTCACTGATGAGTTCAAGGATTGCGGTTGCTTCCGCTGTGGAAAACCCTAGGGTTTCACTAACACAAAACCTTGTTAACGGGACGTTATGGTTAAGTTGCACTAGCAAAAACCTATGAAATTCAATGGAAAAACACTGTTACAAGGACGTTATGGTTAGAGGTAAAACCAAAAAAAAAAACGTACTTCGACAGTTATGGTAAGCTAAGCAACCATACCCCGTGCCACCAGTGTGCACTGGAAGGACTAACAGCCATGACATCAAAGATGCCATCACAAATCTCATTCATGACATCACTGATGACATCACGTTTGCATTTACTTTTAATAGGAAGCCTCCACAAGGGATAGTTAGTGTAATGGTGGCAGAAAACTATCAAAGATTATTGGAAGAACTATCATGAGATAAGTACGTAATGGAGGAATACATTGCTATACACACCATTGTATTACACACTTCTTCACTGTACATGAAGGAACACATGTGCAAATGTCACCATTGTCTGCACCATGCCTCATGGAAGTGTAACCTTCAAATTCTTTCCATGTTACATAGTGAAATCATGAATGCATTCGTTTTAGAGTGTCGGGTACTGTGAAACATGTAAGAAGTAGCTACCATTGGCTTTATAACTACATAGTTGCACTACTGCACAGAAACCATAAAGACACCACAATGTATACAAACATGACCATATACAAGGGAATTAAAGTAAGCTAAAAAGGAGCAGTATTACCAGAAACTGTTCATAACATAACTCATTATCTTCATGCACAGAAACCAGTGCTGTGTTTTACGCTTTCCTCTTCCCCCATATGTATATGTATCACATGATGTGAGTGAACCGTAAGGAAGTAGTGTAAGAACATATGAGAAGGGTGTCGTACACAAATATAGAACCTTTTCAATTGTTTGTTCCTGACTGTTAGTGAAGAAAGGCACCTGGCCTACTTATGGTAGTGAACAAAACAGAGGGAGCCACACATGTGATGTCATCAGTGATGTCATGAATGAGATTTGTGATGGCATCTTTGATGTCATGGGTGTTAGTCCTTGCAGTGCACACTGGTGGCACAAGTTATGGTTGCTTAGCTTACCATAACTGTCGAAGTTCAGGGTTTTTTCGGTTTTACCTATAACCATAACGTCCCTGTAACAACGTTTTCCCATTGAATTTCATAGGTTTTTGCTAGTGCAATGTATGGGAGCGAGGGGTCCTCAGGCCCCCTCGCGTCATACGCTCCTCAGTACAAGGTTTGGACCGCGTGCCTCTGGTAGTGGTATTGCCCCTTGCCCTTATGTAAAGGTAACCACGGTTGACTGCTGCATAGATGGGACTACAGAGCAGGACACGGGGCATCCATCTTTTGTGCCCCTTTTCGACTCCATCTTGGGTAAACAGGCCTCACTGCGATAGTACAGCAATGCTCAGCTCCCCTTTCCACCGCAGCAGCCAAGGACAGACACACACACACACACACACACAAGGCGCGCAGGCAGCTGGCTGGCCCCCACCCTTGCAATCCCCCTGCGAAGGAAAGCTCTGCGCTTCCATTCTCACGCTGAAGCCGGAGAAAGTTGCAACAATCAATATGCTACAGTTTTCTTCCTCTGAGATCACTGTTCGTCTGAGAACCGGCATGTGAACCAAGATGAGCTAGGCACTTTTCTGCTCGATTCGTCCTCATAAATGTGCAAGCCACCCACCCCCATTAAAACAATTTATTGCCATTCTGACCCTGCACCCCCTGTAAGGTATTTTTTTCGCCAGACCCTCGCCTGTGCTGCGAAACCCACTCAACACACCCACTACTAACCTTAAGCATTTTTATTATTATAATTGCTTTTACTTGCACTAATGAATTTGAAACCTAGAAAAAGATGCGAACATAGCCTGATTCTTTTACATGCACAATAAAGGTCAAGGCCTTCAATTAAAGCCACGAATGACCCAATTGTACTGACAATAATCATTGTGTGTAACTCATGTAGAAATGTGACAAGTAGCATAAAATGTTCTAAATAATTTGTCATTTAGTATGAAACAATACTAGCTTAGGTAGTGACCACAGTGACCAGACCCTGACTTGCATGGAGCACAAGATGTTTGACGTCCGTCAGCTACTCAGCCAACCAGGAGGAAGAGATGCTACCCACACCTACAGCACCACACCGTCTGGCCAATCAGGTCCATTTAGTATTTTTTGTTAGAGCTACTTTAACTAATATAAATGTTGGCACTGATGTAAATGTGGGAGAGAGTTTTTTGGGTTATTTCCTAGCTGGAGAAATAAACCATCCTTTGAACTCTTGCAGCCGGGTCTCAGTGCCTCTTTCCCCGACAAGGTTTTTTTTGCCTGTTATTTATTTCTTTTTTCTCTCACACGTAGTAAGACGGGGAAAGGCACCTACATTTTTGGTGACCCCCGCGACGTGATTTAGAGAGGTGCCTTGAGGCTTGCGCCGCCCGGCAGCGAGATCCAGGGCACCCCCCAGCAGAACCATCGCCTCCGCGGTTGACCAGACTGTGCACACCAAGAAGAAAGGGTCAAGGGCTCCTGGCTGACGAATACCCGATCGAAAAAGCTGCTTGGTTGGGGGACGGACCTGAGCGAGGTCCGGCCGCGAGCGGCGACTCTCGGAGTACCTGACTGAACACGTGGAGTCCCAGTTGCAAAGACCCCAAAGGAAGGTAAGGGGGAAATACGGGAAGAAGGGAATTAGTAATAAAGGGAAGGTAGCCAAGAATAGGGTCTGCGTGAGTGATGGTGAGGCTTTTCTGATCTATCCTTTATATGGCCATTAGGTGTTGTAAGAAGTGAGAAGAAGAAGAGAAGTGGTATCCTAGCCCGTAGGGGGTAGAAGGCGGCGCCGCGTAGCATTTGTCCCGACCAAGTGCAGAATAGAGATAAAGAGAAAAATAGTAGGGGTCTCGTGTAGGCTCGGAGTAGTTTTTAGAATATTCTTTTTCCGTGGAAGTAAGAAATCTTGAGACATAATAAAGGTGAAAGAGGTGGGGAGTGAATGCGAAATAATAGGTAGTATAGGGAAGAAGAGAAAACAGGGTCAGTAACGGGAATAGGGAAAGAACAAACGCGCGCAGGAAGTGCATGTGTATGTTGCATGATTATATGTTTGTTGCTCTGCTTTTATGTATATGTCTTGTTGAACACGCTAAAGTATTTTAACACAAGTAATTTGTGATCGATACAAGGTAAAGCAGAAGAAATAAACTGTGAGAGGTGATCAGGTAACACCTCTCAGAAAGCTAATGTGACATATGGTAATTGTGAGCATTGATTATTTCTACATATTGTAATTGAAATACAAGCAAGAGGTGGGAAGAGATTCAACGGTACTAGAATACACCAGAAAGAAAAAGAAACATTGCCATGGGGGGAGTCACACCACTGGCACATATTTGCCAGCACCTTCCACTTTATAGCGACAGGATACAGAAGTATCACGATCAGTGGATCACTGAGATAAAGGGAGACGGGGTTACACCAATTTGGCCAGAAGGAGGATCATTTGACAAAAGAGTGTTGGACTTAGTATCAACACATTTGCTAGCGCGATACAAAGGGAAACAGTCACAGAACCGGAGAGAAGTGTTAGATTTATGGTGAATGTTTGAGGAAGTTTCCCCCACGGCAGAGGTAGGTACAAACAGAATGCCAGAAAAGCAGAAAAACCCTGAAGAAGTAGGTGGGACACCAAAAGGGGAATGTTCAACAACTACAACTGAAAACGAAGTAACAAAAATCTATCCCTTAATGACTAGGCCAGCGGTAGGGTTTAGTGAACCCCTGTATATACCACCCACCGCCACTGCCCAGAGTGGGGCAACAGCCTCCGAACCTCCACCATATGACAAAGGAGGCCTGTATGGCCCCACGAATGCGCCTCCTGTGGATATAGCACGTTTAACAGGTGATTTGGAACCATCAGCTAGCACAAGCACAAATGGAAATAACACGGACAAAGGGCAAATGCTGCCAGGGGGAGGGGCGGTACCCCCGCTGTCACTGGCAGATCTCACACCTCCGATCGGGGCAGCAAGCAATGCAACCCCAGCAGCCTCGGTATCAGGGCAGTCTATATTATCGCAAGGGACGTCATCACAGCAGAGGCAAGAACAAGAGTGGCAGTCAGGACAGTTCCTGTTCCAATTGAATAACAAGCCAGTGAGAATTATACGCCCAGATACACCAGAGAGCCAACAAAGTGGAGACCAGAGCGGAAGACAAGGAAGTGAACCCAAGGAAAACGGGGAGGATAATAACAAGTTAGAGTCAGAAATAGAAGAAATATGGGATGATTTAGATGAATACGAAGAGGCAGCTGCCGCGGAAGGATCCCCGCTGCCAAACCACTGTTACCCAGACACACTATCGCCACCATTATGGCAAGGTAGATTAAGACAACAAAGAGGGAGGATAGGAAACATATTGGTAAGTAAAGCCAAAAAAGGGAAGACAAGCAGAATGGGAAAGAAACAAAAACTACAAATGCCACTGATACATAAAGGAGCAGGTAGGCCAAATTATATTCCGTGGGCCCAAATGGACAAAATCAACCTGTTAAAACTCCTCCCCCCGCTGACGGGAGGGGCAGGTAAGTGGATACATGTATTTGAGAAGAACACGGCAGGCGTGCCGTTAGCTATAGGTGATGTAAAAAGTTTATTGGTTTCAGCAATCGGGGACCAAGCAGACACAATCTGGGAAAGGGCAGGGTTCCCGGGAGTAACAATGAGCTGTGACCGACACGATGGATCACCATTTAACAATGTTCGAGCACAAGTGTGGGATGCATTGCGGCGTGCATTTCCAGACGTTCCAGATTTACATGCAGTGATGCAGTGTACGATGGAGGAGAACGAGGATCCTGCACAATTCATTTTACGAGTGCAAGATTTATGGAGAAGCGAAACTGGTACGGCATGGAATCAATCAACAGCTTTATTCTATTTTATCATTAAAAAGGGGTTGCCGAAAAAGGTGCAGAAGGCCTTGGACAAAATAGCTGGGATCGAAGCCAAAGGGTGGCCTGAAATTCAGAGCATAATTGTACACCACTGGAGGAGATCAAAGAGAAGGAAAAGGAGGTCACGCAAAAGAGGCTGGCTGACGAAGCGAAATTAGTACAGACGAAATTAGTGAAGGCCGCCGCCATTACTGCCAGTGCAACAGCAGACAGAGGAAACGAAGGGGAAGAAAACGCAGGAAGAAGGCCCATCGGGATAGCAGCACAGTGGGTTGGAGAGGACCAAGGACAGTGGAACGGAGAAGAACAACCATGCCAAGGATCGCAGTGGCAGAACAGGCCGGCCCAAGGAAAAGGTGGGTCCCGCGGGCAAAGGGGAGGATACGGAGGAATGGGATAAAGAGGTTATGGTGGGCAAGGACCAGGGGGAGGACAACAGGGGTCGTATTGGAATTGTGGAAGATGGGGACATTATTCACGAGATTGTAGAATGCGACCATCAAGGTATTTTCAACAGCAACAACAGCCCATGAACAATGAACAGGGGTGGGGCTGCCCACACTCAGGTAGCCCTTGTGGAGCTCCAATGGGAAGGGGGGGACAACAGGATCAATACTGCTATGAGCCCCAAATGCAACAGAGACAGCCAGCCCCACCACAGCAGCAGCAACAGCAGCAGCAGCCACAACAGCAAAACGCACTACAGCCCATGGCGAGACAAAACCCAGTAGGGAACATAAACAATAGCCCTTTTGCAGCAGCTGCAAATGGTGCTCCTGCACCATACCGTGGTGTAACGGTCGTGGGTGACAATGTTTTTTCAATGCCAGGTCAGCAAAGATATCAAAACTAGGACAGCCCACAGGGAGCACTTGCGTGTCCAGTCCTATCCACCACACAAAGTGCAAATGAGGAACCACTAGTGGCGGAAGAGATAGGAAACAAGCAGTTTATCTTTATGGTAGACTCTGGAGCAGAACAATTATGCCTCACAGAAGGGCGGTTTCAGCTCTCAGGAAGAAATTTGGAGATGCAGGGGTTCTCTGGGGCTATTTTAAAAGTTCCTTATACAAAAGATCTTGATGTAACAGTGGGGGGTAAAACAGTTTGTGCACCCTTATTGTATTACGAAGACGCGCCAATGAATTTGATGGGACAAGACCTACTTAGTAAGTTTAACATGACCATAGCCTTTACTGAAAGAGGAATAGTGTGCTCAACACCAGGGGTATGCCCCGTACGGGCACTCTTGCTAATAAGTACGATTACAAAGGAAGTTGCAGTAAGAGGGATTCCCATTGACATGGACATGTTCGTCTATGGAATACAGGTATTAGCCCGAGTAGTGCCTGAAATAACACAAAAAGAGTGGAGAATACCATCCGATTTCATATTCGGCCCAATCAACCTACAGATGTAGTGCCAGGCACAATTATGTCTATAGACATTGAGGCAGTTCAAGTTTCCAACAAACACATTGTGGTCATAGGCCTGGACACGCAAGGACGCGAGTGGAGAAGTGTGCTATGCATAGAGCCAAACATAATGCTAAAAGATATTACTGATGAAGAATTGTTTACTGACTACGAAGGGGATGGAGAAATAATAATGGAAATAAGCATACCATGTGACATTATGATTCAATACAGAGAAATACACAACCCACTCATGGCTAACATAAAGGCCCCACTGACAATATTTGAAGAAGACATGGCCAGGGTAGCACCTGAAATTTGGACTACGGGACCACACGATGTAGGACTGTTGCATGAGGTAACTCCCATAAAAATAAAACTGAAACCAGGTGCCCTCCCACCCAGAGTGAAACAATACCCAATATCCAAAGAAGCAGAGGAAGGTATTAGAGAAACAGTGAATGCACTCCTAAACCAAGGGTTCTTAGTGCCATCAACTTCCCCATGCAACACAGCGATTTTTCCGATTAAGAAAGCAAAAGGGGGGGCGTGGAGAATGGTCCAGGACCTCCGCCCACTCAATGACGTCATCCAAAAAGAGTTCCCTTTAGTGCCTAACCCGTCATCAATATTATGCAGTATACCAAAAGAGGCAACTTGCTTCACTGTCATTGATCTGAAAAATGCCTTTTTCTCTGTGCCACTCACACCAGAGTCACAGTACCTTACAGCTTTTACTTTAGGAAACAACAGATATGAACATCGCAGACTCCCACAGGGGTATTGCGAAAGCCCGAGCATTTTTAACAGAGTACTACGAGAAGACATTGGCAACATAGATGTAGGGAGCACCATAATACAGTACGTAGACGATTTACTCGTCTGCAGCAAAACAGAAGAAGACTCGATAACACTGATTAACGTATTGGCTGCCAAGGGATACAAGGTGGACAAAGGAAAGTTACAATACTGCCTTGCTGACGTTGTGTATCTTGGCCAGCAAATATCTAAAGATGGAAAAAGAATATTACCAGACAGAGCAGCAGCCATTCGACACATTATCTTACCAAAAACAGTGAAGGACGTGCAGAAATGTCTTGGCATATGTAACTATTGCCCAGCGTGGATCCTCGATTATGCAGCATATACACGGCCAATGCTGCAAGCACTAAAAGAAGCACAAAAGAACAGAGCCCCAATAAAATGGACACAGGAGACAATTGCCCAATTCTCTCGATTAAAAAACCTTATTTCAGACGCCCCAGTCCTTGCAAATCCAGATTATGAAAGGGAATTTTTCCTGTTTTCACACAGAAATGGAACATTTATGACAGCAGTATTGACACAAAAGACATCACTAGGCCATAAACCATCAGCGTACTACAGTGGAATATTAGACCCAGTGATGCAGGGACATTTCGCTTGCGAACAGGCCCTCGCTGCAGCAGCCTTCGTCATTGAGAAAAGTGCCACGATCATAATGGGATGTTCAGGGACGCTATATGCAGAACTCTTGTTATTTGCTATCTTGGAAAGATCAAAATCTACCCTCACAACACAGAGAGCCTCTGCTTATGAAATAATAATATCAAGTCCAAATGTACATGTGGTCAGATGCAAAACAGCGAACCCTGCTACCTTTATTGTTAGGTCACTTAACCACTTAACCACTTGTTAGGTCACCCTCCAGCCTGGCTACACATAACCAAGAGTTTTCTCATTCATTGCTTTTGTTTTGGTTGTTATGTATGGACTACATGCTAATCACTTGTCACTATAGGTGGTGGTTTCACAGTGTTTCTTTCAAAACACTTTCTTGTTTTGCAATTTATCTTGCCATAAACAGTTGCTTGAGGAAAAGTTAAGACTAATAATTAACCTCCTTGAAAACTCTGTTCTTGTGAATGAACTTTTTGCATTTTCTGATTGTGTTTTTTTCAACAAATACTTTTTTCCAAAAAAAACTACTGATGCATGATTATTAAATGCATCCAGCAGCAAAATAAATTTAAAAAGCTGACAGATTGATATCTATTTGTGTCTGAAACTCCTTTTGGTGCATTCTCACATTCAAAGTGTTTCTGTATCTATCTTGACATAATAGAAATAACCTAGGCTTACTCAAGTCAAATGGTAGTCCCCAGAAAACGTTATACGTCAGAACAGCCCCCCATTGTTGATCTACCTTTATTACAGAGCCATGCACAAATTAGGATTTACAGGAACACGATTGTAGCACATACAAGGGAGAGGGTGATGACATTCCCAAAGCAAGCAAAAATGCCCTTACGGAAGGAGAAATATATTTCATAGACGGGTCAGCATCCATAAATTCAGAGACAGGAGAGAAACATGTGAGGATGACGGTAGTGCGCATGTAAGAAGACACATATGAAGTGATTGTGCAAAAACGCCTCCTCTCACATTACTCTGCACAAGCAGCCGAACTGACTGTGCTAATCAGCGCGTTACACACAGCCAAAGGTTGTGCTGTGACCATATATTCAGATTCAGCTTATGTTACCACCACAGTTCACTCAGGGCTGTCACGTTGGCGAAGGAGAGGGTTCAGAAGAGCAGACGGATCCCCTTTACAACATGCCACGTTGCTAAATGAACTAATAGAAGCTTTAGCAGAACCATCAGTAGTAGCGGTGGTTAAATGCCAAGCCCATACCCATAACACAGACGCCGTCTCATTGGGGAACGCGGCAGCCGACGCGGCAGCGAAAGAAGCCTCGTACTTCAATAAGACACCAACAACCAAGTACATTGTAAAAACAACCACAGCAGAACAACCAGCAGATGCATACAATAACATGCCCATAGCACAATTGATAAAACTTCAGAGAAGGGCCCCACCGGAAGAGCAGGAGTTGTGGGGCAAACAAGGGTGTAAGCAATCAGCCACAGATCTCATTTGGAGACAGGAAACGACAGGCAAAGTAGTGATGCCCGTAGAACTATTAGAAGTAGCATTTCAACAACTGCATTTTCCAGCTCACGTTGCAAAACAACACATTGACTCAGATATTCAAGAGGATTGGTTTGTTCCTAATCTACACAAATACTTGACTAAATTTGTGATTGAATGTACTACATGCCAAACTTACAATTCAGGAATTACATTGCGAACTCTGCGTGGCACTTTGCCACTCCCTACAGGTCCATTTAGAGAACTACATATCGAGTACGCCGATATGGGAGAAAGATGTAACGGAGCAAGATACTTGATTGTGGTGGTATGCCCTTTTCCATGGTGGGTGGAAGCGGGCCCCTGTACCCATCCTGATGCAAAATGTGCTGCCAAGTTCCTTGTGCGAGAAGTATTCTCACAGTGGGGAATCTGTGACGTGATCTGTTCAGATAACGGCACGCACTTTGTAAATGACCTCTTCAAAGAAGTGACCTCCCTTCTGTGGGTGAAACACAAATTATGTTCGATTTATCATCCAATGGCCAATGGAGTTGTGGAGAGGATCAACGGGCTGCTTAAAAGCAATTTATCGAAATTATGCAGCACATTGAAAAAGAATTGGGTATGCTGTCTGCCCCTAGCACTGTTCCAACTCAGAAATCAACCATGCAAGGACCATCATTTAAGCCCGCACGAAATCGTGACGGGAAGGAGAATGCACACACCGCTCTCCCCTGTTAGGAGAGCGTCTGATGAGCACAGGGCTGCCACAGTGCTGGGAGAAGAATTTAAGGAATACCTAACACAGCTAACGCGCGCAGTACGCAGCATAGCAAAACAAATAATTTCACCATTTACTGAAGATGTAGCAACAGACACCTCCATGCCGACAGCAGATAACCCAGAGGGGCCTTTAATGCCAGGGGAGCAAATCCTTGTTAGAAGCTTCGTAAGGAGGTGGAACCCACCAAGATTCCATGGTCCATACACAGTGGTGTACAGCACCCCAACTGCAGTCAAAGTCACAGGGTTAAAATACTGGGTGCACCTCTCAGACGTAAGAAGGGCACACAGTGTTACACCTCCCCAAAATGAAACTGACTGTGTGGATGCCATCACTGGCACAGGTTGACATGATGACAATTGCAACTTAAGACAGGGAAAGTATAAGGGAAAAGCAAAGGTTTTATATATATTTTTTGTCTCTCTCTCTCTCTCTCTTTTTCTTTTCTTTTCATATAAATCGTGTTGTTTTTTCTATTCTTTCCTAATCTATTCCATGATGAAATAAAAAGGAATTGTTACATGTCTAACTGAGTAAAGAAATGAAAAAGAAATGAATAATTGCAATTATTTTTCTTCCATGTGACTTAACGAATTTGTCTCGCCCACATAGGTTCAACATGAGCCAATGCGACGAAATGGCTGAGCAAGCTGAAATGTTAGATAGAAATAGGGATGCCACTAGGGCCAGTAGATTAAATAATTTGGAATGTGTTATAAAATATGCTGCCATATTATTTGCAATATTGATGTTTAATCTTATCTGGTATAATGTTGTTTTATATGTGGCAAATGAAATGAACAAAGGGGGGAGCGGAACTGATATGACAAAACCAGGGTCTAAACTAATCTGGACTGAAGCAACGGCTATTTTGAAGGACACTTATAACATTGAATTGAATGATAAAAATATAACATTGCCCCTTTTACAATTGCACGTAAACGAAACTGATATTCCATTGTTGAATAATACTGGAGCCAAGGAAATAGAGCTTGGATGGAATGTAAATGATGATTACTATTGGTTAACTGATTCCAGAAATACAAGCATGCATACACACACTGCACCAGAAACCACCACTGAATACACACATGTCACAATGAACAACACAGAAGAAGCATGGTCTAGAATATTCCCGCTGCAATATTCACTAGTTGGTACCCAATTAAAAAACAGAAGGAGGAGAAAAAGGGGGGTGGGAAAAAACAGATACGATATTTATCATAACTTGGGGTTAGATGAAATAGAGGACTCCTGACACCGTGACCAATCAAACAAATGGTATTCAGACATGAGCACCGCAGCAAAGCAAGCAAGTAACGAAAGTTGTTACGTTTGCTCACTCATTCCTCACGCAACTGGAACCCCAAAAATGTTAATCCCACAGGAAGTACCCTTGTCTGAGGCCCAATGTTTGATTCATCTGATTCTGTGTAGAATAAAAAAGACATTTCAAGCACACACAGTCACTATGGAAAAATTGGAAAACGAACAAACTTGCACCAGCAGACGACAAGGAGTAATCTGCCTCCAAGAGCCATTTTTCGCTATAAAAGGCACCAGATATGCAGATGACAAGTGGCATGATGAAACGATTGAATGCAAAGCTGAGGGGCCTCGAGGGCTGCCAGATGAAACATACGAATGGGCAAAAGAAACGTGCATCCCCATCTGGACACAGCATATCACCAAGCTGACATGGGTCACACCCCTGGAGAGACCCATAAAGATTCAAAAGGAAATACCGCACAAACTTTGCTTCCATGGAGAAGGGAAGGTGAACATGGGAACGGTGCGGCAGTGCAATAAGACTTTAATAATGCCAGTCATGAAAAAAGGCACTGCTGCATTAATGGACATATACTGGATCTGTGGCAAACGAGCTTACCTGCATCTCCCAGCATCCTGGAGGGGCACTTGTGCCCTAGCCACACTTCACTCAGCACTAATGGTGATACCAGAGAGCCACGTCCAGTTTACAGCAAGGCCTTCGGCTGACACATCGACAGCAGGCCAATCGACTGACACATCAGCAGCAGGGCAGTCGGCTGAACCATCGACAGCACCCGATGAGACAATCACAGAGCCCCCAGCATACGAACTATTGTCAGAAGAAACTTTAAAAACCAAGTTGTCACGCAGCAAAAGATCCAATTATATTTCGGCCAAATCGTCAGAACTCCTTGCTAAAATCCCACAACAGTATAAACTTTTCTCATCTGCAGAAACATTCTTTGCATCGTTCCTAGCACCAGGCGTTCAAGCAAGGGCAAACGCGAAATGGCTGCAGATAACACGCTGGGAGCTCATCCAGCTGGCCAACGACACTGAAGAAGGATTCAACATCATAAAAATAGAGCTCCGTGCACTGCGCCTGATGACGATGCAAAACAGATATGTCTTAGATCTTATCACAGCGATGGACGGTGGTGTTTGCAAAAAAATTGGGGGGGCGTGTTGCACGTTCGTACCAATTTACGATGCTGATAACGGGACACTGTCACATGTGATAACAGCAGTGCATAATTTAGGAGAAAGAATGAGAGCAGAAGGCGGAGTAGACAACAACACGTGGTTCGACGACCTGTTCAACTGGATACCATCGTGGGTGAACATCGCAGCAAAGATACGCATTCCCATCATAGTGTTTATTCTTTTGATATTCTGTGTGTGCTAACTGGGACTAAGATGCTGTGAAAATAATATGCCTAATTCAGCAATGATGATGGTAACAGTGGGCCGACAGACAACGGTGGCTACCATGATAGATGCCTAAGTACAAACCGGAGAATACACCACACCACAGTATAGGATGACTGCCATCTACAGACAGTTTGGGGACGTGGTTGATAATCTACATTACACTACCATTAGAGAACCAAAAAACTTGCTGTGGTATAATGAGGTATGGATAGATTTAGATGGGGATGGTGGGATATACTTAATGGTCACCCCCGAAGAATATGCAAGAAGGGGTAACAGCTTAAGAAGCGTGTGTAAAGCATGGATGCCAATAAAGGGTACACCTGCTTGGGATGAGGCTGTGGCTGAAGCTGAGCGCTACCGAAGGGAGAACGGAAAGAACGAGATGAAGTAATTTGTTACTTTAGATGTAACAAAAGAGGGGAATGTATGGGAGCGAGGGGTCCTCAGGCCCCCTCGCGTCGTACGCTCCTCAGTACAAGGTTTGGACTGCGTGCCTCTGGTAGTGGTATTGCCCCTTGCCCTTATGTAAAGTTAACCACGGTTGACTGCTGCATAGATGGGACTACTGAGCAGGACACGGGGCATCCATCTTTTGTGCCCCTTTTCGACTCCATCTTGGGTAAACAGGCCTCACTGCGATAGTACAGCAATGCTCAGCTCCCCTTTCCACCGCAGCAGCCAAGGACAGACACACACACACACACACACACAAGGCGCCCAGGCAGCTGGCTGGCCCCCACCCTTGCACTCCCCCTGCGAAGGAAAGCTCTGCGCTTCCATTCTCACGCTGAAGCCGGAGAAAGTTGCAACAATCAATATGCTACAGTTTTCTTCCTCTGAGATCACTGTTCGTCTGAGAACCGGCATGTGAACCAAGATGAGCTAAGCACTTTTCTGCTCGATTCGTCCTCATAAACGTGCAAGCCACCCACCCCCATTAAAACAATTTATTGCCATTCTGACCCTGCACCCCCTGTAAGGTATTTCTTTCAAGTGCCAGACTCTCGCCTGTGCTGCGAAACCCACTCAACACACCCACTACTAACATTAAGCATTTTTATTATTATAATTGCTTTTACTTGCACTAATGAATTTGAAGCCTAGAAAAAGATGCAAACATAGCCTGATTCTTTTACATGCACAATAAAGGTCAAGGCCTTCAATTAAAGCCACGAATGACCCAATTGTACTGACAATAATCATTGTGTGTAACTCATGTAGAAATGTGACAAGTAGCATAAAATGTTTTAAATGTTTTGTCATTTAGTATGAATCAATACTAGCTTAGGTAGTGACCACAGTGACGGGACCCTGACCTGCATGGAGCACAAGATGTTTGACGTCCGTCAGCTACTCAGCCAACCAGGAGGAAGAGATGCTACCCACACCTACAGCACCACACCGTCTGTCCAATCGGGTCCATTTAGTATTTTTTGTTAGAGTTACTTTAACTAATATAAATGTTGGCACTGATGTAAATGTGGGAGAGAGTTTTTTGGGTTATTTCCTAGCTGGAGAAATAAACCATCCTTTGAACTCTTGCACCCGGGTCTCAGTGCCTCTTTCCCCGACAAGGTTTTTTTTGCCTGTTATTTATTTCTTTTTTCTCTCACACGTAGTAAGACGGGAAAAGGCACCTACAGCAACTTAACCATAATGTCCCTTTAAAAAAAAATTTTTTAAAAAAAATATACATATATATATATATATACATATATATATACATATATATATATAAATAAAGAAAACGCACAAGCCCCTGCACGGTTGTAGCACTCCAAAAAACCGCCCAGCAGGCATATGCAAAAAATATCCCTTTATATACACGAATTTGGATAAATTTGTTTTCCTAGCACCAGCCACTAAATGAGGGAGAGCGCCATTTTTTAGCCAAATTGGTTCATATATATATATATATATATATATATATATATATATATATATATATATATATATATATATATATATATATATATATATATATATATATATATATATTACACGGTAGTGGCCATGTAGTTATGGTTAAGTTGGTGTTTCCATGGGAAGAGCACTTTTTGGGCGGCTTATAACTTCACTCCCCCTGGATGAATCCTCACCAAAATTTGCAAAAGAAGTATATGGCCCACTCTGCAAAGTTTGGTGAGGATTCGTCCAGGGGGGGCAAAGTTATAGGGGGGGTCCCAAAACTTTTTTTTTCCCCATAGACTGAATGGGGAAAAAACTTTACTCGCGCCTACAGCCCAAACCGCTGGATGGATTTTCACCAAATCTGGACCAGGAGTAGCGGCTTGGTCATGAAAGCGTGCAGATTTGGTGAAAATCCATCCAGTAGTTTTTAAAAAAATGACCAAAAAGTAGGTCATAAAAAATTAGTGATATCTGTGTTCGGTCTGCGGACACACTTCCCTGTTCGCTCCGTGGACAGTTTCCTGATTGGCCAATCAGTTTGCGTTGCGTCCGCGGACAGGCGACGTGTTCGCTGATTGGACGGTGTGGAACGTGAAGCGCGTCAGATTTTTGGTAGCGCCCGCCATCTTGGATTCGCGGACACTGCGGTGAAACTTGGTTCAAAATTTGTATTTAGTAGAGTGTGTTGGTGTGTAGGAGTGTTTGGGGAGGGTGGGAGAGTATGAGATAGGTTGAAAGTTGTGTTTTTTTATGTGGTAGACGTTCTTGTTGTGTTCGATTTGTCTGCGGACATCACGGGTGTTCTGAAATGTTCTAAATAAACTGAATGGGGGTGTTCTTAGGACTCAATATGTGTCTGTTTTGTTCGCAAGCAAGCTGAAACTGTTCTAAGAACACTTGCAGTGTCCGGAAATGTTCGTAAATAAACAAAATGGGGGTGCCCTGAGGACACTGTCCGTATTGTTCCCTGGTAAGTTGAAAGTGTTCTAAGAACTCTCGCGGTGTCCTGAAATGTTTGTAAATAAACAAAATGGGGGTGTTCTGAGGATGCTGTCCGTATTATGTTTGTAAATACACAAAATGGGGGTGTCCTGAGGACGCTGTCCGTATTGTTCGTTGTCAAGTTGAAAGTGTTCTAAGAACTCTCGCATTGTCCTGAAATGTTCTTAGGGGGTGTCCTGAGGATGCTGTCCGTATTGTTCGTTGTCAAGTTGAAAGTGTTCTAAGAACACTCGCGGTGTCCTGAAATTTTCGCAAATAAACAAAATGGGGGTGTTCTGAGGACGCTGTCCGTATTGTTCGTTGTCAAGTTGAAAGTGTTCTAAGAACTCTCGCGGTGTCCTGAAATGTTCGTAAATAAACAAAATGGGGGTGTTCTGAGGATGCTGTCCGTATTGTTCGATGGCAAGTTGAATGTGTTCTAAGAACACTGGCGGTGTCCGGAAATGTTCGTAAATAAACACAATGGGGGTGTTTTCAGTGTTCACTTGTTGTTTCTGGCTAATGCTTTATACATTGGCTTGTTGCATTTTTTTGGAGCAGTAACATATTATTTATTTGTTTGGATATTGTAAAATTTTGGAGCAGTTAGATACCAGTAGGCGTATTCTAACTGTCTATTTTTTTTATATATTTTAGTGGTATTGATTTATCTGTTTGGATATTGTTAAATTTTGGGACAGTTAGATCCCAATTGGCGTATTCTAACTGTCTATTTTTTTATATATATTATTGGTATTGATTTATCTGTTTGGATATTGTTAAATTTTGGGACAGTTAGATACCAATTGGCGTATTCCAAAAGTCTATTTTTTGCTCTAATTTAGTGGTATTCATTTAACTGATTAGTTGTTGTCAAATCTTTGGGCAGTTAGATAGCTTTTGGAATATTCTAACAGTTTATATTTTTTACTACAAGTTTACTTAAGGTTTAAGTACAGTTTAGTTATCACATTTTGGTTTTAAGAACATTTAATAAGCGTTTGTAAGATTTGCTGGTAATCTCTGCTTTAGAGTAATGTTACTATCATTACATTCAAACCTTCCACATTTTTTTTTATATATGCAGTGTAGTGCCCTGAATTGGTTGTGGCTCCTGCGTGGTAGATTATACCTATTGTTGTGAAGGTTTTCTTACCAAGTGATATTTGACCATGTGTGAATCCAGTCAGCTTGCAGTTGTTTTTGGTACCATCTGCATTGTAACGTAGAAGCATTAGTATTACGTATTTACTATGTGTTTGTATTACTAACGTGGAGCGATTATCTGAATTGCAGGTAGAACATAATCTATCATGGTTTGCATTTTGTACAAGTTGCTGAAATGGAATGGATTCACAATTAGGTATTGATATATATACGAAGTGTTCATTGGGGATTTGTTCTTGTGTCACATTGTTGCAGAGAGTGCATGTATGTTTCCACATGTATGAAATCTGGAAGATTTCATTTATAGGTATGTTTTTGTTTTCCAGTACTTGTAGTAAGTACATTAGAAATTCTTGTTGATCTTCCTGTGAGTTTATAGTGAATTTCACCATTCCAGCACAGTAGTCCAATTGTTATCTTATTCCATAAACACTATACATGTTGTCAGGATTGTTTGTTGCGTTTCTATGAAGTACTAACATTTGCAAACACAATGGGTCTGTACTGTGTAAGTAAATGTTGTCAACAATTGGTGGTAATTGAAATAGAATATTCATTGCTACATTTGCGTAGCAACTTACACCAAGTATATTTGAGAGTTTAAATGGACCAGGTAGTTCTGTATCTGACTGCTTTTTTTGGAGTTTGTCTTCCTTCTTTGAAGAAGTACCTGGTTTACTTTTCCTAATTGATTCTTTTTTGCTTGTGGTACTTGATGAAGCATTAGTTTCTTTTACTCTCTTTGGGGGATTTGCAGTGACATCCTGTTGCATTTCTGTTTGATTTATTTTTCTTTTATAACGTTTTACTTTTTGTGGAAGAGAATATGTGTTTAGATGGGGGGTGTATAGTGAGCGAAGTGTATTGTATTCTAAAATGCAAGGAATATCAGCGTTTACTTTACTTGCATCAAAGTTGATTAGAAATAGACTGTCAAGTGTACGTAAGCGTGATAGTGCTACGTAGCTCATGCCTTCTTTAAAGACTGTGTTGCCAATATCTATCATTGCTTTGTCTAGGGTAAGACCTTGTGATTTATGAATCGTGACTGCGTATGCAAGAGTTAGAGAAAATTGTTCTCTGCGTACATACATGTCTTTGAAGAGAAGGAATCGAGCTGTTGAGCGTCCTATCCTTTTTACTTCTGAAAGTTTGTCAAAGAGAATATTGACAAACTGAATTTTGTTGTCACGTGGGTATGTTTGAAAGTCAACAACTGTACCCAGTGCTCCATTAACTGGTCCTTGGTCCACGTCAAGGTTACGTTTAAGCATTACTCTGCAATTTAAGGATAATTTTAATATCTTTTCTAAGCCTGCTGTGTTTGAGATTGATTTTTCTAAACTATTTAGTCTTGTTGTGTCTTGGTCACACATGGGTAGTGTCATACCATGTACATCTAGTTTGTCTGTGGCGCTAATTTCCATCATTGGTTGCATTTCTTTACTTAACATTATTCCATTGAATTTGAAACAGCTTGCAAGAGTTGGCATTAAGGCCATACAATTGACATTTTTGTGGGCTAATTGTTCCATAACATCTGTAGCACATGCATTATCGCCATAAAGTGCATGAATGTGCCGGGTTTTCAATATTGCTTCTGCTTCTTTAGAAAGTATACCAACTCTGATACTTTTTAAGATGTTGGCATAAGTGAGATCTGCAGATTGCTGCATGTTTTCTGTTAGTTCTCTGTATTGGAAATGTTGCCAAAGGTTGACATTTCCAATGCTGCCAACAGTTGTACGGCAGAGTTTGTGTCATAATGTTTTAAAAATAGGCTCACCTTTTACTGGTGTCAATTGAAGAAGATCTCCGAAAACAATAATGTGTTTTCCTGCAAAGAGCTCTTCATAGTTTGTTTTGAGTACTTCTTGTAATCTGAGGTGAATCAAAGCCAACAATAGGTTGGAGACCATGCTCACTTCATCTATTAGTAGCATTTTCATTTGTTTCAATACTCTGCATAGTTCCATTGCAGCTTCTGCAGAACGTTTGTAATAGTCTAATTTGTTTTGGGGTTCTACTGGCAATAGTAGTAATCAGTGTAACGTGACACCAACTATGTTGTAGGCAGCTAAACCAGTGGGGGCAATGACAACAGCTGAAAGTTTGTTGTTTGTCAGTTGTTGAAGGGACTTACTGATGATTTTGATTAGGAATGTTTTGCCAGAATCAGCTTCACCACTGACGTACAGTAGTATAGGTATATAATTATGGCAGGAACATTCTTTATTTTCATGTTGTACACCATGTGCAATTTGTTTTGTTACTTCTTGAAAAATGCTACGTTGCTCATTGTTTAGTTTTGATTGTAGTATAGTTAAGTCTTCTTTATCTTCATACTGACACATAGTGTTTTCTACTTCTATCAAAGCTAATTCTGCCTCATTTATTATTAGTGGTTCTCCCAGTGGTTCTTGGCTTCTTGCTACAGAAGGTTGACTACTGTCAGGAGTTTCTTTATCTAGTTGGGCCTGGAGTTCTTCTTCGTGTTGCTGTTCATTGTGCAACATTGTTTTGTACTGTGTAAAGCAGGGGTCTCCAACCTTTACACGAGCTGGAGCTATTTGTAGTTGAGGGCCAATAGTGTAGAGCTATATTGTGGTGGGCGATATTGGCGGTGAGGATGTTCATAAGCAGCAAGTAATTTGTACCGATATTTTTTGGGGAGGTTTATTTGCTCTTATACATAGAGGGATTAGCAATCTTTCATATGAACACTGTCTCACCCTGGCACACATGGGAAATAAGCAGGGCTTGCTCTTTGGAGCCCTGCTGTTTATAAATGTGTCTCCTTAGGCTAACAATGAGCCATCTCATGCCCTCCCATGCATGGGGGCCAAGTTTGTTTTTGTTCATGGGCAGAATTTCTGACACTGAGCGAGGGGGCCATGCCCAACCCCAGGTCAAAACAAGCCATTTTAGAGCACTGTCTGCAGCTAGAATAGGGGGAAAAGCCAATGGATTTGGTTTCAGGTCTAAAACATAACAATTCAGCAACAGTCGTGTAACGTGCTGAGCTATCTTTCCTCACATTCTGCTTTTGGTCCCCACTCTCTTTACTACTTGTACACATGCCAAAACAGCTTTGGCCTTTCCAGCATTCTTCTCTTTCAGCAAGGCTGTCACTGAGTGCACCAAGTGAGGGCAGCTACAGCCCTCTGCGTTACAGCTCCCTGCACAAAAAAAACAAAAGCTCATTTAAGAGCCACTCACCAACTCCACTCAAGAGCTTGCATCCTAGCCCTGCTTTATTCTATCCCAGGGAAGCATAAGGGGTGGATCTCAAATAGGGACTTCAGACTCAGGGTCAGAGTGGGCCAATTATTTCTATGCGCTGTGGCAGGAGTCATACACCAACCTGACACATTCGCTGGGATGGAAAACTCAGGAGCTCAGCTTATTGTACAGAGTGCCCTCTGTTAAATCTTTTGGTTTCAATATAAGCTCTGAACTTTAAAGCACACATACCGCACCTCAGATAATCTTGTGTGTATCTGTTCTCTCAGTTTTGCAAAGTACAACTTGTTTTCTCTCCTTCAGACTTCCTCACTGTTTGGGAAGGGAGTAGAGGAGGGACAAGGGGAAGGATGTGAGAAAGGGAAAGAGCGTGAGAGGAGGGACGATGAGAAGGAAGAAAAGGATGTGGGGAAGGAAGGAGAGGAGAAAGGTAGGAAAGGAAAGGATGTGGGAACAGAGGAGAAGGAAGGAGAGGAGAAAGGAAGGAAGGAAAGGATGTGAGAAAGGAGGGGAAGGAAGGAGAGGAGAAAGGGAAGGAAGATAAGGATGTGAGAACGGAGGAGGAGGAAGGAAGAAAAGGATGTGGGAATGAAGGGGAAGGAAGGAGAGGAAGAAGGAAGAAATGGATGTGGGAACAGAGGGGAAGGAAGGAGAGGAGGAAGGAATAAAAGGATGTGGGAATGGAGGGGAAGGAAGGAAGAAAGGTAGGAAGGAAAGGAAAGCATGTGAGAAAGAAGGTGAAGGGAGGTGAGAAAGGAGAGGAAGGGAGAAAAAGGAGGGGAAGGAAGATGAGTAAGGAGGGGAGGGGAGGGGAGAGGGAGAGGAAACTGAGAACTGCAAATCAAGGCCTTCACTGGATGCATTCAGCGGGACCCCTCTGTAGTGGTGTCTTTCAGAGCACCACAACATTTATGGAGCTTTTCGCGTTAAAAGGAGCCTCCATGGAAGTAGGTGGTTGCGGGCAAGGGGAGTGCAGGAAGAGCCGTTTTAACTAACAACCACCTTATCTTGACCCCCCCACCTGTCACCCACAGAACAAACAAGCACAGAAACGGCAGGGCTCCAGTGAGCCATCCCTGCTCATTTCCCCAGTGTTCCAGGCTGAAACGGTGTCCATATGACAGTATTTCACACTGACATTGTTTCAGCCTGGCACACTTCCGAAATGACCAGTGCTTGCTCACTGGAGCCTGGCGTTTATAATCTTGCTCCTGTGACTTAAAACGAACCCAGGACGAAATGGCGACATTTATCTATCATGCTTAATGTCTCCGTTTCGTCCTGGGATCGTTTTCAACGTGCAACTGAGAAGCAAACCACCTCTCCTGACCCTCAACCCTCCCAAAAATGTACCTTCTAAATCAGGATGCCTCCGTTTCCTAATACAACGCTGTCATTGCCTAAAGCTGGATGCCTCCGCCTCCTTTTCAGAGTTCTTCGCTGGTCCACGGGCACATTTCTTGCAGGTCCGCCGGCACATTTCTTGCAACACAGCTCTACAGCAGGGGCCACCGACATCAACAGCATGCACAGTGGCAAACTATGGGCCAGTGGGAGCGCAGCATTTAGCAAGGAAAGTGCTCTGGCCAATCACAGCATTCATTCTTTCTATGTGACACTGACATATGCTGCACTGTGATTGGCCAAAGCACTTCCTTGCTCCAGACAGTGTTGTTTTCTGTCTGTTTAGCCGCGAGCGACTGAAAAGGCTCAAACGAGCTACTGGTCACCCGCGATCGACTGTTTGGAGACCCCTGGTGTAAAGTTTACATCAGTTATAGTGCTTTCATTTGCTTTGAAAGCATCTTCATATGAGTCATAGTTATCTAGTATTTCTTCTGCATTTCTCCATGGTTTAAAGAGTTGTAGCAGGGACATGTAATATACTTCTTTATGTTGAGAAGTCTTTAATGACAATTTGATATGATTAATTAAATTTGGATTGGTGAGTTTAACTAAGTTGCCTTCACAGTTTGTCACTCTGTATTTACCTTTTTTTCATCAGGTTTTATATTATTTTTGTGCTATGTGGTATAGACACATGGTTTCCAAAGTATTAATTCTGTTTGGGTAGTATGTGTCCAATAAATTGTTTTTTTAAATGTCTTGGCTGTTGGGATCACGTTTGGCTATTGTTTCTATATCTTCGTATGATTTTAGAACTCTTTTTCTAGATTTAGCTGGATCAAGACTTAGCCATACTATATTTTCAGATTTACCATACAATGCAGTACCAGTTAAACAATCAGCTGCTTCATATGATCCACATTCTCTATGGGAGAGCATTTTTATGCCCAGGCTGTATAATTTCTGATACACTGTTTTATCTGATGACAGGTCATTCCAGAGGTCTTGGAGCTCTGTCTTTTCTGCTTTGGTTAAGTATGCTGTGACATATCGTGCAACTGCAGTAGAATTGTCTGCAATGTACTGCACATCTATGTTTGCATTCCATAAGTGGGCATTGATTGCATTATAATCATTGATATATTTTTCTTCTTCTTTTCTTTTTATGTAATATGTATTTTTAGGTGACTTACCTTTAACACTATGTCTAACTGAAGACATGAGGTTGTTCACTTGACCTGTATTTGTAACTGGTCTAGGGAAACCAAATCGGCATTTGGTGTAGTATTTCCCTTTGTTTTTGTATTTGCGACGACAATATTTTCCACATTTGTGTCTTTGAAATTGTAAAATGTGTACATGAAGATCACTATTTGTTGCTTCCAATGGAATTTCACAAGTGACATATTTTTCAATAAACTGTAAAACAGTGGCATCACTGTCTTAACCAAATTTAGGAGCATCTTTAATCCATAAAAGCATGTGGACATGTGGTGCTCCTCTGGCTTGGTATTCTTTTCTCCAAAAGAAGTGTTGCACTTCTCCAAGGGGAGGAACAGTTTTATTACAAATAAAATGTAGCATAGCAATGAAGGGATGGTGAAAATATCTTGAAACATTAACAGGATCGAAATAACAAAGTTCTCCAGGTGTTAGTATATCTAAGTTGGTTTTGTTTTTGTTTGATAAAATGCGTAGGAAATCATGTAAATCTTCCCATGCATATTCTGCACAACTTAATGTAACAAACCAAGTGGGTGGGCCAAGGTTTCTGATCATACAACGTACATCTCCATGACGTCGAAACCAGTACTCTTTAGTACCACGCATATTTGCTAATAGATTTGTAATATTTGATTGCAAAACCTCATCCTTTTGTTGCACTTTTTGTAATAATTGTGTAGCTGTCATATTTTGAAAGTGTGATCCTGATTTTTAATATGTGTGCAACTCCGTAACATAAAGTTGCTAGTTCACTTTCAAAGAGTAGGTGGAATATGTATTCCACATTTTGTCTAAATCTGTGATCTTCAGAATACATCCGTAATGAGCGGTATTCTGATGCTGATATTTGAATAGGTCTATCATCGTACCTTCCTCCTTTGCCAGTAGGAAAGAGTAGAGGAAAAGCACGTGCTTCTATACTTTTTTCCCATATGCTGATTGGTGATCCTTTTGTTTGACGCATTTGGTATGTTTCCAGTGCATCTTCTATGGTGTCATTAGAGTGCAAAGGATGAATTGTATAATGGTCTAAAGTATTTGATATTGTAGCAGGATATAGGAGCTCAAATTGACCAGTTTCTTGTGTTTCTTGAATTATTTCAGTTGTATCCTTCAAGTTTTCTTCAATATTAATTTCTTTGTAATATTCATTATTCTCTTTAAGATATTGCAAGGCTTGTCTAACTTTATGTAAATCTACCAGCTGTTGCCATATTTTTTTGTCTTTTGTAGGTACTCCATTTACTAAGATAATTAAAGATTGCTGCATTGGACGTTGCACTCCTAGAGTATGCACATTTTCTTTTAGATCTAATGGTAAATAAACTACTTTTCCACGAAAGCCTTTTACCAATTCAGAGGGAGGTAATTTTGTTGTTTTTGGTTGAAGGCGTATTATTGCTTGAAATGGGTGCACTGTTTGAATTATGATGCTCTCATATAAATTAAATTGTTGTAGGGGGTTTGGTAGTGGGTATAATTCCAAATTATTTGTGATAGCACGTGAAGGAGTTTGGTTGTTGTCAAGTTTTGTAGTGCAGTAACTGCAAAGTATTAAGGGTCAGTTATTTCGTATTTGTTTTCTGCTACAAGGTAGAGAGCTAATTCAAACCATTTAGAATCTTCATTGCCTTCTATTTTGTATGCTAGGTCTACAGTTTTTGTGTTACTTTTATAAAAAGTTCTGCGGCAACATACACACACATGGTTTGGTAATTCAGCTGATGTACTTTTAAATGTTATTGTTTCTTTTTTGTATGTGTTTAGTAAAAGGTTGCCATGTGTAAAATTGTTGCTAATTTGGTTTAAAGCTATTTCATTCTGTAAGTGGCTTTCACTTCCAAAATATTTTTTCTGGATATAGTCAATTTCTTCAAGTAGGTCTTTTGCTGTACCATGTAGAAGAATGTTATTTAAATTTGCTAGTGCTAAAGCAGGACTTTTAGCATAGTACAGTTTATAGACTAGATTTCTTATAGTTGAATGATGTGGTGATAACCTTTTGATATCATGGAAGGTGGTTTTACAAGTAGGTCCTGTAATGCAGGCCAATGAATGTCCTTGTAGTCCTGTGTACTTGCGCACTGGACAGGTATGCATATTTTGCAGTAGTTTAATTTTGATTTTGTCTTTGCTTTTTACATATTGATTGAGGAATTGGCGTAAAGACTTGAAAAATTGTTTGGGAATGTTACACATTGACGTGCATGGCCATTTATACACTAGATGTTCTGATTCAGTTGAATGGAGGGGTAATTCTAAGTTTTCAGGGCATATTTTTGTAAGGAGTACTTCTTGTTCCATTATGGTATTATTCACTTTTTCATAACCTCAACCACTGCTATGTATGGCAATTGTATTTGTTTGCTTTTGTTTGTACGCTTCTTCATTAAAGTATGGTTCTGTGCTCGTAGTGTGATTCCATTCACCTCGGCAGATACTTAAGAAGTTCTTTCTGTTGACATTTCGTTTATTGAGAAGTCTTTTTTGTAATTTAGTTATTAGTTTTGTTAGTGGTTTCATTTTGTTTAACACTAAAATAAATAACTTTATTTTGAGAAGAATTGCACTGTCTATCAACGCTTCTAAGATTAATTTCCTACGATAGGTTTTAAGCATTGAACCTGATTTTTCTCCTGTTTTTATAAGATTTTGAAGGACTTTGTGACGGTACACTTTGGCTAAAATACTTTTATTGGTATGCTTACTTTGCACTATATAAAAATTTAAAGAAGCAGTTTTATCTGTAGTGATAGCTGATTTTCTGTTAATTGTTTTTTGGTTTGTTTTACATTTTGATAGGGGAGGCAAAGTTTTTGCACTTGAAACTTCTTGTGTTTCACTAAATGACTGTTTTAGCTGTTTTGTTTCAACTTTTTTTACAAATTCTGCTAGAGATGGATGCTTATGTTGGACACTTTTATTTTCATTTGTTCTAACTCTGCGTTGCTTTAAACGGATTTGACTTTTGGTAGGCATTCTTTAGGGTCTGTTGAAAAAAATAAAGAAGGTATGGGTTGGGGTGTTCTGCAATGTATGTGTGCTGTGTGCATGAGTGTTTGGGTAAGATGATAAAGATGTATGTAATGGTGTGTGATTGTGCAATGGGAACTACAACTAGTAGGGATGGGTATTCTTGAATTTATGTGCTACTAAACTGGGGTTCAGATGACGGAAAAAAGTAAGCTAGTGGTGTGGAGAAGTACAAATAGTAAATCTAATGTATACAATTAAAACAGTTGTTTGTTCTATAATATCAAAATTCTAGCGGTTGAGTTGGGTAATTTGTGTGTCCAAAAATAGGAATTTGTGGGCCATTCTGGCTGTAAATCGCTGTTTAAGACATGGGGATTTTTGGACAGAATGGTGCACAATCTCTATTTTTAGGCACAGAAATAGCATGAATTAACTTTACAGTGTGTTTGAGTAATAATACAAATATTATGGTGATATTCTACTTACTTTTTTTCTAAAATGAACAGGTTACTTCTTAGTTCTTCTTTGTTCTTCAAATTCGGCTGCTTCTTTTTAGGAGAATGGTCTTCACTGCAATTGTAAAAGAAAATAATTAGTAATTTTGTTTGTATATAGCACTGTTTTTAATTTAGACATTGATTTTTTTAATTGAAATCCTCAACGCCTTCCTCAAAACCATTTTAACTATCTTATTTACATAAAATACGTTGCACCAGTTCAATACATATGATATTTTCTTAATGAACAAATTGCATTGCAATGACTAACTGTAGCAAAGAAAATATCTTTACTATGTCTTGTGAAATTCATAATGTACCACTGAATACCACTATTTCTGTAACTAAGCTCTTCCAGGTAATAGTGCCTCAATGTCATGCTTAAATGAAAGTAATTAAATAAATAAAGAAATTAAAAAATTATGTAATTGTATAAGTATTATTTTTTGAGATTTGAACATAGAGTGTGCATGCATGCAATTTTGTTTGAATATATGTAGTATATATATTTCATTTAAAAAATGTTAGTTTAACATGATTTGAGTGTGTGTGTGTATAAAGAAAGTAAATAGTATAAAGGTTTATAAGTGACAGCTGATTTTAGGAGATTGAAAAAAAGACAGTACATTCATTTTACAGATTACACAAGCTAAAAGTCAGTTTGTAAATGTGTTCATGTACTGTACAGAAAATATGCATACCTGTACTTTGTGTTCATGCATATGGATATGCATGGAGCTGCAAGTAGAAATCTTGGAGACTTGTAGAGTATTTCTTGTAGATGGTGCTTGCCAATGATATGACACTTGTACTCAGAGAGATTCACAGTACATTTGCAGTGCTGATCTATGATGATGCAGTTAGATGTAGAGGTCATGAATGTGATTGGTGGATGGTCATGTGACTTCTTAGCTACATCCAATGAGGGAATGGCACAGAGAGTGAAGTGGAAATGATAGAAGGGCTGTTCATGTTACGATATGTCCGCGGACATCGGGTGTTACATCCGGGGATTTTTGGGTTCAGAAGTCATGGAAATGAGAATGAGCACTGAAAGGGATTGGTCAGGAAAGTTTAGTGGGTGTGTTGTGCCAGGAGAGAGTTTCTCAGATACTCTTTTTGCTGAGAGAACAACAGATAGCTATGGCTGTGTGTTTCAGAAAACAGATTGTTTGGATTTTGGGAGATTTGTGGATACATTGGTTGAAGGTGCATGCAGAAAGCTGTGGAGTAGCTGTAGATCTTGGATTTCCACATGTGGAAGTACACTGGCATGGAGTACGTGGAATGAAGTGGTTGGACTTGCTACCTCTCTGTGCTCTCAGAGCAACATCCAGACATAATTGTAATTCATTGTGGAGGGAACCGTTTAGGACATGTGGCTGGAATTTCTTTGCAATTTGCTATGAAAAAAGGACTTGGGAAGGTCATGGACATGTTTCCTAATTCTCAAGTAATATTTTCACGTATTGCGCAGAGACAAATGTGGCTTCGTTCTTCTTCATTTGGTCCACAAATGAAAAAAGCAAGGTGCATTGTTAATAAGGCTGTTTGTGCCTTTCTAAGAGATTTTGGCATGTCCTCTTTTCACAATGAAAATATTATGTTTCATAGTACATACATTTTTCGCAGCGATGGAGTCCATCTTACTCATGCTGGCAATCAGATTTTTCAGAGAAATGTAAAAAATGCATTGCAACCTTTTCTAGAATTACAGCATCCATTTTGAAGTAGGTGTTGAGTATTTATAATTTTTGACATACAAACACCTCCCAAAGGCTCTTTTCAGAACCACCAATTCCTCCCAGAGAAAACTGCAATGGTTATGATAGGGTAGCACCCCAAATTTTTAGATGTCCGCGGACTGTCCGCAGACTTCTAAAAAATACAAAGGGCCCTGCTTCATTTATTTTCACTTCTATTTTTTAACTGTGAAAGGCGGCTCTAAAAGGGCCTTATTTTTTTTAATTTTTGGGTTTTTTGTATTTTTTTTGGTTTTTTTATACACGACACAATAGGAGAGGAAGGGAAAGGAGGGTAAGGGGGGGACACCAACCACAGGGATAAGAAAGGGCAAGCTGAGAGAGGAAGATGTAGAGTGGGTCTTATTTGGGTAGTGAGCAGGTCTTCTCATGCTCTGAGACGATAGTCTCAAAAGCACTGCGAAGTCGCTCCCCCCTGCAGAGTACTGTGTCGTAGTATATACATACAACTGTGACCCTCGAAAGGTAAGGGTCATCAGAATTCTGTATGGCCTGTGAGGCAGCTTGAGGAAGACGCTGTCCCACAGAGGTGGTCCTTGTTGTGACAGGATCAGAAATGGAGGATGAAGTAGAGGAAATCAACCTACTACGCTCCTCGCAAGGTACAACCTTGCGAATGGCTCCAAAGTGAATTGACCGTAGGTGTCACTTCATGGAAGTGGTCCCAAAGCTGTACGAACCATGCCTCCCACGGCTGAGTACCATTTTGCACTCATTGCAGGTGACACAGTTCGCACGAGCCTTAGGACCATTCCCATGAATGGTAAACAACCGCCACACCCAAGACTCACGCCTAGTGCGGGTAGTAGGGATTTCCTCTACCTCATTCTTGTCGTCCTCTTCTTCCTCCTCTGCATCCTCACTCCTGTTCCCCTCTTCAGGCCCTTGGGAAGGTGGTGGTGGTGGAGGGGCTGGGGTTGGTGCTGAAGCAGGTGCAGCACCAGGTGGCAGTAGTGCAGCCATGGATGCCATCTCAATGATGGTGTAATCTGCAAGTTGCAGGAAAAATAGCTGTGCTCTGAAGAATAGCCAGAAAAACAATGAGAATAAGCTCTAGGGCGTGGTCTTTTATAGGGGTGCTTGTACGCGGTTCACGTACATTTAGGGTTATGGATCAGATACATTGATGACATTTTTGGTATCTGGACTAATACTGAAACTAAATTGCTAGCATTTTTCAACTACCTGAACAGTATAGATCCAAGGATACAATTTACACATGAACACTCGAAAGAAATCATACATTTCTTGGATGTTGAAATAAGGATCATGAATCATGAGTACCAAACCACAATATTCAGAAAAAGTACTGACCGCAACAATTTACTACAGAGACTCAGTTTCCATCAACCTAGTTTAATCAAAAATCTCCCTTATAGCCAAATGTTAATGGTGAAAAGGATAGTCAGCGACCCTTCTGATTATGAAAAAGCAGTGAAATATTTGGGAGACAAATTCTTGGAGAGAGGGTATTCTCAGGCTGAAATAGAAGAAGCAACTCTACGCACAGCTACAAAAGACAGAAAAGAATTATTGAAACCTCAGACCAAAAAAGAATCCACACCCCCATTGGTCTTTGTATCCAAGTATTCAAGACAAAGCAGTCGGATTAAAACAATATTCAAAAAGAATTGGAACACAATAATGTGCGATCAAAGAATAGAACATTTATTCAAAGAACTTCCAACTTTTGCTTATCAACGCAGTCAAAATTTAAAGGACAAGTTAGTGAAAACCAAACCAGCTGGTAAGAAGAAAATCACAGACCGCATTGGCACATTCCCGTGCCTCAATTGCAGTAACTGCAACTACATCATGAAGGGATCCACTATCAACCATCCCCACTCTGGAGAGAAAATTAAACTTAAGGATTATGCTACATGTGACACCCAAAACATTATATTTGGGATCAAATGCCCATGTGGACTTTTCTATGTTGGACAAACACAACGCACTGCCAAAACTCGATGGAATGAACATCGATCTTGCATCAGAAACCGGTCAGCCACCTCAGCGGTAGCAAGACATTAGTGCGAGAAACATCACAATGTGGCACAGATTAAAAATCGATCTTGCATCAGAAACCGGTCAGCCACCTCAGCAGTAGCAGGACATTGGTGCGAGAAACATCACAGTGTGGCACAGATTACATTTGTGATTCTGGAAGTGGTTCAGAGGTATAACAAACATGATAACCTACAAAAAAGACTTGATCAACGCGAAACGTTTTGGATTGATCGTTTGGGCACCTTGGCACCGAAGGGCATCAATGAAGAAATAAATTACATGTGCTACTCATAATTATTAACATCTACTTTTTATCTACATCTAGGGTTTGCTACGTGTGATGATAAACTACAAACTATTTGCTACTTGTGATGATTTACAGTCATTTTCTCATGGTATCAAGGGTATGACATTTGAACATTATATGTTGATATAAGACTGTTACGAATTAGCATTGTTAATTACTTGAAGATAGAGACATTGACCATTGTGACGCCCCATGAGGGCGTTTCATTACGCACCAGGGGAGTCCCTGTTCGGCTTTGTACCTCCAGTGTCCTGTGTATATTGTATCGTTATGTTATTTTGGAAGACACACAGATCAGAGTCACTAATGTCATATTTTGCTTTAACACGTGCAATTTAAATGTGTGTTTATCTCCATGTATTTTTCAGTATATCTAAAGAGGTTTTAAGGCACGAAACTTTACATCAGCTCTGCCGTTACTCAGTTTCCTCATCATGGTTTCTTTACCAGAGTGCCTGCTTTAAACCACTTTTTTGTCAAGCTGCAGCTGCATTTCAATGTGTCTGCTTTGAATTACACTTTTTCGAGCAATAGCCGCTCAACAACGATCAATCCATGCTTAGATTTTAGTGTTTCTTCATGGTGATAGTCCCGTCCTCCGTGTTGACACGGGGGTGGGACCCAAGGCGTACGTGCCTCGACACAACGCCGTTTGGTCACCATGGGAACATTTAAATACTGAAACTAACACTCGCGCGCGTGCTCGTGTGAACACAGCTTCCAGTGACACAGCATTTTTCGTCTGGTTAGGCAGGCTCTGCTCTCTTTGCACTTGCGGTTTAAAATCTCAATTGTATGATTACTGACAAGATTCCCTGTGGGTTTTACAGGAGCCCACACTGCAACTTGCTGCTTCTCACACAAGGTGGAGAAACGTTAGATACTTAAGGTATGAGATCTATTCCCACATTTTTTTGCTTATCAGCTAGAACTAATGTACAAAAAGTCATTGACAATGAGTTTGTTGTTCTTTTCTCTTCCCCCTTTTTTTTATGTTTACATCATTTTGGACAATGGGAAATGGTATGTGAAAAAACATTTTTCAATTGTAACAATGTGGTCACTTAATGGTTTATAATTATGTAAAACGTGTAACTGTTATTTGATAACAGAATGAATGTACCGCCCTGATGAAGGTTTTTGTAACCGAAATGCATTGGCATCTGTACATGCTATCTAGACTAATTTTGGCGCAGCCTCAGTGAATATGACAGTACAATAATATTCCTATAAAAAAGCTTTGCAAAAGGGATGTGAATAAACATTTCATGGAAGGAATTACCGTTGATGGTGATAATTGATTGCAAATATTTTAACAAAAGGTCACATATAGGATTCCTAAAAGTGCAGCCCTCCTTAGGGCCAACTGAGAGCACCAGTTTTTTGATAGAGTAGATCAACTCTATCTTTTTGCTCATGATATAACAATCAAACATACCCCCCCAGAGTTTTTAGGTAGTGGTACTGTTCTCCGAACATGTCCGCAGACATTAAAAGAGTTCGCGGACATCAGGTTCAGTAGAAGGGGTTCAGTATATTCCATATTACATGTACATAAAGTCAAAGTTATTATTGTTAAGTTGCGCTACTAAAAACCTATGAAATTCAGTAAAAAAACTTTGTTAAAGGGACGTTATGGTTAAGTTGCGCTACTAAAAACCTATGAAATTCAGTGAAAAAACTTTGTTAGAGGGACGTTATGGTTAATTTGCACTACTAAAAATCTATGAAATTCAGTAAAAAAAACTTTGCTAAAGGGTCGTTATGGTTAAGTTGCGCTACTAAAAACCTATGAAATTCAGTGAAAAAACGTTGTTAAAGGGACGTTATGGTTCCAAGTAAAAACGAAAAACCCTTGAAATTCACCAGTTATGGTAAGCTAAGCAACCATAACTCGCGCCACCACCGTGCACTGCTAAGCCTAACACCCAGGACATCAAAGATGACATAACAAATGTCATTGATGACATCACTGATTACATCACATGTCTTACTCTCCCTTTTTTCCTTTCCTGTCATATCTAGGCCACATGATTTTCTTCAGTAACAGTCAGGAACTAAAAATTGTAAATGACTATATTCGTAGCCTTAGCCTTCAAGTATGTTCTTACAATAATTACCTTATGGTCCAGTCATATCATATGAAACATACATAGGGGAAGACACAACCTTGAAAGACAGCATTGTAGTCTATTTATTTTTTGTGTGTACTAGTCGAAATATGTAGTAAGTGATGCATTATTAGCTACTTAGTACATGTTTCACAGTACGGAAAAGTCTGATACAGAAGTATTCACTGTTTCATTATATCACTTTAGAAAATTACAAATATTGCACCTTTATGGTGTATGCTGCAGCCAATACCTACATTTCTGTATGAGTAGGTTCCTGTACTAGAAAGAGCACTGCAATGGAATGTTCTTTAGAACACTACATTGCATAATGAAGTATGTAGTTTATTGCGCATCTGCCCTGATACTTTTTTGCCAACATTACATTCACAACCCCTTGTATGAAAAATAAATGCACATGTGATGTCATCAGTGATGTCATCAATGATATTTGTGATGTCATCTTTGATGTCCTGGGTGTTATTCTTAGCAGTGCACGGTGGTGGTGTGAGTTATGGTTGCTTAGCTTACCGTAACTGGTGAATTTCAGTGGGTTTTCAATTTTACTTGTAACCATAACCTCCCTTTAACAACGTTTTTTCACTGAATTTCATAGGTTTTTAGTAGCGTAACTTAACCATAACGACCCTTTAGCAAAGTTTTTTCACTCAATCTACATATATAGATAATGTAAATTTGATAAATGTTTACTAGGATGCCCTTAGTTTATATACATATAACATAGAACATACTGAACCCCCCACCTGCGCTAGTGCGTCTGATATCCGCGGACCATGCGCCTGTTCGCGGACGGACTCGGACAACATCACCACTATCCAAAAACTCAGGGGGGTATCTTACATTGTAATATCATCCAAAAATACACTAAACATGTTCAAAAAGCAGCACATAAATGATATATTACATTCAATAATAAATAAGAAGTGAAACTGTGTATGTAAGACACTAACAGTCCAATTACATAGCATAAGCAATATAGTGGAATATACCAAAATACACAATGCATATGCCTCCAACAGAATTATGTCACAGAAATTGCACAGCAAAAATCAACAGGACACCTACTCAGCAGTAACAGCAAAACCTAGCAAGAAACGAGTGAGTACACTACATTTATTGTATACATTTATAAACTTTCTGTATTAGGTGCACTAAAACTAATATTTATTTTTTTACACAGAAATGTCTAGTAATTTTCGAATGGCTGGAAGAACATTTCCCTCGGGATGATATGAGTGAAGACAGTGGGCCTCAGTACGAGTGCGGCAGTAAGGGGTTAACGGCGCTGGTAAGGATGCCGGTGCCGTTAACACCTTACCGCCACATTCCGAGGTTCCTTAGTGGGAGCTGCTAAGGGACCAGGGAGCTAATAACGGGCCCGCTATTTCTGGGCCCGTTATTAGCTCCCGCCCCATTCCCATTGAGCCCTATGGGGGCTTGAATGGTAATGGGAAAGGGTATTTTGAATGGGGACTTACCGGGTCCGCCAAGGTTGGACTGACCCGGTAAGTCCCCATTCAGAGAACCCGGACACGACTTTAGAGGCAGCCATGGTGCTAATAGCACCATGGCTGCCTCCAAACTCGTAATGACCCCCAGTGATACTAATGGTAGACACTATACTTCTCTATATAAGCCAATAAATAACCATTACTTTATGTGTATTTAACAATTATTTTTTTAACAGACCATACAGACATTAAAAATAATATACCAAGAGAGATGGTAGAAAATCCTCTGCAGCGAATGGAGCTAAAAATGGATCTCTTAATGAAAAATGTTATTCTTATAAAAAACTTTGTGGAGGACCATATAAAAGAAAAAAATAAATATCACTGTCCCACATGTAGCTGTACTCCCTCTCCATGTCCCGAACAACCATCCCCAAAAACTCCCCAGCAAGAAAAACATTATGATGAGACTCCAATCCCTTCCTCCCCTACCACCCATCATGTCCAAACCCCTAATCCCACTGTTTTTGTATCATTTTATGCTTCCCCTTCCCTTTCATAAAGTGTGTTGTTAGTATATTCCTCTGTGTCTTATTTTTTTTTTAAAAGGCAGTTTGGGTGTCTGCAGACAGCGCGGTTGTCCGGGATGTCCTCAATTACCCAAAATGGGGGTGTCCTAAGGACACTATACCTGTTCGTATTGTTGGCAATCAAAATGGAGGTATTCTTAGGACACAAAAGATGTCTGCCTGTCCCTAATTAACCAAAATGGGGGTGTCCTTAGGACACTATACCTGTTCGTATTGTTGGCAATCAAATTGGAGGTGTCCTTAAGACACACAAGATGTATGTCTGTCCGTAATTAACCAAAATGGGGGTGTCCTAAGGACACTATACCTGTTCAAATTGGCCATAGTCAAAATGAGGGTTTCTGCAGAACACTAAAGACGTCCGCATGTTCGTAGCTATGCAAAATAAAGTATCCTAAGAACATTTCCCCTGTGTGCATTGTCCGTAACCAGAATGAATATGTCCGTAGAACATATAGCCCGTCCGCCTGTCCGCAAAGTTCAGACGCACATTTGTTTTGTTCGGGGACCTGAACACTGTCCGTAGAACACTAGCGTGCATGCGTAGCACACCCTTGCCCCTACAAACATTGTGCCTATCCGCAACTGTCCGCCGCACGTGTGTCGCACTTTTAATGAGTTCAGGGACTGGAACACTGACCCTAAAACACCCGCACGCATGCGTAGACCTGACCCTGCGCATTTGGTGTCCTACGGAGAGAGCCGTCCCATTCGCCAACGTGTTCTCGAAGTCATCATGTGACTGTACCCGCGTTAAGTGCAATGAACATTGTCCAGGTCCCTGGACACCTAAAAAGTGTTTTTCTCAGCAATCCAAGGTATTTTCCTGGGAAAGTTCACCCTTGCACATGTCCCACACTATGTCCCTGGTGTTCTGCATACTTTTTGGAATTTTTTGAGCCCTTTCTTGGTGTTCGAAATGTTCGGGGACAGCACGGATGTTCACGGACCTCTTAATTGTTTGCGGTGCTTCCCTGTCATAACCATTGCACTTTTCAATGGGAGGAAGTGGTGGCTCAGAAAAGAGCAGTTTTTGGGTGTTTTTTTGTGTTTCGAAAACTTCAAATGGTCAAAACCTACTGCAAAATGGATTGCTGTAATTCCAAAAAAGGTTGCAATGCATTTTGTATATATCGCCAAAAAATCTGATTGCTGCCATAAGTAAGATGTACTCCATCTCTGCGAAAAATGTGTATACTACTAAACATAATGTTTTCGCTGTGAAAAGAGGACATACCAACATCTCTCAAAAAGGCACAGTCAGCCTTGTTAACATTGCACCTTGCTTTCTCCATTTGTGGACCAAATGAAGATGAACGCAGCCACATTTGTCTCTGCGCAATACGGGAAAAAATTACTCTGGAGTTTGGATACATGTCTATGACTTTCCCAAGTCCTTCTTTCATTGCAAATTGCAAAGAGATTCCAGACACATGTCCTAAACTGTTCCCTCCACAATGAATAATAATAATGTCTGGATGACACTGTGTCGCCAAAGTAGCACAAAGAGGTACCAAATCCAGCCACTTCATTCCACGCACTCCATGCCAGTGCAGTTCCACATGAGGGAATCCAAGATGTACAGCCACTCCGCAGCGATCTGCATGCACCTCCAACCAATTTATCCACGAATCTCCCAAAATCCAGATAATCTGCTTTCTGAAACACACAGCCATAGCCATCTCCTCTCCTCTCAGGAAAAATACTTTCTAACAAACTCTCTGCTCACACATCACACCCAGTAAACCCTATTGACCAATCGCATGCTGTGCTTCGTCTCATTTGCATCCCTCTCAACCTCAAAAATCCTGCATGTAATACGTGCTGTCCGCGGACAACTGCGGGACAACCACGGTGTCCGCAGAAAAATTGTAAAATCTGAGCATGGGGAATTAAAATTGAAATAGTGTGCCCCATTTCCCCTTTGAGGTTGGCTCTGAAAAGATCCTTTTTTGGGGGTTTTTTTGCAGATGCTTCAGAAACACTGTTTATTTTGTATTTTTTGTTTCATTTTTTTCTTATTTTCCTCTGAGAATCTTCACATTAGCTTCTCCAAAGCAACCTTATGTTCCAAAGCATGACATTTCCCAAAAAAGATAAAGACATGCCATCTTCTTTAAAGTAATCACCAGAGTCAATGTTGTCATTGTTGCAAAAGAACATGCCAGCTAGTTTCATTACTGCCTGAAACAAGTTTTCTAGATCTTTAACAAAGTAGATGCGCTGACATAGCCCAAATGCAAAGCAGCACGGTGCAGGACAATCACATGTGGACTGTTAACCCTAGCCATATCTTGGCAAACTTCTACCATTGCCTGTAAATTGAAACCAGGCATAGTGCTCCACACCACCTCCACTCCTTTTACATCAAAATTGTTTCCCACATTCCTACATTTTGCAGACTGCTCCAAACCATTCACAAACATATCTCCAAGCACCATCACCCTGACTTTCTCCACCTCCTCCATCTTCACTACACACAGCTTCTCTCAATAGGAAGCAGAACCTCAACACTGATTGGCTAATCCTCAAAATACACTCCCATTTCATGCTCAGAAGCCTCGGATGTGCATGTCCTGTCTGCGAACAGCCACGCTGTCCGCCAAGCGCGTAAGTAACACGGGGAAGCCCTTCTACCCTTTCCACTTCACTCTCTGCACCATTCCCTCGTTGGGTACTGTTAAGTAGTGACACAACCATCCACCAATCACATGCAAGTCTTCTACATCTAACTCCATCATCACAATTCAGCACTTTAGATGTACTGTTGATCACTCCGAGTACAATTGCGCTGTAACTGCAAAGCACCTACAGCAACTACTAGTAAACTCTCCAACATTTCTACTTGCAGATTCATGCACACCCACATGCATGAACACAAAGTACAGGTATGAATATTTTTTGCACGGCACATCATACCTGCCAACATTCTGACCCACCTGGAAGGGACAATACCTCCGAGAATTCGGGAGACAACACTTGTGTCATAAGAATGCATTGGGCAAAGATGTATTTTCGGCGGGAGAACGTGAACAAAAATAACAATATTTTTCACTGAAAAATCAGGTATCTCCCACCGAAATCGGGAGTATTGGCATGTATCGTACATGTACATCTCTTCTATAAATGCATATAAACAGAGTAACTGCCACTTACCTTGTGCAACCTGTAAAACAAGCTTACTGTCATTTCTCCCATCTGATATGATCAAGTGTCACTTGCAAAGGTGTCTGCTCTCGAAATTTCTATTTACCCATATTATTAACTGCAATGTGCAAACTGTTATTTTCTTCATTCATTCTATCATTTCTGTAACCACTGCCACGTATTTAACACCATTACAACCATGATAGAATTTAATGCATCATAGTGCATAAGATGTACATACAATTTCCTTTCTATACATTCTGCATATTTCACATACATTCTATCATTTCAACTTCCTTTACAAATGACTATATTAGTAATCGGACACAATACACACAGCTATCTAACAAAGTGTAATTTCATGTTAAAAGATTGGAGAAATAACAGTATAATTATGGCAAAAGGCTTTCTAGTGTGTTATAAAATTACATGCAGTCAGGATGAGTACATGCATCTGTATTTCTGCAGACAGATAGCCAATATCATTTCAAAGGCTCCCAGCTGAAACAACACCACTGCCTCTACAACTGTTCTTCCAATCTAGACAGCTCTCTCATTCCAGCTGGTTGCCCATTCTGTTCTAGTTTTCACAACAGCATTCAACTATGCAGAGTTGCAGTCATATCTATCACATCATCTACAACTATGTACAGTGCTGTAAAGCAAGTCATACAACATCTCCCCCCTTCCCTTCGGCAACACAAGCACCAGGTCCTTCATTGCAACCCTTACTTTATTTCAGACTCTCCCATCTCCAAGCACCACAGAAATCAGTACTCACATTTTTGAAAAATATCCCCTAAGCAGCCCACATACCGCAATCAAAATGTTTGGTAGCATTGTAGAATTATGCTGCAGTGGTTGTGGCCAGGGCCTAGAGTCTTGGGTGCATGGCCTACGGCCTTCGGCCATGAACTCAAGACTCTAGGTTCTGGCTGCAACCACCACAGCATAAAACACCCATAGAAACAAACACCTACCAAATGACCACAACCAAAAAACATAATACATCCACCTAAAAACTATCCACTTCAATTAACATTCCAAAAAATAATTACAACCAACATAAAAACTCTTCAATACATACCCTCTTCACCCAATGCTCTTCTAACGACCCAAAACCAACATCATACTAAAGTGAAATAGCCAGTAGTGCGTCTAGTGTTAGTATGCCCGAGTGTTAGTATGTCCACGGACAACCACGTTGACCGCGGACATCGCAAACACATCTCGGCCTTCTCCCACCTAACCAAATACAGCATTTGACCAATCTCTTACTCCCCCAACATCTCCAAGCACTCAAACACACCAACACACTCCCCAAAATAGGATTTATGCTCACTTCCACCGCTTGTCCATGCATCTAGTATGGTGGGCGCATCGAAACAATTTGACGCACCACACGCCTCATCTCAGCCAATCAGACAACACATTGCGTGTCCGTGGACATGACGCAAGCTGATTATCCAATCGGTGTCCTGTCCACGGAGCGAACAGGGAAGTGTGTCCGCGGAGCGGGCATAGATATCACTCATTTTTTTGCATTAAGTTTTGTACAAAAGAACATTATGATTTGTACAAAAGCACTCTTTCGGACCAAACCGCTGCTCCTGTCGCAAATTTGGTGAAAATCTGTCCAGTGGTTTGGGCTCTAGGCGGGACAGAATTCTTTTCCCATTATGTATATGGGGAAAAAATACATTTTGGGACCCCCCTATAACTTTGTTCCCTCTTGACCAAACCTCACCAAACTTTGCAAACAAATTCAGAGTGGGCCATATACTTTATAACCCGCCCAAAAAGTGTTCTTCCTATGGGTTTAGCAACTTAACCATAACTGCACGGCCACTACTGTGGGCCGTGTAATGAACATATATATATATATATATTACATGGACGCGGTAGCGTCCATGTAGTTATGGTTAAGTTGGTGTTTCCATAGGAAGAGCACTTTTTGGGTGGCTTATAACTTCGCTCCCTCTGGACGAATCCTCACCAAACCTTGCAAAATAAGTATATGGCCCATTTGCAAAGTTTGGAGAGGTTTGGTCCAGGGGGGGGCAAAGTTATAGGGGGGTCCCAAAACTTTCGTTTTTTCCCATAGACATAATGGGAAAAAACTTTGCGCACGGCTACAGCCCGAACCGCTGGACGGATTTACACCAAATTTGCGGCAGGAGCGGCGGCTTGGTCCAGAAAGCGTGCTTTTGCAAATTTGGTGTAAATCCGTCCAAATTTGCGCCATGTCCGCGGACATGCAACGTGTTCGCTGATTGGGCGGTGTGGTGCGTGATGCGCGTCAGATTTTCTGTCGCGCCCGCCATCTTGCATTCGCCGCCGACCTCGGACAGCGCGGTGAAACTTGAATTAAAAATTGTATTTAGTGGCGTGTGTTGGTGTGTAAGAGTGTTTGGGGAGGGTGGGGGAGTATGAGATAGGTTCAATGTTGTATTTATTTTATGTGCTAGACGCTTTTGTTGTGTTCGATTTGTCTGCGGACAACACGGCTGTTCTGGAATGTTCGTAAATAAACAGAATGGATTCGGTGTGAAGTTGAAAGTGTTCTAAGAACACTTGTGGGGTCTTGGAATGTTAGCAGGGGGTGTCCTGGAAGACGTTGTGTGTATTGTTCGTTGGCAAGCTGAAAGTGTTGTAAGAACACTCGCGGTGTCCTGAAATGTTCGTACACAAAGAAAGTGGGGGTGTCTTGAGGACGCTGTCCGTATTGTCCTCTGGCAAGTTGAATGTGTTCTCGGACCTTCCTTGTGTCCGAGGACATTAAAATGGTTGCAATGCTTGAATCTATGGGTGTGATATGCTGAGGTGGTTGTGGCCAGGGTATAGAATGTTGGGTGCATGGCCATTTGGCCATGTACCCAACACTCTATGGCCTGGCCACAACCACCGCTGCATATCACAGTCATATGCCATGCACCCAAGAGTCTGTGCCCTGGCTAGAAGTATCGTAGCATATCACAGTCATATGTCATGCACCCAAGAGGCTATGCCCTGGCCACAAGTATAGCAGCATATCACACTCATAGTGGCTAAGAACACTCGTGGGGTGTTGGAATGTTCGCAGGGGGTGTCCTGGAGACGTTGTCTGTATTGTTCGTTGGCAAGCTGAAAGTGTTCTAAGAACAGTCGCGGTGTCCTGAAATGTTCGTACACAAAGAAAATGGGGGTGTCCTGAGGACGCTGTCTGTATTGTCCTCTGGCAAGTTGAATGTGTTCTAGGACCTTCCTTGTGTCCACGGACATTAAAATGGTTGCAATGCTTGAATCTATGGGTGTGGCATAGTCATATGCCATGCACCCAAGAGTCTATGCCCTGGCCAGAAGCTCTGCAGCATATCACAGTCATATGCCATGCACCCAAGAGCGTATGACCTGGCCAGAAGCACTGCAGCATATCACACTTACAAAGTTACAAAGTGGCTTATAACTTTGGGTCAAAAACAAATTTATAAGGAACAATGTTATAAGCCAGTATGGGTGTGATATGCTGCGATGTTTGTATTTATGATATTATACTTACTATTTGGTTTAGTAACGGGAGTCCATGTTTTCCTTGTTCATTTCTGTGATAAAAGAAAATAGCATGTTAGTATTAGTATTAGTATTTTATAAAGAGATATTACATTGTACAATCAACATTTTTTCTTTTTTTTACCCTCATATTTAGTCGATGACAAACGAGAGTACTGTGCAATTTGCTCAGTTTCTGTGACTGTTGCTAAAATCTTTGGGTCTGTGGGAGAAAAAAAATCCATGTTGGATTAAAAAAAACCTTTTTCTGTTATGCTACAGTTTATTTGTTTGTTTGTTTTCAGTGTTTACTTGTTGTTTCTGGCTAATGCTTTATACATTGGATTGTTCCAGTTTTTGGGAGCAGTAAGATATTAGGTATTTGTTTGGATATTGTACAGTTTTGGAGCAGTTAGATATATTATTACATTATATTATATTACAGTAGGCATATTCTAACTGTTTATTTTTTGATATAATTTTGTGGTATTGGTTTATCTGTTTGAATATTTTCTAAATTTTGGGACAGTTAGATACCAATTGGCGTATTCGAACTATCTATTTTTTGATTTGTTTGAATAGTCCTAATTTATCTGTTTAGTTGTTGTAGCATCTTTGGGCAGTTAAATAGCTTTTGGAATATTGTGACAGTTTATATTTTTTTACTACAAGTGTACTTAATGTTTAAGTGCAGTTTAGTTATCAAATTTTGCTTTTAAGAACATTAAATAAGCGTTTGTAAGATTTGCTGGTAATCTCTGCTTTAGAGTAATGGTACTATCATTACATTCAAACCATCCACATTTCTTTTTTATATATGCAGTGTAGTGTCCTGAGTTGGTTGTGGCTCCTGCGTGGTAGATGATACCTATTGTTGTGAAGGTTTTCCTACCAAGTGATATTTGATCATGTGTGAATCCAGTCAGCTTGCAGTTGTTTTTGGTACCATCTGCATTGTAACGTAGAAGCATTAGTATTACGTATTTACTATGTGTTTGTATTACTAACGTGGAGCGATTATCTGAATTGCAGGTGGAACATAATCTACCATGGTTTGCATTTTGTACAAGTTGCTGAAATGGAACGAATTCACAATTAGGTATTGATATATACGCAAAGCGCTCATTGGGGATTTGTTCTTGTGTCACATTGTTGCAGAGAGTGCATGTATGTTTCCACATGTATGAAATCTGGAAGATTTCATTTATAGCTATGTTTTTGTTTTCCAGTACTTGTAGTAAGTACATTAGAAATTCTTGTGGATCTTCCTGTGAGTTTATAGTGAATTTCACCATTCCAGCACAGTAGTCCAATTGTTGTCTTATTCCATAAACACTATACGTGTTGTCAGGATTGTTTGCTGCATTTCTGTGAAGTACTAACATTTGCAAACACAATGGGTCTGCACTGTGTAAGTAAATGTTCTCAACAATTGGTGGTAATTGAAATAGAATATTCATTGCTACATTTGCGTAGCAATTTACACCAACTATATTTGAGAGTTTAAATGGACCATGTAGTTCTGTATCTGACTGCTTTTTTTGGAGTTTGTCTTCCTTCTTTGAAGAAGTACCTGGTTTACTTTCCCAAATTGATTCTTTTTTGATTGTTGTACTTGATGAAGTTTTAGTTTCTTTTACTCTGTTTGGAGGATTTGCAGTGACATCCTGTTGCATTTCTGTTTGATTTAGTTTTCTTTTAAAACATTTTCCTTTTTGTGGAACAGGATATGTTTGTAGGTGGGGGGTGTATAGTGAACAAAGTCTATTGTATTCTAAAATGCAAGGAATATCAGCGTTTATTTTACTTGCATCAAAGTTGATTAGAAATAGACCGTCAAGTGTACGTAAGCGTGATAGTGCTACGTAGCTCATGCCTTCTTTAAAGACTAAACCAATGTCTATCATTGCTTTGTCTAAGGTAAGACCTTGTGATTTATGAATGGTGACTGCGTATGCAAGCGTTAGAGAAATTGTTCTCTGCGTACATACATGTCTTGGAAGAGAAGGAATTGAGCTGTTGAGCATCCTATTCTTTTAACTTCTGAAAGTTTGTCAAAGAGAATATTGACAAACTGAATTTTGTTGTCACGTGGGTATGTTTGAAAGCCAACAACTGTGCCCAGTGCTCCATTAACTAGTCCTTGGTCTACGTCAAGGTTACGTTTCAGCATTACTCTGCAGTTTAAGGATAATTTTAATATCTTTTCCAAGCCTGCTGTGTTTGAGATTGATTTTTCTAAACTGTTTAGTCTTGCTGTGGCTTGGTCACACATGGGTAGTGTCATTCCATGTACATCTAGTTTGTCTGTGGCGCTAATTTCCATTATTGGTTGCATTTCTTTACTTAACATGATTTCATTGAATTTGAAACAGCTTGCAAGAGTTGGCATTAAGGCCATACAATTGACATTGTTGTGGGCTAATTGTTCCATAACATCTGTAGCACATGTATTATCACCATAAAGTGCATGAATGTGCCGGGTTTTCAATATTGTTTCTGCTTCTCTAGAAAGTATACCAACTCTGAAGATGTTGGCATAAGTGAGATCTGCGGATTGGTGCATGTTTTGTGTTAATTCTCTGTATTGGAAATGTTGCCAAAGGTTGACATTTCCAATGCTGCCAACAGTTTTACGACAGAGTTTGTGTCCTAATGTTTTAAAAATAGGCTCACCTTTTACAGTTGTCAATTGAAGAAGATCTTCGAAAACAATAATGTGTTTACCTGCAAAGAGCTCTTCATAGTTTGTTTTGAGTACTTCCTGTAATCTGAGGTGAATCAAAGCCAATATTAGGTTGGACACCATGCTCACTTCATCTATTATTAGCATTTTCATTTGTTTTAATACTCTGCGTAGTTCCATTGCAGATTCTGCAGAAAGTTTGTAATAATCTAATTTGTTTTGGTGTTCTACTGGCAGGAGTAGTAATTGGTGTAAAGTGACACCACCTATGTTGTAGGTAGCTAAACCTGTGGGGGCAGTGACAATAGCTGACAGTTTGTTGTTTGTGAATTGTTGAAGGAACTTACTGATGATTTTGATTAGGAATGTTTTGCCAGAACCAGCTTCACCACTGACATACAATAGTATAGGTTTGTAATTTTGACAGGTGCATTCTTTGTTTTCATGTTGTACACCATGTGCAATTTCTTTTGTTACTTCTTGAAAAATGCTTATACACAAATAGTGAGCACGCTTTTATAGCATGAGTCCTCTTTTTTCTGGGGTCTGTTGGATGAGGACCAAATGTACAGCGGAACACAAAAGGATTTCCTACAAACTACCATTACATATCCTCACCAGGGGTTAACATAACTAGCTCTCACAACAAATCCATGTAATCACAAACCATCAATCTTTTAACAAATATAAAGAGATGGAAGGCTCAATTTTAGCAAAAATAATTCATCAGTTTATTATGTTTTCTAATAAAACAGACCATAGGGTCACATTTGTACAATTCATTATACATACATAAAAAACACAAGAAACAAAACACAGATATAAAAACCTAATCTACAATTTAAATCTTGTGATGTGTTCACCTAATATTTGGTCGTCAGACAATAGTGGTGTTAGTAGCACAGTGGGTGACTTTACAATAGCCTAAATTTATATTGCTACAGCGTCCCCACTCCTTTTGTGTCGACGTGCACAAATACGTTTCCAGCCTTGATATTTTCACACCGACTTCTCCTAAGGTTTTTGTCAATTAGTCGTGTATGTAAGGCTTTCCTCAGGACACAATATTAACAGGTACAGCTTGTTACACAGTCAAGTATACAATGTCTCGAGATATCTGCATAGCAAAATCTGTTGTCAAGCAGCCAACCTTGACGTTGATGGGTGGTTCTCCAGATCTCATGTCCTGCTGCACCTGTTTGATGTTGCCTGGAGTGATCCAACCACCTCCATCATCTTCATCATCATCCTCGCTCTCAGTGCTGGAATCACTAGTTCCTCTGGTGAGGTCATTCGTGGTTTCCTGTTGCTCCTTACATAGATCCACACTTACAACTGCACTGTGCGAGTTCAGCAATTCCTGCAGATCCTCTTCAATACTGGGGAGCGGGTTCCTCCAAAAAATAAAAAAAAATAAACGCGCCAAATTCGGGATGGTCTGTTCCAGTAATCCTTGTGCTCTTCTCCAACACTGAGGGAGAATCAGCTTTCGTCTTGGAAGGAAGGTGGAAGCCAGTCAGGTTCACTGGAGCCTCTGGATGCTGTACAGTTGAAGTAACCGTAATCTTTTTATCTGGTTCTTTCTTCAGATGATTCACACCAACATGCTCTGCCACCAGTTGGTATGCAAGAGCCAGCACCTTCAGGTCAGTGGCTGAAAGACTGGGGTAGTCTCCAGTTTTCTTTGCAAACTCGGTCACTAATTTTACATTGTCCGGAAGTGGCTCTTTGAAATGGAGTTCATATGGCAGGATAGCCAGGCGCTTTTTAGTTTCCTTGTCACGTATTTCACCAACCACATCCTTGATGGTGTAAATATTCTTGCCAATGTCCTGCAGAGTAGCACCTCTCAAAAAAGCTCCTGCGTCAGGTGTTGTGGCTGACGCAGGAGCTTTTTTGAGAGGTGCTACTCTGCAGGACATTGGCAAGAATATTTACACCATCAAGGATGTGGTTGGTGAAATACGTGACAAGGAAACTAAAAAGCGCCTGGCTATCCTGCCATATGAACTCCATTTCAAAGAGCCACTTCCGGACAATGTAAAATTAGTGACCGAGTTTGCAAAGAAAACTGGAGACTACCCCAGTCTTTCAGCCACTGACCTGAAGGTGCTGGCTCTTGCATACCAACTGGTGGCAGAGCATGTTGGTGTGAATCATCTGAAGAAAGAACCAGATAAAAAGATTACGGTTACTTCAACTGTACAGCATCCAGAGGCTCCAGTGAACCTCACTGGCTTCCACCTTCCTTCCAAGACGAAAGCTGATTCTCCCTCAGTGTTGGAGAAGAGCACAAGGATTACTGGAACAGACCATCCCGAATTTGGCGCGTTTATTTTTTGGAGGAACCCGCTCCCCAGTATTGAAGAGGATCTGCAGGAATTGCTGAACTCGCACAGTGCAGTTGTAAGTGTGGATCTATGTAAGGAGCAACAGGAAACCACGAATGACCTCACCAGAGGAACTAGTGATTCCAGCACTGAGAGCGAGGATGATGATGAAGATGATGGAGGTGGTTGGATCACTCCAGGCAACATCAAACAGGTGCAGCAGGACATGAGATCTGGAGAACCACCCATCAACGTCAAGGTTGGCTGCTTGACAACAGATTTTGCTATGCAGATATCTCGAGACATTGTATACTTGACTGTGTAACAAGCTGTACCTGTTAATATTGTGTCCTGAGGAAAGCCTTACATACACGACTAATTGACAAAAACCTTAGGAAAAGTCGGTGTGAAAATATCAAGGCTGGAAACGTATTTGTGCACGTCGACACAAAAGGAGTGGGGACGCTGTAGCAATATAAATTTAGGCTATTGTAAAGTCACCCACTGTGCTACTAACACCACTATTGTCTGACGACCAAATATTAGGTGAACACATCACAAGATTTAAATTGTAGATTAGGTTTTTATATCTGTGTTTTGTTTCTTGTGTTTTTTATGTATGTATAATGAATTGTACAAATGTGACCCTATGGTCTGTTTTATTAGAAAACATAATAAACTGATGAATTATTTTTGCTAAAATTGAGCCTTCCATCTCTTTATATTTGTTAAAAGATTGATGGTTTGTGATTACATGGATTTGTTGTGAGAGCTAGTTATGTTAACCCCTGGTGAGGATATGTAATGGTGGTTTGTTGGAAATCCTTTTGTGTTCCTTTCTTGAAAAATGCTACGTTGCTCATTGTTTAGCTTTGATTCTAGTATAGTTAAGCATCTTTATCTTCATACTGACACATGGTGTTTTGTACTTCTATCATAGCTAATTCTGCCTCATTTGTTATTAGTGGGTCTCCCAGTGGTGCTTGGCTTCCTGTGACAGATGGTTGACTACTGACAGGAGTGTCCTTATCTAGTTGGGCCTGGAGTTCTTCTTCATGTTGCTGTTCATTGTGCAACATTGTTTTGTACTGTGCAAAGTTTACATCAGTTATACTGCTTTCATTTGCTTTGAAAGCGTCTTCATATGAGTCATAGTTATCTTGTATTTCTTCTTCTTTTCTCCATGGTTTAAAGAGTTGTAGCAGGGACATGTAATATACTTCTTTATTTTGAGGAGTCTTTAATGACAATTTGATATGATTAATTAAATTTGGTTTGGTGAGTTTTACTAAGCTGCCTTCACAGTTTGTCACTTTGTATTTACGGTTTTGTTCATAAGGTTTTATATTATTTTGTATGTGTAGTTTTGGGCTATGTGGTATAGACTCATGGTTTCCAAAGTGGTACTCCTGTTTGGGTAGTATGTGTCCAATAAATTGTTTTTTAAAATGTCTTGGCTGTTGGGATCATGTTTGGCTATTGTTTCTATATCTTTGTATGATTTTAGAACTCTTTTTCTAGATTTAGCTGGACCAAGACTTAGCCATACTATATTTGCAGATTTACCATACAATGCAGTACCAGTTAATCGATCAGCTGCTTCATAGGATCCACATTCTCTATGGGACAGCATTTTTATGCCCAAACTGTATGATTTATGAGACACTGTTTTATCTGATGAAAGGTCATTCCAGAGGTCTTGGAGCTATGTCTTTTCTGATTTGGTTAAGTATGCTGTGACATATCGTGCAACTGCAGTAGAATTGTCTGCAATGTACTGCACGTCTATGTTTGTATTCCATAAGTAGGCAATGATTTCATTGTAATCATTGATATATTTTTCTTCTTCTTTTCTTTTTATGCAATATGTATTTTTAGGTGACTTACCTTTAACACTATGTCTAACTGAAGACATGAGGTTGTTCACTTGACCTGTATTTGCGACGACAATATTTGCCACATTTGTGTCTTTGGAATTGTAAAATTTTTGCATGAAGATCACTATTTGTGGATTCTGATGGAATTTCAAAAGTGACATATTTTTCAATAAACTGTAAAACAGTGGCATCACTGTCTTGACCAAATTTAGGAGCATCTTTAATCCATAAAGCATGTGGATATGTGGTGCTCCTCTGGCTTGGTATTCTTTTCTCCAAAAGAAGTGTTGCACTTCTCCAAGGGGAGGAACAGTTTTGTTACAAATAAAATGTAGCATAGCAATGAAGCGATGGTGAAAATATCGTGAAACATTAACAGGATCCTGTGAACAAAGTTCTCCAGGTGTTAGTATATCTATGTTTGTTTTGTTTTCGTTTGATATGCGTAGGAAAGCATGTAAATCTTCCCATGCATATTCTGCGCAACTTAATGTAACAAACCAAGTGGGTGGGCCAAGGTTTCTGATCATACAACATACATCTCCATGACGTCGAAACCAGTACTCTTTAGTACCACGCATATTTGCTAATAGATTTGTAAGATTTGCTTGTAAAACCTCATCTTTTTGTTGAACTTTTTGTAATAATTGTGTAGCTGTCATATTTTGAAAGTGTGATCCTGATTTTGATATGTGTGCAACTCCGTAACATAAAGTTGCTAGTTCACTTTCAAAGAGTAGGTGGAATATTTATTCCACATTTTGTCGAAATCTGGGATCTTCAGAATACATTCGTAATGAGCGATATTCTGATGCTGATATTTGAATAGGTCTATCATCGTATCTTCCTCCTTTGCCAGTAGGAAAGAGGAGAGGAAAAGCACGTGCTTCTATACTTTTTTCCCATATGCTGATTGGTGATCCTTTTGTTTGACGCATTTGGTATGTTTCCAGTGCATCTTCTATGCTGTCATTAGAGTGCAATGGATGAATTGTATAATGGTCTAAAGTGTTTGATATTGTAGCAGGATCTAGGAGCTCAAATTGACCAGCTTCTTGTGTCTGTTCAATTATTTCACTTGTATCTTGCAAGTTTTCTTCAATATTAACTTCTTTGTAATATTCATTGCTCTCTTTAAGATATTGTAGGGCTTCTCTAACTTTATGTAAATCTACCAGTTGTTGCCAAATGTTTTTGTCTTTTGTAGGTACTCCATTTAACAAGATAATTAAAGATTACTGCATTGGACGTTGCACTCCGAGAGTGTGCACATTTTCTTTTAGATCTAATGGTAAATACACTACTTTTCCACGAATACCTTTCACTAATTCAGAGGGAGGTAATTTTGCAGTTTTTGGTTGAAGGCGTATTATTGCTTGAAATGGGTGCACTGTTTGAATTATGATGCTCTCATATAAATTAAGTTGTTGAAGGGGTTTTGGTAGTGGATATAATTCCAAGTTATTTGTGATAGCACGTGAAGGAGTTTGGTTGTTGTCAAGTTTTGTAGTGCAGTAACTGCAAAGTATTATGGGGTCAGTTATTTCATATATGTTTTCTGCTATAAGGTAGAGAGCTAATTCAAACCATTTAGAATCTTCATTGTCTTCTATTTTGTATGATAGGTCTATAGTTTTTGTGCTACTGTTATATAAAGTTCTGCGGCAACATACACACACGTGGTTTGGTACTTCAGCTGAAGTACTTTCAAATTTTAGTATTTCTTTTTTGTATGTCTGTAGTGAAAGGTTGCCATGTGCAGAATTGTTACAAAGTTGGTTGACAGCTAATTCATCTTGTAAGTGGGTTTCACTTCCAAAATATTTTGTCTGGATATAGTCGATTTCTTCTAGGAGGTCTTTTGCTGTACCATGTAGAAGAATGTTATTTAAATTGGCTAGTAATAAATCAGGACTTTTAGCATAGTACCGTTTATAAACTAAATTTCTTATACTTGCATGATGTGTTGATATCCTTTTGATATCATGGAAGGGTGTTTTGCAAGTAGGTCCTGTAATGCAGGCCAAGGAATGTCCTTGTAGTCCTGTGTACTTGCGTATTGGACAAGCATCCATATTTTGCAGTAGTTTAATTTTGATTTTGTCTTTGCTTTTCACATATTGATTGAGAAATTGGCATAAAGACTTGAACATTTTTTTTGGGAATGTTACACATTGACGTGCATGGCCATTTGTACACTAGATGTTCTGATTCAGTTGAATGGAGGGGTAAATCTACGTTTTCAGGGCATATTTTTGTAAGGAGTTCTTCTTGTTCCATTATGGTATTATTAACTTTTTCATAACCTCGACCACTGCTATGTATGGCAATTGTATTTGTTTGCTTTTGTTTGTAGGCTTCTTCATTAAAGTATGGTTCTGTGGTTGTAGTGTGACTCCATTCACCTCCACAGATATTTAAGAAGTTATTTCTGTTGACATTTCGTTTATTGAGAAGTCTTTTTTGTAATTTAGTAATTAGTTTTGTTAGTGGTTTCATTCTGTTTAACACTAAAATAAATAACTTTGTTTTGAGAAGAAGTGCACTGTCTATCAACGCTTCTAAGATTACTTTCCTACGATAGGTTTGAAGTCTTGAACCTGGTTTCTCTCCTGCTTTCATAAAATTTTGAAGGACTTTGTGACAGAACATTTTGGCTAAAATATTTTTCTTGGTATGCTTACTTTGTACTATATCAAGATTTATAGAAGAAGTTTTATTTGTAGTGATAGTTGATTTTCTGTTAATAGTTTTTTGGGTTGTTTTACTTTTTGATAGAGGAGGGAAAGTGTTTGTACTAGAAACTTCTTCTGTTTCACTACATGACTGTATTAGCTGTTGTGTTTCAACTTTTTTTTTACAAATTCTGCTATAGATGGATGTTTATGTTGGAGACTTTTCTTTTCATTTGCTCTACTTCTGCGTCCCTTTCTACGGAGTTGCTTTTTGGTAGGCATTCTTTAGGGTCTGTTGAAAAAATAAAGAAGGTATGGGTTGGGGTGTTCTGCAATGCATGTGTGGTGTGTGCATGAGTGTTTGAGTAAGGTGATAAAGATGTATGTAATGGTGTGTGATTGTGCATTGGGAAGTACAACTAGTAGGGATGGCTATTCTTGAATTAATGTGTTACTAAACTGGGGTTCAGATGACAGAAAAAAGTAAGCTAGTGGTGTGGAGAAGTATAAATAGTATATCTAAAGCTATACAATTAAAACAGTTGTTTTTTCTACAACATCTAAATTCTAGCAGCTGAGTTGGGTAATTTGTGTGTCGAAAAATAGGAATTTGTGGGCCATTCTGCCAGTAAATCACTGTTTAAGACGGGGCGATTTTTGGTCAGAATGGTGCATAATCTCTATTTTTAGGCACAGAAATAGCATGAATTAAGCTTACAGTGTGAGTAATAATTCAAATATTATGGTAACATTCTACTTACTTTTTTTCTAAAATGAACAGTTTGCTTCTTAGTTGTTCTATGTAGTTCCAATTCGGCTGCTTCTTTTCAGGAGAATGGTCTTCACTGCAATTGTAAAAGAAAGAAATTAGTAATTTGGTTTGTATATAGCACTCTTTTTAATTTAGACATAGATTTTTTAAATTGAAATGCTCAGCGCCTTCCTTAAAACCATTAAAACTATTTTATGACTAACTGTAGGAAAGAAAATATCTTCACTATGGCTTGTTAAATTCATAATGTACCACTGTATACCACTATTCCTGCAACTAAGCTTTTCCACGTAATAGTGAGTCCATGTCATAGCCTGCTTTTCCACGTAATAGTGAGTGAATGTCATAGCCTGCTTGTCCTATATAAATGTAAGTAATTATATAAACTAAAAAAAGTAAAACCAAATATGTGTTTGTACAAATATTATTCTTTGAGATTTGATCATAGAGTATGCATGTAATTTTGTTTGATTATATGTAGTCTATATATTTTATTTGAAAAAGATTAGTTTAACATTATTTGCGTGTGTGTGTGTGTGTGTATGAAGAAACTAAACGGTATAAAAGTTTGTAAGTCACAGTTCATTTTAGGATAATGAAAAAATGATTGTAGATTCATTTTACACATTATACAAGGTAAAAGTCGGTTAGAAAATGTGTTCATGTACTGTATAGAAAATATGCATACCTGTAGTTTGTGTTCATGCATATGGATATGGACGAAGCTGCAAGTAGAAATCTTGGCGATTTGTCTAGTATTTCTCCTAGATCGTGCTTGCCAATGGTATGAGACTTGTAGTCCGAGAGATTCACCATACATTTGCAGTGCTGATCTATGATGATGCATTACATGTAGAGGTTGTGGATTTGATTGGTGGATGGTCATGTGATTTCTTAGCTACATCCAATGAGGGAATGGCACAGAGAGTGAAGTGGAAATGGTAGAAGGGCTGTCCATGTTACGATACGTTCGCAGACATGGCGGTAGTTCCAGGACACTGCGTATTACATCCGCGGAATTTGGGGTGGGGAGGCATTCAAATGAGATTGAATGTAGCAAGGAATTGGTCAGTAAAGTTTAGTGAGTGTGTTGTGCTAGGAGAGGTTTTCTCTCATATTCTTTTTGGTGAGAGAAGAACAGATAGCTATGGCTGAGTGTTTCAAAAAACAGATTGTGCGGATTTTGGGAGACTCGTGGATACATTGGTTGAAGGTGCATGCAGAAAGCTGTGGAGTATCTATAGATCTTGGATTCCCACATGTGGAAGTGCACTGGCATGGAGTGCGTGGAATGAAGTGGCTGGACTTGCTACCTCTCTGTGCAACTTTGAAGATAGAGGAACATCCAGACATAATTGTAATTCATTGCGGAGGGAACACTTTAGGACATGTGTCTGGAATTTCTTTGCAATTTGCAATGAAAGAAGGACTTCAGAAGACCATGGATATGTTTCCAAACTCCAAAGTAATTTTTTCACGGATTGCGCAGAGACAAATGTGGCTTCGTTCTTTCTCATGTGGTCCACAAATGGAGAAAGCAAGGCGTAATGTCAATAAAGCTGTTTGTGCTTTCCTAAGAGATTTTGTCATGTTCTCTTTTCACAATGAAAATATTATGTTTCGTAGTACATACATTTTTCGCAGAGATGGAGTCCATCTTACTTATGCTGGCAATCAGATTTTTCTGAGAAATGTACAAAATGCATTGCGACCTTTTTTAGAAATGCAGCATCTATTTTGAAGTAGGTGTTAAGTATTTATAATTTTTGACATACAAACACCTCCCAAAGGCTCTTTTCAGAGCCACCACTTCCTCCCAGAGAAAAAAGCAATGGTTACAATAGGGCAGCACCCCCATTTTTTTTATTTTTGTGAACTGTCCCCGGACTTTCAAGAAATAGAAAGGGCCCTGCATTCTTTATCGTTACTTCTATTTTTTAACTGTGAAAGGCGGCTCTGAAAAGAACCTTATTTTTTTTTTGATTTTTGTTATTTTGTATTTTTCTGTTTTTTTACACACGACACACTAGGAGAGGAGGGGAAAGGAGGGTAAAGGGGGGACACCAACCACAGGGATAAGAAAGGGCGAGCTGAGAGAGGAAGATGTAGAGTGGGTTTTATTTGGGTAGTGAGCAGGTCTTCTCGTGCTCTGAGACGATAGTCTCAAAAGCACTCCGAAGTCGCTCCCCCCTACAGAGTACTGTGTCACAGTACATACATACAACTGTGACCCTGGAAAGGTAAGGGTCATCAGAATTCTGTATGGCCTGTGAGGCAGCTTGAGGGAGACGCTGTCCCACAGAGGTGTTCCTTGTGGTGACAGGATCAGAAATGGAGGATGAAGTAGAGGCAATCAACCTACTACGCACTTCGCAAGGTACAACCTTGCGAAAGGCACCAGTGTGGAATGAGTTCAGGTGTCGCTTCATGGTCGTAGTCCCAAAGCTATACGAACCATGCCTCCCGCGACTGAGTACCATTTTGCACTCGTTGCAGGTGACACGGTTCACACGAGCCTTAGGACCATTCCCATGAACGGTAAACAACCGCCACACCCAAGACTCACGCCTAGTGCGGGTAGTAGGGATTTCCTCTACCTCATTCTCATCATCCTCTTCTTCCTCCTCTGTATCCTCACTCCTGTTCCCCTCTTCAGGCCCTTGGGGAAATGGTGGTGGTGGAGGGGGTGGGGGTGGTGCTGAGGCAGATGTAGCACCATGTGGTAATAGTCGAGCCATGGATGTCATAGGCAGTGTGCTCTGTGGAATAGTCAGAAACACAATGAGAATGCACTCTAGGGCGTTGTCTTATATAGGGGTGCTTGTGCGCAGGTCGCGGACATGCGCGCAGTCCGCAAGACAGATCGAACATCAAAAAAGGTTCAAAAAGTCACAAAAACTATGTGGAAAGTTAGGATTAGTATGTGGGATTTGTGGTATGGTGATTTTTTAATGAGAAATATTGTGGATTAATTGGAAATGTACTTTTAAACTGTTCGGGGACACGAACAGTGTCTGCATTAAGAGCACGAGATGAGCGTGGTCACGGTCACATGATTGTTTTGTGAGCATGTTCGCTAAGGTAGCGGCCGTCCACAGGTCACCCAATGTACGGACATTGTTTTGCGCATGCGTGTTGATGTTCTACGGACAGTGTTCGGGTCCTGAACTAATTAAATGTGCGTCACATGTAAAACGAACAGTTACGGACAGCCGTTTGTTCTTAGCACAGTTTAATTTATTTGCTAACAATACAGACAGACATAGCGTTTCAAGCACAGAGCCCTCTAAACGACAGGGGATCAATTCGGCGGTGATAGTGCGCGGTAGAAAACATTATGCCACTTTCAACGAACAAGTTCAACTTGAGCGGTCTTTAATGCTACGCTATTGTAATTATATTTGGTATAAAATAATCTAAAGGGTTACTTACAGTACAATTGCAATTTCCATTGTCTACGAGTAGTGCAGTCCCAAAATACAACTCTGCGTGTGCGAACGATCTTTCGCATAGTGATATAATATATAAAAGTGGTTTTGTTTCAGAAATTTCATCCTTATCTTCTCTTACGTTTTAGCAACACTCCTTCAAGAGAAGTCTTTCATCACAATCTCTGTCTGTCAAGGTCAAAACACAATACAACCTTATAGTCCGCTTCGTGAGCCTCTCCGGGGCCTGAGAAAAAAATGGAAGCAGCTGACCTTCACTGTGAACGAGCATAAATTCTTACTTTGCAACATTCTGTGTAAAGCCATCTGTGAGAAGTTGGTTTTTGCACGCCATGTTTGTATATTGTTTGCGTGATATTAAAAAAAGGTTGTTTAAGGGACGTTATGGTTCTAAGCACAGCCGAAAGACCCCTGAAAATCGCAAGTTATGGTAAGCTATGAAAAATAACTCGCGCCACCACCGTGCACTGCTAAGACTAACACCCAGGACATCAAAGATGACATTGCAAATGTCATTGATGAAATCACTGATGACATCACATGTGTATGTACTTTTCACGGAATTTGTGTACTAGGGATTTTTATTAAAATGTTGCGAAAAAAGTGTCAAGGATATTGCAATAAATATCATACCGTTATCAGTGCTTTGAACGATGCATTGATATAAATAGCATTGTATTATGGGATTCTATCTAGTATACTGAGCTACTAATGGAGAAACATAGCATTGTGTGCAGAGTACAAGATGAAAGTATAATATTTGTAATGTTAATATGTTGAATAATGAAATGATAATTCTCCTGAAATGTTCGAAAATTCACAAAATGGGGGTGTTCTGAGGACGTTATTCGTATTGTGTGATTGCTTAGCTGTATGCAATGAGGGAATGGCACAGAGAGTAAAGTGGACGCCGTCCGCGGACACCGCGGCTGTTCGTGGACAGGGCATGCTACATCCAGGTTTTTCCAGGAAATCCAACATGGAAAGAAGACTGTACGGATCAGCCAATCAAATGTCGAGGTTGTGGATTTGTGTTGAAAGAGACTGTGTGTGATGAAGATGGCAGAAGTAGAGAAAGTCAGGGTGTTGGTGCTTGGAGATATGTTTCTGTATGGTTTACAACAGTACGCTGAATGCAGGCATGTTGCAAAGAACTTCGATGTGAAAGGAGTGGAGGTGGTGTGGAGCACTGTGCCTGATTGCAATGTACAGGGAATTGTACAAGTTTGTGAGGATATGGCCACGATGAACAGTCCGCATGTGGTAGTTTTGCACTATGGTGCTTTCCATTTGGGCAACGTCAGTGCCCCTACTTTGTTGGCTGATTTGGAACGCTTGGTTCAAGCCGTAATGAAGATCCTTCCAAATGCGAAAGTAATTTTTTCTGGATTACTACCTAGGGCAATATGGGACAATAGTTCAGCTTTTTGTCCTCAGCAAAACATTGCTAGGTGTGTCATCAACCGAGGCATGTGTGCCTTCATGCTTAGAGCTGGTATGTTCTTCTGTAATAATGAGAATATTGATGCCAGTAATGCTGTTAATTTTAAAGAAGATGGCATTTCTTTATCTTTTACGGGAAAATGCCTTTATATTTTGGAATGTAAGGGTTGCTTTGTAGAAGGTTATGTGAAGATTTTAGGAGTAAAGTAAGAAAAAAAACAAGAAAAAAAATACAAAATAACAGGTGTCTGTCAAGCATCTGTAAAAAAAAAAAAAAGCGGCTCTTTTCAGAGCCAACTTCAAAGGGGAAATGGGGCACACTATTTAAATTTACATTCACATCGCTCAGATTTTCGATATGCCCGCGGACATGGCGGTAGTCCGCGGACATGAAAATCACTACGAGGGGCTTAGTATGTTCTATGTTACATGTATACGAAGTCAGGGATATTATGGTTAAGTTGTGCTACTAAAAACCTATGAAATTCAGTGAAAAAACTTTGTTAAAGGGACGTTATGGTTAAGTTGCGCTATTAAAAACCTATGAAATTCAGTAAAAAAACGTTGTTAAAGGGACGTTATGGTTAAGTTGCGCTACTAAAGACCTATGAAATTCAGTGAAAAAACTTAGTTAAAGGGATGTTATGGTTCAAAGTAAAACCGAAAAACCCCTGAAATTCGGCAGTTATGGTAACATAAGCAACCATAACTCGCGCCACCGTGCACTGCTAACACTAACACCCAGGACATCAAAGATGACATCACAAATGTCATTGATGACATCACTGATGACATCACATGGCTGGCTCTCCCTTTTTATCCTTTACTGACATATCTAAGCCACATAGTTTTCTTCAGTAACAGTCAGGAAGTAAAAATTGAAAAGGTACAATATTTGTAGACTTAGGGTCAAGTCACATCATATGAAACATATACATAGCGGAAGACACAGGCTTGAAAGAGAGCAATCCTTTCTGTGCATGAAGATAATCATTAGGGTTATCAGCACTTTCTCATACTTTTATTTTTATTACTCTACCTTCCCTGTATATGCTCATATTTGTATACATTATACTCACTCTCCTTTCCTTTGGGTGCAGTCACATCATGTGATACACATACATATGGTAAGTAGCAGCTTTGAAACAGAGCAATAGTTTCTCTGCATAAAGACAATCAGTTAGGTTATGAACTCTTTCTGCTACTACTTCTGCTTTTTTGTTTACTTCACTGTCCCTGTATATACTCATATTTGTATGTGTTGTTGTCTCTTTGTGTTTTGTCTGTAATAATTATGTATTAAGTGGGTTTTATTATCTACTTATTACATGTTTCACAGTACGCAAAACTCTAATAAGAAAGCAGTTATCATTTCAGTATTCAACATGGCAAGATTATGAATATGGCACCTTCATCGTGTATGCTGCACACACTGCCTATGTTTCTGCATGAGTAGTTTAGTATACTGGATAGAACTTCATAATAGAATGCTATTTATATCAATGCATTGCTTAATGCACTAATTAGCTCATGATATTTATCCCAATGATCCTTGACAGTTTTTGGTCAGCATTATAAGAATCCCTTGTACAGAGTTTTTATGAAAAGTAAATGCACATGTGATGTCATCAGTGATGTCTTCAATGACATTTGTGATGTCATCTTTAATGTCCTGTGTGTTAGTGTTAGCAGTGCACGGTGGCGCGAGTTATGGTTGCTTATGTTACCATAACTGCTGAATTTCAGGGGTTTTTCGGTTTTACTTTGAACCTTAACGTCCCTTTAACAAAGTTTTTTCACTGAATTTCATAGGTTTTTAGTAGCGCAACTTAACCAAATCATCCCTTTAACAAAGTTGTTTTACTGAATATATATATATGAGAATAACAGTTACTTACACAAATCCCAAATATTAAACAAAACATACCCAATAAACACACTCCTATACCCTTACTCAACACTCCCCTACTCTCATATGTTCACACCTCCCATTTACATCAATCACCCCAAAACAACATTTAATGGCCTTCTCCACAGGCCCTCCCACTTATTCTTATCAAACTCACTGACCGTCTCCACACTCACTGGCCCCCTCACACAGGCCCACCCACTTATTCTTTATCAAAGTTAATGGCCTTTTCCACAGGCCCCCACAATTCTAACTACCTGCTACTCTATTGTTAATATACAGTTACCTGGCCCCTCCTCCTCCTCCGGCCAGTGAGCTACTTCAACAATCCACGAAGCACTACCATTTATAGCAACACTCTTGCACTGCACCTTCCGCCTTGGCCAACACAATATACCACAACATTTCTAATTTACTGCCTGCACACCACACCAAAAGAAACAGGGCTTAACTTCTCTCAATCCCCATAAAGAATGGCACAACTATACTATGTGCCTGCTGGGCCTAGAGACCCAAGCTACTCCTCACTGATGAGCCCCAACAAGGGTGAAACATGTTTGGGGATGCTTGTGGTCTCGTGCTGAAGGGATGTGACCTAGCAGTTCGGGCTGGACTTCCCCTTTTGGGGTGGGGCCAAGCCTGATTTGCATATGGTCTTTCCCCTTCTGTAATGGCTTGGCAGGCGAAGAACGATGGTCTGGAGGGTTGCCCCGAGCAATGCCAGTGGTTAAGATTCAGTCTAAACCTTCCAGCCATCACCTCTTTGTTTTTGCTTTGTCACCCCGAGTGGGACGGGTATGCCCAGACGTGGGTCCCGTGCCTGCTGGGCCTAGAGACCCAAGCTACTCCTCACTGATGAGCCCCAACAAGGGTGAAACATGTTTGGGGATGCTTGTGGTCTCGTGCTGAAGGGATGTGACCTAGCAGTTCGGGCTGGACTTCCCCTTTTGGGGTGGGGCCAAGCCTGATTTGCATATGGTCTTTCCCCTTCTGTAATGGCTTAGCAGGCGAAGAACGATGGTCTGGAGGGATGCCCCGAGCAATGCCAGTGGTTAAGATTCAGTCTAAACCTTCCAGCCATCACCTCTTTGTTTTTGCTTTGTCACCCCGAGTGGGACGGGTATGCCCAGACTTGGGTCCCGTGCCTGCTGGGCCTAGAGACCCAAGCTACTCCTCACTGATGAGCCCCAACAAGGGTGAAACATGTTTAGGGATGCTTGTGGTCTCGTGCTGAAGGGATGTGACCTAGCAGTTCGGGCTGGACTTCCCCTTTTGGGGTGGGGCCAAGCCTGATTTGCATATGGTCTTTCCCCTTCTGTAATGGCTTGGCAGGTGAAGAACGATGGTCTAGAGGGTTGCCCCGAGCAATGCCAGTGGTTAAGATTCTGTCTAAACCTTCCAGCCATCACCTCTTTGTTTTTACAACTATACTATCACCTGCACTACGCACCACTCCCATCCAATGGAGTCTTCCACTGTCTACACACTCCTCTATTCTACTGAAGATGTGCCCGCCACACACCCTCTCCCTATTGCAGAGGTGGAACTAATATCCACGACTAGTATGGCCAATCGTTCTCCCCCTGTAGGATGCGTCTTATACATCATAAAAACCCTGCCATTTGTGCACATGCACAGCACTGCGCATCCATGAAAGGGTGCACACACATACTCTAGAGATCCTCGAGTCCTCTCGGTGCTAAGTCTTCCCCCACAGCCTGCACCTACACCTGAGTGCGGGCAGCGCTCAGGATCAGTCAGACCTTTAAAAACTCTGTGTCTGCTGGGCCTCTTCATTGGTGCACTTCGAACTGGTTGCAACCCGCCTGTCCAACACTCCCAGGAGTGCGGCAAGAATATCGTCAGCTCTCTGAGGGAACTGGGGATCTTGCTGGGACCTCCACAATGTACCAGGGAATTTCCAGTAAAAGTAGCACAGGAAAAAAAAAAAATGAGATGTCAATGCCGACCGCTAAGGCTGAACATTTTATACATAATTCGAATTTTAGTTCCATTTTTAAGACAGGTCACAGATGTCCCGCTAACGGCTTGGGAAGAGTGTTCCCTGTGGTGGCCGCAAAAAAATGTAATAATCTTCTGTTGAGTATCAGACTGGAAGCCAACTATATGGCCTTTAGGAAAAGCCTAAAAACATATATTTTCAAGTAATAAGCAGGACACTACCTCCTGAGAGGCTAGTGTAGGCTATTTCTTTCTGTCTTGTCACTATCTTTTTAGTAATTGTATTTTATGTTTTATGTTTACGCACCCCGATGCCTGCGGGCTTTCTGCGCTTTATAAACCAATAAATAAATCAAAAAAATAAATGGTGTGCCCCGTGGGCATCAACGAGGACACTGTACAATTTTGCACCCTAGGGACACTGAAACCTCTCCCCGTTGATTGGGTACTAGTCCCGCGGTCCATAACCCCTACCCCAATGCTCTGTCCCCTAGCTCCCTTCTCACACCTTTCTGACAAGTGTAGTCTGAAAAATTATACCACACCATTGCTGAAGTTTAATTAACCCTATTTAATTTAAATTTCTCACCCAGTTCTCCTTGTTCACCCTTGTGCCTAGCTTATTGGCCTCAAATGTATCTCTTACAGTGACTTCGCTGTGGCTGCATTCTCTTGGAAAGCTTCAGCTGTGCAACACTTCAGTACACTGTTTCTGCTGAATGCTCAAAAAATACATACTGCTTGTCACACAAGGCCTCCAGCTCTATTATTATGAGATGTCTTTGAGGAATGCTTTCTTAACGTGGGCCTACAAACAAAATGGCTTTGCTACTGTTCATATAATGCTCAAAAGCCCCCCTAACTTATACCCCTACAACGTCGTTCACCCTCACACAGTGCACGATCTATACAACTACCCCATACTATGCCCATAGCACACACACCTCATTGTGTTCCACCATGGGATTTATTGTGCTGCGCCTGCTCCTGTGCCAGTTTATGCAAGCAACGCCGAGTTCAATGATGTCCCCACCCCTGATGTAACCCGCCACGCCACTCTTGATGTCACTAAGTTACTTGCACAACTGGTACGTGCGTCCCCTTGGCAGCGTTGAATCTTGACCTTTACAACAGAGCAATGCAGTCCAATCTAGCCATGTAACAACACGTATCATGTTTGCCTGATAAGTGTTGGATTGGACTGCATTGCTGAAGCCAGTCTGGTTACATTTTCTGCTTCTGGCATGGCATTTTTCACTGGGAATTTATGATAAAGCCAGCAGGATTAGTGCTATTGTGTGGCTAGACTGGCATTTTGATGTAGCCAAACTAGTTTTTTTCTTACTGTGGCATGACATTTTTTACTAGGCATCTTTCACATATGCCTAGTAAAACATGTCATGGCACAGTAAGAACTGTCTAGGCTGGCTACAGAGGCTATACCAAATGCAACCATGATAAGTGTTATTGTACGGCTAGACTGGCATTTTGGTGTAGACAGTCTAGCCATTTCTTACTGTGGCATGACATTTTTTGTTGAGCATATATGATATATAAAACACGGTAAGTGGTATTATGTGAATAGACCTGCATTTTGGCACAGCCTGTCCAGCCATTCCTCATTGTTGGGTGACCTGTTTTGCTTGGCATTTACAATAAAGCAAGCATTTTAAGTGTTATTACATGGCTAGACAGGCATTTTGGTGCAGACAGTCTAGCCATTTCCTACTGTGGCAGGGCATTTTGTATCAGGCATCCATGATAAATCAGGCATGGTAAGTGGTATTATGTGAATAGACCTGCATTTTGGGGCAGCCAGTCCAGCCATTCCTCATTGTTGCATGACATGTTTTACTTGCCATTTACGATAAAGTAAGCATGTCTCAGAATCTGAAGATCCTTCCCCTTCGCCCTCCTCACCTTGTTCTTTGGAGGAGTCCTCCAGCACCTCACTATTCTTTCTTCTTCTTCGGGGTTCAGTCTTCTTAGTCTTCTTTTCTTTTTTGTCGAAGAGATAAGGGAGAGCTCGTCCGCAGACCACTTTGCCTGGATGTAGAACCAATACAGGCAGTGGGGACTCTGAGGAGCCGAACCCAGTCAGGGAGAAAGCCTTATGGCAGAAAAACCTGGACACCGGATTGAGATAAGGGTATCTTGATATCAATGTTCCGAGTGGAAGGAGCAAGAAGCTGTTCTTGAGGAGTGGCAGTGCCAGTAAAATACACAGTCCAGTGAGTCCTGACAGATCAGAGCAGTATAAATGAGAGAAAAGATCCTCAACGGTTCCCAGAAAGGACACCCACCAGACTGAGATAAGAAGGGTTTGATTGCCAAGAGAGAGCGAGTCCCTATGAGGGAACCTAAAGCAGCATTGGTGTCATTTAGACTGAGGAAGAGACAGAGACAGGAAGGCAAAAGCGTGCATGGAAGCACGAACGGATGAAGGAAGAGCCGCCTCGTGTAGCAGCGGAATAGGAGAAAAGAGAAATGCAGAGGCGCTGTGTGATAAGCTGCCAGAAGGAAGGAATGAGAATAGCGGGAGGCCACAGAAAGCAGCAGAATCAAGAACTAGCGTCTAACCTGTGGGATATGGGTTGCAACGCACCGAGAAGCATTGTGGATGCCGGTAAGTAAAGGTGATGGGCATCTTGGAAATCAGCTAGACCGCTGATCTGAGCTGCAGCGGGAACGTCGTAATCTCCAGAGACCCCTCTGGCAGCGCATGACAGCATGGTAAGTGTTAATATGTGGCTAGTTTTGCATGTTGATGCACCCAGTCTAGCCATTTCTCACTGTGGCATGGCATTTTTACTGGGCATTTATGATAAAGCAAGTATAAGTGTTTTTATGTGTTGGACATGGTTTTTCATTGTGGCATGGCATTTTTAATGACAAAGCAAACAGGAGTATGTTATTATGTGCAGTTAATGGCATATATATTGGCAGACCCAGCTTGGACATTTTTTTAATAGTATCATTATTGATATTATGCACAAAGCAAACATGAGTATATTCTTATATGGGAATACTGGCATGTAAAGGTGCAGCCAGCATGGAAATGTGTGGGCACAGCCTGCATGAAAATGTTTTTTCATACTGGCATAGATTGTGGGGAAAGGCATCATGAAAATGCGAAGGGAAATGCTCCTGTGCACTTGCATCGATTAGATTTTTTCATGCATTAACCTACAAACCCAATAGCAAACTGTCAGGCTTGTTACACAGAATTTCACCGAAAGTGTGTTGTTTAATGAACCATTTTAACACACTATTAAAAACTCTTCTAGGGAAGAAACCCCCCGAACCACCCTTTGTTGGAGTAGGCTCCCACGCTACGCTGGGTCGATCACGCATATTTGTGGCAAATATTTACGGCCCTCCAATTAAAAGATTCAGCAGATACTACTAGGTGCGACAGGATAGCAATAAAACAGTGCAGCCAGTAGCCGTCAAACACTGAAGGATACTGTTTCACTTACAGCCCAACGTCGAGGAGGGACTCCACAAGATGGAGGAGGCTGAAAGAATTGAGAAAGCGAGTGGTCTAGCACGCTTGGTTTCCCCCATAGCAGTGCGTAGAAACCTTAGAGACCCAAGAACTACGTATCTGCGTGGACATGCGTCTCCCAAAAGGTCAGTCAAGAGGGAATGGTGTTTGAGGCCTACATTAGACAATTTGCTAGCTAACATTGATGGTGCAAAGCATTCTTCAAAACTGCACCTCAGAGCAGGGTACCATCCGAGCACTCTACATTAAGAATCTCAATATATAACCGCATGCTCATTGCAAATTGACCTGCATCGCTATAAAAAAACTTTTAAAAATATATTTTATTCGTTTCATAACATAAGATAACAGAACTGGCATCAGTGGTAATAGGTTAAGCATATCAAAAAATGAAGTCCCCAACTCCCCTCCACCCATCCCTCCCCTCCCCTTCCAAGACCATGGTTAGTTCTTGTTCATCATGAGTCCATGCCCGGGCCTGGGTCGCCCTCCCCGATTGTCTCACCCTCCTGCGACTCTGGATGGAGCAGGGGTACTGTTAAGGCCCCCCAATGGTGTAGTTCCTCGCTAGAATCAAGTCTCTGCACTTGGATCTCCATCTCCCATGCCGCGGTTTCGGCTGTGATCCACTTCGCAAGATCTCCTCACCATAGGGGCATAAGCGGGCCTTTGGGGCTTTTCCACCCCATGGCTATACGCCTTTTGGGCGTTATATATATAAGGTCTCTAAGCTTATTGAGGGGTTTATTCTTTCTGCTGCGCCTATACCCGCCAAGGATACATGCCTGCACCAGCCACTCTTTCCTTCACTTGTGTCCAGAACTCTCTAATCACTGGGCATCCCCAGAACATGTGGGTCATACCAACCTTGGGCTCACTGCATTTAGGACATGATTGGGTGTCCGCACTGGTAAATTTTGATATAGCTTCCGGGGTGAGGTACGCTCTGTTCATAATATACAGTTGTATGAGCTGTAAGCGGGCGTTTCGGGAGATTTTTTTGTGGTAGTGGGTTATATCACCCCAGGCTTTGCCTTCAAAAACAAGGTTTAATTCGGTCTCCCATTTGTCCCGGGATTTGAGGTCATCTTTGGTGGAGCCCCAAGTAGGGCCTCGTAGATACGTGAGGTTTCGTGGCCCCCCTCAGCAGCGTTCAGTATCGTTTCGATGCATTTGTTTTCATCAGTCTGATCGATAGCGACAGGCCATCTGCTATTCAAGGCCTGTATGACCGCTCTGTGCCGGGAGGCCCGTGGCATCGCAGAGATCCGGGAAGGCCAAAACCGCCTGTTCTTGGATCAGGTCCCCCAGTATGGCCACACCGAAGGGCTCCCATTGTGTACAAGTCTCAAGTCTCAAGTTGCCCCCAGGAATGATTGGTCATGAGTGCTGCAATGGGGATCTGTGGGGAGTACGGCTCCTCGGACCCGACTAGCTTGCAGGCCCTTTTCCAGAGTCGGATTCCCAACTTAGCAAGGTAAGGGCAATGTTCGAGGGCACTCTTTCTGGTCCACAGCAAATCCCTAAGTAACAGCTGGGGGAGGGCCGGCTGGAGGAGGCGAGTGTCTGTTGTGTTTTCATCGGCCATCCACTGCACAATGTGTCTTAACTGGCTAGCAAGGAAGTAGAGTTCGAAATTGGGGATCTTCAGCCCACCCCTCTCGTATGGTCTCTGGAGAGTCTCCAATGCAACCCTGTGCCTGCCTCCCTGCCAGAGGAAGCCCCTACAGAGTTTGTTGAGGTCTTTAAAGAACGTGGGGGGGATGTAGAAGGGAATGTTAGTGTAGTTATGCAATAGGCGGGGCAGGGCGACCATCTTAAGGAGGCCCGCCCTCCCGGCCACCGAAAGCGGGAGCCGGCCCCAAAACTCCATGGATTTTAAGAGAGAGTTTTTGGCCCTAACGGTGTTAAGAATATGTTCTGTGCCGGGGTTTCGATGTATAGTTATCCCCAAATATTTGAACTATGTCGCCTGCCATTCGAGGTCTAGGGGGGGGAGAGATCCATAATTTTCACTGTGTAGTGCAGCTAGGGGGTAGAGGCAAGATTTGCTCTTATTAATCTGGATCCCGGTGTGCTTGTGAAAGCTGTCCAGGGTTTCAAGAATGTAGGGTAGGAGGTGTTCAGGGTCCTGTAAGTACAAGAGGGTGTCATCAGCGTACATAGAGACGAGGTGAGTCGTTCCATCTATTTTAATGCTCCCATCTCCATATTCCTGTCTCAGGTAGGCTGCTACAGGCTCAGCGGGGCAATGATGTACAACATAGGGGACAGAGGGCAACCCTGACGGGTGCCCCTGTGTAGGGATCATTTCGCGGAAAAGGTTCTATTGGTTCGTACCCTTGCAGTGGGGTTGGCATAAACCAGCTGCGTCCATTTCAGAAATACGGGGCCTATTCCCATCTTTGCCATGGTAGCATATAGCCATTCCCACCTCACGGAATCAAAATCTTTGGTGGCATCCAGTGACGCCACTGCAGGTTTCTGTGGTCTTCCCTCGGTACTATAAATGACGTGATGTAACCTATGCAGGTTCTCAGTGATGGATCGTCTGGGGACATATCCGTTTGCTCTTGGTGAATCAACAGTGGGATCACTCTGCGTAGTCTGTTAGCGAGCAGTGCTGTGAGGATCTTGCAGTCTACGCTTAGCATATAGAGGGGCCTGTATGAGCCACACTCTGCCCCGTCCTTCCCTGGTTTGAGTAGGGGTATTATCACAGCCTCACTCAGGGAATCCGGGAGGGCGCCACGCTCAAAGGCCTCATTATAGACCTGAGCCAATATAGGGGCGAGTGTTTCCTCATAGGTTTTATAGAACTCCCCGGGGGGGCCATCCGAGCCCGGGGTTTTCCCAGCTGGTAGCGATCTGATTACCACCCTGACCTCGTCGGGAGCGATGGGCTCGTCGAGGGTCTCAGCCATATGTAAGTCTAGTTTAGGCAGGTTGATGACGTCGATGGCGTCTTCAATCCCTGTGTCAGAAGGGGGGGGTCTCAGAGTACAAGTTGCGATAGAAGTTAGAGAAAACCGAATTCATTTCCTGTTGGGTATGCACGGCAGTGCCGTCTGGCGTGAGTATGTGGCAAATGGGTGGCCTGGGGGTTCCCCTTTTATAGAGCCAGGCTAAGAGTTTCCCGGGTTTGTCCCCCAGGGCATGGACTCTTTCCGTGTGTTTGGCGTAGCTTAGTTTACCTAGGGCTTCCCAGTGCTTTAGGCAGGTTTGTCTAAGTTCGGTAATTTTATGTAAATGATCAGGGGATGGGTCAGCCCTGCCCTCGAGGGCACACAGGTCTCTCTCGGCTCGTTCCAACTGGGTTGTGATGGATCTTTGGGCAGCCCCAACTGCTGCGATCATCTCACCCCTCATGACCACCTTATATGCCTCCCAGGCGGTGCTCATGTATTTAACGCTATGTAGGTTGTTCTGCCAATATTCTTCAGTACCGTCTCTTATGCGCTCTCTGAATGCTGTATCAAGTAGGGCTTCAGCTCTCAATTTCCACGTGGGAATGGGGGGTTTTGGCGGGAACACCTCCCAGGTGACCAACAGGGGAGAGTGATCGGACAGTACCCTCGGCAAATAGTGCGCGTCAACAAATGCAGACTGTTGTATCTGGCTGAGAAAAATATAATCTAGCCTGGTATGCACGGCATGTGGTAGGGAGTAGAAGGAGTACTTGCGTTGCTCTAGGTGCTGCTCCCTCCAAATATCACTGAGTTCCAATTGTTGGACTAGTTTGGAAAGTATTTTGACCGGGGGGAGGGGCAATCGTGTTTATTGTCGGATCTATCCAATAGAGGCTCAAGGGTGCAGTTATGGTCGCCTCCCCATATCATAATTCTGTCCATATATGGGGTGAGCTGTGTATAGAGGGAGTGGAAGAAGACAGTTGCGTTGTGGTTAGGTGCGGAAGTACTAACTAGGCATAGCTCTTTTCCCTCGATAGAGCCACAAACCACAACCGTCCTCCCCTCGTTGTCCGATTTAGTACTAGTAAGCCTGAAGGGGACCGTGGGGGCAATCCAGATCAAGACCCCTCTGGCATAGGAGGAGTAAGCGGAACCCACTAGGGTGCCATGCCAGGTTTTGGCCAGGGCATCTAGCTTTTTGGCAGTTAGGTGAGTCTCTTGGCGCATGGCGATTCCGACCCTGCATCTCTTCAAGTAGGATTGGACGCGTCGTTGTTTGACACAGGTGTTACGTGGACGGACATGTGGGGCCAGCAGGACTCGGGATCTAGTTAGTGCAGCAATGCATATCGAGGGCTTCCGTGGTCTCTGTAATTTCCGTTTGTAGTTCCCAACTGTAATAATAACTCCCTGTTTCCCACCCCCCCCCCTTTAACTGCAAACAACCCAAACATAGAACTAGCCCAGCGAGGTCACCCTCGTTATGACAATCCCGTTTCTGCTCCGTAGGACTGTGCATAGGTCTCCAGGTGCCCTACGGGTGGTTATGTACACCAAAAAAAAAGGGAAGAAATTTTCCAGGGGGTGGAGTGAACCTTGACTCCAGTGTCTCCATGTAAGGATCTGATCAGCTGTCTTGAAGGGTACAGAAGCATATAACGCAACCCAGCTGCCTTCAATCTGGCCTTCGTGTGTATAAACTGGGCTCTGTTCATTTGAACCTGGAAGGTATAGTCAGGGTAGATAGCGATTGTGGCGGAGTCCCGTTTGATTTGACCACCTGCTCGGGAAAAGGCCAGGATTACCTTTCGGTCCTTGTAGTTAAGAACTTTTGCTATCACCGGCCTGGGTGGGGCGCCCGGTGGAGGTTTCTTAGCGAGGGATCTGTGGGCCCTTTCAATGGTGAAGCCTTGGGAGAGTTTACCAGCTCCCACCTCCTGTAGCAGGAGGTTCTCTACATAGTTAGTGGGGTCGGAGCCCTCAGAACCCTCCGGCAGCCCGAGGAGACGAATATTATTATGACGGACTCTTCCCTCCGCCTCCTCTGCCCTATCTTCCAAGTTCTTGACCCTTTGTTGGAGCTCGTCGACATCTCGGAGGAGGTGCGTTTTGGATTCGGTATTTTCTTTGACTTGTGTTTCGAGCACCTCAGTCCTGCCGGCTAAGGAGCGGACATCCTGGCACAGGAAGCCCAGGTCTATGGCAACAGCATCGATTTTATGTTCCATCGTTGTTTGGAGTAGTCTGATGGCTTTGAGGAGCTGGGTGTTACTGGGTTCGGGTGTCGCCGTTGCCGTAGGGTCTGATTGAACGTCTGTGGTCACACTATTCGAGCTCTCAAGGTTCGGAGATTCGCTGGCTGCGTAAGTGTCCATGGTGGTCTATCGCTGCTTGGGCCTGCCATTTTTACCAGCTATCTTGTGAGCACACAGTCCACTCATGCCGAGGGCGCCGGGGGCGCAGGTGGTAGGCTGCTAGTCACAGTCACGGAGGGGTGCTTCTCACTGTTGCTGCAGGGCCCACAAGGCAGTACCGCCCGGGGCCGAGGTGAAAGTGTGAGGCTGCTCGGGTGTCCCAAGGGGACCAAGGGGCCGCTGTAGAGGGGGGAGAAGCTTCGGCCCAGTGAGGCGGGAGACAGCGCCAGTTTCAGATGTCAAGGAAGGGGTAATACGCAGGCTGCGCGAATGAGGTCATGCTCCGATCCCTCGCCGTATTACAATTGTTTGGCACCCCCTTTCCGTGGTGAGTGAGCAGTGGGGCCTTTAGGTGCTGATTTCTGGGCGCAAAGGTGGGGCCCCGTACATCCGAGGTGCCAGGTGGCGGGGTCAGGGAGTTGCACAGTGCCCACGCCCCGTCCTGTGTGTGTAGGCGCTTGTGTAGTCAATGTTGGGTGGCGGGTCAGCTATGGGCGCCCGTGGGCTCACCTGTTCTTGTGGGCGCACAGTGCGCCGGGCATGGGTCGCCCTCGGTGTCGACTGCAGGGCGCAAGGCGGGGGACTACTGGGATCCTCTCCTGCGACACTCCCTAATGTAGATTCGCGTTGGCGAGGGGGAGGGGGCCGATGTCCCAGAAACTCGGGGAGGCCAGCCCCACAGCAGGGGGACGGAGCACTATGCGACTACGGGTCCTCTATCGCTCCACTCCCAAAGCACGAGTCAGGGCTGGTTACCCCCCACCCCGCTTACCTTCGCGGCACCGGCCAGCCGCTGGTCTTGTCAGGGCTCCACGGGCAGGACGCTGCTGGATGGATGCCCAGGGGCCGGCCCGCTCCGTCTGTGAGCACAGCTGCTCTGCTCCTCTCCCTCGACCCCGGCGCAGGCTGACTGCTCCGGCTCCCCTATGTGCTCCGGTGGGCAACGTCCTCTGTGGTGCAGGCGCGCTCCGGTCCCTCGAGACTCAGGACGCGGGAGCCGTCATTTTCATTCTCTGCTCTGGCGCTACTCACTCGGTGTATGACGGCGTTAGTTGTCCCCAGCCTTCTGAGAGACGGATCAAATGATTGCGGATGGGATCCAGCGGCGAATGGTGCAAGTTGCAACGTTTAAAAGTTAGCAAAAATACATGAAAACAGCTTATGATGGCACATCGGCGCGGAGCTCACAGGAGACACGTCCGCTCTACATGGCAGTTAGCCACGCCCCCCCTGCATCGCTATAAATGGTTGGATTTGCTGAATCTTCATCACGCAAAGTCTTCCAAAATACCATCAGAGGAGTAATAGCAGCCATTCTCGATATGAGCAACAAGAGTAATGATATCCTCATATTACAAAAACAGGCTCCATTTTCTTGTATCTGTGTATTCCAAAAGGAGGGAGTGTCTTCCGATCCACAGAAGGTCAGGGACATAAAGGCAGCCCTTGCCCCACAGAACCAATCCGAAGTCTGAAGCTTCCTGGGCATTATAAATTACTGTGGAAATGAATTCCCAACTTTGCTACCATCTGTGAGAAACCTGAGGGTATTCTCCCGATTAGACCTCGAGAAACCCTTATTCAGGTGGCCAGAGAGGGCTTGCTCTCTCAGATCCCAACCCTGGGGGTGGACGAGTGAGGGAGGATCACCTGGGGAGGGGAGCCCGGGATTGTGCCTGGGGAAATACCCCAGGCGAAACACAGTATTATACCGAAGAAGAAGGTGAGGAGGGCGGAATGCCTGAGACTTTTGTAGGTTGTACCACATCTGCCTCCCTTCCTCTCCTCACATCTCCCTTGCCCAAATCCAACAGCCCCTCCGTATTATATTCGGGTGTCCTACCCGAATATTCCCAGTATTCTCCTTCCCATCTTTCTGATTATTATTTCCCACAGTCCCAATCTGCTCTGACCAAACATCATTGTACCCCCTATTCATTTCACAAATACTCCTCCATAGGATACTAAGAAACTCTACCCCCTCCCTTTTCCGACACTAACACTTTTTAACACTGAAAAAAAAAACAGACTGACACTAGAGTCGTTTACCTGACATGTCCCGACACAAGGGTCAGGCAGAGTCAGGCAATTGACAGGAATCACACACACACGACGGCCCTTTCTCTTCCCCATAAGGATAAAAGGTGGAGCACAAGAACACACTTTGAGCAAGGTAAACCACACAATGAGACAGCCATCCAAGTCTGGCAGTTCAAGAGGAGGAGAAAATCAGCGAGAACCGAAGGGGCAGCAAGGAGAGAAGCAACCTTGCCTTTTCCGACCTCATGAAGCCTCCAAGAAAGGAATCGTAAGGCTGTGAACAATAGCCAGCGTGTGTTGCAGCAGATGTCAACGATACACAGAGCCCTCCTACACTGTAAATCAAAACAGGGAGAGACGCTGGTTATAGTGGTACAGTCCTTGACTCCAGAAGAAAGAAAAGCCAAATTGGTTCATCACAGCCGGTGAGTCGAGGAGAGAACCGATAAGAAACCAAACTGTGTTGAACGAAAATTGTGAATGGCAAAGTAAAAGGGAAATTAAAGACTGTTAACTCTTCAAGGGGAAACCAGCTGCAGAGGGGTCCGACACCACGTGGGTATTCACTGGGGAGACTCTGGTTAATTTTCCCTACTGTTGAAACTACCGAAACCAGAAGGCCGTAGGAGAGCCACACGGGAAAGGTCAAAGTGTTCATACAGGGTTCTAGCAAAATCCTCTGTACAGTTGAAAGTCTCTGACCAGCAAACCATTGGAAAACTAAGGAAAGTGAACCCTGCGTAGGAGAAAGTAAAAGCAACTGTAAGATTGGCAAGAGTGAATCCGACGGAGGGATGCCTGCAGAATGGGGCAAAGCATGATGCCCGATGAACATTGTGTTGACAAAGAATGAACCTGAACGAGGGATGTCCACAGTGAACTGTTTAAAAAGACATTAAGACTTGTGAATGCAAAAGGTGAAAATATCTTTGAATACAAGCCATAGGGAACCCGGCAGAGGGAGGCTGACATTCGAGAGGGGTCTGAGCCCGGAAGAGGAGGACCCATCGGTGAAGAATCTTTATCACTAAAGGGAGGCAAACAGTCGAGAAGGGTCTGATCAGGGAGAGGGGATCCAGGGGTGAAAAGCCATCACCCACCGACATGTGAATGTACCGGATAAAGTTGTTATAAAAACAAGCCATAGTGAACCCAATGGAGGGAGGTTGACCATCGAGAGGGTTCTGAGTCTGGAAGAGGGGAAAATGGGGGGAAGAATCATCACCCCAAGTACATTCAGGAAGGAACTTTTGTTTGTTATTTTGAACCTACCGGGCCCTCGGAAGCAAGATACCTAACCATCAAAGGTCTTGATATTGCTAGAAACATTTTGTGGATCTGAGCCGTGAAGAGGGGGATCCCGGGGTGAAACGTCATCAACCAGCGTGCATATGGAAAGGAACTTTTTGTTTGTTATTTTGAACATATTAGGGTCCTCGGAGGCAAGAGACTTTTGTAGGAAAGAGACTTAACCACTGCAGATCCTGATACTTAAGAAATGAACTGTAGTCTCGAGCTGGGAAAGCTTGAGCGTGCGCTGTGCTCTGGAATCCCGCCTTGTCCCGTGCTCACACATGGGGAAGGGAGACCCTGGTTACCACATCCTGACTTATATTTGTGAACACTTCTTTTTTTTTCTTGTGACCTCTATCCCACACTCTTTTTGTATTTAGTTGTAAGGATTGGCAAAAGGTTTTTCTTAGTATAGGCCTTTTTGTTTGACAAGACGCCACTAGGACAGCCTTATTATTATTTAATGGTCGTAGCTTCCTCCCATCTTAGATTTAGGTTTAGATTAGGCATTTTTCCAAACTACCTATACAGTTTAATAAACACCCTTGAACTGTGATCACTTGTGTCTGTCTTTACTGTTGCCACCATGAGTTCCTTACACATCTCAGAACCGCGTAGAAGGCTTACCAAAGCTAAAGACCCATGGGAGTGGGATGACACTGAAGCAAAAGCCTCTGAAGATACAAAGAATGCAACACCACAATGGCCTAATTCAACCCAAAGCTGAACACCTATCTGGTTGTGGAAACTGGCCCCCACAGGCTCATGGCAGTGCTGATGCAATGTATGGCCTCAGGCAAGGCGATTCCCATGTCCTTCATGTGCCGAGCGCTAAAACCGGCTGAAACAAGATATTATAAATGTGAGAAAGAAGTGATTTCTGTAGTGTGGGGTTGCTGTCACTTCTACTTACACCTCTATGGGCCTCATCACGACTTTGGCGGTAACCCTTAAATCCGGCGGTAGCGCTATTACCGCCGGATTTAAGGGTCCGCCAAAGCAGGACTTTGCCGGATTTCTCCCCAGCTCTGAGCTGGGGGGAAATCCGCCGAAAATTCGCGCTATTACCGCCGGTGGGAAATCTGAAATTGAGCCCAATGGGGAATGGGGCATTCCTGAATGGGCTCAATGGGGAATGGGGATTGACATTACCGCCAAACTCGTGATCCGGCACTATTAGCGCCGGGGAGTTCGGCGGTAGGGCTAATACCGCCCGCGCTAATAGCATTACTGTTACCGCCCAAGTCGTGATGAGGCCCTATGACTGGACTTTCAAGGTCCTTACTGACCACAAAACATTCTTCCCTACCTTCCTTGGGTCATGCCTTGACCCCCTCCAATGATGGAAAATAAACTCTTCAACTTCAAAAGCTTGATTCTTCATCAAATATCAACCAGGAAAGGGAAACCCAGCTGACTTCCTTTCCCGGAACCCGAGAGAAGCCACTACCAGGGAGATGCAAGAAGCCATGTGTCTGGAACAACATCCTACACCCTCTTGCCTCCCTTGGCCACTCCACATCCTCCTTCTACCTTCTCCTCCTTCACCGCTGTCACACCTAAAGAAGTTACCAGAGTTTTCCGCTCTATGAAGGCTTCTTCCAAACAGGCTCCCCCTGCTCGTCCAGAACTTTCAAGGATAACATTGGCTCTCTTCCCCTCACCCTTGCTGATTTCTGCAACCACTGTTTCACCACTGGCTCTTTCCCCTCCTCCCTCAAGCACTCCCTTGTGTGCCCACAATTGAAAAAGCCTTCAGCAGACCCTACCTGTCCATCCAATAGCACCCTATTTTAATCACCCCCTTCCTGGGGAAAATGTCAGAATTGAGAGGTTCCTATTCTTGGCTCACCTGTTTGCTCTTGGGAGTCTTCCTCTTGATGGTGGTGGATTGCTCCTTCTTTTTTACAGTCCTGGTCTCGTGAAGGAAAAGGCGAGTCTCCCCCGACGCCACCCTGCCGGCTCAGAGGCCGGACAGGCTGGCACCTGGGGCCACTGCCCGGAAATGAAGATATCCTGTGAAGACCCGATCCAAGATGAGAGAGGCGTTCAAATTCCGGGGAGGAAGTCAGGGATGATGGATGCCATTGAGGAACAGCACTGCTATGCAGGTCAGCGGCAAGGATCGTGCGGCCGGGAGGGTGGCGTGGGAATAAGTAATGTCCAGATAGCGGTACTTTGATAAGGGCACCGAGTTGCCAGAAACAAGCAGCAGGAAAAAGGAATGCAAATAGCAAGCACAAGGCACAAGGAGGAGGCCACTCAGGGCAGAGTGAGGCCAGAAGGAACAGGGAAGGTTGTACGGAAAAACACAGCACAACCAGGAAGGAATGAAGAATTCAAAGTTAGCGCTGAGAACGGCTGAGCTGACAACCGAACTTTGAGACACGCCGGCTCGAAGAAGAGTGGCGTTTATCAGATTATGGTGAGAACCCACTGCCGGAAAACTAGACCACAGAATCATGAGACCCAGTGGTGACGGCCATGTTCAAAGAAAAGATGGATGCCGCAAGATGATGCCGGCGTGTCCAAGCCGTCCAGAAGGGATGTAATTGATTAATCATGACAGAAACTGCTGGAGAAGCTGGCCTTGCCCTAACTCAACTCTCACACTGAACTTGTCGGTGGTCTCCATGATCATCAATCTGGATTTGAGCATCCAGAGGCACAGAAACTGGTCTTGTGAACACCCGTGAAGAACTGCTTGCATCCCTGACTCCAACCCCCCAGCTGTCATCAATCTACTTGATCTCTCTTCTGCCTATGACACTGTCAAACATTTCATCCTCATACAAAGACTCCACGATACCCTTGGTATCTCGGAACGGGCACTGGAATGCCTGACTTCTTTCCTAACTGACCACTCTTCCCATTCCTCTCCTACGTCCTTCTCCACCTGTGGAGTCCCCCAGGGATCTATACTCTCCCCAAGGCTCTTTAAGACCTACCTTGCTCAGACGGCATGCCTCATCTCCTCCTTCTCCCCCAACTTCCAGTGTTATGGAGACAACACTCAACTCTTTTTCAGACTTCCTGTTGACTTACTCGCACCTTTCTTCATCCCTGACTGCCTGTCTGCCATCCAGGCTTGGTGATCTTCCAATGATCTCTTCCTCAATGCCAGCAAAACTGAGATCCTTCCCATCGGGATCCCTGCTCCCTCCTTCTTCCTTTCTCTTTGGCCTCCCACCTTGGGCTCTCCCCCTGTGCCTTCTTCTGAAGCCAGAAACCTCAGAGTCATCTTTGACTCCTCTTTATCCTTCCTCCCTTACATGTAAAACATTGCTAAGAAGTCCCACTTTCCTTCTCAAAGGAATTCTCCCATTTCTCACTTTCCCCCAGAAACTCAATGTTTCCCGAGCCCTAGTTCTCTCTAGGCTTGACTATTGCAACCGCCTCCTCCTCAATCTACCTTCTTCCACTCTGCAACCCTTCAACTAATCCAGAATAGAGCACCAAAACTTATCCTTGGCCTTAAGCCCAGGGACTGCATCTCTTCTGCCCAGAAAAGCCTCCACTGGCTCCCGGTTGCTGCACGGATCAAATTCAAATCCCTCTGCATCATCCACAAGGCTGTCTGCAGCTCTTGCTTACCAAATACTCTCCTTCTAGACTTCTACGCTCCTATGGCACCAACTCTCTGTGTGTAAAGCGGTTTGCTAAAAAGAGAGCAGGAGGCCGATTGATTTCCTTAGCTTGATCCCTCCTCTGGAACAGCTTTCCCCTCCCTCTGCGTCTTGAGCGGGACCTTCTGAAGTTCTGAAAGCACCTCAAGACTCTCCTCCCGCCCCTTCCCTTCTTCTTTCCTCTCCTAATCCCACAGTTGATGTGATTGGTGTTTTGGACCCTTATGCATACTTGGGCCTCTGACCATTCACTCACAATCTCCCCAGCATCTGTCTTCCTCAGCACTTGCCTCTGCACACCCTCCGCACTGAAGATTCGCACTTTCCTCCCAACGCGGCTCCTGGCCGCAGAGCACTTACCATACCTTGCACTTCATATCTAGGTCACTCTCGAGCACGGACACCACAGCATCTTCCGTACTACCCTTTTCCTTCCTGCACTTGCACGTTCTGAACACTCTCAAGGCATAGTAGGTTTGGCCGTCCCTTCCCCCTGTGTATTTTTTTTATTTAATTGTACTGCTATCCCATGTTCCCTCCCTGCTGCCCTGTGGGCACTTTGAAACAGAATGTATTTCCTGTATAAGTGCCTAACAAGCAAACAATAAATATACATAAATAACTATGTGAACTTAGTTACCACTGGGAACGTCCTACAGGCCCTCTTCCTGGAAGAGGTTAGGAAGGCGACTCTCCGTGACGAATTCCTAAGCGCCATGAAAGAATCAATAGCTGGGGTAGATGGAAAGATTTCCTGAAGGCCCCTCATTACTGTACAAAGTCAGCTCAATGCCTTTTCTTTGCAAGGAAGAGATGTCTGTTTCTGATGACGGCTTACTGCTATGAGGGTCCTGCATAATGATCCCTGCCTCCCTGATGAACCAGGTGGTGCACCTAGCACATGCCAGACAACAAGGGATATGCACGACAAAGTGCCACCTCAGAGAAAAAGTGTGGTTCCCGGGCCTAGAACTATGCTCTCATGGCAGGCAGCATTTACAATTACAATTAGACTCTGCCTACCAGCACGGGGCTCTGTTAAATCATTGTAATCAATTGTAATTGTAAACGCTGCCTGCCATGCGAGCAAGGTAGGCAGCTTTGCATTGTACACACTGCCTGCCATGCGAGCATGCAGCATCTGCAGTGGATTCCTATGGAGTGCACCGGCTTTATGCTGGCGCATAAAGCCGGTGGCTACATAGGGATACCAGGCATTAGTGTCAGCCTGAAAATGCATGCTGATGCACATGCAGGGGCATTTGTATGGCAGAGAGTTAGGGAGGAGGTGAAACCCACATTGCATTCCACCCTTACTCTCTGCCATACAAATGGATGAAAATGTGGCGTGGCATAAATGAAAGATGTAAAATCCAAGGCTTTTATGCCTTCCATTCACATTACGCCACTGACGCAAATGAGCTCCTTTGTGTTTTTTATTAGCATTTTTGATCTTCTAAGCACCTGTTTTTTTAGTGCATTTTGGTCCTCTGAGACCCTGGTGTTTTTTAAATTATATTTTGGTTACCTAGGACCCTGTGTTTTTTAAATTGCATTTCTGGATGACTTGCTCCATGTGCTTTAAAAAAATATATTGCATTTGGGACACCTAATGGAACTGTATTTTATTTAACATTTTGCAAACATTGTATTTTTTCACCTAGCACTGTTTTCATTTTGGTCATGTAGAACCCTTTTTTTTATTCCATTTTTAGAATCCAATGACACTATATTGTTTTTCCTACATTTTTGGTCACCAAGGACCCTGTTTCTCTGTGGTCCCCTCTACAATCTCTCCAATTGCCCCCTGCCTGCCATGCTCCTGCTTCTCCTCCTAACTCTTCTTTCTCTCTCTCGCTCTCTCTCTCATAGCCTCTGTACATCGTTCCCGCTCATTCATCCACTCCCCTAGACTGCTCCCCATCCATCACTCTCCTCCCAAACACAATTCAGGTCACTACTCTCTCCCTACTGCCACCCACTCCAGCCTCACCTGCCCTAGCCATCTACAGTAATCTGTTCCGGAAACTCCCTTCTCTACCTCTGCCCTACTACTGAGCACACACTGGGTCCCTGGAATGCACAATTTCTGGGCAATAAAACCTCCTCTCTTACTACTCATTCTGATCCCCATAACCCCAAACCCTCGGTAATGGCTATCACTGGAACCTGACTTGCCACCTGACAGTCCCAGACAGCGTCTTTGTCTCTTTCTCTCACTTCCCTCTCCTAAAAGGCATTGGCGTTGTTCTCATGATCAGTAGCAGCATACTATTGTTGAGGAGGTCCCAAATATGGCCTGCACTCCAGACAACCAAAAAGGTGATAAACAAAGACGAAATGTTACAAATAAGGATGTAATGAACATAAAGAAGAAACAATGCTGAACTTTAAAGAAACGTAACCATTAAAGCAGACTGGAAACACATAAGTGGCGAATAACGATGTAAATAGGCTTGGAACGCAAGAAGCTAAGGAAACGATACTGCTTGCAATGCTTAGCAGGTAGATAGAGCAGCAAGCGCCAACGATATATCTACCTCAAGCAGCACATTATACAAGTGTGACTCCATTTTACAAAAGCAGAATTAAACCTAGGGTGATAGAGGACAAAAAGGCCAGGATTCATAAACTAGCTCAAAGTCAGACGGAAGAGCGGAATTGAAACTCAGCAAGAAGAAGCTCATGGCTAGGAATTAGAGGTCAACCTAAGGAAGGGAGAAGAGCAGCAGCTCCGAAGAATCGAAACTTAAGAGCATAGAAGTCTGCCCCGTGAATGTCGAGGTAAGGAGGCCTAGACAGGTGGCGAGGCCGAACAAAGGATCTAACACACAAATAGAGGGAAACTGAAGCCGATTCACGGTGAACTGACACGTGACCAGCCTGGCGCAGAGAGGTGCCTACATCTGATGTCATCAAAACCCAGAGGATGCCATACCTCTCCGGATAAGAAGCTACAGTTCGAGGCCACTCTCAGCCAACTAATTGACACATAGGCCTAAGGGTATTGATTGATGGAAGGGAGGCAGGGTGAATCTTGTCCATCCCGCACCTGGGCGACCATTCTGCATGCTGCTTATTAAAGTGGCGATTTATGTCTAGGGGTGTAACCGACCCAATCACAGTGGACCAAATAATCTAGGGTCCTATAGCTAGTAGAACCAATGAGATGTTGTACTTTTAGTGACATCTATCACGAGTGATGTAGAGGGATGGGCATAGACGCCCACCCGATAAGAGTTATCCAATCCCCACACTCTGTTACCATATACAGATATAGTACCTATACTTAAGTTACCTTTTTCAACCAATAGAATTGCATGTCAAACTTATGAGTTTTACCCATCAATGATGATGAGAATTTGCTATAAAAGTTACTGTTTGCATGAAGAATTCGGAAGTTGAAGCGAGACAGGCGATCGCAGCTCTGATGATTTCCATTTGTTTCCCCGTTTTTTGTACTTGTCATTAAACGGACTTCCCTTTGCCAAACCATTGACTTGTCCTTATTGATTGGTGTTGGAGTAAGAGAATCCTGCACCCCATCCTCCTCAAGGTGCAGCTATCTTGACTTAAGGGGCTGAAGGGCGAGCACTGAATCTCATGGGCCCGTTCAGAGATCGCTCCACCCTCCAGTACATTTGGTAGCGGTGAGGATGGTTTTGACCATCAACTATTACATTTTTATTATTGATAAGTCACCTATTGACCATCGACACGAAGTAACTCTAGGTCTTCGGCAATATCATGAGTCCTTCGCCATTTTGGCCAAGTAGACTGTGAAGCTTCTCATGGACAATGATAGCGTAATACTGTCCAAAAAACTGCAGTGCGTTGAAGGCACCCATTTGAAAAACTTAAACCCTTCCATTCCTACGGGCAGTGAATCAGACGAAAGACCAAAAGAAGGTGGTAAAGGAGGCGATGATCCCGAAGACACAGAGAGGAATGATGCGAGCGATGAGTGAAATGAAAATAGATGCTTTGGCAAATGTCGTTAAGCAATAGAACAAGTAAGGGGAAAGGTAACGGAGGGAGGTGGAGAAAACAAAATAGTCAGAAATAGAGAAGACTGTATATATATATATATATATATATATATATATATATATATATATATATATATATATATATATATATATATATATATGGGGATAATGACTCGAGAATAACTGAATAAAGAGAGAGGATACCGGGGAGGAACCCGAGATAAAGAGAGAGGATACCGGGGAGGACACTTGAGATAAAGAGAGAGGATACAGGGGAGGAAACCCGAGGTAAAGGATACACCTTGTTCCTGCGCTTTAATATAGCGGTCAGAAGAAATGTGAACTCATAGTCCCACATAATAGGGAAAGATTAGGCTACTACGACAATTAAAGATGTTGTAAAAGGAGTTTGTTTAAACTCCATGTCAGGGTATTGATTAGAAGGCAGAGATATCTGTGTCCAGCTGGTGTCTGCCTACTCTGTTTAATGTTTGTCATACATGTTCTGTTGATGTGTCACATGTAAGGAAATTTGTCTCCTTGTTGTTTGAAATTGATCAGGGGATTTTACGCGATTCTGTAGTTCAGAGGGAATCGCACATGAATTGATGTTCTTGAGTAAATTGGTGATATTAAATTTAGCAGGAAAAGGATTGGATTGGAGCTTGCAATATTTGGTGCTCGCTCATATTGTTGGGTGTGGTGAAGTTGCATGAAAGTATTGCTAGAATAGATTTAAGCATGGAAGATATTACTCTGCTAGCACACTTATGTAAACAATTGCCTAAACATGCACCCAAGCTTAAGAAATACAGTACAGAGTGGGTTAGGGTACCGCCCACAAGATGTTCATGCCGTGGCCACAGAACGGGTCCTTATCTAAAGCTGTCTTACAACATATGATGACTTATTTGCATGCCACATACACAAGCAAGAAACTAGAGAAATGCCTCGCTATTCTAGAACTTTGGAAAATGTTCGAACAGTCGAAGAATGAAAAGCCACCTGCAGACTGGATATTAAATGTATGCACAGAGGGGGGTGAGACGCCTACCAGGTCACCTGCCCCGCCTGAAACAGAAACCGAGGGAAGTAAGTCAGAGGGACTCTACCCATTTAGAGAGCTCAAGACAGCTACAGGATACAGCAACCCTGCATATGAGTCACCTACATACAGTAGTGACAAAATTAAGGGGAAGGATCAGGCTAAAAATATTACCTCTGCAGTCCCGAGGGACAAGGAGAGGCGCGATGATGAGAGGAAGGATCAGGGAACAAAATGGAAAGGACGTGAAGACAGAACTGAGATAGCATTTGCGAAAGACGAATGGATGAGAGGACAGATATTGTTAAAACTCGATGGCAAAGGAAGTGATGATATGAGACCGAGAGAAAGGTCTGATGAGACACAGAGTAAGGAGAAGGAAAGGGAAATAAGGGACGAAAGAATAAGAAAGGAAGAGAGGCTAAGGAGAGAACAGCTATATCACGAAGAGCAAGGAAAGCCGCTCAGTCGCAAACAGAGTGTAGCCTATAACTAGCACAGGCAGAACCAGGCAAAACTAGAAGAAGAGCAAAGAACACATGAAAAAAGGATAAAGAGACGAGAAGATGAGGAAGTTCGAAGGGCAAATGAACGCAGAAATGAAAGGAGAAGGGAAGAAGATAAGGTCAGAGAAGAAGCGAGGAAGCGCAAAGAATTCGATGATGGTGAACGTAAGCGTAGACAGAGGGCACGCAATCTCAAATATCTGGAGCGGGAAGTTAAAAAACCCAATCCTGATGTAGAATGGAACGACATTGAAGAATTCTTCCCTGCGTAAGATTCAGTACCTGCCACAGGTAGGGCAAATATTGAAGTTGACTTCGACACCAGAAGCATCGGGGAAATGATTGATAAGATATATGATGAAATGGGGTTAGAACAAGTATCCCAAGGGGAAGACGAGTGCTTGGAAAGCACTCAGCTGTATGACACTGAAGACGTCACCCGAAGTAATGGGAGCAGGAGACTGTCCCTGGATAGGCTAGAAATCAGTAGAATGAAGATGACGCAAGGAGTTGCGTGAATTGGGAACAATCGTCGTCTGACTCCATAGAGGATACGGAGTGCGAGACAAATGAAGAAGGGAGACGGCGCGAAAAGCGGCTCCCAAGGGACAACGGGGTAAGATGGTCAGACGCTAGCAAGTCCGCACCAAGGCATCTGAATTAACATCACAGTCTGACCGACACGAAGGAACACCCCATGGTCAGAGGGGGATGCCAGCGCCCGCCTACGCGGACAGGTTAAGGGCATTGCCAGGTAGACGGCAATGCAGGAATATTACCCCAGTGGTAGACAGGAGAGCTAGGGGAAAGAGAAGGAAGTCTGCACGTTCTATTTTCCGCTTCTAGAAAAGGGGGAAGCGAGACTGCAATATATTCCATGGCCACACATGGATCGAGAGAACTTAAAAAACAAGCTTCCAATGCTGACATCGGTAGCTGGGAAGTGGATACATGAGTTAGAAAAGATTACAGGGGGTGTCACGTTAGCTATAGGGGACATTAAAGGTCTCCTGATTGCAATACCCGGTGAGAGAGCAGACGATGTATGGGCACGGGCTGGGTACCCTGGTGATACCATAATTAACACTGCCCACGACGGAGCCCAATTCAACAATTGCAGAGCAGCAGTATGGAAAGCGCTATGAGTGCTTTACCCAGACACCTCCGACATAGGAGCTATAATGACTCACAAAATGAAGGAGTCAGAAGATCCATTCATTTATATCCAGAATTCCCAAGACGCTTGGGTGCTCGAAACGCATGAATCTTGGACAAAATCTATACCTGTGTTTTACCACATTTAATGCCAAGGGTTACCATAACCTGTACAGAAACAACTCAAGAAATTGGTAGGAGTTGAGGCCAAACCTTGGACTGAAATACAACTAACTATCGCACATTACTGTAGACTGTTGCAAGAAAAGAATCGGAAAAAGGAGGCAACTCGAAAAGGTGAGGAAGCAAAGCTAGTGCAAAAGAAATTATACAAGTACGCTCTTGAAGGAGTCATGCTAACTAGCCCAGCTGAACAGAAGGCACAACAGGTGGCTATCCCACAGCAGAACACCTAGGGTATCATAGGACAATACCCAAGGGGAAGGGGATTTAGAGAAAGAGGATGGCAGAGTCATCAGGGAGGTTTCTAAGGGAATCAAGGAGGTTTCCAAAACGTGCAAAGGGGCAACACAGATATGGCGAATGGATAAATAGCCCGACCACTGCCGGTGTGCTGGCTGTGTGGAATGACGGGGCATCTGGCGCACTTGTGCAGAAGCCAAGGCGCGTGGCAAAATAGCCAAGGAATGGGAGCAGGCACAGTGAATCCGCCTGAAACCTCCCAACAGGGCGGTGCACAGAATCACACAGTGCAGCAGCAAGCACCAAGCATGCAGCAGGGTGCGCAGCAGGGGGTTCAACCCCCGAGCATGGGGAACTTGCTGCAAGGGCAATTCCAACAGGCACCACTGTAATTATCTCAGGGCACAAACTCCGGAAGGGGAGGCAACCCTGGGAATGGAGAAAATCCACAAGTGTACAGTGGACCGAACTTATATATGAACTAGGACAGCTCTCTGGGAACACTGATGTGTTCTATCCTATCAGTGACACCAGACACTAATAGGGAACCCAGGGTGAATGGCACCATAGGGGGGTAAAGAATATTCCTTCTTAGTTGACACAGGGGCAACACGCTCGTGCATACGAGAAGGTACGTTTTCCTTGTCTGGCGAGGCTATAGATACTCAGAGTTTTACAGGAGCTCACAGTCGAGTTCCCTTTACAGACGCACTCCCAGTCTCCATAGGGGAATGCGTAATGAATGTACCTTTGTTGTATTCGTGTCAAACCTCAGTAAAAATTTTGGGTCGAGATTTTATGACAAAATTGAATATGACCATCTCATTTACAGAGGAGGGCGTAGTGTGCTCTACTGAGGGAATGCATTATTTGAACGTGTGCGATATGGTCAGAGCCTATTCAGGTCACAGAGCCATGAGAGCTATACTGCTGGAACCTGAGGTTTTTGCATATGGCATACGTGTACTTATGGCGGGATTACCAGGCCTTGCAGACAAGGTCACGAGAACCCCTGACTAGTTTCTATTCAGGCCAAGAATACCAATGCATGAAGAGGAGAGACAAATATTTCCCTTGATGATACATGCTGCAGCAGTGCGAGATAGGATAGCATTAGTCGAAGGCTACGATGATGAAGGCAGACAATGGGGTGCGATTATCGCCATTTAAGAAGGATATCGAGTGACTGACATCACTGATGACGATCTGTTTGAAGAACAACCAGACTCAGAAGAGACAAGGGTGGAAGTGAGTCTCATATTTTGGATAAAAATGATTAAAAGAGAAGTGCCTCAGAGAATGATGTTGGCACTGGCACGTCCAGAATACTTTGATGACGACATGGCCCAGGTGCCTGTCTCAGTATGGACCTAAGGGCCTTATGACGTAGGCCTCCTGAAGGGGGTGGGAGAAGTGAAAATTAAGCTGAAACCAGGAGCAATTTTACCAAGAGCATGACAATATCCCATGTCCAGAGAGGCAGATGAAGGGATCGCAAAGACTATTTCCGCCATGATGGAGCAGGGCATCCTAGTGACGTCAGAGTCACCCTGTAACACAGTGATTTATCCAGTCAAGAAATCAAAGGGAGGGTCTTGGTGTTTAATCCAAGATTTAAGAGCATTAAACGATATTGTTGAAGCCGAGTTCCCTCTAGTCCCTAATCCATCTACAATTTTATGTAATATACCAGTCGAGGCAAAGTATTTCACGGTGATTGACTTGAAAAATGCCTTTTTCTCAATCCCGTTGCACAAATGGTCTGAAAAGCACGAGGTTGCCACAGGGGTACTGTGAGTCACCGTCCATCTTTAACAGAGTGCTCCAGATGGACCTGAGCAATATTGCAGTAGAAAGCATCGTCTTGCAGTATGTGGATGACATTCTAATCTGCAGCACAACAGAAGAACAATGCAGGCGTGATTCAGTTCAAATATTGACTATACTGGCTGAGAAAGGTTATAAGGTTGACAATGAAAAACTGCAATATTGTCAACAAGAGGTTCTGTACATAGGCCAACTAATTTTGCATTAAGGAAAAAAGGTGACCCCAGAAAGGGCTCAAGCTATCATGAACACGGCAAAGCCACTCACGGTAAAGCAAATGCAGAGCTTTTTAGGTCTGTGCAATTATGTTAGAGCATGGGTCTTCGATTACAGCTCGTATACCAAGCCCTTGCTCCAGGCCCTGAAAAAAGCCCAGATGACAAAGGAAAAGATTGAATGGACCGAGGCCATGGAAAAGGGGTTTACAGAACTCAAGATAGCGATTTGTACGGCGCCAGTTCTCGGGATTCCTAATTATGCAGAGGAATTCAACCTGTTCTCCCACACGAACGGCAGCGTTATGACAGCAGTGCTCGCTCAGAGAACCTCGTTGGGGTACAAGCCCCTGGCATATTACAGCAGGAATCTGGACACAGTAATGAGAGGCCAATTTCTGTGCAAACAAAGCTTAGCTGCCACAGCATTCGCCATAGAGAAAGCAACAACCATAGTAATTGGATGTTCCATGACGTTATACGTCGAGCACTCATTATTTGCCCTCTTAGAGAAACCGAAGGGTACGCTGACAGCTCAAAGAGCTTCTGCCTATGAGGTGATTATATCTAACCCATCGATCAAAATAGTTCGATGTAAAACAGTAAACCTAGCTACATTCATAGCCGAGCCAGTCACTGAAGGAGAACCGTTACATGACTGTGCAAACTATGAAGAATTCTATGATGAAATCCCCAGGGTAAAAGAAAATGCCCTAGCAGAAGGAGAGATCATTTTCATTGACGGTTCTTCGAGAATCGACCAAGAAGACGGACACAGATACACAGGCGTATCTGTAATGAAATACATAGCAAATGGAGAATTTCGAGTACTCGTCAGTGCGTGAATACCATCTCATTACTCAGCACAGGCTGCAGAGTTATTGGCGTTGCTACTCGCCATTGAGAATCACACAGACCAGGAAGTAACGGTGTACAGTGACTCCGCCTATGTGACATCCACAGTGCATGCAGACCTAGCGCGCTGGAAAAGGAGGGGCTACCTCCGAGCGGACGGCACGCCAGTGCAGCACGCAGCTTTATTGGACAGGCTGATTAAGGCACTACAGCTCCTAGTGGGCATAGCGGTCATAAAATGCGCCGCCCATACTCACGGGACAGATTTTGTGTCGCACGGAAATCACGCAGCAGACATGGAAGCCAAGCGTATGACATCCAAGAGTGAGGCGATCATGGAAGTGGAAGTGGCGAACACTCAGGAAAGAATGATGGTAGCACGAACCACACAAGAAGCCTATAGTAATATGGGGCAGACACAACTAATGAAACTTCAAGGGGAGGCACCGCAAGATGAAAAGAAACTTTGGAAACGCCGAGGGTGTTCTTTAAACCCCTCTGACGGATTGCGGCGGCAAGACAGCACTGTTAAACCAGTCATGCCTGTAGCCCTACTAAGAATAGCATTGGAGCAATTGCATTACCCATTACATATGTCAAAAGAGAATTTAGCTGCAACACTCGCGGAAGACTAGTTTATACCGAATTTAGCAGAGCATTTTGCATTCTTTATGGTGAACTGCATAATCTTATACAATAAAATAAAGAGAAAGATGATTCTTTTTATCCACTCGCACCCTCCCACCTCGATTAGGAACCTATGTTGATTCTTCCGGCACTACAAGTCCTGACAAAATTGACTGTGTGCTTAAATTAACTTACAATGATATTATTTACTCAAAGTATTTCAACTAATATTTAAACATGAAAACAACCCTCACATAACACAGTGCAGCTTCTAGCAATAGAAAAAACAGTTTCTAAAACATCAACCTCAAATTATACAAATTCACAGGACACAAAGATATCACACACCTAGACTCAACCTGTGCGGCCAAATTCCTGGTGAGCGAAGTGTTCCCTAGATGGGGGGTGTGCGAGCCGATGAGGTCAGACAATGGGGCTCCTTTCGTTAACTCAGTCTTTGAGCAGATCAGATTGCTGCTTGGTATAAAGCACAGGTTTTCGTCGGCATATCATCAGGAAGGTAATGGTATTTGTGAGAGGCTCAACGGCGTGTTAAAGGAACGGATAGCCAAGTTGAAGCTTACTCTAAAGAGGGGATGGTTGCACTGCCCTCCACTGGCATTGTATGCTCTTCGGAACCAACCAGACTCCGACCATCATCTTACGCGCATGAGACAGTCACAGGAAGGAGAATGAATACCGCTCTCACCTCACGAGATAGAGCTAGATGTGATGCCCAGCCACCCAGAGAGGTCCTGGGAACCGAATTGGCAAAGTACCTGAACTGTATTACATCCAGCCTTACTGTAATTTCAGACCAGCTGCAGCATCGACAAAAAAAGGATGCAGCACAGCACAAGGCATTGCAGAATACTCTGCAACAGACCCAGCTCAAGGTCTTTGTGTACCACTCTTTTTCCCTGGAGACGCAGTCCTAATCAAGAACCACACGAGGAAAAGGTGGGACGAGCCGAGATTCAATGGTCCTTTTATCATAGAAGACTGCACTCCATCAGCAGTCAAAGTGCAGGGCAGGAGAGCATGGATTTTTCTCAATGACATTAAACCCTATATCGGAGAAAGCCCTCAAGCTGCACCCCACCGTGAAGAAACTACAGACAACGGGGAAGAACCTCAGCATGTGCAGACGTGATCCATGATGAGGAAGAAGGATGCAAGAGCAGCAAAGCCAAGACAAAGAACCCAGTTGCTAGTTGTGGCTTAAACTGGACAGTTCCTCTAAGCAAAAAAGGGGATAAGGAAATAACGGACACTCTATGCATCTCAGTTGTAGGGTGAAGAAGACAATTACGCATCTAAGCCACAACACGTTTGTTGACACAAACTTGTAAAGCAATCACACTGAAGCGTCTGAGAAAACAAGACTCAAATAGATTGTGATCAAAGACTTTCGCCTAAAGAGCTAAACCCAGCATCCCAACTCATCAAAGAGCAGGACGTCAATTTGCAGCATTTATGGTGCCACCTAGCAAAAATATCACATGGGGTGTGCTGTCCTGTTTTCAGTTAGTACTAGAGACATATCCGTCACTTGAAGGGAGAGTCACCAGTATCACAGACTTTATCCAAGATCCTGCCAACAAGAAAGTAATCTGGCAACTGCTTACTGTCATCGCGGAAGCCTTCGTTGAGTTACCTGAATACAGTGATAAGGACACAAATGCTTCCACCAGAGGCAATTATAGATGAGCTCATCAATAAACTCTTCTTTCACGTCATAGAGGAGTGCCCAGCTATTGTCGGAAGAACCACAGACACCTTTACATTCATTCGAGATCCAGGAAACTCTGAACATTTGAGTCAACTGTGAACTAAACTAAACTACTTACTAGCAATCCATGCAGCAGGAAAGTGCAGGGACTGTTCACGTTAAGGGAAAGGCCTGTGATCCAGAACCCAACAAATGAATTGAGGAAAAAGAATAAACATTGACCCAGAACAGTAACCTGGTCATCCCACCAGCAGAGGGGCACCCCCGCTTCCCTTGAAGGAAATGCTGCCACCTTTCATACCCGCGATTATATGTATATGCATGGTGATTATCATTGTCTTTTTGTCATTAACAATCAGAACTGCATTCTTTATTGGTGCACGAAACGGTCCAATTGCAGTGCATCCACCTGATGATGTATGCATGAGTCCCACAAAGGCACCCAGACCCTATATAGTCATTCCAGTCCCACGAAAATCTGATGGTAAGGTAAATGAACTAAAATGTAATGTAATTAGCTGTAATACACACACACGTGAGGTAACGAATGAAGAGAAAAGCTGGAGACAGGGTCAGCACAGAGCGAATGAAAACATAGCACTGACCACTACACGCACCCACACACTAAATGCACATGAACCTGGGCAAGTGTCAATGGCTGCAGAACCTCAAGCAAAGGCAGCAGAAAGCACAAGACGGCCTACCGGACAATCAGTCCCAGTAAGTAACGAGAAGGATCGAAAGGAATTAAGTGAAAGGCCAACTAAAGTAGACATAGCAACAACCCTCGAGAAGACGGCAGCAGCTACTGGAGAATTAATTGCAAAGACACAAATGATAATAGAACATTTACTCCCTTTCATAGTTAGAGCGAAGAAGCGACATGAGGAGCTGAGAACAAAAACTACAGAGACTAAAGTGACAAACACACAAGTTCCAACCCAAGGGACAAGCATCAGACCTACCATACAGCCGTATACAGGACCAGTGCCAGGCTGGATAGCATGGGCACTTACACGCAGAAAAAAAAAATGCATGAGAACCAGGAAAGAACAGACAGAATCATGTTCACTCAAATGGCATAGATGAAAAAGCCTGCAGCATGGACTGAAATGCCTAAGAGTCCTCCAGCAAGAACAAGCCATACAGATGCTTTTTGGGATGTAATCATAGCGAACTACAGGAAGACACTAAGAATCAAGAGAAGCCTACGTGAAGATAACAATGAACGGAACGATTACCTGGACAGCACAGCGCATCTGGGGAACAACATTTGGTACCAGCACATGAAAGAAGTTGGAAGACGAAATTCAGAAGGAGAATGCTTCATATGTGCACTTCTACCGTACAGCATGGGAAAATCCAAGATCTTCGTGGCTGTAGAAATTGATGTCCCGACAGCACACACTGTTTGTCGCACATAGCAATGTGCAACACCAGAGGACAGTTTATGGGAAAAGATGCCTCACTGATATGGGCAACTGAAACAGCATATCCCGATGAAGATGATTACGTCCAGGACATTGAGACAAGAAACAGAGCTCATACTAGGAATCACGTGATCAGGTATGAAAAGCCAGAAGTGAAAGGAGCAGGAACAAGATGGGAAATGAACCCGAGACTGAACGTCCAAGGACAAACTCCAGAAGAAGCTCAAATTTGGAAGAACAGAGGTCAAATCCAGATCTGGGGAACAGTGCTGTCACCAGATGGATGGGAAGCAGGAGTAGTGATATGCCGAGCATGGATGGTCCTTGGAACTTGCAAGGAAGCAGTAGAAAGCTCACAAAACCTGTGCAAACCTCTCTGTCCAAAGTTGGTGAAGTTACTAACATGGGTCGAAGACAGAGGTGGACCCTTGCAGATAGTGCCGCTGGAAAGCCCAATACTGTGCTTCAGGAACAATGGCACGAGGAAGATGGGAGAGAATCAGAACTGCGGACGCATCTTTCAAGCGCCAGGTATGGCTCACGGAACCGCAATAATTATGGATCATTACTGGGCATGTGGATCCAAAGCATACATAAGGCTGCCAAGAAATTGGGGAGGCATATGCACAATAGTGAACGTCCACGTTCCTGCACTAGTGATCCCGAAGAGTGACCTGAACATTGACTGTTTTCTGAAAGCAGATGCCCACCTGAGGAAAAGGAGATCTGCAGAACTGATATCCCGAATGAAGAGAGAAGATTACTTATCAGCCAAATCAGAAGAAGCATTCCATGCAATCCCATATGAACACAGGCTGTTCAGCCTCACCTCATCAGTGTTCACAACGACCCTCATGCCATGGATCCAAGTTGGAGTGAATACCAAATGGTTTCAGATAACCAGATGGGAGTTATTGCAGACCCTTAACACTACCATAAAAGGATTCAACGAGATTAAAGAAGAACTAAGAGCAATCCGACTGATGACACTCCAGAACAGATACGTACTCGACATGATCACTGCGATGGATGGAGGTGTTTGCGCAAACATTGGAGAATCGTGTTGCACATTTATACCTTCGCATGATGAAGAAAATGGATCCTTAACAGAAGCCATAAGTATGCTGACAAACCTACAGAACCAGATGATCAATGAAACTAACGAAGTTGATGATGACAGCTGGTTTGGAACTCTATTCTCATGGGTCCCACAATGGATGGCAGATGTATTCAAATTTCTGGGAGCCTTGCTATTGATGATACTACTAGGATTTTGTGTTATGAAGATAATCATCACACAATGCCAGAAAAGTGTGAAGAAAGCCATTGGGATGAAGATCATGATTGAGGTCAAACCAGGATGGAAGCCGAGAGACCTGACAGATGAAGAAATAAGAGACTTCGTGAAGGCCAGCAAATTTGCGCCAGAAGGAACAAAATGTGTGTATCCCAGAAGAGGTAGACATTATGAAGGAAAATGGATCTATTTGCAGCCCAAATGGACAATGTCAGCTTATGACCTGGAACAAAGACAAACATGTAAAAACAGCAGGAAGCCTGAAAGGAGTGATAAAAATATGGACTCCAAAGAAACACACGTTCACACCATCATGTACAAACCCAGAAGATGAAGAATTGGATATAGAAGAACCGAGTAAGAGCAAGCTAAAGGAGGAAGAAGAAGTGATCGATAAACCGACCAGAGGGGGGTGTGTAGAGGAGGTCCCAAATATGGCCTGCACTCCAGCCAACCATTTTGAGATACCCGAAGCATACCCGCCACAATTAGTGATGTATAAAGAGCAATTAAACCAACACAGAGCCACAGTGGGGCTCTGGCCAGTAGGCATCAGAAGAACTTGTATACGTATTGAAGCGCCAATAAACAGACAAACATGGACTGCACGGTACCCATTAAGACAATCATAACAGTAGCTGATGCGAAATGAAGACTACTTACAAACTGCCAAAGGGCTCTTGTTGGAGGCGAATGCTGACGTCACAATGGTCCGGACAGACTCACAGATGAAAGAAACACCAACCAAAAAGGTGATAAACAAAGACGAAATGTTGCAAATAAGGATGTAATGAACATAAAGAAGAAACAATGCTGAACTTTAAAGAAACGTAACCATTAATGCAGAATGGAAACACATAAGTGGCGAATAACGATGTAAATAGGCTTGGAACGCAAGAAGCTAAGGAAACGATACTGCTTGCAATGCTTAGTAGGAAGATAGAGCGGCAAGCACCAACAATATATCTACCTCAAGCAGCACATTATACAAGTGCGACTCCATTTTACAAAAGCAGAATTAAACCTAGGGTGATAGAGGACGAAAAAGCCAGGATTCATAAACTAGCTCAAAGTCAGCCAGAAGAGCGGAATCGAAACTCAGCAAGAAGCAGCTCATGGCTAGGAATTAGAGGTCAACCCAAGGAAGGGAGGAGAGCAGCAGCTCCGGAGAATCGAAATTTAAGAGCATAGAAGCCTGCCCCGTGAAGGCCGAACAAAGGATCTAACACACAAATAGAGGGAAATTGAAGCCGATTCACTGTGAACTGACACGTGACCAGCCTGGTGCGGAGAGGTGCCCACATCTGATGTCATCCAAACCCAGAGGATGCCATAACTTTTCAGGATAAGAAGCTACAGTGTGAGGCCACTCTCAGCCAACTAATTGACACATAGGCCTAAGGGTATTGATTGATGGAAGCGAGGCAGGGTGAATCTTGGGCCAACCCGCACCTGGGCGACCATTTTGCATGCACATAACACAACAAAAAATCTCAACTGTCTCGTCGTGCGATGTGCCTTGCTCGAGTGTACTTTTGTGCTCCACCTTTTATTCCTGTGGGAAGGGAAAGGGCTGTCAGGTGTGCATAGTTATTGTCAATTGCCTGACTCTGCCTGACCTTTGTGTTGGGACATGTCAGGTAAACGATTCGGGTGTTAGTAAGTTTATTGTCACAGTGTAGGAAAGTGTTTGTGTTGGAAAAGGGGGGGTAGAAATTCTGAATATCCTACGGGGTAGGATGTAGAAAAGGTGTTATAGGGAAGGAGGTACCACATCTCACCTGTCAGTATGCAACTCACACTCTCCGAGGAAGCCCCCCGCATCCAGGCGATCTTCCTGCACTGGTCCACCCCCAGGAACTGTATCCAATAGCGATGGCCATGTCCTGGCCACCTGGATGACAGATCCCCGGGGGCTAGCGGGTGAGACACCTTCAGGTTTCTTAGACATCCCTGCAACCCCTGCTGACATTAAGGTGAACAAGGGGGCGGGGGACACCCCCAGCAGCCCCTGCTGCCCTTGTTTACTATTATGCCACTGAATGGGGGATTTGATTGAGGTTTTCAACCGTGCAAACTATTCGTACAGCCGAAATTCGACCAAATCTCCCATTCAGTAAATTATTTTCGGTAATGTTGGCCTTTTCCGGCACCAAAGCCTTCCTAGCTGGGGAAGGGCCTTCAAAAGTGACAAACAGGCTGGAGGAGGATCAAAGGACACTACAGCAGTGCAAATAAACAAGGACAGCCGTCCTGACATCCAAAGTAGCCCAGCGCACCTCCTCCCAGGAGGAGGGAGAGGGAAAGAAGGAAGGAAGGACAATCTCCTGAGAGAAATGAAACTTGGATGCCACTTTAGGGAGGAAGGAGGGGTGACACTTAATAAACAAGGCATCAGGGGAGACAACCAGGTGGGGGCCTTGCAGGAGAGGGCACCAATCTCACCCAGCCTGTGGGCCAACGTGATGGACACCAAGAAGAAAGTCTTAAGGGTCATAAATGTCAAATGTACATCCCCAAAGGCTCAAACAAAGAGGACTGCAGTGCCCGCAGGACCAAGGGGAGATCCCGGGGGGCAACCCAGAAGCAAAGATGGGCCTGGCCAGTGCTAAACTCTTCAGAAGGCTCCCCACCAGCCCCAGAAAGGAGTGCATACCAACCTCAGGACTCCTAAAGGAACTGATGACAGCGCACTGAGCGTGAAGTGTGGAGACAGAGAGCCCCCTGTTGAATCCCTCCTGGAGAAACTGAAGAACAGGAGCCCCCAAAGCCAGGGGAGAGACACAGCCTTGCATCAGACACCTGCACATGAAATGCTTCCAGTGACACTCATAGGCCTTCAAGGTGGAAAGACGCCTGTCCCGCTGAATAGAGGAAGCCACCTCAGGTGAGCCTTTTGTCATGATCTCTGCTTCCAAAAGGTCAGGGTTTTCCCAACTCCCTTGGAAGCAGATCCATAACCCAGGTTCCGAGTGCCAACCAGTCCCAATTGGGACCTTTTGGACCCAGTCCTGGCGCCAGTGGCACCAGGCTCATAAATATGCCCAGTCCCAGCGCTGGAAGCGCCGGGCTCATAATGCTTGGGTGGACTTACCTGCAGCAGACCATGCTGCTTACTTGCCTGCCAGTTGAGCCTCTGATCCCCTTCTGTTTGGAACTACTTTTCCTGTTGGGTGGGGCTGGAGCCACTCCCTAGATTCAGAACACTGGAACTCTTCTGGAAAGCAGGAACTCTTTTCTTACCTAGGCGTGGCTGTGGAAGGAGACACCGAAGCACTACAGGAGGCTATTTAAACCACACCCGGTGGATGAATCTTGCTTTGCGTTATTCTGCAACCTCTGCAGCAGAACGCTCATCGTGTCTTCTGCATCTGATCCTGGGCCTAAGGAAAAAGGCTTACCATCCTGAATCCAGTCTTCAGCAACACCTATAAAGACAAGAAAGAACAGGTTAGCATTCCGGCATCTGAAAGGCAAAGGCTTACCATCCTGAATCCAGTCTTCAGCAACACCTATAAAGACAAGAAAGAACAGGTTAGCATTCCGGCATCTGAAAGGCAAAGGCTTACCTACTCTTCGTGCGCTCCGGAGGTCTTCACACTGTATTCCGGCATCTGAAAGACAAAAGCTTACCAACTCTTTGCACGCTCCGGAGGCCTTCGGCGCTGCATCCCGCATCTGAAAGACAAAACAAGGTGCGTTTAAAGACATTGGGGAACTTTAATACTCACGTGCCATTACTCCTTTCCACATCTAATCCAGTGGGTATTCCGGCACCCTGCAGCGGCTCCGAACTCGTACCTGCAAAATAAAAAGACAGTTAGAGCGCATCGTGAAGCAGGCAACAAGCGCTTACTTACGTGCTTCCAGGCGCTTCTATTCATCACACGGGCTCCATCTTCAACTCACTTCAGCCCGTCATCCGCCATCGCCGGAACCCTGCAAAACAAGAGACATCATTACTAAAGACTTTAAAGACATTTGAATGACTCGAAACTTACCGTTCGTGCAGTAAACGACGGACAGCAGTCCTCTGCAGTCAAGAGGCCTGCGCTACCTATCCAGTGAAGAAACTGGTTACAGCACCCTGCCCAGAGGCAGATGGAGAGCTCGGCATTCACTTACCTAAGACATCTTACTCTACACGTCAGGCATACAGTGCACAGAGGTCCAGCCCAAGAGCCAACCGGGTGCTACACATCACCTTTGGAGATACGGTAGTCGCCCAGTCAAGACCGGCGCCTCTGCGAGAATCAGGTGAGCGTTACAGAACGCAAAGCCTACCGCAAAACTCTCGCCCAGGCGCTATGGAAACCTCGGATACTGACCCCCTAGCCCGGTTACTTGGGGAACTAAGGGCAGAAGTGCATGCAGCTCGTCAGGAAACGAATGCTCTAAGAAGGGAACTAATTATTTCCAAGGAGAGAACAGACAATCTTGCTAGACAAGTGCTACAGTCACAAGCCGGACAGACCCCGTTACCCGCATCAGGGGCAAATCTTCCTTCAACATCCTCTATGAATCCAGTGCAGATCAACCTACCTGGGAATGTACCTCTGGCTCCGCCCGAACGATTTTCTGGTGACCCAAAGAGGTTTGCAGTATTTATCAATCAGTGCCGGTTGCACTTCTTATGCCGGCCAGCAGCCTTTCCAACTGATCAAGCAAAAGTAGCTTTTGTACTTTCGTACCTTAGTGGCAATGCGGCAGACTGGTCGATCCCTCTAGTTAATCAAGATGATCCGGTTCTCAATGATTTTCAAGCCTTTCAGCTTAATATGGAAAAACTGTTCGCAAGACATTCACAGGGGCAGGCCTTGGACAATGAGCTTCTTTCGTTGCGACAGGGTAATCAAGACCTTTTGGCTTATATTGCATCTTTCAATAGACTAATAGTGGAAACTCAATGGCCTGAGGACAAAAGGATTACGCTGTTTTATAGAGGTCTACGTGGAGAGCTCAAAGACGTTTTAGCCCAAGTAGTGAATCCCCCACAAGACTGTTTGGATTATATAGACTTGGTCGTTCAAATAGATCACAGGCTGCAGAACAGGAAGGCCGATCGTTCCAAGTTTGATGCTCGAGTATTTTCCAAACCGCCAACTCCTTCCAAAGGAGTAGACTCCGGGGAACCCATGCAAATAGGGGGTCGGAAAGGTCCTCTAACACAAAGGGAGCGGGAAAGGAGGAAACAGTTGCAATTATGCCTATATTGCGGAAACTCAGGGCACTTTCTTCGAGACTGTCCGGTGAAACCTGCCAAGAAGGCAGTAGGAGCTGCAGTTACCAAAGTTACAAACTCTGAGCAGGGAAACGACCTCGCCCGACAAGAATAGAGGTCCTCTTGCCGAGCGTGAAAACCAGTTCCGTGACCTCGCATTTCGTGATACCTATGGTCCTCATTAGCCCTGATAATCCGGATCGATTACATGCAATTGAAGCTTACGTCGACAGCGGTGCCATCGGCAATTATGTGGATCATGAAATGGTTTTGAGGATGAATCTAACTCTTTGTCCCAAGGCTGTAAAGGACGTCATTACTACGGTGGATGGTACGGAGATAGCCTCCGGGCCAGTAACGCATACCACTCAAGAGGTGACGCTAGTAAGTCAAGATGGACACCATGAGAAGATCGTGTTCGATGTGATCAAGGCCCCTCAGTTTCAGATTATTCTAGGAATACCTTGGTTAGAGAAACACAATCCTCTGATCGATTGGCGAGCAAGAACGGTCCAGTTTCCAGAATGTGTCTCTACTTGTCACCCTCCACCTGGTGTTGCACTGGCCGCAATTTCTTCAGAGACTCCCCAGTTACCTCCCGAATACCTAGAATACCAAGATGTTTTCCGGAAGGATCAGGCTAACTCTCTACCTCCTCATAGGTCTTATGACTGCCAGATAGACCTGATACCTGGATCTACTCCTCCTTGTAGTAGAATTTATGCCCTCACCGAGCCTGAGAACCTTCACCTTCGACAATACCTGGATCAATACCTGGCAAATGGGTTTATTCGTCCTTCCAAGTCCCCTGCTTCTTCAGCTTTGTTCTTTGTTCCAAAAAAGGAAGGAGACCTTAGAACTTGTATCGATTATCGCTCCCTGAACCAGATCACCGTTAAGAATAGATATCCGTTACGTTTGATCCCTGAACTCCTGGACCAAGTCAGGAAAGCATGCATATATACAAAGCTGGATCTTAGAGGAGCTTACCACTTGGTACGAGTAAAAGAGGGCGATGAATGGAAGACGGCCTTCCGCACCAAGTATGGGCTATTTGAATATCAGGTCATGCCCTTCGGACTTTGCAATGCCCCGGCCGCCTTTCAATATTTTATGAACGATGTCCTCAGAGAGCTCATAGATGTATGTGTTGTTGTTTACATTGACGACATCCTCGTTTATTCTTCATCGGAATCTGAACATCGGAAACACGTGAAAATGGTCCTCGAAAGATTGCGTCAACACAAACTTTTCGCTAAGTTGGAAAAATGTGTTTTCAACGTGACTGAAGTTGAATTCTTGGGATTCATATTATCACCTGGCGGAGTGCGTATGGATTCGAAGAAGGTCGATGCAGTTCTCAAATGGCCATCACCATCCTCCGTAAAAGGTGTGCAAAGCATGTTAGGCTTCGCTAACTTTTACCGCAGGTTTATCCCCGAATTCTCTCGAATAGTCCAGCCCATCACTGCCTTGTTAAAGAAAAACAAACGTTTTGAATGGTCTACCGAGGCGGAACAAGCTTTCCAGGATTTCAAGACTAAATTTATCTCTGCACCAATCTTAAAACACCCTCGCCCCGAACTCCCCTACATCGTGGAAACTGATGCTTCAAGCCTTGCCATGGGGGCAGTTCTATCACAAAAGGACCCGGTAACCAATCAGTTGCATCCCGTGGCATTTTGGTCCCGCAAATTCTCGCCTCCTGAAATCAATTACACGATTACTGACAAGGAACTTCTGGCTATCAAGTCTGCCTTTAAGGCTTGGCGGCATTACCTGCTGGGGGCCCGACACACCGTTACTGTGATTACGGATCACCGAAACCTGCAATATTTGAAAACCGCAAAAGCCCAATCCTCTAGACAACTCCGTTGGGCATTATTCTTTGCCGAGTTTGACTTCATAATTACCTATCGACCTGGTACAAAGAACAGTAAAGCTGATGCCCTTTCTCGGATGGGAGTGGAAGAACACTTGATCAACCCCAAACCTGTACCAATCATTCCCGAACAAAGAATTCTGGGTGTAATCGCCACCGAATCCATAGAGGAAGTTAAGGATAAAGCCAGGCAACTTGTAACTCCAGCAGACATACAGAATTGGCATCTGCAGGGAAAGGACTTTGCAGTAAAGGACAACTTATTGTATTTCCAAGAACGATTATACCTACCCAGCACAGATTTACAGAAAAAAGTAATCTCTTGTTATCACGACTCTTTAATGGAAGGTCATCCCGGTATGGCCAAGACCTCAGAAAAGATCAAGCGCTACTTCTGGTGGCCGTCTTGGAAGAAAGATATCAGAGACTTTATAATGTCCTGTGGAGTATGCGCCCAAAACAAGAGTCTAAAGGAAAGACCAGCAGGCCTCTAACGCCCTATTGACATCCCACCTCGCCCTTGGCATACGCTTTCTATGGACTTCATCACCGATCTACCTCCATGCTCCGGATACAATACGATTCTAGTAATCGTGGACTTATTCTCCAAGATGGCGCATTTCATTCCGCTCAAAGGCTTGCCAACAGCAGCAACTCTGGCCCGAGAATTTCTCGAAAACATCGTCCGACTGCACGGTTTTCCTTCGGTTCTAATTTCGGATCGAGGTAGTCAATTTATTTCTCATTTTTGGCGAAGTTGCTGTCGGTCGGCTCAAATTGATGTGAGACTATCGACCAGTCACCACCCTCAGACCGACGGACAAACCGAGAGGACCAATCAAACTCTGGAACAGTATTTACGCTGCATGCTGCAACAAACTGAAAAAACTTGGAAAGATATCCTTTGGATAGCCGAATATGCCTACAATAACTCTGTCCATTCGGGAACTGGGAATACCCCGTTTTTTCTTTTGTACGGCAGTCACCCTCGAACCTCGGAGTTGGATCCCCTCCAAGATCTTGAAACACCAGCAGTAGACTACCTGCATTCTACAATCACCCAAGCCTTTAAGGAAGCTGTTTCTCACCTTCAAAGGGCTAAAGAACAATACAAGAAAGGAGCAGATCAACATCGGAAGGAAGCCCCTCACTATCAAGTAGGGGATCAAGTCTGGTTATCCACCAAATATCTATCTCTAAAAGGGCCACGCACATTCAACCCAAGATACCTTGGTCCCTATTCCATCACTACCATAGTAAACCCAGTAGCGGTCAAGTTGGACTTGCCCCCGCACATGAAGATACATCCGGTCTTCCACGTCTCTCTATTAAAACCCGTGCAACCTCAAACCCGACTAACCAAATCTCCAAAACCTATCCTAGTTGATGGAGAACTCGAGTTTGAAGTTAAAAGCATTCTGGACTCCAAGATCTCCAAATCTAAACTATTCTACCTAATTGACTGGAAAGGCTACGGCCCCCAAGAGAGATCCTGGGAACCTGCTGAATATGTCCACGCTCCTCGCCTAATCAAAAGATTTCACCGAACATTTCCTGACAAGCCAAAACCCCCGGAGAAGCCCGGTTTGGGAGGGGCCTTGAGGGGGGGTACTGTCATGATCTCTGCTTCCAAAAGGTCAGGGTTTTCCCAACTCCCTTGGAAGCAGATCCATAACCCAGGTTCCGAGTGCCAACCAGTCCCAATTGGGACCTTTTGGACCCAGTCCTGGCGCCAGTGGCACCAGGCTCATAAATATGCCCAGTCCCAGCGCTGGAAGCGCCGGGCTCATAATGCTTGGGTGGACTTACCTGCAGCAGACCATGCTGCTTACTTGCCTGCCAGTTGAGCCTCTGATCCCCTTCTGTTTGGAACTACTTTTCCTGTTGGGTGGGGCTGGAGCCACTCCCTAGATTCAGAACACTGGAACTCTTCTGGAAAGCAGGAACTCTTTTCTTACCTAGGCGTGGCTGTGGAAGGAGACACCGAAGCACTACAGGAGGCTATTTAAACCACACCCGGTGGATGAATCTTGCTTTGCGTTATTCTGCAACCTCTGCAGCAGAACGCTCATCGTGTCTTCTGCATCTGATCCTGGGCCTAAGGAAAAAGGCTTACCATCCTGAATCCAGTCTTCAGCAACACCTATAAAGACAAGAAAGAACAGGTTAGCATTCCGGCATCTGAAAGGCAAAGGCTTACCATCCTGAATCCAGTCTTCAGCAACACCTATAAAGACAAGAAAGAACAGGTTAGCATTCCGGCATCTGAAAGGCAAAGGCTTACCTACTCTTCGTGCGCTCCGGAGGTCTTCACACTGCATTCCGGCATCTGAAAGACAAAAGCTTACCAACTCTTTGCACGCTCCGGAGGCCTTCGGCGCTGCATCCCGCATCTGAAAGACAAAACAAGATGCGTTTAAAGACATTGGGGAACTTTAATACTCACGTGCCATTACTCCTTTCCACATCTAATCCAGTGGGTATTCCGGCACCCTGCAGCGGCTCCGAACTCGTACCTGCAAAATAAAAAGACAGTTAGAGCGCATCGTGAAGCAGGCAACAAGCGCTTACTTACGTGCTTCCAGGCGCTTCTATTCATCACACGGGCTCCATCTTCAACTCACTTCAGCCCGTCATCCGCCATCGCCGGAACCCTGCAAAACAAGAGACATCATTACTAAAGACTTTAAAGACATTTGAATGACTTGAAACTTACCGTTCGTGCAGTAAACGACGGACAGCAGTCCTCTGCAGTCAAGAGGCCTGCGCTACCTATCCAGTGAAGAAACTGGTTACAGCACCCTGCCCAGAGGCAGATGGAGAGCTCGGCATTCACTTACCTAAGACATCTTACTCTACACGTCAGGCATACAGTGCACAGAGGTCCAGCCCAAGAGCCAACCGGGTGCTACACATCACCTTTGGAGATACGGTAGTCGCCCAGTCAAGACCGGCGCCTCTGCGAGAATCAGGTGAGCGTTACACCTTTTCAGTTTCCAAGCCCCAAAGATCAGGTTCTTCGGGCCCACCACCCCTCGGGGGCAGAGCACCGGATTCAGCCCCACCGAGAGGGAAAGCATGGGAGAAATCACCAGTTCCAGCAGGAGAAGGAACCAACATCTGCAGGGCCAAAGAGGAGGAACCAGAATAACCTCTAATGAAAAATCCCAAATCCGGAGGAGGACTTTGTGGAGGAGGGGAAGGCGGAACATGTACAGAAGCCCTACCAGCCACTGGGAATTCAAGGCATCGACCTCCCCCATAGCCCCTATGAGGAAATCCTGGAGAAGAAATGAGGAACCTTTGCAGACAGGGGAGAAGCAAACAGATCCAGAACCAGAAATCCCAGCACCCTGTAATTTCTCCAGAAGGCCATCTCCTGCAGTACCCAATCCTCCGAAGGAAACACCCTGCTGAGGCAGTCTGCTTCCAGGTTGTCCCAACCCCTGATGTGACATACCAACAAGGCCAGGAGGCAAGTCTCTATCCAGGTTCCCAGCAGCAGAGCCAGGGAGCCCAGCGACCTGGAACGGGAGCTATCCTGATGGTTGACACAGGCCACTGTGGCATTATTGTCTGATTGTAACAGTATCACCCTCCTCCTGAGGACAGGGGCAAAGACCTGCAGAGCTCTGAAGGCCGCTGACAGCTCCCTCCAATCGGAAGACATGGCCGCCTCCTTTCAGCACCACAGCTCCTGGTGCGTCTGACCCAGGACCACAGACCCCCACCCTAATAGGATGGTGTCTGTGGTAACAATGATCTGAGAGGTCAGATGGAGAGGAGGGACAGAAGAAGGTGCAGAAATTCCCACAACTGGTGAGCCCTGGCAAGAGGGAGCAGATCCCAGACCGCAGCCGCCCAGAACTTAGCCCAGATAAACTGAAGGTCTTGAGAGGGCCGCAGATGAGACTTCGACCAGATGATCAGGAAGCCCATGGATTGCAGGAGTGTGCAACTGGATGCCACATGTTGAAGCAGAAGATCCTCTGACTGGGCCTTCAGGTGCCAGTCGTCTATATATGTGAAGTCTTGAATCCCACAGAGGTGAAGAGCGGCCACCACCGGCCCCAAGACTTTGGTGAAGATGCAGGGGGCAGACTTGAGGCCTAAAGGCAGGGCCCTGAATTGGAAGTGGTCCCTGCCCACCGCAAACAGCAGAAGCCTCTGATGGGAAGTCCAGACAGGGACGTGGAAATAAGCACTGTAGATCAAGGGAGGCCAGGAAATTCAAGTCCTGCACCAGTGGAATGACCCGCTGAAGTCATTCCATCTTGAAATGGTGAATCCGAATGTGAAGATTAAAGGTCTTCATGTTGATGATGAGGCAGTGGGACCATGAGGGGTTGGGCATCAGAAACTCAATGGAGTAGACCCCAAGGCTTTGCTCAACCCGGGGGACCCTCTGGATAACGAGTTTGGACAGCAGATCCTGGCGAGCATGACGCATGGCCAACCTCTTGACAGGACACCTGGGGTGTGACGTCTGAATCGTGCCCAAAGGTAGAGGAGGAGACACATATTCTATCCTGTAACCCGAGCACACCAGTCGGTTGACTCAGGCTTCTCCAGAAAGATGGTTCCACAGGTGCCAAAAGGACTTCAGGTGACCCCCAACCGGCCTGGTGTCAGGACTTCTGCTGGCATAGCGGGGTGGGGAAGGACGACCGGACCGTCACTTCCACCCCATCAGAGGGTGACCGCGAGCACTGGGGCGAGCTCAAGACTGCAGCGGTTGCCGAGCAGGGACAGGGGCCCTTGAAGCAGGAGCAGACTTCCTCTGCAGCTGTCCGGCATGTTTGTCCTCCTTAAAAACCCGGTGAACCTTATCCTCAAGGGAATCCCCAAACAACATGTGACCTTCGAACAGGACCTTTAAGGCCATTGACTTCTGCCGGTAGTCTTTCAATTCCTGATGTAGAGGTGCCAATGCCCAGCGACAGTGGTACCCATGGACATGGAGGCCGCCTTCACGCCATCATAGGCGAAATCTGACAAAAACTCCACCTGGGCACTGACAGCCTGCAGCACCAGAATTGGATAAGACCCCTTCTCAGCCACCTTGATGGCAGAGTTCAAGCCCCTAAGGTTAGAGTCTGCTGTTTAGGAGGAGTAAGCGGCAGAACGCAGGGCCAGATGCACACTCCCATAAGCCTTCTTCAAAGTGAAGTCCACCTTCCTCTCCGTTGGATCCTTGATGGCGTCTTCAGCAGCCATAGAGGACCTTCCGACCAGGCTTGGGAGGATGTTATCAACCTGGACGAACTGCGGCATAACAGTCTCCTCCCCCTGCAAGGGATATAATTTCGCCATGAACCTGGTGACTGATGACTGATGATTTGTCAGGGTCGGTCCATTCCCTCAGGATTTCAGCGAGGAGGGGCAAGGCCCGCTTTGAGAGTGCACTTGAACTGGGGAGGGGGAGGCCTGGTAACACCCAGCAGCGTCAGTGGGGATGCAGAATTCGGAAGCTCCATGTAGCGGGACACCTGAAGAAGGACATCAGCGGTAGCCACTTTGTCAACTTCCCTTTAAACCCTGCTGCCCGAAAGTCGGAGGAAGAGGGATCAGGTGAAGAAGATGGAGGGACACTCTCCTGCTGTGGTGGCCCTGGATACCGTCCTCCTGTAGAGCCCTCCTGAAGATCCCCTCAGGTGTCATCCGGCACCCTACTCCCCTTCCTCCGTTTGGGTGGGGGAGAGGAAGAGGAGGAGGAGGATGAGGCAGACCGAGGCTCAACATGTCTCAGCTTACCAGCACATTTCCCCATGACAGGATCACCCAACACAGCGACCAGCAAAAGACACGGCCTCTGGCACCAGATGCAACCCAAACTGCATGCGCACACCCATGAAAAAGAGCACCAGCAACTGGAGCAAGCGCGGGAACTCCGTGGTTGCAAAGCAATGCCCGTACAAAAGGCCTCACGCTCCAATAGAAGCGCCACCCCTTCAAAGAGCACCAATGCCTACATCAATATAAAGGCGGTCGCCAGCTCTCACCTCCTGGGAAAGAGATCCCCCAGGCCATCAACAGCTGTTCTATCAAGGTGCTGCTCTGCAGTTTGGAATAGCAGTGCCCATCCCCGCCCCGGACAGGCCCCCTCCACCAACGCCCCACGGCTATGCCGGAGAGGCCAGGAGAGTCCTGGTGCCAGCCATAAATGCTACCATTCCATAGATGCCAACATTCAGACCACCTGGGAGGGAGATGTCCACAAGGAAATCGGGAGACGTACATTCCCCCATAGGAATGCATTGGGGCTAAAGTTATTTTAGGTTGGAGACTGTGAAAAATAGCTCTATTTTTCGCTGAAAAATCGGGAGTCTCCCACCTAAATAGGGAGGGTTGACATTTATGACATTCAGACGCACCTGGGAGGGAGATTTTCACAGGAAAATCAGGAGAGGTACATTTCCCCATAGGAATACATTGGGGCTACAGTTATTTTAGGCGGGAGACTGTTACGGGAGGGTTTGAATGTATGGCCAGCCCCTCACTCAACAAGGAACCCCTACTCAGCAGGGGAACCCCGGAGCCGTCGTCGCTGCGAGAGGACAACCCTGTGCTCTGCACGGGTCGGCTGTCGCACAGCCATGAAGAGAACGCCCCCCTACTCCCCCAGCCTATGCCCAGGGAGGGGGGGCGGAAGCACAGCCCAGGATTCCCTGACACAGGCAGGAACAAGGAAAAAACAGTGGTGGCTCAGGGGAGGCGGGTGGCTGTTATGCCCAGAGGAGGGAAGGGGAGGGGATTAAGAATAATAAAGATAAGAAAGGGGTTCCTATGGGTGCTGGGTCACCTCAATGCTTAGTACTGGGATGAGGAAGAGGACGTGGAGGTAATATAGAGCAACCACAGTAAAAAGGTACCACAGAGGCCTGAGGGAGGTGAGGCCCTGAAGCGCTCTGTGAAGACCTATCACGCAAGATCTCGTGAGAGTACGCGTGTGAAGCATGCAACAGGCCGAAAATCCAATGGACGTGGAGCAAGGCATCAGGAGGACGGTTGAGTCTCAGCGCTCCTCCTTTAAGAGGGAAATCAGCTCCAGAACTAAAGTCTGTGCCATGGCTGAGAGTAAGCCTTGTGGGAGCTCTAGCAGGTAGAGGATGTAAATACCATCCACTCATACATGCCAGCCTTCCTGATTTAGGCGTGAGACTCCCGATTTTTAGATGAAAATGATTGCTATTTTTTCTTACTCCCGCCTGAAATAATTAAAACCCCAATGCAATCCTTTCTCCCGCTTTCGGGAGCAGAATGTCCCTACTAGGTGGTCGAGAATGTTGGCATGTATGTCCACTGTATTATCAGTACAGTGAAGCCAACTCTACTGCTGCAATAGGACTGAACTGTGAGTACTACTCCATGAACTGTGAGCACCTGTTTTTCCTTTGTTTATGCAAGGTGTGAAAATAAACACCTCTACCCCAATCCAGTGTCCTGTGTTCATTGGGGCCACCACAGGCTCTCATAAATGTAGCTTATAATGTGTGTTGCAAAATGCACATTTAAATTCCCGAATGAAGGGGAGGAAAGGTGGAGTGGATGGGGGAGTTCTGGGGGCCTTTCAATTGAAGAAATTGAAAGGCCCTGACACCAGGGGCGCCGAGTACGCGGTTGCTTTGGTGTCCGGGCACCCGCCAGGAGAATGAGTTCGGGGCTGAGCCCCTTCCGGGCCGGGATGGAGAGAAGACACATGTTCCCCTCTCCTCCGGCCCGGTCCTTGGCACTGGGAGTGTCTGCTGTTGCGCCCAGCCTCACTAGGCCAGCAAGAACCTGTCACATTTCTCACCTCGAAGACCAGTGTATTTACTTAAGCAAATAAGCTGTTCTCCGAGGTGATAAAACAGGCATTGAAGTGAAGGCAGAGGACAAAGGCCTGCCATGGGGGATATCAGTAGTCCCCCCCCCCACTATGTTGCAGCTGAAGGCTTAACTGCTGGCTCAGCTTTTACATTGAGAGAATCAAAATCCAAGTATCCAAGGAGGTAAAGACCTTGGCTTCTAACTTGATTCGCCTCTCAACCTCAACAAACAAATAAACGCCACTGCCTCTGCCACCAACTACACATGTAAACTGATTTACGCATGCAAACCATTCCTGTCCATGATAAACTGCATCACAATTGCAAGAGCCTTGATACTATCCAAAGTGGACTATTGCAACGCATTATACCTAGGCACCAGCAAACGCAACGCCACCAAACTACAGACATTCCAAAACAATAACCTAAGAGAGGCCCTAAGCATTCCCAAAACTCAGCACATATCCCACTTAACACGTGACACCAACTGGCTCTGCATAAATGACAGAATCAACCTTAAATCACTCAATCTCACTCACAAATGCCTGTCCAACAATGCCCTCCTATACCTCACTGACAGATTTACCAAACACACTTCCACACGACCCATCAGAGCAGCACAATCCAATAGCCTTAGAATTCCCAAATTCAAGCTAAAAAAACAGAAGGACCCAGCTGTCATGATCTCTGCTTCCAAAAGGTCAGGGTTTTCCCAACTCCCTTGGAAGCAGATCCATAACCCAGGTTCCGAGTGCCAACCAGTCCCAATTGGGACCTTTTGGACCCAGTCCTGGCGCCAGTGGCACCAGGCTCATAAATATGCCCAGTCCCAGCGCTGGAAGCGCCAGGCTCATAATGCTTGGGTGGACTTACCTGCAGCAGACCATGCTGCTTACTTGCCTGCCAGTTGAGCCTCTGATCCTCTTCTGTTTGGAACTACTTTTCCTGTTGGGTGGGGCAGGAGCCACTCCCTAGGTCCAGAACACTGGAACTCTTCTGGAAAGCAGGAACTCTTTTCTTACCTAGGCATGGCTGTGGAAGGAGACACCTAAGCACTACAGGAGGCTATTTAAAACACACCCGATGGATGAATCTTGCTTTGCGTTATTCTGCATCCTCTGCAGCAGAACGCTCAACGTGTCTTCTGCATCTGATCCTGGGCCTAAGGAAAAAGGCTTACCATCCTGAATCCAGTCTTCAGCAACACCTATAAAGACAAGAAAGAACAGGTTAGCATTACGGTCTTCAGTGACAGCTCTTCACTTACCTGGTCCATCGGCTGTCACCAACGCCTCGCGCTGCATTCCGGCATCTGAAAGACAAAGGCTTACCTACTCTTCGTGCGCTCCGGAGGTCTTCACACTGCATTCCGGCATCTGAAAGACAAAAGCTTACCAACTCTTCGCACGCTCCGGAGGCCTTCGGCGCTGCATCCCGCATCTGAAAGACAAAACAAGGTGCGTTTAAAGACATTGGGGAACTTTAATACTCACGTGCCATTACTCCTTTCCACATCTAACCCAGTGGGTATTCCGGCACCCTGCAGCCGCTCCGAACTTGTACCTGCAAAATAAAAAGACAGTTAGAGCGCATCGTGAAGCAGGCAACAAGCGCTTACTTACGTGCTTCCAGGCGCTTCTATTCATCACACGGGCTCCATCTTCAACTCACTTCAGCCCGTCATCCGCCATCGCCGGAACCCTGCAAAACAAGAGACATCATTACTAAAGACTTTAAAGACATTAGAATTACTCGAAACTTACCGTTCGTGCAGTAAACGACGGACAGCAGTCCTCTGAAGTCAAGAGGCCTGCTCCCCTTATCCAGTGAAGAAACTGGTTACAGCACCCTGCCCGAGGCAGATGGAGAGCACAGCGTTCACTTACCTAAGGTGAGAGCGTTAACCTTAGGGGTTCTACAGGAGAAGAGAAAGGGAAGAAGAGAGAGACATTCAATAACCCAGTTCCTTAATCCCATATTTTCTATCTGCAGACATCTTACCCTTCGAGTCAGACATACAGTGCACAGAAGTCCAGCCCAAAGAGCCAGCCGTGTGTTACACATCACTTTTGAAGATACGATATACGCCCAGTCAAGACCGGCGCCTCTACGGGAATCAGGTGAGCGTTACAGAACGCAAAGCCTACCACAAAACTCCCGTCCAGGCGCTATGGAAACCTTGGATACCGACCAGCTAGCCCAGTTACTTGGGGAACTAAGGGCAGAAGTGCATGCAGCCCGTCAGAAAACGAACGCTCTAAGAAGGGAACTGATTATTTCCAAGGAGCGAACAGATGATCTCGCTAGACAATTGCTACAGTCACAAGCCGGACAGACCCCGTTACCCGCATCTGGGGGAAATCTTCCTTCTACATCCTCTATGAATCCAGTGCAGATCAACCTACCTGGGAATGTACCTCTGGCTCCGCCCGAACGATTTTCTGGTGACCCAAAGAGGTTTGCAGTATTTATCAATCAGTGCCGGTTGCATTTCTTATGCCGGCCAGCAGCCTTTCCAACTGATCAAGCTAAAGTAGCTTTCGTGCTTTCGTACCTTAGTGGCAATGCGGCAGACTGGTCGATCCCTCTAGTAAATCAAGATGATCCGGTCCTCCATGATTTTCAAGCTTTTCAGCTCAGTATGGAAAAACTGTTCGCAAGACATTCACAGGGGCAGGCCTTGGACAATGAGCTTCTTTCGTTGTGACAAGGTAATCAAGACCTTTTGGCTTATATTGCGTCTTTCAAAAGACTGACAGTGGAAACTCAATGGCCTGAGGACAAAAGGATTACGCTGTTTTATCGAGGTCTACGTGGAGAGCTCAAAGATGTGTTAGCCCAAGTAGTGAATCCCCCACAAGATTGTTCGGACTACATAGACTTAGTCGTTCAAATAGATCACAGACTGCAGAACAGGAAGGCCGATCGTTCCAAGTTTGATGCTCGAGTATTTTCCAAACCGCCAACTCCTTCCAAAGGAGTAGACTCCGGGGAACCCATGCAAATAGGGGGTCTGAAAGGTCCTCTAACACAAAAGGAGCGGGAAAGGAGAAAACAGTTGCAATTATGCCTCTATTGCGGAAACTCAGGGCACTTTCTTCGAGACTGTCCGGTGAAACCTGCCAAGAAGGCAGTAGGAGCTGCAGTTACCAAAGTTACAAACTCTGAGCAGGGAAACGACCTCGCCCGACAAGAATAGAGGTCCTCTTGCCGAGCGTGAAAACCAGTTCCGTGACCTCGCATTTCGTGATACCTATGGTCCTCATTAGCCCTGATAATCCGGATCGATTACATGCAATTGAAGCTTACGTCGACAGCGGTGCCATCGGCATTTATGTGGATCATGAAATAGTTTTGAGGATGAATCTAACTCTTTGTCCCAAGGCTGTAAAGGACGTCATTACTACGGTGGATGGTACGGAGATAGCCTCCGGGCCAGTAACGCATACCACTCAAGAGGTGACGCTAGTAAGTCAAGATGGACACCATGAGAAGATCGTGTTCGATGTGATCAAGGCCCCTCAGTTTCAGATTATTCTAGGAATACCTTGGTTAGAGAAACACAATCCTCTGATCGATTGGCGAGCAAGAACGGTCCAGTTTCCAGAATGTGTCTCTACTTGTCACCCTCCACCTGGTGTTGCACTGGCAGCAATTTCTTCAGAGACTCCCCAGTTACCTCCCGAATACCTAGAAAACCAAGATGTTTTCCGGAAGGATCAGGCTAACTCTCTACCTCCTCATAGGTCTTATGACTGCCAGATAGACCTGATACCTGGATCTACTCCTCCTTGTAGTAGAATTTATGCCCTCACCGAGCCTGAGAACCTTCACCTTCGACAATACCTGGATCAATACCTGGCAAATAGGTTTATTCGTCCTTCCAAGTCCCCTGCTTCTTCAGCTTTGTTCTTCGTTCCAAAAAAGGAAGGAGACCTTAGAACTTGTATAGATTATCGCTCCCTGAACCAGATCACCGTTAAGAATAGATATCCGTTACCTTTGATCCCTGAACTCCTGGACCAAGTCAGAAAAGCATGCATATATACAAAGCTGGATCTTAGAGGAGCTTACCACTTGGTACGAGTAAAAGAGGGCGATGAATGGAAGACGGCCTTCCGCACCAAGTATGGGCTATTTGAATATCAGGTCATGCCCTTCGGACTTTGCAATGCCCCGGCCGCCTTTCAATATTTTATGAACGATGTCCTCAGAGAGCTCATAGATGTGTGTGTTGTTGTTTACATTGACGACATCCTCGTTTATTCTTCATCGGAATCTGAACATCGGAAACACGTGAAAATGGTCCTCAAAAGATTGCGTCAACACAAAGTTTTCGCTAAGTTGGAAAAATGTGTTTTCAACGTGACTGAAGTTGAATTCTTGGGATTCATATTATCACCTGGCGGAGTGCGTATGGATTCAAAGAAGGTTGATGCAGTTCTCAAATGGCCATCACCATCCTCCGTAAAAGGTGTGCAAAGCATGTTAGGCTTCGCTAACTTTTACCGCAGGTTTATCCCCGAATTCTCTCGTATAATCCAGCCCATCACTGCCTTGTTAAAGAAAAACAAACGTTTTGAATGGTCTACCGAGGCGGAACAAGCTTTCCAGGATTTGAAGACTAAATTTATCTCTGCACCAATCTTAAAACACCCTCGCCCCGAACTCCCCTACATCGTGGAAACTGATGCTTCAAGCCTTGCCATGGGGGCAGTTCTATCACAAAAGGACCCGGTAACCAATCAGTTGCATCCCGTGGCATTTTGGTCCCGCAAATTCTCGCCTCCTGAAATCAATTACACGATTACTGACAAGGAACTTCTGGCTATCAAGTCTGCTTTTAAGGCTTGGTGGCATTATCTGCTGGGGGCCCGACACACCGTTACTGTGATTACGGATCACCGAAACCTGCAATATTTGAAAACCGCAAAAGCCCAATCCTCTAGACAACTCCGTTGGGCATTATTCTTTGCCGAGTTTGACTTCATAATTACCTATCGACCTGGTACAAAGAACGGTAAAGCTGATGCCCTTTCTCGGATGGGAGTGGAAGAACACTTGATCAACCCTAAACCTGTACCAATCATTCCCGAACAAAGAATTCTGGGTGTAATCGCCACAGAATCCATAGAGGAAGTTAAGGATAAAGCCAGGCAACTTGTAACTCCAGCAGACATACAGAATTGGCATCTGCAGGGAAAGGACTTTGCAGTAAAGGACAACTTATTGTATTTCCAAGAACGATTATACCTACCCAGCACAGATTTACAGAAAAAAGTAATCTCTTGTTATCACGATTCTTTAATGGAAGGACATCCCGGTATGGCCAAGACCTCAGAAAAGATCAAGCGCTACTTCTGGTGGCCGTCTTGGAAAAAAGATATCAGAGACTTTATAATGTCCTGTGGAGTATGCGCCCAAAACAAGAGTCAAAAGGAAAGACCAGCAGGCCTCTTACGCCCTATTGACATCCCACCTCGCCCTTGGCATACGCTTTCTATGGACTTCATCACCGATCTACCTCCATGCTCCGGATACAATACGATTCTAGTAATCGTGGACTTATTCTCCAAGATGGCGCATTTCATTCCGCTCAAAGGCTTGCCAACAGCAGCAACTCTGGCCCGAGAATTTCTCGAAAACATCGTCCGACTGCACGGTTTTCCTTCGGTTCTAATTTCGGATCGAGGTAGTCAATTTATTTCTCATTTTTGGCGAAGTTGCTGTCGGTCGGCTCAAATTGATGTGAGACTATCGACCAGTCACCACCCTCAGACCGACGGACAAACCGAGAGGACCAATCAAACTCTGGAACAGTATTTACGCTGCATGCTGCAACAAACTGAAAAAACTTGGAAAGACATCCTTTGGATAGCCGAATATGCCTACAATAACTCTGTCCATTCGGGAACTGGGAAAACCCCGTTTTTTCTTTTGTACGGCAGTCACCCTCGAACCTCGGAGTTGGATCCCCTCCAAGATCTTGAAACACCAGCAGTAGACTACCTGCATTCTACAATCACCCAAGCCTTTAAGGAAGCTGTTTCTCACCTTCAAAGGGCTAAAGAACAATACAAGAAAGGAGCAGATCAACATCGGAAGGAAGCCCCTCAATATCAAGTAGGGGATCAAGTCTGGTTATCCACCAAATATCTACCTCTAAAAGGGCCACGCACATTCAACCCAAGATACCTTGGTCCCTATTCCATCACTACCATAGTAAACCCAGTAGCGGTCAAGTTGGACTTGCCCCCGCACATGAAGATACATCCGGTCTTCCACGTATCTCTATTGAAGTGGGAGAATGGAAAACCAGACTCCCGTCCTTCACCTCTCGCGCTTGGCCTAGAGGGTCGCGGCCCAGACACCCGCCACGAGAAGAGTTTGCCCATTTACCAGATGACCAAATACCCTGGTACAGAAACATACGGATGTGTCCATCTGCCTGCCCAACAGCCCGCACTGGCCATGCCGACACCTGCGGCACGGACCAACTAGACTGAAATCTACACATCGTTAGAGATGCCATGACGACCTAGATAACGGGAAGCACCGCTGAACTATTATACACACTGAACATTTCCACACCAATCTACACGAAGAACATACTCAGTGCTCTGACGTAGGCGACAGGCTTATTCACGGACGTGCATCTTTATTATTTTTACATAGGCTTTCAGAATGCAGAAACGCAAGACGCACCATGAGCTCATTTATAACGCTTGCTCACGCTTCTCTTGAAACCCGTTACCATCATGAGAGATATACTGGAAACACGATACTGGCCATGAAACTGTATGCCACTATAACCTAAAGCATCCATGCACTAAATGGATTACTCGTGCACCAGGCCCAAGTAGGCCTCAAGCAAGAGTTCCCGTGGACATTAACAAAGCAAAAGTCAGGTTGCTGAGCCTGCAGAAAGAACCCAGTGGAGCAACTAGCCAAGGTCGTACTGTTGCAAACCCACAGTCAAGAAACAAATCTTCAAAGGCACGATGTTGCAACCTCGCACTCCACGTACCAATGTTAAAATCATATCTGCAAATTAAACCAGACATACAGTGGAAAAACAATATTAATTGTGCAGAATTATGCCTCAAACACGGTCCCTCCCCACGTGACCAAGCCGAACCTGACGAGATGCCAAAACCCAGGAGAGAAAAGGCGTCTGGGTACCTCGCTACGAGACGCAGGCCGACACACTTGAAAGGCTCAATGGACACCTGCTACAGTGGGAACGGTCAGTCTCCCACCTATGAATAAATCCTCACATTGCCTGCACGTACCCATACTGAAACACTGTTGCAACCACAGGTGCACCGTGTGCTGGGAACAACGGTGGTCCCAGGCTGGGGAGCTCACGGATGCACCAATCAGAACATGAGGTTCTTATCTCAGACGTCAGTACCGTTAGCCAATCCTCAGGGGTCTTCATGTAACAATTCTTATGTATCTAATTGTAGGGACAACCCAGATATACCACCTGACTACACCTTAACCACTAATATCATTCTCTATAGGCGTACTATACTAACCCCACCACTCGAGCAACCAATCAAGAGTGGCGATAGGTTCTTTTGGTAACTTTTTGGAATGACGCAAGTAGCGCGTCATAATGTAGTAAAAAGGGCCTGCGAGCCCCACTATTGTGTGTGTGTCAGGACGAACGCGTGCGCTCCTTGACCCATCCCTGCCGTTTGCATAATAAACGACAGAAGTTGCCTTGCTCCTTGTGTGTGCCTCATACTCTGTCTCGATCCGAGATATACACGGGAGGAGTTGGGGCCTCCCTGCCCGGAGGTCTGCGGACGGCCCGGCCGACCCCGGCAGAATCCCCCCCGACAAGTTGGAGGCACTGCTGAGATCTGTTTAAGATCGACTTTTATTTTTTATTTTTCCAGGCACTCCCGTTGCGGGGAGGCCCGGCGGCGCGGCCCCCTCTGCCGTTGCCCCCTTCTGAGGACTACAGGACCATCGCGGAGCTGCGAGAGGACCGGACAGCGCAATCCGGATATTGGCCCTCGGGAGCCGGTTGAGAAGTATCCCGCCCGCGGTCGGCGAGTGTCCAGACGTGGTCCAGACGAGGGGAGGTGGCGAGCCGCTTGGAGGGGTGCACGCAGTCGAGCGGCCCTGCATCGAGGGAACTTGGTGAGCATGACACGCACAACAAGCAATGCGAAATTGTGAGGGAGGGGGCGGAAGTAAATAAGGGAGGAGGGAGGTATTGTAAAAAGGTGGGGTGAAGGTTTAATTGAGTGATGATAATGGAATGAATGGTAGTGAATTGAGTGCGAGAGAAGGCGGCTAACGTTACGCGAAAGAGGGGGGCAGGGCACGAGAACAACACGTGCAGACGCTCGCAACAAAAAGCTAACGTTACGCGAAAGAGGGGGGCGGGGCACGAAAACATCACGTGCAGCCGCTCGAAAGACACTGATTGGCCTAAATCGCGACTACGTGTGAGGGTGGGTGTGTGTGGTTTCCTACGATTTGACATTTATCATTCAATGAGTAGATGAGGTTCCCTATTGTTCGAGCAAGAAACTCGATAGGTAGATGAGGTTCCCTATTGTTCGAGCAAGAAACTCGATAGGTAGATGACGTTTCCCTGTGGGCGGTGGCTAGTTACGTAGTTGCCCAAAACGGAAGATAATTGGCTGGTTAAGCCCTCCTGTTGAGGGGCGTATCACACGCGAGGCGACGCAGCGTGCGCAGTCCGGTTATAGTATTGATGAGATTACCTTGTTCCAGGAGAGACAGGAAGACAGCTGTAGGGTTAGCGGGGTAGATTGCAAGTGTATTTTGAATTTAAAGAACATAACACGAATATACCAGTAGTTCGAAGAAATAGGTGACGTCACCAGTAGGGATTTAGTAAGATATCGTGAACACAAGAAGCTTTGGGTTTGACATTGGTGGGGAAGAGAAACATGATAAAGGAGCGGACACGGAGATAAACGATAAACGAGTGGATCAAAGAGGAGAAGGGGAAGGGGGCGTGGCTGCGCACGGAGAACGCCGGCCACGGCAAGTGTAAAGGTGGGAGGAGAACGGGGAAAAAGGACGACTGTGTAAGATCGTCGTAAGGGGTACGCAGCTGCAGGGGGCTGCGTGCGCTTCGGCCGCAGGGGGCCGTAGGGGAAGGAATATAATATAACATCATAAATATATTTGTTTTATAATTTTTTTTTGTGATTATTATGATTGCATAATTTGTCAAAGGATTGTCGTAAGTCCCCACACTTGCGGGGCAAGGTAAGCAATAAAAGGTTGTATGTTGCAAACTGGTAGCAAGGGGAAGGGTAAGAAAGGGTGCGCTAGTATGTCATACGGGAGAGGGTTGGGAGGGTGGGGGAATACCCTCACTACCCCACTACAACATATATGCACCACACTGCCACCACATAGGGAGAAGTTAATTAAGTACAGCATAGAGTGGACCCAGGGGACGGACAACAAAATGTTGACACCATGGCCGCCTAATGGTAGCTTTGACCCATATGCCCAACATTCACTATTAAACCATCTGCACAATACATACAAGGGGAAGAAGTTGGCAAACCATGTGGAGGTGTTTAACTTATGGAGGATGTTCCAGGGGTCTAGACCAGGACCAAATGGAATGTTCACTATGGGGGAAACACCGGAAGAAAAGGAGATTAAGAAAGAAGGAACGGATGGGGAAAAGGAGAGTGAAGGAACAAAGAATATGGGGAATGAAAAACTGGGTGGAGGAAAGGTTGATAAATTAGCTGACATAAAACAGGAACCGAGCAATGAGATACCCTTAACACCGGGAGTGAAAACAGAGGGGGGAGGGTTGTACCCTTTAAGAGAATTAGGAGAAATAAAAGGACAGTTAAGGGCGGCTGAAGGATACTCAAACCCGGCATACAGCCCTCCACCATATGTGGCTCATGGAAAGATACCAATGGGGGACGGGAGGAGAGAAGAGCAGACTGTAGAGATAGGAAACGATGAGTGGGTAGCTGCACAGATATTGTTGAAATTACGAGGATCACTAACTGGAGAGGAAAGGGAGGCGGTAAAGAGAACAAACGAGGATAGTGAAAGAGAGAGTGAAATGAGGGGAGAGGAGCTGCTACGGCAGAAGGAAGAGATTTTGGAGGAAAGATTAGCTAAACTAAGGGATGAGCAGAATGAACTGATAAAACAACTTGAGGGGGAGGAAAGAGAGAGAGTGAGGAAAAGGAAAGAAGATAAGGACGAATTGGAAAAATTAAGGGAGCAAAGTGAGGAGAGAAAGAGGGAAGCTGTAAGGGTAAAAGCAGCAGCAGAAAGGGTATCAAGAGTAGTGATGAGGGAGAAGAAGAAGGAAGAAGAAGAAAATGAAAAGGAAATGGAAATATGGAGGAGGAGGATAATATCAGAGAGAGCTAAAAAATATGAAGAGGGGAAGGTAATAGAGAGTATAGTAGAAAGAGAAAGGGTGAAATGGGAAAGGAGGAGAGAGGATGAAAGGATATTGGAACAGATGAGCAACGAAGTAATGGAGGAATTAAAAAGGAAAAGAGAGGAAAATAGTAGGGAGATGGAGGAGAGGAGTGAAGGGGAGAGAGAGGAGAGTAAGAGGGAGAGTGAAAGATGGGGAGAAGTATATAAAAATAGAGAGGTAGCAACAACGTCAGCACTAAGGGGAACAGGTGGTAACAACGGAAAGGAAGAGGGAGACCTAATAGACTTAAAAACTGTAACAATAAAAGGAAAAAAGGCAGAGTGGGGGGCGCAATTTATGAATGATTTTTGTAGTGAGGATGGAAGGAAGAGTGAAAGGGAAAGCTTAGATAAGCTATACCTCACTAGAACAAACATAGATTCGCCATGGGTGAGTAGAAGATGGGAGGAGCTGGAGAGAAGTAAGGAGGAAGTGAAAAGAATGGGAGAAACACAAACTAACGAACACACGCCACCGACGCTCACCAACCAACACACGCCACCCACATCACCATCACGCTCTCTAACGCCACACCCCACATGTTCAACAACTGCACGCTCTCTGCACAGAATAAAGCTCGCACCCTTCATGGACGAAGTTACACCTTATGCATGTCGGCTTAGGGACCTCCCTAGTCGCAGGCAAGACAGGCAAACAGACGTGACAATATTGAACACAGGAAAGGATGAAAAAAGGGGAAAGGAAGAAGAGGGAGGTAGGAGAAGAGGTAGTAAGGAAGGATTTGAAGTAGTAAAAGGAATGGGGGAAGAGGAGGGGTGTGAAGAGTTAACATCATGGAGCATAAAGGATGACACAAGACAGAATGTAATGCCACTGCTGGAGAGAGGAGGGGTTAGACCACAATATGTACCTTGGAAACATACGGATAAGGAAAACATAAAATGTAGGCTCCCATCATTAAGTGGAGGTGCGGGTAAATGGATATATGAAATGGAAAAACACACCGCAGGACAGAAACTAGCAGTGGGAGATGTTAAGGGCCTGTTAATATCAATATTAGGGGATAGAGCGGATGACATTTGGAAAAGAGCGGGATTCCATGGGGTAACAATAACAAACACATCGCATGATGGGGCACCATTTGCAAACTGCAGACATGCGCTATGGCAGGCACTAAGAGTGCAGTACCCAGACACATCAGACATAGGAGCCATTACTTCCCGTAAGATGGGTGAGAACGAGGATCCTGTTGATTATATCCAGGATATTCAAGAGAAGTGGCGCATGGAAACTAGAGAACAATGGGACAAAACACCAGCCATATTTTATCATATACTAGTACAAGGGCTCCCAGAAGGAGTTCAGAGACAATTAAAGAAAGTAGTGGGGATGGAAGCAAAACCATGGCCGGAAATACAACTGACTATAGTACATCACTGTAGAACATGGCAAGGAAAAATGAAACAAAAGGAAGAGGACAGGAAAACAGAAGAGGCCAAATTAGTACAGAAAAAACTTACTAAATATACCATGGAAGGGGCACTAATAACTGCGCCAACACCAATGGCCCAAAGCCCAACGCAAGTAGTGGCTGCACAAAATCCAGCTCAAATAGCGCCTCCACAAGAGGTAATAGAGCAAGTGCTGCCTCTGCAATCACACGCACAGAACATGGGAGGAGGGTACCCAATGCAAGGAGCTGGGTATTATAATTATAATAGAGGGAGAGGAGGGTTTATGAGGGGAAGAGGATACGGATATAATACCCAACAACAGGCTGGGGGACTCAGAAATAACTACCAGACAGGGCAACCAGTATACCAGGACAACACAGGGAACTTCCCATGGCAAAACAGGGAACCACCCGTGTGTTGGAGCTGCGGACTATTAGGACACATGTCACGTACATGCAGGGTCAGGCCAGGAACACCAGCATGGAACGAACAAGCACAACATAGGACATCACAAGAACAGCAGGGCATACAACCACAGCAGATGTCACCACAAGGGAGTGACCAACACTATTCCCTACCACAACAACAAATAAAACAATACCTGCCACAAGTAACTGGTGCAGCGTTAATACAACCACCACCACAACCTGAACGAACGCAATTGGGTGGGGTGACGGTGTTGGGGCACAACCCTTACACAGGGAATGGCCAGTCATTGTACCCCCAATAGGACAGCCCACAGACGGCCTTGGTGTGTCCCATCCTGTCAGTAACACCTAATAGTGCGGAGGAGCCACGCATAGAGGTAATGATAGGTGACAAAAAATTATCATTCCTTGTTGACACCGGGGCGACCCGGTCTTGCATAAGGGAAGGTAAGTTTAAGATGTCAGGCGAAGCCATGAACACACAAGGGTTTTCTGGGGCTAAAGGGTTGGTTCCATTTACTGATAACGTTCCGCTATCTATTGGAGATTACGATCTGTCAGTACCACTTTTGTATTATAGTGCCTCACCAGTAAACATACTGGGGAGGGACATAATGAACAGATTAAATATGACGATCTCCTTTACAGAGGATGGCATAATTTGCTCTACTCCAGGGATTAACATGCTTGCAGCACGACAGATTTTGCAAGCATACTGTGGACAGATAGCGATCAGGGCGGAGCCGGTAGACGGCGAGCTATTCCAGTACGGAACAGACATGGCATTTGCATGGATGCCAGGGATAGGAGGGAAAATATGGAGGAGACCAGCAGCCTATCTATTCCGACCAGAAACACCAGCTAATGAACTGGAAGGGAAGGTCATTGCAGTGGACATTGAGAGCATTATTGCAACAGCTGATTATGTTGCTGTGCACGCCCAAGATAAAGAAGGGAGAGCATGGAGGGCGGTGATAGCAGAAGGATGTAGGCTGACCCAGGTGTCAGATGAAGAGTTGTTTTCAGAAGAAAAGGAGGAAAATGAAATGGTGTTCATGATGAGTGTAGAAATGTGGCTAACAGTGGCTCACAAACAAGTGGCACAGAAAATTGCAATGGCACTTGAGGCACCCGCTGGCACACCAGTCCCATTTTTTAAAGAAGATATGTCAAAGGTGCCAAAATCATTATGGACTATTAGCCCTTATGATGTAGGATGCATTAAAAGCATAGGGGGTGTAAAGATAAAATTAAAAAAGGGTGCCATACTACCAAGAGTGAAACAATACCCATTGTCAAGAGAGGCAGATGAGGGCATATACGAAACCATAACAGCCCTTATAAACAATGGCATATTGGTCCCCTCAGAATCCCCATGCAACACAGCTGTGTACCCGGTGCGCAAGGCTAAAGGAGGGTCTTGGCGGTTCATACAGGACCTCAGACCGTTGAACAACATAGTAGAAGCAGAGTATCCAGTAACAGCAAACCCGGCCACAATTTTGTGTGGCATTCCAGCAGAAGCATCACGGTTTACAGTGATTGACCTTAAAAATGCTTTTTTCTCAATACCATTACACCCAGACTCACAAGACTTGACAAGCTTCACTTACCGAAATAGGAAGTGGAAACATACCAGATTACCACAGGGATATTGTGAATCACCTTCAATTTTCAATAGGGTAATACAGATGGATTTGGGTAACGTTGAGTTGGAAAGCACAGTGTTACAGTATGTGGATGACATAATAATTTGCAGTACAAATGAAGATAAATGTAGAGAGGACTCATTAAAAATGTTGACGATATTGGCTGAAAAGGGGTACAAGGTAGACATGGAAAAGATACAATACTGTCAGGAACAGGTACTTTACATTGGCCAACTGATATCACAATATGGAAGAAGAATTGCACCACAAAGAGCACAGGCAATATCAGGCACTCCCGTGCCACAGACTGTAAGAGAACTGCAGCAATTTCTGGGACTGTGCAACTACTGTAGAGCATGGGTATTTGATTACAGCTCTTACATAGGACCCCTGCTTGAGGGTTTGAAGGAAGCAAATAAAGGGGAGAAAAAGTTGGGATGGACTATGGAAATGAAGGAGGCATTTGATGAATTAAAAGAAGCAATATCAACTGCTCCAGTACTAGCATCCCCAGACTATGAGCGACGATTTTTTATATTTTCACATTGCGACTCAGCAGTAATGAAAGCAGTATTGGCCCAAAAGACTAGCATGGGCTATAAACCAGTAGCATTTTACAGCGGTCACTTAGATCCAATAATGTTAGGACAATTCTCTTGCGAACAAGGTCTTGCTGCAGCTGCATTTGCAGTAGAAAAAGCATCATCAATAACTATGGGGTGTCCAACTACACTATTTGTAGAACATGCACTATTTGCGATATTGAATAAACCTAAGTCCACACTGACGACACAGAGGGCAACAGGTTATGAGATTATTTTGTCCAAAGCTGAACTGGCAATTGTTAGATGTAGCACGGTTAACCCTGCAAGGTTCTTAGCAGAAGTAATTGAAGAGGGAGATTACGCCCACGACTGCACCCAAGTAACTGAGATGTACTCATGTACTAGGAAAGTTGAAGAAAACGCACTAGAGGGAGGTGAGCTTTTGTTTATTGATGGGTCATCAACTATTGATCAAGGAGACGGGATAAGGAGGACTGGGGCAGCAGTAGTACAAATGATGGAAGCGCCAGTGTGTGTGGCTATTAAGTGTGTACAATTACCACAGCATTACTCTGCTCAAGCGGCGGAACTGGTTGCACTCATATTGGCACTAAAGGAAAGTTTTAATAAAAAAGTTACTATATATTCCGACAGTGCATATGTTACATCCACTGTCCACTCAGGGCTATCAAATTGGAGAAGAAGAGGGTTTAGGAGAGCTGACGGCACTCCAGTACAACATGCCCTCTTGTTGGCTGAACTAATTGAAGTAATAAACGATCCCCAAGAACTAGCCCTAGTAAAATGCACAGCACACACCAATGGAGAAGACTATATATCAAAAGGAAATGCAGCAGCAGACGCACATGCAAAATATGCTGCATATTTTGGTGAGATATGGAACCCCACAGACTCACAGAGAGGGAGAGGGAGGGGAATAGCGAGGGAGATGTTAATAAAAGAAGGGTACACCCATCTCCCAGCCACCCAGATTATGGAGTTACAAGCGGCTGCACCAATGGCCGAAAAAGAAGTATGGGTGAAAAGAGGATGCACAATGTCACCAACCGACGCACTATGGCGCCAGGGTGGCACTGGGAAAGTTGTAATACCATTGGCATTGTTAAATACCGCCTTGAACCAATTACATCACCCTGCCCATACAGGCAAAGAAATAATAGCAGCACGAATTAGAGAAGATTGGTTCTGTCCCGAGTTAACATCCCATGTGTCAAATTTTATCAGCAATTGCCTTACATGTCAACAGTTCACGGCCGGTCATACTTTAAAGGTGATAAGAGGTACCATACCCCGACCAGAAGGACCTTTTCGGCACCTCCACATTGACTATGTTGATATGATCAACATTTGTCAAGGCAATAGATACATGATAGTAGTAGTATGCCCATTTTCTAGGTGGATCGAAGCAGGGCCCTGTTCACACCCTGATGCGTTTAGAGCAGCCAAATTTATAGTAAGGGAGGTATTCCCCAGGTGGGGAGTGTGCGAGGTGTTAAGATCAGACAACGGACCCCATTTCGCAAATGAAATGTTCCAGCATATCACATCCCTACTGAACATTAAACACAAATTTGCATGTGCGTACCACCCACAGGCCAATGGTGTATGTGAACGCCTGAATGGCCTATTGAAGGAGGCAATTGCTAAAATACAGCAAACAACAAAGAAAAGTTGGTTGTATTGCCTTCCGTTAGCACTGTTCGAACTTAGAAACAGGCCAGGGTCCGACCACCACCTCACCCCACACGAGGTGGTTACTGGACGCCAAATGCGCCTTCCCCTAACACCAACGTCAAGGGCATTCACCGACCAAGAAAGTTCTGCGAATGTGTTAGGTGATGAAATGTATCAATATGTGTCTTCTTTGATTACTAGCGTTGTGTTTGTGTCTCAACAGCTCGAGCGCACACGGGGCGGGTCCACCAGCAACCAAGAAATAGACGAAAATACAGAATTGGAAAAGGAGAACTTGTGCCAACTTGCCAAAGGTGACCACGTACTACTTCGAAATTTTAATAGAAGGTGGAACCAGCAGAGGTTCACTGGCCCCCATTTAGTAGAGGACGTATCAACAAGAGCAGTAAAACTAAAGGATAAGCGTGCGTGGAACCACCTGCATGATGTAAAAATCTACAAACTGCAGACCCGCCCCAGCGCCAACGACAGGTCCATTGGAAAAACGCCAACAACATCCCCGGCAGCGGAAGAAAACACAACCACAGACAACGACCCAATTGTCCCCTCGGAGAGAATAACGGACGAAGAAGGGGGTGATCCCCACACTGCCCACCCCATGGTCACACGTTCAAAGAGTAAAACTGCTCCCACCATCTGAGCAAACCCCCCCCCCATTGACTACTAAATACAATTGTAATAAAAACTAAGGACTTCGCTTGCACCAATACACATGTAAACACGTGAATGTTCTCTTTTTCTCTCGCACATACAGGAGCTGCGTAATATTGTATTGTTAAGAAAAGTTATCTAACAAATTCAGTGTGCAGGCGTAGATGGTGCTGCCAGACGATAGTTACCCAGAAGAATTGTCACACCAATTTGTATACGAAATAAAAAGGCCAACATACTTAAAAAAGAAAAGGGTACGTGTATACTACACGGCCTTCCTCCTGGCCATAGAAAATTACATGCCCCACCTCCGCCCATACTTGCCGGTCTTGAGAGACCGATCACTTAGAGTAGCGTGGGAGCAACTCTTCACCTGGGCACTGAATGACTATTTGATAGGGAGAGCTTAATGAAACAAAACTAACATTTAATAACAAGCACTTTTTGAGAATTTTTAGGCGGGCAACTTTAACGTCGCAAGAATACGCTGCCAGGACTGCAGCAAGGTAAGAGCAAAAATGTCGGTGAGGTTAGCATATGTAATAAAAATAATAGGGATTTTTATGATCACCGGAGTTTTGGCTGCCTCTGTATGGCAGTACAGCTATGCTATGAGTTTTTTTGCTGCACCCAAACCTAATGTACCCCACCTCCCTGCTGCAACAGGTGTTACGTCAGGTGGTAACAGTAACAATGAACAAAAGCGAAATAAAGTTAAACGCAGCACATACTCAGACAATAAAGGTATTGATAATTATGTACAAGATTCAGCACACGTCACAAACAACATATGGTACCAGCACATGACCCGCATTGGTAAGCAGACAACTGAGGATAGCTGTTACGTTTGCTCATTAATACCATACGCCATGAGCGCTTCACGAACATTTGTTGCCACAGAAATAGATGAAAAAACAGCACAGTGCATAATATATTTGGCCCTGTTCCAAACGAAAGGAAGATTCCAAGGAACAGTAGTGCACATGACATGGAAAACACGAGACTCATACCCATATGAAAACAACTTCCTCAAGACCTATCTGAGTTATCACAAGACCAGTTTACATGCTGAAGCATTCAGATACATAACAAGTGGCCCTGAAAAAGGAGAAACAAAGAAGGTAACACTGCAGTATCTACCATGTGATTGGTACGCCACGGAAGTTCCGGGTAAACAAGGATGCTGGGAGAGGCCATTACTGACGATAACAGGAAAGGTGTTCCTGGGTACCAGCTGGGAGATAGGAGTGGTTGGCAGCAACATGGTAACAAAAGAAACTATCTCAACCATCGAGACACACAATCATCGATGTTGGACGACATGGATCAAGTATGTACCAATGCTCACGTGGGTAGAAGAAGATGAAGACCCGATAACTATATTACCATTGACTGCGCCCAAAGTATGTTACCAGCATAAAGGAGAGGTGGACGTGGGATATAACACCAATTGTGCAAGTGTGATGGAGTTACCTGAGGGGGGAGCGGGAACAGCAGTAATAATGGACCATTATTGGGCCTGCGGAGAAAAGGCATATCATACACTGCCTCCCCTGTGGAGTGGTGTGTGCACAATGGTACACGTCAATGTACCATCACTAGTGGTACCTAAGAAGCATGTCGATGTGGCGAAATTTCCGAAAATGGATGAAGGAGACAGGAGAAGAAAGAGATCTGCACCACTCCAGAAGGAGCAAGAAAACAGGACCAACAGCAATGATACTGTCCTAAACAGGAGAAAAAGACAAGGAGAGCCATTAACAGGAAATTATCTGTGGGGAAGGTCGGAAACGGAACTAACCTCAATACCGCCAGAACACAGACTATTCAGCAGAGCAGCAATGTTCTTCTCCTCAATAATACATCCGGGACTGCAGGCATACGCAAACGCAAAATGGCTGCAAATAACCAGATGGGAACTAATGATGACCATAAATTCGACAGTAAATGGGTTTAACGCAATTAAAGAGGAGCTGCGAGCTGTAAGGATGGTAGCACTACAGAACAGATATGTATTGGACCTTCTCACAGCAATGGAAGGAGGAGTTTGTGCAAAGATAGGACAATCATGCTGCACGTTCATACCTGCCAACGATGCCGACAATGGTACACTAACAGAAGCAGTTTCACAATTGGCCCAGATGCACTCCAAAATGATGGACGAAAGTAACGGCGTAAACAAGGATAAAAGCTGGTTTTCACTATTATGGTCATGGATGCCATCTTGGCTGTCAGATGGACTGAAAATAATAGTGGGATGTGCTATTTTGGCTGGAGCTGCACTGATAATAATTAGATTTTGGAAAGCCCGGAAGGCGCGCTCAACTGATGAGTTGCTGGAAATGGTGGGAATGCACCCCTTGATGCCAGCGGATGACGGCCAGCACACAGGTGTGATAATACACGAAAGGGAGAAGTTGCGCACCCAAATCATCGCCAATCATCTAGACCCACCATCAGTGAAGATCGAGAACCCAAGGAACCCTAGGAGCTACATAGGAAGATGGGTGTACTGTACTCCTGGAGGAACATGCGAATACATGTATTGGTCATTTGAAGATCACGTAAACCATTATGGACATCTCGGAGGGATAACCAAGATATGGAGAGTAAGAGGAGATAACGAGAAGGATATGTTTGTGGTCGACAAGTCGACCAGAGGGGGGACTGAAGTGGGAGAATGGAAAACCAGACTCCCGTCCTTCACCTCTCGCGCTTGGCCTAGAGGGTCGCGGCCCAGACACCCGCCACGAGAAGAGTTTGCCCATTTACCAGATGACCAAATACCCTGGTACAGAAACATACGGATGTGTCCATCTGCCTGCCCAACAGCCCGCACTGGCCATGCCGACACCTGCGGCACGGACCAACTAGACTGAAATCTACACATCGTTAGAGATGCCATGACGACCTAGATAACGGGAAGCACCGCTGAACTATTATACACACTGAACATTTCCACACCAATCTACACGAAGAACATACTCAGTGCTCTGACGTAGGCGACAGGCTTATTCACGGACGTGCATCTTTATTATTTTTACATAGGCTTTCAGAATGCAGAAACGCAAGACGCACCATGAGCTCATTTATAACGCTTGCTCACGCTTCTCTTGAAACCCGTTACCATCATGAGAGATATACTGGAAACACGATACTGGCCATGAAACTGTATGCCACTATAACCTAAAGCATCCATGCACTAAATGGATTACTCGTGCACCAGGCCCAAGTAGGCCTCAAGCAAGAGTTCCCGTGGACATTAACAAAGCAAAAGTCAGGTTGCTGAGCCTGCAGAAAGAACCCAGTGGAGCAACTAGCCAAGGTCGTACTGTTGCAAACCCACAGTCAAGAAACAAATCTTCAAAGGCACGATGTTGCAACCTCGCACTCCACGTACCAATGTTAAAATCATATCTGCAAATTAAACCAGACATACAGTGGAAAAACAATATTAATTGTGCAGAATTATGCCTCAAACACGGTCCCTCCCCACGTGACCAAGCCGAACCTGACGAGATGCCAAAACCCAGGAGAGAAAAGGCGTCTGGGTACCTCGCTACGAGACGCAGGCCGACACACTTGAAAGGCTCAATGGACACCTGCTACAGTGGGAACGGTCAGTCTCCCACCTATGAATAAATCCTCACATTGCCTGCACGTACCCATACTGAAACACTGTTGCAACCACAGGTGCACCGTGTGCTGGGAACAACGGTGGTCCCAGGCTGGGGAGCTCACGGATGCACCAATCAGAACATGAGGTTCTTATCTCAGACGTCAGTACCGTTAGCCAATCCTCAGGGGTCTTCATGTAACAATTCTTATGTATCTAATTGTAGGGACAACCCAGATATACCACCTGACTACACCTTAACCACTAATATCATTCTCTATAGGCGTACTATACTAACCCCACCACTCGAGCAACCAATCAAGAGTGGCGATAGGTTCTTTTGGTAACTTTTTGGAATGACGCAAGTAGCGCGTCATAATGTAGTAAAAAGGGCCTGCGAGCCCCACTATTGTGTGTGTGTCAGGACGAACGCGTGCGCTCCTTGACCCATCCCTGCCGTTTGCATAATAAACGACAGAAGTTGCCTTGCTCCTTGTGTGTGCCTCATACTCTGTCTCGATCCGAGATATACACGGGAGGAGTTGGGGCCTCCCTGCCCGGAGGTCTGCGGACGGCCCGGCCGACCCCGGCAGAATCCCCCCCGACACTATTAAAACCCGTGCAACCTCAAACCCGACTAACTAAATCTCCAAAACCTATCCTAGTTGATGGAGAACTCGAGTTTGAAGTCAAAAGCATTCTGGACTCCAAGATCTCCAAATCTAAACTATTTTACCTAATTGACTGGAAAGGCTACGGCCCCCAAGAGAGATCCTGGGAACCTGCTGAATATGTCCACGCTCCTCGTCTAATCAAAAGATTTCACCGAACATTTCCTGACAAGCCAAAACCCCCGGAGAAGCCCGGTTTGGGAGGGTCCTTGAGGGGGGGTACTGTCATGATCTCTGCTTCCAAAAGGTCAGGGTTTTCCCAACTCCCTTGGAAGCAGATCCATAACCCAGGTTCCGAGTGCCAACCAGTCCCAATTGGGACCTTTTGGACCCAGTCCTGGCGCCAGTGGCACCAGGCTCATAAATATGCCCAGTCCCAGCGCTGGAAGCGCCGGGCTCATAATGCTTGGGTGGACTTACCTGCAGCAGACCATGCTGCTTACTTGCCTGCCAGTTGAGCCTCTGATCCTCTTCTGTTTGGAACTACTTTTCCTGTTGGGTGGGGCAGGAGCCACTCCCTAGGTTCAGAACACTGGAACTCTTCTGGAAAGCAGGAACTCTTTTCTTACCTAGGCGTGGCTGTGGAAGGAGACACCTAAGCACTACAGGAGGCTATTTAAACCACACCCGATGGATGAATCTTGCTTTGCGTTATTCTGCATTCTCTGCAGCAGAACGCTCATCGTGTCTTCTGCATCTGATCCTGGGCCTAAGGAAAAAGGCTTACCATCCTGAATCCAGTCTTCAGCAACACCTATAAAGACAAGAAAGAACAGGTTAGCATTACGGTCTTCAGTGACAGCTCTTCACTTACCTGGTCCATCGGCTGTCACCAACGCCTCGCGCTGCATTCCGGCATCTGAAAGACAAAGGCTTACCTACTCTTCGTGCGCTCCGGAGGTCTTCACACTGCATTCCGGCATCTGAAAGACAAAAGCTTACCAACTCTTTGCACGCTCCGGAGGCCTTCGGCGCTGCATCCCGCATCTGAAAGACAAAACAAGGTGCGTTTAAAGACATTGGGGAACTTTAATACTCACGTGCCATTACTCCTTTCCACATCTAACCCAGTGGGTATTCCGGCACCCTGCAGCCGCTCCGAACTTGTACCTGCAAAATAAAAAGACAGTTAGAGCGCATCGTGAAGCAGGCAACAAGCGCTTACTTACGTGCTTCCAGGCGCTTCTATTCATCACACGGGCTCCATCTTCAACTCACTTCAGCCCATCATCCGCCATCGCCGGAACCCTGCAAAACAAGAGACATCATTACTAAAGACTTTAAAGACATTAGAATTACTCGAAACTTACCGTTCGTGCAGTAAACGACGGACAGCAGTCCTCTGAAGTCAAGAGGCCTGCTCCCCTTATCCAGTGAAGAAACTGGTTACAGCACCCTGCCCCGAGGCAGATGGAGAGCACAGCGTTCACTTACCTAAGGTGAGAGCGTTAACCTTTGGGGTTCTACAGGAGAAGAGAAAGGGAAGAAGAGAGAGACATTCAATAACCCAGTTCCTTAATCCCATATTTTCTATCTGCAGACATCTTACCCTTCGAGTCAGACATACAGTGCACAGAAGTCCAGCCCAAAGAGCCAGCCGTGTGTTACACATCACTTTTGAAGATACGATATACGCCCAGTCAAGACCGGCGCCTCTACGGGAATCAGGTGAGCGTTACACCAGCTTCCCAGACCTGGCTGCGCAACTATGGAACTCTATCCCTGACTCATTGAGACCCATATTTCCCTTCCACTGCTTTAAAGGAATGGTTCGGTCAAAAATGTTTATTGCCCCTACGTGTCGGCCATGTGTTTTTAAGCCTAAGGCGCTCGATTTTAGAAAAATTTCCTATGGACCATACCCGAGTTTTCGTCCATTAGACGCACGTGAAAACAGGCATCAGGGAGCCGCCATTTTGTGATAATCCTATCATTTCCCCCATCGCCCTGGCTGACCTGCTTTTGCGGCACTAAATCATATCCCCCGCCCCTGAGCCTGTCATCAGCAGACACGTACCGCCCATTTCACAACGCCAAAGCATGTCTCGTGTCAACATTCGCTGCGCTTCAGCTAATGACGTGTCACCATGGAAATGGCAGGACGCCTCTTTCCTCAATAAGTATAAACAGACCGTTTCACAACACACAGCAGCAGATTTTCGATTCCATTCCTCTCTCTGTGTTACTTTGAGTATTCTGTGACTCGTTTCTGTGCTCTGGTCAGCTACCTTCGTCGCTTGTAGCCCGTGTGAACAGATACCAGTACCACTGCTATAAATTATTTTAGTTTGTTTAACACACAATGGATACAATAATGCCCTACATGTACGAGCCCGAGTATACGGAGGAGGAACTACTGGAAAGGGAAACACGCGAAAACGATGGGTCTTCGGATGGCAGTTGGGAGGATGATTCAACAGCTGAAGAGCATGGACGTAGTCGCATGGACGGTGTTTCCACCTGGTGCACATGCAATCGGTGCAAGCTAATGCCAACCGAGGATGAGAACTGCTGCTGCTGTGAAAACTCAGGATGCGTGGCCTACATTTCGGAAGGCGAGCCACGACCGCAATGCATCACCAAGCTGCCAGACTTCAGGGCAGCCTGCCTCTCACGGTCCGTGTTGAGGATAATGATGGTGCTTATGCACGAACTTCGCGCAACTGTTCGTCCTCGTAATCCGAGTAACGAGTAAGTATACTCTTCTTGTCATGCCACTCCTATTTCATGGTCTTCTACTGTATCCAAAATTACATATACATATCATTGTAACGCACGAAAGTCATTTAATAGTGTGCAGTGTCTAGATAGCATTTGTCCGAGCAGAATACCATTAGTTACAAGAATTGTCATTGACAACAAACGTTTATTAAACTTATCTTGGTCATTTATAAACAGTTTGTTTCATTCCTTTTTACAGGTGGTACAGGCTGGTGGCCTATCGTTCCTTTACATGGTGGCTTCACGGGAGGCTTGGACACCGCGTTCGAAGAGTGATACCCGCCTGTGCCGTTCGTGCCATAAGAGAAACATTCCCGAGTGACAGCGGTCAGTACAGGGGATTTTATCTCGCTGTGCTGCAACCTGAACTGTACAATGTTTAAAGTCTTGTATTTTTGTGTCATCAAAATAAGATACAAAATAAAACACCACATATATTTTAACAACGGTTGTTTCAATTTTTTAAATGAATCAAGTGTGTCTCCATTCAAGGATGGACGTCTGACATCTGTGCTCGGAATGGGTGAAGGTGAGGTCGCTGTGAAGCGGGGTGGTCACTATCTAAGCTAACATAATATATTATCAATAATGCATGCACTAAATAACACTTGTTCAAAGTCTTTCAGTCGGTTATGTCTCTATAAAAGTCACACATATATCTATACTATCAATTAACATTGGATTATACAGGCCTTAGGTCAAGGGTCTTGACCACTACAATACACTGTTTGAAGTGTGGGTCTGTGCTCACAAGAATCTCCGGTATGTGGCATTTGTTATTGATAGGCAACGATATACTGCAGTGGGGGTCTAATGTTAGTTGGGGATCTGCTAGGTGGGCATTATGGCGTGGTCAGTGGTCTGGCACATGAAGAGAATACCTTGCAGGGACACAGGGTCAGAATGGCAGTAAGTTTCCACTGGTGAGGGTGCGTGGGCAAGGACACGTTTGTGGAGATGAACGAGCTATGTGCTTGGTTCAGGCTGGTTCACATGCAGGACCGTGATCTCAGAGGAAGAGTGATGTGTTACATTTATTAGCTGTTGCAAATACCTCTGGAGTTTTCCAGTCAGAGTGGGAACGAGGGTGTGGGCCATGTGCTCTGCGCGCTGTACTATCGCAGTGAGGCCTGGTCACCAAGATGGAGTGGAAAGGGGGTACAAAAATGGATGCCCCGTGTCCTGCTCAGTGTTCCCATCTACGCGAATGTCATCCAAAGTTAACATCACATAAGGGCAAGGGGCGAACCCACTACTGGAGGCACTTGGTACGAGTTTCTACTGAGAGGTAAAGGATAAGAGGGGCCTGATGGCCCCTCGCTCCCAGACACTTGCCTGCATGCCCCAGGCCCATCCATCCCACCCCCTCTATCAAAGGCGGTTCGCACCCGGGGATGAGCACTGGCATGTGGGGCTGTCACGGACGCAAACGGCGAAGGTGCCAAACAGCATGTACACTTCAAAAGGTATCCCACGCCCAGGGGCCATCGCTCACATGGCCTCCTCAGACCCCGTGTCTCCAGGCAGGCCTCCCCTGAGGCAGGCCGCCCCCCTGCAATCCACATAAGTGTGTCTCCATTCAGCAGTCTTCCTGTGCCTTATCTGCACGCCCCAGGCCCATCCATCCCAACCCCTCTATCAAAGGCGTTTCGCACCCGGGGATGAGCGCTGGCATGGGGGGCTGTCACGGGCGCAAACGGCCAAGGTGCCAAACAGCATGTACACTTCAAAAGGTATCCCACGCCCAGGGGCCATCGCTCACATGGCCTCCTCAGACCCCGTGTCTCCAGGCAGGCTTCCCCCGAGGCAGGCCGCCCTGCTGCAATCCACATAAGTGTGTCTCCATTCAGCAGTCTTCCTGTGCCTTATCTGCACGCCCCAGGCCCATCCATCCCACCCCGTCTATCAAAGGCGGTTCGCACCCGGGGATGAGCGCTGGCATGGGGGGCTGTCATGGGCGCAAACGGCCAAGGTGCCAAACAGCATGTACACTTCAAAAGGTATCCCACGCCCAGGGGCCATCGCTCACATGGCCTCCTCAGACCCCGTGTCTCCAGGCAGGCCTCCTCCGAGGCAGGCCGCCCCCCTGCAATAAACATAATACCACGACATACACACGTCATTCATTCACAAACACACCCCTGTTTCTAATACTTTATAAACCACTTGATATGTCTCATGAGAACATCTTTGTGCTTTGCAAGTCAACTCCTCAACCTTCTACCTGAGAAGCACTGAGATCTATGCTAATCTGCTCGTCGCCGTGCTATCTGTGACCGCTTCGAGCAAACTCGTCAGTGTGCTACCTGTGGCCATCTACCTGTTCTCCTGCAACATACTGCTCGGCCTGCTGAATCCAACTGTTTGTTGGTCAAGGTAAGGCCATGTATCCTAGTCATATTTCGGTCATTTTTACATTTCAATCTATTTGCTTTTACAGTACCCAATAGAGCTATGGCCATGGGTTCATTGCTATTAACTTGAGTTTCAATTGTTATGATATCAATAGATCTATTTATTTTCATCTGTGACAATTGTCATCGAATTGCATCCTTCGGGGGTCCAGTCTATAATGTAAGCATGGTTCCTTTTCGTGCAAGACAGAACATCCAAGGGACGAGTCACTTGTTCAGAGTTTAGTCACATAATTTAGAAAATGTGTGTAACTTATGCAAATACTAAGCCGCACATGATGAACTGGTATAGTTCCGGCGGCCAAAACAAACCTTGCATTGAGCATGGTATGGTTCATTTACTTTTTTATGACATTTTTATTCATCAAGGTTTTATAATAATCTTGATATTTACTTTTCAGAATTTTCAACAATGCCTGCCTGTTCGATTAGCGGTTGCCCTTCGAAGACCCGTGCTAAATCTGAAGGCACTACAATGCATGTATTCCCGAAAACTGTTGATCGAATAAGAGAATGGGTCAGACATTGCGGATATCCACTGGATGAGCTGGAAGGTAGAGTCCAACAAGTCTTTGAGGACAAGAGGGGTGATCGATACCGCATCTGCAGCCGGCACTTTCCCTCGAACATGTACACCACATCTTGGGTAACAAAGAAGAATAAACGGCGATCGACACGAAAATTGCTTGCAAACGCTATTCCCACTCTATTCGTCCATAATCCGCCACTGGTAAGTCAAGTGTCTGTTTTTAGCTTTAGGCCTTGCCGTAGTGTGTAGGTAGCCAAATGGATTCATTGATATTTTAGGTGTTGTTTCCAATTTGTAATACTTTCGACATTGATATGAGTGTATAGCTTTTTGAATAATGACATTTATCAATATATTATTTTTAGATTTCATAACCCACAAACGAAATATATATATGGGGACAGGGAACTGTGCAATATTGCGCATTACTCAAGTATTCTGTCTCCTTACATGGCAATTTTAAAAGTTGGCTTTTCATTATCAAACAATAATTTACCTTTACAACTTCTTGACTATCCCTTGAATCTGAAGCAAGAACATTCTACTTCCGTCACATGCTCGCAGTTATCAACTACTTCTAGCGCGTATCAGGTAATCATACTTGGCTATTCCGCTACAGACTTGTTTTATGCATGTCAAGTAATAGTTTGTATGTATCGTGTGATTATTTTACCAATTGTTTGGTTAGTGCTTTCCAATTGATATACACCTTAGTTGTCGTCCCCTGGTGTTTGTTTTCAGTTATAATTAGTGTTATCCATACTAATGCAAGTATTGTCTTTCAGGGAGATGCTGAAGCGTCCACCACATTGACAACAGCCCTAGATGTTCTTCAGCAGCACGAGGTATGGCTACTGACAGCTCAATCGACTGTGATCATCAGGACTGGAACACTTGTCGTTTGATTGTTCTACACCATGTTTCATTCGTGGTTAGCCGTTGATATGTACCTGTGAGGTCGACCCCAAGCGTGTGTTGTGTTTTCAATATTGTAATCCTTATTAATGCAAATACTATGTTTCAGGCAGTTGTTGAATGGTCAACCCATGCACTTGATGCGGAGCCTGACATTCAAGTAATTCCGGTGGAAGCGGGACTATGCGGATACGAATCAGCGCAACAGCTTTTGGAAGTGCGCACCACATTGAGAACAGCCCTAGATATTCTTCAGCAGCACAAGGTATGGATACTGACAGCTCCATCGAGCGTGATCATATAACGTGATTCCATTTGCTATACTTTCTTCCCTATTAACGCAGGTACTGTGTTTCAGGGAGACGATGGAGCTTCCACTACAATCACAAGATCCCATTTAGATGATGCAGATGTAAAGAAATTGGAGAAATAAGTCGATTAAATCTGATCATATTTAAATATTCCTTGATTCTTTTAGACAATGCAACATTTGTGGTTATCTCTTTATATGTACCTGTGCCGTCGACCCCAAGTTGCTGATGCCTCCTCTTCAATACAATCATTTGTGGCAGTCCATGCAGAGCCAGAGGTATGGATACTGACAGCTCCATCGAATTAGGTCATCAGAGCTCGAATACTTGTCGTTTGATTGTCCCACACAATGTTTAAATTGTGTTTGGCTATTGAGATGTACATGTGTGTTCGTCCTCACGCGTGTTTTATGCTAACAATATTTTGATACCCAATAATGAAAATACTATGTTTCAGGGAGTCGATGGAGCCTCATTCCGTGCTGTCTATGCGGATGCAGAAAATATAGTCGTTGCAGCGCAAGAGGAAGGGGAGACATGCGGATACGAATCGGAGCAACAGCGTGCAGATGTTGAAGGTCGAGTCAAAAAAGTTGCAAAGAAAAGAAACTAAAATAAGGTTAGTTACAAACAGATCATAACTTTAGAAATGTTTTTGTGCTGGGGACTATTTTATGTTTTTTTTCCAGTCAATTGTACTATACTTTATCTTGTGTTTAAACTGAACATCCCTTTTCCAATCTGTGCTCTAGTTACCCGTGGGTCTACGAACTATACATACACAGACAGTGAAGCGAATGAGAGATGTTGCTTGCCAAACCATTTACACTACGGAGGCTATGGAGGAACTATTAATTCAGACGCGGCGTGTTGAGACTCGAGATGCTCATGTCCATTGGCCAGAACATGAAATGAATGTGTCCGGAGAATCCAGCAAAGTTGTATTGGACCATTGCTACAGTACGACCGCACCACTGCAACAACATGATACTGGATGTATTGAAGATAGCTCTGAAGTAGTCGCAGATCAATTTACACAATATACACCCGCCAAACAATTGCCACCAAAAAGCTGTCGACATTGTTGTGTTCTCCCATCAATGTTGAGGTAGCAGATGTTGAAATGACAGAGAATGAACCAGCAGCAGCATTCACCGACGCATCAGAACTTGATAGCAGCGATATTTCTTTCAAATGTGGTGATATGTCCTCAACGTGACAGGCCGAAACAACTTTGAGGCAGGATGACAGTCTAATGAAAGAGGGCAAATACATAGTATTCGACAGTTGTTTGATGGATATTATAAGTATGCGGAAATGTGGGCATTCCGTCAGAGGGAAATTATGTGGGAAGCCATTGATTCATGTGACTCATCAAAAACAAGGCAGTAACGTCACAATACATGCCGCCTGTAGATTACATCATACATTCTCATGGTCTGCACAACCGATGCTGGGGAAACTGCCAGCAGGCAATCTACTGTGTGCAGCTGCATCACTTTTTAGTGGCTCCAGTTTTAGAAAGTTAGAGTCTTTCTTTCAGTTTGTGGGATGCCATTTCATTTCAAAAACACAGTACTACAAATACCAACATGATTATCTGTTTCCGGCCATTAGTGATGCTTGGAAAATTGAACAATTGTCTCTAGCAAGCACATTCGAAGGCAAACGATTCAGGCTAGCTGGCGATGGACAGTGCGACAGCCCTGGATTTTCTGCCAAGTACTGCACTTACCGCTTTCAGGACATGGATAGTAAGAAAATTGTGAGTTTGGTGGTCAAGCAGGTAACACAATGTACATCCTCAGTGGCCATGGAGAAACTAGAATTTATAAAATCAGTGGAATATCTGCAATCGAGGGGAATGCACATCGACCTCATAGCCACGGACAGACACGTTTCAATTGCCAAGACAATGAGAGAGCAGTTCCCACATATTAAACATCAATTTGACATATGGCATCTTGCTAAATCAATCAATAAGAAAATCTCGGCTGCAGGGAAAAAAAAAGGTTTGTAAAGTATTTCAGAGTGGTCCCAGTCTATCAGCAACCATCTTTGGTGGAGCTCCAAAACTTGTGAAGGGTCAGTGGAAATACTACTTGAAAAATGGCGGTCACTGATGCACCACTGTACCAACGTGCACCGCTGGTCAGAAAACCTACATTTCCACCAATGGGAACATGACCCTTTGTCCCCAGTGGAGGCACGGAAGAAGAAGTGGTTGAATCCATCTTCACCGACACACAAAGCCATTGAGAAGATTGTTTTCTATAAAACTCTATCAAGAGATTTGAGGGGACTGACAGAATTCTGTCACACAGGAGGTTTGGAGGTGTTCCACAATATGTGCCTAAAGTACAGGCCAAAGCGCTTGCATTTCAGCATGCAGGGCATGAGACATAGGACTCTACTTGCCGTCTTGGCCCATAACGAGAATCTCGGCCGCGAACAATCTAGGACTAAGGGTAATGTAAGGATGCCTCGCTACACTAAGGCCTTTTCAAAAAGAAGTAAGCAATGGGTGATCAAACCAGTCCATGAGGAAATGGAGTTCGACTTTGTCAAAAGCCTTATTGTTGCTGTATTAGAGAAGCACAGATATGGAATTTTGAACGTTTCTGTGCAGAGCACTGATCCATTGCCACCCAACATTGCCACTGTGCCATGTCCACCCAAAGGAGAGCTGGTTGTGAAGTACAAATCCCAGTTTAAATAATTGTAATACGATTGTCTTTTTGCAAATAAATGTTATTGTACAGTGTGCATACAAAGTACGCTAACCCTAACCCCTACCTTCACCATTCTGGGTGCTGAACAACCTGGGTGTCATCTTTGAATTCTCTCTCTATTCACCTCATATTGCTGACCTTGTCTATATGTGTATGTATATATTTTTGTTGATGTAACTAATTTTCGCAATCTCTTCTAAATGCTGCGCACTGTTAACCAAGGCTTGCGTATTGCAAATAATAAAACAAACAAACAATAAATCTCACTTTCAACTCAACTCCTCGGGTACTTTATACTTTCCCTGACCTTCCCCAAAAAAATTAAAAGTCTCAATAGTTATGGTTCTTTGGGGCTTCAAAGCTCGCAGACAACGAGGACAAAATTGGGGGCCTTAGAACGCGCCAAGCGAGCCGTTGCAGATGGGAGAGAAGCCAGTTCGCATTTGCACATTGAGGCGCACTACATAGATGGATTTGAAACTTCAAGTTCTCACAGATGGCTTTACTACGGGATGTTGCAAAGAAAGAATGCATGTCTCATTTCTAGTGAAGGTCAGCGGCTTTGATTTTCAGCTCGCGCCCTGAAGAGGCCCACAACACGCACTGGCAGTATAAGGTTCTATTGTTTTTTTACCTTGAGAGACAGGGACCATGCTGAAAGAACTTCATTTGAAGGGGGTGGGGTGCAATAACGTAAGAGACAATAAGGCAGAAAATTCTGAAACTAGACCGAGTTTCATGTTAGTTCAGTATACGAAAAATCGTTGTCAAGAGCACAGTGGGATTTACGGACTGCATTACACAGAGACACAATGGAAATTGCAAATATAATGTAAGTAACTCTTTAGATGCTTTTATACCGGAATGAAGAATTAATGAATGGATGCATGAATAAATGAATGAAGAGCTTGGAAAACATTTGTGGGGTCGTCCTTGTAGCGGGCACATGGGCATGCAGGTCCACATCCCACACGCATGTAGACAAAAAGTAGTTTCTCAAAGTGTACTAACCTCGATTTATTTTGTTAGTTTTCGCATTGATTTTAGAGCCGAACATACTCCATTGCACTATCCTTGAAAGCAAATAGTTTCAGCTCGGCCGTAATAAATAAAATGAATAATATTAATAAAGATCGGCTGGCGAGACTAATTATAAATTTTATGTTTTCAAAACAGGTATATCCTTCCTTTTTGCTAATGTCACCAGTTTCAGACACCGGCAGATGGTTTTTTTAACCGCCAGCTGTAGCTTAATGTAAACAACTGCACAATCCTGATGATTTTATGGGACGATCGCCAAGGGCCCATATGCCCTTACGCGGTACTAGCGGCTAGAAACAACATATCAACCTTTACGCTGGCCTAGTGCCTACTTGATGCAACAGCCTTGCGGTTCAACGTACGACAAAAGTGCTTCTTTGAACGAAAACCAACACCCTGTGTATCATAAAGGAACAGCGCGTGACTCACAATAAACTTTTACGGATTTGCGGATAGAGATAAAAGAAAATAAATGACTTTCGGAGTTCATATGGCAATTGCTGAATATTCTATAAACATTTCATGTCAAATAAATGTACTTTACCAAATGTACCGTGTTGCTGTTTGATTTTAAAGTACAGTTTCATATTCCGAATTGTGGCGTGCTGTGTTGTGAGTTGATCTGTGTTGGTTTCTGGGTTCTGTGTGAAGTCGCCAAGAAGACGACGGGGCGCGTTTGGCTACGCAGCACAGTAACGTCACGGAGAGAGGCGGGGAATATGAATGTTTTGATAATGTCAGGCTCAGGGGCGGGGGATATGATTTAGTGCCGCAAAAGCAGGTCAGCCAGGGCGATGGGGGAAATGATAGGATTATCACAAAATGGCAGTGCCCTGATGCCTGTTTTCGCGTGCGTTTAATGGACGAAAACTCGGGTAAGGTCCATAGGAAATTTTTCTAAAATCGAGCGACTTAGGCTTAAAGACACATGGCCGACCCGTAGAGGCAATAACAAATTTTGACCGAACCATTCCTTTAAGACTACCGCTAAGAAATGGCTAAACTCCCTAGACCAATTACCCCATTATGGTATCTGTCAGGCTGAGAGGTCCTGTGTCCGCGGAAGCTGCTGAACCCCCGACAATCCCCCTGAAGTGTAATTCTCAGAACCAGAAATACAACTCAGCTCTGTTAACTACACCCCTAAGGGAAAGGGGGAAGTGGATAACATATAAACACCAGGCTGACTGCGTCAAGACTAACCGAAATTGAACCTGGTTCTTCTCCTAAAATTTCTTAGAGAAGTTTGCAGAAGTAGCTGAAAATCTTTCTTACTTGAGTCTCTTGAAATTTACAGCAACTTCTTATTTATGGCAAACCTGAGAAGACTTGCTCTTTGCCTTTTCAAAGTTGACAAATTGTTCCAGTTAGATTGTCTTTAGTAAATGCCTTTGTTTTATTCTTTTCTTAAGTTCCAAACTATTTACAATACAATAGAGTACGTAGATTCTTGAAGAAACGTGCGCAAAGAAGCACACGCGCTGATGGACAAACGCGCTAAAATCACACGCGCTGAAGAGTCCACGTGTTGAGGCGCACCCGCGCTGAAGAATGCCCCTGCTAAAATCACACGTGCTGAAAAGTCCACGTGTTGAGGCGCACCCGCGCTAAAGAATACCCGCGCTAAAATCACACGTGCTGAAAAGTCCACGTGTTGAAGGGCACCCGCGCAAAAGAACACGTGCTAAAATCCCACGCGCTGAAGAGTCCACGCACTGCAGAGTTCATGCGCTAAACACACGCGCTTGAAAACACATGCACAGCAGAGTTCACGCGCAGAAACACACGCGCTTGAAAACGCATGCACAGCAGAGTTCACGCGCAGTAGAATTCTCACGCTAGGAAACACGCGCTGATAAACACACGCGCAGTAGAGTTTGCGCGCGGACAAGTTCTGGCGCAGAGGAATTCTCGCGATAGGAATCTCACGCGCATAACACACTCGTGCTTTTTATGTTCACGTGCAGACGAATTCTCGCGCTAAGAAACACACCCGCTGGTAACACACGAGCAGTAGAGTTCTCGCGCGGACAAGTTCAGGCGCAGATGAATTCTCGCGATAGAAAGCTTGCGCGCATAACACATGTTAAACCTCGCGCTTACTTTCAAACGAACACCAAAGTTCACGCACTTAAACAATTCAAAGTTACAGGCTCCAAGAAAACATTTTACGAGTTCTCTCTCAAACGACTTCAAGATGAAGGCAAAGCAGTAGATTTAAAATCTCAAAAGATATCGATGTACACGACAACAAAATATCCAGGAATTCCCTAAAAACTTTGTCAATAAAAAATTGGAAAGCCGCTGGAGCATTGCATAAACCGAATGGCATAACTTGATATTCATACAGCCCAAACCTGGTCTTAAAAGCTGTCTTCCATTCGTCCCCTTCCTGCACACGCACTAGATGGTAAGCTCCTCTCAAATCTAATTCAGAAAAAATAGTGGCCCCTTGTATTTGATTAAGCATTTCTGAGATGAGAGGAAGAGGATACCGGTTCTTAACAGTGACTCTGTTGACTGCTCGATAATCTATACAAGTTCGGAGTGTTCCATCCGGTTTTGGTACAAAAAATAAAGGAGAGGCCGCCGGAGACTTAGAGTGGCGAATAAAACCTTTGGCCAAGTTTTCTGTTAAATATTCTTTTAAATAATCATTCTCTTTCTCAGTAAGAGCATATACTCTGCTCCAAGGCAAAATTGCTCCTGGCTCTAGCTCTATTTTACAATCAAAGGGCCTATCAGGAGGTAATTCTCCCGCCACCTTCTCATCAAATACATCCCAGAAATCTTGGTAACACTGGGGAAGTTGACCCAATACCGCTCCCACATCATGGCATCCAATTCCAAACTCAGCCAGAAAACTAGACACAGAATTACTCTGTTTGACATCTTCCTCAAAGAGACTTCCTGAAAAGAAATTCTCTTGACAGAAATCTGACTGCATGTTAACTGTCCTGGCACTCCAATCTATCAAAGGATTATGAAGAGTAAGCCAAGGCATTCCCAAAATAATCTTTAACAAAGGAGCATCAATTAACTCAAACAAAATCCTCTCCCTGTGACCTCCTGTTAACTCCAAAATCAAGGAACCTGTCTTGTGGGTAATTGGGCCTGAAGATAGAGACATTCCGTCTACAGCCCTAACTTGCTCTACAACCTCTTTCTGAAGAATTGGAATTCCCAAAGATTTTGCCAGACCCCAATCCATGAAATTCCCAGTGGCACCTGAGTCAACCATAACGGGACCACTTCCCTTACACTCCATCTCAAGGAACAAGGATACATTTACCGTGATATGAGGAACAGCTGTCTGCACAGTGTTGGCGATCTGTTGTACCTTGGCCGTTGAAGTAGTAGTTTTTCTTGGAGTGTAAGGACAATTCCCTAAAAAGTGTCCACCTCTTCCACAATATAAACACAGATGGTTATCTCTCCTCCTAACCCTTTCTTCTATAGTTAAAGGACCTCGGACCCTGGAAGGTGGATTATTCCCTTTTGTTCTAACCTCTACTATAGATCTGTCCACTTTAACTAGAGACTTAAAATCACTCTGACTATGTCACCTCTCTGACTTCCTTTCACTCAAACGAAAGTCTAATTGGATAACCAAATCAATCAGAGCTTCACAGGTAGAGGGGTGCTCAACCACTCCTGACAAGGCATCCTTTAACTCATCTCTAAGGCCCCGATAAAACAACGAGGCCTGTTTATCCTCGGGCCATCTGCTTTCTAACACAAGGGACTTAAATTGCGTTATATAAGCAACCAAATCTCTATTACCTTGTTTTAAATCTAAAGGTTCACCATCCACTTCCAGAGATAACTGCCTTCTATCAAACATTTTTGTGAAAATCTCTAAAAAAATTGGGGTAATTTCCTAGAACTGCACTCTTTTGATTCACCAACAACCCAGCCCAAGCAGATGCCTCCCCAGAAAGATAAGACAACATGAAAGTTACCTTGGATGCATCCGTGGGAAAGATCTCTGGTCTACTCATAAAATGTAACTCACATTGCGTCAAAAACACCCTAAACCTCTTGGAGTCCCCTTGATAACGTTCTGGTGGCGCCAAAGGAACTGGCATAATTAAGCTTCTAACCCCTTCTGTAACTGGAGGGGACCGTTGTATTTGTGGTAACCGGTCATCTCCTTCCCTTTCTAACTCAGGCGGAGAACCAGCACCCCCAGACACCTCATCCTCGCTCCTTTCTCCCATCTGTTGAATTTGTATCACTTTAACACTTAAGTCATCCACCTTTTGACTAAGTAAAGCATTCTCATCACGGGATATTTTCAACTCCTCCCGTAACTCCCTGATCAAAGATCCCAACGCCTCCATGGATTCATCGGGGTTCATGACAGCTCAGGCGGACTAAGTTATTGGCCTTTAATTCTGTCAGGCTGAGAGGTCCTGTGTCCACGGAAGCTGCTGAACCCCCAACAATCCCCCTGAAGTGTAATTCTCCGAACCAGAAATACAACTCAGCTCTGTTAACTACACCCCTAAGGGAAAGGGGGAAGTGGATAACATAAAAACACCAGGCTGACTGCGTCAAGACTAACTGAAACTGAACCTGGTTCTTCTCCTAAAATTTCTTAGAGAAGTTTGCAGAAGTAGCTGAAAATATTTCTTACTTGAGTCTCTTGAAATTTACAGCAACTTCTTATTTATGGCAAACCTGAGAAGACTTGCTCTTTGCCTTTTCAAAGTTGACAAATTGTTCCAGTTAGATTGTCTTTAGTAAATGCCTTTGTTTTATTCTTTTCTTAAGTTCCAAACTATTTACAATACAATAGAGTACGTAGATTCTTGAAGAAACGCGCGCAAAGAAGCACACGCGCTGATGAACAAACGCGCTAAAATCACATGCGCTGAAGAGTCCACGTGTTGAGGCGTACCCGCGCTGAAGAATACCTGCGCTGAAATCACACGCGCTGAAAAGTCCACGTATTGAGGCGCACCTGCGCTGAAGAATACCCGCGCTAAAATCACACGTGCTGAAAAGTCCACGTGTTGAAGGACACCCGCGCAGAAGAACACACGCACTAAAATCCCACGCGCTGAAGAGTCCACGCACTGCAGAGTTCATGCACTAAACACACGCGCTTGAAAACACATGCACAGCAGAGTTCACGCGCAGTAGAATTCTCACGCTAGGAAACACACGCGCTGGTAAACACACACGCAGTAGAGTTCTCGCACGGACAAGTTCTCGCGCAGAGGAATTCTTGCGATAGGCATCTCACGCGCATAACACACTCGTGCTTTTTATGTTCACGCGCAGACGAATTCTCGCGCTAAGAAACACACGCGCTGGTAACACACGAGCAGTAGAGTTCTCGCGTAGACAGGTTCACGCGCAGATGAATTCTCGCGATAGAAAGCTCACGCGCATAACACACATTAAACCTCGCACTAACTTTCAAACGAACACCAAAGTTCACGCACTTAAACAATTCAAAGTTACAGGCTCCAAGAAAACATTTTACGAGTTCTCTCTCAAACGACTTCAAGATGAAGGCAAAGCAGTAGATTTAAAATCTCAAAAGATAGTCACTTATCTCCAAAATGATTTCTAAATATCTTCAGGGTTTCCTGTCTTCAGATCACTTTCCTGGCAAACAAAGATCTTCTCCTGACACCCTCTAGAGAGTAGCCGCTCAACTGCTAGCGCCTGAAGGATAAAATCCACCAGGGCAAAGACTAAAGCAGGAGCAGCCACTACACGTCCTCTCAGCTGGGTGTTAGATGATGAAAGGCAAAGAGTGACAGTTTAGAATGTTCATTGTTGTTCTGCAGGGTTCTCTTGCCAATCAGAGCAGTCACTGAGAAACTCCATCTTACCTTGGGTCAGAATCAGGATTATGTATAAAGAAGTTAAGGCCAAACCAACTACAATAGAAAACTTCCCACCCACATAAGGCCAATCTAAAAGGGATAATAATAATAATAAAGCGATAAAGGAAAAGAAACCTGACAGTATCGTTCATTGTAGACTACACCAAAACCTTGAAACGTTGTATATATGCTCATTGAGGCCCCACTTTCCTGTATATAACTGTATTTATCTGTATATTGTATATTTCTGTACTTTGATGCCATGTCATATGTAACCTTGTAACCTCCTCTGCGCCCAGATGCCCACGGGCCCAGTGCGCACTATAAATGAATAGACAGTTACAATTACATGACCCATGCTGCCAATTGTCAGCATTAACTTAAAAAAGTTTATTTGTGTGCATGCAGGGATTGTATGTATACATGCATGTATGAATGTATGCATGCGTGCATGCATGTGAGGGACTGTGTAAGTGGTTGCATGTTTGTATGCTAGGATGTGTTTGCAAGTGTACACCTATGAATGAATGCAGTGTGAATGGTGTACATGGGTAACACTGTGCGTTTTAATGAGCGCACAGTCTAAATGTTCTGGGTGCTGTGTGAATGACAGGTCAGCTGTGTGGGTGCATGTGTCTGAATGTGTCCATATCTATCTGTGTGTATGCATGCTGGGGCCTGGGGATGGGCATTGGAGCATGAACATTTTTTGACAAGAGCATGGCATGTTTTACTGCTGTTTTTGGGCAAAGGAAAGCCAACTTGAGTGTGTTTATGTGATGGTGGAGTTGTACTGGGGGTGGTGGGGAATACTGTACTTGGCCTGGCTTGGCTAGGTCTTATTGTGGCATGGAATATTGTACTTGCATTAAGGTCAAAGGCAACAAGATGAGTGTTCTGTAATGGGGAGGTCATGTTTCCTTATTTTGACTTGGGTTTTTATTTTACTGGTGTTAAGGTCAAAGGCAACATAAATATTCTTACATCGGGGGAGTATAACATGAGTGCAACATAAGTGTTCTTATATGGGGGGATTTGTGTAATGATATACTATTTATATAGCTCTTTCACCATAGTGACGTAAAGAGAACATATTTACATGAAATGTATCACCCACCCGAGGTTTGCAGTCCTTTAATTAGCTTTATTTACTTATTGCATTTATTGACAGTGCCCAAACCTGTAAGTATCACGGTACTGGTACAACTTGGTGAGCATCGAAAACAATACAGTACAAAGTAAGAGAGAGGTAACAAAGTGCAAAAGCAACATACTAGTACAAGGTCCGGAGAGGGGGGTAGAGATCAGGGAGATAACTTTGATGTATGAAAGGCTAAGTTGGCTCTGCCAGGATTTGAAGCTGCGAATCACACTCGGAATACAACAGCATGCGCTCAGCCTGCGGAGCTATCTTATCTGCTAGCCAGCAAGAGCATGTTTTCTCACTAGGCATTGCAGTTAATTACTGCTGTTAAGGCCAAAGGGCTTAAGTGCAGCATGCAGGGCTGTTTTCTTTTTTTACTGTGGCATGACATTTTTTACTGCCTTTATGGAGCAAATACACCATTCTTATATGGGGAGTGGGGGATTTGAGTAGTCAGCAAGGATATATTTTCTTTCTGTGGCACGGCTTTGCTTCAATGGCATTAAGGCAAAGGCAACAGGAGTATGTTATTACATGGGGATACTGGCATGTATTGGGAGAGCTAGCAAAAACATGCTTTGTTATAGTATCGTTACTGGCACAATGGACAAAGCCAACATGAGTATTTTCCTATGTGGGAAATAGTGGCATATATAGGTGCACAATCGATAGGAACATGTTTTTTTACACTTGCAGAGTACTGGCATATAGTGGGCAAAGGCATTATGAAAATGTGTTTGAAAATGCTGATGTGCATTGTTGGTGGCTTGGCATCTAATGGACTTTTTATTTCTTACCCTGTAAAACTGATTGTAAACCGTGTGGCTTTTTACCTAATGTATGACAGAAAGAGTACTGTAAAATGCACTATTTTAACCTATTATTTAAAATCTTTTTCAAATGGACAACAGCCCCTTGATTGGTTCGCCCTCTCTCACTACTCTGTCACTCCTGTGCATTTGGCTGGGGGGCAGAACAAGTGACCTTCCTTCTCCGGGCAATTCTTGGTGTGGGCCCTACTACATTAGCTCCACGCCCCACTTGTTACAGAATCATGGCTACACCTCTGGTGAGTTGAGGTGAAAGATGGATGCAATGCATATATGCCAACATTCAGATCAAAAAACAATCGGGAGACGTATATATTTCCCCATAGGAATGCATTGGGGCTACAGTTATTTTAGACGGGAGACTGTGAAAAATAGCAATATTTTTCACATCAAAATAAGGAGTCTCCTGCCTAAATCGGGAGGGGTGGCATGTATGGCAATGGGCCAAAGGAAAGCGTTTTATCTACTCCTAGGCTTGGGGAGGGGGCGGTAGGAGGAGGGTTAGGGGGATAATCAGTAGGGCAATAGAGAGTAGGGGCAGTGATGGCTTACTGGAAGGCAACTGGGAGGCTTAAATCTCCTTCTTACTTGACTTTAGTATATGCAGTACATGCTAGCCTATGTTTCCACTGTTCTGCGCCACCCCCTTGCACAAAGTTGGCGACTACGTGCAAATGTGGTCATATAAATGCCAGTGATGTTACTTCTCTATATTTGGGCACCACCCCACCCCCCCAGGAAATTCATAAGTCGGCTCCCCTGCCTGACCCCATACCTGCCTAACTTCCGGATTTTTCCTGGAGACTCAGGAATTTTCACCATTTCGGCGGGTCTCTGGGAAAGACCCAGGAATCTCAGGAATTTTTATGAGGGAAAGCTTTCACTGATTGCTTTTTTTTTTTTTTTGTAATGCTTGCAGGACTTCGCCGCCACAGACTCCCTGCCTGAGTGTGGCTTTATCTCTGCACCAATGACTGCACCGCTTCCAGCACATTGGCAAAAAGAATGCAAGTGAAGAAAAATAACGTGCGTTTATTTTGCTTCACCTTTCATTCTTTTCTGCCGACTTTCAATGCGAACGCGCGTTTCTTTTGCTTTCGTTCTTTTTGCCCTGGTTAGGGTAGACTCAGCCCCATTGAACCACATAGCTCTCAACTCACACGCTTTTGGCAGGTGTCACCGCCTTGTAAACAGCTGACTCACCCGCCAAGCCAACTTCACGCCCATTCGTTTCAATGGGCCTCTCACCCGCCAAAAATAAAATCGGGTGTTTTCACCCGCCTTTGCGACATAAATGGTTGAGAGCTATGGAACCACAGACATCCGGTTTGCAGGCTGGTCAACTCATCACTGCACTACATAACCTGATGAAAAACAACTAAGGTGAAATGTCCAATTACTGTACTGCAAAATTCAGGGAAAACCTTTGTATTGGTTCTTGGAGTTTACATGTGCACATTTTAATGTGTTGATTTTATGGAAGGCGAATGCCTTTTGTGCTATGCAATTTGGGTGGTTGTGAAAAGGCAATTTAATGAAATATGCATATTTCAACTGGAACTGCACATTTCTGAGGTCACATGACATTACAACAGAGTTTACCTTTTTAACATGTGGGCAGAGGCATGTGAAGATGGGCGGAGTGTTGTGTGACTGTAGGCGGTCCATAAATCTCAGGAATTTTAGGTGGTCCATAAATCTCAGGAATTTTGATTTTCAAATATAGGCAGGTATACCTGACACCTTCTCTGTTCAAGGCCATATGTCAGGTGACGTTATTTCCTGTGATGCTATGATGTCATTTTTTTTTACACTTGAACTACTACAGATTTTTGTTTTTAGTCGCAGAATGTTCCAAGTATGCCGTCCCCCGAACGGGCTGGCTAATGATGGAATGTATGTCAAAGCTCTGACTGCCTATCAGACATACTGTTTTATTTTTTAGGGCTCTGTGTCTGCTAAAATGCCATCACTCCTACATTAAAAAAAAAAGAAATCATGTCACTTCAACTTGGCCGCCGCTGTTGCGCGCCTCCATGTTTGTCTGTCTTTTGTTTCCAACACGTCTTGTGATTCGTTCGGAAAGCGCGTGCGCGTCTCCTCTGGTTGTCAACTTTTGTAGTACTGTGCTCTTCTCCCCCGGAAATACATCTGGCTCTGCATGACCCAGCCTCTATGGTGCTGCAGGAAGTTGACTGTTCCGGTTGCAAAATGGCTCCGCCGGGAGAGTATAAGATGACGATGGAGGGTCCGGAGCAGGTGAGAAGGCAGTACTGCACTGGTTTATTGGCCGAAGCGTACCTAATATCGAAAGATCCATTTATGGCCGCGTTGGCAGCCGGGTTTTTGCTGCTGAGCCAGGTAGAGCCGGTGTTACACTGGCCCAGGGAGTCAGAGGTGTTGACAGTGAGACAGCAGTCTTGAGCGAGCCGAAGTCCTTGGTGCTGAACTAGATCGTGCTAGCACAAAGATCGCTTCTCTGTCAATTGTAGAAAAAACAGAGGAGAAAACGTGTTGGGCTAGACGACTGGAACATCCACATGATTTTATTTGTGCTTTAACAGTACACCCAATGCCAAGAAATAAAGACTGTTTGTTTTCAATTTGTCATCTAGTTTTATAACGCCCACCAGTGGTATTTACTTTAACGGTTAACGAGGGAATACCAGTAACGCATCTCAAAAGTGTATTTCAGACGAAGCACTGGCTTGTTTCGCGGCAGTCTTTCGAAGATTCTTATTACGAAAAAATTTAAAAAACTGAATTTTGAAGCTGTGATGCGTGTATTGGGCTAATTCCATATTTATATCTGCTAACTTTAAAGACCAAGTGGGACTGTTTTTCACGCAGTATTGGTTACATTATCCGAGACCTTGAAACATGGTACTGCATTGGTACAGTGGTATGTTTTAAGAGTGATATGTTGTGGAGTGGCAGTTGCACATGAATTTGGTAAGCGAGCGTATTGCTTAGTAACTGTGTCAAAGCTGCATGTCAAATGTCTTAATGTGTTGTTAATTTGCATATTTAAGTAACTTTGGCTCTAACCAGACCGAAACACGTGTCTGGGGTTTCTGTTGGTACTCTTGTTCAGAGGAGAATTGCCTAGCATTTCGGTGCTGGACTGCCCCATGGCAGGACAAAGACTGATATGTCTGGGATATTTCTTCTCTGTGAAAGATAGTGAGCTAAAGACTCTGCGTAAGTCTGTCGTAACTAGGACTAATGTCTGGCAGAGGGACTCCCAGGACCCCCTTGTTAATTTGCATAATGTTTTTGTTGACTGTCACTTTTGACATTTATTGGTATTGTTTAGTTTGTATACCAACAATTCGTGGTGTAGGAGGTGATAAGGTTGTGAACCGGCCCCACCCATGTAAACAGCATTACTATCAATCCGTTCTGGCTTTCTATGTAACCACAATTTGGATTCTGTCAATTTCTCCCTAACCAGCACTGCAACCATCTCACATTGACACTTCTAAAGCGAGCAAACCCGCTACCCAACTGCTAGCATTTTGTATAGAAACCTGGAAGTCCAGGTTGCAGATTGCTTTTCACGAAAACCTTGGCTGTTGATATTACCATACGGTGTAAAGAAGTAATGTTATTTAAAAAATCTTCATAACATAAAAAGTAATATTCTCAGCAGAAGTGGTGACTACAAAGCCAGTTATTCCAAACGGACATGGCGCATTACATATGATGGAACAAGGTTTTAGTGTGTGGAGTTTGCGCTATAAAAATGCACTCCAATAATGTTTGAAAGCGCATGGTTGAAATTGTCGTATGGCTTCCAGTGATGCAATTGTATTACAAGCTTTGCAATGGTATTGTTTGTAATAGCTGGACTCCCAATAAAGGAGAGGAACCATTGGATTTGTTGTTTTAATCTATTTTTTAGGTTGTGTTCTTCTGTATGCCAAATGATGAAGTCATTTCGTAGAAACAAAACACGTGAATACTACTTAATCCGTAGCAGTGCCTTTTAGTGTGGTAGCCATCATCCATTCTTAACTGAATTAGTACCCTGCAAGACGATTGTTGACCATGATGAAAGGAGTATGAGTGGGAATGATGCCTCGTTTGATGAAGTGGTTTGGGTTATTAATAAGGCTAAATCCTTGAGGTGCCGCTGGGCCTGATGTCCTTTTTATCCTCACGTTTAAAGTCCAACCCGGAGTCATGGGCTCATATTTTGATGGTTTTGTTTGATGACATAGAAAAAACAAATATGACTCCTTCATCTTGAAGGGATTTATTGATTATTCTTGTGTGCATATAAGGCAGGAAACCGGCCCATTTCCCTTCTGGACCGCTCCTAGAAAATATTTGCAACCCTTGTGTTGAAACATGTGGTAAAGCACACTGATATCCCACTCTATAATAACATATATTTCAATCAGGTTTCAAGAAGGGAGTAAATACTTCCTTGATGTTCTTGTCCTTTCTTTACTCCTGGCTCAAATACAAGCCTCTAATAGACATATTTTTATTGTGTTCCTTGATATTAGGAATGCTTTCCACTGTTTCAATCAGACCCTCTTATGGTCCAAATTAAAATCTCTGGGTTCATCGAATTACTTCTTGGCAATGCTGGAAGCTTTCAACTCGCAGAGAAGACTTGGGGTCCGGATAGACACATGCAGAGCAATGTCAGACTGGATAAGGAGTGAGAGGGGCCTTAATCAAGGTTGTGTTTTGGCCCCACCTGCTCTTTAACGATTTTGGGGACCTGCTTATTCCATATTTGCTTTACGCTGACGGTTTAGTCTTGTTGTGCTATATGCAAGTGGGCCTCTGAAAAGCGTTAACGCCCACCAATGATTGTTTTGAATCAGTGGGGTTGGAAGTTAATGTGGCCAAATACAAGGTGCTTGTTTAAATTGAAAGAAAATAGCAAGAACACATTTGTATGGGTAGAAAAGACTGGAACAAGTCTCACACTTTAAGTACCTTGGTACCAATGTCTGTAGTACCATGAAAATTGCTCAGCAACTACCGCCTAGTAAGGTGGCGTTGGTCAACTCGATAATACACTTGAAGCAAGTTAAATGTATGGTTGCTACTCCTTGCAACCAGCATGGAGATTTTATCCAAAAATGATTCCATCTGTAACTCATGGTGCCCAAGTGGCTTCCATTAAAGAATCCTGGCCTCGTTGGTAAACTGTGACATAAGATTCTAGGTCTCCCTCAAGGCACTCCCGTTGCAGCGATTGGACCTGTTTTGGAACTGGTGTCTGTTCAGGCCAGGATTATTGATTGGCGGACCTTACAAATCTGTGGAGGTTGTCTGGCTTCACTGCCTGATTTGTTGTTTATTATTGAGTTGCAACGTTTGTTGAGACAGGGGACTTGTGTATCCTTTCAGACTTGGGCCCAGAGGTGTCTAGATATTATTTCTAGAGGTAACATCACAGAAGAACTGTTAATACAGAGGCAGGAGGCGGCAAAAATAGTCTGTTTGAACAAGATTAAATTGACAACAGGCAACTGTTGTCGTATTAGGTAAACCAGCATTTTATGTATGACATTAAACCCTATGGGTCCATGAATGGAATTTTGCTAAAATATCCAAGTAAGTAGTTAATATGCCGCTCTTGGTTATTGGTAAAATTGAGTTTATTGGAAACTCATGAGGTAAAAGGAGCCAGAAATGGTATTGCAAGACAAGATAGACTCTGCAGACTTTGCAAGGGCGAAGTTGAAACTTTGTAACATGTTCTATTAATTTTCCCTTCTTTAAATATTTTTTGTATGAAGATTTTGGGGGACTTCTTAGATAAAGAGGTGGTTAATCTGGAACGAATATTGCACACCCGAGTGATGAGATTTTTACTCATTATATTTCCTGAACAGTTATCTTAATTAGAGGGCAGTCTATCAGGAATAAGAATTAATAATTGGAAGGGCATCCCTTACTAGTGCCTAAGACAAATAATGACATTTATAAAAAATGGTATAATGTTTTAATTACGTGTTGAAATGAGTTTTTTTTTTCTTTCTTTTTTTTGTGGTTTGAAGAATTTGAGTTGTACAGGTTGATTTATTGATGTTTCTGATCTTTGAGATATTTTAGATGTCTTGAGGTATAGTTTTCTTTTTTTTTTTTGTGTTTTTTGTGGGAAAAGTTAGTTTTAAACTGACACAAATAAAATAAATTGCTAACAGTGATTTTCAAAAGTGTGAGTTGCAGCGAAATGTTGAAGAGCTTTCATGCTGAACTTTGTTTTATATGTGATAGGAGGGTGGTGGAATGTTTCACTTCAACACTAGTACCATGCTTGACAGCCTCTGCTGCTTTATTGGTGTGACAAGTATAGTAGTTTCTGACGATCTGGAAGTAGTGGCATGGGCTTCACAATAGGTGGCAGAACGCACCTCACTTGACCTGCTAATCTACTACAGGTTTCAGTTGCACAATGTGTGAGACTGGGGTCTACTCTACAGCAAATACTGAAAGAGAGCAATGCACTAGGACCTCTTGTCTAGGGCACCAGCTGAGAACAACCTGCAACCAGTCCTGTGTGCGTCGATTGGTTTAGTGTAGACCCTTGGGGATATGCTATCCGAAAGGTAGAACCCAAGCTCTGAAGGGATAAATGTACTTTGGGTTATGTTATTTGCTGATATTGGAGGTGGTCGGGAGGATGTTCTGGGATTTAAGAGTAGTGCGTAGATATACCTTGATAATGTTCATGTGTTATCAGCTTGGACTGTGGCAGACGGACATCTATGGGAGATGCATGCGTGTAGTGTACGCTAGCTGACTTTAGAGGGGAGTCATTGAGTAGCGAAATGGCGGGCATTAGTAGTGGATGGAAGAGAAATAAGCTTTGGGAGTGAGGTAGTATGCCACTGCTGCTGTAATGAATAAGGCTGTTTTCAGGGACAATCGTTTCTTTTCAATTGTATGGAGTCCGACACAAGTAGATTAGTCAGTCAGTAGGATGCCAATGCGGTCATGGTAGTGTCTGTGGTTTTAAAAGGCTCCTTCTTGCAGGTGATGTCCAAGCGAGTAGGTGTACATCTGGATGAGGTTCCAGTCTCATTATGAAGTTAGTTGAAAAGCCAGCATTTTACTGGCTTCCTGAAGGGTAAGTGCCGTCATTTGTAATGAGTTCTTTGGATAGGGAGTTCCAGAGTTTGGTCTGTAAGAGGCTAATGAAGACCCTGCATGACATTTCTGGTTGAATTTTAGTACAATTTTAGTCCTTGGGATGTCGGGTGACCCAGAGAAAACAATAGCCGTCACGGTCTCCTCCTGGGGAATGAAGGCACGCCCCTGTACGCTCACACTAGAAAAAATACACCCCGCTAGGGGAAAAGGGCAAAGATACTCTTGCAAGGGTAACACGTGTTTGTTTCTACAAAAATAGGGATGCATCAGCAAAGAACTCTACTGCCGCAGAATGTTCTCAGTTGTGTTGGCATGTGTGGTACATTATAAGTGCAAACAGCGTCACTAATGACATCATCACATATAGTACAAATCTACAGATTGGCAGAGGCCTATAGATGTAGGGCCTGCTCCATATGAGTTGCCAGGCCATTGGACAGTCTTCATCTGTCCATTTTTGTTCAAGTGGGTGAGGTGAGCTGACCTAACGATTTAATTAGCTACACTGACATACAATTCTATTCTTATGATTGTAACAATGCACCTGGCAGATACAGGGATGGCCTCTGAAGAGAGCCGAGGCCCCCCTAAATCTCACACATTGCACTCGCTCCCAGACAGATCAGCAACCCCCAAGTTCCTCCATCTTAGTTTTAGGCTATAATTCTGATGCCACCCTGCACTGCGGAGCACAAATCACGTGAACCATTTCTGAAGGTGCGATAGCCTTGCCTTCTGATCTTAGTGATTGATCCTGGGTGTATAGGTTTTATGGTCAGTGGGTCTGGGGGTGGACGGTGCCAAGGCGTGCAAGGGTCATGGGATGAAAGCATGGCAAAGCTGTATTTCTGGTGTGGGGATTGTTGGGGGCAGGAGGGCTTCGCTATCTATCCGGTGGCATGGTACTGCCAAGAGGCACTCTGCTGCCTTCTCATGACCTTGCAGGGCATATTCTTTCCTGGGCGCGAAGGCCTGTAACTTTCTTAGAACAATGGAAGATCTTGTGGACTCTGTGATACCGGGCCCGGGTGGGGGTGACGTTCAGACATTCCTGGCATTGAACACACTATCCCTGTGTCCTTGAACGAAATGGTCTTGTTCAGTCGGCTCATCGTGTCTCTACCCATTATGTTTACTGATGTCTGTCAGGAACATAACAGTGGCATGGTCCTGTTGTGCTCTTCCCACAGAAAGCAATAATCCGTCAGTAAAAGGAACCAAATCTGACTCCCCAGAAAATCCCTGCACAATTATGGTAGTGCTTGACATTGGATATCTCCCCTTCCTAATACAGGACCTAGTTGCCCCTGTATCCACGAGAATGGAAAAAGTCTTGTCACCTATGATCACCTCGATACGTGGTTCCTCAGCCGGATTAGGTGTACCAGGTAGGATCGAACATATCGGGTCTGTGTGGGCTGTGCTATTGCTGTTATGCTGACATTCCCGTCCCTTGAAGGGATGGCCACCTATAACAGTTTCCCCAGGCAGTTTTTGCACAGGAGTCTACATCTGCACCGCAGACTCTGCGTGTGTTGTTAATATGGTGTTCTGCTTGATTGGTGCCTGTTGCATCGGTGGTGATTGCTGCATGTGCCCCTGTGTCTATACTACATGCGTCATGTGCTAATATTGCTGTGTTTGCATGTCTTGGGTGTGCATCTGTTGTGGCGCATACATCTGCGCTTATTTATATATATATGGTGCACCCAGCCCAAAGCTTACATATGGTATTAGTGTATTGTCCATCTGCTCTGTCTGGTACGTGGGTTGTTGCTGCATTCCCCCACTTTGATATGTCGTCCCTCTATTTCTGCATACTCAAGCTATTGTATTGTTTATTTATATAGCGCCTATACACAGGAAAGTGTTTCAGAGTGCTTAAGGAGGGTGGAAACATTGGGGGGGGGGAACGGTCATTCAGAGCCCTTGAAATTCTGAGACAATAAGTCTGCACAGGCAGAGTAAGTGCGTAAAATACATTTAACAGTTGAGACACAGCAAATAGGCCCAACTGTGATTCTGGAGTTTTACCTGTGCAGTTAAGGGGAGAAGACGAGGGAAAGCAGATATCTTCAGGCACGTTGCATTTGGATTGTGCAAGTGTATAGAAGGTCACAGGGAAGCAGAGGTTCAGTGCATCCATTGGGTTGAGACTGGGTTAAGCAAAGAAAGCAACTCACTTGGGTTATTTCTAAGTGCAGTGAAGGTGGGTGGGTGTATGGCCCTGAGGCAAGTGCGAGAGAGGACTGGCAGGGGTGCCCGGTACCGGTGAGACTCTGAGGTACACCAGGCAGCCAGTGAGTAAGCTGTAAGGAATAGGAGGGACGGATGGAGAGAGCAGAGAGCTAGGTTAGCAGGGTAGATGGAGAGCCAATGAAGAGAAGAGGAAAGTCTTGAGGATTTGCCGGAACTTAAGAAAGTCAGTCTCAAGACAGTGGGCGGTAGGGAAGCACCTGCTGAGGATAAGGATCTCCCTCCAAATCTCTGCTTGGAGAACCAGCTCACTCGCAAAAGGTTGGAGGTAGATGAGTGGAGGGCTCGTGAGGGACAGTATTTGGCTATGCAGCGTTGCAGGTAGATAGGTAGGTCCCAAGCCTCAGAAAGCCTTGTGGACAATGCAGCCGGTCTTGAAATTGATCCTTGCAGCCATGGGGAGCCAGTGAAGGGATTTCAGCACTGGAGAGATGCAGTCTTGCGGTTCTGGTCTGGATGAGTTGCAGAGGGCGCAGGGCAGAAGAAGGGAGGTTGAGGAAGAGGCTGTTGCAATAGCCCAGCCTGGAGAGAACCAAGGATCTGGAGACAGTGAGCCCTTTAGGGAAAGTGAGAAAAAGTGGAGTACCTCTGAGGTGGTGTAGCTGATAGTTAGACTTTTTAGAGATGTCAGAAATGTGAGAGGAGAAGGAGTTGAGTCGAAGATGACCCAGAGTTTTTTTGCCTCGCAGGTGGGTGTGGGTGCAGGACCAAGGGAGGCTGGCCAGAGTGAAGTGGGAAAGCGGGAGCAGGGGTTCCAATGCGAACAATCTGAGTCTTACTGGCATTGAGGCCGAGGTCGTTTGCAGCACACCATGACTGAATAACGGACAGACAGTCGGATATGAGCGAGGAGGAGGCGGCGGCTGAGGGTATCCTGGAAGATAGTTGCCTGTCATCTGTGTAACACTGAAAAGTTAAGGTGAAAGTGGCAATCGCACATGCCAAGGAAGCCATATAGAGGTTGAAGAACCAGGGGGAGGGGTAGATCCTGGTGAACGCCACAAGTTGAGAGAGGCTCCAAGTTCCACCGGGGATGCGCGGTCGGAGAGAAAGGAGATTAACCACACCAGGGCCTGACCTGTGATTCCCAGGGTGTCACGGAGAGGTGCGATCGGGATGTTGTGGTTAATCGTGTAAAAGGCAGCGGAGAGGTCAAGGAGAATGAGGACAGAGGGAGTGTTGGTGTCAAGATTTGAGGGCAGGTCTTCACGGATGTTCAGAAGAGCAGTTGCTGTGCCTCTGGATGCTCTAAAGCCAGACTGATGGTCACGGAACCAGCCAATAAATTCAGTGTGGAGGGTCAGCTGAGTGATCGCCAACTTCTCCAGGAGTTTGCCCAAGAAAGAGTGCCCATGTCTCCCACAAAACCAACATACTATGGGCCTTTGCTGTCCCCTTTGTAGCCCTCCTGTGTTTTGCTGTGTCTGTTATCCAAACCCTTTTCCCTGAGGTATCCCTCCTCAACCTCTTGACCACTGATTCATATCTCCTCGCCCTGTGAAACCTCCCCGTCATTTGTGGCCTGTTCTACACATGTTGAGTAACTCCTCCTTCCCCGCTCATTAACACTGCCCCTTCCATTGTATATTTGTATAATTTTGTCTGCACTTATTTTGCTTCCTCCTGTTTCCTCTCCTCCTCTAAATTTGCTGCCATGTAATATATTGTGGTTGCCCACCTCCCTTCTCCAATAATGGGAACTGTTAGTCTCCTGTCCCCTGTGTCTTTAGTGGCTGTGAACGTCCTTGCCATTCCTGTGCTTTTCCGTCCTGGCTGGGCCATAAGCCTCTGCGAATACGGATTGATATTGTCTGGGTCTCGTGGCCCCCGCCACCTTCCCTTGGGACGTGACAGTCGCCCTTCCATGTCTCCCTCTTTCCTGCCCATGCTGTCCTCATCTGCCCGTACTGTCTCTGCTTAGGCTTACTTCCCTGGAGCGGTGAAGTGTTAGTGTATCTAAATCTGTCAACTATTAAACACTTTAGAAAATGCACATGACCACCTTATTTTGATGGCAAGCCTAGTTCTGTAAAGACCAAAAAAGAACCCTATTAGGGAACTCCCGTCCCCTGCACTCTATTTATCGCTTAAGCAAGCTGAGTAAAGGTTTATTCCCAAGAGGGGAATCAAAGTAAATGGAGTAAATCAATTTAAAGTTAAATGAAACAACATAGTAATTCAAGATATCGGTTTAGTATCGAAACATATTCATCAGTTCAAAGAAGAGTTGGTTATCCAATCAGGATTTATTTTTCAAAGAGCAAATGCCCAACGCGTTTCGAGATAATGTTCTCTTCATCAGGGGCTGTAGTTATTCGTTGTGTCAATCACAGTGACTCTAGAGAAGTATATACAAAATAATGATAATGTCAGTTTACATGATAATAATAACATAGACCGAATGTTTAGAGACAGCGAATTATCCACTCAACCATATGGGTTCTTAAAGCAAAAGTCAGTTCACTAATTAGCAGAGTCTACAATCATGTTTTATAAAGAAACAAGGAACTAGAGTTAATATCATTTTAGCAGAGTCTTCATTCTATCAAACAATTGTAAATCAAGTGTGAGTAAAAATGGACTATTGCAAATACTACTAGGTGTATAAAGGGTAAAAAACATACCGTATGTTACATTAAAGGATGGACTAGGTCATGTTGTTACACAAGTGTGTCATCCCAACCAGGTGTAGCTGTCTGGGTCCCCTATAGTATAACCAAAGAGGCAAAAAATGCTGAACGAGCACTATACTTTGAAATCAAGTGAAAATGGATAAATGTAGAAGAAAGTCTGTTAACTTACTAGCCAAACAAGAATCGCTTGTATCTGAATCCCTTAGAGGCTGGGGGGTCGTGTTGGTGTCAAAGGAAAACCGTATTTTCAGTCTGTGCGCGGTACCTAAAAGATGGAGGCGCCACTCGTTACAAATAGAACGACCAAAATGGTCTAAAGTGTCAAGAGTATCCATCTAATTTCAAAATTGAAAAATAGAGTTATAGTAGTATGGCTCTGTCCCAGAATAAGTAACTTACTGTAGTCATTGTAAGGCAGGAAAAACAGGTAAGAGCGGGGAGATACAGCAGTCGCTAGAGACCTCCAAAAAACATGGCGGTTAATATATACGTCATTGTTGTGACGTCATTACGCTGAAGAGCACATGACGTCGCCAATGTAAATACCATGCACACGTCTGTTTAAAGAGACGGCTCTGGTAGCAAAAAGTGGCCAAGAGGTAAATACGGCTTAAAGTAAAAAGCTGAATGTGATTAGCTTTCCTGAGTCACTTAATGTGGCACGAAGGTCTATGTATGCAGGAAAATGCGTATGAAGGGAGTCTAACAAGGAGTGTCATTTAAAGAAATTAGTCTAATTCGTTTAATATTCTCAAAAAGTCTGTACATACGGGAAAATACGTATGAAGGGAGTCTACCAAGAGTCTAACAAGAGATGTAGTTAAAAAAACTAATGTCATTGGAAAAATGATTAACCCGAATATTGTTAGAGCTAATACAAAGGAGGTGCAAATGCAAAACAGCATAGATATATTAGTCATTTGTAGCCAGATATGACATGTTAAACATAGAAAACATATGCATTGCTAAATGTGAGCATAGGAGAAAACTCATCCATAAAAGTCAAGTGAATACATAGTATCAATCTGGTAAACAAGGTACGCTGTACTCTGCCTCATGTCAAATGAGTGCACAATCTGTTGAGGTTAAATGTGACTTGCCCAGATGTGAACCCAAAACTGATTTCTAGCACCTCTGGGGGGGAAAGTTGGTGCCTGTGTTTAGACTTAGAGGCTATCGATGTGGTAGAGCAGATCTCAGTAATGAAGGGAAAAGGATGTAGCATTAAAAGAGAGGCGTTTCAAAGGAAAGGCCCTAGGTAGAAATCTTCGTTAAGTCCTTTGGGGTTAACTGAGTCCAATTTGTGGATCCAGTACAGTTCTCTTTGTGCTAACTTCTTAGCAAAATCACCTCCTCTTGGTAGAGAATGTACTGTTTCTAAAATAACCCATCTGAGTTGTGAGATGTTATGACCATTCTCCTTAAAGTGTCTAAAGACTGGTGATTTGTCGTTCTGTGTTCTAATATTCGACTTATGTTCAGTCCAGCGTTCTTTCGCTTTCCTAATTGTTTTGCCTACATAGTATTTCCTCTCAGAAGAAGCCAAAAGAAAACCAAGGCAAAAGAACAAATAATAGAGTCCAACATTTTAAATATCTCTTCCAAAATTCTAACTAAATCACAAATGGATACACTGAACTTGGGCCTATCATTTATTCCTACATCCAGTACTAACAACTTTGAAGAAGAAGTGAACTTATTTAAACTTATACGTAAAATGGAACTCAAAGTATTCTTTGATTCACTTCCTGAACCGACTGGACAACACAAGAAACATGAGTATCTTGAATTAAAAAATAAAAGTTCTTTTCATCCACAATTAAATCATCCAGTCATCAATCTCTTCAAGTTTAAAACCTCAAAAGAACTAAAACGACTCAAATACAATACTCCTAAAAAAATCAACATTAGGAAACATCAACTTAAATTGATAAAAGAATTGGCAGAAGACCCATCTATCACACTGAAACCAGCCGATAAAGGCGGTGCCTTAGTACTGATGGATACCAACTTTTACAACTCTGGATGTCTGAATTTATTGAATGACCAAGGCACATATTTGGTATTGGACTCTGACCCTATCCTGGCCATCAAAGACACTATTAAGAAAACAGTAGAGAAAGCATCAGAAATGGATTGGATTTCTGATCACACTTGTGACTTTCTCATTAAAAAATTTCCAGTGACCCCGGTATTTTATGCTCTTCCAAAAATCCATAAAGACAAGACTAAGCCACCATTCAGACCTATTGTTGCGGGGACTGAAAGTGTGTTTCACCCCCTAGCTACTTATTTGGATCAAGCACTCCAACCATTGGTCCAACGGACATCCACTTACTTGAAAGACACTGCTCATTTTCTGAGAATCATCAATGAAGTACAAATTGACAATTCCACATCTATCCTATTTACACTGGATGTTAACAGCCTGTACACCTCTATCCCGCACCAACAAGGGATAGAAGCGTTGGAATGGTTTCTTTTGAAACATAGAAACACCAAGATACACAAAGTATTTGCTATGGAACTTATTCACATCATTTTATTCAACAACTACTTTAGGTTCAATGATAAATTTTATCTACAGACAGCAGGCACATCGATGGGGTCACCTGTGGCCCCATCTTACGCTAATATTTTCATGTTCCTTTTCGAAGAGACCTATGTATTGAACACAGAACCGTGGAAAACCAAGATAGCTCTGTGGAAAAGGTTTATAGACGACATCTTTGGTATCTGGTTAGGCACCAAAGATGAACTCAACCAGTTCTTCCAATATTTAAACAATTGCCATGAAAGAATTACCTTCACCCTAGAGATGGGTACACCCAACATTCATTTCCTGGACATCAATATTGGAATCATTGGTAACAATCTACAAACCAGCATTTACAGGAAACCCACGGATTGTAATAGTACACTACGATTTGAAAGTTTCCACCCAACCCACTTGAAGGACAACTTACCCTTTAGTCAAATGTTACGTCTAAAAAGGATTACATCTGACACTACTAAACTACAAGGAGAATATGAGGAGATGAAACAAAGGTTCATCAGTAGAGGCTTCCCTGATGGCACTGTTGATAAAGCTATCAGACGTACCGCGACTCTTTCAAGATCCGACCTACTGGAAGAAAAACCCAAGAAGATTAATACCAGACTCATCCATACACTGAAATTTTCCAGTCAGAGTTATCAGATCAAGAGAATAATCACCAAGAATTGGGACCTCATTAAAGCAGACCCTAATCTTAACAAACTATTCCCAGAACCGCCAATGCTGGCGTATAAGAGAGGAAAGAACTTGAGGGACAGTTTGGTTAAAGCTGAAAAGAGAACATTATCAGTACAAATGACTTTGAAAAAACAAAAACCTGGAACTTACCCATGTCTACACTGTCAGCATTGCCCTAATATAATTAAAGGTGAATACATCCGACACCCCAACAATGGCAAAAAAATATTCCTATCAGATCATGCTACTTGTGACAGCAAAAATGTCATCTATGCCTTAAGATGTCCCTGCAGGAAATACTATGTAGGCAAAACAATTAGGAAAGCGAAAGAACGCTGGACTGAACATAAGTCGAATATTAGAACACAGAACGACAAATCACCAGTCTTTAGACACTTTAAGGAGAACGGTCATAACATCTCACAACTCAGATGGGTTATTTTAGAAACAGTACATTCTCTACCAAGAGGAGGTGATTTTGCTAAGAAGTTAGCACAAAGAGAACTGTACTGGATCCACAAATTGGACTCGGTTAACCCCAAAGGACTTAACGAAGATTTCTACCTAGGGCCTTTCCTTTGAAACGCCTCTCTTTTAATGCTACATCCTTTTCCCTTCATTACTGAGATCTGCTCTACCACACCTATAGCCTCTAAGTCTAAACACAGGCACCAACTTTCCCCCCCAGAGGTGCTAGAAATCAGTTTTGGGTTCACATCTGGGCAAGTCACATTTAACCTCAACAGATTGTGCACTCATTTGACATGAGGCAGAGTACAGCGTACCTTGTTTACCAGATTGTTACTATGTATTCACTTGACTTTTATGGATGAGATTTCTCCTATGCTCACATTTACCAATGCATATGTTTTCTATGTTTAACATGTCATATCTGGCTACAAATGACTAATATATCTATGCTGTTTTGCATTTGCACCTCCTTTGTATTAGCTCTAACAATATTCGGGTTAATCATTTTTCCAATGACATTAGTTTTTTTAACTACATCTCTTGTTAGACTCTTGGTAGACTCCCTTCATACGTATTTTCCCGTATGTACAGACTTTTTGAGAATATTAAACGAATTAGACTAATTTCTTTAAATGACACTCCTTGTTAGACTCCCTTCATACGCATTTTCCTGCATACATAGACCTTCGTGCCACATTAAGTGACTCAGGAAAGCTAATCACATTCAGCTTTTTACTTTAAGCCGTATTTACCTCTTGGCCACTTTTTGCTACCAGAGCCGTCTCTTTAAACAGACGTGTGCATGGTGTTTACATTGGCGACGTCATGTGCGCTTCAGCGTAATGACGTCACAACAATGACGTATATATTAACCGCCATGTTTTTTGGAGGTCTCTAGCGACTGCTGTATCTCCCCGCTCTTACCTGTTTTTCCTGCCTTACAATGACTACAGTAAGTTACTTATTCTGGGACAGAGCCATACTACTATAACTCTATTTTTCAATTTTGAAATTAGATGGATACTCTTGACACTTTAGACCATTTTGGTCGTTCTATTTGTAACGAGTGGCGCCTCCATCTTTTAGGTACCGCGCACAGACTGAAAATACGGTTTTCCTTTGACACCAACACGACCCCCCAGCCTCTAAGGGATTCAGATACAAGCGATTCTTGTTTGGCTAGTAAGTTAACAGACTTTCTTCTACATCTATCCATTTTCACTTGATTCCAAAGTATAGTGCTCATTCAGCATTTTTTGCCTCTTTGGTTATACTATAGGGGACCCAGACAGCTACACCTGGTTGGGATGACACACTTGTGTAACAGCATGACCTAGTCCATCCTTTAATGTAACATACGGTATGTTTTTTACCCTTTATACACCTAGTAGTATTTGCAATAGTCCATTTTTACTCACACTTGATTTACAATTGTTTGATAGAATGAAGACTCTGCTAAAATGATATTAACTCTAGTTTCTTGTTTCTTTATAAAACATGATTGTAGACTCTGCTAATTAGTGAACTGACTTTTGCTTTAAGAACCCATATGGTTGAGTGGATAATTCGCTGTCTCTAAACATTTGGTCTATGTTATTATCATGTAAACTGACATTATCATTATTTTGTATATACTTCTCTAGAGTCACTGTGATTGACACAACGAATAACTACAGCCCCTGATGAAGAGAACATTATCTCGAAACGCGTTGGGCATTTGCTCTTTGAAAAATAAATCCTGATTGGATAACCAACTCTTCTTTGAACTGATGAATATGTTTCGATACTAAACCGATATCTTGAATTACTATGTTGTTTCATTTAACTTTAAATTGATTTACTCCATTTACTTTGATTCCCCTCTTGGGAATAAACCTTTACTCAGCTTGCTTAAGCGATAAATAGAGTGCAGGGGACGGGAGTTCCCTAATAGGGTTCTTTTTTGGTCTTTGTGTAATTGTACAACCCATTTGCCAGGGTTGATATCTTTTCTCCCCTGCACCTTGAATTATAGATCGCTCTATTTCAGAATAGAGCACCACATGCATATTAAAGTCAGTTATACATTCTGAGTGTCAGGTGTGTACCTTCCAGTTAGTAAGCCTAGTTCTGTAACCTGCTGGTAGCATACATTTGTGCAACTCGTGACCAACCCAGGAGCTGATCCCAAGCTCCTTGACAATCTAGCTTATCAACCTGTTGCTATGTACCAGCTACCCTGAAAGTGAGATGGCCTCAAGCTACAATATTCCACCTAGTTTACCCAGCTCTCTGCCTACTACACCATCCACTCTGCTTAGTCTTACTTTCTTTCCTCTTGCATAATATACACAGTTAACATCTAGTTAACGCAAAGTTGTGATCAATAGTTCCATCCAGTATGTCCATCTACTCCCACCCAGTCTGTACATCTACACATTTACTGCACTACCATAAACTGTAATTAGCCTCCAAAGCTCGCTATGCTCTGATTATGCCGCACCTGTGGGAGAGAACCGGCCTGTTTTCAGAGCCTTTTTATCATATCTATTTATTTGTGTCTATTCATGCAGCCAACCTTTTTCAATTTAAAGACAATCATCCAGGGCTTGCAGTCCTTTTGACCACTCACATAGAAAACTTTATTGAATATTTACTGTGTTTGCTGTAAATGTAAAATAAGTTTCACTGCATTTCTGGCCTCTGGGTGTGGCAGCAGTGGGCCAATCATAAAATGGGTTTGTAGTGACATGGAAAGCGCATTTAAATTTGTTGTCATCCGTTGTGATGGGACAAGTGCATTTCTTTGAAGTCGAGTAGGTAAACTAAGTTACTCGACCTGCAGGTGTAATGGAATTGTAAAGAATTTGCAAGGCTCTACTAATCTCGCTAATGTCTTACTTCAGTGGTAAACGAAACTGCTGTATTGTTGCAAATGTTATGTCTTTGGTACACAACTTCTGGTGACATTAAAAATATTAGTACAATATTGCTAATCAAATGGTTTTGCTAATCATGAACATTCTAATTGGCAAACTGCTAATCAATGTATGCCTTGGCTTACCTTATTTCTTTCATGGATGTCTCTTCTCTGGTCAGTCAGTTTTACATCTGTGAAAGACAATGGGCCTCATTACGAGTCCGGCGGTAACCGTGCCGGAAATTCCGGCAGGTTACAGCCAGACTCGTATTACCATTCTGTCTCTGTGATTCCCGGAATCACCGGGGCATTACAACCCCGGTGACCCGGTAATTCCGGAGGCGGAATTCGGTAAATCCCCATTCCCATGGAGTCCTATAGGACTCCATGGGAATGGGGAAGTGGAAACACTGGCACCATTTTGTAATGGTACCAGTGTTTCCACGTCCACCTGCAGGCAGGTGGTGTTCTACCCGCCAGGTCAGACCTGGCGGGAATGACACCCCCCGCCTGCAGAACTCGAGATCAGCCGGTCCGGAAACAACGGTGGCGGCGGGTTTACCGCCACCGTTATTTCCGGACCGACTGACTCTTAATGAGGCCTAATGTAATACATTTCATAATAGAAATAGTGGTGACTTTCTTTTTCTTCATAATAGTACTGTGTGAATACTGAATGTACTCTTAGTACTCAACCAATTAAGGTTGCACAGATTAATCACTGTGTAGAGAACAAAAACTTCAGTGGAGAGAAAAGTACTCTACTAACATCTCCCTAGGTTTATGGATACCACACCTGCACTAAGCAGTTAGGTAACTATGAACCTAGTTTTGCATGAGCAAATTCTAAATTGAATTGCCAGCAACATCAATGGTTTGTGCGCCTCCAAAAGTATTTCAGTATATTATATTTTGGAAAAAAAAGTACAAGAATAATATAACCATAAATGACCATACCCACCCAACCAATGTTTCATTTCTGTACACACTTTGTTTCATATTAATTTTGCAGAGTAGTTTATGCAACCTTAACCAGGCAACCGAGACATATAACCTAACTGTCTTAAATAAAAATAGGAAGACATACAAACTTTGTACCATTATTTTGCAAGTAAATATTTAAGTCTAGTTGTACCATTATTTGAAATAATGGGTAGACAAGAAAAAGTTACATGTGTGTAAATACATCAATACTCGCTACACGAATATTAAACTTGTCATTTCAATACTTCTTGTGAAATCTGTTCTTCTTTTGGCCACCAACACATGAGAAGTTGATGACATTTCACAATCTGAGGCACAATTAGCCATGCTACTAACTAGAAATTCCAAATTTAGGTGTGTTTAGATCTGCCATTTGTGAAACATAGGCCTCTCTCCCACTATCTAGGAGTACACCTCTCTTCATACACATCTCTGACGCTTTCCTACCACTAGACAGACACCATGCCACACACTGGTCAAAGCAGAGCAGCACGCTGGCGAACCAGTAGGCCTGATGAGACCAATCACGGCAGAACTCAACCGCCACATCACACAGCCCATCACTCGATCCCAGCCCTCCCCTATTCCTCCTCCTCGCCAGACCAGTCCCACTCACCCTGACAAGCTAAGCCCCGGGCATAGATCCTACTTCGCTCAACTAAGAACAGCAAGACCGAGAAAGGGAGCAGAGAACATTACCCCGAGAACATACCGGAACGCACAACAAGCCATATAAAACACCCATCACAATCCACCCCTACCACCAACCACTCAACCGCACCATCTAGTCGCACCCTCACCAAACATCATAGCAACTCTAACCCGCGCTTCACCAGCCTTGGCGCAGCAAGACCAGCTCTGGCCATATCCCCAAGCTCCACAGCCCCTCCGGCCCCCACTCTCGCACACACCCCTTTGACTGTTAAAGTCCAGGAAAGGCCCAGACCACAGAAACCTTATGCCCCTCCTAGCATCACCCATCCTCCAGCCCAGATCGCAAACACTGCCACCACACTATAGGACCCAAACCTTGCCACCCACACCTAATCCGGTTCTCGCCATATTCCCCTCATCTCCCACTCTCGTTGTTCCCTTTTCTCTGCACCCCACTGACCCCCGCCTCCCCCCATACTACTCACAACCCAACCCGCCCAACACCCACAAGGACATCCCATGAACCGTCCTGCGTACTCATCAATGCCAGGTCAGTATCCAAAAATAAATTCCACGTCTTTGGCCTCATCATAGAAGAAAACTGACATCCTTTTAATTTCCGAGACCTGGTTTGCACACGAGGCCTTCCCACCCGGCTACAACCTTACTGTCCGGGACAGATAGTGAAGTGGAGAGGGGGGGGGGCAACACCGATTCCCGTTAATAATTAAGTACACCTCAACTAACACCACACAGACTACGAATCCCTCATGGTACAACTACAACTCTCACCCACCATCTCCCACAGCTTCCTATTCATCTATAGAACCCCCGGCTACTACAAAAACTTTGCAGACACATTTGGTGAAGCTCTAGGCACCAACCTCATCCTACATCCAACACGTACCATCTTGGGGGACTTCAAAATATGGTTTGACTAAACCCCCCCCGCCCCCCTCCCCCCTCAAACCCAATGACCCGATCACTCGCAGACAATCAAGAATCACTTATCCTGACACAATACATCTCCACACTCACGGGAGGTCACACCCTGAACGCAATATTCAGCAACACAAACCTATCTACCCACAGTGAAATCAAAACCCACACACTAGATATGCATAATGAAAGTTGTGATACCCTAATGTGTGTAATATACCCTAATGTCTGTAATGTATTTCTTTCCTTTCTGTAAGCAAGTTAATTACAAGTAACAGCGCTGCGATGCCCAGGGGCTGCTTTGTGCGCTATACAAATGTAAAAATAAATACCCAGCCCCCTTCCCCCTATCATGGACTGATCACTCAGCAATTTACTTCTCCATACCACTGAGCTTAACGGCCAGCGGTCAAGGCCACACACGACCACCACCAACCACCTCGCCTATCATTCAAACATGAAATAAAGTTGTAATCCACCCAGATCCAGCACACTCACTCCTCAACTCTCTCCACACACTCTCTCTCCAGGAAGAACCTCCAGCGATCGAAACCTTTAACCTCTGGCTTAGAAACGCCTCCCATACCCGAACAAAACGGACCACTCCGAGATCAGGACCAACACCCAGCTGGTTCACTGCCAAATTCAAATCACTAAAAACCCTCAAGCACTGTCTGGAACGGACCTGGAGAACCGACCCTACAGCACAGAACAAAAACCGTCCTAGCAAGAACAACCAGAGCATACAGATTGGAAATCAGAAACCCAAAGAAAAACTTCTATGTGAACAGAACCTTTTAATGCACGAAACCCAAGCAAGGAACTACATAGAATCATGTCTGAATTCAAATTCCTGGCATGCTCGAGCCACCCCACTCCAGTCTCCCAAGTCCTATGTGATGCCCTATCACTGCACTTCCACAATGTCGCTATTGACAGACACTCCGCCATCATCTCTAAATTGGAACACATGCTCCTGCCACCTGCCCGCCCACAGACTGACCTTCCTCAAAACCCCATCTCAATAAAAATCCCATCTCGCACCAGGAGTTCCACTCGCTCGTAGCAGATAGCTGCCCTTCCGGGACCCCTGCCCACCCACACTCCTCAAAAAATTCCTAGCCTCTATCTGTCCTGGTAGTATCGCACTCCTCAACCACTCACTCACTCGCTCCAGAATTCTTCCCGGAAGCCCTAAAAACCTCCTACATCAAACCCATCCTCAAAACACTTGACCCTCTCCTCCCCCATAACTACCAGCCAATATCCAACACACGATTCATTGCCAAGCTCGTGGATCGTGCAGCATACAAGCAGCTTGGCCGCTGCACCGAAACCAACAACCTCCTAGACCCTGCACAATCAGGCTTCAGACCACTCGGAGGAAAGGAATCCTCCCTAGTATCTGTCTGGGATGACCTAACAGCCGATGGAGAAGGCTGCGCTGTACTCGTCCTACTGGACCTCTTCGCAGCCTTCGATACCCTCTATCACACTATACTACTAAGACAGGCTACAAACACTAGGAATCAGACACACAGCCCTCTCTTGGATCACCTCCTTCATCTCCAATCGCTGCCAAACTATGCACCTCCACCAGTTCACATCCACCTCATGACCTGTATGGAAAGATGTGCCACAAGGAGCACCCCCATCTCCTCTAATCTTCAAATTCTACCTAAAACCCCTGCCTGCAATCATCCGCTCATATCTTACCTAGTACAACTATGCAGATGACACCCAGATCATCCTTAAAATCCCAAAATGTCAAGGTTCCTGCACTCTGGACCTGTAGTCATAGCCCTCTGATATTGACCACTGAATGACGACCAAACGCCTCATTCTCAATCCTGGGAAAACAAAAATCCTAGTATATAGGAAAACAGCGCTCCTTCCCCAACTGATTCCGTGGCCTCAATCCCTAGGACAAGCACCAGCCACTTCAAAAGGGGTTAGACATTGGACACAGACCTAACCCTCACCCAACACACCACCTCCGTATCCAAAACCTGCTTCTACCATCTAGGATTCTCGGGCGTATTTTTCGCTTATCCCCACCGATTTTTCTGCCATCAACTCCATTATCCTGTCCCACCTGGACTACGCAAATTGCCTCTACCTACCTACCCAGAAACTCTAAAGAATCCAAAACACGCCTGTACGCCTGCACATTAACCTAGCCCCCCAGAGAATACATCAGCCCCACAGTAAAAGTCCTCCATTGGCTCCCGATTGACCACTACCTTTAAGGCCATGTGCATCACCAACCGCGTGTAATCCACAACACCGGTCCGGAATTCCTTCAAGACAAAATCCTCCCCTATCAGCCCTCAAGACATCTCCGATCTCGCACAGCATATCGCATAGTGGTCCAACCCCACAACTCCTCCTGGCTGGGCGGGTCCTCGTTCTTGGTCTAAGTGCCAATTATCTGGAACTCCCTACCCCTACACATTCGCAAAACACTCGAGGCATAAAATAAGCAGTGTTGCATAGCAGTTTGCTATGCATTTCTGTTGATATGCTAATTAAACTGTACCTTGTGTAGCACAGCTTGCTATATGTTCAGTGAAAGCACAGCTCAACCTGCTTTTCATTCTTGCCCTCAGGCGTCTCTCCACGCTCTTTTCCTTGTTCATTGTGAGTTCAAAGGGGCTAATGGAGAGAGAGTGCAACAGTAATAATCTCCTCCACTCTTAAAAGTGCCAAAGTCGCGAGCGGCCACCAAGGTTCTGGGATGGCGAGGAGTGAGAACGTTGAGTGCTCCCTTATGTCACAATGAAGATCTCCCTAAAATTCGTAAACTGAGCTTCGCTAGAAGATGGACACTCCAAAGCATTTGCTTGCTGAAAGATGTATTTGTGCCAAACGCTTAATGTTCTTTGAACTGCTCCAATAACAGTTTTCACTATGAACAAATGATCATTTCTTGTATGCATAGTTCAAACATGCTATTGTCATGCAATTTCCGGGATGGGTATGATCTCCCGGCACAGTCCCTGATAGAGGCCTACATCAACAATGAGCTGATCCATAAGAGGGCTATCTCGTCACTCTATCAGGTTATCCTGAACTTCCAGTCTCGTTCCTTCTTAAAATTAAGCAGACATGGGAAGAAGATGTGGGTACACTGTAACTGGGATATTGGCAGGAAGCCTTGATGTGCCTGCTTGAGATAGCCATCCAAGCTCGATTTAGGCTAGTCCAATAGACAATTCTTCACAGGGTTTGCTATGCACATAATTTCCTCTTTAAATGTGGTCGGGTTGTGACTATTTATTTGTGCCCATCTAGCCTTTACGTTTTACAGACATTCATCTCACTCTCTCACTTCAGCCGTTCACAAACATGCTGTATTTTTGCTCATATTATGTCTTAGTTACAAATAACTTCTGGTGGCATTACAAATGTTAGTACAAAATTGCTAATCGGGAAACTTTTAATTGGCAAAATGTGCTAGTCCATTTTTTTTTTTAAACTATGCCCTGCCACTGAAAATCACCTGAAATTCAGTAAGGCCCTAAAAACCTGGCTCTTCCCAACTCTCACCTGAACTCCTCCACTCTCTAAACTACACTGCTGTACCCAACATCCCTATCCACCAATCACAGAATTGATGCCGACAGCGTTCACAGCTGCTCACTTAGACAAACTTTTGCACCATGCACAACACTCCCACCCGTTCAATACTGCCTTAAACCTTGCACCTCCTCCAACGACAGCATTAGCATCCGCTCACCTGCCAAAACTATCACCCCATGTGCAACAACACCCTACCGGTCAAATACGCCAGGGAAGCCAGCAGCATTCACTGTGGCACACTGCAATAACCTCAACCGCCCTTTCACGCCAGAGAGACCACGAATAATGGGACTGTGCCGTCCACACTGGACAAAGGACGCTGCAGCTGAACTACATTACAGCATACTGAACGTATACCTGTTGAGCACGTCTGTCGACACTGGCCGCAGGCATGGGCAAGCATCCATGCACCATAGAATGCAGCTATGGCTATGCCCATCCAGTCTAGCAGCGCACAAAATGTCCACAACGATATACATGACGTACCTCAACACCACTGCCACTAGCATACATCGTCCCGGGAGGATAGCTCAGCGGCAGCGTGCGCGCCCTGGAAGCAAGACGACAAGAAGCAACAACAGGTTCGATCCCCGGGTCCGCGCTTAGAAACCTCTGGGTGTTTAAGCGCGTTATAAATATGTAACTAAGAAAAACAAACGATTCCTGTAACAATGCCTCGATGCCTGCGGGCTGTGTGAGCGCTTTATAAATGTAAAAATAAATAAAATACAGCGACTACCAACGAAAAGAAAATTCGGTATAGCTGGCCACACATCGAATCTTCAACAATAGCAGTCTATCGTATACCACCAATGGTGCCCACCCACGTGCCTAACCTTGGGTTGCTTAGTGGAGCGTAGCCAGCCACCTACACCGGCAAAAAAAAATGCACACATGCATTTCTTAATCTAAAACTCTTAGAACCGCTACCACATTGACTACGGTCATCGAGGGCGTTCCAATCGCAAAGCGCATTGACGCCATACAAATGGGGAAAGAGTGCTATACAAAATAACCCAATACAATACATCATCTTAAAAAAAAAAAGTTATTTAATACTTCTATGTGCACAGAAACCTGTGTGCAGTGGGGATCCCTTTTAAACAAAAGTTCCCTTTTAAATATACTAATTAACTCTAAATTGTCATTAAAAGACTTTTTCAAATCGGTGTGCTTTTTTTTTTATTTTTTGTCCACCTACACAAGTAAGATAATAAACATTTTGTTCTATTCTGATTTCTTAAAAAAAAGAATCACTTTTTATTTTCAGAAAAAAGTCCACAGTGTAATCACAGAACACATTGCAGAACTTTTGTGGAAACTACCTCACTTGAAATAGAAGTACTTTACCAAATCCACCACCTAGTACTTAAAGTAGGCTGTTTTCCTTTTTAATTTAATTGCAATACTACTTGTAAATTTTGTGTCCTTATTTTTGCCACCTACACACATGACGTAAAAGACTTTCTGATGCTTGTTAATCTGCTTGGAATCACATGCTGTGCATATAGTCCGATGTCTAGTGGTAATCACAGAGTATTGCATCTTTCTTTCGAGTATCGAAAAGGGCCGTCGACATGTGCGTGTCTAACACTATCCCTGATGTGACGTGTAGTGTACCCAAAATCCCTGATGTGTCAAGGTCCCTCAGATAGTTACTTTCCACCAACTACTTGGTCACCATAAGCGGAGCTCGTAAGAGAGATATTGCAAACTCATAATTTTTTGTCCCACCACCGATGGTTATTTAGTATTCGACCCATCTTCGATGGCTACTTGTGGACACCAAAGACGACTGGTGCAGCGGTCGACGCTGTTGACTGGGTGGCCTCAGCCCTCCGGCCAGGTCTATACAGTAGGGAGAGTGGGGCCCAGGGTTTGGTTCTATGATAATGCATTTCCTCCCCCCCCCCCCCTCTTTACTTTTCTGGTCTGGCTGCCGCACTTTATTTATTTGTACATTTGTAGAGCACGCAAAGCACAAAGGCATCTCAACTCTAAGGCTTAAGCAGACAGTTACAAGTATTTTCAAACTTGCATGGCAAGAACAATCACCAAGCGGTAAAATAATTAGCAAAGTCCATTCCACACAGAGGAAGTGATATTAAAGCAGAGTCCAATACATACATTTTTACTTCTACTATGGATATGGAGAGGACTCCATTTAAGTTCTGCCCGTCCTGTAACGAAAAGTACCCTTGGAAAGACAAACGCTGCAAGTGTCTCCCTCGTGACCACGACTAGCGATCCTGTAAGTCTTGCCAGCTTTTTCGTCCAAAGGCGCCAAGACAGGTGGACGAAATGGTAGGCGGCCTACGCCATGCAGGCTGAATGTGGTTCCACTGTCTGTGTTGGCGCTGTCGCCTCGAGTCACAAGCATTCTAACAGCAGCCATGACTATGATGTGAAGGCTATAGACCTTTCAGCGGAAAGGGTCTATTGCCCGGCCCCGACAGGCAGGAGCCGGTACTGCTATGGGGAGATCAGACTGCAGCGACGGCGACAGGGGCACACCCGCACCACTTAAGGATAAGCACACAAGCTCCCTCAACGGATACGTTGAGAAAGCATCAGATGCCAACAGGCCCACCGACTGCCGATCCTCATGATCAGCCGCCCTCCCCGCATCCGTCGTCCACCAGCCAGCACCATGAGAGGCTCACTGAGCAGAGCATGCATGCAATGGGCAGTTTCTGAAGTTCCTGAGGCCGCCTCCTAAAAAAGTGCAGCGTGTAGAACACTGAAGGAAAAAAGGCTCACTTGGAAAACGAGCAAGGGAGTGCTCTGATCTTTGAAGCAAGCTCTGCTTGCCCCCCTATACCCGCTGGGCAAGGCATGTGCAATATAGATGGTAATGGATCCCTGCTGCCTGGACCGTGTCACGACACTGACACTTGCAGGAGCTGCTAAGTTGTTCCGGGCTGGCGCTGCAGCAGTGAAGTGAAGAATGAACAATACGCCATGGGGGAAGTGATCTCCTATTTCAATCATAGAGTTAACTTCCCTATGGCTTTATTGCTGGCTTCTTATCTTCACTTCACCAGCGCCAAGCCCTGCTGCTAAGTTTGATTTCAGGGCAATGTTGCAGAATAACCCAGTAAGAATGATTTAAATACACTTTGCATAAATATGTGGTTTATTCTCCAATACTTTTCTGCATTTCCCATTTTAAGCATTGCTCACTTAGGATTTTTGCACATCACATGTTCCATTCATGAGAAAATGGTGCATGCTGGCTCACCCTTATTAACGCTTTACCACACTATGCCCAGTCACCATTTAACCCCATCACACCTTGTGCATGCAGTTTATAAGCAATTCCAGGTGCAATATATACAGGTAAATTTAAGCGCCACATCATGTTTGAACCAGCCTAGTTGTATCTAGCACCGACTGACCATCATTACCCAGCATTTCCAAATAAACGAAAATACTTCTGTCTCAACCCATTCTAGGGGCTGCAATTGAAAGGAAAGCATCTTTATTCAGACTGTCTTTTTGACTCAAGGGGAATAAACTGCCCCATTCCAGGAGCAATGTAAAGCAGCACCCTGTACTTGCAACCATTCCCCAAGGCCCTATTGTTGTAGGTTTCCAACTTTCCAGACTGGTAGGGCAAGGTTTGCGTCGATTCTCTCAATGAAAGATAGGCATTATAGCACTATGCACTCGATAGATCACTCCACCTCGCCAGGCCAGGAGGGAGAAAAATTGACTGGTTCCCGAGTTGGGAGCAGCGGTACGACTGGTGCTAGTAGCCACAGAGTAGTTATTCACAACACAGGCTGGGGATAACACGAGCAGCTCGCATGACAAATGGCACAAACAAAAGCGCGCACTGAAACCGGAGGCAAAAAGTGCTTGGACGCCTGCGGGTATCCACTATACAAAAATCTAAATGCAATGACGAAAGCCTTGTGTGCGTCTATTCCACTTTCAGCAGCCCGCAAATGCTTTGACCCTTGCCCCCATTGAAGGGTATGTGTTTCCAGCAGCCCCCATTCACCAGTAAAAGCTGCCTGGAGAAAGTGGGCTGGGATTCTTACAGGACGGTTCTGACGTACCACAAGGACCCCCAAGCAGGCAGGCCCGAAGGCTCAGGACCCGAGAAGGACTATATTTTAAACTTGCCAACTAAAAGATGGAAGGAAATGATACCGCAAGCCTGTTCCAAGTAAGTGTACAAAGTCCACTGAAAGCATTTAATTCATACATGAATTTAACAAGGTGGTTGCTTATGGAAAATAAAGGGGCCGTTGTTCATATTAAGACTCAATTGTGACCATTTAATCTTGCTCGAGGTTTGCCTTATTTACAATAATAACTTTGGATATCCTGGATACCTCACTATTGGTTAGTTTGATAAAAATGGATTTTCCACACGGTTTCTTCTTTGGTGATGATTGTTTTTATTCATCAATGTGTTTATTGCATGGACTCTTGGTCCCAATAGTGGTCAGCCGACATGTGTTTCGACCCTTGGCTCGTTATCAAGGCTGATACAGGTTTATAAATAACATTCATGTGACAGCAAATATTTAGAGGTGGAATTTGTGATCCAATGCATGTGTGATGGTGCCCAGTGAATAAGCATGGTCATATATAGTTCCAAGGTGGTTAACGCATGTAATTAATTACATTTCAAGGTATTAAGGAGGGAGAGGGAGCTCGAGAGCTCGAGCTCTGTGGATAGGGCCCTGTGGAAGATTGGGAAAATAGAATTGCTCACGTTGTATGCAAGTAATTGAGCTTGGAAGACCCTAACTAGGTGCATGCGAAAATCCACAGGAGTGTGGCCCAGGGTGTGAGAGTCCTGGCCCATCTGAATTAGGCGTGTGGGAGAGGGGCTGACATTGGGGAGCGGAGTGTGGCATGGGCCACGTGTGTAATATGGAGCGAGGGAGGGGGTTCTCCTGCTATGAATGAGATGGGCTGTGGTGGTGTGTGACTGACATGGCTGAGCAATTAATTACCCCATAGTTATAAGAGGGGTGTTGGGCTCAGTGAAGGGCTCAAGCTGTTAGCAGTGATTGCGTGCGGAGGTAAGTGGAGGTTCATGCAGAGATGGGTGGCACAGTGGGTCGTATTAACAATTGCAGCCAGAGAGGTCCGAGAGAGGGCTTATGGTGGGCGGGGTTTGGCTGTGCGGGTAGCATTTGTACCGTGCTGAGGTTAGCCAGATGAAAGATGGGAACAGTGGGTCGTATTGCCATGAGCGTGCTAGGCAGGTAAGATTGGGGTACAGAGGGTGAGGGTACAATGCATGGATACAGGGGGGGGGGGGGGCTTGAGGTGGATGAAGAAAGCTTTTTTTTTTTTTTTTTTTTTGCAGTGATCATGTTATGTAAAAAAAAAAAACTGCAGACAACTGGAGGTACTTTGTGGTGGAGCAGTACCACTCCCTCAAAAGGATAGAAAAGGTGCAGTGTAGCATCTGCAAAGAGAAGCTACGGTATGGACCACTAACGTTCCATCACAGACCTTGGGGCATGTGTCCCCATACAGACAGCACTAATTCTGAGCCCCTTGGGAAGATTTTCTTGAGGACTACCGAAAGGCCCACAAGAACACAAACTAAAGGCACCTATGAAGAAATGTTTGCATCTTCACTTATAAGAACCATTCGGTCGTTGGGGTGGGGGGAGGAATCAAGATGGATTTAAAAAAAAATTGTTTGTCAGACAACTCCTTTACTTTTCCTCATTGATTTTTCTTCTGACTACTGCCAACAGCTGCCGTGGCATCAACCGCTACAACAGCAACCACCACGGCAACCTCTGCACCATCCACCTCCAGCACCGTACCTTCCACAACTTCCACCAGCAAACTGCAAAGTTTTGTGCTGCAAATGTCAAAATTGTTTCATGGTGGGGGATGCATTTTTCTGCCTCAGAAAAGGTCAAACTAAACCTTTAACCTCAGAGAACGTTGAAAATAAGTTAATAATTTTATATTTTTGATTTCTAGTTGCATGTCTTTTTTTCAATGTTTTTTACATTTTCCTCCCAAGAGAAAACCGAAGACCGCTAGAGATACTTCATGGTGGAGGTGCAGTGAAACTTTACAAGTGCAAGAAAATAAACCTTTACCGTCAGTAACCTGCATAGAAAAGGGGGAATAGTAACATATAAATGCTGTTTTTAAAAATGCTTTTTTAAGCAGCACGATAGTGAAATAATAAAGAAAAATGCAGAATTGGGAGCCTCACCATTTGTATCTTATTTACAAGTAAGGACAGAGCAATAGTAAAACATTTCTACAATACTGGTAAGTAGAACTTAGTGAGAGCAGATGTGCTATGTTAGCACTAAATGTAATCTGATAGAAGTGCTTATACAATAGTGTAGCTTTATATATAGAAAAACAATGCTACATTTTAGGGATACCTATTTATAAGATTAGAATCAAACACAATTAATGCATAGATGTAGCAACTGATGGTTGTATTTATTAGCATCTCCATAAAACACTGACAATGCATAGGTATCTGGCCAGCACTAACCTTTTTCTAATGCTATAAAGTTAAGAATGAACCTTCTAAACACTATTATCGTTCAGTTATCTGCCACGTAATGTGAGCAGGTGGACAATAGTGGCAATATATGCCATCTGATAGCAGTTGTTAATATAGCTGACATGACGCACACAACACTGCAAATACACCTTTTAAATGTGTAAATATTCTGACACTTTCACATCAGCCACGCACTCAGCATAAATGAGAAAAGTGGTCAAAATGGTGGCTTGTATACTTTCCAAAATCCATACTGCAAAAAGAGGACTATATAGTAAACCAAAGAACTAAAACATCCGACACATTTTCACTGCAACCTATCGCAGACAAGCACACAATTCCAATAGTTACACCAATCAATTACAAACACTGAAATACATGGAAAACCATTATCCCCAACCATCTTTGATAGCCATGGCTATTCAAACATGGCTATAAACAGTCTTGTAGCCTCAGATAAAAGCACATTTTTTACTAACTCGAAACCAAACCTTGCCAACCTTTTAAATTTAAAGTTCAAATAAAACAAGGGTAAATCTTAGGACATAAAATCAGAAACCCAAGTAACGTTGTGTGGTCTAACATTCACAAAATGATTATTGCAAAGAAAATGTATGGCTTAATACCTGCGGCTATTCATATAGCTGCATGTAGAACAGCAGCCAATCAACTGACGAGATTGGTTAACATGCCTACGTGTGACTACCTGCATGCTGTATAACCATGGGTCTAGAAACGCCCCAAAGAGTTTTATTTTTAGCCGTGTCTATTCAAAACAAAGTGTATCCTGCACTTCCAAGTGACCCCAACATTAATGCCACTGCCCCCCCCCACTCCCCAGATGTCGTCCTCCCCTCTCTCATTCCCCTATAGCACTTGTTTCTGTGACGCAGTTTTGTTTAAAATGTCGGGTGGCTGCAACCAGGGAAAATACACAACGTACCATTGGCCTGTATATAGTCAAGATAATGCAGGGTCCCCCGGATAGCCACGCTTATGCGTGCCGCGCAGTGTTATGCGCTGTGTATACACGCTCCAGTCATTGCTGCTATTAACTGTGCGTGGTGTGTTATTCGTTCTAATAACCGTCACGTTGTTTATACTGGTATACCGTTTGAGGGCTTGCAGCTATTAAGTGAGCTTTTCAGTCTGATTTGGAAAGGCTACAGTAAGCAAGTGCTGCGCATTCTGGATCTTGCACTGTGGGATGTGGCGTTTGGCAGACAAGAGCGTAGGGAAAGTGATGCCACATTAGTAAACACAGCTTTGATGCTGTGACCGCTCTTTCTCTGTGATCAGTAGAGTCAGGTTAAAGGTCAGCCGATTTTGTAGTTTTCCCACCAATTTGAAAGATGGAACTACACATACCAGAATTCACAGGGGGGTATGAACTGGATGCCCTTCTGATGCATGTCCAAAAAAAAAGTTTGCTCTGTAGACTGTATGTACACTGGGCTTATCGGTGCTTTGTGCTAGTATATAAACTGCCCCCGCCTCCCACTGTCCTCTGTGTAGATGTGCACATTGGCACTACGGTTGTTGCTTTGCTTGATCCTTCACCTGCCTTTTGCATATGGCAATGGACTCAAGCAGGCAGGACAGATTCTACATTAAATTTGTAGTATCCAGATGGGGGTGAGAGATTTCTCAGGTCTATCCTCGATTTGTGACACCACCCATGAAAGCATTCCTCTGTCTCAACTCGCATGACAAGGGTCCTAAGGCACTCAAACCTGGGGAAAATGGTACTGATGGAGCTGTGGTGGTCAAGGCCATACTTGTGTTGATATGTATTTTAACTTTTTCATTTTCAAAAAGTGTTTGTGCCACTATCTTTAAGAAGGTAAATGAATATGTATTGCAAGAATCAAGAAAGAAATCAACAGCGCCCACTGAACACTGTCCTGTTGGGTTACATGGTCAATGGTGACTCCACATCAGACCCTTTATAATACACTAGGAAGATGGTAAACGAGCTATAGTGATTTGATCATTATGCAACCTTTCGGTGAGTGTGTTGTCTGACATTTTGACAAAAGAAACACAATGACATGGGCTTTCAGACCTCACATGAGTGACTTTTCTCCCTTTTAATGGGACAAAGCAAACTTTTACAGCGAGAGGATGCCCATGCCATGTGGTTCCAAAATAATGCAGGTCGAGGCCGATTTTCAAAGCGATGGCCTGTGACTGAGCAGCAAGCTCATTGCTCAAAATGTGCATTTTGACACTCCACTCAGGGCTCCAGATAAGGCGAGTAGTAGGCCTTTTTACGCATGAAAATCTTGTAAATACGCCAGCTTTATTATTTTCCTGGGTACATTTACACACAGGTTTAGATCAGAGGGCAGTAATCAGGTTACTTGACAGAAACCAGAAGGCTTCTTGTGATTTTTATCTACATGGATGTAATTGCAAGCCACCTCTGAAACAGAATCTGAAGCCTTTTAAAAAAAAAAAAAAAAAAAAAAAAAAAACCTGCACACTCACTGATAAAAGGAATGGTTTCTTTCCATTCAGCTTCAGAAGCACCGTGCATGTTTTCTTAGAATTTTAGGATTGTATGATTAATAAGATGGAAAACTAAGTTACAATTGAGAATTTTTTTTTTAACAAGTTATGCTTTTTTTCCAGTGAAAGCAAACCAGTATTGCACAATTGTATTTTTCAGAGTTCCTGTGCTGTGTGCATAATCATGCAGAGGCAGATCATGTTTACACTTCTAATTTAATTTACAGTCTAATTATAAAAACAGTGTGTAAAATGATGACTATTCACAGTCTAGTTTACATCCATTCAACCTTGCAGTCAATGGGGTACATTACTATGGTCAGTGGCAGCAGAGTCTGCTCAAGGGTGAGTAATTGTCATTACACTGATCACAGGTGTTCTAGCCTCTCAAATCTTCAAGACTACAAATAAAACATCCAAAACCTGACTCTCAAAGTGCAAGTGCTGTTCAAAAACAAACAAATGAAAGTTACATTGGTAATTGAAATAGAAACTCAGCAAAACCTGTCCTGTGATAATCCAGATAGGTATTTAACTTTATGTAGCGCTAGAGTCGATAATTTGGGACACCTGGATAAAGGGAGAAGGGGCCTAACGCAGGGGCGCAATGGTAAGTGCAATAACAGTAAATGCAATAGTAGCACCTAGATTTTGGATACCTGGTTAGACGGAGAAAGGGCCTAACACTGGGGCACAACAGTAAATACAGTAACATTAAGTGCAATAAAAGTAAATGTGATGGCAGCACCTAGATTTGGGACACCTGCACAGAGGGAGAAAGGGCCCAACACAAGGGGTGACAACAGTAAATGCAATAACAGTAGATGTGATAGCAGCGCCTACATTTGCGACACCTGGATAGAGGGCGAAGGGGCATAACAGTATATGCTATAACACTGAATGCAATAGCAGTAATGCAATAGCAGCATCTAGATTTGGGACACCTGGATAGAGGGAGAGAGGGCCTAACATGGGGGCACTACAGTATATCTGGGTAGGGAGCACATTCTATATAGATGCAAAGTTTGGCCAAGGGCCCTATCTAACTGTAGTCGAACTCGACCGTTCGAGAGAGAATGCTGATTTTAGAAGGGTTTGGACTGTTCAGGCCCTACCTATTTTGTGGGTTGATGCTGGTTGACAGCTGCAGACGTCCCAGGCCAACACGAGTCATCACAGTAAGAGGCTGTCTCTGCAGGTGCTGTCTTCTGCCTCAAGTCCCTCACAGCAGGGGCTGCCTGAGAATGGGCCATCAGGGGAGGATGGAGGGACTGGAGGCAGGAGTTACAAAGGGAAACACAAGGCCTGAGAGCCGGTGTGTGCTCCGGGCTGGGGGCCTGAATTTACTATGAAAAAGGCCCATAAAGGGGGGGGGGCATCACTATGAGCACAATACTCTCCTGCAGCAATTGTCCTTGCTGAATTAATTGGGCTTCTCTGTGCTACTTTAGAACCTGTATATTCAATGGCTTCTCATTTCATCTATTTGCTGTTTGGGGTATTTGTTAGTCTGGGGTCGAGGCACCTGATGGATCCACTTAAAGGATAGTTCCGGGACTTTTTTTTTATTGTCCCTACGGTTCGGCCATGTGTTTTTAAGCATAAATTGGTAGATCGTAGAAAACTTTCCTATGGACCATACCCGACTTTTCGTCCATTAACGCACTCGAAATCAGCCGCCATTTTCTGATAATCCTCTCACTTGCCGCATCGCCTTGGCTCACCTGCTTTTGCGGCACTAAATCAAATCCCCCGCCCCTGAAACAGACTTTATCAAAACATTCATATTCCCCGCCTCTATCCGTGACGTGACTGAGCTGCGTAGGCAAACGCGCCCAGGCGTCTTCTACGCGACTCCACACAGAACCCGGAAATCAACACAGATGAGCTCACACAACACAGCGCGCCACAATCGGGATTATGAAACTGTACTTTTAAAATAAACTTCAAGATTGTAAATTTGGTAAAGTACATTTATTTGACATCAAATGTTTTGAGAATATTTTCATTTTTATTTGCTCACGTTCCAAAAAGTTCGTTTTGAGGCACGCGATGTTCCTTTGCTGTACACAGGGTCTTAGATCATCTCACAATACAGCGCCACAATTCGGAATATGAAACTGTGGTTTAAAAGCAAACGGCAAGATTGTACATTTGGCAAAGTACATTTATTCGACATCAAATGTTTAGAGAATATTCTGGGATTTGCATTTTTCTTTGCTCTCGATCCAAAATAGTTCGTCTTGAGGCAAGCGATGTTCGTGTGCAGTACACAGGGTGTTGGTTTACGATAAAATAAGCTCTTCGGTCGCACTGATAATCGCATGGCTGTTCCAACAACGAGGCACTAGGCCACCACAACGGTCTGTATGTTGCATCTAGCCGTTAGTACCGCGTAAGGGCATACTTGTACTTGGCGATCGTCCCATAAAATGGTCAGGGTGGTAACGTTGTTCACGCGGAGAAGCAACTGGCGGTTAAAAAAACCGTCCGCCGGTGTCTGGTACTCGTGACACATGCAGTAATGCATGATGTACCTGTTTGAAAAACATAAAAAATGAAATTAGTCTCACCATCAGATCTTTATTAAAATTATTCATTTTATATATTAGGTCGGGAAATTATTTCATAGCTAGGACAGTGCAACTGGGTATTATACATCAAGGGGTGGCTGTAGGATACTGAGACAGTCCCCCAGTGCAGGGGTTGACAGGGAGGCAGTGCAGGTGGAGAGTGGAAGGGCCCAGGACCGAGGTCGCAGACAGTGGACCAGTTGCCGTCCGAATCCCCATCGTTTTCGCGTGCTTGCCTTTCCAGTAGTTCTTCCTCGGTGTACTCGGGCTCGTACATATACGGCATTATTGTAGCCATTGTGTGGTAAAGAAAGTAAAATAATTTACAGAGATGGTACAGGTGTTCACAAGGCCTAGAAGCGGCGAAGGTAGCTGACCAGAGCACAGAAACGAGTCACAGAATACTCAAAGTAACACAGAGAGAATAATGGAATCGAAAATCTGCTGCTGTGTGTTGTGAAACGGTGTGTTTATACTTATTGAGGAAAGAGGCGTCCTGCCATTTCCATGGCGACACGTCATTAGCTGAGGCGCAGCGATTGTTGACACGAAACGTGCTTTGGCGTTGGGAAATGGGCGGTACGCGTCTGCTGATGTCAGGCTCAGGGGCGGGGGATTTGATTTAGTGCCGCAAAAGCAGGTGAGCCAGGGCGATGCGGCAAGTGAGAGGATTATCAGAAAATGGCGGCTGATTTCGAGTGCGTTAATGGACGAAAAGTCGGGTATGGTCCATAGGAAAGTTTTCTACGATCTACCGATTTATGCTTAAAAACACATGGCCGAACCGTAGGGACAATAAAAAAAAAGTCCCGGAACTATCCTTTAATGCGATCTTGGGACAAATGTCTTTGGCCGGCCAAAATATCATGTCCTAAATAATGTTCACAGTTCAAGAAATATTTCAGTTTTTCCTGGGAAGTCATTTGTCCATTATGAGCAAAAGCAGTCAGTAGATTGAGAGAATCTTGTTTGTAAACCTTGAACGAGGGGGCAGCAATATAAGGTTGACAACATACTGCACCAAAACTGACTCTTCGAACACAAGCTACTCAAAATCTCTCCGGAATTTGAGAAAAAAGTGGGGCTCTCTGCATACCCGTAGGAAGCCTAGTGAACACAAATTTCAAATTTGTTTATGAAAATGCAAACTGATACGGACTGTCGGAGTGCACAGCCATCGAGGGAGTGGGGGGGGAAGCAGAGCACATATCCACCACTAAAGTGTGTGGCGGTAGCTTAGATGCAGGACAAAATGGTGGCTGGGTTCGGAACAGGAAAAGTAGGTATCACCCTGCTCTGTTAATGGCATGTAAGTCCTGCACACAAGGATAAGCATCTTTACCTGGATTATTTATCTGAACAATCTGGGTGTTGCATGGGTTGTGAGTGGGTACAAATAATTCCTTGCTCATGCAATGATTCAATAACAGGACAAATGCCTGCTTCTGCTTGCTTAGAAATGATATTGCGGAACACACAGGAGGGGTTTGGCTGGGTTCAGAGTTATTTTCACAGGCTCGACATTCATCATATATACCATATTTGCATGTGTGGATCATAATTTAGGTGGAACCCAGTCTAACCTTTCCTGTTGCAATGAGTGATTGTCGTTCCGCAACTCAGTTTCAGATTGACATTTGAATGTAACGCAGCCAAAACCTCTTGTTCCCGGTGAGTGGAAACATCAAGGAATAGATCTGGAGAACATTGAATTGTACAGCTCATTTTACACAACCAACATAGACCAACAAGATTCACAGGGGTGCAGGGACTCAGCAAAAAAAGCATGATCTTCAGAAATGGGGCCTAAAGTGAACAGTGTGGGGTATAGGAGTACCCCCAATACCAACAGCTCCAATAGTTTGATTAGAAAAAAGAGGGTGGGGAAACTCTAAGGCTTTCAATGTAGAACACCAATGCTCTGGTATCAACTATATGACATGTTCTTTCAACTGACGGCACAATCGACATAAGGGCCAGATGGATCAACTGATATCAACCAGGCAACAATGTTAATGCCCCCCCTGGCTGTCCTATCGCAAATTCTACATACTCAAAGGTGGAGGTGGAGTGGGGGTCTGGGAGAAATGCAAATAAGACCAGTTGAATCGCGCAGGTGGCTGCACAGGCCTATTCGGGTACTGAGATTTCCAGTGCTTTAGTTTATATACATGAGCACTCGAGGGATGATCATAAATGTACCCTTCCTCGATTTTAAAATGGCCATTTGACATGGTGGACAGGAATACTCTATGGTCCAAATTGGACAAGCTCGGGATCCCAGAGGGCCTCCATTAAATTAATCCAACTGATATACAAAAAAACATCTTTGGAGGTAAGGTGGTGATCAAGCTCTTTGGCCTATTTTGATTTAAATTGGGAGGTCAGACAAGGCTGCCCCCTAGCTCCTCTATTATTTAGATTAATGTTGGCAGATTGAGTCCTTCTTTAATAATCATAGACATGCAGCAGCTCCTCTTAATCGTGAGAAATATTGCTGTCTATTGAATGCTGATGATACAATCTTGTTGGTTTTAAGTCTTCAAGCGGCATCCGCATATTTTAAGTCCTTAAACCTAGAACCGATCCTCACTAAAAATAGTACCCTTTGGAAGGAAAATATGCTTATCCAAATGGTTTATAGATAAAACTCAAGAGGTTGTAAAACAATACTCCTGTGTAGGCATTACCTTTTCATACATGGGTTCTGGATGGCACACAAATGAAGAATAAGGAACCTATTATATCTAAGGTTGGAGGGACTTCTGCATTTAAATTATAAATATGGTTCCCAAGTTCTTACAAAATGCTCTGTGGTACTCTGAGCTAAAATCACCTCGGTTGCTCTGTACAGAGCTGAGGCCAAACAACGCAGGCCTTCTCTGTGTCCAAAGACATGAGACTGGGTGCGTAATGGCCTTGCTACTCTTTAATCTTTATATCCATTCCCTATCAATGGAATTGTCTGGTCTGACGTTCCAAGGATGGCTGGTCGAAAAGTCTGCAAACTTACTGTACGCAGACGACGCAGTCCTAATAGCTATAACTAAGTCTGCTCTGCAAACATTGCTGAACGGACTTAACAACTACATGAGCTCTGGCGTAACTGCTGAAAATCGTGGGGGGGGGGCATGACATCTGACGAAAATATGCCCCAGCCAAATGAACGGGGACAAAATGGTGTGCCATGCAAATACCCCCATTCCCCGGCACCCTCCTAAAATTACGCCCATGTACATGAGAGACAAAGACCTAAAAATAAACATTGAGAAATCAAAGGCAAAATGCGTGGGCAATAGCAGACCTCAGGAAATGGCTTATCCATAGATGGCAAGAAACTGGACTGGACTGGATACTTTGCATTACTTGGGCGTCACAATCGCACATGACCGAAAATGGCCTTCGAACATTAAAGAACAGGCAGCAAAAGCCTCACAAACGAATGGCTCGATTTGGAGATTTGCTGCAGGTTTGGACGGGCTCCCCATAAAGTACTTATCCTGCATTTATGCCACAAAAACCATGCCGCTGTTGACCTACAATGCTGATGTATGAGGTTATCGATTCATAAAGGTTAGCCGCTTCTCCAAGCAACGAGTTGGTGGTCGATCTCTCTCCCCGGCTGGGGCCTCCCTCTGGAACAGCCTTCCTGCCTTCCTGAAACTTGAGGAGAACCATCTCCGGTTCCGGAAGAACCTCAAAACCTTCCTCTTTGCCTCTGCTTTCTCTGCCTCTCTCCCCTGCTTATATTCCCTGCCGATTCGGCACTGGTTACCTGGCCACCCTTTCTGATCTTGGGGCCAGGTCCCGCCGTTTGCTCACCTCACCTGCCCTGCCTCCCTGGCAACCCCCGGCCCTTGGGGGACTGGTTCTGTATCCCATCAGTCCCTTACCAGCACTTATGTCTGCTCTTACCCTGCACTTGCCACCTTCAGGCCGTTATTTATCGTATTTATTCTTCTCTCCCATGTACTGCACTTTTCCCCTTTCCCTTCCCCTGGCACTCCTCCCTTTCTCCCTAACCTCGCACTTGCACGATCTGAATGACACCTGGCCTAGAAGGATCGTTGTCTGTCTTCCCCTCCCTTGCCTCGTCGCGCCTTGAAACACTTGTGTATAGGCGCGTTATAAATGCTGTATCATATCATATACAGGTCTTTGAAGACACATTTCTTAAAAAAGTCATGGGCGTATCACGGGGTTTGCCAGGGTACTTACTGCATGAATAGTTGAACCTAGCATATGCCCAGGACTTGATTTTATTACATCCACTCATATATTGGCTGCGTCTCTGGGTCAGGCCTGGTCTATCCCTAGCCCAGGCCTTAGTCAGGGACGTAATGTCCTCACATGATGAGAGTTTCTCTCTGTGGCTTAATTACGTTAAGCTCTCCCTTCGCAGACTTGGCTATCAAGATTATTTAAATAAGGTGGCAATGGTGGACTAGTCTGCGGAAAGGGAATTTTGTCCAATGTTTTATTTCTGATCGTGTAGATGCTAGGCGGGAAACTGAGATGCAAAAGACTAGTGTACAATTTTATCATAAACATAATCCTGATCACTCCAAAATTGGACTATGCTTGCTGGTTTAGAAGCTCAAGAAAAAGGTTATTTATCCTCCGCCTTAGGACAAATCTACTCTTTGCGTACATACCTGTATATTCGCTGCAGAGCAAGCACTTTGCAAGGCGAAAATGCCCATGTTCCGAGTATAACATACAAAAAATGCTGGAGATTGTGTAACTTTTCTACCCTGTCTTCTCAAGTCTGAGAAAAGGATGTATTCTTCTTTTGCTGAAGGAACGCGATGCAACGCATGCCCATGAGGTTTTCACATATGTCTGTTCTGTTTTTAATTTACATGTGGCACAGTGTCTCTTTCTGTGTTGAAAATGCCTTTTTATTATACGATGACCTACCAGATATAATAACCCCATAAGTTACTTTAATGTATTTTAAACGTGGATAGAACTGCCCTCTGCCCAAACCTTTTAATTGTGTCCCTTTGTCTTTTTATTAATCATTTATCTCGTCAATGGTTATGCATATGTACATTTTGTTTTTTGTACAGTTTGATGGAACTTTATGATCCGAATAAACTTACCTGTACGGAGCAGCTGAAGTTTGTGGACACCCGGGCCCTGTAAACTTCAAAATAATATCTTAAAATCTCTTTTTGGGGTCTTTCGAAATGTACCCAAGTGTGGGGAATCGGGCTGGAGCTTGAGATTGCCGCCTCCTGGCCTCTCACTGCACTGCTACTCCACTCAAGTATATTGTAAAGAAATCGGCTGCTGGGTTCCCAAATCATAATGTTAAAAATGCAGGAAACAAATTTACTTAAGGAGATTCAACAAACTCCTCTGGTTTGTGGTCACATATTTTAACTGTCTGTACGAAATGGGACAATTCACAATTCATTGACTCAACGAAATAAGCTCCTACATGATGCTCTGAGAAGAATAAAAATTGCAAAAGAAGCAGATTGACGCAAATAAGACTGGGCCACCACAAAAAAACTCACTTGGATTCCAATAAAAGACCCCTGTTCTCTGAAGATTACATGGCTCAATCCTCTTCCCCAAGGCTTGGATCTCTTTTAACCTGTTTACTACTATAAATGTTCTTCCAACTGGGAGCAAGTCCTGGGCGAACACATCTAGCCTGGTTGCTAATAAGTGTTGCGCGAAACTGGAGGAAGAGATCTACCGGATTGTTTTTACTGTTATGTGCCAAATATTTTCTTTAAAGAAAGACTAGTACTCCTACATCCCGTCCCCTTTCCTCCATACGTTTGGGACATTCTGTACCGCAGCACTTTTAAGCATCAAAAAACAACTTTTTGTCCTTTTATTTTTATGCGGGACCTCCGCACGTGGCCGTAACTCAGTCTTCCTGAGCTCTGCCCCGCGCATCGCCCTTCAGTCCTTTTCTCGGTGCGGTTGAGGGTTGAACGCACTTGGATCGTGGGGATTTATTTCTTTTTTTACCACTTGTCTGTCATCTTCCTGCTTTGGTTCCATGGTAGTCCTCTCCTCAGTCTATGCTGGAGCGCCAGGGATTTGTGTCCTGTTCTTCGTGAATCCCAATTCACTCTGTCTGGAGTTCTTGGGCCCAGAACATCTGTAGGACTCTTGTCTCTAATGCGACTCTCCGTCCGAGCACTCAGCATAGACTCATCAGGTGGGAGGAGGTGTTCTAACGACTTTCTCCTCCACATTTACCGCAGTTCATTGATAAAAAAGGAAGCATCCGGTAAATTCCTTCCTTTTTATGTCACCCCGGCTAGGGGACTCCTTCCCTGGGTCTTCTGGTTCCGGGAAGGGAGTGGCTCTTGTATCGGAGTTCTCCCTGAGGTGTCCCGAAAGGGATCTAACCTGGATTCTGAGTTTCCTCAGAGGTTACCCGTAAAGGGGCTGAAACTAACAGATTTTCCTCCGAGGTTTCCCTTCTGGGAGAAAAAATGAAGCCCAAAGCTTCTCGGGCTGCTTCAAACTGAGTTATTCCTGAGGTTTCCGAGTCTGGGACTAAACCTACCAAGCCTAGTTCCAACCGTTTCCTGTAAAGTGACTAAAAATACCGGGATCACTCCAGAGGATCCCCAAATAGGGGCTCTCATCAAAACCAGCAGGATTGAGGGGTCCCAATTTGGGACTCTGGCTACTGGGTGTGAACCTATTCCTCCCACAAGGAATCTTGTGTTCGTACTGGTCCGTCTGAGGGGGCAAAGAATGAGGCAAAGGCCCCAAGTCTTCAAGCACCGGCCCTGCTGAGGCTCCCTCAGAGAGGGCTAATACTTCTGCTGAGACTAAAGGGGCTGAAAAAACGCTCCAGGTCTTCTAGTACCGACTCTGCTGAGGCTCCCTCACAGAGGACTAAAACTGATTCCAAAGCCCCTACAATTCTTGTTGTGACAAATGGCCTCACAAAAACCTGTAACGCAGATCGCTTCAGGCAATGACCAAATGGCAGCCCAACCCACGGGGCCTGAGGTGGCCATTTTGACGATACTCCTCCAAACCAACTTTTTCTGCGGCTGGGACAGAGGGGCCTACGTTTGGGGCCGAGCAGCATCCACAAAACATGGATAATGGGAATCCTTTTCGTCCACCAACTGACTGGTGTGCAAGGTTTCTGCTGCCTCACACGGTCTCACTTCCTCATATGTCCGCTCCTTTACTTTGTGGATCCAGCTGGAGGAGGATGGTGGGGAATCTTGGTAACAGGCCTCAATGCAGTCTTGGGGGTATGCCCCTCGAGAGCACCTCTACCCACTCCTCTGCCTAGGCCTTCCTCTGAGGACGCGTTCTTTTGCAGATTCCAGGTCCTCATTCACTCGGACCTGATGAAGGCTTACTTTAAGGATCTGTTCAAAGAAATATATCCTAAGCCTCTCGAGCCACAGCCTGCTGCTCCTCCTCAGCAGGTTCAGGCAGTGCCTCCTCTGCTTCCAGTGGGGCCCCCTACTACACTGCCACCATTGCCTCCGCTTTCACCAGTTCTTACGACGCCAGTTGTGTAAATGGATATGCTCAAGGTATGCTCAAGGTGTCTGAGGTACCACGTGTCACGGATCAATTTTCTGTTCCCACCAAAACGGACGAAGGGGATGAGGACCAGGATAGTGAAGACCCGCTCCACTCCATCAGAGCTCTTCATGATCGGGTGTTGGATATGATGACGTTGCTGGAAATTCCAATACCCAAGCCTCTGACTCCACAAGACAGAGTTTTCTCAGGAGTGTTAACGCTTACTGCACAGGTCTTTTTCTTCAAAAAGATGTGCTGGCTGAATATTGTAATGTCTGGGGAAAAACCTCATTCCGGGCAGCATATAAATAAGGTCCACTCATCAGATGACATGCCCTTGACTGCCTGTCCGCTCCCTTCATCAACGGTAGTGGCGGCAGCTACACTCCAGGCTAAGCCTTCATCAACATCCTCCATGGCTGCCTCTCAGGTCCTGTCCAAGGAGGACAAAATTCTGGATGTTTGTTTTAATGCAGGTCTTCAGCTGCGTCAAGCGAATACCGAAGTCATTTTTGCAGCGACAAACCTCGAGCTGTGGAGGGAACTTTCAGAATTTCAACATTGTATCCCACAAGACGGGCTAGAAGATTTTAAAGAAGGCCTATCCGACGCCAGAGTTCTGGCTCAGGACGTGCTGGAGGCCACAGTCCATCACGTAGATACCTCTGCTCAGGGCCTTGTGGTTGGAATAGACATTTCACGCCAGGCGTGGCTTAACGCGACAAAGTTCTCAGAGCAAGGTACTCTACCTCCCCTTTGAAGGGAAAGGGCTTTTCCGCTCCTCCACCGATGAGGAACTCAACAAGACAAAAGCAAGCACATTGGCGGCTAAGTCTTTGTTGGTCCCAGCAAAACAACCTCCAGCTAAAGCGGCCTATAGACCGGGGTCGGGACACAGAGAAGGTCCTTTTCAGGATTTGGAGGTTTCCAGGATTGTCGAGCATGCCAGGCAGAAGGTTCCTCTAATGGGCCTCGACGCAAGCAACAAAGACAAAGTGGACGGTTTTTCTGTCGTCAGCCTCGTCTGCAACAGGATGTCTCGCCCATGATAAATCACGCAAATGATGTTTTCCATCGGTCACACAAGACTTTGATGGGAGTATGTATCTCGTCTCATTTGGAGGCTTGTACGACCTCCTACCCCACCTTCTCACCATCCTCTTCAGCAGACTGGCCCCCCCCCCCTCAGAGCCGGGGTGCAAAAACATCTGAACATAAGAGCAGTGGTACCTGTTCCCTTGTGGGAGCAAGGGGAGGGCTATTCCTCCCATCTATTTACAGTGCCTAAACAAGCTGGCCTGTGCGCTGTCCTCAACCTCTCCATCTCAAAACCTTTATTGATGCTTTTAAAGGGGTTGGACAACTCCTATCTTGCCCTATAACTAAGATGGGAGTATTCTCAACCATCAAACAAAAAGATTGTCCTTAGGGAAAATAAAATGGCCTATGCTATAAACCTAATACTTGCACTCTTTCTAATACAATAGATGTGTAAATGGAATATGTAATACAAAAAGGAAAATCGGTGTTCAAAAGAAATGTCAGTATGGCTGAGTAAACTCCCTTTCCCACGTTTTGTAGCACAGTGTAAGATAGCACACTTGGACCTTTGCGACACACTCTGGCTTCGGACACAATGATGCAGTTTGTTTCATGGAATAGAGCCCACCTGGCCTTCCACGAAATGTCACTAGTTTATCTGCTGGACCTCTCTGCTTTCTCTCACTCCAGCCCAGGTCACCATTTTAGCTTCTAATACAGTTCAACAAAAGTTTGTTTCCTTCTGGCTACCACAATTGAGTACAGGCTTCCCTCTGCTGGGCTCAAACCTTCAAATCACAATTCGTGGGGTTTCCCTTCCCCAAGCATCAATCACACCTTCGTGGGCTTCCCTCCGTCAGGCTAAAGTCTCCTTTCACTTTCCTTCCGCTGTCAAAGACCTTCGAATCTGCGAGGCTTTTGCTCTTACATCGGCATGACCACTTTCACCTTCTTTCGTCATACGTCACTTTTCCTCACTGTAAAGACTAGAGGGGGGGGGTCTGTACTTCTGCTCTCTATATCGTAGAGGAGAGGCACAGAGGACCCCAGCCAAGATTCTCTATTATTGGTACGTGGTCGAGCAATCGAGGCCTAGCTTCTCAGGAGGTGATGCAGGCTGGTTCTTAAGTACAGTGTAGTCCCTAAGCCCCCACAAAGGAATGTCCACACACTGTATTAGTTAAAACAGTCTTTATATAATTAATATTCAAGGTTATGTACACTATCACGATAACTCACTTTGTGCTCAGAAAATCAACAATGGTAAATATATACAGTTCTAAGTATTATCAGATCTCATTAAAGTGCATCAACTATACTGTCAAAATGTCACACAGATCGATAAAAAGGAAACCAGCAATAGAAATAGGAAGGAAAGCAAGATGGTTGAAACAATAGGCAGAATACTGGCCTCTACCATTAAGCACAGTTCTGTGTGGAGATGCTAGCCCCCCCCCCCCCCCCCCCCGGGCAACCTGTAAAATAAAGATATAACAAGTGCCCAGTCCATATATTGTTCTAGGAGTCTTATTTCCCTCAACAATAGTTCTACAGCCCCAATGTACCTGGAATTGTAGCGTTAGTCATCGGGGGAATTGACGCCCCTTCTTCAGTGCCCTCCCTTTAAGGCAGGAGTCACGGGTCGTCGAACGTCCGACTGAGAACAGGGTGAACTACGGTGGTGAAGTGGCAGCGTCGTTCCTAGCGGTGCTCGTCGATGACGGAGCGTTGGCATCCTGCAAGGAAGAGGCCTGCGGGGCACCTCGATGACAGTAGTTCTGGACCGCAAAGAGATGTTGAAGAACTGTGGCCCAGCAAGGGCGTCGAGTTGTCGGTGTCTGTGGTCTTTAGGTGGCGGGAAACCCACCGGCGGATGCTCCTCGGCGCGTCGACGGTCAGGCCTTCTCCAGCTGGATAAAGCTGGCGGCGATGCAGACGAGAGTGTCCTTGACTCGAATTAAGTTCTTAGGCAAACAGGAGCACGGCGGCTCTGGTCGGCGACGGCGGTCGTCGACAGTGGCGGACAACAGTCCAGGCGCTTCTCCTTGGGATTCCGCAGCAGTCCCTGTCTCGGGTCGGCAGCCTGTCGAAGGTCTGTCTACCAGGGAGCTTTGGCAAAGATCAGCTGGTGCACGATGGTCCCTCGTAACTCGTGAAGAGGGTGCCTTACCAGGCCCTCTCTGGGTCAGTTCTTGGAGACACAGCAGCTTTCAGATTGCGAAGGAGAGCAACAGCAATTCTTCTCGTCCAGCAGGGCTTCAAGGTTAAGCTTCAGTTACTCCAGTTACTCGTCGTAGTGGACTTCAGCTTCTGAAAACGAATTCTAGCAGTGAGAGGCCCCCAGATATACTAATTGATCTCCATTCATTCTGCTAGGTCACACTCGGGCAACCAATCGGTCAGAAGGGCATTCATGCAGGCAGGCAGCCAATCAGGTGCATAGTGCATTCAGGCCATTCACTTCTCTCCAGACACTCGCAACACGTTATGTGTATTGGAACAAGTACCCAGCCATTCAACACTCCACACTGCATTCTTACCATTTTCGGGCAGGGCTGTCTCTGGTCATTGTGTCAAACACCAGATACTAGACACCCACAACACAGAATGCGTATTCGTCACACACCCCATTCACCCTGGTCCCACCGACAGGCATACCCACAACATACAGTCATTGGGAAGGCTCCAGCCAGTCTGGTCTGGACTTCACAACAACACCATATATGGAACTTCCACCCAACAGCCAGTCGGGGGGGAAGGGACAGAGTCGGGGCTTCCCAGGACTTTGGGAAAACAAGGTAACGGGCAATAGAAAGCAAGAGGCCACGGGGGCCATCTTGCTTCCTATCAGGAATCAACTGATCCCAATTGCAGGGCCTGGGTATCCCAAAATGGAGGATACTCGGAGCACCTGTCAAATTCAGCATGGAGCTGCCACCAGCCCATACCCTGCTCTGTGGGCCACACACAGGTGCCCAAAAACATACACTAGGGGCCCAGGGTTGTACCCCCACCCATGGGTGCCATAAGGGTATCCCATGGGTCTGTACACCAAACCAAAAGAGAGAGCTGCACTGCCAGGAGTCCCACATGAACTCTGCGTGGAAAACATGACAGAACACACCACAAAAAGCAGTAAAGGACAAGGATACGGAGGCCCTGTCCCTCCGATGCATTTCCAGCATCACACTCACCTACACCAAGGCCTCTTGTTAAATGTAGTTTTGAGCACAGTACTTATTTCAAAGTTCAAAAATATCTCTCACATCCAACAGTTCAAAAGGCATCTTTCACATCCCGGTTTCCCTCTGCTGGGATCAAACCTATTTCAGAGACTCTTGTTTGGGCAATCTTCTTTCGCCGGACCGCTCTGTTACTTTATATCTTTAATTTACAGTTCTTTACAATGCTTTGCTTTATCTCGCGTCTTATCGGCACAAGTGCAACCTTCATTCATCGGATCTTGTTGCCATCAAGCTTCATTTAACACAAACCGGACTTTCATTGTTTTCATCAACTCACCGGCTGTGTTGATTCATTTTAGTCTTTCGCGGCTTTGATTCTGAAGCCAAGGCTGACACCACAACTGCCGCTGCACCTCCTAAACTCTCCCGTTCACCCGGAAGGGTGGCTGGTAGCCTTGAAACACAAGATGTTTGTCTCTTCTCTCTAGCTGGGCTTCCTTGTGCAACCTTCAAGGCCCTTCGGAGGTAACAATCTCTTGCGGGGATGTCCGAGGTTTCTCTGTACCTCGGTTCTGACCCCTGTTGCTCTGCTCCTCCTCTGTTCGATATCGCCCTGGAAGAACTGCTCCTTCTGGTGCATCGCCTTGCTCAGAGTGTGTCTCAGTGTTCCATCTATTTTTTTTATTTATTTTTACAAGCATTTTTCAACACAACGGCACCATGTGCCAACAGCAACAAAAAACATTTGCCACCCCCAGATACATCACAGCTCGTTCATGAAAATTACATTCGTTGTCACGGATTTAAATATCTGATCTGCTGCGGGGTTGACTTGCTCTTTCTGAAACCACACAATGTTTCAATGTACCTGTACCTTCAGTCTCGTTAGGGCTCCCCACCTGCGCCTTCTGTGCGCTCAATCAGGTATCGTATATATGGTTCCCACATGCCCTTATTACCAGGTTGGGAGCGGGTTAGGGAGCCATATCTGCTTTCCATGTCATTGCAATATAAAATGTTAGCTCTCCATTCCTCCACCTTAGGGGTATGCCAATCTTCCGACACCATTGCGATCCAGCGTTTGGCGAGGATCAGGATCAGTCCTACCAGCTTCCTCATGCCCTTAGGAATCATTTTGGTATACCCCAGCAGTGCAATCAGTGGGTCTGGTTCCATGCCCCTCCCCATTATACCACTGATTGTCTCAAATACACCTTCCCAGAACAGCTGTGTGGGAGGGTAGTCCCATGCTATATGTAAGAAGTCAGTTGATATGTTGCCACATTTTTTGCATCTGCCTGAAGCACCTGGGAAGAACTCCTTGAGTCGGACAGGTGTGTAATAAAGTTGGTGTAGGCATTTAAAATTGATCAGTTTGAATCTCGCATTAATAGCCCGCTTCCTCATCCCCTCGCAGCAATACCTGCATACCTCCTCTGTAATCTCCTGCCCCAAGGACCGCTCCCATTTCTTCTGGGGAGATGCTCTGGTCTCCTCCTTTAGAATAAGGCTCATGGCATACATTGTTGAGGTCACTCTGTTACCGTGGTCAGCCCAAAGTATTTTATCTAGTGTAGGTGCATCCGGTGGCTGCCTGGGGAACGTCGGGAATAGCTGTCGTAAGGCCACCCTCAGTCTGTAATACTGAAATGCTTCCAGAACCGTGAGTTCCCCTTTCAGTTCTTCCAGCGATACAAATGACCCATTCGGGAAGAGGTCACCGTGACAAGTCACCCCCAGTCGTCTCATCATAGTGACAAAACTCATCTCTTTGGTGATGGGAATCCCAGGTGTGTGTATTACCGGCAGTTTAGGGGAATATAAAACCTCCCCTAGTGTTCCATCTTTTAACCATGTGGGGAGAGCTAATTGGTACCAGGTGTATGTAATTAAGATGAAGTGCCTGACCCTGTCTGATCTTATTAGTGGGACATGTCCATTGTATTGCATGCATGGTACTCCTTTCAGCCTCAGACCTCCTCTCTCACTTGGCTCAGTGTTTGTGTAGGAAAGGGGGGGGGGTTGGAAAGTTGGAATTTCCCATAAAATAGGATGAGACAGGGGTATTTGGAAAGAGGGGATTACCATGTCTTGCCATCGGGCGTTCTCCCCACTCCCCGAGGACCCCTCATCCAGGTGATCCTCCCGCACTTGTCCACCCCCAGGGTCTGGATCCAAAGGCGATGGCAGTGCCCTTGCCACCTGAGTAAGGGATCCCGGGGTCTAGGCAGTGTTAACACCCTCTGGTTTTTCACACCAGCCACATAAGTTCCTCTCTCTGGAAGGGCGATCTACCGAGTGTGGTAGATCTCCAGGACGCTTATATGCACATATTGATTTGACATCCACATCTGCAATACTTTAGGTTTTCCATTGATCCGGAACCAATATCGAGTGCTGTTGTTTGGTCTCCGCTCGGCACTGATTGTCTTTACGAAGACGGCAGTCATCACAGCGTTCCTCAGACTGCAGGGAGTTCATATCCATATTTAGACGATTGGCTTCTGCAGAGTCATTGCCCCTGGGATGCAGCAGCCAGTCTTCAGTCTCCTCCAGCTCCTGTTCCAACTGGGGCTGTCAGTGAACTGGTGGAAATAGTCTGACGGTGGCTCGGGACCTGATATTTCTAGGTTTCCGTTAGGAAAACTATGCCACTGACAGTATCCCAACAGAGGACAGAATTGCAAATTTTTCAACTGCGTGACATTTGTTCCTGAACTCCTCCCGTAGGTCAGCCTACTGGTTCCAGAGACTGCTTGGGCTGATGGCTTCATGTGTTCTAGCTCTGCCTCTTGCAAGACTGAAAATGAGACGCGCACAGCTTACACTGTGGAGCTGCTGGTCCCAAGCTTTGGACCAAGACTCTAAAATGATACCTATCCCATCCTCCATGAAGTTGGATCTTCAATGATGGACAACCACCAACAACCTCTGTGGAAACCTCCTTCCAGGAGCCCGTACCGCGGGTCACGCTTACAACGGACTCCTCCCTTCTGGTGTGGGGAGCTACGTTGGATCATCTCGAGGTCTACGATCTGTGGACACCCCAAGACCGGATGTCTCATATCAACTACCTGGAACTATTGGCGGTTTTCCTGGCATTGAAATCTTTCCAGCCTTCTATCAGCAACAGGGTAGTGTGAATTTGTACAGACAATTCTGTGGCTATGTTTTAAGTCAACAAACAGAGGTGCACCAGGGCTCCTCCTCTTGTGGATCTAGCCATCCAGATTTGGATTTGGGCAGTCTAACACAAAGTTAGGCTACAGGCAATGCACATTCCGGGACAGTTGCGGCGGAATCCCTGAGCCGCCAGTCTGTGCCGAATTACTAGTGGGAAATGAACAGTGATGTTCTTGCCAAGCTCTTATAGCAATGGGGCTCTCCAACGGTGGACTTCCTTGCGACTGCAACCAACTGGAAACTACCACTCTATGCTTCCAGGGACAGTCTTGGAGCATCTTCCTTGGGGGGGGGGGGGGGGGGGGGGGGGGATGCGCTCGAGATTCCGTGGGACAACATGAAGGCTTATGCCTGTCCTCCGCCGTTGACATCATTCGCTCTGGAAGCTCAGGAGTACCTCCAACTGCACTCTCATGTTCATAGCTCCTTGGTGGCAGCCTGGTTCTGGTTCTCGGCTCTTCAGGACCGATCAATATGCGACTCAATCAAGTTACAGCAGATCCCCGGTCTCCTGCACCAGAGCAATCACCATGTGTAGCACCCCTTCCCATAATCCTTCAACTTGGCGGCCTGGTGCCTGAGTTCAGGGCCTTGGCGCAATTTAACCTTTGCGGAGGATAATATGCGCATAATCCAGGCGGCGTGTAAACCCTCTGCAAGAGCGCAGTACAAAAGTAAATGGCTGTTTTTGTCATTGGTGTCTTGATAAACAGCTTGATACTCGACATGCTTCAGTTGACTGTGTCTTGTCTTTTCTATCAGACCTTTGCAGTCTCTGGCATCCATGTCATATTGTGCAGAACATATCTGTCTGTCATTGCAGCTTATCTTTCTACAGATAATTGCTCTTTTCTCTGACAAATCCAGTAATTGAGAAGCATTTTGCATGTCTGCTCACCTCCTTTCCGCCGACCAGGCATCCTCGCACAAAATTGAATCTAAACGTGGTCCTTACTGCCTTGTGTCACAAGCCATTTGGACCACTGGCCACTGCGGAGCTCCCGTTTCTCTCCTGGAAGTGGCCTTCTTAATTGCAATAACCTCTGCAAAAAGGAATAAGCCAGCTCCAACCGCTCTGTCGAACACCCGTTCTTGACCTTTCACAAGGATAAGGTTGTGCTTCGCACTCGTCCTTCTTTCCTTCCAAAAATTATCTTGGAGTTCCACATAAACCAGTCCATATCCTTCCCGGTTTTCTTTCCGAACCCGGTCTTGGATGCAGAAAGGGTTCTACATAACATGGATGTCAGAAGAGCTCTGAAGTTTTACCTTGAAAGCGATTTCAGAAGCTCCCCCCAACACTTTGTTACTTTAGGGGAACCAAAAGGAAAACCGGCTTCAAAAGCGCCATTTCACAATGGATTGCTTCGTGTATCTCAGAGGCTTATATATTTGAAGGCATTAAGCCCCCATAGGGTGTTCATGCACATTCAGTCTGTGGCAAAGCAGCTGTTGTTGCCTTCCAGAAATATGTATCTTGGGAGTTCATAGCCTCTATGTGGGCTTCTCCCTCAGCTTTTTGTGGACACTATTGTCTTGACGTGAGCTCCTGGGCTGATGCCCAGTTTGGCCAGGTAGTTCTTAAAAACCTGTTCCAGTAAGGGAAATTTCCATCCTACTGTTTTTTTGCTCAGTGCTAGGAATCTCCCAAAAGTATGGAGGAAAGGGGACAGTACGTAGGAGTATAACAAAGTTACTCACCTTAGTGACTACCTTATTCATAGTCCCCTTTCCTCCATGCGCCCGCCCGCTGTCCCCTCTAAAATGTTTCCTCTATTGTGCTAAAGGTCCTTCAATTTTGGCGATAGAAAAGGACTGAAGGGCGATGCGTGGGGCAGAGCTTAGGAAGGTGGGGTTATGGCCACGTGCGGTTGGCCCTGCGTAAAAATAAAAGGACGACAAAAGGTTGTTTTTTGATGCTTCAAAGTGCTCTGGTCCCTTCTCACAGCACATAATGTCCCAAAAGTATGGAGGAAAGGGGACTATGGACTAGGAGTAAGGTAGTCCCTACGGTGAGATTTAGACTCCAACTGCCTTTTTGTTTTGGCATACCAGTCAAAGCGAGAATCCCATTGTTAACTGGTGCATATTTTGCTTCTAGTGCCCCCACGTAAGTGGGCCCCATGATCAAGATGAAAAGTGCCTATTTCAGGGAACTGTTTCCCTGGATCATCATGAGTAAATGCATACTATTGTTTACACATGCATTGGTTTGCAAACTTATTTGAATGTTGTTACCACAATCTCTTTGATGCTCTTTCAGGGAATGTGGCCAGGGCTATAAGGATTAGATTTACTTTTTGTTACTCTGTCGGCATGCACAGTCCACATGATCATCAGTTGACGTGTTGCTATTTATTGCTCCTAAACCTGGATTTGCTGCTTTCCACTTTAGTCGCCGCTAATATGGCAAGGTGGTATAGTGAGCAGTTCAAATTGGTGAGGCGAGTTGCTCATTGGCTCAAAAGCTGAATCAGTGCAAATATAATAAACTCCTTTACATATTCTTTACTTGATATGGTAACCTGAGAGCAGTCTGTACCCCTGGGCTGTGGATGATGGGGTGTACGTTGGCTCGTTGTTGAGAAGAACATGAGTGGTGGGTGGGTAGAGATTTGTTTTGATATTCTGTTCTATCCGTACATACTTTGAGGGTTGGGTAAGATGTGAAGTGTAAGACAGTAACACGAGTTGGGGGTCGGAAGACCAGCTGGCAGGTAGTTATGAATGTAAACTTACAGTTGGTTAAAACGCATTTGTTTTAATTTGAGTTTTTTTTCTTGGCTACAAAAAGGTGGTGTGTATAACTTATTACAGTGTAGAAATCTTGGCATAGTCAGTTTGTTTTTCCAAACACGTTTCAGCTATGTAAGTTTGAAACGTTATGCTTTCCTGGGAACGTTTCCATACTGGTGCAGAGTGAGCATGTTTTTCCTACCGAAATACTCAAAAGCTTCTCGACATTAAGAACATCTTCAGAATTAAGATTTTAAGCCCAGTTTTAGAGTTTTGTATTGAAAATTTCCCAAAAGCTATATAATTAAGGTTTACTTTTTTTCCCTGTAGATGGATATGGATGAAACTAAAGGCGGAACAGGCCTACGCCAGTATTACCTATCTAAAATTGAAGACCTCCAGGTACTTGTATCCAACTCAATATTGCAAGTGAATGTTATGAAGTCTTGTGGCATTTAGGCAAGTTGCAACTTTGTTTTGATTTACTTTATTAACAGAGTATATTTAACCTAGTTTAGAGACTCCCATGCAGGTGGTGAGGGGGCGGGAGGGTTTGATATTTTTGTCATAGAATCAGTATTTGCCATGTGTGAAAGTAAAATCCAGTAGTAGTAAGAGATTGACGTTTTTGCATGTAGATCACTGGTTTTCTTGCGCTTGTAAATGTGGGAGCAAGCAAAGTTTGAGGAGCCTGCAATACTTTGTCTGTGAAAAATGTGCATCTGGGCCTAACACCTTTTTATTCCGGTATACTCTGCAGACCATACATTTTAAGCCACACCTTGTACACCATTGAGCCTGCTCTACACAATTTACATTTCAGAGCAGATGGAGGTAAAAGCATACTGAAGAAAGGGATTATTATGGGGACCTATCTAGGCAGGGCTCTGTATAAACATCTGAGGTGCAAGTACTTTACTCTGAATTTTGGCAGGTTGGGAGTAAAAGGATTTTCTGGGAAACCTACTTCTCATTCACAATTCATGTATTTTTAGGCGGTTAAAAATATATTTTAATTTGAAATGGCCATTTGTCTTGTAATCCAAACATTCTTTGTAGTTACAAATCCTTATAAACCTTTGTGGGTATTTATATTATATGGGCAGTCTTCACATCTAGCTGTATTGGAGCAGAGTCTGCGCTCCTGCCACTGGTCTAAATTACCTGAGCAGTGGGCATGAAGCAATCAATACATGTCCACCTGTTCTGCCACCATTTTTCTTTGTTTGGGCTTATTGGCCTGATTTTTAGGCAGATGGGAAGGCATACTGCTTACTTGCAGTCCTCTTTGGAAGAAAGGAGGAAGGTTAAAAAAAAAGCCATTTTGCTGCTCCCGACAGTTGTGTTGGGACCGTTTTTCTAAAGGCCAACTAAGGGCTTCAAAAAACCATATCTGAGGCAATACAGAAATGCCACTCTTAGTATAAGGCTGTACATTTGGTAGCGCAAACACAGCAGCCAGGCTTATTTTAGGCGGGACAGGGGTCTGTAGGAAGGTACAAAAAAATTGTAGCATACATATGGTCCAAAGAAACACTGATACCCCCTGTATTGTAAAAATAATGGTTTATAATAAACACATGTAGGCAAAGATACATCTTTGGAAAGAGTAAGTACGTTTACATATTATATAAACACAATCATAAAAATGAACTCGATACTTCAGCAAGTCAAGGTGAGTCAAACCTAAGGTTACACATTCAGAATGGTAATATGCTATTCTTGGGGATAAGAACAGATTTGTGTTATACTTTCAGAATACAGTAAGTAATTCAAGGGCAGCAGACTCTGTTGGTCTTAAATCTGAGTTATTCAGTTACAAGAATCACTTAGACCAACACTTTTACAAAATGTTCTTCTGTTAAGAGTGTATAGAGTTACACCGCCACTATTACTTTGAAGACCATAGTCCAGAGCTAGTAAAGTAACTCCTATACTTTTCGAGGGGCATTCAGCTACTCATGGACAAGTAAGAACCTAGTAAACTATTTTAGAAGGGCACTAAAGTAATTCAGGGTAATTTAGTTTTAGAAGAGCAGCAGCTATTCAAAGTCAGTATAATATATTGGTATCTAAACTATTACACTATCCTTTTACAGGAATAGACCTTTCAATCAAGGATACGTTTCAGAAGTGTAGGATACAATTCTAAGCTATGTAGGAACTCTAGGAGACCTTTAAGAAAGGCAATCGGCAGTTCAAGTTAAGTAAGTTTTGGGTAAGTTTTAAAGGTTAGTGCTAAATCTCCCTCACTTGTGAAGCCCCCAGAATGTATTGCTGGACTGGTGGATTATTTTTCCTTATATCTCAATGAGTGGGAACCTTTTTCCACACTCTGATGTTCGTTTACTCTTTGTATGGGTGTCATTTTGTAAGACTCTCCATAGTGACCTTTTGATTGTATCCTCTTTGACAACATTTTGGCATATATAGCCTAGTTGCTGGGTTGCCCTCTGGGGCTCCCTTTGTAAATGTTCTCTGGCTAAACCTGTGAGAACTACAGTTCCTAAGTAGTAAAGGGGGATTTCCACCCCCCTTTACGCTTTATATGGTGAACCAGCACACCCCACCTTATGTGGAGTGCTGGGGGATGCAATGTAGCCCCTTTCTTTCGCCTGAATGGCTGGTGGCACTGGTTTTACCTTTATGACTTTTAGTAATGTATGCTCGTGGGCTGTTAATTCAGCCTCGGTAATGCATAGTAGGGACACAATTTTTCTAAAATGGTAGGCTCTTTCTTTTATCACCATTTCTTGCTTGCTTGTAGTTTGAGGTCTTCCCCTGCCATTCTTGGTGGAAACGACGTCCATAGGAAAAAACAAGAGATCACACTTATTCTTAAGCAGGCAAATACTTTTCAACCCTCCCCAGTGTCAGAGGAGTCTTTCAGTGGAAACAGGCTAGGCCAAAGTCAATAGGCAAAAGTCTATGTATCTTAAGCACTTCTTGTAGGTAAGTAGAAAAGTCTTTGCACAATGTTTTTAGAAGTCTTAAGTAAAGAAGAAGAATCAATGTAGGGCAACAAGCTGTTAGGCTTGTGAAGAGTAGAAACAAATCTACAACAAGTTCTTAGACTTTACAGTACCTTTTACTTAGAACAAAATCAGCAGATGACTTCTGTCCTGTGCAGCTCTTCAGATCCTGGTGTTCCTGGGCCTCAGTCGTGGGGACAAGAGGGAGGACAGCAACCGTCTATCTTCAAACAAGTGGCAATTCAGTGTTTCAGCTCCTCGTGTCTACCGCAAACAGCACCACCGCGGTTCCTGAATGTTGAGACAGACTTTCCTTGCATCTGTGGTACAGAACTTTGTTGAGGTGGCTCAGGCTTGGTCAGTTCTGCTTCCTGGGAGTCCGGAGGATCTTCCTGGAGTCTCTTGTCCAGCTAAAAAGCAACACGCACAAACTGGTGTTCCTCTCCCTGGTGTCGGGGTTCTAGCAGCAACTCTGTGGAATATCAACCAGCTTCAAGAGCGATGTCCAGGTGGCTTACTTTGGAGTTGATTGGTCCCACCAACTCAAAGGGAGAAGTTGTCCTTGCAGCGGCTTCTCTGTCGATGTGAATTTGGAGTTTCAGCACAGCAGCAGGGCTTCACCGGGCAAACCAACGGTCCAGGAGTTGCAGTAGGCGTCCTCTTCAAGTTCCTCTTCAGATTCCTTGGTCCAGTGGTCGACTCTGGCTTCCAAGCCAAAAAGGCTTGCCTTTTATGAAGGTTTCTCCCATTCATTCAAGAGTGGCTGTCCTTGCCGGACAGCCAGCCGGCCAATCAACTAGGAGTGCATTCCTGTCTCCTATGAGACTAAGCACAGGGGGTTTCGGACACCTCCCTCACTTCCTGCCCCCACCAGACACCCTGGAGCCAGAGGCGGGCTTCACTTGTGAACCCCCCCAAAGACAAAATGAACAAAGGGACCAAGCCTAGTTTGGAGCGCATAGTAAATCTCAAGAAGGACCTTTCCACAAAGAAATGGCGAAAAAAGGACTGGGGCCATTTTGACAAAAATGGCACCCAATGGTGCTTTACTGCAGTTGCGAACGCAGCCCGCAGTAAAGACGCACCACAGTAGTTAAAAGTAAACCACTACCACCAGCCATTCATCGAGGAAAGAGTAGCATAAAAATGTTACATGAGAAGCTAGACAAAGGGGATACTAGGTAACCCCTCCAGCACCCTATTTTAAGATAGTGTGTGCTGGGTCTAGAAATTTAAAGTGTCAAGTAAAGTCCATTTCACTTTACCATTCTTGGAAACAGTAGTTATCCAAGAGAGGTTTTTTTAAGCCTTTGGGGAAATCTGTAAGACTTCCCTGTGGCACTACACTGAAGGTGATTAATGCTACAATGTAAAAAGATGCCTATGGAGTTTGTCAGACTCCCAAAACCAAACGAAATAGTATTCAAATCACATTAAAATACATGAGAGAGTGGGGGGAAAAGGGTCTCTCACTCTCCAGGTAAAAATGAAAAAGTTCGAGAGTCCAGCAAAAGAGCTTGGGGTTTCTAAGGTAGAAGGGAATTAGCAAGTTTCTGAGAATTCTCCCTAACATTATGTAATAGAACTAAGGTTAATAGTGCAGTCGTATGAAGCATACAGACATCTCTGGAAGGCAGCCTTGCCCAAAATAATAAGACCACTATACCAACTCTAACTTTTGTTCCAGCTATATAAGCAGGACTAGTGTTGCGTATGGTGTACTTTTATGACATTGTTAGTAAAGTGAAACCCAAAACTTCAGCATTGCACTAAACTAGGAGGAGCCTGATTCAGTGACCATGGTTGCTCGGAAAGGTGCTCCGAGTGGACTGAAAACTACTGCAAGGGAGATCAGGAAAGTAAATTGATGAATTAAAATGTTTGTTGTTTATCTCCTGTAATGCTGGAGTTCCTTATTGTAGCACAGATGAGATGTGCCTTAAATACGCCGGGTAATGAAATGTATAATACTCCTACGTCCCATCCCCTTTCCTTAATACTTGTGGGACATTCCGTCCCTAGGGACGGGACCAGAGCACTTTTTTAATTTTATTTTTTATTCAATTTTATTACGTTTTAGAAGTACAAGTCACAATGGGAATATAAGCAAGGAAGTACAGAACACAATTGGAGACTTTTCCAAATAACTGGTCGCAAAATCGTACATTTCAGCATTTTTTAACTGTAAATCATAAAGGTGACAATTCCCCGTTGCCTCCCTCCCCCCTTGAGTCGAGCAGTCATCATATGAGATATGTATGATTAGTATCCCGGCTAGAGTCAAGCAGAATGCAACACGCATTCTAATTGGCTCTCGCTGGGTCCTTACCCGGCCGAGAATCCTTCGATTCTCGGCCGGGATTGCAGCCGCCTTTGTCCTCCGCTCGGGGCGTGGCAGCCTTCAGCCAATGAGGAGGCTTGAAGCGGGGCCATCCCTGCTCCGAGCCTCCCCACGTCTAAGAGGCTGCCTTCGTCCCCCGCCCGCCGGGGACTCAGGTAAGCTTTTTTTTTTTTCTCCTCCCTGCCCTCCCCACCCCACTTACCTGCTTGCTCCTGCGTCCCCGGTGGGGGACGATAGCCTCCAGCAGTGTGGAGACTCGGAGCTCCGCGCCTCCACACGGCTGGATGCTTCCATCGTCCCCCGGCGCAGGTCCTTTTTTTCTCTCCCCCTCCCTCCCAACCCCACTTACCTTCTGCTTCTTTTTCTTTCTCGGGAGCGGACTTGTGTTCCCAGCGCGTCCGCTCCCGATGGCCGCCATGGAAAGAGAAAACGGACTCCGTTTTCCCTTTGCATGATGGCCATTTTCTTGCTTTTAGTGCCCCGGTCGCGCACATAATGCGGGCTGGGGTACTAATAGCTATATGACCCTCGCGGCTGGGGCATTCGCTCGGGCCTACACTCTATGGGCCCCGGGGCATTACCTGAGTCGGTAATGCCCCCGCCGCTCGGGTCATATTGCTTAAATCTATCTTCGAATAGTCACAGTTTGTACGTCGGGGTACTCCCCCCATCAGAGTGGGGGGGCTTGTGCTTTCCTTCCTATCATTTTTGGTTTCATGTTATGCAACTTAGCACAGCGCGTGTGGCACTCCAGACCATTATGAGAGGTGGGGTATCTACTTGTCAATAGTATTTGCGTATTAATATTACGTATTAATTTATTATCCCTGGCATGTAGTTGCCTATGTAATCCATCCACAGGACATCACACTGCATAGATCTCCCATGTAGGGATGATATCTTTTCCATGATACTACACAAAATGGACGCAGGGTTAGGCACTAAAGGGAATTCCTTTTTGTATGTCATTAAGTGGGTGGAGGTCCTGTATCATCCTCCAAACCCCGCCCATTGCTTTCTTAATCGGGTAAATCGCTGTATTACAAGGAGAATTTGATGGCACTATTATACCTTGTTGTAATAATGCATTTATAGTTTTTTTATTCCTTCCTCTGCCTCACTTGATAATAGGTACTGCTTTACTCTAGGTGGGATTGCACCTGGTTTCAGCTTTATTTTTATGGGCGTGACCGCTTGCAAAAATCCTACATCGTGTGGGCCTCTTGTCCATAATTCTGGCCGTACCTTTTCCATATCTTCGTCAAATATAGTGGGCGGTGCACTGACGCTGGCCATGAGGGGGTTGTGTATTTCTCTGTGCTGCATCATTATGTCACATGTTACACTTATTTCCATTACAATTTCCCCATCAGTATCATTGTCAGTAAACAACTCTTCATCAGGCAAATCACGCTAAGCTATGTTTGGATCTATGCACAACACTGTTCTCCATTCGCATCCATGTGTGTCCAGTCCTATACGATACGTTTGCTTGAAACCTGTACCCCTTCCAAATCAATTGACATGATTGTGCCAGGCACAACATCTGAATTTACAATGGGGTGGAACACAAAATCAGATGGCACTCCATTCTTTTCGTGGTATCTCGGGCACCACTCTAGCGAGGACCCGTATCCCACATGTCAATATCTATGGGCACTCCACTCACTGCAATTTCGTTTGTCATAGTGCTGATCATTAACATGGCTCTATACCCCCGAGTTGAGCATACTATCCCTCGCTGTGAAGGAGATGCTCATATTCAATTTACTCAGGAGATCCCTCCCTAACAAATTTATTGGCGAGCCTTCATGATATAATAGGGGTGCTAGCACTGTCTTTCCCCTCACCGTTATGTCGAATTCTTTTGTGCAAGGAACTTTCAAAATAGTCCCAGAAAACCCCTGTTTCCAACTTTTTTTTTTTCCCCAAGAGCAGAAACTGGCTTTCCCTAAGGCACGATTTTTCAGCTCCCAAGTCCACCATGAAGATGAACTGCTTGTTGCCTATCTCCGCACCCACTAGTGGTTCCTCTTCTGCATGTAGGGTAGTTGATAGGACTGGACACGCAAGTGCTTTCTGTGGGCTGTCCTAATCTGGGTATGTGTCTGTTCCGGGGACTCAAAAGACATTGTCCCCAACTACAGCTGCGCCGCGGAATGGTGCTGGCGCGCTGTTTGCAGTTGTTGCAAAGATATTAGTATGTGCGTTTTCCATCGTATTCTGACGTGCTACTTGTGGTTGCAAACCTTGCTGCTCAGGTTGCTGCCTAGGTACCATGTGTTGGGCTCTCCGCGGGTTCTCATTATAGCACTATTCGTGTTGCACACTCCCACCCATTGGTAACCCATAGACGCTGCCTGGATGTGGGTGGCCAAATTGTTGTTCGTTTCCCATGGGAGGGGGCCCTTGGTAATATCCCATTGGTCGCATTCGACATTCTCTCAAAAAATGCCCCCATCTCCCACAATTACAACATGACCCTTGGGGTCCTCCCCTCATTCCTTGTCTTCCAAACTCTTATTTACTGTCTCCCCGCCCCCCCAAATCCTCCTCTTTGCCCCCGGTACCCACCTCGTCCTCTTGTGGGTCTGCCCTGCCATTGGGGTCCTTCGTATTGCTCCTCTCCCGCCCATTGTTCTTGTCTGTTTGCAGACCAAGTTGCTGCCATCCTTGCTGGTCTATTTCCTGACTCCCTCCTCCCCGTTTCCCTGTCTCTCCGTGGGTAGGGCTGCGTTAATCTCAGCGACCTTCACCAATTTATTCTGAACAAGCTTTGCTTCATCTGACAACCTTCTCTGTGCTCTCTCCCTCTCTTTGATCCTCCTACAATGATGTACTATGATGCTCTGAATCTCCGGCCAACCTTTGGCTTCTAACCCAGCTATTTTATCCAAGGCCTTCCGTACCTCTTTCGGGATCCCTCTCTTAATTATACAGTAAAACAGTGCGGTAGATTGAAGCTGTGCCCGTTTCTGATCTCCACAAGTCCTGTACCCGGAGAATGAATTGCGCAGTCTCTTCCTCCTCACCCATAGTGCATTGCATTACTAAATGTAAGCCTGGGGTATCTAGAAAAGTTCTCTGTAACGCATCCCATACTTGTGCCCTCACATTGTTGAATGATGACCCATCATGGCGGTCACAGTTTATCGTTTCTCCCGGGAAGCCGGCCTTAACCCACACTCCATCTGCTTGGTTTCCAACTGCAGACACTAATCGACTTTTTATATCCCCTATGGCCAAGGGCACCCCTGCCGTGTTCTTTTCGAATGCGTGTATCCACTTCCCCGACCCCGCTGAAAGCGGGGGGAGGAGTTTTAACAAGTTGTTTTTTTCCATCTGTGCCCATGGTATGTAATGGGGCCTCCCTGCCCCCTTATGTATCGGGGGCATCTGTAGTTTGGCCTTACCCCCCTTTTTACTTACCATTACTTTCCTTGCTTTGCTTAATGACATGTTTCCTAACCTCTGCCTTAGTCTCCCTTGCCATCCTGGGAGCCCTCCCCCATCCTCTGGGTCTTCTCGTAATGGGAGCGATAGGCCTGCGGTGGCTGCTCCTTCTTCATATTCATCTAGATCACTCCAAACTTCATCTATCTCTCTATCTGCTTCCCCACCCCCCTTGTCCCTCTCCTGCCTGGTCATCTGTGGGTTCTGCTCGCACTATTCTTATTGGCTTGTCGTTCAAATGGAAAAAAACCTCCCCTGATTGCCACTTATTTTCCGGTCCTTTGGGTATATTTCCCTGTGGCAGCGGGGAAGGTGTAGACCCTCCCACTACACTGGGTGAGGGCGTCAAATCACTGGCTACACTTGGTGGTGTTTCCCCTCCCCCGGGCATCATCTGTCCCCTATCACACAGGGCCCTTAATCGTCTTGGCTCCATTTGGGTGCTGGTGAGTTGCCTTTCTAAATCCCCATTGAGCTGTGCTATGTGTACCGGAGGGGCGCTGCTGGGCCTGTATAGGCCTCTTGGGTCATAAGGCTGTGGGGCAGTGGCAGCTGGTGTCGAGAGGGCGCTTGGCACAGGTACGTACATAGGATCACTGTATCCTTTCAACTGGCCTGGTTAATAATGGCTAAAGCCTGGTGAGGTCATTTTCTCCTGTTTTTACTGTACACTCTTCTGCTGTAACTTCCTCCTCCCCCGCCGGGGCTGTTGGCCCTTCTGAGGTTGCGTCCTTATTCGCGTCACTGCTCGGGGATGTCTCTTCGAACATCTTCCATAAATCTAATATTTCACGCCTGTTTTGTAGTTGTTTACCTCAATACTTTGCTAATAGGTGGGTTGTTACTCCCTCCCATTGCTCTCCTCCTAACTTTGTGTGTTTTCTTTCCTCTACTTGGTATGTTACACAATACAACTTAAAAAGACACTTTTCGTTACTCTTATCACCACCTTCTAGCCCGCACCGGGCTAAATCTCAATGCCATTGTTTACTTGCACCTTTTCAGGACCCACAAAGGCTTTTCATCAATACTTATTCCATAAACAACATAAATGCACACCTGCTTTATTGACAGACCAACACAATTAACTTGAACAACATTGAACATATAACATGTACTACCCTCTGTTGTGAATCGCCCTTTTGTTTTTATTCTAATCTCTTCTTTCTTATTCTTATTTTCTCATTCACTCCCCACGTCTGAGCCCCCTCAGGCTACTTTCTAAAAGAATTTTGCTCACACGGAAAAAGAATATTCTAAATTACTACTCCGAGCCTACTAAATGTCAGACTCCTACGTTTTATTTTCTTTATCTTCACTTACACCCTCCACTGGTCAAGACAATGCTACGTGGCACCGCCTTCTACCCCCCTTTGAAGCTAGGATCCCGTATTCCTTTACCTCCTTTCTCCACAACAACCTAATGGCCATATAAAGGATAGATAAAAGCCTAACAGTTCACTCACACAGTTACTACATCCAAACATTTTAATTCCCACTATTCTTTCGCCTTTATCTTTACACCAACTAATTCACAATTGTTCCCCTCACTTGAGAATCTCGCAACCAGTACTCGCGTGTCCGGGGTGGTCCGAGAGCCTACGTTCAGTCTATCCACAATTGGGGCCGCACCCCAACCAAGCCGTGAGCCGCCTCGGCGAGCAGTTGGGCATTTGCAAATCTTATGCAGTCTTATGCAACCACCTCAAGCTGGCTGCCAACTTCACAGGAGATGCTATAGCTTGGGTCCAATCCTTTCTAGCCAACCGGACTATGAGAGTGTTCTCCACCACCACCTGTGCTGACCCCATCCAAATCACATGTGGAGTCCCACAGGGCTCCTGTGTCTCACCCACTATATACAATATCTTCACCAAGCCATTGTTTGACAAGTTGGACAGTCTGGGCGTCACCTACACTAATTACGCAGATGACACCCAGATCCTCATACCCCTTTCGGGCAACTACGAAGTGGACCTGGCTCTGGTGAATAAAATTTACATCTTCATTCAAGCATGGATGGCCACACATGGCCTCTGCCTGAACGACGATAAAACTGAAATCCTGCTCCTCGGTTCAGACCACAAACTATCCAAACTCACCCCGGACTACACCTCATTTAACATTGATAACAATACTATTAAGGTTATGCGCGAGGTCAAAACGCTGGGTTTTTACCTTGACTCAGCTCTCACCCTCAAAAAGCAAGTGAATTCCCTCGCCTCCTCAACCACCTACACGTGTAAACTCATCCGTGCCGCCAGACCCTTCCTGTCCAGTGCCAGCTGCCTCACCTTGGCCAGTGCCCTTGTCATGTCCAGACTCGACTATTGCAACGCCTTATACTCGGGTGCCAGCAAGTCGGTCACTGACAAACTCCAGAGATTGCAAAATAACGCTCTTAGAGCAGCTCTGAACATCCCACGCAGAGAACACATCTCCAAACACCGGATTGAAGCCCATTGGCTAAAGATAAAGGACAGAATCCTTCTTAAAACTATTTCCCTCACTTCTAAATGCCTCAACAATCAAGCACCCCCCTACCTAGCGGAAAGAATCAACTGGAGACCCTCTAACCGACTGACGAGATCTGCCAATACCTTCCTACTGGAAGTCCCCAGATTCAAACTTACCACAGCGGGCGGTGCAAGTTTCCCAGTTAGATGCCCTTTACCCTACACAAGATTCAGATCCTACGCTCTCAAATGGCTGCACAACAACGACATGCAACGTCCCTCACCCTAGTGGAAACGGCACAACCTGTTATAATGCTGCTCTTTTTGCGTTTAAACTTGATATTTTATATACATTGTATCACCTACTGTAACCAACCACTGTTTTTCTGTAATAGCCTGTGTCAGGCTTTGTAACTAAGTTTCGAGTCCTCTTGTAGGGCTGCGCCCAGATGCCCACGGGCTCGGAGCGCATTACCAAATAAATAAACAAACAAACAAACAAAGATGACAGGGAGCCTTGGAACCTTTCTTATTTGTGGGCACACTCGTCGACCGCGGAGGCAATGTTTTTGCTGGGGCGTCCCGGATCTCACTGCATGGCACAGGGGCCTCTCTCGGCACACCCTTCTCGATCACGTTGCAAGGGTCACCAAATGTAAAGGATCACTCCCTGTAATGCCACTACAAACTTATAATAAATGACACATCCCAGTAGGGAGTGAGACTAAGAGAAGGTTGCAAGTTTGATATAGAATTGACATCTAGAGAACTCTGCTGCCTCGAGAGCACTCTGGCAAGCATTACTTACACAAGATAATAAAGCAAAATATCGTCATTACAATATAGGTTATAGTGCTAGCACATGACTGGCTGGAGAGTGATTTCCCATATAGCTCTGTAGGCGCTGCCTCCTCAGGATTGGCTGCCCAGTTGGCGGGAGGGTGAGCGTCACGAGGTCCAGCTGCCTGTGTCCGGAGGGGGTGAGGGTTAGGTCGCGGCGAGATACAGTTGGCACAACTAAGCTGGCATGAGAAACTACCACTAGACATGTAATGAACAACAATCATGGGTATACCTTTGAGTAAATCTTGAAAACCTATAAATTGCATACCTATGATTACATCATCTTTCATTGAGACTTTTATGAGGTACAGGGCTCAGGGGGCTTATTCTTAATACCCTCGGTCACTGGTGAGTGGGGAGTATAATGACATATGTTAGTTTTAGGGCACAATATACTGTGACAGAGGTCTGGATTTAGTGGAGGCACTCTGGGGTGGGCTGCACAGCAGGGTCACACTTCTGTTCCAGAAAGAGAATACCTTAGGAGGGCACTGGGTTACATTGGCAGTAATTTTCCAACAGCGAGGGTAAGAGGGCATTAGCAGGTTTGTGCTGATGGTTGAGCTACAAGTCCTGGCTTGAGCCGGTTCACACACAGGACAGTGATCTCGGAGGAAGAATGAGACGATACAATTTGCTATTTGTTTCAAATACCCCAGCGCATCCATGAGAAAGGGATTTGTGAAGCTTCAGACAGTGGAAGAAAAGGTGGGGGCCATGAGCGCACAGTGCACGGCGCTCCAGAGAGGAGGGAAGCTTTTCCTTAGTATCGGAGTGGGGCCTATTCCAAAGATGATGTTGGGGGCACACAAAATGGAAGCCAAGTGTGTCGCGCAATAGCCCCACCCATGCTGCTGATAACATAAGGGCAATGGGGATGTCCCCCATTAGTGCGTGAGCAAGTGGTCCATGTTGTATAGTATGTACAGGAGGACCCAAATGGCCCTTCACTCCTTCACACTGTGCTGAAAACCAATTCTGCTGAGGGGGCACAGAAGCTGGTTATACACCACAAGTCTTCTAGTACCAGCTCTGTCGAGGATCCCCTATTTGGGGCTAATTTATCAGCAGTCCCTAAGGTGTCCCAGAAACACTCTAGATCTGCTAGCACCGGCTCTGCCGAGGTTCCTTGTCACAAGGCTAAAATGGGACATAAGACCCCTGACTCCCCTGTGGGGACCACAGCCTCACACCTGTGACGCAGTTCCAAAATGGCGGTCCAAACCCAGCAGTCCACGGCAGCCATTTTGACTACCTCTTACACCAACGTTCACCAGGGCTGGTGCTGAGGGGCCTGTTTTTGGGGCAGAGCAGCCTTTTCCACGTTTTGTGGATAACAAAAACCTGTTCCGCCCTCCAATGGATTGGCGTGCTCGGGCTCTGCTGCTGCATACAGTCTCGATCCCTGCTATGACTGCGCCTGTGATCTATGTGGATCCAATTGGTGGAGGACCATCCTGGCAACCATCCTCTTTGCGTTCCTGGGGGTGTTCCCCTTGCGAGTGGCCTCTGCCTTACCCAGCGCCTAGACCCTCATCTGAGGATGTGTTTTTTGGTAAGTTTGCTACAACTGGCGGCGCCCGCCTTAAGCAGCAAAAGCAAGGTGGTCTGTTTTTCTCTCGGCCAACAGCCTCCTCTTCAGCAACGGGTGGTCTCTCCACCAATATAAAACATCAAAATTATATTTTCAGTCAGTATCCGCAACTGCGGTGGGAGGATGAATTTTGTCTCATCTGGAGGCGTGGCAGACCATCACCAAAGTCCGATGGGTTTTGTCAGTCACTCTGGCAGGCTTCCGCTTGCCCCTCCCCCACCTTCCCACCCACCTCTCCAGCAGACTGCGTCACCCTCCCTCAGAGCCAAGGTGCAGAAGCTTCTAGACCTTAGAGCAGTGGAACCTGTTCCCCTTTGCGAGCAATGGGAGGGTTATAACTCCCGTCTGTTTACAGTGCTCAAACCTAACCAGGCCCGGTCCTCGACCTCTACAAGTTCAATCTCTTCCTACTCGAGGAGAAATTCAAGATGATTACGCCCTGCCAGATAAAGTCCTCTCTCCGGAAGGGCAATTGGCTGAGCGTGGTAGACCTTCAGGATGCATATTCTGATCTAGAGCCTGCATTGAAAATATCTGCGTTTCTCCGTGGGAATGGACCACTTCCAGTATCATGTGCTTCCATTTGGTCTCGGCTCAGCACTGCGTGTTTTTACGAAGATGTCGGTCATTGCGGCATTTCTCAGACTTCAGGGGATTCATGTATATCCATATTTGGACGATTGGCTTATACGCAATCCTTGCCCACAAGCCTCCTCGACCATCCTTCAGTCACTCCTTCAGCTCTTGTTCCGTCTTGGGCTGTCGGTCAACTGGCGGAAAACTTTGATGATGGTCTATCAAGACTTGGTCTTCCGTTGGGACACTGTCAGTACCAGGGTCTTCCTGACAGAGGACAGGATTGCAGACCTTTCAACCACGTGCCAGCTCTTCCTGTAGTCCTCCCACATGTTTGCCTGGTGGTTCCAGAGACTTCTGGGCCTCATGGTCTCTTGTGTGTTAGCTCTGCCTCTCGCACGCCTGAAAATTAGACATACTCGGCTTGCTCTGCGGAGCTGCTGGTCTCAGCCTACGCCCAGATTCCAAGATGATTCCAGTCCCGTCCTGCATGACGGCGAATCTTCATTGGTGGTCATCTGCCAGCAACCTCTCAGTGGGGACCTCCTTCCAGGAGCCCAGCCCCACAAGTAACTGTTATGACAGACGACTCCCTCTTGGGGTCGGGTGCTCTGCACCACCTCGAGGTGTGCGATTTGTGGACGCCCCAAGAAAGGCGCTTCCATATCAATTACCTGGTGCTCCTGGCAGTTTTTCTGGTGCTCGAGGCTTTTCAACCCTCTATCGCCAACAGTGTGGTTCGAATATGCATGGACAATTCCATGGCATGTTTTACAACAAAAAGCAGGTGGGCTCCAAGTCTCCCTTCTTGGTCGACCTGGCTATCCAAATCTGGGATTGGGCCATCCAACACAATATCTGGCTCCAAGCTGTGTACATTCCAGGTCATATCCATGTGACTGCCGCCGCCAATCTACGGTGAGTTACGAATGGGAGATGAACACCGGTGTTCTCACTGAGATCTTCCAGCAATGGGGCACCTCAGAGGTGGACCTCTTTCCAACATCATCAAACAAGAAGCTTCCTCTTTATGCTTCCAGGGAAGGGCCGGGAGTGTCCTCCTTGGGGGACGCTCTCGATATCCAGTGGGACAACATGAGAGCTTGCACTTTCCCTCCTTTGCCACTGATACATCGGTTACTTTGGAAACTCAGGAGTGTATCTAGCTGCACTCTCCTTCATAACGCTGTGGTGACCATCCAGCTTCTGGTTTTCAGACCTGCAGCACCTGTCGAGATCCTCTCCGATCAGGTTACCGCAGATTCCCGGCCTTCTTCACTAGAGCAATCACCAGTTGTGGCACCACTCCCCACAATCGCCCCGCTTGGCGGCCTGGTGCCTGAGTTCTGATCATTATCGCAGTTTAACCTCTCTGAGGACAACATGCAAATATTACAAGCAGCGTGAAAGCCCTCTATGAGAGCACAATACTGGCGCAAATGGCTCTGTTTTTGTCACTGGTGTTTGGCCAAGAGCCTTGACCCCAGGCAGGCATCTGTCGACACTGTTTTGTCTTTCATATCGGACCTTACATCCTCTGGCATACATGTCTTGTCTTGCAGGACTTATTTGTCCTCCACTGCTGCTTACCTGTCTACTAACAGCTGCTCTTTTTCACTGGCTAGCCGTGTCATCAAGAGACACTTTGTGGGTCTTCATCTTTTCCCGCTGGTTTGGACTCCTCATCCCAAATGGGATCTGAATGTAGTCCTCACCGCTTATGCCATAAGCCTTTTGAACCCATGGCCACTACCGATCTCCAGTACCTTTCTTGAAAAGTTGTCTTTCTTATTGCAATAACATCAGCAAGGCGAGTAAGCGAGCTTCAGGCTCTTTCTGTGGAACATCCACTTTCCACAAGGATAAGGTTGTGCTTCGCACTCATCTGTCCATCCTTTGGTGGTTACTGAATTCCATTTGAACCAGTCAATCTCTTTACTGGTCTTCTTCCCGAACCCGGCCTCGGATGCCGAGAGAGCTCTGCACAACCTAGACATCGGGTGAGCTCTGAAGTTCTACCTCGATATAACTAGCGAACTCAGAAGCTCCTCACAACTCTTGGTTACGTGGGCGGACCCAAAGTTGAAACCAGCCTAGACAGCATCCATCTCCCGCTGGATAGCTTCATGTATTTCAGAGGCCTACTAGATTCAAGGCCTTCAATCACTGAAGGGCATTCATGCACATCTGGTCTGTGGCAAAGTGGCTGCTGTTGCCTTCCAAAGGTACGTCCCTTGGGGGTCCATTACCAAGGCGGCTGCATGGGCCTCCCCATATGGTCTGTGCTTGGGATCTCCCACAAGTATGGAGGAAAGGGAACGGGACACAGGAGTATGACAATGGTAGTCACATAGTGACTACTTTACTCCTAGTCAATAGTCTCCTTTCCTCCAAACACCCGTCGTCCCCTCTAGTAAGTATCCTTGTTTATTGCTAAATGGTCCTGGACCTGGCGATAAAAAAGGACTGATGGGCGATATGTGGGCAGAGCTCAGGAGAGCAGGGCTATGGTCACATGCGGTAGCCCCGCGTAAAAATAAAAGGACAAACATTTATATTTTTCATGCTTAAAGTGCTCCGATCCCGTCCCGATGGACATAATGTCCCACAAGTATGGAGGTAAAGGGACTATGGACTAGTAGGAAAGTAGTCACTACGGTGAGTAACTTTGTCATTCAGGTCCTAGTGCTCTGCCAGGTTTAATTTGTGACACTGTCCCATCTGTTCGCCTTAATGCTCTGTTTTTATTATTTTATTGACTAATTTCTAATCATTTTCTTTCAGCTGGTTGTCAATGATAAGAGTCAAAACCTGCGGCGTTTACAAGCACAAAGAAATGAACTTAATGCCAAAGGTACAGTCACCTACTTTCATGTTTACATGGAGCCTTGCTGTTAGTTTCCTTAACGCACGTTCGCGTTTATTTTTTGTTCCAGCATTTTCTTTCGCACATTTTCCTAACTATTATGTTTTTATGTGCACCCTAATTGTATTGTATTGGGTTATTTATATAGCGTTCTTTGCCCGTTTGTATGGCCTCAATGCGCTTTGTGGCTGGAACGCCATCGGTGACTGTGGTCAATGTGCTGGATGTTAGATTAGGAGATGCATGTGTGCATTTCCGCCGGTCTACGACTTGGGTGGCTAGCTAGGCTCGTCTAAGCAGCCAAAAAAGGTCGGGCACGTGGGTGGGCGCTGTTGGTGGTTTGCGATGGAGTGCTATTGTTGAAAAGAGTCTGTGTGGCCAGCTGTACTGAATTTATTTACATTGATAGTCATTTTATGCTAGTGGCAGAGGTGTTGATGTACGTCAGGTGTTTTGTGGATGGCTATCTGCACTGCTAGATCGGATCTCTTTGCCACAAGACACAACAAGCAGTACCCCCAGTTCGCATCCTGGCAAGGTCAGGGCCCCGGCGCTCTAGCCGACGCAACTCCAAGGGACCATTATGAAGGCCTACTCCTTTCCACCCACTCACCTTATCCACAGGGTAATTTGCAAAATCAAGGAGTCTCGCCAACTCCTCATCATTCTAATAACTCCATGGTGGCCAGCCAGGCCATGGTTTTCGGAGCTGCTCAGCCTCTCGCAGGTGCCCCCGATTCATCTCCCGATGGGCCCAGCAGATCTACTGGCACAGCAGGGAGGCAGAGTCATCCACCCTGCGCCAGGGAAACTAGCCCTCAAAGGTAACACTTTGACACCTTAGCCTCTCACAGGCCAATCTGGAAATCGTACAGGGCGCCGGGAGCAAGGCTACCAGGGCCCAGTACAAAGGCAAATGGACCAGATTCTGCCACTGGGCAGACTCCAAGGGAATTGAACCCCCTGCCCACCCCTGTCATGCACCTTGGACGACGTGCTCTCCTTTTCGGCATACCTCGCCCACTCAGGCATGCAGGTGGACACCTGCCGTACATCCATTGGGGCTTCCTGGAACTCGGAGGAAGGCATTTTCTCCTCCTCCAACCCTATCGTCAAGAAACATCTGATGGGACTTGCAAGGCTCTACCCGCCCATCAAGAGACAGCACCCAGTGTGGGACCTTAACATAGTCTTGGGCTCCCTAGCGCACAAGCCGTTCGAGCCAATGGTGTTCGTAGACATCAGGCTGGTAACCATCAAGACGGCCTTACTAGTTGGCCTCACCTCGGCTCGTAGACAGTCGGCCTCACCTCGGAACCATAAACTACCTTTCACAAGGACAAAGTAGTCCTGCGGACACACCCAACGTTTCTGCACAAGGTTCCGAACAAGGTTCCGAACCACCAAAGGTTTGTACATTTCCCATGCAAACACACATTCAAAACCCCTACATACCCACACCCCCCACCCACCTTCTCTTCACTCTGTGTCCCGGCAGCGCCAGTTCCCTTTCACTTCCGGTGGCGCAGGGTCCTTTTTTTTTTTTTTTTTTTTTTTTTTTTTTTTTTTCTCGTGAGCTGCAGGGGTTTCCCCCGCATCATTCGCTCACTATACTCTAAAAGTATAGTGAGCGGGGTGTTGCAGGGGACACCCCTGCACCCCCCGCAGTTTTTTCAAAATCTTTTTTTACTTACCTACAATGCTACCACCAAAGGTTCGAACCTTTGGTGGTAGCATTTTCCTGACTTTTTTTTTTTTTTTTTTTTTTTCTCGGTCCGATCGTACAATTCCAGAAATGCATGTTTCAGAAAAAAAAACATGGATTCTTTTCTTTTCACAATAAATTATTGTATTTGTTGCAACAATCTGTAATCTAAGGTCATGTCTTTTCTCATTTAGTGCGCTTGCTGCGGGAGGAACTGCAACTTCTTCAGGAGCAGGGATCCTATGTTGGTGAAGTGGTGCGAGCCATGGACAAGAAGAAAGTATTAGTTAAGGTATGTAGGATGATGAACAAAGTCTTCCATTGTATGTAGACTTGTGTATGCCTGATTTTGTTCATTTGCTAGCATCTACTGAAACGTGTTGCCTCTTCAGGCTTGCAGGAACTTGAGAAGGTAGTTGTTTAAACAGTCTAGTGCATGGGTCTGTAACTGTTAGGCAAGATTGAATGCAGTACCCTTTGGAGCACTACAACACCCTCGACCTCCTGGCAATAGGAATCCAACCTTTCGGTACTACACAGGTTGGCCTTGTGGCTGAGCAGCTAGGCTCATCTTAAGAGGGGTCACTGTGAGCAGCAGTGTTCTTACATAGAGATCCACAGTGACAAGTATTCAAATGCACTCTTACACTCAAGGTTTCTTGATTAAATGATTAATTTAACAGTTGGTTCAATAAGCCTTCCTTAGAAGGGAGTAATATAGTAGTAACACAAAAATACACTTAAAAAGACACACTCTTAGTTTCTCTAAATCAGCAAGTACCCATTTGGTATGGCACACAGTTTCTTAAATAACAAGGACACTGTGGGCACTAATATAGCACTGGTACAAATAGAGCAATAGTGAGTTGTGAGTCAAAGAAAAGGGGTTGGGAACAATGTTAGGCAGAATTGCATGCAGTACCCTCAGTACCCTCTGGGACCATCACACACAATTAGGACTACCGGTGTAAGCAAAACCATTCTTTGGTATATGTCTGTACTACACAGTTTTTGGTAGTGAGCTGAGCAGCCAGGCTTATATCAAGAGGAAATGTGAGCAGTAAACTAAGTAAACTCTTCCACTCAAGGTTTCTTGGTAAAACACTTATACATTTATTACACAGTAATTTAGAAAACCTTCACTAGAAGAAAGCAACTTAATATTATGCACAAACTTCAGTACCAAACCTATAGGTTTCTGAGTAAATTAGGCTCCCCTGAAGTAGGAGCAAAATGGCATTTCAGTCACTTTAAATATGAGTAAAAAGACACAAGTTAATACAATGGACCACAAATACTTTCTTAGGCAGTGCAAATAGTTTGTTCACTAGAAGAGTCCATTCGATTCAATAGGCCTAGGCCAAAGTCAATGGACTAGTGTCTTGGATAAGAAAGAGCAGTTCTGGTAGTGACCGGAAAAGTCTTTGCCAAAGTTCTCAGAAGTAGTTTGGACGAAAAAGAATCATATGCTGGGGTCACAAGCTGATTAGGCCTGTAAATTGGGAAAGTTCCACGAACTTTCACTGCGAGAGGTAAGTTCTCTCAATCGGGTTGGCACAGTACCTCGATAGGAAGAAAAAGATGCAGCTGAAGACGTTGGTTCCTGGCAGTTCCTGCAGATCTCACTGTTCCTGAGCCTCAGTCGTGGAGACAAGAGCCAGGACGTCGGAGGACTCCTGCACTGCACAGGGACAGGTCCAAAAAGCTGGCAAATGGTAGATCTTCGGTTCGAGTAGCTGTCGTCAAGCACACAAACTGGTGTCCCTCTGCCTGGTTAAACCTAACCAGCTCCGAGAATGGTATCCAAGTGGCTTACGAGTTGATTGGTCCCACCAACTCAAAGGGAGAAGTCGTCCTTGAAGGGGGCTTCTCTGTCGAGGTGAACGTGGCAATTCGGACCTGCAGCAGGGCTTCACCAGGCAATCCAACGGTCCAGGAGTTGCAGCAGCCGTCCTCTTCCAGCTCGTCTTCGGTTCTTTCGTTCCAGTGGTGGACTCTGCCTTCCAAGTCCAGAGACTCGCCTTTGAAACAGTTTTCTCCCTTTCGTTCCAGCAGGGTGGCTGTCCTTGGCAGACAGTCAACCAGTCAATCACGCCAGAGTGTTTTCGGGTCTCCTAGGAGACTAAGCGCAGGGAGTTTCGGGCACCTCCCTCACTTCCTGGCCACCCCAGACACTCGATGCTGAAGCCCGCCAAAGGCATAGAAACAAAGGGACCAAACCTAGTTTCGCGCGCAGAGATAAACACTAGAAGGGCCATTCCAAAAAGAAATGGCAAAAAAAGACGACCAGGGCTTGTTTAAACAAAGGGGCTTAAGGCGCCATCTTGAAAAACATGGCTCCCGCGTTTTTTAGCTACTGGTGTCCGCTGTCGGGAAAAATCATGGTAGTTCATTGTAAAACCACTGCCACCAGCCATTTCAATAGGAAAGGGTAGCATTTCACTGCTTTGAGTTTTTAGACACATGGTATACTATGTAACCCCTCCAGCACTCTATTGTAAGATAGTGTGTGCTGGGTCTAGGAATTCGGAAAGACTAGTAAAGTCAATTTCTAAGTCTAAGGGACCAACAAAGTCGATTCCTACCCTCTCAAAAGGGACTCCCACCACTGGGAGAGGCGCCAAATGTGCCACATTCTTGGCTCCACTCTTGCCAGATCTGACCAGTGTGGCAGCGCCTACAGAATTTATCTACATCAGACCCCAACTTAGGTCAGTAGAAATACAGAGAAAGCCTTTCCTTGGTTTTCTTAAAGCTTAAGTGACCAGCTAAAGGCATCTTATGGGCTAACTGTAGGAACTGTTGTCTGATCTAGAGGCACTACAAGTCTTCTGTAGTCCCCTGGTATAGACTCCGTAGGTTCACTGTAGAAGAGGCCATCTTCCCAGTACAACCTGCGCTTCCCTGGCTCTTGCCCGTCCAGCTAGGAAGCTGCCTTTTGTCAAAGTCCTTCAAGAGTAGGACACTCTCTTTGACCTCTGCTGAAGTATGCCTTACAGGGGCCACCTTCTGCCAATAAAGACTGCAGCTCAGGATGGTCTTCAGGATCCAGTTCTCCAACAGGGGAAAGGCCTTCAGCAGCTGATTCAACCTTTCCTGGTTGTTCCTCACACTCTGCCTCAGCTGTTGGAGTAGTCACTGGTGTGACTTTGGACAATTCTCTTGGGGATGTCCTTGTGGGTGGCACATGAGTTCTCTCTGGCTTTTTCCTTGAGATCTTGGCTTTCCCCTTTGTCTCCTTCTTGGAAATGGCAGTTAGTAGTTCCTGTGGACTGGGTGTTATAGTTTCTTCTGTAACATCCTCTTCAGAACCTGTTAAGGTACTCTGTTGCCTTCTTCTTTGTCTGCTCCTGTTTTCTTTTCCGAGGAGGCCTGGGGGTGCTTGATACAACTCCAAGAGTTGTATCAAACACCCCCAAGAGTTTATTTAAGTCATTCTCATCAGGACTCTCCCAGGCACCTCACTTTGTACACTAACAGGTATCCTTACAGTCCTGTTGTTGCACTGGATGAAAGCTGGTAGTCTAGGAAGCATTTGGACAGGGCCTCCAGTTTCTTCGGAGGCGTGGATTTGAATCCCACCTCTGCCACCAGTGTTAGGCAGAGTTTGTATGCAGTACCCTTTGGGACCACTACACACAACTAAGTCTACAGGTGTAAGCAAAACCAACCTTTGGTATAAGTCTGTACTACACAGTTTTGTGGTAGCGTTGCTGAGCAGCCAGGCTTATCTCAAGATGGAATGTGAGCTGTAAGGATGCTACAGAGGTCTATAATTACAAGTATTGAAATAGACTCTTATACTCGAGGTTTCTTGGTAAAACACTTATTAATTTATTTCACAGTCAGTTATAAAACATTCACTAGAATGAGGCAATCCACACAAAAACATACTTCAGTACTTCACAAGATCAGGTTCTGAGGCATTTAAACGACTTTGAAGGGGGAGCAAAATGGCATTCAGCGCATTTGAGGAGGAGCAAAAAGGCAAAAGTTAATAAAAACGAATATTAGTTACTCTAAAACAGTGCAAATAGTTTGAGTCCCCAGAGGAGTTGATTCAAGCAATAGGTTAGGCCAAAGTCAATGATCTAAAGTCTGGTATAGGATAAACCAGTTCTGGAAGTTAAATGGAAAAGTCTTTGCCAAATTTCTCAGAAGTAGTTCGTAAAAGAAAGGTTCATATGTTGGGTCACAAGATGACTAGGCCTGGAAGTTGCCAAAGTTTCAACCACTTTCGCAGTGGGAGATAAGTTCTCTCGGTCAGGTTTCACAGTACCTTACAATGAAGAAAAAGATGCATCTGAAGACATCTGTTCCTGGCAGGTCTGCAGATCTCGCTGTTCCTCAGCCTCTGTCGTGGGGACAAGAGGGAGGACATCGGGGGACTCCTGCACTGGGAATGGTCAAAAAGCTGGCGAAGGCAATTCTTCAATTCCGGTAGCTGTAGTCAAGCACACAAACTGGGGTCCTTCTCCCTGGCTATTCGGTTTCCTGCAGCACTCTGAAGAAAATACAACCAGCTCTGGGAATGGTGTCCAGGTGGCTTACGAGTTGATTGGTCCCACCAACTCAAAGGGAGAAGTTGTCCTTGAAGGGTTTCTCTGTCGAGATGAACTTGGCGTTTCGGACCTGCAGTAGGGCTTCACGGGAAAACCAACGGTACAGGAGTTGCAGCAGATGTCCTCTTCCAACTTGTCTTCGTTTTTTTCGTTCCAGTAGTCGACTCTGCCTTCCAAGACGCTCCTTTTTATCCAGTTTCCTCCCATTCATATCAGCCTTGTTGCCACTCACTCAGCAGGGCGGCTGTCCTTGCCAGACAGTCAGCCAACCAATCACGCTAGAGTACATTTGGGTCTCATAGGAGACTAAGCACAGGGAGTTTCGGGCATTTCCCTCAATTCCTGCCTACCCTAGACACTCGGGCGCGAGAGACAGTATTCAGTCCTGAAGCCCGCCAAAGCCGTAGGAACAAAGGGACCAAACCTGGTTTGGCCCGCAGAGACAAACTCTAGAAGGACCTTTCCAAAAAGAAATGGCGAACAAAGATGACCAGGACCTGTTTAAACAAAGGGTGCTCAGGCGCCATCTTGAAAAACATGGCTCCCGCGATGTAACGCTACCAGTGTTCCTGGTTGGGAAAAATCATGGTAGTTTGTTGTAAAACCACTGCCACCAGCCATTTCGAGAGGAAAGGGTAGCATTTGACTGCTACATGAGTTTCTAGATATAGGGGATACTAAGTAACCCTTCCAGCGCTCTATTGTAAGGTAGTGGGTACTGGGTCTAGGAATTTAAAAAGACTAGTGAAGTCAATTTCACTTTACTTTCTCTGGGAAACAGTAGTTTATCCCAGAGAAGGTATTTAAACCTTGGGACAGCCTAAGAGGCTTCCATGGTCACTGCACTGAGGGTGCTGTGCGACACACATGAAAAGATGCCTATGGAGTTATCTAAAACTCCATAATCAAAGAACACAAGAGTAAAACGCACATCAAAATACATGAGAGTGTGAAAAAAGGCTCACTCTCAAGGTAAGTCGTCAAAATTCATCAAAGTTGCTGGGAGTCTCCTAAGGTGAAGAGAATTGGCACATTTATGAGAATTCTCCCTAGCAGCAGGTGCCACACTTGGATGGTATCGTGAACGTTGGCCTGAGTGACATCTAGATAGGATTATGAAGGTTAGCAAGTGCCACACGGATGTAAGAGTGAATGTTAGCAAGTGCCACACTCGGATGTAAGAGTGAATGTTAGCAAGTGCCAGTTAGTTAGAATTGTGAACATTAGCTTCTGCCAGACCCAGACAGAATTGTGAATGATAGTAAGTACCACACTTAAATAAATTTGTGAACTATAGCCTATGTCACAACTAGATAGGATTGTGAATGTCGGCCAGTGCCATTTCTAGATAGAATAGCGATTGTTAGCCAGTGGCACGTCTAGACTGCATCGGGAATACTGTCGAGGCCAGATTTAGATAAAATTTGAATACTAGCTTGCTTCACAAATAGACAGGATTTTTTTGAAAACGGTTTTTTTAAAAACGATCTACAAGGTTTCACCCTTTGCCTGAACACCATCATTTTTGTTTTTATTATATTTAATTTCAAACTGTAATTCCCAAAATAGTAACTTGTGTTTAGCAGGCCCTGTTGGAGACCTGCTGGGGGCAAGTCCAAAATAGCTGTGTCTTCTGCATAAGGAAGCATGCTATAAAATGAACCCTTCAGGTGGAGGGTGGATTAACTTTCCTAAGAGAAGTACTAGAATCAACATCCAAAAGGAATACATTGGGACCAACTGACATCCCTGCTTGCCACCTTTATTGGTGTTGGAAAACAATGTATAATTCCACAATCTTGTATATTGGACAGATGTTGACATGTCTGTGTATCACGTTGGATAAGACTTAAAATACTATTAGTGACCTGTAAGAATGTAGAAGTAGGACTCGGACACAGTGGGCTCATGTTGATTGACATATACTTTTATTGAAAGTAAAAGGGTGGGGGACTGGGGAAACTCCTGCCTTTCCCTAAAGCTAAGAGGGGTTTCCCTTCCTCAACCAAAACTAAGGAAACTGCCAGTATGTTTTGTCTAAAGTAAATAGTCCACTGTCACAAGTCCGAAGCCTATCTCCATCCCTCACACTATTTACTAACCTATAAAAAACAAAATGTCTTCTTAATTCAGAAGAATAGGTTGTAGATCCAATCAAAGAGGTCCAAATAAGACAGGTTCCAAACCCAAAGTTCTTAAATGTAAAACAAAGTTCCATAAAGTTCTTAGATATTTCTCTGTTGCACAAACTCTGTAGCAACCAGGGGCAACCACTCCCTTGTCCTGGTTCCTTCTCTTGGCAACTCTCTATTTATTGGACCACAACCAGGGGCAATGACTCCTTTGCCCTGGTTCGTTCTCTTGTAGGTCCTAGATCTCTGCCTTTCTCTCTTTCTGCTTGGGCCAACTTGGTTCACTTCCTTGCCAAGTATGGTGCTTAGTAAATTACTCTGTGGTTTCCCTTCTTCTCATGGGATTGTGCCCCAGACCCCTCTTTATGTTTGGGAACTGGGAGCCCTCTTCTCCCAAGTACCACCACGAGGAAGAGGACTTGTGTGGTTCTCATGTAGTGGGTCCCAGACACCTTCTTTGTGTGTGGGTACTTGGAGCCCTTTCCCCCAAGTACCTCCACAAGGAAGAGGACTCAAGTTGCCTTCGTTTGGTGGGACCCAGACCCTTAAATTTCTCTTTTTGGGGGACAGACATGGTTCACATGCCTGCCAGGTACTGTGACTATTAAGATGCTGACTGCACCGTCTTAGTTTCCCACCAGCCAGCCTGAGTGCTCCCCTTTGTAGTGGGCTCTGGTCTACCCAGGAACACTGCAGTGTCAATCTTTCCCAGGACAACGTGGTCTTCCTTTCACAAACTTCCCTGTCTGCAGGAACACCGGAGCTTCTATCTGCCAGCTCGCCATTCGGTCCTTCCACTGTGGACTGGCCCTTGTCCTTCCAGCTCCTCTCTTGGCATCCTGGTGTGCTTCCTTGCACTTTCCTGCACCGTGCTGGCTCCTGCAGCTCCTTCATGGAGGACTGGACAACTTCTTCCTGAGTCCCTCATCCTTTTCTACTATGCATTGACTAATGAGCACCAGCAACAACTAGACTGCTCAATGTGGTTCTTAGGAGAACTCTTCATACCTCCGCTGCTCCTCTTCATCCCAGTACTTATTCCAAGTTGTCTAGAATGCTCATGTTGGTTATGCAGAACACTCTATATTCCTCCATGCATCTTATTTGTCTCAGTGGTTGTCAATAACATATCTTTCAACTCTTCCCCATTCTTCCTCGTCTCAGTATTTCTAACCTTGATCTTCCTTGGGTCAGTTGTGCTCTTCATAGTCCCAGTACTTATCTAGGGAAGGGGTTGTTCTTTGGGTCATAAGAATGGGGGGGGGGTCCTATGGTCTAGTGATTGGCGAGTATATTGCGTTCTCAGGGTAGGGTTGTTCCTAGTTCCAGGAGGGGTTTCCTCTCCCATGTGATTCTCTCCCTGTGCACCACCCTCAGGGGAACTATTGTACCGAGGACGTACCGCGCGGCCGCACGGGAATGGTCTTCCCCCATAGGGGAGAATTGACAGCATCCACAGATTTGTCACCGACTCCAATAAAATGGAAATTCTGCCACATTATGTTTCTATCAATCAAATACTGATGAAATCCACCCTGGAGTGCTACGGACTCCATAATTGGGGACTAACACCGCCGAACCACCACTTGGAATCTGGCAGTGATACCGCTGGACCAAGTGGCAGTAACAGTACCGTTGAGATACCACCAAACTCGTAATAAGCCCCAATGTCCAGTAAGGGAATTGGCCTATAACCTTGAGGGGCTGGTGGTCCAAGAAATACTTGTCTAAGGGGATGGCATAATGCCTATCTTGACAACAGCAATAAACATAAAACGATTTGGTATCCTTCAAAAAAGCTCACATTTTTTTCTCATTCTTTTTAACGTGATTTTTTATGCCATTTTGAAACTATAAATCTGACCAGCAGTGTACACACCCCTCATTAAATCATGGTTCAGTTTTCTTTTCGAGATTCTACATTCTGCATCGAACCATGGTGCATCCCTTTCTATAACCTGGAACTCCTCAACTTGGGGGCACGGTTTGCCAATAGCTCTCTCCTGGATAGTTTCTCCTATACACTCAGACAAACTGACGCTTTCCTTTGTGGCCTCTGAACTGTTCAACAGTTTTAAGAGAATATGTTAATTTCTTGTGAATTAGTAATTCTTTCCAATGCCTCCTTTTCGAGCGTAGGCATCGCCAACTAGCTTCTCTGGCTGTCAGATATCTTCTTCGTGGTGCCTACCCTGGCCATTGGAAAATGAACTCAAGAGGATTGTGTTTACTCTTTGATCAATAAGAAATGTAACATTTCATAACATTCCTGAAGAAAAAAAACATCCACAATACAGTCATCAATGACTGTGGAACAGTATTGCCGATCTTGCATGCTTAGGAATGCATGATTTGCCATTAAAGATCCCAAAAAATCCTAGGCAGAATCTCAGGCTCTGTTTGTGGCCATTTTTACTGTCCATACATTTGCACTAATATTTTGCTCGGGAACCTGAAACCCCTGGTAATGTTTATTTACTCCTACTCTATTTTTGAACAGCTGGACTGGTCCTATAGGTCTATAAAATGGACTACTGACCACTCAATTTCCTCAACATCCCTTGTAAACAACCACTTAACGTCAAATGAAGTTAAAGGCCTTGCACATTTCCTTGACTAGAATAACACGTGGTCTATATAACTATTAAGTACTGCAAATTAAATGTTCAATATGCAGTTTTAATTTTGTTACATTTCCAATTTGTCCGCCAACTGTGCGCCGATATATTCCGTCGAAAAATGGATGTTGCTCACCATTTAATTTGATATGCCAATTTTGCTCATTGCGCACAAAAGGTTGGGGACCCCTGCTATAGACCATGTTTTATCATTTTTTAAATGTTTGTTTATGCGTGCAAATGTTTTTGTGATCAAATAAAATTAATTCCTTCTTTTTTTTCATTTAGGTTCATCCGGAAGGCAAATTTGTAGTGGATGTGGACAAAAACATTGACATCAATGATGTAAGTACACCTAGTTGTTTACTTGTGACTTGTACTTTTCCTAATCGATGACCTTTGTGTCATGCCGATGACATTACTTGGAAATAACCAGGTAATGTTGCTTGTTTTCTGATTTTCTAAATTCACTAATCAGTGTTAATGAGAGAAGTATACAATGTATTTCTATGGGCTGTTAGGACAGTTTTTCTTAAGTCCATCTAAGGGCTTAGTAAAACCATTCAACTGAGACAGTACAAGACTCCTCTCTTGGTATAAGGCTGTATCACCTGAGATCAGGGTAGCGTAGACAGAGCAGCCACGCTTATCTTTGAATGGAGAGAGGGCTGTAGAATCAGTACAAATAAATTGTAATACAAATGGTCAAAAGAAACGCAGACCCAATGTACTGTAAAAATGAATGGTTTATTTAAATACAAGTAGGCCCAGATAAATCTTGGGGGAAATAAGTACTACCACATTATATATAACCACAATTCTAAAAACCCAACAATATTCTTGAAGGTTGTTGGAGAGAATTCTCAGAAATTTTCTAATTCCCTTCTACCTTAGAGACCCCCAGCTCTTTTTGCTGTTATGGTATGGTATTGATTATTTATAAAGCGCCTACACACAGGCAAGTGTTTCAAAGCTATCAAGGAGGGAACACGGGGAGAAGAAACAGTCGCTCAGAGCCCTTGAATTTCTGAAGCGATAACAGTCTGCACAGGCAAATTAAGTGGATATGGTACATTTAACAGTTAGGATACAACAAATAGGCCTGACAGAGATTCTGCAGTTTTCTCGAGTGCACAGTAAGGGGTTAGACAAAGAAGGACAGAAAGATCTACAGCCAGAGCTGTAGTGCAAGTGCAGGCAGGACGAGGAAGGGGCAGGGGACCAAGTGCACCCAGTTAGTAGAGAGGTTAGGACTTTTAATTTTTATCCTAAAGAGAGTGAGACCCTTTTCCCACTCTCGTATGCATTTTTGTTTAATTTGACCTCTGTTTCTTTTGGTTTTGGAGTGTGACGAACTCCATAGACATAATCATTTTACGTCAGTGCAGTGGCACAGGGAAGTCTTTCAGATTTCACCAAGGTTTAAATACCTTCTCTTGGCTAAACTACTGTTTCCAAGAGCAGTGAAGTGAAATTAACTTTACATACATTTGTAACTTTCTAGACCCATCACATACTATCTTACAATAGGGTGCTGCAGGGGTTACTTAGTATCCCCTTTGCCTAGTTTCTCATGAAACGTTTTTGTTATCCTTTCTACATTTAATGGCTGGTGGCAGTAGTTTACTTTTTGCTACCATTGAGTGTTTCTACCGCGGGCTGCAATTGCAGCTGCAGTAAAGCACCCATGGGTGCCCATTTTGTCAAAATGGCCTGGTCTTCGTTTTTTGCCATTTCTTTTTGGAAAGGTCCTTCTTGAGATTTATTCTGCGCCAAACCACGTTTGGTCCCTTTGTTTGTTTTGTCTTTGGCGGGATTCATGAGTGAAGCCCACCTCTGGCTCCAGTATGACTGGCGGGGGCAGGAAGTGAGGGAGGTGCACAACATTCCCTGTGCTTAATCCCCTTAGTTACAGGAATGCACCCAAAGGTGATTGGCCGGCTGGCTGTCTGGCAAGGACAGCCACCCTTCTATTTGACTCACAGCTATGCTGAAATGAATGGGAGAAACCTGCATAAAAGGAAAGGCTTTTTGGCTTGGAAGGCAGAGTCGACCACTGAACGGAGGAATCCGAAGAACTTGGAAGAGATGCCTGCTGAAACTAATGGACCGTTGGTTTGCCTGGTGAAGCCCTGCTGCTGTGCTGAAGCTCCGAATTCGCCTTGACTGCCCTGCAAGGACGACTTCTCTCCTTGAGTTGGTGGGACCAATCCACTCCAAATTGAACTCCTCTGGACATCCTCTCAAAGCTGGCTGTACTTCCTTGCTGCTGCAGGAACCAAAGTGCCAGGTAGAGGAACTCCAGATTGGAGTCGACCCCAACCTGCATGAAGATCCCCCGGACTCCCAGAAAGCAGGACTGACCAAACCTGAGCCACCTCAACAAAGTGCTGGACCCCAGATGCTAGGAAAGTCCGAAGTTGTATCAGAGAACCTATTTGCTGAGACGCGAGGTGCTGAAACTGCGAAGTGCCACTGATTTGCAGATTGACAGTTGCTGTTGCTAACCATCCCATTTCAGTGCAGGAGTCCCCAGAAGTCCTCCCTCTTGTCTCCACGACTGAGGCCCAGGAACAACATGATCTGCAGTGCTGCACAGGAACAGAAGCCATCTGGAACCATTTCTTCTAACCAAAGGTACTTTACTGTCTAAGAGAACTTACCTCTTGTTGGGTAGCCTTACTTGCTCTCAGTTGAGACTTGTCTTGGTTGCTCTGTAGAGTTGCTTGCATCTTCTACTCTTCACAAGCAAGAGTTTTACTTGCCTACAAGAAGTGCTTCAGCTCACCTAGACATTTGCTGACTTGACATCGGCTGTCCTGGCTCCCTGAATGACTCTTCTCTCCTCTGACATTGTGTTGCACCTATCCTTCCAGGAAGGGGTTAACTAACTTTGCATTGGGGGTTTCAAAAATTACTTTCCTGCTTTAGAATAATTATGTGATCTCTTTTCTTATTCTAATAACCCTTTTCTTTGACACTAATCTCAGTATTGCTCTAAATGTACCAGTGATATATTAATGTCCACGGTGTCCTAGCTATTTAAGTCACCTGGGGGTGTAGGAAGTGTCTGTGTGCCACCCCAATGGATATTTGCTGATTTAGAGAAACTGCTGGTGTATTTTGGAGTGTATTTGTATGTTACTCTTATATTGCCCCTTCTGAAGAAGGCTTGTTCAAACTGACTGGTAAATAAATTAACAATTGTTTAATAAAGAAACCTTGAGTGCAAGTGTTTATTTGGATACTTGTCACCGTGAACCTCTGTGTAACCACCCTACTGCTCACATTGACCCCTCTCGAGATAAGCCTGGCTGCTCAACCGCACTGCCAACCTTTGTAGTACAGACTTGTATACCAAAGGTTGTGTTCCTATTACCAGGCGGTCAAGGTTGTTGTAGTGCACCGTAAGGTTACTGCACCAACCCTTGCCTCACACCCCACTTCCAATATGGCGGTACTTCAGTTTTTCTCGCACATGAGATCAGTGTCTACATTGTCATTACTATATACTACATTTTGCTAGCTATGCTACAATGTCACCTTTGCCCTTTACCTACTCGTCCACAGCTATTACAAACCTCTATATCTACTATTCACACTTTGCAAGTTTCACCCCCCCAACCCCCCTGCAGCTGTGCACGTTTACTTTCGCGTGCACAATATATTTTCTGCAGCCTGAATCGTTTGGGACGGGGTGGAAGCTGGACGTGCATCCCAACAATAAGTGAACCTACTGGTGATTGCATACATTTTTTTCATGTTGCATATCGTTTTTCTTTTTTTTTTTTTTATTTCTTTTAACACAACATACCACAAAAACGCTACATAAACGTATATATTTTTATTATAGTATTGGGTGATATGACAACCTGCTAGTTGCATATTTTAAGTGTGTTCTAAAGGCCTAAATAGTTTTTTTTATAACTGACTGTCTAAGCTCAAGTATTGTGTGTTCTTCTGTGTGGGCTCATTGAGGGCCATACCAACTCTCCTGAGACTAATCCTTGACTGCTCTCCACACTACCTCGATTGGGTTTCAGCTAAACTCTTTGAGCTCCTAGCTCACCATAGCTAGGGTGTTCTCCTAAAATCTGCACTATGGGCCTGATTTTAGAAATCGATCCTAACATTGTTCTTGAGGAGCAGCTGTCATTAAAACTGATCAGCCTGTTGACCTTATGTACAGTGATGGCTGGTTATTAGGATGGATTCCTGGAACCACCCTGTTGCACAGATCTAGGAGGCCACACCAGTTATGATGAACCGAGAGCGCTGAGTGGCACTGCAGGAGGCAGGGCTTAACAATAGCACTGTAAAGGATCCTTTTAATTGATTAGTGTGATAGAAATATGGGAAACAGTTTCTGTTGTTCACGTGTTTCTTTGCTGTAATGTCTTGATGTAATGGTTTTCCACCACAGGTAACCCCAAACTGCCGTGTTGCCCTGCGGAATGACAGTTACACACTTCACAAAATCCTTCCTAATAAAGTGGATCCTCTTGTGTCCTTGATGATGGTTGAAAAGGTACCAGATTCAACCTACGAAATGATTGGTGGCCTAGACAAGCAGATTAAGGAAATTAAGGAAGTCATTGAATTACCTGTCAAGCATCCAGAATTATTTGAGGCACTGGGAATCGCTCAACCAAAGGTAGTCTTTCATACAAAATGCTTAAGCTACATAATTATTTTTACTTGTATATTAATGGCAAATGTCTGACAGTGCTGTTGTAGTGACTTGTATACTTTCTGTGCAAAATATTACCAAAACCATTTCAAATACTGCTACAGGCATTCTAACCAGGAAAATGCATTGTTCAAATATTTATGTAGGCAGACCGCTGCTCATTGCTTTGTTGCCTAATCTAGAAGTGTACAATGTTGATGTGTAATTTGAGTCGGGGCTTTGAAATTGATGCCAAATTGTGGAGCTCCGGCAATTGTTAAACTTTTGGTGCTGCTGGCTGTGGGAAGTGAGGAGGGACTCTTCTTTGGGGATGAGACACCTAAAGGGCTAGTCCCCGGAGATCTGTCATCCAGGTGGCTAGGACATGGCCATCTCTATTGGATCCAGTTCCTGGCACCACCGCGGATCTTGTATATTGGTTGGATTTCCTTCACTCCTTGGGTCCTGCACTCTGGTGAGGGGACTCTAGCATTGATCGTCCTACTTCTGGAGGGTCCTTGGGAGACTCCTGGAGCTTCTGGCTGGATTTCAGCCGTTGCACTCGACTACGGATTTGTCGACCCCTGGCACTCTGTTGATGCAGCAGCGAAGAAGTACAGCCAGTCGGGGAAGATGGTCCAGTGGAGTACTTCCCAGGCTTAGTTGGTCCCACTAACCCAAGGGAAGAAGTTGTCCCTTCCGGAGCTTCTCTGTTGAATCGAAAGAGTTTCAGCACAGAAGCAGGGCTTCACCAGGCAATTCAAAGGTCCAAGAAGATGCAGCAAGCTTCGTTCACGGTTTCTTCGTCGGGTATTTCTCCCAGTGGGCGACTCTGCCTCTAGTCCCAAAACCCTCGCCTTTTAAGCAGGTTTCTCCCATTCATGCACAGCCTAGACTGTCCATCACACAGCAGGTGGCTGTCCTGAAAAAGACAGCCAGCCAATAAGGACTGGCTGGATTCAGGCACTCCTAGAGACAAAGGACAGGGGAGTTTCAGGAACCTCTCTCACATCCTGCCTTTCCAGAGACACTGGAGCCAAAGGCGGCGTTAGGGCTGAAGCCCGCCAACGGCAAAATGAACAAAGGGCTCAAACCTGGCTCAACGCACAGAGTAAACCCCAAGAAAGACCTCACAAACAGAAAATGGCAAAAAAAGAAGACTGGGGCCATTTTGACAACTGCAGCTGGGGATTCAGCCTGCGACAGAAAAGCACAATGGTAGGAAAATTAAACCACTGCCACAAGCTATTTTTAAAGTAGTGAGGGTAACATAAGAAATGTTACATGAGAATGTAGGATAAGGGGCTACTAGGTAACCCCCCTGCCTCCCTCAGCACTCCACATAAGATTGGATGTGCTGGACCTACAAAGAGAAAAAGGTAAGTAAAGTCAGTTTCACTTTACTATTCTTGGGAACTGTAGTTCACACAAAAAAAGGTATTTAAATCGTATGAGACATCTAAAGGATTTCTCTGACACTGCACTGAAGGTGCTCTGTGTAACCATACAAAAGCAGATGCCTATGGAGTTTGTCAGACTCCAGAACCAGAGGAAACACATAATCCAGATCCGGTCAAAACACATGGGAGAGTGGGTTAAAGGTCTCGTTCACTCCAGGGTTTGAATGAAAAAATCCTAAAGTCCAGCAAAAGAGCTGGGGGTCTCTACGGTTGAAGGGAATTAGCACAGAAATTAGAATTCTCCCTAACACCTGTGTTCTGAGCCTCCCCATTGGCTGGGAGGCCGCCACACCCCCTTCACTGGGTACTAATATTGATTAGCTTGTCTAAGGTCTTAATAACTAACTTTATGTGTATACATTCTGCATAACTTGTATTAATAGTGCTATGTTTGCTTAACTGAACCCTACTCCGATCTCGCACCTCCCTACTCTAAGCCTTGCAGTTGACTCGCACTACCCAGATAGTTTGGCTCGACCTAGAGCTCAATCTGGCTGAACAGGATTTGCTAGAACTGAACAACATTTAAATGATCTTTCAGCGCTGTATGTGATGATCAGAGGGGCAAATGGCAAAAAGATTACATTATGAATGTGGGCTCACCCACCTGTAACGACATATTCGTCTTCTAAGACCATTAAAAGCCAGATAAGCCTGCACCAGTCAGTAACTCTATAAGCACCCTTTCTGAAAGTTGAGGTTGCTAAATTCTTTTATTTTTGGGAAATCTGCATTGCGTGTTCTGCTTGCCCCGAGAGAGAAACAAAAATACAAAGATGGAAAGATGGCCACCTGGGTGATAATAAGGTGATCCAAGCTGCATCATTCTCATGGGGATCGCAGTGTGGATCAAGCTGAAACTAGGGGGTCAGATAAAAAATAGTCTGACTGGAGAAAAAGGTATTTGACTCCTGGGGAGTTGGGGGGGGGCATTTGTTAGGTAAGATTTTCATAGTAATGATAAATCTGCCTGACCTGTGTCAACCCCAGAACATCTTGCTTTTACTGGGGGATTATTTTTCCTTATACCTCTGTGAGTGGGAACGTTTCCACACTCGCAGAATCTTTTACTCTTTTTTTAAAAAATTTTTTATGGGTGTCATTTTTAAGACTGTCCACAGTGTCTTTTTAAAAGTTATCCTCTTTCACAACTTCTCTGCAATTAGTGCCTATTCTTGCTGGGTTGCCCTAGGGGCTCCCCTTTTAACTTTCTCTGGCTAACCTTGTGAGAAATACAGTTCCCAAGGGTAGAAAGGATCTTTGGGTCCCTTTTACGTTTTATTAGCTGAGACCAGCACCCCCCCCCACCTTATGTGGAGTGCTGGGGAGATACTGAGTAGCCCCTTTCTCATTTTAAATGTAACATTTATGCAGACAAACACTTTTCACAAACAATTACGAGACATACTTGCACACTTTAGAGCAAAAACTCAAAATCTGGGGTGCATTACCGATATCCCTATACGGACGGGTTGCCCTGCTCAAAATGTTTGTGGTCCCTAAACTACTTTACTTGTTCTGTGGTATCCCCATATGGCCGGGTAGGGACTTCTTTCAAAAATTGCAAAAATTATCCACCGCCTTTGTATGGGGAGGGAGATGTCAGTTAGACCCAACCGGCAAAAGCTGTGTGAAAGATACGAAACCGGCGGCCTGATGGCCCCATAGTATGCACTATATTTTCATGCAGCTCCGGCTCATTATGCTCCCTACTGGGCGGCCACAGCTGAACCACACGCCCTTGGACGTGCCGAAAAGTTTGCAGTAGCCTCCTCCAATATACAGGCGATGCCGTTTACTACAATCACAGCGAACATTACAGATATAGACCCCGTGGCCACGACTGTACGAGCTTGGTCCTCCCTTATCTCCAGGATGGGATGCGATATCCCATATTGGCCATTTATCTCCTTGTGGCACTACCCTGGTTTAGAACCCACATTCAACACCGCACTTCAGAAAAGATGGGACCCCAATAAGGAAATGAGACTAGGGGATTTATACCCGGAGGGCAGATTCGCCACGCTGGAGATTGTGCAAGATAAGTTAGGCGCGGGGCTCATCACGACCCTACAATACCACCGCCTAAAAGCGGCATGCAAAAGAAAATGGCCCACATTCCAGATGCCCCTGAGACTCGCCAATACGTAACAGCAACTTTGTCGCAAGATGGCTTTACATGCACAATATCTTGCTTATACAGGGCAGCCCAAGAACGCACCCCATCCAAAAACTGCATGAAACAAAAATGGGAGAGAGCTCTGGGGATCACCATTGAGGTTCCAAATGGTCCAGATACTGTCTGCACACTAAATCTATCGCACTTAACTCCAATTTTAGATTAATACCATTTATGATCCTGAATCACTTACACATAACACCACACAAGGCATCCAAATTCGACCCTGCACGGGACACAACCTGCCCCAAATGCAACTCCAACATGGCGAACTCTATACATATATATTGGAGCTGCCCCCCGGTCAGAGCATTCTGGGAAGAAGTCGCCGGGTCAGTAAGCAACATCGTCGGGCTATCTATACCGGCTGCCCCACTGAAGTACTTGTTGGGCGACATTGGCAAGGCATCAGTCAAGACCCTTCGTTTTGTAGCTATTGCAGGGGCAGTTGCCAAGAGAAACATACTGCAAGCTTGGAAAGCCAAAACCGCCCCAAACCACAAGGCGTGGGTGAGAGACTTATTGTATGTCCAGCAGAACGAAGAACAGTACGTTAGAACTGTGCCGACGGTGTGTAGACCTAAGGACATATGGGCCCCACTGCGGGCATATCTATCATCTACCCAAAACAGCGAAGAAGAGACCACAGTTTGAATACTCCAATAGAATGCCATATACCTTAGACTAAATAATACAAATGTAAATGCAAATGTGATGCTATACCATGATGTCCACTCCGGTGATGTAGAAATGTGTATATGCTAAATGCCTGTCAAATTTAAAATAAGTTTTTTAAAAAAATGTAACATTACTGTTACAAGGACAAGCTTACCTTTAATGGCTGGTGGCAGTGAACGTTTTTATTCGGTGCACCTTTGCCGCGGGCTGTTTGCACAGCCCTGGTAAAGGCACCCATGGGTGCTCATTTTACAAAAATGGCTCCTGTCTTGTTTTTTCGCCATTTTAGCGTTCCTTGTCCTTTCTTGTTCCTTCCCATGACATCCAGTGTGGGAAATTCCTTTGTGTGATTTTTCTCTTCGGCAGGAGTCCTCTGGACTCCCCGCCCAGGCTCCTGAGTGTCTGTGAAGGCGGGAAGCGAGGGAGGAGTCCAAAACTCTGCAGCCCTTTTTCTTCCAGCCTGAGTGTGAAATTCCAGTTCAAGCTGTGAGGCTGGCTGTTCGGAAAGGTTTGCCAAGCCCCCCTTTGCCCCCCAAAAGTTTAAATATTGCAAGGCTGTTTGATTGGCTGGGTTCCTGCATAAAAGTCTGAACGTGGAAGCTGAAGAGGTAGTCGACCATTGGAACCAAAACCGAAGAGGAAGATGAATTTGCGGCTGAAACGATCTCCAGCGACCAGAGAGCCTGCTGTGTAACCAGAGCCTGCTGTATAACCAGAGCTTACTGTAGCCCTTCCTTCCAATCGACCTGGGGACTCGGAAAACAATGACCCCGAACCTGGTGTAACCCACTAAACTCAAGAACTGCATTTTGAGCCATCCCACGCCATGCTGCGACCTTGCGGGGCTGCAATACCCTGGTACCTCGCGCCATTGTGCGGTGCACAGTCTTCCAAATTCCATATCTCGCTGAAACCTCATGGGCATCCTGCTGGATCTCCAGAGGCGCACGATTCCATTGCAAAAGGTCCCCTCACCTGAGTGCTGTACCTTTCAAACTACGAGAATCCAACCAGCGATATTCTGTCTTCTGTGCTCCTGAAAAAGGCACCATATCCAAAGAGCCACGTCCAGCCTTGAGGAACTTCTCCATGATCCTTGCTGCAAAAGTCCTTCTAGTGTCCTGTCTTCTTGATGATGAAGGAATTCAACGGCCGTGTTTTTGGCTGCAGATACTGAAGTCCTCCTGCTGCAAAATCGTCTGTGCTGAGGTACTGTGCTGGCTTGGGTATTTACTTGCCGTAAGTCTCTTGTGATTCCTGTGTCGTTTTGGGGTGTTTTCTGTGATTGGGAGGCCTCTTGTCCAGTGCACCCAGGGCCCTCCTGGAATCCTCCTAGGGTGTCTTCTGTGAAGCCATTGGACCCTCAACTAACTCTGAATTAAAGTACTTACTTTTTCTGTCCTTAGGAACTCTGGCTTTTGCTACTTAAGAACCTATCCTGACCTGCCTGTTGGACACTAGACCCTAGTGACCCCCCTGCCCCCCTTCTGCCACTGAGAGCACTCATGCTCCAAGAATAAGGGAAAGACTTCTAAGGATTGGGCCGTTTGCCTAGAAAAGAGAATAAGTGTTTAAAAGTTACTTACTTGCAAAAGAAGTTGGTTGGTAACTGTAGCTCTGAGGGTGAACCGTTAAAAAAGTTATTACTTACCTTAGAAATGTTCTGCCATTCTGAAAAGTATATGTAATGAATTTCTTTCCTTAGAAACAGTTTTGCCATCCTAACGGAAAGTAGATGTAAGGTTATATTACTCACCTTTTGATTTGGTTGGGCCTCTTCCCAAAAGTAATGCTGTACGTTTCACTTCACTATTCCTATTAGGATAAATGTACTAGTGTCCCCAACTTGGCCTTGCTTCCCCTGACTTGCTCTAAGTCGGTCTTCGGTTTTACCTACCTAGAATAACTGAGTCATTCATAAAGTGTAACACTTGGTTTTGCTTTCCCTGATCTGTTGTAGACAGACACAAAACAGTCTAGGGTTTATGACTGCCTTTAAGTTGCTTATAGCTCCTATAAAAAGTGTATAGGTTTTACTGGTGTCCAGTTAAAGTAATGAATACAAAAGGATCGAATGCCAAAGGGTGGACTCAATTTGACCTAAAACAAAAGGGTCAAATTTTAAATATATTTTTTTTTGGGTTTTCGTTTTGGAAAACAAACTGGTTTTTACCACAAAAAGGGGAGTTCAGGGGGGACCTCCCCCCAAAAATAAATAAATAAATTCGACCCAAAAAAAAATAATTCAACCCTTTGGTCATTCGATCCTATGCATGCTAAACTTTGACCAAGAACCGGTTTTACCTACCTTGAGCATAACTGTGTTTTCCTAAAGTGAGTTAGTTATTGCTTCCCTTAGTCTGTGAACTGAAAAGCAACTGTAATTGAATTACACCCCAAGGTCCAACTCCCCTAGAATAACTGTTATCCTGAATCAGAGTTATAGGTTTATACTGTTCCTTGAATCTGTGTTTCAGTAGATCAGAAAAATATATTGTCCAGTTGATATTACTATGTGATTTGTTGCTGAGCGTCACAGTACAACTGCTAGGGTCTACTACCCTGGTATTTACTGAAAGTAATCTAAAAGTAACTATTGATTTAGACTTCCCTAGAATTCCTGTTAGGTGTTCCAAATAAGGTTCTATGATTTGCCCGGTGTACCTTCAAGCATGGTGTTGTTGTTCCATAATATGGTAATATGATCTGTGAGTAATTATTTCCGCCAGGATTTATCTAGTCCTACTTGTATTTTAATAAACCATTTATTTTTACAATACATAGTGTTTCAGAGTTTCTTTGGACCATTTGTATTACAATTTCTTTGTACTGACTCTATAGCCCTCTCCCCCTCCTAAAATAAGCCTGGCTGCTCTGTCTATGCTACCCTGAACTCCGGTGGTACAGCCTTATACTAGGCATGAAACTTGTACTGCCTCAGTTGAATGGTTTTACTTGGACTTAAGAAAAACTGTCTTAACAGGGGGGTGTCTGCACCGGTAAATTCCCCGAAAAACGATAGCCACCTGTGCGATAAGTACTGGTGGCCATAATGGAACACTGGCTTTCATTGCCTCATTCATCTCCTGTTCCTGATCTGATTCAGCAGAGGCCTGTCCCTTGAGTACTAAGGACACTTTTTCTTATACATTTTATTTGGGCCACAGTTTTAGTATAATATACGTATGTCTTGTGTAAATAACTACCATTGGGTCAATCAATGTATTTTGTAGCTAAAAGATTGAACAGCTTTTATGGCTTTCTGCAAACTTACAATTTAAATACCATTTGTATTCTCACTTTTTCAGGGTGTTTTGCTTTATGGACCCCCAGGTACAGGAAAAACTCTTCTTGCCAGAGCAGTGGCTCATCACACGGACTGTACTTTTATTAGAGTCTCTGGGTCTGAATTGGTTCAGAAATTCATTGGGGAGGGTAAGTTAAAACAATTTATATGTGCAGGACTACATTATAAAAACTGAAGAATGTTTAGGACATTAATGAAATGCCTCCATTGAATGTCAAGTGATCAGACACTGGTACCTTATCTTCTCTAGTTGCTATCTAGCATAACTGAGCTATCGTCATTCACCTTAAACTTTCATGTTTGATTATGCAGCAAGATAGCTCAGCGAATTAAAAGCTTGCTGCTAAGATATATTTATAATTTGCAGGACAAATGTTCTAATCCCAGCAATGAAGACTTTCATCCTTCTGAGGTCCAATTTTGGTTGAGTAATATTTGTATATGAAAATGTTTCTATGTCGAGCACTTTAACAAGCACACTTACTACAATGTTCAACATAATACCAATATTTTTCTGTGCATAACTGATGTTAGAGGAGTTTTCCTAAAGTCCCAATTGTAGGCAAGACTTTGGTAAGCTTTCCAAGTGGTTTGTAGATTTCCAACTCTTGGTAACATTCTGTACTACTCGGAGACCTTGGTAGAGTGGCAGAGCAGTCACCCCCATCTTAAGAGGAACATGTGAGCTGTAGGTAAGTACACTGAACCTAGTTGGTAATGCACATCAAGGAAAAACATACCCATACATTTATATTAAAATATAGAATTATTCTATTTATACGAGTAGTTGTTGAATACTTCGCACAATAAACCAAAACACATAGGTATACTTTACAATACATTCAAAAGGCCACTTCTTAATTGGTAGTTGCTGAACATGCACAATTGTTACAGGAGTTTACAAGGTCTACTGTACTATCAGTAATACCGCACGCCCACAAAGTAATACAGTATTTGCGTTCAGTCGGCATACACATATAAGATACTGATTTTTGGGAAGGAAAACAGTTGGTTAGTGTTATCCTAGCCGAGCTTCAGGTTCTAGAGGCGGTTTCCCTGAACAGCAAGTCTTTTAAAGTCCAAAACGCAACCCTCGTTAAAAGGCAGTACAGAGAGGCTCAAAGTTTTGAAAAGCAGCAGAAGTCGAAGGATACTTTCTAGTCTCTAGGAAAGAAGATACAAGAAGACTTGACCAACGTTGGAGATCCTTTTAAAGGACTTGCTAAAGGAACATGAGCAGAGGCTTCATTCAGAGGTAGGGGGTTGGGGCAGAGGGTGGCGGGGGGGGGGGGTTGCCCTGGATGTTAGGACAGTTTTTCTGAAGTCCAACTAAGGGTTTAGTAAAAACCATTCAACTGAGGCAGTACAAGACTCCACTCTTAGTATAAGGCTGTACCACCCTGTGTTCATGTTAGAGTAGACCAAGCAGCCAGGTTTATCTTAGGAGGGAGAGAGGGCTGTAGAATCAGCACAAAGAAATTGTACCGCAATTGGTCCCAAAGAAACGCAAAGTATTGTACAAATAAATGGTTTATTTAAATACAGGTAGGCCCAGATGCATCTTGGGGGAAACAAGTACTATCAGAGATCATTTAAACGCATTATAGAAAAACGCAACACTATGCTTGAAGGTACACAGACAAAAGCATACAACCTTATTTGGACACCTAACAGGATGTCTAGGGAAGTCAAACCAATTGTTACTTTTTAGATTACTTTCAGTATTATATGGCTAGTAGACCCTAGCAGTTGTACCGTGACGCTCGGCAAGAAATCACTTAGTAAACCAACTGGACAGTCTACTTTTTTGTGAATATTGGAACACTTATTCTAGGAACAGTAAAACACCTATAGCTCTAATTCAGGATAACCCAGTTACACCAGGCGAGTTGGACCTTGAGGTGTAATATTCAATTACAGTTGCTTTTCAGTTCACAGTCTAAGGGAAGCAATAACTCTAACTTATTTTAGGATAACAGTTATGCTCAAGGTAAGTAAAACCTATACACTTTTTACAGGAACTATCAGACACTTAAAGGCAGGTATGAACCTCGGACTCTTGTTGCGTCTGTCTAAAACCGATCAGGGAAATCAAACTCCAATGTCGCTCTTTATGAATGACTCCAGGTTATTCTAGGTAGATACACCTAAGGCAGATGTATTCTGGACAGGCTAACAGCAAGTCGGGGGACGCAAGACCCCGTTGGGGACACTCAGACATTTATCCTATCAGGAACCGTGAAGTGAAACCAACAGCATCACTTTTCGAAGAGGCACAACCAAATCACTGGTGAGTAATCTACCCTTACATCTACTTTTAGAATGGCGAAAGTTTCTAAGGAAAGGAGGTGGTTACGTATACTTTTCAGCATGGCAACACATTTCTAAGGTAAGTAATAACTTGTGTAACTGTTCACTCAGTTACAGTTACCAACCAACTTCTTTTGCAAGTAAGTAACTTTTAAACACTTATTCTCTGTTCTAGTCAAAAGGCCCAATCCTTAGTAATCTTTCACTTATTCTTGGAGCATGAGTGGGTCTAGTGTCCAACAGACGGGTCAGGATGGGTTCTTAAGTAGCAAAAGTCAAGTTCCTAAGGACGACTGTTGGAACAAGTAAGTACTTTACTTTAGAGTTAGTTGAGGGTCCAGGGTCTTCAGAGAAGACACCCTAGGTAGCTTAGGGAGAATTCTAATGCCTGTGCTAATTCCCTTCCACCTTACAGACCCCCAGCTATTTTGCTGGATTTAGGACTTTTTAATTTTACCCTGGAGTGAGCGAGACCTTTTTCTTACTGTCCTTGTTTTTACCTGATTTGGATTATGTGTTTGCTCTGTTTCTGGAGTCTGACATACTCCATAGGCATCTGCTGTTTGTATGGTGACACACAGCACCTTCAGTGCAGTGTCACAGAGAAGTCCTTTGAATTATATACCTTTTCATGTGTGAACTACACTTCACAAGAATAGTAAAGTGAAATTGTCTTTACTTACCTTTTCTCGATGTAGGTCCAGCACACACCATTTTATGTTGATTGCTAGGCGGGTTCCTAGTAGCTCCTTATCCTACATTTGCATGTAGCATGTTTGGTACCCTCACTACTCTAAATGGCTTGTGACATTGGTTTAATTTGTCCTACCATTGTGCTTTTGGAAGGGATTGTGTCCTCCGCGCCTATGACATGTATTGTGCACAGCTGTGCACATTACATGTCATATATGTGGAATACATCGGAGGAACATCCCATCGAAAGACCGTTACCAGATTGGTAAGTAACTTATTCTTCTACCGCAGGCTGAACCTTCAGCTGTAGTACAGCACCCCTGGGTGACCATTTTGTGAAAATGGCCCTGTTTTCTTTTTTGCCATTTTCTGTTTGTTAGGTCTTTCTTGGTTTTAACTATGTGTGTTGCGATAGGTTTTAACTCTTAGTTTGTCTTGCCTTTGGCAGCTTTAGCCCTGAAGCCCGCCCCTAGCTCCAGCGTGTCTGGCAGGACAGGATGTGAGGGAGTGTCCCGAAAACTCTGTCTTCTGTCTCTAGGAATGCCTGAATACAACTAGTCCTGATTGGCTGGCTGGCTGTCCTTGCTGTGTGATTGACAGCCTAGGGTTTTGGGACTACAGGCAGAGTCGACCACTGGGAGAAACACCCGACGAAGAAACCGTAAACGAAGCTTGCTGCAACCTCCTGGACCTTCGATTTGCCCAGCGAAGCCCTGCTGCTGTGCTGAACTCCTTTTCACCTAGTCAGAGAAGCTCCAGGCGTCGTCCTTCTTGTCCCCACGACTGAGGCTCAGGAACAAGGGTCTGCACTGCTGCAGCAAGACAGAATCCAGCTGGACAACTCTTCTTCAAACCAGAGGTACTGTTTAGTCTTGGGGTACTTAACTTATTTCCTCTTAGCCATGCTCTTCTCAGTTGGGAATTGCATTGGCTTACCTTTTTAGAGTTGATTTCAACTCCCTTCTCACAGGCTTAACAGCTTGTGACCCTACAAGTGATTTTTTCTAAAGACTTTAACTTTGTGCCAGACTTTGATCGAAGAAGTGCATCAGATCCATAGACTGTGTCCCAATGTCATGGCACCCTGAAGAATCTAGACCATTGACTTTGATACTGTGTGTCCCTAGTAGGTGGTAGCTTGTTGTATACTGTTACTGCTGGGTAAGGCTTATCTAGATTTCATTGGAATATTTAATTGTCCTCACATATACTGTGAAACTGTCTAACCTTTTTCCTTCCCTAAACCTTTCCTTTCTGCAACCTCAGAATCTGCAAGTATACTAGTAAGATATATAAATGCCATTACTGTCCTTATGAATGAAGTCATCTCCGGATGTGGGATGTGTGTAAAAAGTATTGTAAAATATATTTTATTGTTACATATCTTGCCCTTTTTAAAGAACGCTTATTTTAAAATGGATGTTAAATAATTATTTATAACTGAAACCTTGATTGCAAGTGTTACTTGGCTACTTGTATTTGCGAATTTCATTGATACAGCTCTACAGCTCACATTTACCCCTCTTGAGATAAGCCTGGCTGCTCAGTGACACTACCAACTTGTGTAGTACAGACCTATACCAATACAATAGTTTGGTTTCAAATGGATTGTGTTCGCCAACATATTCCACATCTTTGACGTGTAATGTCCACAGCTGTGCTACTTCGGACATTTTTCAGCAGAGGGCATCCTGCGTCGATGGCGTCAGGTCGATGTCCCTCGAAGGCCTTCAGTGAACAAATGCTGGCGAGTTTTCAATCCCAGGACACAGTTCCATCCGCGCCTTCAGAAGAATCCGGCAGGGAACGGTCTCGGTCCGATGCTCGCGCGCCTTCAGCCCCGGGTCCTCGGCGCGATAATCATCGGGAACCGTTGAGGTCCCGTTCAGACAAGGTTCAGCTTGATTGCCAGAGACGTGCTAGGTCCAGGTCTCGGTCTTCCTCCCCGGCGAAACCGGAGAAGTCTGGTAAGGGCTCGAGGTTGGTGTCGACTGTCGGGGCCGTTTCCGTCAGATACAGAGGTCGGTGCTTTGCCTTCACGCCAGCCCTCGTGCCATTGGCGCCGTTGTCGATACCGAAGCCGTCGGCGCCTTCGGGGCAATTTGGCTTGAATTTGCCGATGGAGGTCCCTGGTACTGTGTATCCTCCAAGGAAGGCTAAATCCAAGTCTGTGAAGCCTGTTGGGGACTCCAGACCCACTTCTGTCCATAGGCATGAGTTATTTCTTCCTCATAGATGATATCTATGAGGAGAGGTCAGATTTGGAGTTTGACCCTGACTAGCCAGATGTGGCTCCTGTCTTTTCCGGGGACAGTCAGTTGTTGGAGTTACGTCATTCATTACATGCCAGTGGCTTAGACACATCGCCTGAGGTGGAGTTTGGCACAACTGAGCCTGGGCCCATGCTGAATCCTCTTTTAGGAGACTGATGGCTAGGGTTACTGAGTATCTTGGTTGGTCTAGTCCTCAAGATCCATTTGTTCAGGATGACTTGACTGATATTTTGAATCAAGGTCCATCCACTGACCCAATGTTGCCTTTTCATTTGACGTTGCAAAAAAGGGTGGTGGCTGCTTGGCAGACCCCGGAGTCTCTTCCGGCATTAACAAGTCGTTAACTAAAAAATGCTGCCCTAAAAAATAGACCCCAGCTACCAATGCTCCCGAGAGTTTGGTGGTTAAGGCGACTAAGGCCTCCTCGAGGCAGGCGGCATACCCTACCATCCCTCCTGATGGGGACGACAAGCGCTTTGATGATTGGGCACGCAAGGTGTTTTCTGCGGGGAGTATGGCGCTGAAGTCCGCCAACTCTACTTGTGGCTTGGCAAGATTTTCACACACACTGTGGAATTGAATCTGTCTAGCGGCTGAGCATATTCCCGAGGGGGAAGAAAGGGATGGGTTCCTTGATCTCATGCAGGATGGCAAGGATGCCATGTTTGAATCCCTTCAGTCTGGGTTGGACATGGCCGACAGTGTTAGCTGGTCCGTGGCTGCGAGCACCGTTACACGCAGGTTTGTGTGGTTGCAGAAGTCGGGTTTTGCTCCGGATGTACAGGCCCGTCTTCTGAACATGCCCTTTGATGGCTCTCATTTGATTGGAAGTAAGGCTGACGAGAGCCTTGAGAGGTTGCAGACCTCCAAAGCTGCTGCTAAGTCTTTGAGCGCAGCAGTGCGTCAACCTCCGACCTTTCCGTCCTAGGGGACAACAGTGGGGGGGGGGTTCCTTTCGTTACTATTCCTTCTTTTGGTAGGACGAGAGGAGCTGCCAATCAAAGGGGTCAATGAAAAAGTACCTGTGGTGGTCGGGGAAATAGAGGTGCCAAAGCTGCTCAAGCAGCTGCATCTTTGCCTTCAGGTGCAGCAAACAGCCGCTCCAAAACAGCAATGAGGCCATGTTCCATTGTTCGCCGGTTGGGGGAAGACTGTCTCAGCATCTCGAAGAATGGCCAGCTATTACTTCGGATGCGTCGGTTCTGGATACAATAGCCCACGGCTACTGCCTTCCCTTCCTAAAGCGACCTCGCGACAATCCACCGGGGCGTCTCTTTGAAGCTTCCGGATCCACTCCTTGTGCAGGAAATCTTGACCCTGCTGGAGAAAGGCGCTATAGAACTAGCGCCTGCAGCGGAGAGGAACAAGGGATGGTATTCCCCATATTTTTTGATTCCAAAGAAAGACTGGGGACTGAGACCCATCTTGGACTTGCGTTGGTTGAAAAAGTTCCTCGGGGAGGACAAGTTCAAAATGGTCACTCTATCTCAGGTCCTGCAGGCCCTTCGATTTCAAGATTGGTTGGTGTCTCAAACTACAGGATGCTTACTTTCATGTGCCGATTCATCCAAAGCACAAAGTACCTGAGGCTTGCGGCTGGCTGCTCGCACTTCCAGTTTCGGGTCCTGCCATTGGGATTGACCTCTGCCCGAGGGTCTTCACCAAGCTAATGGTGGTGGCAACGTATCTCAGGTGAGGGAGGTGGGGAGGGTGTTTCACATGTACCCCTACCTGGCCGACTCGCTGATCCAAGCACATTCTCCTGAGGAAGCTCTGGATCATCGCAGCATCACCTGCCGCTCCCTCCACAAGCTGGGCTTCTCCTTCAATTTCAAGAAGTCGCATCTGACACCTACTAAACAGCTCCAGTACATCAGGGCTGTGTTGGGCACGTCCTTGCGGAAACTGCTCACCTCCCAAGGTAAGGGCTCATCGCATTGTACAGATGGTGGACAAATTTCAACATGCCCAGAGTCTTCCAGCTTTCGTATTCTTAAGGTTGCTCGGCCTCATGGCATCCTGCATTTTTCTGGTACCAGAGGCCAGACTGAGGAGGAGATCCTTGCAATGGGTTCTCAAGATGCAGTGGTCCCAATTCTCAGGCAAGATGTCTGATCCCGTTCAGGTTCCACTCTCGGTCTCTTCTGTGGTGGGCCAGCAAAGAGAATCTGATGAGGGGGGGGGGCCTTTTTGGCAACCTTGGCCGGAGGTGACGGTGGTGATGGACACCTCACTCACAGGATGGGGGGCTCATGCCGATGATCTGACTGCCAGCGGTTGTTGGTCTCTGTCGGATTCCAAACTCCACATCAACCTGTTGGAGCGGAGAGCCATCAGTCTGGCCCTCAGGCTTTTCTGCAGTCTGTGCGGGGGAAGAGTGTCCTGATCATGACAGACAACACAGTGGCCAGGCATTACCTCAAAAAAAGTGATGGGTAGGTTAACTCACGTTGTGCAGAGAGGCAATGCAGCTCTGGTTCTGGGCAATCCAGCAAGGAATTTCACTCTAAGCAGTTCATCTGGCCGGAGAGGAGAATCGGGCAGCGGACTCTCTGAGCAGGCAGAGCATGATCTCACGAGTGGGAGTAGGCTCAGGAAGTCCTTCTCGAGATCTTCGCCCTTTGGGGAACCCCACAAGTGGATCTGTTCGCCCGGAAGTGCATGAGATTCTGCTCAAGGGAATTTCCTCCGAGAGGATCCTTAAGGGACGCATTCGTCATGGATTTGTCATTCCCACTTTTGTACGCGTTACCTCCGTTCCCCGCCATTCCTCAGGTGCTATGGAGTTTGCAGAGGTTTGGATCCCACATGATCCTCATTGCTCCGGATTGGGCCAGGAGAGCGTGGTACCTGCCTTGTCCTCTCTTCCTCTTTCCCCCCGAGGTAAAGACTCTCAACCTTCACGCTTGGTGTCTGAAAGGTTGTGATATAAGGATTGGGACCTCCCGGATGACGTGATGGGGGTGTTGCTTTTGGCTTGGCATCTGGCAACCAAATCCCTGTACCGTTGCCGTAAGTTTTGCGACTGGTGCAGAGGACACAATGTCGATCCGTGTCAGTATTCTATTCCCATGGTTCTGTCTTTCTTGCTTTCCTTAGCCCACAGGGGTCTTCAAGTAGGTAACACGAAAGGTTACCTGCCGGCGCTGTCTATCTTCAATCGTTCGTCTGAAAAATGTTCTTATTTTAAGATTCCTTTGATTTTCACAATTTCTAAAAGGGCTCACGAATGTGTTCCTGATGTGATATGATATGGCATTTGTAACGCGCCTATACACAAGTGTTTCAAGGCGCGACCAGGCAAGGGGGGGGGGGACAAAGGGAGACAGACAACGATCCTACTAGGCCAGGTGTCATTCAGATCGCGCAAGTGCAAGGGTAGAGGGGAAAGGGAGAAGTGCAAGGGGGAAGAGAGAGGGGAAAGTGCATTACAGGGTCAATAGCATACAGGAAATAACAAGGGCCAACTAGTGGCAGTGCGAGTAAGTGCAGATAAGTGCTGGGAAGGGGGGCTGTAGGATACATACACAGTCCCGTAGTGCAGGGGGTGCCAGGGAGGCAGTGCAGGGGAGAGTGGCTGGGCCAAGGACTGAGAACGGTGAGTGGCCCAGTTGCAGATTCAGTGCAGTTTCAGTAACATTAGCAGGGGAGAGGGGGAGAGAAAGCGGAGGCGAAGAGGAAGGTTTTGAGGTGCTTCCGGAAGCGGATATGGTTCTCCTCAAGTGTCAGGGAGGCAGGAAGGCTGTTCCAGAGGGAGGCCCCTGCAGCGGAGAGAGATCTGCCACCAACTCGTTGTTTGGAGAAGCGGCTGACCCTGAGGGAGTTGGAGGCGGATGAGCGAAGAGCTCGAGAAGGAAGATATTTAGGAAGAGAGAGTTGAAGGTATTTTGGCCCAAGGCCCCAGAAGGCCTTGTGGACAATGCAGAGGGTTTTGAACTTGATCCTCGCAGTCACTGGGAGCCAGTGTAGTGATTTCAGTCCTGGAGAGATACGGTCCCTGGGCTTGAGTCCAAGGACAAGTCTCGCAGTCCTGTTCTGGATGAGTTGCAAAGGGCAGAGAGTAGAGGCAGGCAGATTTAGATAGAGGCTGTTGCAGCAGTCCAGCTTCGAGAGAACCAGGGCTCTAGAGACGGTGAGCTTCTGGGGGAAGGAGAGGAAAGGAAGGATACCTATGAGGAGGTGTAGCTGGTAGTGTGACTTCTTAGAGACGTCAGATATGTGAGGAGAGAAGGAGAGTGTGGAGTCGAAGATGACCCTGATGTTTTTTGCCTTGCAGGAAGAGGGCCAAGAGAGGCCGGCCAGAGAGCACTGAGGCGCATAGCACTGATAGGGGCAGAGAGTAGCGATGCGGTGGGCGAGAAGTGCCAGATACTGGTTGAAGAGCCAGGGGGAGAGGTTAGAACCCTGGGGGACACCACAGGTAGAGAAAAAGATGTCAGAAAGGAAAGACCCCAGTTGGACCTGGGAGGGTTGATTGGAGAGGAAAGAGGTCAGCCACGCCAGAGCCTGACCAGTGATACCCAGGTTATCACAGAGACGGTTGAGCAGGATGGTATGGTTGACAGTATCAAAGGCAGAAGAGAGATCAAGCAAAATGAGAACACAAGGAATGTTAGAATCAAGGTTGGAGAGCAGGTCCTCACAGATGTTCAGGAGAGCAGTTTCCGTGCTTCTGGCGGCTCTGAAGCAGCCAGACTGATGGTCATGAAGACTGCCAACAGATTCAGCATGGAGATTAAGCTGGAAGATGGCCAGTTTCTCCAGGAGCTTGCCCAGGAAGGGAGTGATGGAGATTGGGTGGTAGTTAGCTGGGCAGGAGGGGTCGGAAGAGGGCTTCTTAAGAAGGGGGTGCACAAGGGACTGCTTGAGAGGGGATGGGAAGACTCCAGAGGCGAAAGAGTGCAGTGGTCCTGAGGGTCCCGATGTCCCCGTTTCAGGTGCCGGTATGGGATCAGAATTTGGTCTTGAAATTCCTGATGGGTGCTCCATTTGAACCTTTGCACTCTTGTCCTTTGAGACTGTTGTCTTTCACTACGGTTTTCTTGTTTGCGGTTACATCCGCTCGCAGAGTGAGTGAATTGCAGGCACTTTAATCTAAGCCACCCTTTACTGTGTTCCACAAGGATAGGGTTGTACTGAGGGTAGGTCCATCCTTTCTACCTAAGGCAGTGTCTGAGTTTCATTTAAGCAAGAAAGTGGTACTTCCTGCTTTCTAGCCTCCTCCTCATCCTGGTAAGGAAGAGGAGCGACTCCATAGGTGGGACCCTAGGAGAGCTCTGAGCTTTTATATTTCTAGTATGTTGGACACCGATTGGGCCAGGCTGTTACCAAACAGACCTTGTCCCGGTGGATTATCCGCACCACTACTGAACGTTACAGATAAGCGGGCAAGGACCCTCCTGAGGGCATGCGTGCTCACTCCACTGGGGGCTTGGCTACTTCAACAGCCCTGCAGCAGGAGTTCCTATTAGGAATATTTGTGACGCAGCGACATGGGCGTCTATCCACACCTTTGTCAAACATGACTCCCTGGATACGATCCATGATCAAGATATGGCCTTTGGTAAAGCGGTTCTTTATTCTGCCATCATATTGGGTATTCTAAATTCTTCTCCCTCTTCAATTTTCCCATACTGCTTTGGGAGTCTGTCAAAGATGTGGAATACGTTGGAGGGCACAATCCATTCGAAGAGCAAGTTAGTTGCCAACTGGTAACGTTCTTTCGACTGGATGTTCCTCCCACGTATTCCACACCGCCCTCCCGGCCTGCCCCGCTGGAGAATTTCCTATGCTATTGCAGCTTGCATTCCCTCAAGGCTATATGCAGTCATGCAGGCATTGTGTACGAGCATGTCACACGTTATGGAGGAAAAAACATAAACTGAGGCTACAGGCGCTGTGCATCCTATTTATAACATTCAGTGACGTCGCCCTCGACTGAGGTCTTCGAGGCACATCGACCAGACGCCATCGACGCAGGATGCCCTCTACCGAAAAAATGTCCAAAGTAGCACAGCTGTGGACATTACATGTCAAAGATGTGGAATACGTTGGAGGAACAGCCAGTCGAAAGAACGTTACTAGTTGGTAAGTAACTTGTTAATCTATTGTCAAGAGGACAAGGCTAGTGTAGTCTCCCACAGGGTTACTACATACAATCTTGCCTAACACTGAGGAAGTTGGAGGTTATAGCGGACCAATATTGTCAATAACCACCCTCTCAAAAGGGACTCCCACCACAGGAGGGGCACTAAAGGTGCCACATTCATGAAAACGCTCTTGCCAGAAGCCTGACAAGTGTGGCAGCTCCTACAGAATGTATTTACATCAAGCCCCCACCTTGGCCCGGTCTTGCACAATGACTGTTATATAGAGTGTTTATAGAAAAGAATCACTGTTGGGCCACAAGCTGTAAGGCCTGTGAAAGCAAAGCTGCAAGAAACTCTGCACAAAAAGCAGTTACTCCAAGTCTCCTGTGAGGCAGACAAGCTACAGACCAAAAGGGTAAGCACCCCTTTAGTCAACAGTACCTTAGGTTGAAAGAAGTGGATCCAGCTGGCTTCTATTCAGGTTGTAGTCCTGCTGTTCCTGGGTATCAGTCATGGAGACAAGAGGGAGGACGTCTGGAGGCGGCGGCAGAACTCTTTCCAAATCAGCGGCACTTTGTAGTTTCAGCTACCGGTCAATAGCACCACTGCAGTTCTTGGACACCTTGTGAGCCTCCCTTGCTTCTGGCGTGCAACACTCTGTTGAGGTGGCTCAGGCTTCGGTTGACCTGCTTCGAGAGAGTCCTTGGGATCTTCCTGGAACTTGGGTCCAGATTAAAGACAAGGCACTTGTTTCCGGTGTTACTGTCCCCTGGCACTTCGTTCCAGTAGCAGCAAAGAAGTGCAGCCAGCAGGGAGAGGGGTTCCAGTCAAGTTCGTCTTGGGGTCCGTTGGTCCCACCAACCCAAGGGAAGAAATCGTCCGTTCCGTGCTGCTCTAGTCGATAAGAAATTAGGAGCTTCAGCACTGCAGCAAGGCTTCACCGGGCAAACAGTCAGGGGTTGGGGGGTGGAGGGGCAGCAAGCTTCTCTTCCAGTTTCTTTCTTCGGATTCTTCGTCCAGTGGTTGACTCTGCCTTATGTCTGAGAGACCTCGCCCTTTATGCAGGTTTTTCCCCACATTCGCAGCTTAGCTGTCACTCACACAGCAGGGTGGCGGTTCTCCAAGGACAGCCAGCCAGCCAATCACCTTTTGGGTGCATTCCTGTAACCAAGGAGACTTAGACAACCCTGATGCTCTTGTTATATTATCGGGTTGCCTGCTGAATGAACATGCTTTATTTTTTGTTTGTTCTGTCTTGTAGTGCCCTCACGCCCTCGGGTTCATGGACGCGCTATACAAATGTATTAAAGTAAAGCACAGGGAGTTTCAGGAACCTCCCTCGCTTCCTGCCCTACCAGACACGCTGGAGCCAGAGGCGGGTTTCAGCACTGAAACCCGCCAAAGACAAAACAAACAAAGGGACCAAACCTGGTTTGGCGTGCAGAGTAAAACCCAAGAAAGACCTCACAAGTAAGAAATGGCGAAAAAAGACCAGGGCCATTTTGACAAAATGGGCACCCATGGGTGCAATACTGCAGCTGAGGATTCAGTCTGCGGTAAAAACGCACAATGGTAGGAAAGTTAAACCACTGCCACCAGCCATTAAATGTAGTGAGGGTAATGTAGAAATGTTACATGAGTAAGTAGGAAAAGGGGCTACTAAGTAACCCCCCAGCACTTCCACATAAGATGGGTTGTACTGGACCTACATAGGAAAAAACAGGTAAGTAAAGTCAATTTCACTTTACTACTCTTGGGAACAGTAGTTCACAAAAGAGAAGGTATTTAAACCGTAAGAGAAATCCAAAAGACTTCTCTGTGAAACTGCACTGAGGGTGCTGTGTCACAATACAAAAGATGTCTATGGAGTCTGTCAGAATCCAAAACCAAAAGAAACGCGAGTCGGATCAAAAATACTTGAGAGAGTGAGAAAAAGCTTTCACTCACTACAGGATAACATAAAATAGTCCTAAAGTCAATCAAAAGAGCTAGGGGTCTCTAAGGTTGAAGGGAATCAGCACAGAAATGAGAATTCTTCCTAACGCTCAGGCAAACGATTTATATTGGTTGTGGTACACCATGCTACCAGGTATCCTGAGGCCATACCTATGAGAGCTGTTACTGCTCAGGCAGTGGCTAAGGCCCTGCTTGGTATCTTTACCAGGGTAGGTTTTCATCTCTGACTGGATCAAATTGTATGTCCCACTACATGCAGACCATGTGGAAAAAGTGTGGAGTGACTTACAAGTTCTCATCAGTCTACCATCCTCAAACCAGTGGGTTGGTGGAGCGGTCTATGATATGATTATGAGGATAATTGTATGAGTGTCCCCCAACTGGGTCTTGCCTCCCCTGACTTGCTGCTAGCCTGTCCAGAATAAGTCTGTATTAGGTTGTTGCCTACCTAGAATAATTTTGAGTCATTCAGTAAAGAGTAACATTGGGTTTCACATTCCCCTTCATTGTGAGGTTGAAAAAGTATATGGGTTTTACTTACCTTGTGTTAGCTGTGTGCCATCCAAAAATAGGTTACAAGAGTTACTGTTTACCTCAATCTGGTGTTCCCAGAATTCAAAAGCACCTGTAATGGTATATTACAGGTTTTTACTGCACCTAGAATAAGTGTTCCACTATTCACAAAAAGTATATTGTCCAGTTGACTGCTTATGTGATTTGTTACTGAGTCCTTGTACAACTGGTAGGGTCTACTGCCCTTGCATTACTGAAGGTAATTGTGAAAAGAACTATTGGTTTTTACTCCCCAAGAATAGGTGTGACCTATACTGAATGTGTATGAAAAGGTTTTGACTTCCCTAGAACTACTGTTAGGTGTTCCAAATAAGGTCTATACTTTGGTCTGTGTACCTTCAAGTATAGTGTTGTGTTTTTATAATTGTGATTTCATATAATGTGTTAGTACTTTATCTGGGCCTATTTTTATTTAAATAATTTAAATAAATCCTTTATTTTTACATACATAGTGTTTCAGTGTTTCTTTGGATCATTTGTGTGACAATTTCATTTGTACTGATTCTACTGCCCTCTCTCCCTTATAAGATGAGCCTGGCTGCTCTGCCTACACTGCCATGTACTCAGCTGGTACCATCTTATACTAAGAGTGGAGTCTTGTACTGCCTCAGATGAATGGTTTTACTAAGCCCTACTAAGTTGGACATCAGAAAAACTGTCCTCACAGTCCGCCCACTCAACCCTATTCTTTCAATGGGTGAACCTTCCTCGGGAGCTGGTGATGTGGGTCACACTATGTTCAGACCAGTATCACTAATAGCTACCTCTCCTTCGTTTTTCGGTATCCCACAGTCTAAAAACCTGAAGCTTTTGACAAGAAGCAATTACCGTTTCTGTGATATTTTAGGGGGTTGTGAATTACTGAAATACCAGTGTGACCCACATCACCAGCTCCCGAGTAAGGTTCACCCATTGAAAGATGTTAGAATTTAAACATATCGAGCTTTAGCCTTTGCAATATCTCAATGGCATATGTATAAACCTTTTGTGTATTAAATTTGAGAAATCTCTTATTTGGTGATCTGATATTAGTTTACAGACCTAGCTAATTCAATAATCGGTGTATATTTTACTAGACAGGAGTCACTACTGCACTTAATCTATTTTTGTTGGTTTACATTTGTGGTTTAGCTTTGACTTTTTAGCCACAATTGTTGAATTTTTGTCTTTGTGATTGTGTGTGTGTGTGTGTGTGTATGTATAATTGTGTGTGTTAATTGTGCTAACCGCCTCTTGGCTTTTAAATATTTGATACAAATTTGGTTCATGCATATAAGTGTTTGTCAACTGTTTCTCCACCTGACTGGAGATACACACGATTATTCTTCAGGATTTTTATATCTGTGGAGACCGCTCATCTCCTAAACCTGTGTCCACCAGGCCAGAGTTTAGAAATCCAGTCTATCACTGGATACCAAGTAACTGTATTACAGATAAATTAGAGACTGTGTCCCGGCAGCACTTCACTGAATGTGGCTTGTGCTGCACTTTAATAATAAAGTTGGAGAATAACATGAGAGTATAGCAAAATAAAGGGGGTGTTGGCTGGAAGGTTTACAATTAATCTTAACCTCTGGCATTGCTCTGGGTTGTTTGCCCGTAACGGAAAGGTTTGCAGCTGAAGACTGTAGCTGACTTGACCATTACAGTCAAACAACCCATAGTAAATTTGTCCCCAAGCATACCCTACAAATGCACCTCCCCCTTACTTTTTGGCAGCACACCTCGTTGTGTGCTGCCGACTCCCTGCGACACTAGTACCCTCACTTAAGTGCTTGGGAACCGGTGCCGCAGGGTCCTTTCCTTTTTTTCCTTCTAACTTTATTCCCCTATGCGGGGGTCACCCCTGCAACCCCTGTTCACCTTGTTCGCTCTAATGGTGATGTATGGCATATTTGAATGAACTTTTAGTTGTACGAGATTTTTGTACAGTCCAATATACCATACATGTGTTTTTTTTTTTTTTTCGTTTTTTTTCTCGATCTTTTCTGATATTTCCCTCCAGACCGTAGTTATTGGCCCACCAAGCCATTACAAAAAGGGGAAAGACCATATGCAAGCAGTTTGGGCTGTACTGCCCCTTTTGGGGTGGGACCAAACCTAATTTGCATATGGCCTTTCCCCTTTTGTAAAGGCTTGGCAGGCAAAGAACAGTGGTCTGGATGGTTTCCCAGAGCAATCCCAGAGGTTACAGATTCATTCTAAACCTTCCAACAATCACCTCCTTTTTTGTTTTGCTGTAGTCGCCCAGAGTGGGACAGGTATGCCTAAACGTGGGACTAGAGACCCGCTACTCAACGCTGATGAGGCGCAACAATGCTGAAACATGTTTGGGGTTGCTTGTGGTCTCGTGCAGAAGGGATGAACTGCCCCTTTTGGCGACCAAGCCTAATCAGCATATGGGCTTTCCCCTTTTGTAATGGCTTGTCAGGCGAAGAACGATGGTCTGGAAGGGTTAAATGTGATTTTACCGAATTAAGACATAACGAAAACCTAAACATTTTTAGGCATCAGTAGAAGTAAAATTATTAGTAAATATCCGGATAAAGCTGAAGATTTTGTGGTGTTCAAGGAAAATGTACTTCTCACCCCCAGGAGCTCGTATGGTCCGTGAGCTGTTTGTCATGGCCCGTGAACATGCCCCATCAATTATTTTCATGGATGAAATTGACTCTATTGGCTCATCTCGATTGGAAGGTGGATCTGGTGGGGACAGTGAAGTACAACGGACAATGCTAGAGCTTCTCAATCAGCTTGATGGATTTGAAGCTACTAAAAATATCAAGGTATGTCGTACTGTGGTATTCTGTTATGTTAAGATTTGTACCATACACCACTGCTATTTGCATGGTGGTCTTGCACTCCATGGCCTACACATGATTCATTAAGCATGCACAAGGCACGCAAGGACATCATATGTTTCCAATATGTCTGTCTGACCTTTTCTGAAGCTCTTCCATGGGGAAAAAAATGCAAGTTAAGGTCCCCGGCTAAAACAGTATGGACAATGTCCGGTACCATAACCACATAATCTAATAAACAAGAAAGGTCATAAAGAAATTTTGTGTCATCAATCCCCTGAGCGTTCCAGTAGACGTTAACTAGAGCATACAGAACAGAATAAACTGAAACTACTGTCAGTTGAACAAATAGATTTGGGGCGTAAGAAAAAATAATTTTCATGTGAGAACTGGTTTTAATGCATGTGATTAAGCCAGCCATGGGTCGGCCTTTGTCACCTTGCAATGCAGGTGTAAAGTGCATAATATGATCATGCCAAACGGGCGAAGAGGTAAGCCACGTTTCTTGCAACATAATATCAAACTGATTTAAAGTGGACTCTTTGTTATTAAACAGATGGGAATGCCCAAAGGTATTCTACGATGCAAATTTTATGGGTTCATCCTCGTTATGATGCCCTAGTTAACTTTTCGTTTGACAATTACAGACACATTTGGGTTGCATTTGAGGTGGATCAACATCAGACATGGGAGGAACTCTCACAACATCAGAGCATTTGGAAGGCTCAACAGGAAAGACAGGGCCTAACAAAAGTACAAAACACATTTCAAATAATTGGTTTTTGGCAGTCCAAATGATCTTGCAAACTAAACGGGAGCGCAACTTCAAACATATGGTTAAGATATTTTCATCAATAAATTCGACCTGCTCAATATCTGCCGTTCCTATGTCTTCTAATTGTTTTATATCAGAGAAGATTTCAAGGACACTATGTCTATTAAGCAGATATTGAGGGGTAAAGAGTATTAACACGTAAATCATGTTTTAAACCATTGGCCTGCTTTTTTAATGGTTGTTTTTGAGGTTGTGTGACTGATACACGGGGCACAGATGTTTTTGTCTGAGTTTTAGGAAGAAGAGCTTGTAACAAGCTGGCAATCTCGGCACCCCAACCTTCAAATGGATCTGAATTAATTTCCTGGGGGACATTTGAGCTTGGGACACCGGTCAGTTTGCAGCCAGATTGGGCACCATTTGATTCAGACACGAGAGGATTCGGCTTAGGGTTCAATTGTGGCAGACCATTGTCCTCATTTGAGCATCCCTCTCTAGATTTTTTGGTTTACCACCACCAGTCCCTCTTCAAATGTAGACGGAGCAACAGGTGTGGTTAGCGGTGCACCTATGATGGGCAGATTGGTGAATCTGGTCATATAGTCGTCCATTTCCCTTCTGATTTCTTCACGCCTATTGAGTACCCCTTGTGAAGTGGAGTTGGCGTTTAAGGTTTTACAAGGCGCAGTTGCCGGAACTCTGGAGGTCAATTTCCTCATAATTGGAAGTTTGTGATGTTCTTGGATCGCCTCAACAAGGTTGTCCAACTTGGCATACGGCGCCATATGGGGGGGGGGGTTTCATGTAACCCCAGTTTGGCTTTCCGTAATTGATTCAACTGCACATATTTCTTCAAAACTGCAGCAGATGCTGCATTAGCACTTTTTGTTGGAGTCTTCAGCGCTTTAATAAATAGTTTGGTGGCACCAGAGGTCAAATATTTCTTTGTTTTTATATTCTTAGATTTTTGTTTGGACACTTCAACTAGGGTGCTCTTAGCAATGGCAGGCCCTACATTCTTTTTGTTCATTAGAGAAGGGACCCCTTTAGGTAGTTTGGGAAAAATGGTACTATCTGCTTATCTTTCTGATCAGAAGCATAGGAGTGAGTTGGAGTTTCCATATTGCAGGAGACTAAGGGGTCGATGATAATATTCTGAAAATATGGTAAAGTCACAACAGCTTCTTTGGAGGTTGGACTTACCCGTTCAGGCTGCCGAGAGCTATTCATAGTTATTGGGGAAGATGCTCTGTCAATATATGCAACTCTCATAGGTGATAGTGCTATAGCTTCCCGAGGACAGCTGGCCTTTTCGCCCATAGATCCGGGCATAGTTTGCCATGCCAAAATGGTCGCTATTTGAGAACTCTGTATTTAACTTGTCATTTAATGTTTCAATGAGTTTCACTAGCGCGTTCATAGTCGTGTTTATTGCTTCAAGCGCCAAGCCCAATATTGCTTTAAGCGCCAAGCCCAATATTCTATTTCCACCTGGGGAAGAAGACTGAACTTTTCTAGGCATCATTTTCCTTGGAGTCGGTGCTAAAAATGATGAAGTCACCTTAGGCCTGGAGGGGCTAGCGTCAGGGAACATATTAAGCGAAAAGGAACATTTTTCCAATATGGTTTGTGCCGAGTAGTCAGTATGCATGGAATCCAAATCTATAACTGCTAACTCATCTGCGGGCATACAATGCTTTTACTAACACCGGATTCACCACTCGGTACCGAAACATTTCGCACTACCATCTTATCAGTTAATGACCTATTACAAGAGGCCATGTGCGTTGTGTGGTTTGTAGCCACGCATTCACCGTCAGTTCGTGACCTTCCAGGGCAAGCAGGAGTTTCTGCGCACAACAGTGATGCGAGGAATGCCCACCACCTTATCTAAGTTCACTGGAAAAAAGCCACGTATGTCGGCGATTGGTAATTCCTTAGATGTTTTTAGCGCGGCATGATTTGTCATTAACCCACTATTCTTCGGGGTGGAGCATGTTTTAGTTTCAAAAAAACGTTTGAAAGAGCAAGTTTCTTTATAGGCTTCGGGCTGGTGTCTTGCAAAGGAGGCTGCAACGGCAAGGCATGCCTGTTCGTAGAGTGTAGATGGAAGATTTCATGATTTTGCGTGAAAAACAATGCCCACTCAAACTTAAGACAGACTACAATCAAACAGTAGCTTTGCTACCCGCCCCCACCCGCTATCCAACCAGTTACCGGCTCACAACCCCCTTTAAATGAAATGTTGAACTGTAGTCACCGGTGTAGCACTGCACACCCCTTTTTTATGGTGTCAGCGGAAAAGGGGCGGAGCTTCAATGTATATCAACAGCAATAGCAGAGCGTATCGAAAAGCACGAGTAATCCGTTCAGCAGGGTCTGGCGCTTCACCAGTGCTTCTTTGGAACTATGCACACGACCTCACTGCTATGCTTTAAATTGCAACTTAATTGCCTTAAGTTGCTTTAGATTGACTTTGAAATGCCTTTAGTATTATAATACCGTACCCCCGTATCACTGAGCACAAAGGTGACTGTAGTGCTCGGCTCGGCTTGTGTGGCTTATGTGCCTTATGAGGCAGGTTGCAGACTCAGGCAGCACACGATACCACTTGCCACACAAAAACACGAGAACAGTGTGAGGGGAGGGGCACCCTTACCCTGCGAGCTGCGTACACGCAGCAGCACCCGGGCCCCTGAGCTCCCGGGCTGGGCTTTGTCCCAACCTCCGTGCCGAACGCCGCACCTCCGTGGTCCGTAGGCTCCTGCTCCTGGAAGCTAGAGGAAAGAACCTGTGACCTGAAGGGGCGTCGTGTCACAACAGAGTCAAGCCGCACCTCGTACAACATCACACGAAAAGTGGCTGCTTCTGACTCTCCAGTCAAAGATTCACAGTGACAAGTATTCAAATAAACTCTTACACTCGAGGTTTCTTGATTGAACACTTATTAATGTATCGGTCATTTGAAAAAGCCTTTCTAAGAAGGGAGCAATATAATAGCAACACACAAATACACTTCAAAATACACTCTGTTTCTTTAAATCGGCAACTACTCATTGGGGATGGCACACAGACACTTCCTACACCCTCAGGTGACTTAAATAGCTAGGACACTGTGGACATATATTACAGTTGGTATTTAGAGCAATACTAGATGATTGTCAAAGAAAAGGGTTATTAGAACCAACAAGAGATCACAAATATTCTTAAGCAAGCAAATACTTTTGGACCTCCCAATGCAGAGTAAATTAACCCCTACCTGGAAGGATAGGTGCAACACAATATCAGAGGAGAGAAGATTCATCCAGTGAACCAGGCCAGGCCAATGTCAATTGGGCAAAAGTCTATGTGAGCTGAAGCACTTCTTGCAGGTAAGTAAGAAAAGTTTTTGCACAATGTTTTAGAAGTCTTTGGAGAAAAACAAGAATCAATCTAGGGCCACAAGCTGTTAGGCTTGCGAGAGTAGATGATGCAGCAACTCTACAACAAGAGGCAAGTTCTTAGACTGTACAGTACGTTTAGTTAGAAGAAAAATGCAGTAGATGTACAGCTCTGCAGATCCTGGTGTTCCTGGGCCTCAGTCGTGGGGACAAGAGGGAGGACTCCTACGGACTCCTGCACTGCAATGGGACGGTTACTGACACCAACCGGCAACCTTCAAGTGGCACTTCGGTGTTTCAGCTCCTTGTGTTTACCGCAAATAGCACCACCGTGGTTTTTGGCTGTGGAGATGGGCTTTCCTTGTATCTGGGGTCCAGCATTCCATTGAGGTGGCTCAGGCTCAGTCAATCCTGCTTCCTGGGAGTCTGGAGGATCTTCCTGAAGCTCTTGGCCAACTTAAAAGAAACGCACATGTACTGGTGTTCCTCTCCCTGGCTTTTCGGTTCCAGCAGCGACTGCAGTGGAAAGTCAACCAGCTTCGAGTGGATGTCCAGGTGGCTTACTTTGGAGTTGATTGATCCCACCAACTCAAAAGGGAAAAGTTGTCCTTGCAGGGCTTCTCTAGTGGAGGCGAATTTGGAGCTTCAGCACAGCAGCAGGGCTTCACTGGGCAAACCAACGGTCCAGGAGTTGCAGCAGCCGTCTCTTCCAAGTTCTACTTTGGATTCCTTCGTCCAGTGGTCGACTCTGCCTTCCAAGCCAAAAAGACTCGCCTTTTATGCAGGTTTCTCCCATTCATTCAAGCCTAGCTGTCAGTCACCCAGCAGGGTGTCTGTCCTTGCCAGACAGCCAGCCGGCCAATCACTTAAGAGTGCATTCCTGTCTCCTAAGAGATTAAGCACAGGGAGTTTCGGACACCTCTCTCACTTCCTGCTCCCGCCAGACACTCTGGAGCCAGAGACAGGCTTCACTTGTGAATCCCGGCAAAGACAAAATGAACAAAGCGACCAAACCTGGTTTGGCGCGCAGAGTAAATCTCAAGAAGGACCTTTCCACAAAGAAATGGCAAAAAAGACTGGGGCCATTTTGACAAAACTAGCACCCAAAAGTGGTTTACCGCCGCTGCGAACGCAGCGTGCAGTAAAGACACACAACGGTAGTATAAAGTAAACCACTGCCACCAGCCATTCATCGGGGAAAGGGTAACAAAAATGTTACATGATAAGCTAGACAAAGGGTATACTAAGTAACCCCTCCAGCACCCTATTGTAAGATAGTGTGTACTGGGTCTAGAAAGTTTCTTGGAAACAGTAGTTTTAATCTGAAAGACTTCCCTGTGCCACTGCACCGAAGGTGCTGTGTGTCACAATGTAAAAAGATGCCTATGGAGTATCTCAGACTCCAAAAACCAAAAGAAACACAGAGTTCAAATCACAGAAAAAATACAAGAGAGAGTGGGAAAAAGGTCTCACTCTCTCCAGGTAAAAACATTCAAAGCCACAAAATCCAGCTAAGGTGCTGGGGGTTTCTAAGGTAGAGCGGAATTAGCATATTTCTGAGAACTCTCCCTAACAGTTGGTCCCACTATCCCAAGGGGAGAGGTCGGACCTTCTGGGGCTTCTCTGTCAAAATGAAAAAGGAGTTTCAACACAGCAGCAGGGCTTCACAAGGAATTCAATGGTCCAGGACGATGCAGAAAGCTTTGTTCACGGTTTCTTCGTCGGGTGTTTCTCTCATTGGTCAACTCTGCCTCTGGTCCCAAAACCCTCGCCTTATAAGCAGGTTTCTCCCATTTATGCACAGCCTAAAATGTCAATCACACAGGACAGCCAGCCAATCAGGACTGGCTCGATTCAGACATTCCTAGAGACAAAACTGGGGAGTTTCTGGACACTCCCTCACATCCTGTCCTTCCAGACACAATGGAGCCAGAGGCGGGCTTCAGGGCTGAAGCCTGCCAAGGGCAAGACAAACAAAGGCTCAAATCTGTCTCAACGCACAGAGTAAAACCAAAGAGTTTCTTCCCCCGGAAGCTCACTGTCTCCCCAAGCTCTGGTTCTCTCTAGGTTGGACTATTGTAACAGCCTCTTTCTAAATCTACCTGCCTCTATTTTCCACCCTCTGTAACTAATCCAAAACAGGACTGCGAGACTTGTCCTTGGCCTCAAGCCCTGGGATCGTATCTCTCCAGCTCTGAAATCTTTCCATTGGCTCCCAGTGAATGCAAGGATTAAATTCAAAACCCTCTGCATTGTCCACAAGACTTTCTGGGGACTGGGTCTAAAATACCTTCAGCTATCCCACGTAACTACCTCCCCTCTCGAGCTCTTCGCCCCTCTACCTCCAACTCCCTCAGGGTCAGTTGTTTTTCAAAGAAACGAGCTGGGGGTAGATCTGTCTTCGGCTGGGGCCTCCCTCTGCAACAGCCTCCTTGCCACTCTAAAACGAGGAGAACCATCTCCGGTTCTGGAAGCACCTCAAGACCTTCCTCTTTGCTTCTACCTTCACCCCCTCCCCCTCCCCTGTTGATATGCTCTCTCCTGGCACTGTGTATCTGGCCACCCTCTGTCCCCTGTGCCCAGGTACCTGCACCCTGCCACCCACCTGCACTGCCTCCTGGCCACTCCTTGCACGGGGGACTGTATCGGTACCCATACAGTCCCCCACCCACATTTTCTTCTTTTTCTGCACTTATATTTATCCCGTCTGCTGCTGTAAACACAGCACTTGCCACTTGCTGGCTGCACTACCACCGTTTATTGCCTCCATTATCTGTTCATTTTTATTCCCTTTATTCTGTTCTCCTCTGCTCCGCACTTTCCACACACTTTTTTTCCCCCTTTCCCATGCACTTGCACGTTCTCAATGTCACTGGGCCTATTAAGTTGAGGGTTCAGCTAACAGGTGGAAAAGCATGATGGTAGGAAAGAGTAAGCCACTGCCACCAGCCATTTAACATAGTGAGGGTAACGGATGAATGTTACACGAGAATGTTGGATAAGGGGCTACTAGGTAACCCCCCCCAGCACTCCAAATAAGATGCTGTAATCCTCCTAGGGTGTCTCTTCTGAAGCCCCTGGACCCTCAACTAACTCTAAAGTAAAGTACTTACTTGTTCTAACAGTCTGACTTTTGCTACTTAAGAACCTATCATGACCTGCCTGTTGGACTCTAGGCCCTAGTGACCCCACCCCCTTTCTGCCACAAAGCACTCATGCCCCAAGAATAAGGGAAAGACTTGTAAGGATTGGGCCTTTCGCCTAGAAAAGAGAATAAGTGTTTAAAAGTGACTTACTTGCAAAAGAAGTTGGTTGCCAAGTCCAACTCTGAGTGAACAGTTACAAAATGATTACTTACCTTAGAAATGTTTTGCCATTATGAAAAGTATACGCAACCTCTTTCTTTCCTTAGAAACTGTTTCGCCATTCTAACAAAGTAGATGTATGGGTATATTACTCGCCTGTGATTTGATTGTGCCTCATCCCAAAAGTAATGCTGTTGGTTTCACTTCACTATTCCTGTTATGATAAATGTATGAGTGTCCCAAACTGCGTCTTGCTTCCCCTGACTTGCGGTTAGCCTGTCCAGAATAAGTCTGCATTAGGTTTTTCCTACCTAGAATAACTGAGTCATTCATAAAGTGTAACACTGGGTTTCGCTTTCCCTGGTCTGTTGTAGACAGACACAAAACGATTCTTAGGTTTACACCTGCCTTAAAGTGGCTGCTAGCTCCTGTAAAAAGTGTATAGGTTTTCCTTACCTTAAGAAGAACTGTTATCCCAAAATAAGTAAAGTTATTGCTTCCCTTAGTCTGTGAACTGAAAAGCAACTTATTGAATATTACATCCCAAGGCCCAACTGCCCTAGAATAAGTTATCCTGAATCAGAGTTATAGGTGTTTTACTGTTCCTAGAATAAAGTGTTCCACTATTCACAAAAAGTATATTGTCCAATTGGTTGACTTAGTGATTTCTTGCCGAGCGTCACGGTACAACCGCTAGAATCTACTACCCCTCAATTACTGAAAGTAATCTAAAAAGTAACTATTGGTTTAACTTCCCTAGAACTCCTGTTAGATGTTCCAAATTAGGTTATATGCTTTGGTCTGTGTACCTTGAAGCATACTGTTGTGTTTTTCTATAATGTGTTTATATGATCTGTGATCGTGCTTATTCCTCCCAAGATTTTTATGGGCCTACTTGTATTTAAATAAACCATTTATTTTACAATACATAGTGTTTCAGTGTTTCTTTGAATCATTTGTATTACAATTTCATTTGTACTGAGTGGAGGCAGCGAGGGCTGTACTAAGATGAGCCTGGCTGCTCAATCTACAATACCATGAACTCAGGAGGTACAGTCTTTTACTAAGAGTGGAGTCTCGTACTGTCCCAGTTGAATGGTTTTCCTAAGCCCTTAGCTGGACTTCAGAAAAACTGTCCTAACAAGACACTCATCTCGCACTTCGAAAATCAGAAAGCTACACCTTGTTCTACGGCTGACATATTCAGCTCCTGGCCAAAACACAATCACACGGGCCACCAGTCTGAACACAAAGCTCTCAATGCCTCCAACAATTGACATCTAGAAAGCTTACATGCATGTAGTGCTTACAATACTTCTGATCTGCAACCCAACACAAAGCACGGCAACCTGGCCTTTGCCTCTCTTGCCAACTAACCAAAACCACCAATTTTCTTCGAGGCCTTTTCTTCCCCATGGAAGAGCTTCAGCAAAGGTCAGACAGACATATTGGAAACCTATGATGTCCTTGCGTGCCTTGTGCATGCTTAATGGATCATGTGTAGGAGACATGCCACCAAGGCTACCTGGCAACGTGGACAGTCTGGAGCTATTATTGATTATTTATATGTTGATTGCAAATTGTTGTCAAAGGTACTGTTTTTTCAGGTGGTTCCGGTTGTAGTCAGTGACCACATGTTAACTAGCTCCTGGCTTGTAACTCATTCAGGGTCTTCTAAATCCAACCTATTTTACTCAGGGGTCGTGAGGGCAAATGCTCAAGTGAATCACATAAGATGGTCTGAAGAAGGTCGAATTCAATTTACAAATTCTCTCACATCTGCCTTTGCTCATTCATGACTTAATGGTGAGGGGACTAATGTGTGCTATTATGACCTTATGCAGAGCCACTCAGGGATTCCTCGGAATTCAAAAAAGCCCACAGTTATTAGAAGACATGTTTTTGATATTCAAGTTAAAAATAAAAAAACAGAATATCGTATGTTGAGACGCAAAGCCGCTCTTCCGCCAGCAAGTCAAAAAACTGCTGCATTGATTAAAGCGAAGACTGGTTATAGAAATTGGCTGCATATACATCAAGCTAACCTTTGGCAAAGGGATGGCGAACACATGTTGAATCTCATGTGCAATCAGAACACTGCACAAATATGGGCCACCTTAAATGAAGCTACAACCAGTCCGCAAACATTGATTCAGACCCATAATGTTTCCGAACAGGCGTGAATTGAGTACTTTATTAAAAAGTACTCTAATCCAGCCCCCTTGGGTTCATCACAGGAAAGTGAGGTATTGCCTGCTTTTCATCTCAACATAGTAAGAGCTGACATACTTTGCTACATTGCTTCAATAAGTCGGTCCAGAGATCCGTGCCCAGATGGGTTATCTAATAAGAGCTTTAAACTCAACCCCGAACTCTGGACTGAGATTCTGTTTCAAATTTTTCAAAACATTAATGTTACTCAAATTATACCACCCTCCTGGCAACATTCATTCATAATTCCACTGTTTAAAAAAGGAAACTGTAACAACCCTCGAAGTAATCGTCCAATTGCTATGTTGGATGCCCCGGGTAAACTGTACAGCCGCATCATACTGCAAGAGTTGAACAACTGGACTAGAGACAAAGCTAAAAGAGATCCATTTCAGGCAGGTTTTGTTAGTGTGATGGGCACTGCACCTAACATACTTATCCTCAATTTAATCAAGAGTAAGTATGCTGAACTTAAGCAAACTTTATACATGGCTTTTGTTGATTTTAGCAATGCTTTTGACTCAGTTGACCGGCAGTTGCTTTTTGGGAAACTTCAGCAATATGGATGCCCCCACACTATTCTTACTTTAATCAAACTACTGCACACTAACACCTCGTTGCAAGTAAGACTATCCTTAGACGGTCGTTTGTCCGCCTACATTCCAACTAAGCGGGTTCTAAAGCAGGGGTGCATCTTAGCTTCTACCATTTTTAACTTATTTCTACTGGATATAGGTATGAAGTTTGAGGAGACAACTTCAGATGCCCCCAAACTAGGTTATCAGAAGATCACCTGGCTCTTATACGCCGATGAGCTGGTGTTACTTTCGTGTTCTCCGTGTGGTCTTCAAAACCTATTGAACAAACTCCAAGAGTATGTTAATGAAAATAATCTTATCATTAATTTAGACAAGACGCAAATAGTAATTTGTCATCCTTTTGCAAGGAAAAGAACATCCAATCATAAGTGGACCCTGCAAAAGCAAGAAGTAGTCAGTCATGCAATACAAATATTTGGGTCTTCCTTTCACAGTCACTAGACGACCATATCTATTAAGCAACGCTGGACGCTAAAATCCGTTCATTGACATCACAAGCTAAGATTTTGCTTTATAGATATGTTAAATTTACACTAACGCACATAATGACATTTTTTCAACAAAAAGTGGTGCCAATAATTGGCTACGGAGCGGAGGCAGGGTCACCTAAGCCGAGATCTTTTTGGGACCACTTTGAAGCATATTTTTGGAAGACTGTTTTAGGCCTTCCCAAATGCACTCCTTTACCCTTATTACGTCATGAGTTAGGTAGTATTTCTGTCTATAGTCAAGTTCTGTGGAAATTTTGTATGCTCTATAGAAAATGTCTAATAGTTGCAATATCACTGAATATTTTGGCAAAACATCTGTTCACTTTTCGCCTTAATCTCCCTAAAAAATGGACCAACTGTGTGGTAGAAGCACTAACCAATGCTGATATTTCACTTGAACTATTGTTGATGAACCCCACAAAAGCAAAATTGAAATTACACCGGTTTGACTGGATCCATACCCGCACACAGTGTTTGAAATATGTGCATGGTGCAATAATAATGTCTTCTCATAAAAGATTTCGGTTTATGGAAGCATACCTTGTCAAGTGTCCATCTAATTTTGTTACATCTCAGATGTTGCGGATTCGACTTAATTTATGTTTGACGAGGCAGATTCTAGGTAGGAGAAAATGGATCCCTAAAGGTGACATATACTGCCAATTTTGTAATGATCCACTTCAAATAGAGTCCTTATGCCATCTGGTGGCTGAATGCCCCGCCTTGAGTAAAATTCGGTATCGATTATTTAATAAGTGTTGTCAATTTCTATCAATACACTCCAGTGATGAAATATGGACCCATCTTTTAACTAACACAAAGTGCTCTATACAGATTGCATTAGTTCAGTTTGTTAATGCTGTTATTCCACCTTGGATAACCAGAGGTTATTTTGAAGTAAACAGAAGAGGTGTATTATGGATGTGGGGGAGCTCCAGTGGACAATGTTTTATATTAAATTTGTAAATTTGTCACTTTCATGGTGAATATTGTATTCATATTTTGAATATGGTGTAAAATGAGATTTTGTATTCTGTGTAACTGTATTTTATGAAATACATTTTCTGTAAATTTTGAAAGGTTGATTTATCAGCCAACCAAAATAAAAAGAAAAATAAAGAATCTTTGTGTAACTACCCTACTGCTCACATTGACTCCTCTTGAGATAAGGATGGCTGCTCAAACACACTACCATCCGGTGTAGTACAGACTTGTACCAAAGGTTGGGTTCCTGTTACCAGGAGGCTAAGGTTGTTGTAGTGCACCCAAAGGGTAAAACCACAAATCTTTACCTAACACCAACTAACCCCCGAAACAAACTCCACTTGACCATCTTCCCCGACTGGCTGTACTTCTTCATTGCTGTAGGAACTCAATACCAGGGGTTGAGTAATCCATAGTTGAGTGAAACGTCTGATGCAGTAACACATCCGGCTAGTAGTTCCAAGCGTCTCCTAAGGGCTCTCCAGAAGCAGGACAACCAGATCCCGAGTCCCGCACCAGAGTGCAGGACCCAAGGAGTGAAGGAAGCCCAACCGGTATCTGAGATCCGCGACAGTGCTGTTTACTAAGTGCCGAAACCACGAAGTGCCACTGAACCGAAAAGAGCCGGTAGCTACAAACGTCCTCCCTCTTGTCCCCATGACCGACCGACTTCCTCCCTCTTGTCCCCACAACTGAGGCTCAGGAACAAGGGTCTGCATCGCTGTAGCAAGACCGAATCCACCTGGACCACTCTTCTTCAAACCAGAGGTACTGTTTAGGCTTGGCTTACTTACATCATTGTCTTGTTACCGTTAGCTGTGCTTTTCTCAGTTGGGAATTGTATTAGCTTACTGTTAGTGTTGAGTCCAACTCTTTCTTTTCTCACAGGTTTAACAGCTTGCGACCCTACAAGTGATTTTCTACAAACTCTCTAACTTTGTCCAAGACTGTTTATGATCTAAGAAGTGCCTGATCTCCATATACTGTGTCCCGTAACTTGTTGTAGATTGTTACTGCTGGGAAAGGCTTGACCACATTTCATTGGAAGATTTAGTTGTCCTCACTGTTGGCTACATTTTGCATGTAGTACCCTCTGGGACCACTACACACAACTATGACTCAGGTGTAAGCAAAACCAACCTTTGGTTGAAGTCTTTACCACACAGTTTTTGGTAGCGAGCTGAGCAGCCAGGCTTATCTCAAGGGGGAATGTGAGCTTGTAATGAGGTTACACAGAGGTCTACAATTACAAGTATTCAAATAAACTCTTATATTCGCTTTAGGACGTTTTGACCGCATGCAAAAGTTTGCATGGTCAAAAAGTCCTAAAAATGCTATCACCAAAGGTTCGAACACCAAAAGTTCGAACCTTTAGTGAAAGCATTATAGGTAAGTATAAAAAAAAGACTGCAGGGGTGGCCCTCGCAACACCCCGCTCACTAAAATGTGTGGTATGGTGAGCGGGGTTTTGCGGGGGACATCCCTGCAACACACAGACAAAAAAGAAACAAAAAAAACCTATACTTTACAGTATATTGAGCGGGGTTTGCAGAGGAAACCCCTGCAGCCCCCGTAGCATGTAAGTGTGTTTGAATTAGAAAGGTGCAAACTTTTGGTAGTTCGCACCTTTCTCATGCGAACGATTTGCCTGCAGTAATTTCAGCCGCAGGCAAATCACTCGGATTCCTTATATTTAAGGTTTCTTGGTTAAACACTTATTAATGGCTTACACAGTCAGTTAGAAAACATTCACTAAAAGGAGGCAATCAATATCACACAATAATATTCTACAGTACTTCACACTTTCCGGTTCTGAGGCATTTAAACTACTTTGATGTTGGAGTGAAATGGCATTCAGTGCATAGAGAGCCACTCTCTTGGGTTAATTGTGAAGTGCAATGAGTGTGGGTGGGGTGTAGGGCCCTGAGGCAAGTGCGAAAGAGGGCTGGCGGGGGGGGGGGTGCCAGGGAACTGTGTGACTCTGAGGTACAACAGGCAGACAGTCGGCAAGCTGTAAGGAAGAGGAGGGAGGGAGAGAGGGAGGGAGCAGAGAGCTAGGTTAGCAGGGTAGAGAGGGAGAAGGGGAGAGAGAGAAGGAAGAAAAGAGGAAGGTCTTGAGGAGTTTCTGGAACGTAAGAAGATTAGGCTCAAGACGGAGGGCGGCAGGGAGGCTTTTCCAGAGGGATGCACCTGCTGAGAAGTATCTCCCTCTTAATCTCTCCTTGGAGAACCTGCTCACTCGCAGAAGGTTGGAGGTAGATGAGCGGAGGGCTCGTGAGGGACAGTATTTAGGTGGGCAGCATTGCAGGTGGGTAGGTCCCAGGCCCCAGAAAGCCTTGTGAATAATGCAGAGGGTCTTGAACTTGATCCTTACAACCACAGAGAGCCAGTGAAGGGATTTCAGCGCCAGAGAGATGCGGTCCCTGGGCTTGAGGCCAAGGATAAGTCTTGAGGTTCTGTTCTGGATGAGTTGCAGAGAGCACAGGGCAGAAGGGAAGTTGAGGAAGAGGCTGTTGCAGTAGTCCAGCCTAGAGCGAACCAGGGCTCTGGAGACAGCGAGCCGCTGGGGGAAAGTGAGAAAAGGTGTAGTACCTCTGAGGAGGTGTAACTGATGGACTTTTTAGAGATGTCAGAAATGTGAGTGGAGGAGAGAGTGGAGTCAAAAATTACCCCAAGTTTTCTTGCCTCGTAGATGGGTGAGGGCGCAGCGCCAAGGGAGGCTGGCCAGAGTGAAAGTGAGAAAGCGGGTGCAGGGGTCCCAATGCGGAAGATCTCAATGTTATTGGCGTTGAGGCAGAGGTTGTTTGTAGCACACCAGGACTGAATAACGGACAGTCAGTCAGATATGCGCGAGGAAGAGGAAGTAGCTGCTGAGGGTAGCCTGAAAGAAAGTTGCGTATCATCCGCGTAACACTGGAAGTTAGAGGTGAATGTGGCTATTTCACGTGCCAGGGCAGCCATGTAGAGTTGAAGAACCAGGGGGATAGGTTATATCCCTGGGGATCGCCACAGGTTGAGAGCGCTAGGGTCGAGAGAAAGGCTCAGAGTTCCACCTGGGACGGGCGGTCGGAGAGAAAGGAGGTTAACCACGCCAGAGCCTGACCTGTGATTCCCAGAGTGTCGGAGACGTGCAATCAGGATTGTCGAAGGCAGAGGAAAGGTCAAGGAGAATGAGCACATAGGGGGGAGTGTTTGTGTCAAGATTTGAGAGCACGTCTTCACAGGTGTTCAAAAGAGCAATTTCCGTGCCTCTGGATGCTCTAAAGCCAGACTGATGGTCATGAAGCAACCAACAGATTCAGTGTGGAGGGTCAGCTGAGATAGCCAACTTCTCCAAGATTATGCCCGGGAAAGGAGTGATGGAGATAGGGCGGTAGTTTGCTGGAATGGAGGGGTCGACAGAGGGTTTGTTGAGCAGAGGGTGCACAAGGGAGTGCTTAAGGGCAGTTCGGAAAACTCCAGTGGAAAAAGAGTGCAGAGATCAGCCAAGTCTGGGGAAAGAGTCAGTGGTGTTAGAGGGGCAGGGGTCCACCTGTTTCGATGAAGCCTTCATAGATCGGACTTGTCTGGTGACCTCATCAGGTGTGACGGGTGAGAGAGAGGGGAGGGTAAGTCAGGGGGAAGGCTCCGGTGTTGGTGAATGCTGTGGTGTGGAAGAGAGGGTGGAAAATGTCTTGGGTATTTGTGGTGAAGTGTGCAGCAAAGGCCGAGCAAAGTTCTTGGTGGGTGTGACAGAAGGAGAGGCTGCTGCAGGATTGTCCAGTTCCTTGCAGACTTTGAAAAGTTTGGCTGTGTTGTCTGAAGCCACGGAGATGCAGGCTTGAATAAAGATTCTTTTCTTGGAGCAGATGCAGAGTCGATATTGCCTTTGAAAGAGGCGGCAGGCCAGTTTTTTGGATGGTTAGCACTACGCTTTCTGCTTCCACACTTGTGTTTAAGGGAAGCCAGGTTGAAGTCGCGCCAAGAGTTGCACTTTTTTTTGGAAGGATTCAGTCGGACCCTTGTGACAGGGCCAAGAGTTTCAAGAGTGTTGGAGATGGAGAGATTAAGGTTAGCGAGGGCTGTGTCAGAGTGTGAGTCAGACGAAGGAATGTGTGGAAGAGAGTAGGTGGAGGCAAAGGCAGCCACTGTCACTTTTTTTTCATGGGTCTGATGACTTTGAAGCTGAGCGGCTTTGCCGGGTGTGTTGCTGCAAAAAGAGGTGACAGCTTCAGGTGTGTTGAGAGAAGAGACTGGTCAGTCCAAGAGAGGCAGGTAGAGAGAGGGATGTCCGTAGAGATGAGACCATTCAAGGTTTGGCACACGTTGTGGAGTCCAGATGGATGTTCAGATCACCCATCAGGAGGAGTTGAGAGGAGGAGGAGAGTAGGAGGAGAGTAGGGAGGAGAGTAGGGAGGATACCAGGTTAGCCCAATCCGAGAGGAAGAGAGTGGACTGACCTGGTGGCCGATAGGTGGCCATAATGAGAGAAGTTTTGGGGGAGAGTGAGAGTCTGCAAACTAGTCACTCGAAGGAGGACTAGACCGGAGTAGGGATGGTGGACACAGGTATCCATTCTGGGAAGATGAGCGCCACACCCCGACCTGTCTTCTTAGGCCTGGGTACAGAGAGAATTTTGTAGCCTTCAGGGAGGATTGTGTCAAAGCTTATGACTGAGCTATCCTAGAACTATGTCTATGTGATGGCAAGCACATCAAGATCCATGAGTTCGAGAAGGTTACCGATGTCAGACGAGTGTTTGACCCCCGAGCGAGTGTTGAGAGTGGCAATGTGGAGCAGCTTGCCGTCTTTGAAGGTCTTTGAGGGACAGTAAGAATCAAAGTCCGTGGAATGGAGCCAGGACAGCCAAAGTCAATTGGAGTAAAGTCTATGGAGTCTTGCACAAAGGTAGATTGTTTGTTGAATTAAAAATCACTGTAGGGTCACAAGCTGTTAAACTTATGAAAGTTAGAGCAGAAATCAACACTAGAAAAGCAGCTACTGCAAGTCTCAACTGAGAAGAGCAAGCTACAGACACTGAGGTAAGTAACCCAAGTCAGAACATTAACTTTGGTTAGAAGAAGGTCCAGCTGGCTTCTGTCTGGTTGCAGCGCTCTAGATCCTGTGTTCCTGGTCTACAGTCGTGGGGACAAGAGGGAGGATGTCTGGGGACTTCTGCGGCAGCAATTCGATGGTCGACAGCAGCTATGGTCTCTTTTCGGATCAGCGGCACTTTGCTGCTCGTCTTCCTTCACTCCTTCACTTAGGTGAGGTGACTCGAACTTTGGTCATCCTGCTTCTGGACGATCCTGGGGAGACTCCTGAAGCTTTTGGCCGGCTTACAGACGTGGCACCCGACTACAGATTTCTCAACCCCTGGCACTAGGTTCCTGCAGCAGCAAAGAAGTACAGCCAGTTGGGGAAGGTCTTCCAGCAAAGTTAGTCTTGTGGTTAGTTGGTCCCACTAACCCAAGGAAAGAAGTCGTCCTTTCCAGAGTTTCTCTTGTCGATTAGGAGAAGTGTCAGCACAGCAGCAGGGCTTCACCCGGCAGTTGGATGCGGCAAGCTTCGGACACGGTTTCTTCAGGATATCCTTCCCAGTGGTCGACTGTCTTCAGTCCAAGACACCTCACCTTTTTAAGCAGGTTTCTCCCATTCATGTACAGCCTAGCTGTCACTGCACAGCAGGGTCAGGACAGCCAGCCAGCCAATCGGGACAAGGTGCATTCAGGTAACCATGGAGACAAAGGACCGGGGAGTTTCGGGCAGCCTCCCTCGCTTCGTGCCCTTGCAGACACACGAGCCAGAGGCGGGTTTCAGTACTGAAGCGTGCCAAAGGCAAAACGAACAAAGGGTTCAAACCTGGTTGGACGTGCAGAGTAAAACACAAGAAAGACCTCACAAACAGAAAATGGCAAAAAAAGAAGACCGGGGCCATTTTGACACAATGGTCACTCTTGTGTGCTATACTGCAGCTGAAGGTTCAGCCTGTGGTAGAAAACCACAATGGTAGGAAAATAAAACCACTGCCACCAGCTATTTAAAGTAGTGAGGGTAACATACATTCTGATGTTTGTTAATCTGCTTAGAATCACATGCTGTGCATAGGTCCGACATCCAGTGGTCACTGCGGAGTATTGCATTTTGTTTTTCGTAGTCAAAAAGGGGACGTCGACAAGGCGTGTCTGTAACACTATCCCTATAGTGAGGTGCGTTGTACCCACAATCCCTCACGCGTCGAGGTCCCTCAGATTGTTTTTTTCCGCCCAGCTTATGGTCGCCTTACGCGGAGCTCCTAGAGAGACATTGCTAAACACTTACTACGGACCTCGGTCCTTTATATATACTTATTGTTAAAGATCCCTCCCCTCGACGTTAGCTGTGAAGCTGTTTCTCCGCCGAGGAAGTTTTCGACGGAGGGGAAGAGACGGAGGAGATCAGGCCTCGCTGGCCAACATACAGTAGGGAGAGTGGAGGTTCGAACTTTATCTTCTCCTCGAGAATGTCTTTCTTTCTCCCCTATCTTTCCCTTGGGGTTGTTATCACCAGTTTTTATTGCCTCAGCTATGGAGAGGACACCTTTTAAGTTTTGCCCACGCTGTAGGGGCAAATACACTTGAAAGGACAAACACAAGCTCTGTAATCGTTGCTTGCCCCTCGATCATAAAGAGGACAGCTGCGCGGCCTGTAAGCTCTTGAAACCAAGAACTCTTAAAGAACGGAAAGTTAAGAGGTGGGCGGACTACGCTATGTCGAAGTCAGGTTCCTCACCCGCCGCCGCTGTTACAGAAAGTGACGAGGAGGGTGATAACTCGACGTCCGTTACGGAAGTCATTAACCCCCAGAAGGAGCGCTCGCGCTCCTCGAAGTCCGTCCCCGGCCCCGACGGGCTCGGCTCACGCCCTGCTTATGGGAATGAACACCCCGGCGACAAGGACGCACACAGACCCCATAGGCCTAAGCACACCACCCACGGCTCTTCTTCGTCGAGGACGAAGGATCCATCAGCGCCGAAGGGGACGCAGGGCACTCCGGCGTCTACCTCAGACCGTAAAGGTCTCAAGCCCCACCCGCAAACGCAGCCGCGACCAGCGATTGGGCTTTCATCTAACACGGGCGCTACCTCAAAAACATCCGACGTAACGCTCCATAGAGCGGCCGTCGAGAAACAACGCGTAACGCAGGCAACGTCGACTCCAGAACCCTCTACTGACGAACTCGTTGTCGAGAGCCTGGCGAGAATTGTTTCCGAGGACAAACGTAAGCGGACGACGAAACAGACGTCGAATACCGCACCAAAAGATATAGAAACGCCGAAAAAGCACAAAAGTAGCCAGGAACTGCCCCCTTCATCTAAGGGCACTTCTGAACTACCGGAGGGCTTTTCTGAGGGCGACGGAAACCTTTCGTCGACGTTGTGGGAGCGTTCTAAGCGTTTTGAAGGTGAAAACACTGATTTCCCCCCTCTAGACTATTCAGGGGTTCCCCATGAGACCCTTGAAAGACTCCATTCTTGTATGGAAAAAATGGAAAGGTTTTTGGGTAGCCAAAACCCACCCACACCCAAAAGACCAAGAGAATGGACCCAGGATGACCCTAGGGTCAAGATTCCTAGACTGTTTCCCCCTTCTACAGACGCATATGACCTCACTGAAGAGGAGCAATACCTCCAGGAAGATGAGGAGTGTTTGGGTGGAGAGGAAGAACATGAGGAAGAGAGGTTTGAAGAAGACCCTTACACTAGTGCAGGAGCTTTTGAAGAGGATACAGCTACTTCACAGCCCTGGCACTCCCCATCAGTGCAGCCTTGGCAATCCCCATCAGTGCACTCAGACCCTGATGTCTTTCAGCCTTCTCCTCCCAAGGACTCACCTATTGGAAAAACCTCCCCCCTAGATGACCAACCTTCACTTAATGCACTGTTGCGCAAGGCAGCAGCGCATTTTGAAATAGACACAGGGGAGACTCTTCCGGACATAGACTTTGTAGAAAGAGTTATTAAAGAAAAAGCCCCGGTCAGTCAGTCTATTCCGCTCCTGGCTTCTATAAGGAGAAGAATAACTCCTTCCCTTTCCAATCCGGCCTTAGTCAGAGGGGTCAACCCTCGGATAGAAAAGCTCTTCAGCCCTTCGTCCTCTGACCATTTGTACATCAGGGGACATTCTATTCCGGACTCCCTTGTAGTGACTAATACAAGAAAAAGAGCGGGGGTACCACTATCTACTAGTGAGGCACCACCTGACAAAGAGGGCAAGAAGCTCTATGCACTTGGGAAGAGAATCACGACCTCCGCCGCCTTCTCAACCAGGATTGCAAATAACAATTCCCTACTAGCTAGCTACGCAGTTGCACAGTGGAGCAAGCTGCGCAGCGAAGCAGAGGACACACCAGAACCCCTGCGTGCACGCCTGCTAGCTATAATATCAGAGGGAACTCTTGTAAACCAGGGCATCGTAAAGAACTCCTTAGATGCTGCAGAAACAGCTGGCCGTTCCCTGGTTCAGGGAATACTTCTCAAACGCCATGTCTGGTTGCGCAATCCGGGTTTTAAGCCGGAAACCCAGGCTTCCCTGATAAATAAACCCATAGAACAAACACATCTGTTTGGAAAAGCAGTTGATGAGGCCCTAGAACATGCGAAGAAGGAGTTTGATACCATCAAGACTCTTGACCAAATTTCTAGGCCACCTAACAGACGCAGCTATGGCAATAGACGCTCCTTTCGTGGCCAACGCCAGCAACAAAGCCAACAGCAATTTTACTCTGCTACCAACTGGCCCTCTAACCAAAGCACCCAGTTTAGTCAAAGAGGCCAACGTCGTGGCAAAGGAAGAGGGCGCGGCTCCAGTCCCAAAGGCCCCACGCCCAATACCAACAAATGACCCGAAGATTCGGGTCCCCTCCCATGCATCACCGGTCGGGGGCCGGCTAACATCGTTCCTTTCAGCATGGGAGGGAATAACGTCAGACCGCTGGGTATTATCCACCATAGCCCACGGATACTGCATCAAATTCAATGGTTCCCCGAAATACAGACCCCCACGGAACCGACGCATGACACCGGAACACCTCACTATTCTTCTTCAAGAAGTAGAAGAGCTACTGAAAAAAGAAGCTATAGAGGCTGTCCCCCTATCTCAGGTAACAGAAGGTATTTATTCAGTGTACTTCCTTGTACCGAAAAGGATTTAACCATGCGCCCTGTATTAGATCTGCGTCCAGCGAACAAGTTTGTCAAACCCCAAAGGTTTCGTATGGTGACCTTGCAGGAAGTAATCCCACTGTTATCACAGGGGGATTACATGACAACACTAGACATGAAAGATGCATACTTTCATATTTTAATGTTGCCAGTGCACAGAAAATACCTCAGGTTCAAGATAGAGAACAAACACTACCAGTTCAGAGTACTACCCTTCGGGATAGCATCTGCACCAAGGGTATTTACGAAAGTACTGGCAGTGGCAGCGGCCCACCTGCGCAGGTTATCCATCCCGGTATACTCTTACCTCAACGACTGGCTAATAACAGGGGATTCTTACGAAACATGCTTCTCCAATACCCAAAAGACGGTAGACCTTTTGTCCCAACTGGGCTTCTCCATCAACGAAAAGAAGTCCAGCTTAGACCCCAGCCAAATCAAACAATTCCTAGGGGCTCTAATTCGAACAAGGGACGGCCTCGTCTTCCCCACCAGCGAGAGGGTCCAAAACATGCTGTTTCAGATCCCCTGTTATGTGGCAGGTCGAGAGGTGACGGTACGCAAAGCAATGCGCTTGCTAGGGATGATGGCGTCATGTATTTATTTGGTACCTCACGCGCGCTTGCGCATGCGCCCAATGCAAGAGTGGCTTTACAGCCAGTGGTGTCAGGCCAGCGGACAATGGGACGATCTAGTGGTGGTCTCGCAGGCCTTGGTTCTCTCGCTACGGTGGTGGACAAAGGAAAACCTGTTATTAGGGAAGACTTTTGCCACACCCGCAGTGGAAGCCACTCTAACCACAGACGCATCCCTTACAGGATGGGGGGGCTCACCTATCCCATCAGACTGCTCACGGAGTGTGGACTCCGAGTTTAGCATCCAAGCATATAAACCTGCTGGAACTACTAGTGGTGTTCAAAGCACTGAAAGCCTTTCAGGAACACTTACAAGGAAAGACAGTGATGGTCCTCACAGACAGCACCACAGCCATGTACTACCTCAACAAGCAAGGGGGCACTCACTCTCCAGGACTGTCCAAGCTGTCCCAGAATATATGGAAGTGGGCTCTCAAACACAACATGTTCCTACTATCACAACATGTACCAGGGGAACTCAATCTGCTAGCAGACAGACTCAGCAGAGACTTCCCCCTGCCCAAAGAGTACGAATCACAATTGCACGAAGACATCGTCTTAGACGTCTTCACACAATGGGGTTTCCCGGAAATAGACCTGTTCGCAACCCTGGAGAACTCAAAATGCCAAAGTTACGCCTCCAGGTACCCCAAAACCAGTCCAAGGGGAACGGTCTGTCGATGCAATGGTCAGGGAAATTTGTTTACGCCTTTCCCCCGACTCCCCTCCTCAACAAAGTGGTGCACAAGATGCACCAAGAGCAGGTTACCATGATACTAGTGGCCCCAATGTGGGCCCGGCAGCCATGGTTCGCTCACTTGATGGAGATGTCCCTATCTCCCCCAATGAAACTTCCCTGCCCGTACAACATGCTGTCACAAGACAAGGGCAGGACACTGCATCCATGCCCTCAGACCATGAATTTAGCAGCCTGGCTCCTGAGATCATAGAATTTGGACATTTACATCTCCCTCAAAGATGTATGGACATCCTCAGGGAAGCCAGAAAACCTAATACTCGCCACTGCTATTCTAGCAAGTGGAAAAGATTTGTCATCTGGTGTAGAAGTAAGAACATCAACCCGGTTGACTGCTCTGCCACTAACATTATTCTGTACTTGACCCATTTACTGGATTCAGGTCTAGTGTTTAATTCCATTAAAGTCCACCTAGCGGCACTTTCTGCATACACCACTTCCCAACTTCCCAACTTAAAGTGTTGTGGTGGAAGATACCAGTTATCAAAACCCTTCCAGCTTGGGAGAAAAAAGTCTGCATACACTAGATGTACGCAGAGCTGTCATGTTCTACATGGAAAGAACCAGAACACTGAGAAAGGCTAATCAGTTCTTTGTCTCGGTGGCAGCAGGAAGAGAAGGAGATGCAGTCTCTAAGTCCACTATATCTAGATGGATTGTACAATGCATCACTCTCTGTTACACTCTTGCTAAGAGAGAACTACCCTTCAAGCCAAGAGCACATTCCACTCGAGGCACTGGGGCTTCCATAGCATTCATTGCAAATGTTCCCCTTGAGTCCATCTGCAAAGCGGCTACCTGGAGTTCTGTGCACACCTTTACAAAACACTACTGTCTAGATGCACACTCTAGATCTGACTCCCAGGTGGGACAGGCAGTATTAAGACATCTTTTCTCTACTGTTCCTTCTCATAACCCACCGCCAACTCCGGGTACTGCTCGCTAGTCTATGCACAGCATGTGATTCTAAGCAGATTAACAAACATCAGAAGACAATGCATTACTTACCGTAAAAGCATTTCTGATGGTTGTATCTGCTTAGATTGACATGCGCCCAACCTTCCTCCCCGCTCGGATGGAAGGAACATAGACATCCTTTCCTATATTTCTCTCTTTTCTGTACTCACTCACGTATAGAAGGCTCCCTCAGGGCAGAAAAATACAAACAGAGGGACCTCGACGCGTGAGGGATTGTGGGTACAACGCACGTCACTATAGGGATAGTGTTACAGACACGCCTTGTCGACGTCCCCTTTTCGACTACGAAAAACAAAATGCAATACTCCGCAGTGACCACTGGATGTCGGACCTATGCACAGCATGTGAATCTAAGCAGATACAACCATCAGAAATGCTTTTACGGTAAGTAATGCATTGTCATTCTTTACATGAGTAAGTAGGAAAACGGGCTACTAAGTAACCCCCCAGCACTCCACATAAGATGGGGTGTACTGGACCTACAAAGAGAAAAGGTGGGTAAAGTCAGTTTCCATTTACTATTCTTGGGAACTTAAGTTCACCCAAGAAAAGGTATTTAAACCTTATGAGAAATCTAAAGGATGTCTCTGTGGCACTGCACTGAGGGTGCTGTGTCACCATACAAAAGGTAGATGCCTGTGGAGTTTGTCAGACTCAAAAAAACAAAATCCAAATCCGATCAAAACACAGTGTGAGAAAAAGGGCTCACTCGCTCCAGGTTTAAAATGTAAAAGTCCAGCAAAATAACTGGGTGTCTTTAAGATCGAAGGGAATTGGCACAAAAATTAGAATTCTCCCTAACAACCCCAACTGCGTAAGTCTGTGGTATCTCGGCACAGAACATCGCACGACCGAGTGTAATTCCTGTCAGGCAATGACCATCAAAGCTCTAAGGGAGCATAAAGATAAATTAGCGGTAGGTAGGATTGATGCACTGCACATAATGTGGTGTCAATCTGAGTATAAAGTTTTAGGAGTGAACTTGTATCCCTCTATCCTTAAGAACAGCAGAAAGTAAGGATAAGGTAAGAATCTCAAAGGGTTCCCAGCAACACTGGCCCATAAGGAGCTTTGTGCTGCAATAGTAAAATACAGGTGCCTTAAAAGAGATATGGAGGAAAGTAGACTCTATAGAAAAAGTAAAACACAGAGAACAGAGTTCCAAAAGTCATAGCCCATAAGAATGAATGAATGAGTGGAGAAAGGCTCCACTCATTCAGGATTTAAAGAAAAAGGTCCGGAAGTCCAGCAAAAAGTGTGGGGGCCTCACTGGGAGAGGGGATGAAGCCTAAAAATGACAAATCTTCCTAACAACTCTTAAAGGGACTGACAATTTTGAGCTGAGTGTGCAATTGAGGGGCCGGAACGCAGGCTTTCCCCCCACACCCACATAGGCCCTTGCCACCTTTTTCACTTGTCAGCTGTGCTGGATGTTCTGGTCCGATCTCCATACACCCATCGACATCCAGATACTGATGCGGTTGGTTCTTGCCCTGCCCGATACGGCCGCTCGCTGCCGTTCCTGCCTTTCCGCTGTCGATGCTTGCATGGGCCAAATTTGGCTTTGGCTTAATGGCGATAAGACGGAGGCCCTCCTAGTGGGTGCTGTAAGGAACTCATGGTGGCAACAGCAAAGACAAATCAGTTCAAGGTTGTTTATTAAACTGCAAAGGTAGGTTGAAAAAACACCTAATCTAAATTTATGATGGGAGCAAGCTTCGACCATCAAATAATAATAAGGCAGTCCTAGTGGCGGCGTGTCAAATAAAAGGGCCTATTGCCAATCCTTACGCTAAATACAAAAAGAAGTGAGGGATAATTTTTATTAAGAAAGAAAGAAGTGTTAAAAAATGATATAGCTAGGATATATGATAGGTTATTTATAACGTGCTTAATATCCAGTGGTTTCTAAGCGTGGACTGGGGATTGAACCTGTGGTGCTCTGTCGTCTTGCTTCCAAGGGGGAGCACGTTGCCCCCTGAGAAATCCTCCCAAGGCTTGCAGCACTTGAGGTCTCCCTTCCCCCACTTCCCCACGTTTTCAGCACGGGACAAGGTGGGACTTTTGAGCTCGAGCTTTTCCAGCACGAGCTGACAGTTCTGCTCTCATCAATCAGGGCCTCGAGTGGTGGTCTCTTTTCTACAAAAAGTCTCTTGCCGCTGTGGGCCTGATGTAGTCGAAATTATAAACAAAAAGTTCTTCATGGGTGATGCTTTTCACCCTTGGATCCCCTTCTTCCATGCTCAGATCCCTAGAAAGTTTCTCAATGATACAAGGACCTGTGATTGCTATATCTTCCTGCTTTCGAGGGCTGACCGTTTCAAAGTAAAAGATTCAACAAACGTTCTAAAGTTCTTCTTGCAGCTTTATGTGGGTGGTAGTTCTTCACCCCTGGGTTCGCCCTCTTCTGGGTTCAGATCCCTCTCGAATATCAGCCTTTCTTTGTCTGGTGTCCCTCTCCCATGACATATATTCAAAAGGCTTCCTCTCTTGTACTTTGCTTGGTTGCATTCACGTGTCGCTGGGTGTTGCCTCCTCACCCTCGGATCCCCCTCTTCCGGGCGCAGGTCCAACCTGACTCTTTGCCTCCCTCGATCGGGTTCACTATGGCTTTCAATGCAACTTTTCTGTGTCTGCGCAAATCTTAATGTCTTTTTACACAGTTAACTGTGGATATCCCTCGGCCGGGTTCTCTTATTAAACTGTATTTCGGGACTTTAGACTTCGCCGCCTCTTTATCAGCATCCCTCTTTCGGGTTCACTCTTGCCAATCTTGTCAATCGTGTCTTTCTTATTCAACTTTTACGATGCTGGATTCACTTCCCTTAGCTTCACAATCATTTGTCGGTCATACTTGCGACTGTACAGAGGATTTTACAAGACCCCTGTATGACCACTTTGACCCCCTTCTCGCCTTTCCCAGGGCCTTCTAGTTATGGTAGTTTCAACAATCGGGTAATCGCCCAGAGTTTCCTGAGTGAGCACCCATGTGGTGCCGGACTCCTCGGTTGCTGATTTTCGTATCAATAGTTCCTTTTCACTTTACACAGTTCAATTAGATGTTTGCTACTTTTCGTTCAGCACATTTCTGTTTCCAATCGACTGTCCCCTCAACCCACCGACTGTGATGAACTGATTGGCTTTCTTTCTCTTTGGAGTCATGATTGGTACCACAGAGGCGAAAGTCTCCCTGGCTTGGTTATCAGCGGAGGAGGGTCTTGTGTACCGTGAACATCGGCTGCAACACACCCTGGCTATTCACGGTCTTATGATTCCTTCTGCGGAGGTTTCACAAGCCTTGGTCGGAAAAGGCAAGGTCGCTTCTCTCCTTGTCATCCTCTCGGTATGCGCCGTCATTCTCCTTTTTAAATGCTGTGCTGAGTTAGCTCTCAAGTCGTGCGCTCTGCCTTGCACTTCTTGCTCTCTTGTGTGCCACGTTTTAACCCTGTGGAGAAGGGAAGGGGCCATCAGGTGTGTGTGGTTCTGGTCAATGGCCTGACTTTGCCTGAGGCTGGTGCTGGGACATGTAGGGTAAATGGCTCGAGTGTTAGTATGTTGTCCTTCGTGATATGCAAAAGTATTTGTGTTGGAAAAGGTGGGGGGTAGGAGGGGGGTAGTAATGTTTGTGTATCCCACGTGGAAGGTTGAGGGAAAAGTCTTCATAAGAAGCGGGATTCCACGTCTCACCCGTCAGTGTCCCACTTTTACTCCCCAACCACCCCCCTCCAGGTGATCCTCCCTCACTGGTCCACCCCCAGGAACTGGATTCAATAGGGATGGCCATGTCCTGGCCACCTGGATGACAGACCCCGGGGACTAGTAAGGGAGACGCCTTCAGTTTTCTCACAGTGCCCCCATCTGATTCTTTGCCTTGGTCAGATGCTTTTTGGCCTTTAGAGCTTGGCCCCTTGCATTTGCCAACCTTAGTGGTTCTAAACGTGGGCGTTTGTCCGCTTCCCTTTCCCTCTTGCCCCAAGTGAATGCCATCTGCCAATCCGTCCACTTCAAGTTGCTGGTTCTTCACAAAGTATTGCTGTTTCTTCCTTCTCTCTGCCCGGAGGTTGCCTCCTCCCTCGTTTCAGAGTCGCTGGACTACTGCAATTCTCTCTATCTGGCTCAACCAGACTATCTTATCCATCATCTGCAAGTCCCTCAGAACTGTGCAGCTTGCTTAGCAGCGGGGGTCCCGCGCTTTACCTCTGCTTATGCCACCCTCAAATCTTTACACTGGCTGCCAGTCGTCAGCCGGGTTCATTTCAAGGCCCTTTGCATTGTGCATCAGGCCTTCTATAAGACTGGCCCGGAATACCTGCAGGAAAAATCATTTTATGTTCCTTCACGTTCACTCTGAACTGCTTCTAGGATGTGTATCTTGTCCCTCGGATCAGCCGCTCCCGAGTGGGGGGCCGCTCTTTTTCGGTCTGTGCAGCGCAGCTGTGGAACGCGCTCCCTCTCCTCCTCCTCTGTGGTAATCTGGATCATTTTACATTTAGGCGGCTGCCAAAGACTTCTGTTTTGGTCAGGACTGCCTGCGTCATATTTCCTCTTCTGTTTCATGCTTCACAGTTTTTGCCTTGTTGCCCTAGCTGGTGTATGTTGCGCTTTACAAGTACTTAACATAACATAGGGACTACATCACAGAGGTATGGAGGGAACTATGAACTTAGGCATACACTAATCACTGCAGTTAATAAATTGAAGATTTTGCTTTAATACTGACACTAGACTCTCAAGCTTATATTGCCTATGTATGATTAGGGATGCTTTCCTGTAAAACACTTACTTTATATAAATAAGGTCAGAATTCTTAGGAATTAATAGAAGTGTTTGTAGTTCTTTATATGATTATAAGGCCTGTGATTTGAGATGGAATACCCCTTTCCCCATGTTGGGTAAAGATTTTGGGTAGTACCCTTTGGGTGCACTACAACAACCTTAGCCTCCTGGTAATAGGAACCCAACCTTTGGTATAAGTCTGTACTACATAGGTTGGTAGTGTGGTTGAGCAGCCAGGCTGATCTGAAGAGGGGTCAATGTGAGCAGTAGGGTGGTTACACAAAGATTCACAGTGACAAGTATTCAAACAAACTCTTAGTTTCTTGCTTAAACAATTATTAATTTATTTACCAGTCATTTGTATAAGCCTTCTTCAGAAGGGAGCAATATAATAGCAACACACAGCTACACTTCAAAATAAACGCTCAGTTTCTCTAAATCAGCAAATATCCATAGGGGATGGCACACACACTTCCTACACCCTCAGGTGACTTAAATAGCTAGGACACTGTGAACATTAATATATTACTGTTGGTATTTGGAGCAATACGAGATGAGTGTCAAAGAAAAGGGTTATTCGCACAAACAAGAGATCACAAATCCTCTTAAGCAGGCAAATTCTTTTGGACCCCCCCAATGTAGAGTAAGTTAACTCCTTGCTGCAAGGATAGGTGAAACACAATATCAGAGGAGAGAAGTCATTCAGTGAACCAGGCTAGGCCAATGTCAATTGGGCAAAAGTCTATGTGAGCTGAAGCACTTCTTGCAGATAAGTAAGAAAAGTCTGTGCACAATGTTTGAGAAGACTTTGAAGAAAAAGAAGAATCAATGTAGGGCCACAAGCTGTTAGGCTTGTGAGTGTAGATGATGCAAGCAACTCTACAACAAGAGGTAAGTTCTCTTAGACTGTACAGTACCTTTAGTTGGAAGACAAATGCAGCAGATGACTTCTGTTCCTGTGCAGCTCTGCAGTTCCTGTTGTTTCTGGGCCTTAGTTGTGGTTGACAAGAGGGAGGACTCTTGGACTCTTGCACTGCAACGGGATGGTCACCGATAGCAACCAGCAATCTTCAAACAAGTGACACTTCGGTGTTTCAGCTCCTCGCGTCTACCGCAAATAGCACCTCAGCGTTTTCTGGCTGTCGAGATGGGCTTTCCTTGCATCTGGGGTCCAGCACTCTGAGGTGGCTCAGGCTCGGTCAGTCCTGCTTCCTGGGAGTCCAGAGGATCTTCCTGGAGCTCTTGGGCAACTTAAAAGCAACGCACACAAACTGGTGTTCCTCTCCCTGGCTCTTCGGTTCCATCAGCGACTGCAGTAGAAATACAACCAGCTTGGAGAGGATGTTCGGGTGGCTTACTTTGGAGTTGATTGGCCCCCCCAACTCAAGGGTAGAAGTAGTCCTTGCAGGGCTTCTCTAGTCGAGGCGAATTCGGAGCTTCAGCACAGCAGCAGGGCTTCATCGGGCAAACCAACGGTCCAGGAGTTGCAGCAGGCGTCTCTTCCAAGTTCTTCCTCGGATTCCTTCGTTCAGTGTTTGACTCTGCCTTCCAAGCCAAAAAGCCTCACCTTTTTATGCTGGTTTCTCCAATTCATTCCAGCCTAGCTGTCAGTCACCCAGCAGGGTGGCTGTCCTTGCCGGCCAATCACCTAAGGGTGCAGTCCTGTTACCAAGGGGATTAAGCACAGAGAGTTTTGGGCACCCCCCTCACTTCCTGCCCCCACCAGACACTCTTGAGCCAGAGGCGGGCTTCACTCGTGATCCCGCCAAAGACCAAATGAGCAACAGGACCAAAACTGGTTTGGCACGCAGAGTAAATATCAAGAAGGACCTTTCCTCCAAGAAATTGCAAAAAAAAGACGACCAGGGCCATTTTGACAAAAATAGCACCCAAGGGTGCTTCACTGCAGCTGAGAATGCAGCCCGTGGTAAAGACACCACTGTAGTAAAAAGTAAACCACTGCCACCAGCCATTAATCGTAGAAAGGGTAACATCAAAACGTTACAAAAGCTAGACAAAGGGGATACTAAGTAACCCCTCCAGCACCCTATTGTAAGATAGTGTGTGCTGGGTCAAGCAAGTTATAATTGTGTAAAGTCAATTTCACTTTACTGCTCTTTGAAACATTAGTTTATCCAAGAGAAGGTATTTAAACCTTTGGGAAATCTGAAAGATTTCCCTGTGCCACTGCACTGAAGGTGCTGTGTGTCACAATGTATAAAGATGCCTATTGAGTTTGTCAGACTCCGAAAACCAAAAGAGAAACAGAGTTCAAATCACAGACAAATGCATGGAAGAGTGGGAAAAAGGATCTCACTCTCTCCAGGAAAAAATTAAAGTCCTTGAGTCCAGCAAAAGTGCTGGCGGTCTCTAAGGTAGAGAGGAATTAGCACACTTCTGAGAATTCTCCCTAACACCCGACTTTAAAATTCACAGTTAAATCGGCATATACTCTAACAGTTCCTAGCGTGGCTGATAGTCCATTTTAGATGACGAAACTGGATGTATACATGTTAATGTTACAGCACTTTCTTAGTGCATTTAAGGTGGTGCAGCCTGTTGGACTATGTTTGTACTTGGGATTGAGAGAAATTGATTCTTTCATAGCAAATGAATGGAAAACTTATGAATTTGTAATTAATATGAAGTATCAGCAGATCACATTTCCATTGGCTGCTTCTATTCATGTTAAGTGCTTCCTATGCAAGGCAGATTAACTGCTTAACTTGATGAAGCAAGAGCTTGATCCCTCATGCCGCCTGATCTCTTCATTTGTGTAATTATTGTTGATCTGTTAATTACCAGTTTTACTTTGCACCAAGCCCTCTGTCATTGTTACTTTACCATTGATAGTGACTTTATCGAATCTTTTTGATTCCACTAAGATGGCTTCTCAGAGCCTTCACCTGAGTAGGTCCTGAAAACCCTCTTTAACACTGGTGGCCTCATCTAATTATATGCAAGACTTTGTGTTATGTACAAAGGGAGGCTTTCACATAACCAGTAGTTTAAAGGTAAAGAACCTTTTATTTGCAAGTTGATAACATAAGACGACCCCCAGCAGGAGGAGTACAATCTTCCCACTAAGGCCCTGCTTCTTCACTGGCTCTCCTTGGAACCCTGCTACATAAGATGCAGTTCTATGTTCTATAGTATCTAAGTGACAATAGACATAGTGAAGGAAATATTATACACTCATGGTTTAACAGGTAAACATTGGAAACACTGCACATCCTAACACCTCTCCTCCTTAAACATAACAAGTAACTGTGTGGGTGAGGACCCACTAAAATTGAAACCTGTAAAACACATATTGAACAACTGAAATTGAAACCTGTAAAATAAATATTATACACTCGTGGTTTAACAGGTAAAACATTGGATGCGCTGCAAGTCCTGGCACAAATCAAGAGCATAGATATATGACATCTAGTGGTTGATTAGGTAGAGTCACAAGAAAGTCCCTGTCTCCAACTAACTGAAGACAAATTAACATTGAAACGGAAAAGCCACCCTTTCCTTATTCCAAATAGCTCCTCCTTTGACCAACACTGACGAACCCAAGTCTTTCACAACTTGCTTGGGTTCAGAAAACAACGAGGCTCCTTTACGAACTTTGGTGGGGAGCTTGACTTTAATCCAATCACCCTCTTTGACCTTGAGTTCCCTACAACAATTCTTCTGATCATACCTCTCCTTGGATCTAACTCCAGCTTCAAAAATTCTCCTTTTTACACTCTCTAGATCCACATCCACCATTTTTGATTTGCCCATCCAAAGTTGATAACATAAGACGACCCCCAGCAGGAGGAGTACAATCTTCCCACTAAGGCCCTGCTTCTTCACTGGCTCTCCTTGGAACCCTGCTACATAAGATGCAGTTCTATGTTCTATAGTATCTAAGTGACAATAGACATAGTGAAGGAAATATTATACACTCATGGTTTAACAGGTAAACATTGGAAACACTGCACATCCTACACAATCCAGAGGTTTTCCAGGGAGAAGATGCTTTAGATGTGGAAGCTTGTCGCATATAGCCTCTGATAAGGATTGCTTTGCTATTCATATCATATGCAATGAGTGTGGTGTGAGAGGGCACATTGCCCGATGTTGTAGAAATTTTAATGCTGGGTCAAATCAAGTGCATGAAATAAGTGCAAGTTATGAAGATGAGTCATATTGTGAGGATGGCAGAGAAGTGGTATTTACAGTGAATGCTGTCAATGGCAGAGTGAAAATGCAGAAACCTTATGCTGAGGTTGTAATTCGAGGTGTACCCGTACGCATGCTAATGGATAGTGGTGCTGACTACACCTTGATAAGTGCGGAAGTGTGGAGGAACAAATTCGATAGTTGTACTCTGTGGGAAAATACTGTTAAAGCAAATGCTTATGGAGATGTTCCCATAGATATTATAGGTTGCTTTGATGCTGAATTACAGTTTAAGGACAGGAAGGCCAAAGGTTGTGTGTATGTTACCAACAGAGGGGGTGAATTGTTGTCATGGAGTGATCAAGCTGAATTGAAGATAAGGCTTGAGGCAAGTCATCCCGAGCAGGTAATGTCTGTTGCGGGAGGAGAGCCCACAGAGATACAAACCACGTTATCTGGGAAATTGGGGTGTCTCAAGGGCTTTGTACATGTAATTCGCCTAAAGAAAGGAGCTGTCCCTAAGATTGCAAAACTGCGAACTATTCCTCTTGCTCTTAGAGGAGATGTAGAGGAAGAACTCAAGAGAATGGAAAGAGATGGTGTCATTGAAAAGATAGAAGCATCTGAATGGGTCAGTCCTATAGTTGTAGTCAGAAAAGGCAATGGGTCTTTGAGGCTCTGTATAGATCTTAGACATCTAAACAGCATGGTTGTGGCAGACAGGTTTCCCCTTCCCCGAATAGATGATCTGATGGTGGGAGTAGCTGGGTCAAAAGTGTTCTCCATACTAGATCTTAAATCGGCCTACCATCAGGTTGAATTGCACCCTAATTCCAGGGATCTCACCGCCTTCATCACCCCGATTGGATTGTTCAGGTGTGTTCGCATGCCATTTGGTTTGGTCTCAGCCGCAAGTGTGTTTCAGAGTATTATGCATAAATTACTTGGGGGTGAAAAAGGGGTGATGTGTTATCAGGATGATGTTCTTGTATGTGGGAGCGATGAGAAGGAGCATGATGTTCGTTTGAAAAGAGTTTTGGATATTTTGAAGGAGGCAGGCCTCACCGTTGCCTTGGAAAAATGTACTTTTAAAGCCAACAAAGTGGTGTACCTGGGTCATGAGATCACTGGGGAAGGGGTTAGACCCAAGGAGGAGGCTATTGAGGCCATAAAAAGAATGGAGGAGCCTAAGTCTAAAGGGGACATACTATCATTTTTGGGACTGGTGGAGTTTTACGGCAAATTTGTCAAGGGGTTAGCAGAAATGTCGAGGAATATGAGATTTCTCACTCGCAAGGGAGTCGTTTTTAAATGGTGTGACCGGTGCAAGAAAGAATTTTTGATGATAAAAGAGGCTATTGTCAATGCTCCCATTTTGAAAATATTTGAGGAAAGTAAACCCACATTGCTTTTTGTTGATGCCAGTGATTATGGTGTTGGGGCTGTTCTGATGCAGGAGGATCAGACAGGTTTACAGACTGTGGCTTTTGCGTCCAGGTCTTTGAAGGGCCCAGAATCTAGATATTCAGTTATTGAGAAGGAGGCTCTAGCATGCGTTTGGGGTGTCGAGAAATTTAAAAGATTCTTGTGGGGGAGGAGTTTCACCATTTGCACTGACCATAAACCCTTGGTTGGAATTTTTACAAAAGGTGGTTTGGAGGGAGTGTCAAGACGCATTATGAAATGGGTCACGGCATTGCAAGGGTTACAGTATACCATGCTCCACGTAAAGGGGGAGGTTAATGTGGTTGCAGACGCCTTGTCTAGATCTGTCCAGAGGGAAATTTCTGACGATAGTGACTTTACAAGTTCAGAGGAGAGTGCAATATTTCTAAGGATTTTAGAATGATGTCCCAGAGGGACAATAAGGAAGAGCAGAAATCAGAAATTCAGAACCTAAGTTTGCCAAGCCAAGATGGCGAAAAGGTTAATACAGAAGAGGTGACAGAGCCAATTAAGCCACTCTGTAAGATAGGCCAGGGTGAATGGCAAGCCTAGATGAGGTGGCCTGCTGGGAACCTGACCCAAGTGCTGACTGGAGCCTGAACCTAAACAGAAGTTTAAGAATAGCCAACTGAGGAGGCGAGGGAACCATCTTGGATACTAGTGGCAGCTGCAGAACCAACAACCTGACCTAAAAGTTTGTAACCTTAGAGGACCTAGATGGGGTGAAGTTAAGGATTTCAATCAGGCGACACACACTTTGGTCTCGGCCTAGTATGTAGCGCACAACTGAGATGCTTTTCTCCTTATTTTATGCAGATTCAATTTGGGATGGTACACATCTCGTATCACACCCCCTTTTTGAAATGCCCCAGGTCACAATGGACCATGAACCAGGCTGGTTTGGTGAAATGCAATATTTATTTTAAAATTCAAAAGAAATCATTAAAGTTTTTAATATGGGGCAGCAATCACTAATGGGGTGATAAACAAAGAAATTGTGAGTATTGCACTTGGTTAAGCTTCCCCTAGAACATATATACAGCACAATGGAATAGGAGCACTTTTTGATTTAGGAAAAAAAAGCACCCAAGTTAAGTTTCCCCCTGCAATGTTCCCTCAACCCACAGATAATCGAATTCAGAAAGGATAGAAAGAAGCCGCAGGTAATCGGGAATAGAAATCTGACATTCCCTCACATAATAAGAGGCAAAAACTGGTTAAGGGACTTTAGACACTTAACAAAGGCCTAAAATAGGAATCGGAAATGGAAAATAATTAATGTGTGGTTAAATTATAATATACATGTGTTTTATCACAATAGCATGTAGGTTAGATCACTGGCAATCGCAAGGCAATGGATCAGCAAAAGGCATACAATTCGAAAATGAGTGGAAAGTTTAGAACAGATTGCAGCCAAATGACACTTGTGAAAGTTACATTTCTTTTCAATTCCCACTTTAGGTCATTTAAACGTTTTCTAATAAAAACAGGTGAAATACTCTGATTTGGAGTGTGGATGGGGCTGGGGGGGGATAGAGGTATATCGCAGAGATGATATAGAAGTGATGAAAGGTTTCTAGCTATGAAACTGGATGAGTTATGCACGATATAAAAAGGTGCGCTTTGAGCAAAATGAAGCAGTGAAATTGGAATGGAAATCAGTTGTGACAAGAACAGTTTTACTCTAAACTAGAGTATTCAGACTAGACCTCCAAAGATGGACACAGTAAGATCCAAGGTTGATTTGACACCACACTCATTGCATATGATATGAATAGCAAAGCAATCCTTATCAGAGGCTATATGCGACAAGCTTCCACATCTAAAGCATCTTCTCCCTGGAAAACCTCTGGATTGTGTAGGATGTGCAGTGTTTCCAATGTTTACCTGTTAAACCATGAGTGTATAATATTTCCTTCACTATGTCTATTGTCACTTAGATACTATAGAACATAGAACTGCATCTTATGTAGCAGGGTTCCAAGGAGAGCCAGTGAAGAAGCAGGGCCTTAGTGGGAAGATTGTACTCCTCCTGCTGGGGGTCGTCTTATGTTATCAACTTTGGATGGGCAAATCAAAAATGGTGGATGTGGATCTAGAGAGTGTAAAAAGGAGAATTTTTGAAGCTGGAGTTAGATCCAAGGAGAGGTATGATCAGAAGAATTGTTGTAGGGAACTCAAGGTCAAAGAGGGTGATTGGATTAAAGTCAAGCTCCCCACCAAAGTTCGTAAAGGAGCCTCGTTGTTTTCTGAACCCAAGCAAGTTGTGAAAGACTTGGGTTCGTCAGTGTTGGTCAAAGGAGGAGCTATTTGGAATAAGGAAAGGGTGGCTTTTCCGTTTCAATGTTAATTTGTCTTCAGTTAGTTGGAGACAGGGACTTTCTTGTGACTCTACCTAATCAACCACTAGATGTCATATATCTATGCTCTTGATTTGTGCCAGGACTTGCAGCGCATCCAATGTTTTACCTGTTAAACCACGAGTGTATAATATTTATTTTACAGGTTTCAATTTCAGTTGTTCAATATGTGTTTTACAGGTTTCAATTTTAGTGGGTCCTCACCCACACAGTTACTTGTTATGTTTAAGGAGGAGAGGTGTTAGGATGTGCAGTGTTTCCAATGTTTACCTGTTAAACCATGAGTGTATAATATTTCCTTCACTATGTCTATTGTCACTTAGATACTATAGAACATAGAACTGCATCTTATGTAGCAGGGTTCCAAGGAGAGCCAGTGAAGAAGCAGGGCCTTAGTGGGAAGATTGTACTCCTCCTGCTGGGGGTCGTCTTATGTTATCAACTTGCAAATAAAAGGTTCTTTACCTTTAAACTACTGGTTATGTGAAAGCCTCCCTTTGTACATAACATTTGGCGACGAGGATTTTGACTGGGACCCGGAGGACGACCCCCAGCGCCTTTTCTACAGATCTAGTGTGCTGGCTGTGGAGCGGAGCCAGCCTGACTTGCCTGAGGGAGGGCCTTTTTCAGTGGATTATTGACGGCCTGACATCCAGTGTGTGGCATCCACCGGAGGGACATTGCTAGCGCCAGAGGAAAACCCCTGGAGGCTCCGTGGTCTGTGGGAGCTGGAATTGGACCCCTGCAATTTTGTTGAACTTGTGGAGACTGGGCTGGCAAAGACACGGCTTTGGCACTTTTATAATTGGATTTTGGGTTGTGTGTTTTCTGAGCGGCCATTGGACACCCTGGCCCCACACTGAGCAAGGTTGAGAAAGGAGTCGCCGCCGATGACCCTGGTGAGGCGCTCCAGGGTGAGTACATAACCAAGCAGCTATCTTTTAATTAGTGTCACCTACCTGATTGGGTGGGAGCTCTATTGGTTAAACCAGAATTGCAAGCTTGTTATTCTATTCTGCAACTTTGAGACATGGCAAATGTGCCTGCTCCTGTGTTTTTTCTGGCAGTGCCAGGTGAACCCAGGGTTAGATGGGAAGACTGGAAGGAAGGATTCAGCAAATATGCCTTAGCAGTGTTTGGTGCCAACTACTCCAATGAGCGCAAGGAGGCATTGCTATTTCACTGTTTGGGAACTGCAGGCCAAGAGGTCTTAAAGAGATTGCCGGAGCCTTCTGACATTTTGGATGCTGGTCCATATGAAAGGACATTAGCCAAACTGGACAGGCATTTTAGAGTGGAGGAGAACATTATATTGGAAAGATATAAATTTGCCACGAGAGAGCAGAAGAATGGGGAAAGTATCGAGGATTTTGTCACGGCTTTAAGGGGCTTAGCAGTGAAATGCAAATTCACTCACTGTCAGGATGAGCACTTGAGAGACCAGCTAATGATTAAATGTTCCAATGACAGTATTAGGAAAGAACTATGGAAAGAGAGGAACCCCACTTTGGATCGAGCAATTGAGATAGCGAAAATGGTGGAACACACAGATAAGTGCATTGAAGTTCTTCAATCGGATACTGTGAACAATGGTAAACCCAAGTTGATAACATAAGACGACCCCCAGCAGGAGGAGTACAATCTTCCCACTAAGGCCCTGCTTCTTCACTGGCTCTCCTTGGAACCCTGCTACATAAGATGCAGTTCTATGTTCTATAGTATCTAAGTGACAATAGACATAGTGAAGGAAATATTATACACTCATGGTTTAACAGGTAAACATTGGAAACACTGCACATCCTAACACTTTGGCTATCTGGATTGGTTTGGCGCAGGTTTTAGCAGTGGGATACACTCTATTTGTTATTGTAATGGGCTTTGATACTGCACCAACATGACACATAGTAGTAAACCTACTTGTGTATCAAAAAGGTAGGACTAGCAGCTAGGGGTTCCCTACCGTTGCCAAAATGGGTCTAGTACATTTCTTCTGGATGTGCACTTTTTCAGCACATCTGAGCTTGGATTATTGTAATGGCCTGCTCATTATGTCACTGTAATCACTGGTTACTCTGTGTTAAAAAATAATGTACACACCAATAATGGAACCTCTCAGAAGAAGCCAGTTTCATCAGATCCTCACTGCGAACAAGGGCTTGGAGTTGCACACTGGCATGCCCTAAATTATATCAATTGTTTTGAAGAAATGGGTTGTGATTGTTTTTTTTCATTGCTGCCTTTTGGGCCACAGATGTCTTCTTGCTTAGTATTGTGTAGCAGGTGCAACATGATCAAATGATTGTGGCAGAAGTGACCCCGGGTTGATATATTGGGTAGTGCAAAGGCACCGCTGTATGCAAAGGTGTTCTGTTTAGTCTTGTGTAAATGTTTTGACACCTAAAACATATATTTATTCTAATTGGTGATAGTAGGTTGAGCGTACTACTTCAAATTCTTGAAACTCACTTGCCATTGCTCATAATTGTTCTCATTGTTTAGAAGAACATCAATTTGTCATGCTTTTGAGACATCGAAAATGGTATTCTCGACTTTCTGCTTGCTTTGTTGACTTGGATATGGTGTGGCACTGCAGTGTATATCAGATACCTAATACACAAAGGAGAACTCACAAATATGTTTTTGCTTGTATGGATTAATTGTTCTACAGATCGATTTCTCATTTAAGGTAGTAATGGTAGACTGTGCCAAGATGAAAATTGGTGTGCTTTAATGGTGAAAATCACCCATAATACTGATGATTTGTTGTCTTTTGACCAATGCCAGCTCCTGTGTATCATCTTCAAGGCAACACATCAGTTTAAATATTGCAAAGACCTTTTATAGTGTCTTCTTGTTACAGACTTTTAAGCCAGTGTTTATGGACACAATGATTTTCAACATTTTAAGCTAGAGAAATAAGACTTTAAAAGTACTTTAGTATATTTTCTGTTAACCCGTTTATCATTAATTGATGGCAGGTAATCATGGCCACCAACCGAATTGATATTTTGGATTCAGCGCTGCTGCGGCCAGGAAGAATCGACAGAAAAATTGAGTTCCCACCTCCAAATGAAGAGGTAAGGTCTTACTTATGACACTTAATGTATGTTGCACTAAACATATTTTCTCTGGATACTTAAACATTTATAAGTGTTTACCGTGGCATAACACCAGATAGGACTCAGCCAAGTAAAATTAATTCCTCCATTTGAAACCATTTTACACAGACCAAAAGGCTACCACCATCCTAACCATATGATTAACTAAGAAGAGTTACCATTTGTGGGGTGCTATGGGCGCACCTTTTTTGTACCCTTGCCTTTCGCATTATAAGGACTCCTACAGAGCACACAAAAACAGTATCTGTCCGGCTTAACCTTTTTTTCTGTCAGTGAGGATAAGGAACCACTAAAAAGAGGATTGGAATCCTCTGAGTTAGGTAAAAGAAATCCGAAAATGGAATTCTACTGTAACAGTCATAAGGACATTTAAGGCAGAGCACATAAAATAAGAGCCACATTCTGTTAGGCCTTGGATTAAGCCTAGCTGGGAGAAATATAAAGTACACAAACCCTGCAAAAAGTACAGGGGGCTACCTCATCAGGTAAAAAGAGGTGTTTTCTACCCAACACCAAGGCAAAAGCAGATTTCTGTCTGGGGAAATGAAATCCCCCACCTTGGATCAAGTGAGAATGAGGGTTGGGTAAATGGGGAGGAGTTGGAAACATCCATTCACAAACCAAGACACTAATTGTAAAAAGGACTGTCAACCAGAGTGCTCACTAGGGTAATCATTCCTAGTGTATAGGTATAAAAAGTCGCACAAGCTTCTTGACTTGAAGGATTTTAGAATGATGTCCCAGAGGGACAATAAGGAAGAGCAGAAATCAGAAATTCAGAACCTAAGTTTGCCAAGCCAAGATGGCGAAAAGGTTAATACAGAAGAGGTGACAGAGCCAATTAAGCCACTCTGTAAGATAGGCCAGGGTGAATGGCAAGCCTAGATGAGGTGGCCTGCTGGGAACCTGACCCAAGTGCTGACTGGAGCCTGAACCTAAACAGAAGTTTAAGAATAGCCAACTGAGGAGGCGAGGGAACCATCTTGGATACTAGTGGCAGCTGCAGAACCAACAACCTGACCTAAAAGTTTGTAACCTTAGAGGACCTAGATGGGGTGAAGTTAAGGATTTCAATCAGGCGACACACACTTTGGTCTCGGCCTAGTATGTAGCGCACAACTGAGATGCTTTTCTCCTTATTTTATGCAGATTCAATTTGGGATGGTACACATCTCGTATCACACCCCCTTTTTGAAATGCCCCAGGTCACAATGGACCATGAACCAGGCTGGTTTGGTGAAATGCAATATTTATTTTAAAATTCAAAAGAAATCATTAAAGTTTTTAATATGGGGCAGCAATCACTAATGGGGTGATAAACAAAGAAATTGTGAGTATTGCACTTGGTTAAGCTTCCCCTAGAACATATATACAGCACAATGGAATAGGAGCACTTTTTGATTTAGGAAAAAAAAGCACCCAAGTTAAGTTTCCCCCTGCAATGTTCCCTCAACCCACAGATAATCGAATTCAGAAAGGATAGAAAGAAGCCGCAGGTAATCGGGAATAGAAATCTGACATTCCCTCACATAATAAGAGGCAAAAACTGGTTAAGGGACTTTAGACACTTAACAAAGGCCTAAAATAGGAATCGGAAATGGAAAATAATTAATGTGTGGTTAAATTATAATATACATGTGTTTTATCACAATAGCATGTAGGTTAGATCACTGGCAATCGCAAGGCAATGGATCAGCAAAAGGCATACAATTCGAAAATGAGTGGAAAGTTTAGAACAGATTGCAGCCAAATGACACTTGTGAAAGTTACATTTCTTTTCAATTCCCACTTTAGGTCATTTAAACGTTTTCTAATAAAAACAGGTGAAATACTCTGATTTGGAGTGTGGATGGGGCTGGGGGGGGATAGAGGTATATCGCAGAGATGATATAGAAGTGATGAAAGGTTTCTAGCTATGAAACTGGATGAGTTATGCACGATATAAAAAGGTGCGCTTTGAGCAAAATGAAGCAGTGAAATTGGAATGGAAATCAGTTGTGACAAGAACAGTTTTACTCTAAACTAGAGTATTCAGACTAGACCTCCAAAGATGGACACAGTAAGATCCAAGGTTGATTTGCAATTTCAAACCTGTCACCCCAGTGCCCAACCCTGGAGGAAACCAGTCCGATCACTCGAAATGGGACTAATGGCTTTAGAAAGTCACAGGCAGGGTGCACAGATAATTCGAACAATTTTAACAGATTATCAGGATACGGATCAGATGGCTTAGAGAGTGGGATAAGGACAAAGGCAAGACAAGATGGGTTATGGGTTCAATGGGTTAGGGATTATACTCGCAGTCCACTTTTAGTTTTGGGATTTTTGGACCATCAACAGGTTCTGGTCACCACATGTCTGGCAAAAGAAAACAGCTGGGCTGTTCTAGTCACCGAATGGCAAGGACAGCGCAATGGCAATTCTGGTCACTGGATACTAAAGGTCAGCTGGATGGCAGGATTGCAGCGGGCATGCAGTTAGTGGGCAGCAAACCAGTCTGATTTGAGGATGCAAAAGGTAACGCAGCTTTCCTTTTTGGTTATTTGGGATTTTAGTGGATTTTCAGAATTGAGGCCTTGCTGGGAATAGGATCAGCAATGCTTGGGTTTTGCAGTGGGCTCTGGAGTAGGGTCAGCAATGCTTTGGCCTTGTAGTGGGGTCTGGAATCTGGATGGAGCAGATAAGGAACGCAGCGCAGGAACTTCAGGAAGAGTGTCTGGAGTCTTGTCAGGGACTCTTATTTATAATGCATAGTGACATCATCAAAGTATAAGGCTGGGCAGGTTTAGCTAGGTGCGCCTCTAAACTATTGGATTGGTCTGGGGTGCTTGTCCCTGCCTCACTCTAAGCTGGTTGGATTTCAAGAGAATGTCAGATTTATGATGCGAGTTTTACAATGTCCAAAACCTCCCACAATTACTTAAACTAAAATCCAATTTTGCCCTACATGGCACACTTATACAGTGGCAACATCTAAACAAATTACACAAACGGGTTACATATTTTATGCAGCACATAGCAGTCCAATCCTCCAGTTTGTGAGACTTTGTTTCACCCTTCTACCAGTTTTTCTTGCTTTTAAGTGTGAAATGTTCGGCCTAAAATTCCATAACTTTATACATGTGTGGATCATCATAAGGGATGTAAATGTGAAAATTCACATTGTCATCATGGATACTTTCCTTGTAATCCCTGATTCTTTGCCACTTCTATTCTCAAGGGGTCAGTGAATTCTACCATATCTTAAATGAAAGCCCAAAAAATCACTTTTAAACTGCAAAATTTTACATTTTTACAAAGTCCTGCTGCAGAGAAGTCTTTACATTTTTATTCATAAATAGTCTTTGGAAACAAATGGCAGTCCTTTGTACCCCATATTTGGGAATAGCTTCCAAGCTTACCCCCCCCTGAAGGGCAGGGCCATCATAGAGATCTCCTCTGAAGCCTCCTGTAGAAATCACAAAGATGTGTGACTTTCTTTTCACGTATCCTTGTCCTGGAAATTCCATTGTCAGTGGGTTCAGCCTAGACTAGATTCTGTCCAACCTAGTATTTGTCACGGAGGTGCTAGTATCTACTGAGAGGCCCTTTTCTTTCTATCATCCTCTCAGCAGAAATCTTTTTTTTTTTTTTTTTTTTTTTTTTTTAGCTGACATCCCCCCAGCAGCCACTGAAGTTTGAATTAATTGTATTTATTTTGGCTCTGAATTGTAAGAAAATCTGCTAAATAGAACCATTTTCTTCATTGTATTTTCACATCACAATCACCTTCACATTGCTAGATAAGAGCAGGGCCTTATCCAACATGCCCTTTTGAAACAGATATTACTTTATTTTGCAAAAGTACGTTTCCCATGTGGTGACTGAAAGTTGCATTTTTCTTGCTAATCCGGTTTTTCCATCTAGATTCCCACATTGTTTTACAGCCATAGTTAGTTTCTCCTGTAGGCAAGAGTTTTGTTTGAAGCACAGAAGCTTTGAAATTGACATTTGCACAGAGCTATGATTTCTTTAGCCAGGTTCATTCCTTTTGACACTTTGTAGCACAAAATGAAGCATTTCCCGTGCACGGCAGAAAGTTAAGTTTCTTGGGCCTTTTTTTCAGATTTGGCTTAACAGAGGCTGTTATTCAGGGGTCAGGCTTGGTTTTGCTGAAGCACAATGGGGATATGAATGTGCATGACAGGGCCTTAGTAATCATGGTGGTTTAAGGAAGAACAGATGGAAATGGCGTCGGAACAACATTTTTTAAAGGGGAAAAAGTTTCCTTTTTAATGGGGACTTTGGTATGGCAGCAAAACAGCGCTGCTTTTTCACTGTTTCTTATGTATATGTAAGAACACATTGGCAAGCTCCCTTAGTGTGTCCCCTTGTTGCATCCTGGCCACTATGTGCTTGGCAAGATGGTGCAGGCATCTTTTTGTTGCTACGCAACCTAGTTTTGAGGCCATGGTGCTCACTGGAACCAGCACAGCCATTTTGCTGTTTGTTGAAGCGCAGCTTGGTTTTGGAGAAATTGTGTTCAGTGGGTCAATGTAGCCCACAGATTTCCCACAACTCTTCTGAGATCCTTGTCGAGGGAGAGTAGCGCAAGGTGGGCTTCATCGGTTAGGAATCCTTCCATTAGAGAGCGGAACGTCCCGATCCTCTCGCTGTCTCTCGTTGGAATGTGGAATGACGCCCACAGCTTTCTCTTGGATCTTCCTTTATGGTGTGGAGCGACGCCCCCAGATTTTTCTTGATTTCTCCCTTCCAGGTCGCCAGTGAGGTCCTCCTTGGTCTTTGAATAGGCGCAACCAGTACCAATCTATTAAATAAATGAATAAGAACTGGTTACTTCATTTTCCGACTAAGTGCCTTCCAAAAGGGTTGACAGTGGGACACGCATGCATTCAAGAATGACAATTGATAGTGAAGAAAATGCTCCCTGTTACATAATTATATTTATAAATCCCTCGTTCCCTCCTGATTCTTCTTTTTCTCATTCGCATGCTTCAGATGTCTCCTCTATTTAATTAACCCGGACCCGAGTTTGGAGGCAGCCATGGTGCTAATAGGATCATGGCTACCTCCAAACTCGGAATGACCCCCACTGCTTCAGTTTTATTGGCCGGTTAGTCTGGAGTCACAACTATGACCGGGTGTTTCACTTTGCGTCGCCCAATTTTTATTTCCAAATCCGCTCTCCCCTCGACAGGAATTTCATTCCCGTCGAAGTTTTGGAGTTGTCCAGGAAGAGGGTTGAGAGGGATTTGGTATTTGTCCCCCCTTCCTGAATTTAGCTAATCAAAGGCCCTTTTTGACAGAAGAGTGGCTTGGGATCCAGTGTCCACCAGCGCTGCAAATGTACATTGCCCTTGCACTTGGACCGGGGCATAAAATCTACCCTCCTTCTCAAGTGGGCAAAGATGATGTGCATTTTGGGCCAGCTGGGTGGTCAATTTCCTTATTTCTGAATCCGACACGGGTAGTTTGGGCATAATTCTGTGTGGGAGTTTGGGGATCTGAAAGAAAAATTCGACATTTGGATATTTGGGGAGTTTTGGGCTTCCCTTTTTCTGATTCTGGGCTACAAACACCCTCCCCCCCCCTTTTTTGGAGGCAGTCACCAGAATTGATTCGGGAAGTTTGGGAATCTTCGCTTAACGCTTGATTCCCTGGATGCTCATTCTGGGGTTCAAGGATGGGTGATACTGAATAACTCACCACACACACCCAGTCTTCATTTAGATCTCTTGGGACCCTTTTCTCTGTGGGAGGAATCCCCCCCGCCCCCCACCCCTGAAGGAGAAGATCTTTTTCCTTGAATCCTCTGAGGATTCTTCCCCTTCAAATTGGAGGACACTAACTTCCTCCACAAAATGGGCCTTTTTGAGTTCTTTATTTCTCCTACCCACCCTCTGTTCCTTGGGTTGCAGATTTCCGGGGGCAAGAGATTTTTGTTCCGGTTCCTGGGTGTCCAGGGGCTTTTCACAAGTGCGGAGAAAGCTTCCTCTAAGGCTTTACACCCCACTACCCCCCCCACACCCCCGTGCCGCCTCCTCTGGAACCGTTGAGTTGTCAGGGTTCTCTCCCCGTCATTGTTCTGGGGTGCCAGACCCTGGGTTTGTGGGGGTTCTGAGCTGCCATGTTCATCTGAGGGTTCTGTTGAGCCCTCATCATGCAACCCAGATCCTGTGTTAGGTTCTGGACCTGGCGCTCCAGTTGGGACACCCGTTCCGGGGGTCTCTGTTCCAATCTAGGTGGATCACGGAAGGGTAACTATCCCTTCTCCCGTAGTACCCTGGATATTGCGAATTTTGGCAACCCTCCACCCCCCCCTCTCCCGGATTGGGTTGTCTGGTTTCCTAAAAGCTGAAAAAGAAAGGAGGGTTGTCCTGTAGGTTGGGGTTTTTTGAGTACCAGGGAAAGAAACTTAACCTGGCATTTGGGCAAGTACTGCCCTCCTGGGGGAAGTTAGGAGGGAAGTTCCCTGGGGCGGTACTTACCTGATTGGATCCCCCCTGGAGCTGGGGGGAGTCCATACATACCCCAAGATTGGTTGTTTGCCCTTGTATCTGGGACTGATCTAATCAGGGGAGCTAGAGGTCCCATTGGTGGGATTACCTCCCTGACTACCACTTGTTTGTGATTGGCCTGAAGGCCTTCTAGGTCTCTGATTTTGTGTAGGTACATTTTTAGGCCCCCCCCATCTCTAGGTCTATAATGGGGCAACCTTCACCTCTGCCACCTTAGCAGCAGCAGGGGTGTCCGCTGGTTTGGGGTTTTTGGTCAGATTTTTATTTTCTGCAGGTTTTTGGACCTTATAAATGCTGGTCGCCTGCTCTATGACCCAGTCCAGAGATCTTTTGTCATGGAAATCCCTCACCAGCTTGGTCATGATATACTTGGGGAGTGCATGAAAGAAGGTGGTGATAAACTCCCTGCTATCCGTGCGCACCCTCCTAGTGGTTTGTGCAAAGGTGCGTTTGAGCTCCTGCACATATTCTAGTGGTGTCTGATCTTCCCTGCACTGCAGATTGTAGGCCGCTTAGCGAGCCTCTTGGGGGATTCTGTGGGCGGAAAAGTGTTTCAAGATGGCCGCCCTGTAGGTGAACCATCTTGAATGGTTCTGGTCCTACAGTCCAGTAAAGAAGCTGGAGTACTCAGGGGAGAAGCTCCATTTTACATACTCTATGCAGTCTTTCAGATGAACTGTCCATCATCTGCTCATAGAGTTCCAAGTGTTCCCCATCAGAATATTTTGCATTTTTATGGTATGGGGGTTATGAAACTCCTAATGGCATTAATATGCCTAATGGGGTCTTTTGTCATAACTGTCTTGAGTTTGTTTGCCTTCTTTGGCTAAGTCGCCCGAGTCCACTCGCCCTCAGACTTACAGGCGCTACTACTTGAGGTCCCCTCATGATCATATAGGCACTCCCTGATTCTGTGAGCTTGAGAGGGGCTCGCCGAATGGTGGGGCCTAGTTTCTCCACTCCTGTGGTGCTCAGGAGAGTAGTCTTCTGACTCTTCCCTGCTCCCACGGTTGGCAGAGTATTCCTCCCCCCCCACCTCCCTAATTGGGTAGAGGTCCTCAGGATGATCTTTTTGGGCCTCATTTCATTTGATTTTTCATCAAATTGAACCAACTGGTCCCTTGGAAGGTAGTTCTGTGGATCTAATTCCCTGACACTCCCCTCATAGGAGACTTCCTTGTCAGACATCAGCCTTAATGTTTTGGGTATCTATACAGGGACACCCGTCCATCAATTTCTGGGAGTCACTGACCTGTTAGTTCCATCATGCTTGGCCTATTAAATTCTGATGGACTCATGATTTCCGGCTCATGTGAATCGGTAGCCATGAAGTCTGCAGTGCACAAAGTGTTAAATGGGTTTGAGTCCCTTAGTACAGACGTTCTTATACTATGATCAAGGGTTTCCCTGTCCCTCTCTACCTGTTCAGGGTCCCTCCAGTTAGGATTAAATCTAACACCCTCTTTCTCCAACTTCGCTAGTTTCTCTTTCTCTCAGCGCCTACTTCTTGATAAGCATAGAGCTGAGCCTTTTGCTCCGCTATCAAGGCTTTACTGGCCTCTATGACTCACTCTTGCGCTGCCACGTTGTTTGTGGAGCCCATCATTCTTTTCACAGAGGGCCTCATAGTCTCTCTGCGCTTCCTGTATGGTTTGAGAATGAGACCATTTCTGTTGCAGGAGACTCCCCTCCTGAGTTTGCATCTTTGGTTTGGGTGTTCGCTTCCAGAGCATCTTCTACCCGTCTGGCGTGCTCCAGTAGATTCCCATACTCTGTTTTGAGTCGATTTAGTTTCTGGAGGGCTAACTCACTTCCCTGTAATTCTGTTTTTAAATTGCTTACTTCCTGACCTATGGCGTCTCTCTCCTGATTTAGGATGCGCCTCTGTTCAGCCAGGTCATCCCTTTGTTTCTTGAGGGTATTTAATTTTTGGCGCTCTTGATCGAATTCTGCTTGGGAGTGGAGTTCTGTAATAATGTATTTGCTATTCTCCTCTTCCAACCTTTTGACCTGATCTTGCAGCATGGTTATTTGTCCTGAGCAGACCCTATTATATATTAATTGTTGAGTCAGCTTCTGTTGACTCTCTTCCAGGGAGTCAACCTTTTCCTGACACTCTAGTCTCAATGTGTCTAATTGGGCCTCTTGGTCTACATTATTCTGTTGTTGAAGGACCATGTCCTCTTTTAATTTTTTTATGTAATCTCCAGATTCTGCCTCAAATGCTTGGCTCTTTTGTAATTTATGTTCCGCTAATTTTAGTTCAGCCTGTATATGAGCTAAAAGTTCGGATTGATTCTGCTCCAGAGTTGTTTTTTCCTCATGCTTTTCCTGCATCACTCCCATGTGGAGATACATGTAGGCTGCGATTCTAACAATTTTGATTTGCTCCTCTTTAATTTTTGGGGTAATATATAACCCACTCAATGCTTGGTGTAATAGGCCACCATCCTGCCATGCATCCATGTCTATGGCAGTGACCTGTTGTGTTATTGCTTCTAGCCAAAGTTTCATCTTGTTCTGGCCATTCCCCCCTGACAAATAGTTTGTGCAGAAGGTGCTCCCTAGCTATGTTGATCTCTACTGTGGCCATTTTGGGAAGTGTTTTTTCTTTAATTTATTTATTTAGGGGTATCCTGTATTCTATTGCTTTCTGTCTATTTTGGGGTTGATTTAGCTTTCATATTTAGACACAGGCCTGGTACTTGGAGTATTTGTTTTGGGGGCGCTTGTAAGGTGTAAACCAGTATTCCAACCACACAAAGTATCACTACCCTGCAGGTTAGTCTGCTGTGTTGGACTGTCACGGGTGGCAACCAAAACCCAAATCCCGGCGATGAGCTTCCAAGTTTAAGGATTTCAATCAGGAGAACACACATTTTGGTCTCGGCCTAGTATGTACCGCACAACTGAGATGCTTTTCTCCTTATTTTATGCAGATTCAATTTGAGATGGTACACAACTCATATCACACCCCCTTTTTCAAATACCCCGGGTCACAATGGACCATAACCAGGCTGGTTGGTGAAATGCAATATTTATTTATTTTAAAATTCAAAAGAAATCATACAATTTTTTAATATGGGGCAGCAATCCCCAATGGGGTGGTGATTACAATGAAATTGTGAGCAATGCACTTGGTTAACTTTCCCCTAGAACATACATATAGCACAATGGAATAGGAGCACTTTTTGATTTCGGAAAGATAGCACCCAAGTTAAGGTTTCCACAAGCAATGTTCCCTCAACCCACAGGTAATCGAATTCTGAGCAGATAGATAGAAGCAGCACCTAATCAGGAATTAGAGGAAGAAGACAGAATAAAAATCCGACCTTGCCTCACAGAAAAGAGGCAAAACCCGTAACAAAGGCCTAAAATGGCACTTGGAAATAATGTGTGGTTAAATCATAATATACAAAAGTTTTATCACAATAGTATATAGGTTATATCACCGGCAATCACAAGGCAATGGATCAGCAAAAGGCATACAATTCGAAAATGAGTGGGAAGTTTAGAACAGATTGCAGCGAAATGACACGTGTAAAAGTTGCATTTCTTTTCAATTCCCGCTTTAAATTACCCAAACTGTTGCTAATAAAAAACGTGTCAAATACTCTGATTTGGAGTGCGGTTTTTGGGCTGGGGGATAGAGGTATATCACAGAGATATTATTATAGAAGTGAAAATAGGTCTCTAGCTGTGAAACTGGATGAGTTATGCAAGATATAAAAAGGTGCGCTTTGAGCAAAATGAAGCCGTGAAATAGGAAAGGAAATCAGTTGTGACAAGAACAGTTTTACTCTAAACTGGAGTATTCAGACTAGACCACCAAAGATGGACACAGTAAGATCCAAGGTTGATATGCGATTTCAAACCTGTCACCCCAGCGCCCAACCCTGGCGGAAACCAGTCCGATCACTCAAAATAGGACTAATGGTTTAGGATTACACAAGATAAAATTGAAAAGAGTTGGCGCTAGCACTTTAGAAAGTCAAGGGCAGGGTGCACAGATAATTCTAACAGTTTTAACAAAATATCTGGATAAGGATAGGATGGTTTAGTGAGTGGGAATATGACAATGGCATGACAAGATAGGGTATGGGTTTCTATGGGGTAGGGATTATACTCTGGGTCCACTTTTAGTTTTGGGATTTTTGAACCGTCGACAGGTTCTGGTCACCACACGGCTGCGCGCCTGACAAAATAAAACAGCTGGGCTGTTCTAGTCACCGGATGACAAGGACAGCAGAATGGCAATTCTGGTCACTGCATACTAAAGGTCAGCTGGATGGCAGGATTGCAGCGGGCATGCAGTTAGTGAGCAGCAAACCAGTTTGATTTGAGGATGTAAAAGGTACCACAACTTTTCCCTTTGGTTATTTGGGATTTTAGTGGATTTTCAGAATTGAGGCCTTGCTGGGAATAGGATCAGCAATGCTTGGGTTTTGCAGTGAGCTCTGGAGTAGGGTCAGCAATGCTTTGGCCTTGTAGTGGGGTCTGGAATCTGGATGGAGCAGATCAGGAACGCAGCGCAGGAACTTCAGGAAAAGTGTATGAAGTCTTGTCAGGGACTCTTATTTATAATGCAAAGTGACATCATCAAAGTATATGGCTAGGCAGGTTTAGCTAAGCACGCTTCTAAACTACTGGATTGGTCAGGGGTGCTAGTCCCCGCCTCGCTCTAAGCTGGTTGGATTTCAAGAGAATGATGTCAGATTTATGATGCAAGTTTTACAATGTCCAAAACCTCCCACAATTACTTAAACTAAAATCCAGTTTTTCCCTACATGGCACACTTATACAGTGGAAACATCTAAACAAATTACATAAACGGGTTACATATTTTATGCAGCACATAGCAGTCCAATCCTCTAGTTTGTGAGACATTGTTTCGCCCTTCTACCAGTTTTTTGTGCTTTTCAGTGTGAAATGTTCGGCCTAAAATTCCATAACGTTCTACATGTGTGGATCATCATAAGGGATGTAAATATGAAAATTCACATTGTCACCATGGATACTTTCCTTGTAATCCCTGATTCTTTGCCATTTCTATTCCCAAGGGGTCAGTGAATTCTACCATGTGTTAAATGAAAGCCCAAAAAAATCACTTTTAAACTGCGAAATATTTACAAAGTCCTGCTGCAGAGATAAATCTTTACCTTTTTATTCATAAATAGTCTTTGGAAACAAATGGCAGTCCTGTGTACCCCATAATTGGGAATAGCTTCCAAGCTCCCCCCCACCCCCGAAGGGCAGAGCCATCATAGAGATCTCCTCTGAAGGCTCCTGTAGAAATCACAAAGACGTGTGACTTTCTTTTCACATATATCCTTGTCCTGGAAATTCCATCGTCAGTGGGTTCAGCCTAGACTAGATTCTGTCCAACCTAGTACTTGTCACGGAGGTGTTAATATCTACTGAGAGGCCCTTTTGTTTCTGTCATCCTCTCAGCAGAAACTTTTTTTTTTATTATTTTTTTCAGCTGACATCCCCCCCAGCAGCCACTGAAGTTTGAATTATTTGCATTTATTTTGGCTCTGAATTGTAAGAAAGTCTGCTAAATGGAACCATTTTCTTCATTGTATTTTCACATCACAATCACCTTCATATTGCTAGATAAGGGCAGGGCCTTATCCAACATGCCCTTTTAAAACAGATATTTTCCTTTATTTTGCTAAAGTAAATTTCCCATGTGGTGACTGAAAGTTGCATTTGTCTTGCAAATCTGTTTTTCCTGTCTAGAGTCCAAACATTGTTTTACAGCCATATTTAGTTTCTCCTGTAGGCAAGAGTTTTGTTTGAAGCACAGAAGCATTGAAATTGACATGTGCTCAGTTTTTCTTTTTCTAGGTTCATTCCTTTTGACACTTTGTAGCACAAAATAAAGCATTTCCTGTGCACGGCAGAAAGTGACATTTCTTGGGCCTTTTTTTATTCAGATTTGGCTCAACAGAGCCTGTTATTCAGGGGTCATGCTTGATTTTGCTGAAGCACAATGGGGGATATGAATGTGCATGGCAGGGCCTTATTAATCATGGTGGTTTAAGGAAGAACAGATGGAAATAGTGTCAGAACAGCATTTTTTAAAGGTCAAAAAGTTTCCTTTTTAATGGGGACTTTGGTCTGGCAGCAAAACAGTGCCGCTTTTTCACTCTGTTTCTTATGTATATGTAAGAACACATTGGCAAGCTCCCTTAGTGTGTCCCCTTGTTCCATCCTGCCCACTATGTGCTTGGCAAGATGGTGCAGACATCTTTTTATTGCTGCACAACGCACTTTTGAGGCCATTAGCTGTTTCTGTTGAAGTGCACCTTGGTCTTGGAGAAATTCTTTTCAGTGGGTCAATGTAGCCCACATTGAGGGTGGGACAAAATACTACCCTGTAGTATTCGCGTAGTGAGGTAGAGTTCATCTAATAAAAAATAACAATTAAGCACTCTTGGCGCACAAGGGGAAGCTACAAGTCTTGCCCCAAGGAAAGCATCTGCTGAATCCTTTAGAGTGGTCATTATACTTGTAGCAGTTTCAAACCCATCTCATCCCAACGAATGGCACAATGATGGGACCATCTGGCTAAGGCCAAAGATTGACACCAAGAAGTGTGCCGGCGCACTATGAACAACCTTGAAACTGATCTGAAGCCACTGCCCTGGATGTAGACACCCCAGGAGGTTGACATTTGGCTTGGGGGTTGGATTCAGAACATTGTCCTTTTTATAGAATAGACTTTTCACTTTGTTTAGTTGAGTCCCCTCCATCATGACACTTTTTGTACTTCTGTTTTATTAGTTTGTCACAGAGGTTGTGAATTAGATTATTTTATTCTCTTCTAAACCTAGACGACCTTGTTAGAATGAGGCCTGTTAAGATTTCTAGCTGGGGATATTGGACATTGTTTAAATACTCTTGACCACCAAGGTAGATCTATACTACTGACCCTTTGGTTGGTTCACCTAGCTTGGTACCCAGACACAGAGTAACTCCTGTTCGAGATTTCCTTTTAGTTTATTCTTTTTTTATTTTTTTTATCACTGCATAGATTAATTGTAGGCCTTATTGAACCTTTTATTTCTGATAATTGTAGGCCTTATTGAACCTTTTATTTCTAATACTCTCAAAACCTGATTGTTACTCATTTTCATTGTATACAAGTGTTATGTTCTTCCATCTATGATGAAGCGGAACGAACAACAAACTTCCTTCCCATGACTACCCTCAAGCCACCATTGAAGTATGCCGCAAAGGGAATCTGGACGATGGATCCAGGCAGCTCGGTGGACAAGAAGGCATGACAACCCAGCAGAAAACTATCCCAGTGCCAGGAGAATGAGTGGCACTCGACGAGGTCTCAAGCAGTAGACGTGGCGGGTGTTGATGTCCCAACACCTTTCCAGGTGACAGACAATCCTGGCGGTAAACCGAAGCCAAATCCCAGAAAAATGTCCCAGCATGACAGACTCAACCAAACTGCATGAGGGGAGACGGTAGAACAATTCGGGAAGCTCAGACTGGATCTTCAGAAGCAGAAAGCCCAAACCGAAATATGCAAACTATTGCCCTTAGCCAGCATGGCCAAGTGAAAGTTTAAAAAAAGCCAAAGTCAGTGGGCAAACACCTTCATCAGGTTCGCTCTGAAAATGACTACCCCCAACCCGGAGCCTGGTGAGATACACTAGAGTCAAGAAGACATGCATTTTGAGCCATCCCACGACGTGCTGGGACCTTGCCGGACTGCAATGCAGCGGTACCCTGGGACCTCGAGCCAGTATGCGATGCACGGTCTTCCGAATTGATCTGAAACTTTGGTGGCATCCTGCAGGACCTCTACAGATGTGAATAGAGTCCAAAAAGTCCCCTCATCAGAGTGCTGGACCTTACAAGTGATGAGAATCCAACTGGCGATATTCAGTCTTCTCCTAGCACCTGAAAAGGGCACCAAAACCACAGAGCCGCATCCAGCTGCGAAGAAACTCTTGCCTGGAGCCTTACCCGTTAATCCCTGCTGCAAAATCCATTCCAGTGTCCTGTCTTCAGGCTTCATGGCAAGGAATTCATCGACCGGGTCTTTGGCTGCAGATCCTGAAGACCCCCCTGCTGCAAACTCTTCTTCCGTGATGGGGTCCTATGTTGGCTGGGGTATTTACTTACCTTAAGATTTTGTGATTCCTTTGTAGCTTTTGGGTGCTTCTTGTGATTGGGAGGCATCTCATCCAGTTCACCCAGGCCCACTTCTGGACTCCTCCTAGGGTGTCTTCTCAGATGTTCCTGGAACCCTAACTAACTCTAGAGTGAAATACTTACTTTGTTTGAAGGGACCTCCACAGGAACTCTGACTTTTGCTACATCTGGCCTATCGTGACCTGCCTGTTGGACACTAGCACCCTAGTGACCCCCCCCCCCCCCCTTCTGCCACTGAGAACACTCATGCTCCAAGATAAGGAAAAGACTTCTAAGGTTTGGTCCTTTTTGCCTAGAAAAGATCACATGTTTAAAAGTGTACTTTCTTGTACTTTCTGAGGGTAGCAATTACAAAAGTTCCTAATTATCTTGACTATGTTTTTCCATTCTGATAAGTATATATATGGTTATTTTCCTCACTTGTGCGATGGTTGTGCCTCTTCCCAAAAGTAATACTGTTGGCTTCATTTTACTATTTCTTTCAGTATATTAATGTAAAGGTATACCAACTGGGTTTTGCTTCCCCTTACTTGCTGTTTGGCATGTCTAGAATATGTCTCCCGTAGGTTTTACTTACCTTGACTAGCTGTGTGCCATCCTAATTTATTGCTTACCTTAGTCTGTGTTCACTACAAGGTCTTACTCACCTGGTAGAGCTGTGTTCTCCTGAATGTAGTTCTAGGTTTCTACTGTTCATTGGATGTGTGTCCAACTATTATGAAAAGTATCCTGGTAACGACGTTGGCTTACTGAGCAATTCCTTAACTGAGTGTCATTGCATGACTGACAGGGTTTACTACACTTGACTTACTGTGAAGTAATCTAAACGTAACTGATGGTTTTACTCCCCATGAATAGGTGTGTCCTATACCAACTTGTGTTTGATAAGGTCTGACTTCCCTCGAAATACTTAGTTTTCTGAACAGGGTCTATGAACTTTAAAGCATTGTGTTGTGTTTTTATGGTGTCTTTATGACTCTGATAAAGTACTTTCCACCAAGCATTAACTTGTCCTAATTGTATTTATAATAAACCTTTATTTTTTATAATATTTCTGGTTGCAAGTGTTTCTGTGGAACCCTTGGTATACTACAGGTTGTTTGTACCTTCCTCTCTCCCTCCTTAGATAAGCCTGGCTGTCTGCCTACATTACCATATACTCAGGTGGTACAGCCTTATACTAAGAGTGGAGTTAGTTGGACTTCAGAAAAACTGTCCTAAAAAAGGTCACCTGTAAAAAGAGTAAAAGACTAGGTGAGAGGAGAAAAAGAATTGCCTCCACCTAGGGACAAGCTAAAATAGTTACCTAGTCAAAGCAAAATGTTCTGGGGTTGACACGGGTCAGGAAGATTTATCATTGATATGACACATCCTACCTAACAAAGACACAATGCATTTCAAGATACGTAATTGACCCCATGACTCTTTTAGAAATGCTGAAAGTAGTTTGACGGGAGGCACAACCCGGTGTTAAAAGTTGGGATGAGCACCAGGTATTCAAGCAAAGTAAACACATACTTTTAAGTGGGACTTCAAGCAACTCGGAAGACCAGTGTTAGGCAAGATTGTATGCATTACCCTGTGGGAGACTGCACCAGCCTCGTCCTCTTGGCAATAGTTAACCCAACCTTTGGTATAAGCATGTACTACACAAGTTGATAAAGTGGCTGATCAGCCAGGCTTATCTCAAGAGGGGTCATTGTGAGCTGTAGGGTTGTAACACAGCGATTCACAGTGACATTTATCAAAATAAACTCTTACACTCAAGGTTTCTTGATTAAACAATTATTTATTTAACAGTCAGTTTGAATAAGGCTTCTTTAAAAGAGAGCAATATTGTAACACAAAAATACACACCATCAGTTTCAATAAATCAGTAGATACCCATTTGGGATGGCACACACACTTCCTACACCCCAAGGTGACTTAAATAACTAGGACACTGTGGACATTGATGTATCACTGGCACATTTAGAGCAATACTGAGCGTGGTGTCAAGGAAATGATGAGGGAATAAAACTATGGTTAACAAATATTCTTAAGTAGGTAAGTACTTTTGAACCACCCCAATGCAAAGTAAATGAACCCTTTCCCAGCTACACAAGTTATAGAATGTGTGACTTTTGTTGAGGGATAGTTAAAGCACAAAAGTTAGAGGACGGAGTCTTTCAGAGAGCCAGGACAGCCAGTGTTAATTGAGCAACGTCCAGTGGAGCTGAAGCACTTCTTGAAGGTAAGTAAAAAGTCTTGCACAATGTTTTAGAAGTCTTTGTAGAAAACAAAATCACTGTTGGGCCACAAGCTGGAAGGCTTGTGAGGGGCAAAGCTGCAAGCAACTCTGCAAAAACCAAGACCAGTCTCAACTGAGAGCTGGCAAGGCTACACAACAAGAGGTACCCCCCTCCCCCTCTTAATTGACAGTACCTTAGGTCTGAAGAAATTGGTTCCAGCTGGCTTCTGTTCCAGTTGTAGTATGGCATGTCCTGTTGTTCCTGGGCCTCAGTTGTGGGGACAAAGAGGGAGGACGTGTGGGGACTCCTTTGCTACAGTTTGAAGGTCGGCGGCAGCAATGGGCAAACTTCAGATCAGCAGCACTCTGCTGTTTCAGCTTCTTGCGAATAGCACCACACGGTTCTCAGACACTTGGTTGGCTTTCCTTGCCTCTGTCGTCCAGCACTCTGTTTAGGTGGCTCAGGCTTGGTCAGTCCCGTTTCATGGGAGTCCGGAGGATCTTCCTGGAGCTCGAGTCCGGGTTAAAGACACCTACTCGATTCTGGTGTTCCTTTCCCTGGCAATCGGTTCCTGCAGCAGCAATGGAAGTACAGCCAGCTCCAAGAGGATTCCAGAGGAGTTTGTCTTTGGGGTCGATTGGTCCCACCAACCCAAGAAGAGAATTCGTCCTTTGCTGGGCTTCTCTAGTCGAGGCGAATTCGGGGCTTCAGCACTGCAGCAGGGCTTGACCGGGCAAACCAATGGCCCAGCAGTTGCAGCAAGCACCTCTTCCAAGTTCTTCTTCAGATTCCTTCGCCCAGTGGTCGACTCTGCCTTCCAAGCAAAAGACCTTGCCTTTTATGCAGGTTTCTCCCATTCATTTTCAGCCTATCTGTCAATCACACAGCAGGGTGGCTGTCCTCCAATGACAGCAAGCCAATCACCTTTGGGTGCATTCCTGTATTCAAGGGGATTAAGCACAGGGAGTTTCGGGCACCTCCCTCACTTCCTGCCCCTGCCAGACACGCTGGAGCCAGAGGCAGGCTTCACCAGTGAATCACGTCAAAGACAAAAGGAACAAAGGGACCAAACCTGGTTTGGCAAGCAGAGTAAATCTCAAGAAGGACCTTTCCAACAAGAAATGGCGAAAAAAGACCAGGCCATTTTGACAAAATGGGCACCGATGGGTGCTTTGCTGCAATTGCAGCCCGCGGTAGAAACGCTCCATAGTAGTAAAAAGTAAACCACTGCCACCAGCCATTAATTGTAGAAAGGGTAACATAAAAATGTTACATGTGAAACTAGACAAAGGGGATACTAAGTAACCCCTCCAGCACCCTATTGTAAGATAGTGTGTGCTGGATCTAGAAAGTTACAAAATGTAAGTAAAGTCAGTTTCATTTCACTGCTCTTGGAAACAGAGGTTTTACCAAGAGAAGGTATTTAAACCTTTGGGAAATCTGAAAGACTTCCCTATGCCACTGCACTTAAGGTGCTGTGGGACACAATGTGAAAAGATGATGCCTATGTGTTGGGCAAGGTTTGAATGCAGTACCCTCTGGGAACACTACAAACAACAATGACTTCAGATATAGACAACCCAACCTTTTGGTACAAGCTTGTACTGCAGTTTTGGTAGCGTGTTGAGCAGCCAGGCTTAGCTGAAGAAGGGAATGTGAGCTGTAGTGGAGTTAAGCAAAGATTCACAATTACAGGTATTGAAATAAACTCTTACACTCGAGGTTTCTTGCATAAACAATTACAAATGTATTTGTCGGTTATAAAGCTTTCTTCATAAGGGAGCAATAGAATAGTAACACACAAATACACTTCAATACTGTACACTCTCAGTTTCTGAATCAGACAAAACCCTTTTGGGATGGCCCACAGACACAACCCACACCCAAAGGGGACTTCAGTAACAAGGGTGCTGGGGATATTAATACCTTACTGTTGGCATTCAGAATACTCTAAAAAGTAAGTAAAAGGCACAAGTTATTAGAACACAAGAATTACAAATAGACATAAGCAGGGCAAATACTTCAGATAGCAAGAGAAGAGTCATTCAATTCAATAGGCTAAGCCAAAGTCAATAGGCCAAAGTTTTTGTATAGTCTTTGATAAAAAGAAGACCCACGTGTAGGGCCACAAGCTGATTAGACTTGAGATGCAGAAGTTACAAGCACTTCCACAGTAAGAGGTAAGTTCTCTTAGGCTAGTTTTACAGTACCTTAGTAAAGAAGAAAAAGATGCAGCTGAAAACTTCTGTTCCTGTGCAGCTCTGCCGATCTCACTGTTCCTGGGCCTCAGTCGTGGGGACAAGAGGGAGGACGTCAGGACTCCTGCAGTGTACTGGCACCGTCAAAGCTGGCAACCGGCAAACTTTACTTTCAGTGGCCGTTTAAGCTCTTTGCGGTACAGCATATAGCAATAGGCGCAGTTCCTGGCTGTCAAGGTGGACTTTTCTCACCTCTGAGGTCCCGCACTCGACTGAGGGGGGGTTCGGCTTGGTCAGTCCTGCTTTGTAGGAGTGCGGAGGATCTTCCAAAAGCTTTAGGCCAGCTTACAAGCAACGCATACAATCTGGTGTCCCTCTCCCTGGCTCTACGGTTTCCTGCAGCAACTCTGAGAAAATTCAACCAGCTCCTAGATGGGTGTCCAGGTGGCTTACTTGGGAGTTGATTGGTCCCACCAACTCAAAGGGAGAAGTCGTCCTTGCAACGCTTCTCCGTCGATGCAAACTTGGCGATTCGGACCTGCAGCAGGGCTTCACCGGGCAAACCAATGGTCCAGGAGTTGCACCAGCCGTCCTCTTCAAGCTCTTCTTCGGTTCCTTCGTCCAGTGGTAAACTCTGCCTTCCAAGCCAAGAGACTCCCCTTTTATTCAGTTCTCTCACATTCATTGCAGCCTAGCTGCCATCCACCCAGCAGACAGTCAGCCAGCCAATCGTCGGAGTGCTTTTGGGTCTTTTCACTCCTGTAGCCCGCCAAAGGCAAATGAACAAAGAGACCAAACCTGGTTTGGCGCGCAGAGAAAAACTTGGGAAAGACCTTTCCACAAAGAAATGGTGAAAAAAGAAGACCGGGACCATTTTAACAAAGGAGGCTCAGTGCCATTTTGAAAAACATGGCTCCCATGTTTTAACGTTAACGGCGTTGCAAACAGGTCGCGGTCGCAGTAAATCATGGTAGTTCATTGCAAAACCACTGCCACCAGCCATTCTGAGAGGAAAGGGTAACATGTGAATGCTACGTGAGTAACTAGACACAGGATATTAAGTAAACCCCGCCAGCACTCTATTGTAAGATAGGGTGTGCTGGGTCTAGAATTTTACAGGACTAAGTGAAGTCAATTTCATTCCACTGTTCTGAGAAACCGTAGTTGATCCCAGAGAAGGTATTTAAACCTTGGGAAATCTGAAAGACTTCCCTGTGCCACTGCACTGAGGGTGCTGTGTGACACAAATGAAAAGATGATGCCTATGGAGTTGGTTAGACTCCATAACCAAAGAAAACACACAAATAAAACACATCAAAATACATGAGTGAGTGGGGAAAAAAGGGTCACACACTCTCAAGGTAAAAAAATCAAGTACTCAAAAATCCAGCAAAGTTGCTGGGGGTCTGTAAAGTGAAGGGAATTAGTACATTTTTGAGAATTCTCCCTAACAGTCCAGAGTTTTCAAATATTGCATATTCAAACAGGAAGTGTTCTTTCACATTCGTTACTTCGAAGGGTAATTGAATGGAAGAACTAATGAGAAAAGGAATGATTTACATATTCCACCCTCTTCCCATAATAGTTACTTTTAAGTGCGTAATTTGGATGTTAAAAAATAAAAAACTGGAGCCATTTCCAAAAACTTTCAGTTTAAAGCCTGTAAATTGATCAGCTTAACTGTGATTTATTTGATCTATAAAGAAACCGTAATGCACAGAAATAGTAATGTGGAAATGCTAATATTGGCCATAAATAAAACAATGTAATTATTCCAAACTATTTTGTTAGAAAAAATGTTATACAATGGAAAGAGGGAAGTGGTCTCTTACAGTTTACCCATTTAGAATCAGTAAGTGAATTTTGGATCCATGTGCCTCTGGAAGTTGGCACCCTCTTCTTTGCTGCCATTGTTTCAGAGCCGCCTGGATTTACCGGTAACCTTCTTTTTTTTATTTTTTTTTTTTTGATGAAACAATTATTGGCTTGGCACTGAATTGGGTTTGATATGCTTCAAGTCTTTGAATTGAATGTCAAATCCAACAACAAAGCTTTGTGGCTAACACCATATCCTCCTTGTGTGTGTGTTTTTTTTTTTTTCCTTTTTTTTTTTCTCAAGAAATCAATGCAACAGAATGAGATAATGACTTAAGCCTGAAATATCTGGGAATTTGTTGAATTGCGGGAGCCTCTTGATCTGAAACACTGACTTTTGGCATTATGAATTTTGCTTCAACAAATGTACCCTTAGAATTCTTTTTTTTGTCCAATGTACTCTAGTTACTAGTTTTATTTGTTGGCTTTAATCTGTGTTTATTTTTCATAGAACGTTTTAGATGTGGGTATTGATTACTAAACGGATCACTTGGTTAGTGCCCTTTTAAGGCAACCTAATATATCAATGTTTTAACAATGAATGAGGGAATGTAGAATAATCGTGTTTGAAGCTGCGCAATCCAATGTTCACTTTGCTTACCCTTAACAATTGCAATTGAATTTTTCATTATTTTGTTCATACATTGTGTTTTTTTATATGTAGGCTCGTTTGGATATTTTAAAGATTCATTCACGAAAAATGAATCTGACCCGGGGCATAAACTTGCGAAAAATTGCAGAACTCATGCCAGGAGCCTCCGGAGCAGAAGTTAAGGTAGGTAATATAATAGCTTAATTTTGATTCTCTAAACACTGGATGGCAGCCTCCTTCTGCATGCAGAAACGTTTGTGAGCAATCTGTGAAAATGTAGACATAGTTGTTTTCATTTGCTTTTCTGGTCATCAGTGGCTAGATTTGTAATTTACGTATGCCACCCTCGAGCAAAAATGTAAACAATAATGATCTACTTTGAGCAGTTCAGCATTTGAAATCTGTTCATTGGGTCCTGCTCATGTTGCACATAAAGTATTGGTCACAGGTATTTTTTATCATCCCCTTATGTCCATTCTGCTATTTTATTTTTTTCATGTTTGTTGATGATGTGACCTTTTTCATGACAATATGCTCTGGTGGCTCAACCCTGAAACCCATTGTCTTTCTCATTTTCCCCCACCTCCCTTTGTCCCCCACTCCACCTTGCAACCAATGTAACTAGATGAAATAGGCGCTATACAAATAAACAAAGTGTTTCAAAGCGCTTCAAGGAGGGAGGGAACATGGGAGAATACAATTACATTCTTACAAGTCCTTGAAACAATTCAGAATGTGATAAAAAAAAAAAAATCTATCCTAATCAGCCTGACGATATTTCAGATAGTGCAAGGAACAAATGAGGAGAAATGGGCAAAGGAAAAGAGGAGACAAACTAGCAGCAACATTACTATGCCAATAGCAGTATTAAAAAAAGAAATACCTTTCAATACAGGTGCTCCTCTGCTAAATTTTGGGCTTTCCTGAGTATTAGGTAAGAATTGATGCAGTCACACTGTGTAAGACTACACAACACTTATCTGCTTGCTATTCGGTAACCCACCTTTTGGTATAGGTCTGTACTGCACAAGTTGCTAGTGTGACCGAGCAGCCAAGCCAATCTCAAGAGGGGTACATGTGAGCTGTAGAGCTGTAGCAATGACATTTGTAAATACAAGTAACCAAGTAACACTTGCTTTTAAGGTTTCAGTTTTAAATAATTGTTTATTTAACATCAAGTTGTAAATAAGCATTCTTTAAAAAGGCAATTAATGGAACAATAAAAATATACTTTCAAAATACTTTTCAGAATCGGAACAAGTTAGGGAATAATCTTTGGCTATGCTTCATACACAATTCCTACAGCCTGAAGCGACTTCATTCACAAGTACAGTAATGGCATTTATGTATCACACTAGTTATACTCTGCAGATTCTGAGGTTGCAGAAAGGAAAGGTTTAAGGAAGGAAAATGAAATCTAGACACACCTTTCCTAGCAATAACAGTTTAAAACAAGTTACTACCTATGAGGCACAGAAATGTCAAACTCAATGGGCTAGAAGAGTCTGCAGGGAGCCAGGACAGCCAAAGTCAATTTGAAACAGTCTATTGAGCTGAGGCACTTCTTAAAATCAAAGTCTTGCACAAAGTTAGAGAGATTGTTAAGGAAAATCACTTGTAGGGTCACACGCTGTTAAGTCTGTGAAAAGCAGAGTTGGAATCCACTCTAAAAATAAGCCACTGCAGATCTCAACTGAGAACAGCACAGCTGAAAGACAATGAGGTAAGTACCCCAAGTCTAAACAGTACCTCTGGTTTGATGAAGAGGGATCCAGCTGGATTCTATCCTGTTGCAGCGATGCAGACCCTGGGTTCTTGAGGCTCAGTCGTGGGGACAAGAGGGAGGAAGTCTGGAGATCTCCTGCGGCAGCAATTTGGAGGACGTTGGCAGCTACGGGCTCTCTTCATTTCAGCAGCACTTTGCGATTTCAGCACTCGGTGAACAGCCCTGGTTCCAGCCCCTCAGGGCAGAAAAAAGAGGGGGGGGTGGTGAGGCCGCAAAACAGTCCTCCCAGGCCATGGCCCAAGCCATGGAGGTGTCATCCACAGACGATGAGGACCTGGAGTCCTTGCGCACTGTCCAGGAGGATGTGGAAGAGGACAACAGCAGCATGGGGCCTAGTGTTCAATCCTGCCAGCTCAGCCAAGGGATGCTATTAGGCAAAGTTTGTATGCAGTACCCTCTGGGACCACTACACACAACTCTGACTACAGGTATAGGAAACCCAGCCTTTTGGTATAAGCTTGTACTACATAGTTTTGGTAGCGTGTTGAGCAGCCAGGCTTATCTCCAGAGGGGTCAATGTGATCCGTAGTGGAGTTGCAGAGATTTACAGTTGCAGGTATTCAAAAAAACTTCCACTCAAGGTTTCTTGCATAAACCATTATTAATTTATCAGTCAGTTAGAATAAGCCTTCTTCAGAAGGGAGCAATATATTAGTAACACACAAATACACTTCAATACTGTACACTTAGTTTCTAAATCAGTAAATACCCTTTTGGGATGGCCCACAGCCACAACCTACACCCACAGGTAACTTCAATAACTAGGGTGCTGGGGGACACTAATATCTTACTGTTGGCTTTTAGAATACTAAGTTGGTATAAGACAAGGTTATTAGAACAACAAGAGACAACAAATATTCTTAAGCAGGCAAATACTCCTAGAAGAGTCATTCAGTTCAATAGGCTAAACCAAAGTCAATCGGCAAAAGTCTTGTATAGGATAAGCACTTCTGGTAAATAAATTGAAAAGTCTTTGCACAAGTTCTTAGGAGTCTTTGATGAAAAGAAGAATCAAATGTTGGGCCACAGGCTGACTAGACTTGTGAGTTGCATAAGTGGCAAGCACTCTACAGTAAGAGAAGTTCACTCAGGCTTTTTACAGTACCTTAGAAATGAAGAAAAGATGCAGCTGATGACTTCCGTTCCTGTGCAGCTCTGCAGATCTTGCTGTTCCTGGGCCTCAGTCATGGGGACAAGAGGGAGGACATCGGGGGACTCCTGCAATGCACTGGGACGGTCACAACTCGCAACCGGCAAACTTCACTTTCAGTGGCTGTTCAGTGTTTCAGCTCCTCGCATCTACCGCAAATAGCAACACTGCGGTTCCTGGCTGTCGAGACGGACTTTCCTTGCTTCTGGGGTCCCACACTCTGTTGAGGGGGCTCAGGCTCCGAGGGGGCTCAGGCTCCTGCTTCCTGGGAGTCCGGAGGCAAGCTTAAAAGCAACACACACAATCTGGTGTTCCTCTCCCTGGCTATAGGGTTTCCAGCAGCAACTCTGTGGAAATTCAACCAGCTCCGAGATGGATCTCTAGGTGGCTTACTTTGGAGTTGATTGGTCCCACCAACTCAAGGGGAGAAGCCGTCCGTGCAGGGGCTTCTCTGTCGATGCAAACTTGGCGTTTCGGCACAGCAGCAGGGCTTCGCCGGGCAAACCAACAGTCCAGGAGTTGCAGCAGTCGTCCTCTTCAAGTTCTTCTTCGGTTCCTTCGTCCAGTGGTCAACTCTGCCTTCCAAGCCAAAAGACTTGCCTTTTTATTCAGTTCTCCCCCATTCATTCCAGCCCAGCTGACAGTCACGCAGCAGGGTGGCTGTCCTTGCCAGACAGTCAGCCGGCCGATCATCACAGAGTGCATTTGGGTCTCCTAGGAGATTAAGCACAGGGAGTTTCGGGCACCTCCTTCACTTCCTGCCTGCGCCAGACACCCTGAAGCCAGAGGTGGGCTTCACTCGTGAATCCCGCCAAAGGCAAAATGAACAAAGAGTCTAAACCTGGTTTGGCGCGCACCCAAAGAAATGACAAAAAAAGAAGACCGGGGGCCGTGGGTGCTTTACTGTAGCTACAAACGCAGCCCATGGTAAAGGCACGCCATGGTAGTTAAAACGAAACCAGTGCCACCAGCCATTCAGTGTGAAAGGGGTAACATAAAAAAATGTTACATGAGAAACCAGAGAAAGGGGATACTAGGTAACCCCTCCAGCACTCTATTGTAAGATACGGTGTGCTGGGTCTAGAAAGTTACAATAGTAAGTAAAGTCAATTCCACTTTACTGTTCTTGGAAACAGTAGTTTTTCCAAGAGAAGGTATTTAAACCTTTGGGAAATCTGAAAGACTGAAGGTGCTGTGTGACGCAATGTAAAAGATTATGCCTATGGAGTTTGTCAGACTCCATAATCAAAAGAAAGTGTTCAAAATCACAATAAAATACATGAGAGATTGTAAAAAAGGGTCACACTCTCCAGGTTATGAAAAAAAAATCACGTCCTTAAAATCCAGCAAAGTTGCTGGGGGTCTCTAAGGTGGAGGGAATTAGCATATTTCCAAGAATTCTCCCTAACAGATGCGTCTCTGGACATTCTGTCGACCCTTCACACCTTGGTGTCGGAGATCCAGAAGAGGATGCCGACGGGACTGGTTCCAATGGTCCCCCAGACCCCTGATCAGCCACCAGCAAAGAAGTGGAACCGTCATCCGACGCCCCCCATTTCAGCATCCGCCAAGCATGGCAGTGTCCCTTCTGGACGACATATGGCAGGAGGGCCTGGCCCTCATGAAGGACCTTTGAATGGCTCCGGCCAAACGGGATATGCTAGTGCTATGGAAGTACTGGGTGCCGGAATCCGCGCCTGAGGTCGCAACCATCGTCAGATTCGGTGGTATTGGCGGTCACGAGGAAACTGTCGATTAACCTGTTCTTGTCTTCGGTCCCTCCAGACAGCGAGGGGAAGAAGTTGGACCCCTTGGGAAGGAAGATGATTTACACCACGGCGTCCAGCATCAAGGTAGCCAAAAAAACTGGCGATCCTAGCCAGGCACGACGGGGAGCTGTGGTGCAAGATGGGTCCGATTTTGGAGTACCTCCCTGATAAGAAGATGGAGGCAATCGCTATCTTCCAGGAAGGGGAGGTAGCGTCTGATCAAGCCATCACAGTGACATTGGACATTGCTGACACAGGGTTCCGGCAGATGGGGGCCCATTCTAGACCTAAGACATCTGAACAAATACCTCAAGTCCCAAAAATCCTGGATGGTCACGTTGCAACACAGGCTTGGCCAACTGGAAAAAGGAGACTTCTTGATGTCTCTGGACCTGGAGGACACCTACTACCATGTTCCCATTCACAGGAAACACTGAAGGTTTCTACGCTTCATGGTGCAGGGACAGCACTACCAGTTCAAGGCCCTAACTTTCGATTTGAAGTCGTCCCCCAGAGTGTTCACGAAGTGCCTGGCATCAGTGTCGGCCCATCTACACCTAAAGGGCATACACGTGAACCCATTTTTGGATGCCTGTCTGATTTCTGCCCGCTCGCAGGAGCTGGCCCAGGGACACACAGAGGACCATCCGGCTACTAACGAACCTGGGATTCTCCATCAACTATCCAAAGTCCTGCTTGACGCTATTGCAGTACGCGCTGTTGCTAGGCGCCATGGTCACTACAGTGTCTTGCCTGGCATCGCCCTCGGAGGAGAGGATAACAAATTCTGGAGAAGGTACAGCGGCTGTTGTCGACGAGAACGTCAATGAGAACGGCCACGGTGAGAGCCATCAAGTCGTTGCTTGGCATGATGTCCTGCATCTACCTCGTCTGGCTCTGCAGGTTTCCGATGCTGCCCCTCCAGGAATTCCTGGACGCCCGCTGGATACAGGTGTTCCGGAGGCTTCACAGACTTGAGTTTACTCAACGAGTTCCGGCAGGCAATAGTATGGTGGGGCGTTTGCTCCAACATTGCCCAAGGCACGGGATTCCATGACCCACCATACCAGGAGACGGTCACCACGGACGCCGCCCTGGAGGGATGGGGAGTGCACACTGGACATCTGCACACCAGAGGCCTGTGGTTGCCAGAGGAGGAGGGTCTTCATATCAACATCCTGAAGCTGCAGCAGTGTTCTGGGACCTCAAGTCGTTCCTCCCATTCCTGAAAGGTAAGGATCTTCACGGACAGCACCACCATGATTTACATCCGGAAAACAAGTGGACACTCGATCCCCGGTGCTCTCCAAAACGGCGCAGGACTTGTGGCGATGGGCCGTCGGACAGGGGATATTCCTCGTCCTTCTTCACCTAGCAGGAGTAAAAACACTACTGTAGACTCCCTTAAAAGGGAACTGCGCTCCTGCCACAAGTGGGAGCTTCGTCAGGAACAGGTGGACCGCCTGTTTGCTGAGTGGGACAGGCCCCAGATAGATCTGTTTGCAACGAACGGAAAATGAACTCCAAGAGCACAAGGTTTGCCAGCAGGTTCCACAAGCCGAGGAGCCTGGGGGATGCGTTCTCTTTTCCATATGAACGGACTGTTCCTGTACGCGTTCTCGCTCCTGCTACGAGTCAACACACTCATACGGTGTCCGTGCAAGATGATACTCATCGCCCAGGCAGATTTGGTATCCGGAATGTCTCATGCTCTCAGCGTCGCACCCGGTCAAGCTGCTGGTAGTTCCGGGTCTTCTCACCAGAGAAGGGGGTGCAATCCTGCATCACGACCCAGAATCGCTGAACCCGAGAGCTTGGCTCCTGCAGCCTTACAGTTTGGTTTATACACGAGTTGCCTGCGGACTGAAGAGAGGTCCTCGCCAAGGCCAGGGCGTGATCGACTTTGAAGTGCTACGGTCACAAGTGGAAGCGTTTTGTAGATTACCCTGCTTCCTTACTTGCCCTTCTTGGCCAAGGCCAGCCTGGCACACTCTTCTATCAAGGTGCATTTGGCGGTTATCTCCTGCTACACCAGGTCTCCAGGAAAGATCTTCACTGTGGTCTCACCGACTCGTCAAGGAGTTCCTCAAATTACTTTTGAGATCTTTGACTGCCAGTGAAGGCTCCTGCCCCGGCGTGGGAACGCAACATGGTTCTGACGAGGCTCATGGAGGCCCCCTTCGAGCCTATGCATCAGGTCCTTCATGTTCCTCTCGTGGAAAACGGCTTTCCTTGTGACCATGCCCTCTGCCAGGAGGGTGGGTGAGATCCAGGCCCTTTCCTGCAAGCAACCATACCTGACTTTCCACAAATCGGGGGTGGCTCTGCGGACGCACCCCTCTTTCATGCCGAAGGTTCAGTCGGAATTCCACCTCAAAGAGCCTTTGGTGTTAGCAGTTTTTTCCCCAAAGCCTTTGTTGCCGGCTGAAAGGGCTTTGCACTCTCTAGATGTTGCTCCGGAGTTAAAATTCTATGTGACACGCACAAAGAGTTTTCGGAAGACTTCACAACTGTTCGTGAACTTTGGTCCTGTAAACCATGGGAAGTCCTTGTCCAAGGCTTCCATCTCAAGGTAGCTCTCCGGCTGCATCATGCATGGTCATCGGACTGACCGCTGCCCGGCCGTCCGAGAGCCCACTCCACAAGCGCGGTCGCTGCAACAATGGCGTTCCTGTCTGGTGTGCCCCTGCTGGACATCTGCAGGGCTGCTACGTGGAGGTCCATACACACCTTAACGAATTTCTAATGCGCCGACAGGGATTCCATGAAGAAGTCCAGCGTCGGCCACGCAACCTGTTGTTCGCTTGCGATGAGTCTTTTCCAGAGGTGAGAGTTAATAGCTTCTGTTGAGCCTTGCCACCTCCCGTGGTTGTGTAATGTTGTACTGCTATGTATTTGTTCTTCATGAGCATGTGAATCCATGCCAGACCCCATGCTGGCGAAGGAACACGTTACTTAACTGTAACTATTGCTCTGCAGCATGGGTATGGCATGGATTCACGTGCAAACCTTCCTGCCGTCCCCTCTGCAGCTCTTCTGGTCATACTGCCACTTTACTGCCACTTTACGTGCTTACCAAATCTGAAGATGGCTGCCAGAGGAGGGACTTGGGGAGAGGACTGTCATTGGATGGGAGCAGTGTGACCCAGAGGACAGTGATTGGTTTAAAGGAGAAATACAGTTTGTAAGTGAAAGTAAAACTGTTTTCCTTTTACCTAGGATTCCCAGCCTGACTGGGAATATTCATGAGCATTTGAATCCATGTCAAACCCATGCTGGAGAACAATAGTTACAGGTAAGTAACTTCTTCCTTTCCCATTGTTCATCAAAACCCTCTCCCTCAGCTTTTATGGGATATTTCCAATTCCATTCCATCTCACCATATCCAACATGTACTGGGGCGAAGAAGAGGCGAGAGCAGTGAGGATTACCCATAGAGATCTCCGTAAGAAGCGGAGAGAAGCCTACCACATTACACCACTAAGCTGTCCCACTAATAGTCTGGCAAGGTCAGGCTGTTTACCTTAACCATTCACACCTGACTCTACTTGATCCTCAGGGTCTGAAAGGTGTGGTTCTGCCTGAGAAGATAAGGGAGCTGGGGTTGGTGGTTGGAACGTGGAGGATGCAGCACGAGAAGCTTGGAAAGACCAGAGGTGAGCGGGAAGCCGAGACGCTGACCCTGTGTGGCTGGAGGGTTGCAGCGTTGCAAGGGAGCAGTGGCTCCATGGAGCCGTAGTGAGGCGAGTTGCTAATTGTCTGTGTCCAGGCCAGTGCTCTTTCCCTGGGAACGAGAACTCTCCTGGTGGTGAGACCCTGACCTCTTTCCATAGAACCCGAACAAGCTGCTTGCCAGCGCTGCGCTATCTGGATGAGTCTCCTAGCAGGAGAGGGCAACCCAGTGGTGTGCGTGTGGCTGGAGCGGGAGCAGAGATTTGAAAGTGGAAAGCAGCACTGGAAGAGGAAAGCAAAGAAAACAATGGGCGCGAGTGGTGCAAAGGTAGGAGAAGACAGGGCGCGAGCAATCCGAAAGCAGAAGAGAGGATGCAAGATACCCGAAAGTAAGAGATGGTGCACAGCAAAGTGAAAAGTGTTCAAGGGGCACGACAAAACAAGAGGAGTGTGCAAGAGGGACAGCAAAGAGAAGGAAAGTGCAGGAGTGCACTGCAAAGTGGAAAGAAAGGGGAAAGTGAAGCAAAACGGAAGAAAAGATACAAAGTGTGAGGAGAGGAGTCGGAAGTAGGAGTGGTTGCACAGGGGTGGAGCACAAGCTTGGCATTTTCGAAAGTCTGACACTGTCCCATGGAAGAAGCTGTGTGAACTTTTGTTTGAGACCAAAGGGGCCTTAGCTTAGGAAAGAGAACCCGGAGAGGTCCGCAGAGAAACTTTGAACCTTTGCAGATGCCTAGACTTGGGGAAGGGAACCCTGAGAGGCCAGACCAGAATAGTTTGTTTTGTTTGGACTGAAAGGAGTAAAGCTTGGGGAAGGGACCCCCAGGTGACTCGGAGACATGGTGAACTTTCTTTGTTGTAAGAGACCTACGTGGGGGTACCAAGGGCAATCCTTTTTGTGCTGAAACTGGCAGAACTACACCAGATTGTAAGGCCAGCTGAAACCAGTTGTGATTTACATTTATTTTTGAGCCACCATTTTTCTTTAAGAGAACCCCAGAACACATTTTATGTGTGTAGGAGTGAGGGCAAGCATAGGTTTTGACACAGACTGGCTTTGGTTTCGGACTTGCGCACATCGACGTCCTTTAGAAACATCAGTTGAGGGAACAACCCCTTTAGAGTTGGGACCAGTTAGGCATTACACCAACCCAACTAAGTTTTTCGAACTGTTGCTTTTGAGTCTGTCTCTCTTGATGCCATGCCTGTCTCACAAGGGTCAGTTTGGGGATGACCAACTTCTCCAAGAGTTTAACTAGGAGGGGGGGGGTAGTGGAAATATGGTGATAGTTAGCCGGGTCAGGAGGGGCTCGGCAGATGGCTTTTTTAACAGAGGGTGGACAAGAGGAATAGAGGGAAAGATCCAGTGGTGAAGTGGTTACAGAAGTCAGCAAGAGCCGATGCAAGGGGGGAGATGCTGTCCTTAACGGTTCTGGAAGAGCAGGGGAGCACCTGTTTGGAGGAGACCTTCATAGAGCTGACCACTTTAGAGACCTTATCCGGTAATATGGGCAGGAGGGAGGAGAGTGAGGGGGTGGAAGGAGGGAAGCCAAGAGAGGCAGGGGAGAAGGCATGGGAGTGGAGATAGGTGTGGAGGAGAGTGAGGACAAGATGTCCTGGTTTTTTATGTGAAATGAGAGGCCAAAGTGGTACAGAGCCTGGCAAGGAAGGAGATAGGTGAAGACTGCAGCTGGATTGGCGAGTTCCTTTTGAAATGTTCCGCCATGTTAGTGGCTCCAGAGATGCGGGCTTGGATGTGGGCCTGCTTCTTTGAGTGGATGGAGAAGCGATATTGCCTTTGGAGCAGGCAGCAGTTCAGTTTGTCAGAGGGTAAGCCCAAGGTCTGCCACTTAGGTTCAGCAACGCTGCACTTGCGTTTCAGAGATACTAGATCCGCATCGTACCAGCTGTTGTTCTTGGAGGCAGGTTTCAGGCGGATCCTAATGACGGGGGCAAAAATGTCAAGAGTGTTGGAGATGGAGAGGTGCAAATTAGCAAGGACAGAGCCAGAGGGAGTGTCAGAAGTGGGGGTGGGGGGGAGCTGGCAAAAGCAGGGACTGACACTCGCCTCATCAGTCCGAAGACTGCGAAGGAAGCTGGCAGTGCTGGGGTGGCTTGAATAGAGGGCCTAGGAGACCAAAGGGAGAGTGGTCAAACCATGAGATGGTGTGGTGGCCGGATTAGGGATAGGGGTGTCTCCAGAAATGAGGATGGCCAGAGTGTGACCAGCAGTGCGGGTTGGGCCAGAAAGAAGAATAGAGAGAGAATCACAGAGGACCCGGAACTGAGAGGTGGATGATTCAAGGGTATCGCTACATATTATCCCCACCAAAAATATCTCCATATATATGGTCGTCGAACGGCCATAGGCAATATTTTTGGGGGGATCGTTTTTGGGAGCGGGGGTGTCCCCCACTCCTTTAAAAATAATTCAGGGGATGCAGGGGTTTCCCCCGCAGGTCCCATGCCTTAATATCACTGCAAAAATATGGCAAAATATTTGTATGGTGATATTTTTGCGGGGATATTAACACTTGGAACCGATTCAAGGTAGTCGAGGTGGATGTTGAAGTCATCAAGGAGGAGTTTGGAAGAAGAGGGAGGAGGCGAGGTCGGCCCATTCAGAGAGGAAGAGAGAGATGGGATCAGGGGGCCTATAGATAGTGGTGAGGATGGAAGAGAGTAGGCAAGACCCCAAGCCTACAGACAAGGCATGCAAGAGTAGGATTGAGTATGATGGAAGCAGGGACCCACTCTGGGAAGATCAGGGCTACTCCACCTCTAGGCCTGTTGGGTCTGGGTTTGGAGAGGATTTTGTACCAATGGTTTATGCACAACAAAGGCTGTAATTCAACTAAACCACAGTAAGGAATTTGTGCTCATTGATTTGTATAGGAGTAGGAAACCAAAGTAGGCATTATTTCGCTAGAAAGAGAAAGACCAAGGGAAGCAGATTGTCCCCACTGGCACTGATAAATCATAGAAGTGAAGAAAGCTACCACTATCCCTAATAGGAAGGGATTGAAAAGGCCAGGGAAGAGGATTGTCCCCAATGCATTAAGAGAAACAGGTTACGTAGAAGAAAATCAATTCCCAATTAGTAGCTGAGCTGACCAGTGAGAGAAACTTACTGACAATTGTTTCGAGATTATATTGAGTTGATAAACTTTCTAGGTTGTACTTGACACTGACTGGGGAAAAAAGGCCACAGGAATGCAGCCAAGTAGAATTCATGTTTCCCTTTTATAGTAGTTTTTTTTTTTTTAAAAAGTGTGAGGGTCAGTATAGGTTTTGACACAGGACAGTGGACTTTATTTTGGGACATCCTGACGACTGGTTCATTCTGCAGCATGGGGTCTGGCATGGATTCACATGCACATGAATATTCCCCGTCGTCGGGCTGGGAATCCTCGGTAAAGAAAATTTCAGTTTTGTTTCTGAACTGTCTTTCTACTAATAACCAATCACTGGTCTCGTGCTATAACTCTCGAGCTTTTACTGGGTTTTGCGATTTTTGAAGAAAAAAAAAATTATTTATTTTTATTTTTTTCCAAGGAGTTTACTCTAATTTTTCTGATGAGTCGAGCCTCAAGCTCCACCCATTCTACTTCTGATCAACGGGGACCCATTTCAGAATTTTCTACACCCCGCAAGGGCGAGTTTTCGTCGAGTTTCGCTTCTTGGAGGATTCCGGAAGATCTGAGGCCTACCCCGCGTGGACATGGCCCAGGACAAAGGAAACACAACGCCCGGGTCCAAGCTTTTCAGGAGCTGCCCTGTATGCGGATTACAAAATGTCTTCAAGGAAGATGAGCACTCTCAGTGCCGCTACTGTCTTCACGATGACAAATGGCACGTGGAGAAGGACTGTGTATTTTGTAAGAATGTCTGAACGACAATGAAGGGTCGTCGTACTCGACTCACCAACTGGCTGGAGGGGAAGAGCCCAGCAGCAGGTGAGAAGAAGTAGTCTGAGCGGTCTTCTAAGACCTTTGAGGGCACTCTGGCGACAGGGGCCCAACAAAAGGCAAAGCACTGCGAGCCCACGGGCACCGGGAGCGCCGATCGGTCGGGGTCCTCGGCTGCCAGGCAGGGCGCATTATCACCAACGCCATCAACCACGAGCCAACGCTCTGGCTTGGTGAAGAGTAAGTCGGAGAACCCGGGTAAGCTTCGGGAGAAGCCCTGGCCGATCCCGACGGAGACAGCCGAGGGGGAGCGTGGCTGTGACCGTAGCCCCCAAAGTGAAGGCCTCAGGCATGCCCAAGGTCGTGAAGGCCCTGATTCACCCGGCTAAAGCCTCGATTGAAGGAGTTGCGGCGGCCCTGGCAAAGCCTGCGCAGGCTATCCCAGTGGAGACGACCGCCGGGCCTACAGTTTCCCTGCCACCACAGAGGGAATCCTCTTTTCAGCCTATCGATAAGACCCCTGTGAAATCCCCGGCAGAGAAAGAGGGGGGGGGGGGCACGGTAGCCATTAAGGACACGGATACCACCTCTGAAGATGAGCTGGCTGGCGTCGCAAAGATCTTGGACTAGAAGTTCGAGGAGGTCCGGTCCTACAGGAGGGCTCCCGACGAGGTAGACTAAGAAAGCGACGGTGGTGCCGACGAGGAGCCACAGGCCGTGGGTGGAGGAGACGGAGGATCCTACTCCCCAACTGTCGCTCCCGTCGCAACCGGTGCCTATGCCATAAGGCAACTCATGAGCGATCTTGATTGTGTACGGAAATGAGGACAAGGTTGCCCTTACCCTCAACGGACGACCCAGTGGAGCCTGGACCGTCGGGAAGCCCACCGAGCAAGCACAGGCGAGTCCATCCCCCTCCTCCCTTTCAGCCTTCACAGCCTTGTCTATCCTCACCTCCTTCCCCTCCACCGAGGGATGAGACGGATACGGGGACGGTGATGACTCAGAAGGACGAAGACGGTGGTGATGACGGAATGGACCTCCCTTCACTACCTCCTCCGGCTTAACCTCCCATTTCCCCCCCAAATCCCGGCGTGATCGCCTCGTTCCACGCCATGATCACCAGGGCATCTGAGCTCTTCCAGCTCTGCCCCGAAGAACAGAAGGAAGGTTTCCTCTACCGAGAAGGAAGGTTTCCTCTACCGACGGCGGGAGGCCAAGAGGAAGACTGTCCTCAGTCCCATTACTGGATGACATCTGGGACGAGGGGCTAGCGCTCCTGAAGAACCCGTCCACTGCCCCTGCTAAGAGACCGGTACGAGAAGTAGTACAGGGTCCCGGACCCCGCCCCTATGTGCCTTAGGGCACAGCCGGGATTCAGTGGTCTCTGCGGCGGCCAAGAAGGCGGCGACGGCTTCAACTTCAACATCCCCGCTGGACGGCAAGGGCAAGAAGCTGGTTGCTATGGGACGACGAGTCATCTCGTCGGGGCGACGACGATTAAAGCGGCCAACGCCCTTGCGATCGTGGCACGCTACGATAGGGAGAAGATCGCTCACTTGCTGGACTTTCTCCGGGACGACAAGAGGGCTGAGGCCCTGGAAATCCTACAGCAAGGCGATGTGGCGTCAGACCACGCCATTAGGGTGGCCACGGACATCGCCGACACTGGCTTTCGTCAAATGGGCAACAGCGTTTGCCTTCGCCAGCGCGGTTGTCTCAAAGCCACCAATTTCCGCTAGGACATGCAGACCAGGGTTCTGGACATGCCCTTCGACAGGAACAACCGGTTCGGCAAGACAGTGGACGAGTCACTACAGGCCATCAAGGCGGACACGGAGACGGCTCGGGCCTTGGGTGTGCTTCAACAATGGCGGCCGTCCTTTCGGAAAGCAAGGTGTTTCCAAAGGATTCAGCGGCGGTTCCTCTGCAGGAGTCCTACAGAGGACGCGGCAAGACAGCAGGATCCCGTCATCGTCGCCAAGGAAGCCAAGGCGGCAAGGCCGCGAAGAAACAGGATTGAACCGGCTGTGCCGTCAGGCCCCCACCTGAGCACCCCGGTGGGAGGCCGGCTGGCGAAATTCGTCAGTGTGTGGGAGTCCATCTCGACCGACCGTTGGGTGCTAGATGCCATGGCCCTCAGGCACACTCTGGAATTCCAAAAGAGTTGTCCCCGTATTCCACCCGTGGCCAGGAAGGAAAACCACGTCCCTCAGCTGCTACTGGAGGTACGGGCGATGCTAAGAAAGGGAGCCATCAAGCTCGTACCAAAGAAGCTCAGGGGCTCCGAGTGTACTCGTGGTACTTCCTCATCTGGAAGAAGACCGGTGGGTGGCGACCCATCCTGGACCTTCGTCGTCTAAACAAGTACATCAAGTCCCAGAAGTTCCGGATGGTCACCCTCCAGCACGTGCTGGGAAAGCTGAAGGAAGGCGACTTCCTATCGTCGCTGGACTTGGAGGATGCCTACTTCCACATCCCCATTTTAAGAGGACATCGAAAATTTCTATGATTTGTGGTCCAAGGGCGACACTCAGTTCAAGGCCCTTCCCTTCGGATTGAAGTTGGCGCCCAAGGTATTCACCAAGTGCCTGGCACCAGTGGCGGTGCGGCTGCGCCTGCATTGGATCCACGTCTACCCCTACTTGGACAATTGGCTCATCCGAGCAAGGTCAAGGGAACTCGCCGTCGATCACACAGCGAAGACCGTCCAACTGCTCACGGATCTGGGATTCTCGATCAACTTCGCGAAATCCCACTTGGTACCGTCGCAAGTAGCCCTGTTCCTGGGAGCCAGGCTCGACACAGTGGCGCGACTAGCTTTGCCGTCGGAGGAAAGGACGAAGGCCATCCTGGGCAAGGTACAAACGGCTGTTGACCACTGACGTGGCCAGGGTGAGGTCCATCAAGTCCCTACTCGACATGATGGCCTTGTGCATCTACCTCGTGCGCCTATGCAGACTGCAGGAGTTCCTCGACACCCGTGGATGCAAGCGGCGGGCAGCTTCGAAGACAGGATCTCACTCAATGAGACTTTCCGCCAGGCGATCCGGTGGTGGGGCACCCGCGCGTATCTGGCGGCAGGCATGGACTTCCAGACCCCGGACCATCAGGAAACTGTGACGACCGAGGCCTCCCTGGAGGGATGGGGAGCTCACACCGGAGTTCTCCACGCAAGAGGCCTTTGGCTCCCGGAGGAGAAGTCACTACACATCAATGTCCTGGAGCTCCGAGCCGTGTTCTGGGCCCTCAGGTCGTTCCTTCCGTCCCTCAAGGGCAAGGTGGTAAGAGTCTTCACCGACAACACCACCGCGATGTTCTACATCCGGAAGTAGGGTGACACCAAATCTCCAGCCCTATCCAAGGAAGCTCAGGATCTATGGCACTCGGCTGTCGCCCAAGGGATGTTTCTGGTACCCATCCATCTGCCATGAATCGAACACCATTGCAGACTCACTCAGCAGGGAGCTGCGCTCGTGCCACAAGTGGGAGCTGCGGCAGGGTCAAGTGGATCTCCAATTCCGACGATGGGGCAATCCCCTGATCGACCTATTCGCGACGAACACCAAGTGCCGGAGGTTCGCCAGCAGGTTTCCCCAGCCGTGGAGCATTGGCGATGCCTTCTCATTCCCCTGGGACGGCCTGTTCCTCTATGCGTTCCCACCGTTGCCGTTGCTGTTGCGACTCATAAGTCCACTCAGACGGTCCCGGTGCAAGATGCTCCTCGTCGCACCTGCGTGGCCGAGGCAGATTTGGTTCCCGGACCTTCTGGACATGTCCGCGTCCCCCCCCAGTCAAACTGCCGACAGACGCAGATCTTCTCGCCAGGGAAGGAGGCGCCATCCTCCACGTGCAGGCCTGGCTCCTGCAGCGCTGGCTCCTGCAGCACTAGTTTGGAGGATACGATATCCCGGCAGACTGCAAGGAGGTGCTTGCAAAGACCAGGGCGTCCTTGACTCAAGTGCTATGGACACAAATGGAAGAGCTCTCTGTCTGGTGCCGTGCACAGAAAATTAACCCTCTGTGGATTACGGCCCCTCAAGTGCTGCTGTACTTGCTGTCGCTGGCCAAGGCGGGGCTGGCACATGCCTCCATCAGGATCCATCTGGCGGCTATCTCCCGCTACACCAGAACTCGGGGGCGGTCATCCCTGTGGTCTCATCGCTTGGTGGAGTTCATGAAAGGACTGTTCCGATCGTTCCCGCCGGTGAAGGCTCCGGCCCTGGCATGGGAGCTCACCATGGTGCTGACCAGGCTCATGGGGCCGCCATTCGAGCCTCTGCATTCGGCACCGTTGAAGTTCCTATCGTGGAAGACAGCGTTTCTTGTGACCATCACCTCCGCACGACGTGTGGGAGAGATAGAGGCCCTCTCCTGTAAACCTCCATACCTGACATTCCACGAGACGAGGTGGTGCTGAGGACGCACCCCTCCTTCATGCCCAAGGTGCCGTCGGACTTCCAGCTCAATGAGCCCATGGTGTTACCTGTTTTCTTCCCGTCGCCGGCTTAGAGGACTTTGCACTCGCTGGTTGTGGCTAACGTGCTGAAGTTCTACGTGGATCGCATGAAGAGTCTTCGGAAGTCATCACAGCTGTTTGTGAACTTTGGACCTGCAAACCAAGGGAAGGCCCTCTCGAAGGCTTCCATTTCCAGATGGCTCTCCGGCTGCATCATGCACTGTCATTGGTTGGCAAACTGACCCTTGCCCGGCTGTCAGAGCCCATTCGACCAGAGCGATCGCTGCTACCACGGCATTCTTGTCTGATGTAGCCCTGCTGAACATCTGCAGGGCTGCTACGTGGAGGTCGACGCACACCTTCACGAGATTCTACTGCGTCGACCGGGATTACAGGGAGGAGTCCAGAGTCGGGCAGGCAGTGCTGAGCAACCTGTTCGCCTGAAGGTGAGCCTGGTGTGGAAGAGATGCTAAATTTTGTAATGCTTAATTTGAGCCTTGCCACCTCCCGTGGTTGTGCATTTGTACTGCTATGTATTCTTGTATTCATGAGCATGTGAATCCATGCAGACCCCATGCTGGAGAAGGAACAAGTTACTTACCTGTAACTGTTCTCCAACATGGGTCTGGCATGGATTCACATGCAAACCCTCTGCGGCTCTTCTCTTGGTCCTACTGCCACTTTACATGCTACCAAATCTGAAGATGGTTGCCAGAGAAGGTGCTTAGGTAGAGGGCAGTCATTGGCTGGGGCAATACGACCCAGAGACCAGTGATTGGTTATTAGTAGAAAGGCAGTTCAGAAACAAAACTGAAACTGATTTTTTTCTTTACTGAGGCTTCCCAGCCTGAAAACGGGGAATATTCATGAGCATGTGAATCCATGCCAGACCCATGCTGGAGAACAGTTACAGAACTTGTTCCTTAGTACGTTTTGTTGAGGTAGGGAAAACCCTCCTAAAGTTGGGGCTAGTGAGGCATTCTTCCCAACCCTTCTATTATTTAAATAAACACATTGTTGGCAAAACCACCACCACCTGTGTCAGTCTCCTTTACTCCGACCCCTCACATACTTACAAGTCATCCACGTATTGAATGATGGTGCTTGGCACGTCTATGTTGTTTCCCAGATCTGCATGTAGCACCCTGTTAAAGATACTTGGGGACTCCCAGTACCCCTAGGGCAGCCTTGTGTGCTGGGATCGCCTCGCACCATGAGTAAACGCTGTATGGTATTGGGAATCTGGAGGCAATGGGACCGAAAAGGAGTTTTTTTAAATCCATGGCAGCGAAGTGGGTGGATATGTTGCATAGTATTGTCGCAGAGTTGGGCACAACCGGAAACTCAACTTGCACTATATTGTTCAGAGGGCGCAAATCCCTGAATCATTTGCCAACTTGGTCCCTTTGATGCTGTATATAGCTGTAGTTGCAGGGAGAGTTAGAGGGTACAATAATGCCTTGGTGTAAGAGTGCAGTAATGGCGTCATTGATTCCCTCATTCTTCCTTGGAGAGGTGATACTGTTTAACTCAGGGCAGCACTGTACCTGGTTTAACAGTAATCTGTACTGGTACAAAACTCCAGAGGATCCCTATGTCATGGGGATTGGTTGTCCACAGAGCATCAGATACCTGGGCCCCGGGACCTGGCGATACTCTATCATGACCTTGCATGGGACTTGTACTGCTAGTATGATGTCACCGTCGTCCTCAGCTTCAAACAAATCCGTATCTGTCACCTCTTCCAACGGTTGGGTTGGTTCTATGCACAATACCGTGCGCCATTCTCCATCTGCATCTGTCCAATCAAAACAATCCTGTCATTCGCCACCACCACCCCTTCCAGATCTAGGGGGAGGCTAGTTCCTGCAACGTGTTCATTGGGTGGAGCCCACCTGAATAAAAAGTTGGATGGTATTTACCAGCACCCATTAATCACTTGGAGGATTGGAATCAACAACACTGTGACCCCATAAATAAACAAATCTGGTTGCACCTGTATCCCTCTGGTTGCCGTCACACTCTCCAAGGTGTGAATGACCACCATTGCCCTTATGTGGCACATTCCTGGGGTGGAATATACCACTGATATATCAGTAAACTAGATGGTCATGTTGGGCTTGCTGAGCACATCTCGTCTTAACAGATTGATGGGGGGGGAGGGGAGTTGTCGAGAACAACGGTGCCCATACTACCCTTCAACTTTAATGGCCAATTCTTCTGTAAATGGAACCGATTTTACTGGCCCAGAGAAGCCCTGCATGCCCATATCCTCACCTGACAAAGGGAAGTGCCCCTCGCTGATGCACGGTTTAATTGCCCCTATGTCCACCATAAAATGAAGGCTTTATCACCAATCTCCACAGCCACCAATGGTTCCTCTTCTGGGTTGGCATTCTGGCAGGACTGGGCATGCCAAGACTTTCTGTGGACTGTGCTAATTGGGGTTGGTATTCGTCCCCGGGGAGATCACACTGGCCTGTTGGTGCTGTGTAACTGTGCCATCGGGAACTGCATTACTGTTGGGTATTTGAGGCGTCTGCGGCAGAGCAGGGTGTGCTGCGTAGGCTGCTGGGCCGCTGGGAGCTGGTGCTTGCAACTGCACAAACTGTGGAGGGAGAGCAGGCAGGGCTGCAGGAGGTGACATACCATACACTACTGCTGTGGGGGCATAGGGCTGTGGGTGCAGGGCTGGTGCTCCTGGGGCATACGGGGGAATCTGAGTATATGTCCCATTCCCCCTGAAACCACTCTCCCTCCTCGGGATCCTGCAATTCCCCCCTCTCCCATGCCAGTAGCCTCCCTGGGGCATCCCTTTATATCACGGTTGAAACCCACTGTTTCAACCATAGCCCCCTCCCCATGCAGGTGCTGTTTGCACGTCTGCCTGGATTGCTTTGCTCCGTCTGTGCATCCTGCAGTGCAGCAACTACCGCCCCTTCTACTGAAATGTTCATTAACTTCTTTTGTACTAGTTTCGCTTGCTCTGTCTGTACCCTCTGTGCTGTTTCCTTTTCTTTCTCCTTCAACTGTTTACAGAGGTGTATAATTATAGATTGTATCTCCGCCCACCCTTTAACCTGAATCCCCACTATTTTATCGAGCGCCTTCTGCACCTCCTTGGGGAGTCCTTTTTTTTAACCACAAAATAGAAGAATGGGATCGATCCCATGATTCGCCCGTTTCTGCCCTACACATCGCTTGTGTCTGTAAAATATACTTGACTGGATCTCATCATCCCTCATCATACGCTCCATTATTGACTGGAGGTCGAGCATATCAGGATAGGCTCATTGCAGCACTGTCCACACTCTGGCCCTGATGTCATTAAAATGTGCCCCATCATGACCGTCATCCCCTTGACGTACTTCAGGACACCCTGCATTCACCCAAATATCTGCTTGATCCCCTAATATTGCAACAAATACACTTTTTAAATCTCTGACCGCCAAAGTTATCCCTGCCGTATGTTTCTCAAATGTGTAAATCCATCACTCAACCCCCGCCCCGTCCCCTTTGGCAGTAAGTTATTCTAGTCCATGTGCAGCCATGGTACATACTATGCCCTTCCTGGTCCCTTGTACAATAGGGTGAACTGTGCCCCCACTGTCTTCTTCACTTTCTTTTTCTCCATCTGCGCCCCTTTGGCCACTGCGATTCGCCCATCGTGGTTCCTCATCCTGGGACCCCACAGGCTCTCCACCCATGGTGATATCGCGGGTGGGGCCTCTTCCTCTTGTACCTTGTGCACCGTATCCCATTCCTCATCCCCTGGTCCACCTCCTCTCTCATCCTTCGGCCGCACCGTCCCATAATCCAAACTTTCAAATGGATTTTGTCCTCCAACGTATTCCACATCTTTGACATGTAATGTCCACAGCTGTGCACTTCGGAAACTTTTTCGGCAGAGGGCGTCCTGCGTCGATGGCGTCGGGTCAATGTCCCTCGAAGGCCTCCGTCGAGGACGTCACAGGATGTTATAAATAGGACGCACGGCGCCCATAGCCTCAGTTCCGTTTTTTTGCCGCGAACGTGTTAACTTCGTGAGACTCGGCATGCCTCGTGTGTTCATCATTACAATGTCTTTCTCTTCAACCCCTCCGACTCCACGGTCTGGCTTTAAGACCTGCCGGGACTGCAAGTTGAAGATGTTGCTCACCAACCCCCACCACATTTGTTTGTGGTGCCTGGGTGAGTCGCACGACACCGACGACTGTTTGAAATGCCAGTCGCTGACTGCCAAGGCCTTGCGGGAGCAGAATGGGAAGCTCCAGGTAGGTAGGGGCTCTAAGCCTGTTAAGTCCCGGACTTCCAAGTCTAAGGAGGTTTCCACTGACGACTCGCGGGGCGACTCTCCGCGTCGCAAGGCGTCCCGGGATCTCGGTCCCGGAGTAGTTCCCGCCAGTCGTCCTCCTCGTCCCGGCACTCTGGGAAGCGCCGTCATCAGTCGCCTTACCCGTCCTCCTCAGAGGATGGTGCCTTGAGGAAGGTTACGTGCCCTACGAAGTCGGATCCGGAGGAATGGCAGTGTTAAAACAATCCATGTTGTCGATTTTCCAATCGCAGGGCACGGGTCCGGTCGCACCTTCTGATGAAGCCGGCCAGGATGGGTCTCTTTCCGTGGCTCGCATGCCTTAGGGCTCGGGTACACGACTCGCATCGGGAGCCTCCGAGGCCCCATACGGACAAGGAATCGAAGAGTCGCAAGAGACATGTCTCTAGGTATCAGTCCTCGTCTCCAGCGAGACCGCAGCAACCTGTTGAGGTCTCATGCCGGCGTCGACTCGATCGGCGCGCATCCATCCGATTCAGAAATCGATGCCTTGCCGTCGTATCAGCCCACGGCGCCGTCTGCACTTGGGTCGATTCCGATGCCTTCATCGATCACAAAGTCGCGGTTGTCGACGCTCTCGACGTCAAAGCCTTCGGCACCTTCGGGGATTTTTTTCTCAATTTGCCATTTGATTACCCAGATATCATGGATCCTCCAAGGAAGGCTACGTCGAAGTCTGTGAGGCCGGTTTTGGCCTCCAGGCCCTCTTCTGTCCCCAGACCTGGGTTTCAACTCCCTTTGGATGATATTTATGAAGATGAGGAAAGGTCTGAGGTTGAGGAACCTGGTTACCTTGATGATGCTCCACTTTTATCTGGAGACAGTCAGTTGAAGGAGTTGAGGCAGACCCTCCATGATGCCAGTGGACTGGACACTTCCCCGGAAGTGGAATTCGGTAGACCTGAGCCTGGGGCTCATGCAGAGTCTTCTTATAGGAGGCTCATGGCGCGAGTCTGAATATCTGGGCTGGTCTAGTCCTCCTGATGACTTTGTGCAAGATGATCGGACGAGAGCCTTGAGAGGTTGCAGACCTCAAAGGCTGCGGTGAAATCTTTAAGCGCTGCAGTGTGGCGCCCTCCGCCTTTTCGTCCTAGGGGACAGCAGTGGAGGGAAGGTTCCTTTCGTTACTACTCCTCCTTTGGTAGAACGAGAGGGGCTGCCAGTCAAAGGTGCCAACGAAAAAGTAGCTGTGGTGGTCGGGGAAATCGTGGTGCCAAAGCCGCTCAGGCAGCTGCCTCTTTACCTTCAGGCACTGCCGCAGCCACTTCCAAACAATCGTGAGCCCATGTCCCATGGTTCGCCGGTTGGGGGCCGACTGCCCCAGCATCTCAAAGAATGACGTACCATTATTTCAGATGTGTGGGTTCTGGATACCATTGCCCACGGCTACTACCTTCCCTTCATTCAGCAGCCTAACGACAATCCACCGGGGAAACTCTCTTTGAAGCTTCCGGATACGCTCCTTGCGCAGGAATTCTTGAGCCTGCTGGAGAAGGGCGCTATAGAACTGGTGCCTTTAGCGGAGAGGAACAAGGGATGGTATTACGCTTATTTTTTATCCCAAAGACAGACAGGGGATTGAGACCCATCATGGACTTGCGTTGAGATGTTGAACAAACATCTCAGGAAGGACAAGTTCAAGATGGTTACTCTTTCTCAATTCCTGCAGGCCCTTCAACTTCAAGATTGGTTGGTGTCTCTGGACCTCAAGGATGCTTACTTTCATGTGCCAATTCATCCCGTGCACAGGAAGTACCTGAGGTTTGCGGCTGGCGACTCGCACTTTCAGTTTCGGGTCCTGCCGTTTGGATTGCCCTCCGCCCGAGCGTCTTCACCAAGCTAATGCTGGTGGTGGCAAGCGTACCTTAGACGAGGTGGGATTCACGTCTACCCCTACCTGGATGACTGGCTGATCCAGGCACGCTCTCCTGAGCTGGCTTTGGATCATCTTTGTCACCTGCCGCACCCTCCACAGGCTGGGCTTATCCCTGAATTTCAAGAAGTCGCATCCGACACCTTCCCAACAGCTCCAGTACATCGGAGCTGTTTTAGACACGTCCTTGTGGGAAGTGTTCGCCGTCCAAGGTACGGGCTCATCAAATAGTGCAGATGGTGGACAAGTTTCAACATGCCCAGAGTCCCCCGGCTTTCAAATCTTAATGTTGCTTGGCCGCGTGGACCCCTGCATTTTTCTGGTGCCAGATGCCCGGCTGCGGATGAGATCCCTTCAGTGGGCTCTCAAGATGCAATGGTCAGTTCTCCAGCAAGATGTCGGATCCCATTCCAATTCCCCTCTCGTTCTCCCAGGATCTTAAGTGGTGGGCCAACGAAGAGAACCTGATGAAGGGGGAACAGCTTTGGCAACCGTGGCCAGAGGTGACGGTGGTGACGGATCCTTCCCTCACTAGATGGGGCGCTCATGCCAACGACTTGACCGCCACCGGTCGTTGGTCCAAACTCCACATCAATCTGTTAGAGCTGTGGGCTGTCGGGCTAGCCCTGAAGGCTTTTCTGCCCTCGGTACAGAGGAAGAGTGTCCTGATCATGACTGACAACACAGTGACCATGCATTACCTCAACAAAAAGGGGAGGTGGGGTTAGAGTCACTTCTGTTGTGCAGAGAGGCAATGCAGCTCTGGTTCTGGGCCATCCAGCAGGAAGTTTCGATCTCAGCAGTTCGCGGACGCTCTGAGCAGGCACGAGTGGGAGTTGGCTCAGGAAGTCCTTCGGGAGATCTTCGCTCTTTGGGGAACCCTGCAAGTGGATCTCTTTGCCACCAGTGTCAACCGGAAGTGTGCGATTCTGCTCAAGGGAATTTCCTTCGAGAGGAGCCTTAGGAGACGCGTACGTAGTGGATTGGTCATTCCAGAGGTTATGGAGATTCGATTCCCACATGATCCTCATTGCTCCTGATTGGTCCAGGGGAGCGTGGTACCAGGACCTCCTAGAAATGCCCATCTGTCCTCCACACCTTCTTCCCTACCGAGAGGATCTGCTCGCGCTCTCTCGCGGGGGATATTTGAGGGGGGGTTGTATTGGGGGGGTGTATGGGGGTTGGTGGGGTGGTGCATGTCAGGTTCGAGGGGATTGGGTCCTCCGACGTATTCCATATCTATGACAGTAATCACCACAGCTGTGCTGCTTCGGAAACTTTTTCGGCGTCTGCGTCCTGCGTCGATGACGTCGATGCGCCGCCGTCGAGGACCTCCTCCGACGTCCGACGTCATCCGATGTGATAAGTAGGACGCACGACGCCAGTAGCCTCAGTTCCGTTTTTTCCGCGAACGTGTTGCTTCGTGTTTCTCGGTTCTAGCCTCGACTCTTTGGAGTTCTGTTCTTTCTGGTTCTTCGAGCCTGTTCGTTTGTGAATATTCCTTCGCAGCGATGTCTTCCACTTCGTCTTCAACCCCGCGTCCGGGCTTCAAGAAGTGCGGGGTGTGTGGGTCCAAGATGTCGGTGACTGACTCGCACGACGCCTGCCTCTGGTGCCTCGGGGAGGCCCACGACACGGATGACTGTGTCGACTGCCTGTCGCTCACTTCCAAGGCCTTACGCGAACGTAAGAAGAAATTGTCGGTAGGTCGGGTGTCCAAGCCCCGGAAGTCGAAGTCGGCGGGGCTTTCGACGGATGATTCGAGGGGTGACTCTCCGCGTCATCGTCGGAGGTCTCGTCGGTCTTCTTCTAGGAGTCGGTCTCGCCACTCCTCTGCCTCTTCGAGGCGTTCTCGGAAGCGCCGTCACCGGTCGCCTTCCAGGTCCTCTTCCGAGGACTCTGCCCGGCACGTCGGTTATCCCACCAGCCGTGCGACGCCGGAGGAATGGGCTTCCTTCGGGAAGAAAATGTTGGCGATTCTTGAGTCGCAGGGTACTCAACCGTCCGCGCCCCCGAGTGGGGTCGGCCGTGTGAGGTCGAGAGACGCCGCTCGCAAGAGTGGTCGGCACGAGTCACGGGAGAGGTCCCGTTCGGACAAGGAGGCTCGTTCTCGCCGTACCCTTTCCAGGTCCCGGTCCTCGACGCGATCGAGACCGTGTGCACCTGTGATGTCTTCGAGGAAGACATCGACGTCTGTGGCGTCGAGGGCGTCGACAGGCTTTCTCGAGGCTCCGGCTCCGAGGAAGTCGTCGAAGCCGTCGACGTTCAGGTCGTCGAGGGACACGCTCGGGGCTCCGGCTTCGAGGGCTGTGTCGACGCCGCCGATATTGGAGGCGCTGCATCTGACGTCGACGCCGATTTCCTCGACGTCGACGCCGATCCTCTCGGCGCCGTTGCCGGTTTTCTCGACGGCGGCGCCGATTCGCTCGACGCCATCGACGCCTTTCGTGTCGGAGGTGCCCCGTGTCTCGGGTGTACCCCCTAGGAAGGCTCTGGCTAAGAGCAGGCACTCTCAGGTGCCTTTCCACCACTTGGATTATATTTCGGAGGCGGATGAGGATTCGGTTGGCCTGGTTCCTGGTCAGGTGCCGGATGACATTGTCTCGGGCCATAGTCAATTTGACGAATTGAGGCAGTCGCTGCATGATGCTAGTGGTCTGGACACCTCTCCGGAGGTGGAATTTGGTCGGCCTGAGCCTGGCTCCCATGCCGATTCCTCATACCGGCGCCTTATGGCTAGGGTGTCTGAGTATCTGGGATGGTCTGCTCCCCCAGGGGAGTTTGTGCAGGATGATCTGACGGACATCCTTGATGTTGGTCCCCCATCTGACCCGGTTCTGCCATTCCATATGGCTTTACAGCGTAGGGTGGCGGCGGCTTGGACTGCTCCGGAGAGTCTCCCGGCAGTGGGCAGATCCTTGTCGCGGAAATACCGTCCAGCCAGTGGCGACCCCTGCTACTTGACCAGGCACCCCACTCCGGAAAGTTTGGTGGTGCAGGCGGCCACGGCCCCGGCAAAGCAGGCGTCGTACCCTACCATCCCTCCTGATAGGGACGACAAACGTTTTGATGGCTGGGCGAAGAAGGTGTTTTCTTCTGGTGGTATGGCGCTTCAGGCGGCCAACTCCATTTGTGCCTTGTCACGTTTCACGCACACTCTGTGGAACTGTGTTGCGTTAGCGGCTGAACATATTCCCGAAGGGGACGAACGGGATGGTTTCCTTGCTTTGGTCCAGGATGGTAAGGATGCCATGTGTGAGTCCGTTCAGTCGGGTTTGGACTTAGCTGAATGCGTCAGTAGGTCCATGGCGGCGAGCACCGTGATACGCAGGTTTGCGTGGTTGCGGAAGTCGGGGTTTGCTCCTGATGTGCAGTCCCGGCTCCTCAACATGCCCTTTGATGGTGAACATCTTTTTGGCAGCAAGGCTGACGAGAGCCTTGAGAGGTTGCAGACCTCAAAAGCTGCAGCGAAGTCGTTGGGCGCTGCAGTTCGCCAACCTCCGCCTTTTCGTCCTAGGGGACAGCAGTGGAGGGGTGGCTCCTTTCGCTATTACTCGTCCTTTGGTAGAGCGAGAGGAGCTGGCAGTCAAAGGGGCCAACGCAGGGGTACCAGAGGTGGACGACAGGGTACCCGTGGTGCCAAGGCCGCTCGGGCAGTTGCCTCTTTGCCCTCAGGTAATGCCGCAGCCGCTCCTACTCAGTCATGAGGCCTTGTCCCATGGTTCGCCGGTTGGGGGAAGGCTGGCGCAGCATCTTGTAGAGTGGCGTGCCATTACTTCGGATGTGTGGGTTCTGGAGATCATAACCCACGGCTACTGTCTTCCCTTTCGGCACAGGCCTCGCGACAATCCACCGGGGAACCTCTCTTTGAAGTGTCCGGATCCGCTCCTTGCGCAGGAAATTCAAGCCCTGCTGGAGAAAGGCGCCATAGAACTGGTGCCTGTAGCGGAGAGGAACAAGGGATGGTATTCCCCTTATTTTTTGATTTCCAAGAAAGACGGGGGATTGAGACCCATCATGGACTTGCGCGGTTTGAACAAACTCCTCAGGAAGGACAAGTTCAAGATGGTTACTCTCTCTCAAGTCCTCCAGGCCCTTCAGCTTCAGGACTGGTTGGTGTCACTCGACCTCAAGGATGCTTACTTCCATGTGCCGATCCATCCCAAGCACAAGAAGTACCTGAGGTTGGCGGTTGGCGACTCGCACTTTCAGTTTCGGGTCCTGCCGTTCGGTTTGACCTCCGCCCCGAGGGTTTTCACCAAGCTCATGGTGGTGGTGGCAGCGCATCTCAGGCAAGGGGGGATTCACGTCTACCCCTACCTGGACGATTGGTTGATCAGGGGGAGCTCTCCCGAGCAGGTCCTGGATCATCTGTCCGTCGCCTGCCACTCCCTTCACAGGCTGGGCTTCTCCCTCAATTTAAAGAAGTCCCATTTGACGCCAACGCAGAGGCTCCAGTACATCGGAGCAGTGCTCGACACTTCCCTGGGGCAGTGTTTTCCTCCCCAGGTGAGGGCTCTTCACATTCAGCAGATGGTGCGCAAGTTTCAGCATGCCCAGACGCTCCCAGCGTTCGAGTTCTTGAGGTTGCTCGGCCTCATGGCGTCCTGCATTCTTCTGGTGCCAGAGGCTCGCCTGCGAATGAGATCTTTGCAGTGGGCACTCAAGATGCAATGGTCGCAGTCCTCCGGCAGGATGTCGGACCCGATTCAGGTGCCGCCCTCGGTCGCCCGGGACCTTCTGTGGTGGGCCGTCGAAGGCAACTTGATGAAGGGGGCTCCGTTTTGGCTTCCCTGGCCGGAGGTGACGATCGTGTCGGATGCATCCCTCACGGGATGGGGAGCTCATGCCAACGGGCTGACAGTCAGCGGTCGTTGGTCTCCGTCGGAGTCCAGACTCCATATCAATCTGTTGGAGCTGAGGGCCGTCAGGCTAGCCCTGAGGGCTTTTCTGCCGACTGTGCGAGGGAAGAATGTCCTGATCCTGACGGACAACACAGTGGCCATGCACTACCTCAACAAAAAGGGGGGGGCAGGGTCACTTCCTCTGTGCAGGGAGGCGATGCAGCTCGAGTTCTGGGCCATCCAGCAGGAAGTTTCGATCTCGGCAGTTCATCTGGCCGGAGTCGAGAACGTGACGGCGGACGCTCTGAGCAGGCAGTGCACGATCTCTCACGAGTGGGAGTTGGCTCAGGAGATTCTCCTGGAGATCTTCGCCCTTTGGGGGACCCCTCAAGTGGATCTCTTTGCCTCCAGTGTCAACCGGAAGTGCGAAAGGTTTTGCTCGCGGGAATTTCCTCCAAAAGGAGCCTTAGGAGACGCGTTCGTGGTGGAGTGGTCGTTCCCGCTGCTGTACGCGTTTCCTCCGGTCCCCGTCATCCCGCAAGTGCTGCGGAGGTTACGGAAGTTCGGTTCCCGGATGATCCTCATTGCTCCGGCGTGGGCTCGGAGGACGTGGTACCCGGACCTTCTCGACTTGTCCATCTGCCCTCCACGTCGTCTTCCCTACCGAGACGATCTGCTCTCACGGGAGGGGGGTCAGGTTCTCCATCCAGAGGTCGGATCCCTTAACCTTCACGCTTGGCTTCTGAAAGGTTGAGGTATAAGGATTGGGACCTCCCTGAAGACGTGATGGAGGTGTTGCTTTCGGCCCGAAGGCCCGCAACTAAGTCTCTGTACCGTTGCCGTTGGCGTAAGTTCTGCGACTGGTGCAGAGTTCAGAATGTGGATCCTTTTGCATGTGACATCCCCATGGTTCTGTCCTTTTTGCTTTCTTTGGCCCACAGGGGCTTGCAAGTGGGTACCGTTAAGGGTTACCTGGCGGCGCTGTCCATCTTTAAGCGCTCATCTGAAGAATGTTCTTACTTTAAAATCCCTTTAATTTCACAGTTTCTGAAAGGGCTCACTAATGTGTTCCCTCCGTCGCCTTTCCTGGTGCCCGGTTGGGATTTGAACCTTGTTCTTAGGTTTCTTATGGGTGCTCCGTTTGAGCCGTTACATTCTTGCCCTTTGAGGCTGTTGACTTTGAAAACTGTGTTTTTAGTTGCGGTTACTTCCGCTCGCAGAGTGAGTGAGTTACAGGCACTTTCTGTTAAGCCACCCTTCACTGTATTTCACAAGGACAGGGTTGTCCTTCGAGTTCGTCCTTCTTTTCTTCCGAAGGTAGTGACGGAATTTCATTTGGCCCAGAAGATTGTTCTTCCGGCATTCTATCCTCCTCCGCATCCTGGTAAGGAAGAGGAGAGGCTCCATAGGCTTGATCCTAGGAGAGCTTTGAGCTTTTATGTTTCTCGCATGTCCCGGGTCAGAGTGGACGATCAACTCTTTATTGGTTACGCTGGTAAGCGCTTGGGGCAAGCTGTGACGAAACAGACTTTGTCCCGCTGGATTATTTTGGCCATCTCGGAGTGTTACCGCTTGGCGGGCAAGGACCCTCCGGCTGGCTTGCGGGCCCATTCTACCAGGGGCTTGGCTGCATCTACTGCCCTGCAGAGGGGTGTTCCTATTCGCAACATCTGTGATGCTGCCACCTGGGCTTCAGTGCATAAATTTGTGCGGCATTATTCCCTCGATTCCATCAGAGGGCAGGATCTGGCCTTTGGCAAGGCGGTCCTTGAGAGATCTGAAAGGTTGAGATATAAGGATTGGGACCTCCCGGATGACATGATGGAGGTGTTGCTTTCGGCCAGGCGGCCTGCAACAAAATCCCTGTACCGTTGGCGTAAGTTCTGTGACTGGTGCAGAGATCGCAATGTTGAGCCTTTTCAGTGCTCCATTCCTATGGTCTTGTCTTTCTTGCCTTTCTTTACCACCCGGGGGCCTTCAAGTGGGTACCATTAAAGGTTACCTGGCGGCGCTGTCTATCTTTAAGCGCTCGTCTGAAGAATGTTCTTATTTTAAGATTCCTTTGATTTCTCAGTTTCTTAAAGGACTGACTAATGTATTCCCGCCATCCCCTTTCCAGGTGCCGGTTTGGGATTTGAATTTCGTTTTGAAATTTCTCATGGTTGCTCCATTTAAACCTTTGCACTCTTGTCCTTTGAGATTACTGTCCTTCAAGACTGTGTTCTTGGTTGCGGTTACTTCTGCTCGCAGAGTGAGTGAATTGCAGGCTTTTTCTTCTAAGCCACCCTTTACTGTGATTCACAAGAACCAGGTTGTACTGCGAGTACGTCCCTCCTTTCTACCTAAGGTAGTTTCTGAATACCATTTGAGTCAAAAGGTGGTTCTGCTATCTTTCTACCCTCCTCCTCATCCTGGTAAGGAAGAGGAGTGACTCCATTGGTTGGATCCTAGGAGAGCTCTGAGCTTTTACATTTCTAGGATGTCCAGGGTCAGTGTGGATGATCAACTATTTGTAGGATTTGCTGGACCCCGATTGGGCCAGGCTGTTACCAAACAGACCATCTGGCCGGAGTCGAGAACGTGACGGCGGACGCTCTGAGCAGGCAGTGCACGATCTCTCACGAGTGGGAGTTGGCTCAGGAGATTCTCCTGGAGATCTTCGCCCTTTGGGGGACCCCTCAAGTGGATCTCTTTGCCTCCAGTGTCAACCGGAAGTGCGAAAGGTTTTGCTCGCGGGAATTTCCTCCAAAAGGAGCCTTAGGAGACGCGTTCGTGGTGGAGTGGTCGTTCCCGCTGCTGTACGCGTTTCCTCCGGTCCCCGTCATCCCGCAAGTGCTGCGGAGGTTACGGAAGTTCGGTTCCCGGATGATCCTCATTGCTCCGGCGTGGGCTCGGAGGACGTGGTACCCGGACCTTCTCGACTTGTCCATCTGCCCTCCACGTCGTCTTCCCTACCGAGACGATCTGCTCTCACGGGAGGGGGGTCAGGTTCTCCATCCAGAGGTCGGATCCCTCAACCTTCACGCTTGGCTTCTGAAAGGTTGAGGTATAAGGATTGGGACCTCCCTGAAGACGTGATGGAGGTGTTGCTTTCGGCCCGAAGGCCCGCAACTAAGTCTCTGTACCGTTGCCGTTGGCGTAAGTTCTGCGACTGGTGCAGAGTTCAGAATGTGGATCCTTTTGCATGTGACATCCCCATGGTTCTGTCCTTTTTGCTTTCTTTGGCCCACAGGGGCTTGCAAGTGGGTACCGTTAAGGGTTACCTGGCGGCGCTGTCCATCTTTAAGCGCTCATCTGAAGAATGTTCTTACTTTAAAATCCCTTTAATTTCACAGTTTCTGAAAGGGCTCACTAATGTGTTCCCTCCGTCGCCTTTCCTGGTGCCCGGTTGGGATTTGAACCTTGTTCTTAGGTTTCTTATGGGTGCTCCGTTTGAGCCGTTACATTCTTGCCCTTTGAGGCTGTTGACTTTGAAAACTGTGTTTTTAGTTGCGGTTACTTCCGCTCGCAGAGTGAGTGAGTTACAGGCACTTTCTGTTAAGCCACCCTTCACTGTATTTCACAAGGACAGGGTTGTCCTTCGAGTTCGTCCTTCTTTTCTTCCGAAGGTAGTGACGGAATTTCATTTGGCCCAGAAGATTGTTCTTCCGGCATTCTATCCTCCTCCGCATCCTGGTAAGGAAGAGGAGAGGCTCCATAGGCTTGATCCTAGGAGAGCTTTGAGCTTTTATGTTTCTCGCATGTCCCGGGTCAGAGTGGACGATCAACTCTTTATTGGTTACGCTGGTAAGCGCTTGGGGCAAGCTGTGACGAAACAGACTTTGTCCCGCTGGATTATTTTGGCCATCTCGGAGTGTTACCGCTTGGCGGGCAAGGACCCTCCGGCTGGCTTGCGGGCCCATTCTACCAGGGGCTTGGCTGCATCTACTGCCCTGCAGAGGGGTGTTCCTATTCGCAACATCTGTGATGCTGCCACCTGGGCTTCAGTGCATAAATTTGTGCGGCATTATTCCCTCGATTCCATCAGAGGGCAGGATCTGGCCTTTGGCAAGGCGGTCCTTTGCTCTGCTATTTGATTGGCTATTCTAAATTTTGTTTCTGAATTCTTTCCCTCCTCCTTGATTTGGTACTGCTTTGGGAGTCTGTCATAGATATGGAATACGTCGGAGGACCCAATCCCCTCGAAGAACAAGTTACTTTCTTACCTGGTAACGTTCTTTCGATGGGATGGTACGACGACGTATTCCATATCGCTCCCGCCCTGCCTTCCCCGCTGCAGAATTTCTGTTGCGTTTGCAGCTTACGTTCCGCAAGGCTTTGTGTCGGACTGGCAGTTGACTATTGTCACACGTTCTGGGGGAAAAAACTACAACTGAGGCTACTGGCGTCGTGCGTCCTACTTATCACATCGGATGACGTCGGACGTCGGAGGAGGTCCTCGACGGCGGCGCATCGACGTCATCGACGCAGGACGCAGACGCCGAAAAAGTTTCCGAAGCAGCACAGCTGTGGTGATTACTGTCATAGATATGGAATACGTCGTCGGACCATCCCATCGAAAGAACGTTACCAGGTAAGAAAGTAACTTGTTCTTCTCCATCCAGAGGTCAAGACTCTTAACCTTCAATCTTGGTATCTGAAAGGTTGAGATATAAGGATTGGGACCTCCCGGATGACATGATGGAGGTGTTGCTTTCGGCCAGGCGGCCTGCAACAAAATCCCTGTACCGTTGGCGTAAGTTCTGTGACTGGTGCAGAGATCGCAATGTTGAGCCTTTTCAGTGCTCCATTCCTATGGTCTTGTCTTTCTTGCCTTTCTTTACCACCCGGGGGCCTTCAAGTGGGTACCATTAAAGGTTACCTGGCGGCGCTGTCTATCTTTAAGCGCTCGTCTGAAGAATGTTCTTATTTTAAGATTCCTTTGATTTCTCAGTTTCTTAAAGGACTGACTAATGTATTCCCGCCATCCCCTTTCCAGGTGCCGGTTTGGGATTTGAATTTCGTTTTGAAATTTCTCATGGTTGCTCCATTTAAACCTTTGCACTCTTGTCCTTTGAGATTACTGTCCTTCAAGACTGTGTTCTTGGTTGCGGTTACTTCTGCTCGCAGAGTGAGTGAATTGCAGGCTTTTTCTTCTAAGCCACCCTTTACTGTGATTCACAAGAACCAGGTTGTACTGCGAGTACGTCCCTCCTTTCTACCTAAGGTAGTTTCTGAATACCATTTGAGTCAAAAGGTGGTTCTGCTATCTTTCTACCCTCCTCCTCATCCTGGTAAGGAAGAGGAGTGACTCCATTGGTTGGATCCTAGGAGAGCTCTGAGCTTTTACATTTCTAGGATGTCCAGGGTCAGTGTGGATGATCAACTATTTGTAGGATTTGCTGGACCCCGATTGGGCCAGGCTGTTACCAAACAGACCTTGTCCAGGTGGATTATCCTCACCATTACTGAATGTTATCGATTGGTGGGTAAGGACCCTCCTGAAGGGTTGAGAGCTCATTCCACTAGGGGTGTGGCTACTTCCACCGCCCTCCAGCGGGGTGTTCCTATTAGAAATATTAGTGACACCGCTACATGGGCTTCCATCCACACCTTTGTAAAACATTATTCCCTGAATACAATACATGGTCCGGATATGGCCTTTGGGAAGGCGGTTCTTTATTCCGCAATCTAATGGGGTACTCTAAATTCTTTTCCTCCTCCATTTACTGGTACTGCTTTGGGAGTCTGTCAAAGATGTGGAATACGTTGGAGGACACAATCCATTCGAAGAACAAGTTACTTACCAACTGGTAACGTTCTTTCGACTGGATGTTCCTCCAACGTATTCCACATCGCCTTCCCAGCCTGCCCCTCAGGAGAATTTCCTATGTGATTGCAGCTTCCGTTTCTGCATGGCTATGTGCAGTCAAGCAGGCATGAGACTGGTGCCACAAGTTCTGAGGGGAAAAAACTTAAACTGAGGCTACGGGCGCGCCGTGCGTCCTATTTATAAAATCCTGTTACGACTTTCTCGACAGAGGCCTTCGAGGGACATTGACTCGACGCAGGACGTACTCTGCCGAAAAAGTTTCTGAAGTGCACAGCTGTGGACATTTACCTATCAAAGATGTGGAATACGTTGGAGCAACATCCTGTCGAAAGAACGTTACCAGTTGGTAAGTAATTTGTTCTTCTATCCGCTGTCTTCCCCGCCCTGCCCTGTCCTGTTTCTTAATATGTTCGTCTCTAATGGCAGTACTGTCAGTCCTAAGCACTGTCCTGCCCTCCATTTGTCTACCTCACTAAGTACCTTCTGCGCGTCCCTCCTATCGATTCTCAACCTGGCCACCTCCTCTCTCCTCAACGTGTCCTCCAATTCATTTTGTGGCTTTCCGTGTGGGCCCCCCCACCCCCGCTCTTGTTCGTGGGTGACTGCAGATGCTATGGGGTTTGGGACGTTTTGATACTGTGCCTGTGTAGATGGAGGGGGCGCAAAGCTGTGGTGGACAGAGGATCATATACTGGTTTTGTGTATCCCGAGGCTGTGCATGTGGGGGCGGCTGTACTTTTGACACTGTTGCTGACTGGGCAGGGGGTTCGGGAGTGCAAGGGGCAGTGGGCGTAGTCTGGTTAGAGGCACACAATAGTGGCGGTCCGTCCAAGGTCTTTGCATGGCCAGGCGGAACATCTTCTAAATCCTCTCATCTTTCACAGTTCCAACACTTCTTTTCTATTCAACTTTTTCCCCTTGTACTTTGTTGCTAAAAATGTATGCATGTGGCCTAGAACTAACTTATTATTTGTTCCCTGTTCTGGCCAGGGTTTGAACACCCTTCCTCTTGTCATGTCCACCCATATGCGGTAGTGCTTCAAAATCTTCTTATACAATGGTAAGGCTGCGCACGATCCCAGGCCCACTTAATATATGGAGCCTCTACCCTTCTTCCCTCCACGTAGAAATACAGCGCCGTCGTCTTCCCCTAATTGGGAAGGATTATGTTACTCCAGTATCCTTCATACTCTGAGGTTTCCGCAGGATTCATCACAGAGTCCCTACCTAAAGTCTCCTCCCAGGTGGCCACGCGAAGGCAGATGGTGCCTTACCCTGACCCTAACCCTGAGTCTTGTATTACCTGTGTGGGTCACTTGGGAGGAGAAGGCCCCCAAGCGAACAGGAAGGTTCTGCTAGGAGAGACCCGGTTTTCATCATCTTTAAAAGATGAGATAACCGTAATTCCAGAATACCTAATGGCTTGTCGATGTCAAACTCCCTTTTCTAAAGGTATCCACAATGTTGATCGTGACCGTCATTATGGTTAGGCTAAAAATCAGAACATCAATACCCTCCCTTCTCAGAAATATATTACTTTTGTTTTAAACTGTGAAAACAAGCAACCATTAATGTCTTTTTAAAATCATCATCTAAAGATATGTTTCTCAAACAGAGTGAGTTAAGTAAAACTAAAACTGAAATATGTAATGAAATCAAGAATCACAATGTTGGGGACTTAAAGTCCCATAATGTCATAGGTACTGGGACGAAGAAGAGGAGCTCGGAGGGACGAGGAAAAGGAGCTCGGAGGGACGAGGAAGAGGAGCTCGGAGACTCGGAACTGCAGTGTGCAGTCTAGTGTTCTGACCAATCCACACATGAGCGGGAGATTTGGATATTTAAATCCCTCTTGGGTGCAGAACTGGGAAAGGAGGAACGAGGAAAGGTGTGGCAGTGGCAGTAGTAGTAGAAGTTGTTTGAGGCCGTGTATGCAGCAGGTGCAGAACTGTTGGGGAGAATTCTCATAAATGTGCCAATTCATCCTACCTTGGAGCCCTCCAGCTCTTTACCTAAACTTTGGGACTTTGAACTTTTCGATTCAATGTGTGTTCTGTGTTTGTTTTCTTTGGTTATGGAGTCCAACCAACTCCATAGGCATCATCTTTTTCATTTTTTCATTTGTGTCACACAGCACCCTCAGTGCAGTGAAACAGGGAAGCCTTTCAGGCTTTCCCAAGGTTTAAATACCTTCTCTGGGATAAACTACTGTTTCCCAGAGTAAGTGGAGTGAAATTGACTTCACTTAGCCCTCTACGTTTCTAGGCCCAGCACACCCTATTTTACAGTAGAGTGCAGGAGGGGTTACTTAGTATCCCCTATGTCTAGTTACTCATGTAACAGTCAAATGTTACCCTTTCCTCTCGGAATGGCTGGTGGCAGTGGTTTTACAACAAATTACCATGATTTTTCCCGACTGCGAACTATTCGTAGCTCCGGTAATGTTAAATCGCGGGAGCCATGTTTTACAAGATGGCGCCAAAGCCTCCTTTGTTAAAACGGGTCTGGTCTTCTTTTTTCACCATTTCTTTGTGGAAAGGTCCTTCTAGAGTCTTTCTCTGCACGCCAAACCAGGTTTGGTCTCTTTGTTCATTCGCCTTTGGCGGGCTTCAGGAGTGACACTGCCTCTGGTTCCAGAGTGTCTGGGGTAGGCAGGAAGTGGGAAGGTGCCCGAAACTTCCTGTGTTTAGTCTCCTAGGAGACCCCAATGCACTCTGATGATTGGATGGCTGACTGTCCGGCAAGGACAGCCACCCTGCTGGGTGAGTGGCAGCTGGGCTGGAATGAATGGGAGAGAACTGAATAAAAGGCGAGTCTCTTGGCTTGGAAGGCAGAGTCGACCACTGGAACCAAAAAAGAGCTTGAAGAGGACGGCTGCTGCAACTCCTGGACCATTGGTTTGCCCGGTGAATCCCTGCTGCAGGTCTGAATCGCCAAGTTCACATCGACAGAGAAGCCCTGCAAAGGACGGCTTCTCCCTTTTTGAGTTGGTAGGACCAATCGACTCCCAAGTAAGCCACCTGGACACCATCTCAGAGCTGGTTGCATTTCCAGAGTGCTGCAGGAAACCGTAGAGCCCGGGAGAGGGACACCAGATTGTGTGTGTTACTTGGAAGCTGGCCTAAAGCGTTTGGAAGATCCTCTGGACTCCCCCGATGTCTAATTGACCGAGCCTGAACCCCTCAGCTGAGTGTGGGACCTCAGAAGGTAGGACAGTCCACCGTGACAGCCAGGACCAGCGTTGTTACCAATGCGGTAGCTGAAACGCGAAACAGCCACTGAAATTGAAGTTTGCCAGTTGCGAGCTTTTGACCAGTCCCAGTGCAGTGCAGGAGTCTCCCAACGTCCTCCCTCTTGTCCCCACGACTGAGGCCCAGGAACAGTGAGATCTGCAGGAACTGCCAGGAACGGAAGTCATCAGCTGCATCCTTTTCTTCATTGTAAGGTACTGTAAAACAAGTCTGAGAGAACTTACCTCTCACAGTGAAAGTGCATGAAACTCTTGCAACTCACAGGCCTAATGAGCTTGTGACCCAACATATGATTCTTCTTTTTACAAACTACTTCTAAGAACTTGTACAGAGACTTTTCCGTTTACTTACTAGAACCGCTTTATCCTATCCAAGACTTTAGCCCATTGACTTTGGGGCCTAGCCTATTGAATTGAATTGACTCTTCTGGTGAACACAAAGTATTTGCACTGTCTAAGAATAATTGTAGTCTTTCATGTTCTGATAACCTTTGCCTTTTACTCCTTTCAGTATTGAAGTTTCTGATGTTTGTTAATCTGCTTAGAATCACATGCTGTGCATAGGTCTGACATCCAGTGGTCACTGCAGAGTATTGCATTTTGTTTTTCGTAGTCGAAAAGGGGACGTCGACAAAGCGTGTCTGTAACACTATCCCTATAGTGACGTGCGGTGTACCCACAATCCCTCACGCGTCGAGGTCCCTCAGATTGTTTTTTTCCGCCCAGCTTTTGGTCGCCTTTACGCGGAGCTCCTCGAGAGACATTGCAAAACATATTGCCTGGACCTTGGTCCTGATTTATTAGATTAACACATAGCTTCGCAGCTACGTCGAGGGGAGGGATCTGGTTCTCCGCCGAACAAGACCTTCGACGGAGGAGACGAGACGGAGGAGATCCTTCGGCGCTGCCGAACACGTGGCCTGGCCTCGCCGGCCAACATACAGTAGGGAGAGTGGGGGTGGAACTATCTTGTTTCTATATGAGAATGCCTTTCCTTTTCCCCTCGGGGTTGTTATCACCACAAATTATTGCCTCAGCTATGGAGAGGACACCCTTTAGGTTTTGCCCGCGCTGCAAGGGCAAGTACACCTGGAAGGACAAGCATAAACGCTGTAATCGTTGCTTGCCCCTCGATCATAAAGAAGACGGCTGCGCGGCTTGTCAGCTTCTAAAACCCAAAACTCTAAAAGAACGTAGAGTCAAGAGGTGGGCGGCCTACGCCATGTCGACGTCCGATTCCTCACCCGCCGCCGCGGAAAGTGACGAGGAAGGTGATAACACGACCTCCGTTGCGGAAGTCTTAAACCTCCCGAGGGAGCGCTCACGCTCCTCGACGTCCGTCCCCGACGGGCTTGGCTCACGCCCTGCTTATGGGGATGAACACCCCGGCGACAAGGACGCACAAAATACTCACTCCCATAAGCACACAACCCACGGCTCTTCTTCGTCGAAGACGAAGAATCCATCAGCGCCGAAGGAGACGCAGGGCACCCCGGCGTCTACCTCAGACCGTAAGAGTCTAAAGCCCCACTTGCAAACGCAGCCGCGACCAGCGACTGGGCTTTCTACAGATAAAGTCGCTACCCCCAAACCATACGACGTAACGCTCCATGTAAGAGCGCCCGTCGCAGTACAACACGCAACGCCCGTAACGTCGAGACCAGAAACCTCCACAGACAATATACTTGTCGAGAGCCTAGCGAGGATTGTTTCCGCCGATACCCATAAGCGGACAACAAAAGACACGTCGAATACCGCGCAAAGGGCTAAAGACACGCCAAAAAAGCCGAAGGGGAGCCAGGAACTGCCCCCTTCATCTAGAGGGACTCCTGGCCTACCGGAAGGCTTTTCAGATGGCGACGGAAACCTTTCTTCGACGTTGTGGGAGAAGTCAAAGCGTTTCCAGGCAGAAGACACTAATTTCGCCCCCCTAGACTACTCAGGGGACCCCATGAAACTCTGGAGAGACTCAATTTGTGTATGGAGAAAATGGAAAAGTTTATGGAAAACCAAAACCTACCAACACCCAAAAGGCCAAGAGAAGGACCCCAGGAGGACCCCATGGTCAAATTTCCTAGGCTGTTTAATCCTTCACATGAGGAATTAGATGTATATGACCTCACTGAAGAGGAACAACATTTTCAGGAAGAGGATGATTTTTTGGGTGTAGAGGAAGAACGAAACCTAGAGGAGGAGGGTTTTCAAGAAGATCCAGATACAGGTGCAGGGGGCTTCGGAGAACTAGAGGTAGTTACCTCACACCCCTGGCAGTCCCCATCAGCGTATTCTGACCCTGATGCCATAACCCTATCGCCTCCCAAAGACTCGCCTATTAGGAACACATCTCCTATAGATGATCAGCCTACGTTTAATGCACTGTTGCGCAAAGCAGCAGCGCATTTCGAATTAGACACAGGGGAGACCTCTCCTGACATTGACTTTGTGGAAAAAGTAATTAAGGAGAAACCCCCTGTCAGTCAAACCATTCCACTCCTTGCCTCAGTAAAGAGAAGAATCACCCCTTCTCTATCCACTCCTGCGTTGGTCAGAGGGGTCAACCCTCGAATAGAAAAACTCTTCAGTCCATCTCCTTCTGACCCTTTGTACGTCAGGGGCCACTCCGTACCAGACTCCCTTGTAGTAACAAATACAAGGAAGAGGACAGGGGTGCCACTGTCCACCAGTGAGGCACCACCAGACAAGGAGGGGAAAAAGCTGTATGCCCTGGGGAAAAGAATCACCGCTTCCGCCGCTTTCTCAGCAAGGATCGCTAATAACTCCTTACTAGCAAGCTACGCAGACGCACAGTGGAGCAAGCTATGTAGCGACGCTGAAGAGGCACCAGAACCCCTGCGTACATGCCTTCTGGCCACAATCACGGAAGGGACACTAGTGAACCAAAGCATTGTTAAAAACACTTTAGATGCTGCAGACTGCTGGGCGTTCCCTAGTCCAAGGGATACTCCTCAAACGCCATGTCTGGCTGCGCAATTCAGGGTTTAAACCTGACACACAGGCTTCCCTGATCAACAAACCTATTGAGGATACCAATCTCTTTGGTAAGGCAGTTCATGAGGCTCTAGAAAATGCTAAAAAGGAGTTTGACACAATCAAGACCCTTGACCAGATTTCTAGGCCCCCTAACAGACGCGGCTATGGCAATAAGCGCTTTTTTTGTGGCCAACGCCAGCAGCAGAATCAACAACAACAATACTCTGCCAACAACTGGTCCTCTAACCAGGGTAATAGTGGCCAGTACAATCGGAGAGGCCAACGCCGTGGCAAGGGGAGAGGTCGGGGCTCTACCCCTAGAGGCTCCCAGGCCAATAACAGCAAATGACCCGAAGATTCGGGTCCCCTCCCATGCATCGCGGGTCGGGGGCCGGTTAACATCGTTTCTTCCAGCATGGGAGGGAATAACATCAGACCGTTGGGTACTATCAACCATAGCCCGCGGCTACAGTATAGAATTCAACAGTTCCCCAACATACAAACTCCCACGGGGACGACGCATGACACCAGAACACCTCGCCATCCTTCTACAGGAAGTGGAACAGCTACTGGAAAAAGGAGCTATAGAGGTTGTGCCTCTCTCAGGTAACGGAAGGTATTTATTCAGTGTACTTCCTTGTACCCAAAAAGGACCTAACTATGCGCCCTGTATTAGATCTGCGCCCAGCGAACAAATTTGTCAAGCCCCAAATGTTTTGCATGGTAACCTTATTGGAAGTAATCCCCTTGCTATCACAAGGGGATTACATGACAACACTGGACATGAAAGATGCATACTTTCATATTTTAATGTTGCCAGCGCACAGAAAATACCTCAGGTTCATGATAGAGAAACACTACCAGTTCAGAGTGCTACCCTTCGGGATAGCATCAGCACCAAGGGTATTCACGAAAGTACTGGCAGCGGCGCAGGTTGTCCATCCCAGTATACCCTTACCTCGACGATTGGCTCATAACAGGGGATTCTTACGAAACATGCTTCTCCAATACCCAAAAGACTGTAGACCTTTTGTTCCAACTGGGCTTTTCCATCAACGAGAAGAAGTCCAGCTTAGACCCCAGCCGGATCAAACAATTCCTAGGGGCTCTAATTCGAACAAAGGACGGCCTCGTCTTCCCCTCCAGCGAGAGGGTCCAAAACATGCTGTTTCAAGTCCCCCAATATGTGGCAGGTCGAGAGGTGACGGTACGCAAAGCAATGCGCTTGCTAGGAATGATGGCGTCATGTATTTATTTGGTACCTCACGCACGCCTGCGCTTGCGCCCGATGCAAGAGTGGCTCAACAGCCAGTGGTGTCAGGCCAGCGGACAATGGGACGATCTAGTGGTGGTCTCGCAGGCCTTGGTTCTCTCGCTACGGTGGTGGACAAAGGAAAATCTGTTAATAGGGAAACCTTTTGCCACACCACAGTGGAAGCCACTCTAACCACAGACGCATCCCTCACAGGATGGGGGGGCTCACCTATCCCATCAGACTGCTCACGGAGTGTGGACTCCGAGCGTAGCATCCAAGCACATAAATCTACTGGAGTTACTGGCGGTGTTCAAGGCACTGAAAGCCTTCCAGGAACACCTACAAGGAAAGACGGTGATGGTCCTCACGGACAGCACCACAGCCATGTACTACCTCAACAAGCAAGGGGGAACCCACTCTCCAGGACTGTCCAAGCTGTCCCAGAACATCTGGAAGTGGGCTCTCGGACACATGTTCCTATTGTCACACCATGTACCAGGGGAACTCAATCTGCTAGCAGACGAACTCAGCAGAGATTTCCCCCTGCCCGCAGAGTACGAATGGCGGTTACACGAAGACATCGTCTTCACACAGTGGGGTTTCCCAGAAATAGACCTGTTCGCAACTCTGGAGAACTAGCAATGCCAAGATTACGCTTCCAGGTACCCTCGGAACCAGTCCAAGGGGAACGGTCTATCGATTCCATGGAAATTTGTTTACGCTTCCCCCCCCCCCCCCCGACTCCCCTTCTCAACAGGATTGTGCACAAGATGCACCGGGAACAAGCCACCATGATACTAGTGGCCCCGGCAACCATGGTTCGCTCATCTGATGGAGATGTCTCTGTCTCCACCAGTGAAACTGCCCTGCCCGTACAACATGCTGTCACAGGACAAGGGCAGGACACTGCATCCATGCCCTAAACCATGAACTTAGCAGCCTGGCTCCTGAGGTCATAGAATTTGGACATTTACAACTTCCACAAAGGTGCATGGACATCCTCAGGGAAGCTAGAAAACCTAACACTTGTCACTGTTATTCTAGCAAATGGAAGAGATTTGTCATCTGGTGTAGAGGAAGAAGCATCAACCCCGTTGACTGCTCTCCCACACAAATTGTTCTGTACCTGACCCATTTGCTGGACTCGGGTCTAGTATTCAATTCTATTAAAGTCCACCTAGCGGCGCTTTCTGCATACACCACTTCCCATCTTAGTGTCATGGTGGAACGTCCCAGTGATAAAAGCCTTCATGGAGGGGGTAAAAAGAATACACCCTCCAATAGCAAACCCAGCTCCCGGCTGGGACCTAAATGTGGTACTCACCAGGCTCATGGGTTCACCCTTCGAACCCATGCACAAGGCAACTCTTAAAGACCTCACTCTTAAGACTGCTTTTCTAATAGCTATCACCTCCATTAGGAGAGTAAGTGAACTACAGGCTCTTTCTGTTCTAGACCCCTTTGTAACGGTTCACAGAGATAAGGTGGTTCTACGCACACACCCAAGGTTTGCACCGAAATTCGTCTAGAAATTCCATGTCAACCAGTCAATAGAACTACCAACGTTCTTTCAAAACCCTTCACATCTAGGAGAAAAAAGCCTGCATACACTTGATGTGCGCAGAGCTGTCATGTTTTATATGGAAAGAACTAGACCACTGAGAAAGACTAATCAGTTATTTGTCTCTGTGGCAGCAGGAAGAGAAGGAGATGCAGTATCAAAGTCCACTATATCTAGATGGATTCTTCAATGCATCACTCTGTTATACTCTTGCTAAGAGAGAACTACCCTTCAAGCCAAGAGCACACACTACTCGTGGCACTGGGGCATCCATAGCATTCATTGCAAATGTTCCCCTTGAGTCCATCTGCAAAGCGGAAACCTGGAGTTCTGTACACACCTTTACAAAACATTACTGTCTAGATGCCCACTCTAGAGCTGATTCCCAGGTGGGACAAGCAGTATTAAGACACCTTTTCTCTCCTGTTCCTTCTCACAACCCACCTCCAACTCCTGTACTGCTCGCTAGTCTATGCACAGCATGTGATTCTAAGCAGATTAACAAACATCAGAAGACAATGCATTACTTACCGTAAAAGCATTTCTGATGGTTGTATCTGCTTAGATTCACATGCGCCCACCCTTCCTCCCCGCTCGGATGGAAGGAACATAGACATCCTTTTATATCTCTCTTTTCTGTACTCACTCACGTCTAGAAGGCTCCCTCAGGGCAGAAAAAATACAAACGGAGGGACCTCGACGCGTGAGGGATTGTGGGTACACCGCACGTCACTATAGGGGTAGTGTTAAAGACACGCCTTGTCGACGTCCCCTTTACGACTACGAAAAACAAAATGCAATACTCCGCAGTGACCACTGGATGTCGGACCTATGCACAGCATGTGAATCTAAGCAGATACAACCATCAGAAATGCTTTTACGGTAAGTAATGCATTGTCATATTTGTGTGTTTATTATATAATTGCCTCCTTCTAATGAGTGTTTTATAACTGACTGATAAATTATTAATCGCTTATATAAGAAATCTTGAGTGTAAGTGTCTATTTGAATACCTTTAACTGTGAATCTTTGTGCTCACGTTTCCCCTCTTGAGATAAGCCTGGTTGCTCAACACACTACCAAAACTGTGTAGTATAGACTTATACCAAAGGTTGGTCTGCTTACAACAGTAGTCATAGTTGTGTGTCGTGTTCCTAGAGGGTACTGCATACAAACTTTGCCTAACAAGAAAAAAGACGCCGGGACCATCGCGGTGCCTTTGGCAATTAATGGTGCTGAGGCTCGTGAAGCAGACAAGCCCAAGTAGCAGAGGTCGCGCAACGGGAAGCGCTGTGGTTGCAAAGTATCCTGTGGGAGAGCAATGCTCTCCGGACTCTGGATCTGCCTCCGGTGGCTGATGAGCACCAGGATCTGAGAGGCATGGGATATCAAAGTGTCATGGGATAGCAACTAGAGCTCTCTGTTGCTCCCAAAAAGAAGAGCAGAGCAGAAGCGGCAGCAGAAGCGGGAGACATGGGCACGCAAGGAAAACCCGATGAGTTGTCGTCTAACAAGTAACCTTGCGGCGCTCCGATGTAAACCGTTAACCGCTTGCCCTTATTTTGAATACAGAATTAATGAAAAGTGTTTTTGTCTCAAAATAAGAAAGTGTTTGACTATCACTACCCATATAACAAGGGGAATATTTGAGAAAGACTGATTATAATTGCCCAAGAACAAAAGGGGGCAATATCCAATCCCCATTATAACCACCCTTGGCAAAGTAAAGCAACAGCAATATTGAATCGGGACTGTAACCAGCATTGCCAAAGTAAAGAGGGAGCAGGCTATAAGACAGATAACCAGCATTGCCAAAGAAGGGTAATTGAAAGAAAGGGCTTTCTTGGAGAGAGAATCTTGAACATAAGACATTATTAACAGTTCCCAGGTGTGATGGTGAAATCTCAACAATGGCAGGAAAGTTGGCCTCCTTGTGAAGAGTGGAAAGGGGGAGAGGAATATAACCTGCTATACTTCTGGCCAATTAAACAGTGGAACAAACCACATCAATGGGTGTTGTATCCTAATGAAGGAAGTTGTGAATCTTATTGTTATTTAAAGTCAAAAGACTTCACTGATGTTTTGAAGTAACCGGTACCACTGAGTGCTTGTAGTAGTGTTAGGAGATTCATCCTGGCACGGGAGTACACCAGGCAAAGGGGTTGTTGGTGGTAGCCCTGGCTGGTTAGTGTACCTGGAAAAAGACATTGAAGTACTCTATTGTGGTGAAAGGTTGTGGTGGAAAGAAGGTGGCATCACCATTAATGTGTTTGATGAACTTTGGAAAAAGCATCCTGGCAAAAACGTTGTATATAAAGAAGTGTGCAGTAGTGGTCTTTCGCAAGAGAAAATAAATCCTATTTAAATATTAATTTGGAGGAATTATGAACTTTGATTACAATACAATCACAGCGACAAGTGAAAACCTCCCGTAGGGAAGAAACTTTGTGTTAGAAACAGTTTGGCTTTTGGGAGAAACTTTTGTGTATGTTGCCTTTTTGAAGCGGAACTTGATTGTTGGAATTAACTTTATTCATTAGAACTTTTATTTGAAAATTCATCATTAATCCTGGGGAATTTTTGGTTGTAATTATTATTTTGTTGAAATTGGTATTTGAATACCTGGAATTCTTTTGTTGCATGATATATTATGATATGATAGGATTTTTTATTTGTATCGCGCCCATACACGTGTTTCAGTGTATGTATAAGTGTGAGCGACGGATATCCTTGTGTATTAGTGTTTTCCTTTAGTCTTAGTTTCATAGGCGGGTAATCCCACATTGTGTTTGGGAAAGCAAGGTTTATATCACACCCATTTAAGTTAATACAATGGCTTCTTGTGAAAAACTTTTATCTAGATGCCCGCCTCGCTTTTCTGAGCCCTCAGTACTCCAAATAATAAAAACAAATTGTAGAATAAAATGCCAAGAGGTCTTGCTACTCAACACACACACACACGTCAGTTGCCACGTCACCACTTTCCTCCACATTCACCACCAGTCAAGCGTATCCCTTTCCCCTCCCCTCATGGTTTTCACCTGCAAAATGTGCATTTACGTCGGTGCTCTCCCGAAGGCCTCCGTCACGGGGTCCCATCAACGGCCTGTACAATCCGGGAGCCGCGCCCAGCTCCCAAGAACAGACTGGAATTCTGTTAACACGGCTCCTTTAAACCTCTCTAGCGTGTGCACAAGGGACTGGTCGCTGCAGGTGGGCACGGCTCCTGCGGATGTGCGGCCAGGAATCCTCCGTCCCTGTGGAGGGTCTGGGGTCACGACTGGGTCACCAGTTTTGTAGGGCATACCACCAGACAATAAAAAACAATCCTCTGATGAAAAAGGCTCGATGCGCCTCTTACAAGAATAACCAGGTTTATTTTGTATCCAAAAAGGAAAATGGTGTCAGCGGGTGTTATGAGCCTGACTGTCACAGTGACCTCTGGCACTTCAAAGCAGACACAGCATTTTAAGGGACAGTGTTTTCACTGCAGTATACGGTATTCGATCCTCGTTTCCATTGGCTATCCCCTATCTACATACTACCAGTACATTATAGTGCCTCGACCGATTGGCCGCAGCTGATCTACTCTAAACCCTCAACATGTGGTTTCCTGCCACGTCACCCAAATACTTGATTGTCAGGCACTTGAGAATGGGTCAGATCACGTGATGTGCACCTGGTCGCTGACATGAGCTCAGTGGATACTTGCAAGGTCAAATTAGCCTGTGTAAATAAAGGAGATCTTCTTGAGAACCCAGACATGCAGTTGCCCCTGCGATGCCTCCCTGTTGCTGAGCTAGATTTGTTGCCATCACCCCTGGCATTTCATAATACAAATCACAGGGCATTGTGCTCTTCACTCCCCCCTTCCCAGCTGCCCCTCAGGATGTCACCTGGGCGTCACTGGGACCACACTAATCAGCCAACTTGTGAGGGATTTAGGAGTTCTGTTTGTGGGCATCTGGCAGTTCAAATATAATTCCCATTCTCCTGGGGGATGCTACGGCCCTAAATCTGGGATGGGGTGTTTTGGCTTCTCAGGACCTCTGTCCTAACTCCGTGGGTATGGCCTTCAGGGACAGTTGCAGCCCTGCCAGTGATCAGCCATTTGCATTCCTTTCTAGTTCTCAGGCCTGCAACATGATATCTATCACGCCTGAGGGCCTTCTTACCTAATTCTTTTGCTGGGAAAGAGGATATTGGATAATGTCTCGGGACTCTATGCGCTGCTGCTTTCACTGTGGCTGGCTAGGCCTCACTCTACTATGGTGGCGCTTCAGAATTTCTTGCAGTGGGACTGGATACTGCAGGGGTCATTCTAATTACTACCTAACTATAATAACACATGCATACTATCTGTAGTCCGGCTTGGTCAAGGTGCAGAACACTACGCCTTGGTGCTGCATGTTAACTCTACTCCACGTATTTCACACAACCCTTCCCCCTACTGCCACGCACCTTTTTATTCTCACGTGAGTTTATATTTTTCTCAGCCTAAAGCGCTTGTTGGCGGGGGGAGGGGTGGCCACGGGAGCTGAACCTGCATTTAAACACTTCTACAGACTGTTGGGGTTAGGCGCTCCTTGATGGAGCAAACGCTGCTTGAAGTTTAATCCAGTGAAGGACCACTCGGGATCAGCAGATGGGAGGAACCTTATGTTCAATCCCAGATAGAGTAAACGGGCAGAAGGCAGCACAATCAAACTTCTGTTCTGGTGGGGGGGGCTTCTCTGCCATGAAGAATGACCCCATCAAGGTAAAGTCTTTGCAGTTCATTGAAGGTGCTCACACGTTTCTAGTCCCAAAACAAGGAGCACATGGAACGAGACAGTCCAGCACCAGAAGAATACAGGTAGAAACTAACTCCTCTGAACTGCCGGACGGTGAGAACAGCAAGCAGGACTTCGGACTGGTTGGTTCCAAAGTAGGGAATCCCTTGCAGGTCTCCCCAGTTGATAAATAGGCAGAGATTCACTTAAAGGTGGTTGGCTGAGACCATTTGTGTTGCAGCAGCAGTCCTGCAGAGGGCCCTGCTGCACAGGATACTTGGCTACATTGCTCGGTAAGAAGAATACCTCCAGATCCTCCCCTTATATAGCCTAAGTTCAGGCTGGGATGAGACTCCTGCCCTCCAATGGATGGAACCATCAACATTTATACATGTGGAGGCTGTCCATTCCTGGACAGCCAGCTACCTCACATGTGCCCAGCAACAAGACCCATACAGGATAGAATGCGGATTGGAATCAGACAGTCCAAATCTCCATTTACAATTGGTTCAAGCAATGATCCAATTTTGCTATTGGGACTCCTCTGACATGCACAACCAAATAGGGTAGTTTCTGATCTGAAAGTGCAGGAAGACCACCAAAGATGATGGCACAGAAATCCTTGTTTTAATCAAGAGGAGAGGCTAATTTGACTCAAACCGGCATTCTCGCAATTAACACACAGCAACAAAAAAAATCAAATGGCACAGGAAAAATAAATCGTGCATCATAAATGTTACTAAATCGCAAAGCAATGTGTCCCTATAGCACTCCGCATAAGGTGGCTTGCACTGCAATTTAAAAATAAAGTTGAAAGGAACATGGGAGGGACTCTCCCGGGACTGGTAACCAGAGGGGCTGACCAGTACATCTCCAAGCGAAGTGAGTTTAACAAAAGCACCTTGCTACAAAAAATCAGTCAAGATCAAGAACACTATCACAAATGCTTGGATTCCATTGTAGTCAATGCATGAAATTTACAAAAAGAGAAACATGTCTAACTATTCTATTAGGCTGTGGTACACCCTTCATACTTTCTGAAGTGCCCACATACGTCATGTGATCTTGCCTAAGCACATGTACCCATAGAAGCAAATGTGTGTGTAGACCAACCACCACCCGACCCCCACTCTAATGCAATTTACCAACACAAAGAGCACAAAAGTTTAAGGATCTGACCAAAAGGTCCTAAGTGGCTACAGTAAAAAATAAATTGAACACAGCCAATGATATAAAGTGCTCAGTTAGTTGTCTGCACGATTACCTAGGTCAACATGGCTTATGCTCATATTTCTTGTTAATGCAGCAGCTGACCATTGCAAGGCAGGCATTAAGAAACGGTCGGTGTTCTGCAGGTGATTTCGAATTGGAGAGGTAACCAGGGACATAAAGGACAAAGTCTGAAACTTTGCATTTTGAACTATAGAAATGTAATTGATTGTCCATTGAAATGGTGTGAAGAATGTTTCTGCAGTTCATACAAGGTTCTACGTTTATGGTGCACACAACACTGGCGTAACACTAGGATACTTGAGACACATTAAATCCACACTTCTGTTATTTTCAACAAAAGGAAAATCATGAGAGCAAGTTTCTTTTAAAATGTCTGTTTTCAGTAACTTGCCTTGTATTACACCGTAGAAACATTACATTTAAATCTGGCTATCACATCTGTTTTTCATGAAGCCATAAACTCTGTTCCAGCTTGTTAAAAGGTTCAATAATGCACTCCACAGACGTCACTTTAGATTGAGAGGTTTATTCAGAAATACTTCCAGGTGAACGGCCCCCAGCAGTGGACCGCGATGTCTGCTTCTCTCCTTCTCCTCTCAACCCTCCACATGGAATCTGGAACCCTTGCTGAATCATCACAGCAAGGATTCCATTGTAGCTAGGTTACACAATACAAGAAATGACTATAATGATATAACTAGACACCTCCTAACACCTCCCTTCCTTTCATAAAAAACAGGGAACAAAAAATAAAATAACACAATATATATATACCACCAATGAAAATTTGAGACCGCTGCAAGACAAACAGTGCAAATGGTTAGGATAACAAAGATGTTAAAGTGAACGAGTTACCCGGGCAGTAATGTCAAATTACATTGGTGCCATTAACATTCTTGCAAGGTGCTATCCTCTCCTTGTTCCAAATCCCACCTCCTTTGACAAGAACAGAAGATCCAAAATCTTTCACAACCTGTTTAGGCTGAGAAAATAGTGATGCACCTTTGCGTACTTTGGTAGGCAGTTTAATCTTAATCCAGTCACCTTCCTCAAGTTTGAACTCTCTAAAGGCATTTTTTTTATCATACCGCTCCTTAGATTTGACACCAGACTCAAATATCCTCCCTCTCACTCTTTCCAAATCTACTCCTACCAATTTGGATTTTCCCATCCAGCCCGGACACATGTGCGAGTTAGGTTTCCTTCCCCTTAGCACCTCAAAAGGAGATACACCCGTAACACTGCGCGGAGCCAATCTGTACTGAAATGTCCTCTCCATTATAGTCCTTATCCAATCACCTCAAGTGGCCACAGCAATTCTAATGGCATCCATGAGGGTACGGTTGAAGCCTTCTACGCACCCATTGGTTTGGGGATGATATAATGAGGTGTTCACTTGTTCTATGCCATGGCTACTCAAAAACTCTCTAAATTCCCTGGACATTTCCTGGGGAATCCTTCTCTCCAAAACAATTGCTCCATATATTTAATGATGCCGCTACTGGAGGTATCTTTGAGTATAAATACCTCAGGCCATTTAGACAGTAAATCCATGACAACCAAAACATAGGTATCTCTCCCCCCTCTGATATTAAAAGGGCCCAAGAAACACAAGGCAACTTCATCCCATGGGACCGTAGGAGACTTCCTGACAGTCATGGGCACTTTCTGTACTCTGAGTCCCTTCTTCCCTTCAATGCAATCACTACAACCGTTGACCAGTTCCTCTGTGTCTCTATCCACACTGGGCCACCAAAACTCTGACCTAACCAAACCTTTGATTCTAGCCAGCCCCAAGTGCCCAAAATGAGCTAGATCTATTATTAACCTCCTCATCTTGAGAGGTACCACCATCTGATGTCCCCTATGTAAATACCCCTCATCAATCCAGAGTTCTTCTTTAACCTTGGCAAACCCACCAAGATCACTTCTTATCTTGCTTTCCATTACCAATGTCAATATTCTCTGGTACAGCTCATCCTCAGAACATGCATTGTCCCACTCATCTTTCTTTACCGATTCATGAACCTGAAATATTTCAACACCACTCTCACGACTCAAAAAACTCTTTGGTTACAGCTTCTCTCAGTACCGATCTGGAGAAGGCATCAGCAACTACATTGGTTTCACCACTGATGTGAAGCATGTTATATTGTAATCCTTGTAAAGCAGTCACCCACTTCATGATGCACCTGGAGACTCCCTCCAGACCACCTTTGGTAAATATTCCTATCAAAGGCTTATGGTCCGTGCACAATGTGAATTTCCTGCCCCACAGATATCTTTTGAACTTTTCCACTCACCAGACACAAGCCAATGCTTCCTTTTCCACAACTGAGTATCTGTTCTGTGATCCCTTGAGAGATCTAGATGCAAATGCAATTGTGACCTTCCTGATCCTCCTGCATTAAGACTGCTCCAATACCATAATCGCTGGCATCCACAAATAGTAACGAGTGTTTACCTTCCTCAAACGTTCTCAAAATAGGCACATTGGCAATGGCATCCTTAATCCTGTGGAACTCCTCCTTACATGAATCATTCCACTTTAAAAGTAACACCTTTCCGAGTCAACATCCGAGTCAACATCCTCATATTCCTTGACATATTTGACAGACCTCTAACAAATTTGCCATAAAATTCAACTAGGCCAAGAAAGGACAACACATCTGCTTTTGATTTTGGCGCTTCCATCCTACAAATGGCTTCTATGGCCTTTTCTTTGGGTTTGACACCTTCCACCATGATTTCATGACCAAGATACTCCACTTTGTCAGCTTTGAATGTACATTTCTCTAAAGACACTGTGAGACCCGCCTCTTTGAGTATGTTCAACACTCTCTAACCTCTTATGTTCTATTTCATCTTTTCCACACACAAGCACATCATCCTGGTAGCACATGACACCTCTCACCTCCTAATAACCTGTACATTATGCTCTGAAACACACTCGCTGCCGAAACCAATCCGAACGGCATACGTACACATCTGAAAAGACCAATTGGAGTAATAAATGCTGTAAGGTCCCTGGAGTCAGGATGTAGCTCTACCTGGTGGTATGCATATTTTAGGTCAATAAGGGAGAACACCCTGGAACCAGACTCGCCTAATAGATCTATACTGGGTAATGGAAATTCATCAGCTACCACCATTTTATTCAGATGTCTGAGGTCAATGCATATTCGTAGATATCCATTACTCTTTTTCACTATCACTATGGGACTAACCCACTCCGAGGAATCAATCTTCTCTATCACTCCTTCACATTCCATTCTTTTCAATTCACCTTCCACATCTTCCTTGAGAGCTAATGGAATGGTGCGCAATTTAGCAATTTTTTGGAATGGCATCTCTTTTCAATCGAATCTTATGCACAAACTCTTTCAAGCACCCTATCTTATCAGTTGTGGCATTGGTTTGTACTTTTGCATCACCCGTCACAGTACTGGGAATGGCGGTTTCACTCTCTACAATTAACACCTGATCTGGGTGACTTGCTTCAAGCCGTATTTTCAGTTCTGCCTGATCACTCCAGGACATAAGCTCTCCACCTCTATTGGCTACATGGACAGTCCCTGTTGACTTCCTGTCGTTGAATTGCAACTCGGCTTCAAAAGAACCTATTATTTCTATAGGTACATCTCCACAAGCATTCGTTCTCACAATGTTCTCCCACAAGGTACAACATCCAAATTTCTCCCTCCACACATGCACACTTATCAAAGTGTAATCTGCTCCACTGTCCCTGGGCATAGATACCGGTACGCCTCCAATTAGCACTGTGGCATATGGTTTCTTTTTCTTCACTTTTCCATCAATGTCATTTACTGAGAACACCACCTCCCTACCAGCATCATCATTTGGGTCATATCCATGCTCCACATTAACCTCATGTACTTGACCTGAGGTGGCATTGAAATTCCTACAACACCTGGCCATGTGTCCTCTCACCCCACAATCATTACATACAATGTGGATTGCATAACACTCTTTATCAGATGCTATGTGCGACAGGCTTCCACACCTGAAACACTTCCTTGCTGGAGCAACTCTCGGGTAACCAGAGTCTCTACCACCCCTAAATACATTAGTCTCACTGGGTGATCCTTTGGCCACCTTCATGGATGACCATTGTTGGCCCCGTGCTCTGGTGGTGGGACCTTGACGACCCTCAGGCCTCCTGCCCGCTTGCCAAGGACGACGTGAAGTCCCTGCAACACTTCTCTGCACCACTTTCGAAACCTTTTGTATCGCAGCCTCATTGTCATCTGTCTTGGGCTTATCAAGAGATGGATTGTCTATCTGTATGTTCTACCATCTTCGCAATCTCAATTGCCCTGTCGAGAGAGGGATTCCTTTCCTTCCACAATTCCTTTCTGATAGTCATTCGAACACTTGTTCATCAATTGATCCCTTACATGCTCGTCCTGACAATGGTCAAATCTACACTTAATAGCCAAGCCTCTAAGAGCAGTTATAAACTCTTCAATACTCTCTCCAGTTTTCTGGGCTCTCGTGGCAAACTTGTACCTCTCTCCTCAATACAATAATGTTTATCCAATTTTGTTAAAGTCTTCTCATATGGCCCCCCCTTCAGGAATATCTGGAGGTTCTGGGAGTTTTTTTTCAACACTTCCTGCCCTGCAGCACCCAAACAATGAAAAAGAGCGCCTCTTTGCGCTCATTCGAAAAGTTGGGTCCAAATGCTGCCAGCACATACTTGTAAAACCCTTCCTTCCAGTCTAACCAACGCACTCTCGGTTCACCTGGCGTTGGAAGGAAAAATATTGGGGCTGGTATGTTTGCCATGTTCCAACCTGAGTTGTACCACTTCAGGAGACAGGCAAACTCCTAAAAAGCAATGTTCCCAAAGTGACAAGTAAACAAATTCCAGACAACTTGCACAGTTATTCAATTGTGATTGTGTATGCACCCACCAGTTTTATTATGTCCAGAAGCCCGCAGTCGAACTGGCATCACTTTATGCAAAATATAAACGTGCTCCAAGACAAACAGAACCGCAGCCTAGTTCCGAAATATGGCAATCAACGCGCCCCAAAGATGGCCACCACGCCTTAGGGTCCTTTACTCTAGCGGCGTGTTGACACGCGGCAATATCAGGGAAGCCAACTCAGAAGACCGTCGCATTTGGAGATTCACTCCCCAGGACTGCTGTGACGTGCCGGTGCACAAGCAGGTAACGCAGCATTCTGTTTGAGTGTAAACATCTGCGGCGGGTGCATCCAATGGCAGGGCCGTCTAGCGTTAAGTCATGGGCCCCTTGCAGTCAATGAAACAGTTGAGGCGGAGGGAAAATAATAAAGCACAACTCAGTGTGAGTCCTCCACCAGTGCTGTCTATGCGGACCTCTGTAGATCGCCACACAAATACAAAAGCAATAGTTCTTCGGCACCCGTGCTCCGCTCCAGGGTGCACACTAGGTGCTCACGCCCCGCTCCGGGAAACGAACCATGTTCACTGGTGTGCGGCTCCAAATCATCTAGGACACTTTCCCTGTGCTCCTCTGCGCCAAGTAGCATCCAAATAGGCGAGGAATTCCTGCTGTTGCCGGGGGCCGTATCTCCTTGGGCCCAACTTCGTCGCCAATGTTAAAAGGTTCAATAATGCACTCCACAGACGTCACTTTAGATTGAGAGGTTTATTCAGAAATAGTTCCAGGAGAACAGCCCCCACCAGTGGACCACGATGTCTGCTTCTCTCCTCTCAACCCTCCACATGGAATCTGGAACCCTTGATGAATCATCACATAATGATATAACTAGACACCTCCTAACACAGCTGCAGATAACCCTTCCAAAAGAACAAAAGTTGTTCTTTTGTGATGTCAGTACTTCAGACTTTACTCGCAAGGCATGTGTTGGCTAAGAAAACTTTTCCAGTCACTTAAGGACATAAGGCGATTGTTAGAATTCTCAAAATGTGCTAATTCCTCTCTAGTTTAGAGACCCCCCCCAACTCTTTTGCTAAACTTTGGGGCTTTGAACTTTTTTAATTCTGTTTGTTTCCTGTGTTTATTTCTTTTGGTTGTGGAAATTTAGACAACTCCATAGGCATCTTTTTTTGTGCGTCACACAGCACCCTCAGTGCAGTGACACAGGGATGGCTTTTTAGACTTCCAAATGGTTTAAATACCTTCTCTGGGACAAACTACTGTTTCCCAGAGAATGTAATGTTAGATTGACTTTGCTAGTCTTTTTAAATTCCTATACCCAGCACAACTATCTTCCTATAGCGCGCTGGACGGGTTGCTTAGTATCCCCTGTGTCTAGAAACTCATGTAGCAGTCAAATGCTACCCTTTCCTATCGAAATGGCTGGTGGCAGTGGTTTTACAATGAATTACCATGATTTTTCCCGACCGCGAACACCGGTAGCTAAAAATCGCGGGAGCCATGTTTTTCGAGATGGCGCCTTAAGCCCCTTTTGTTTAAACAGGTTGTGGTCTTCATTTTTCGCCATTTCTTTTTGGAAAGGGCCTTCTAGAGTTTGCCTCTGCACGCCAAACTAGGTTTGGTCTCTTTTTGTTTCTATGCCTTTGGTGGGCTTCAGGACTGAAGACCGCCTCTGGCGCCTGAGTGTCTGGAGTGGGCAGGAAGTTAGGGAGGTGCCCGAAACTCCCTGTGCTTAGTCTCCTAGGAGACCCAAATGCCCTTTGGCACAATTGGCTGGCTGACTGCCCGGCAAGGACAGCCACCCTGGAATAAATGGGAGAAAACTGTTTAAAAAAAAAGCGAGTCTCTTTGACTGGAAAGCAGAGTCGACCACTGGAACGAAAGAACCGAAGACTAGCTGGAAGAGGACGGCTGCTGCAACTCCTGGACCGTTGGTTTGCCCGGTGAAGCCCTGCTGCAGGTCCAAATCGCCAAGTTCATGTCAACAGAGAAGCCCTTCAAGGACGACGACTTCTTTTGAGTTGGTGGGACCAATCGACTCGTAAGCCACCTGGATAACATTCTCAGAACTGGTTAGGATTAACCAGGGGGAAGGACACCAGCTTGTGTGCTTGACAACAGCTACTCGAACTGAAGATCTTCCATTTTGCCAGCTTGTTTGACCCGCCCCCGTGCAGTGCAGGAGTCCCCCAACGTCCTCCCGCTTGTCCCCACAACTGAGGCTCAGGAACAGTGAGATCTGCAGGAACTGCCAGGAACCAATGTCTTCAGCTGCATCTTTTCTTCAGATTAAGGTACTGTGCCAACCCGATTGAGAGAACTTAACTCTTGCTGTGAAAGTTTGTGAAATGTTCCCAACTTGCAGGCCTAATCTGCTTGTGACCTAACATATGATTCTTTTTCGTACAAACTACTTCAGAGAACTTTGGCAAAGAGTTTACTGTTCACTGCAAGAACTGCTCTTTCGTATCCAAGACCCTAGCCCATTGACTTTGGCCTAGGCCTATTGAACTGAATCGAAACCTCTAGTGAACTGAAACTATTTGCACTGCCTAAGAAAGTATTTGTGATCTATTTTATTAACTTGTGCCTTTTTCCTCCCATTGAAAGTAACTGAAGTGCTGTTTTGCTCCTGTTTCAGGGGAGCCTTATTTACTCAAACTTATTGGCTTGGAACTGAAGTATATTTGTGTATGATATTAAGTTGCCTCCTTCTAGTGAATGTTTTCTAAATGATTGTGTAATAAATTAAGTGTTTTACCCAGAAACCTTGAGTGTAAGTGTCTACTTGAACCACTGTGATTGTAAGACCACTGTGTAACTTCTTTTACTGCTCACATTCCCTCTTGATATAAGCCTGGCTGCTCGGCTTGCTACCAAAAACTGTGTAGTACAGAGTTATACCAAAGGTTGGTTTTTTAATTGCATGTGGTGGTCCCAGAGGGTACTGCATGCAATTCTGCCTAACAGCGATTTTCAGAATCATGTAAACATAGTTTGCAAGTACATTTTGCTTTCACCTTTATTGCAGCACTGTGCTTGATGTATTCACCATTTTTCTAATGTTACCGTTTGCTTCAATGTTTTCTCCTTGTGATTCACCTGTTCACCCAAAACTGAACTTTGCTTTAAAGTTAATGTTAAAGGACATTTGTACCACGCACTATCACCACCGGAGTAGTCCCTTGGCACTCTGGCGGCTCTGAAAGGGGAAGGGAGGGGGGGTTAGTGGGAAGAAGCTGGAAAAGTGCAAGAGAGCAGTGATGTGCTGTTGGCGGCCTCAGCCTGGTGGGTCCGTTGGCTGGGCCTGTGGTGTTTGCAGCCTGTAGTCGTCGTCTACTGTTGTGCGAGTCTGTGTGTTTTTGTTATGTTGTTGCAATGTAGTGAAGTTTGCGGTTTGTTGTGCTGTAGGTTTGTGGTTGTGTTTGGAGTTTGAGAGGTGTATGCAGAGGGTGGGAATTGTTAGTGCAATTGGTTAGTTGGCATCTTTATCCTGAATTGAGGCGCTGGGTTTCTGTAATCTCCCCAGGTGGGGTTTGGGAGCACCCTGCGCCTCTGTTCTGATCTGGGTCGGTCCGGCCTTCAAGGTCCCTTTCACATCTAGTCCACTCCTCCCCCAGCCTCCCTCGGAGTGCAACCTGTCTCCCCTTCCCACTCGTACAGCTAGTGCACCTGCCAATGCCTATAGCTCAGATAGTATGGCGATTGCCAATATCCTGATAATTCCACCACACTGTGGTTCCTGGTGACAGCTAAGGGGCGAGTGCAGGTGTTGGGTGGGATTAGGGTGGGTGGTTGACTCCGTCTTTGTGGGTGTCTCCTGTGTTCCACCCTAACCTGCGTCCTTCGTCCCGGTGCCGTGGGAGCCTCTTCATATAGGCAATTGTCCACAGTCGGTACTGGGTGTTGTCCGTGTGCACTCCAGTTTAGGTATCCCTTTTTCTTTCTGTTTCTGTTTCTGTTTTCAGTTTGAGTCTATGGTGTTGAAGAGTCAGGTTTTTAGTAATTTCCTAAATTCTAGGTGATTTTTGGTGTTTCTTATTTCTTTTGGGGGGGTGTTCCAGGTTTTTGCGGCTAAGTGGTAGAAGGAGGTGCCTCCAAGTTTCTTCATTGAGGTATGGTTTTGGTTCCAGACGGATTTCGTTGCTCGACCTGAGGAGTATCGTCGGCTTGTGGTTTATTTTCTTTTGTAGGAATTCAGCTGCTTGTGCACTGATTGCCCTGTGCGTTATGCACATTGTTTTGAAGGTGATGCAGTGTTTTACTGGGAGCCAGTGTAGTGTTTTTAGGGCAGGAGTGATGTGTTCTCTTCTTGATAGTTTGAGGAGTAGTCTGGCTGTTGCATTTTGGATCTGTTGTAGTTTCTTCAGGAGGTATTCTGGTATTCCGAGGTGGAGGCTGTTGCATAGTCGATTCTTGACATGATGAGGGCGACGATAGTGAGTTTTTTGTGGATGAAGGAGAGGAAAGGTAGGATTTGTCTTGCCGTGTGGAGGAGGAAAAAACATTTCTTGACTGTGGCATTAACTTGGGGTTCTAAGGTTGTCCATCATGACTCCCAAATTCTTTACTACCTTAGATGGTGCGGTTCCCATTTCCGTTGGCCATGAGATGGCGGTTTCGTTCTCCTGGTCTTTGGATAGTCATCCAGTTGAAGACTTCTTTTAGACACTCGATTAGGGTTGAATGATCAGCTTGGGTGTCTTTGATTTTGTAGATTATTTGGGTATCATCTGCGTAGATGTAGCATGTAATGTTGTACTTTTGGAAGATTGTGATAACCGGAGTCTGGTAGATGTTTAAGTACAGTGGTAATAGTGAGGATGCTTGTGGCACTCCAGTCGTTAACTCTTGGAGTGGATTTGAAGGGTTTAATCCATACGGTTCCTGTTCTGTCTGCTAGGAATTTAGTCCAGAGTAGTGCTGTCTGTTATGCCTATGTCTTCTAGTCTTTTGGTTAGGGTGCCATGACTAACTGTGTCGAAGGCTGCGGAGAGGTAGAGTAGAATGAGGGAGGAGATTGTGTGCAAGTCTGCGTTAATTTTTAGGTCGTCCCAGATGGATAGTAGTGCTGTTTCCATTCCTCTTGCGGGTCTGAAACCGACTTGAGCTTGGTCTAGCCTGTGGTGTTTTTCTACTTATTCTTGGGTTAGTTTATATACGTAGGTTTCCAAGCGTTACCCCGGAATGTTTGAAATCGGCCTGTAGTTGGAGAGGTCTTCTACGTCGTCACTGTGTTTTTTAGAAGTGGTTTCATATATGCTGATTTGAAGGTCTTTGGTACAGTTCCTGTTGCTAATGAAAGTTTTAGAAGGTTTCTGTAGTATACTGCTGGCGTTCCTTGTGCGAGGATTGATTTGTAGATGTCCGGGGGACAGGGGTCCATGGGTGATCCAGCTTTCTTGCTGTGTTTTACCAGCATTGCAAATGCCTCTGCTGAGATTTCAGGAAAGGTTTTGAGTTTGTGCTGAGGTTCTGTGATAGCTTCTGGTAGTATGTTGTGGGCGGTTGTTATGTTTTGTATGGTTTGTCGGATGTCATTGATTTTTTTTTCTTGAAGTGGTCTGCCAGGTCGTTGCATAGTTTCTCTGAGGGAGTTGGGGTGTTGTCACAGCCTGGTGGGTTTCTCATCTGTTTAATGATATTAAACTTTTCTTTTTGTGTGTTGGTGGCATTGGTGATTCTGTCATCATAATGCTTTCTCTTCGCCTTTTAAATTTCCTTCTTGTATGTGCGGATTTGTCTCTGGAATATTGTTTTTTTGTCTGGGTTGTATGCTTTCCTCCAATCCAGTTCCATCTTTTTGTTTTACTTTTTCATGGTGCTTAATAGTGGGATGAACCATTTTGTCATTGCTCTTTTTTTGGATGGGGTGAATGGTTTTTCTGGGGCGATCTTGTCAATTGCGCCTGCAATCCATTTGTGTTGTAGCTCCGCTTTCCCGTCTATGTTAACTAGCTCTAGTTCTGTAGTTGAGGGTTTGGTTAACTCCAGTTGTTCGAATAGGTTGCTTTCTTTGACGTGTTTCCAGTTTCTTTTTGCGGTGGTTGTGAGTTTAGGGGGTTGAATGCAGAGTTGAGTAGGCAGGGTGATAACGAATGGGATGATGAGATGGTCGCTCCACAGTATTTGTATCGGCGGTGCCGTGGTGATGAGTTTTTCATTGGCGAAAATTGCGTCGAGTGTGTTGCCCCTTTGACTAGTTGTCGTAGTCTCATGGTAGTGAGTTGTTCAATCAGTGAGTTTTGGGAATTGGCATGATTGTCTTCAAACCAGATGTTGAAGTCCCCCAGGATGGTTAGGTGTTCTTGGTTGATGGCTATGTTGGTGATGGCTTCTATGAAGTTGTCGACGAAGGTTGCATAGTATGTCGGTGGTCTGTACACCAGGATGAATGTGACGTTGGTTTTTGGGCTTGCTGTTAGGTGCATTACCATGGTTTCGCAGTTGAGGTTGTTGAGCGGTTTGTCTGTTTTTATTTTCAGGTGTTCTTTGAATGCTATTGCAATGCCTCCTCCTTTTTTTGTTTTTCCTGTTTTTGGAAGGCATTTGAAGTTGATTGGAAGGCAGCTTTGGAGTGTAATTTTGTAGTTGTCGTCCAGCCATGTTTCTGTGATGAACAGGATGTCAATGCCGTTGTCCTCGAGTAGGTCGAAGATCTCTGAGTGTTTTGACATGGATCTTGCATTTATAAGATTGCAGTGGAGTTTGGAGGTGTCGTTTGGCTTGGTCTTTCTTGATGAGATTGTTTTCTGATCGGTGTTGTGGTTTCCTTCCTAGTCGATCTCTTGCTGAGGTGTAGATTTTGGGGTGTCAGCTTCTTCGAAGAGTTCTTCTAGGTTCTGTCTTGGGTTTTTGTTTTCATCTGGTTCGTCTTCCATGAGTTGTGGTTGTCGATTGGAAGTTCTTCTTGCTTTGGTGATGTACGGTTTTATTGCATCGGTTGTGTGTTTGTTGTTTCTTGTGTTGTTCATCCTTCTGCGGATTTGTGTTGGGTAGTTTGATGTTGCTGCTTCTAGCTTTGGGTTGGTTTGCTCTGGTGACCAGTTGTTAGCGAGGTAAGGATTCAAGTAGAGGGATTTGTCTCATTTCTCAGTGTTGGTTCAGTTCTTGTTCCTGACTGCGGGGGTAAGTTCTGTAGTTGTGCTTCTTTGTTGCTGTTCCAGAGTGGTTGTTGCTTCTCTTTTTCTTTCCCTCGGAATTGGTCGTTTGCGCTGCATTATAAGAGGTTGTTTGGTCTTCATATGTTTGCTGATGCCCAGTTGGTTCTGGTTGTCTTGTGGTGTAGTAAAGGGTGTAGAGGGCTGTCCGCTAACAGTTAGGGTTCTGGTTGATGTTGCTGACTCGTTCAGTTGCTGTCTTGAGAGGGGTAGGTAGGAGGTTAGGGTTTATATAGTTAGGTGTTCTCTGTGGCTCTCTTTAGTGTCGGTCTCCCTATACGTGGCTCACTCGGGTGAGTAGGCAGTGCTGTCTTTTTAGGTTGCAGATGCCTGGTTGTACTATGGCCATCCAGAGAGGAAGTCTGCAGATCGACACCCTATTTTTTATTTATGCCAGCTGCTAATTGGGTATGTTTGTATGAACCTATGCACACAATCTTTAAATTGCTATTTAACGCTCACTGAATTCGAACGCCTGCACTCCTGTTCCAAGTGCCAATATGCTGCCCACCGAGCCTTTTACAGTACCCCCAGCAGCTCGCGACCGAGGGCATATGTGCATATCACTCAGGCGGCGTCAGGGCATCTGCCCAGCGTGATGCTCCTGTATGTCTAGCTTGGGGACAAGCGGAGCAAAGGGTCCACTGAGGGCGTACACTTATGTGGATGAGCCATCAACAGTGTCAGCGGTGATGTCATTGATGTCGTCACGGGCAATACAGAGGGGTGTTGCGTGCAAGTGAAGTGCAGCAGTGGCGTGGATTGACAGTCAAGGTTGTGTGGTCTAAACTCATCGCCTACATAGAAATAATGTGGTGACCGCTTGGTATTTATTAATGCAAGCACGTGGTGGTTAAAAGGCCTTCATTCACAGGAATGCGGTTATATAAATTACAGGCAATGGCTATGACACGAATCTACAGCGTGACAAATGCTACATTGAAAGCAATGGTAAGCCGAAGAAATATATCTATTTTGTCATACGTAAGCGGGAAAAAATAGTGTAAAGTAAATATTATTATGGCCCCATAATACGATATTTGGGATCTGCCGACATTTACACACCACTTAACCTCGTAGTTCATTTATTCATTTATTTCCGGTTCTACCATCTATCAGGTTATATATCTAGAACTATACACACACCGAGCCTAATAGCGCTTTAATAAAGTAAAGAAGCAAGTAGATTTCATCAGACCACAGAGCGTACAAGAACAGTGTCAAAAGGACTGAGCGCAGTGAAGGGGTCCCTCTATGCGTTCCTATTCATTCCCATAAAAAGCAGAAGCATGTGAAATGTACGTAAGGTTTTTGAATGTGTTGTCTTTGCGCCTGTCACTTCTACGTTGTGGGGCATTTTAGGAGATGTGTGGTTTCCATGAAGAACGGCCCAGAGAGGGGCTCATTTTGCGTTGGGCTTTAACCGCCCATTCATAAACCTTTTACTCATTCATGTTACAGGTGCAGGTTCATGACATTGTGCCAAAAGGTCCCAATAGGGCGCGCCGAAACGTGACCTGCGTCCAAACAGCCGCGCCAGAACGTAGGGCGCCAAGTTTTTTTTCTTTTTTTTTCTGCCATCAGTGGGCAGAAATTTCGTTAAGAAAACTTAACTGCATTCGACACGAGAGTGCGTCTCTTTCAGGACAGACTATTCGTTAATCGACATTAATGGGAAGGAGCATCAAGCGATTCTACACAAGACGTACTGTAGGGAGACTTGGAAGCACACAAATCGTTCATTTTTTTTTAAAAGGCCTAGAGAATGTGTTTTCCCTAACCCACTCTACATAAACGCTGCGTCAAATCCCAGAGGCTCAAATGGAAAACACGCCCCCTTTTTTAATGCAATGTTTTATTGTTTTTTGTAATCTTAACGTACTCCTGTTTACCGGCGGTATTGCAATACAATAGTTTTAGCATTAGTGTATAATCGCCCTGGCTCTTCCCCCTCCACCCTCCCCAGGAGTATTCCGACTAACAATCATTTAAAATTTGAGTAACAAATGCATTGTACTACGCAGAGCAGTTTGATCAGTGCAAGTCTACTAGATTCAATGCTCGTAATCGCATTGGCGTTAAAATGTTTTTGCATATAGTTCAAGAAAGGTGTCCATATAGCCATGAAGATACAAGAACAAACACAGGATGTTGCCACCCGTTAGCCCTGTAGTGCTCCTGGGATATAAAATTCTAAAAACAAATACTCAAGATAACTGATGGGACAGTTTATCTAGAAACATTTTTTCAGACTGTTCATTATTTCAAAAATGCAAATTCACTTTTAAAGATACTGATCCTTTTCACACTTGCATAGTAACCAAGACCAACAGTGTTGATTGCTTCAGTAATTGCATTTTATATAAAGAGCTTTAAGCAAAAAGAAATAGAACAAAAACCACAGCATGCACAACGGATGTGATGGTACAAGGAAGTTCCTTTCAATTCAGAAAACAGTAGTATTTATGTTGGGGCCAGTATGCAAATCATTGACCCAAAGGCACATAATATACACAGTTCAATCATATATACGAGTATGGCTTCAGATAAATGAATAAACAGTGTTAGATCAATAAAGAACACTTCTTTCAGAAACGTTAGGTCAAACGTGTTTTCGGATTTAACAAAATCCATCTTCAGTATAGAAGTGTTAAGTTTCAAATAATGTCTGGATTCTCGTGTTTTATCCGGTCAAGTGGCACAGCGAATTACTGAAGCAATCAGCACTGTTGGTCTTGGTTACTATGCAAGTGTGAAAAGGATCATTATCTTTAAAAGTGAATTTGCATTTTTGAAATAATGAACAGTCTGAAATTTTTTTTCTAGATAAACTGTCCCATCAGTTATCTTGAGTATTTGTTTTTAAGGATTTTATATCCCATGAGGAGTGCACTACAGGGCTGTCGGGTGGCAACATCCCGTGTTTGTTCTTGTATCTTTGTGTTTCGAATCTCGGGTGGCCTCGAGATTCACCCTGGTGCACCTGAAATTATAGCGAGTGACGATTTGAACGTATACGAATTGATGAATGTATTCTATGACAGCTGGAGTCTGATTTACTTTGTTGTGCCCCCCACCGCATTGTCCTTCATATAGCCATGAAGGGCAGCAGGGAGTCTCTTATATTGACAGATAATTTCCCCGTTGCCAAAACATACCAAGCTTTGTCGAGCTAAAGAGTTATCCATGGAGGTTCTGTCTTCCTCCATAAATGAAGAATGGATAGTTTGACCGCCAGTAAAAGATTGGTCAACAGCTTAATTTTGCTCGCCATACAGGAATGTCTCAGGGGGTCGTTGGGATCGTACCATCACTGTGCCTACTAACATTTTGAATGGTAAAATGCCAAACCTTTTGTTCTGCATATCGCCACAATTATATGTGTGGGGGGGGTTAAGGTAAGCAAGGTATGGGGAGGGGACTGCAGGATGTCTCCTCCCGCGTATACTTAAAGTGAAAGGATAAACATTTTTTGACATTTTCGTATTCAACATTTTTGTTTCGCAGTGATCACATATATCTGGAATCGTTGAGACCCAGGATACACAGCATAGGGTCATTTCGATTTTCCACCTTGAGGATCTCTCAACTTAGACCTCGCTGCCAACCAAAAGTCCTGTATCGCAGGACAACCCCAAAATACACGTAGTGTGCCTTCCACTTCACACCCCCTCCAACACATTCTACAATTCATTGGGTTAATCTAGTGATGTCGGGCTGGGGTTTTATACCACTTGGTTGGTATCCTAGATTTAGTCTCTAATAGACGCGGGCAGAGTGTATTTGCGTATCCCCCATAGACCTTTTTCCAATCTTCTGAGGGTACTTTGAAACCCAGTTTGGGCTCCCAACCCCCTCAGTACGAACAGCGCTTGGGTGTGTTCAGCGAGATTATTTATTTATACAGACTGAAAATTAACCACTTAAATTCCGCTGCCGCCTCAAATACTAACTCCAGAAGTGTTAACTCCCTGGTTGCCACCGTAACGTTGGAATGATGGTGGGCCAAGTGTCTGATCTGCATATACCTGAACGTATTGGGCTCCTCAAGACCTCAGTGTTAGGAAAGATTTCTCTTTACTGCACCTTTCCTTCCATCTCTATGGAACCCCTAAACCTTTTGCTTGTATTTTTTAATATGGCCTGTACTTTGCTTCACTGCACTGGCTTTTGTTCATATGTCATGGGGAAACTGACATATCCTTCAGGCTGTCAGAACTGGGAAAACTTGTTTCCCCTAGTCCTGTTAATGTGTTACTACTTTTGGTTACACTTGTATCACTTGTGGTAACTTTTTATCATTGTACAATGCAGCTTACACTGCAGTACAATGGGGTACATTTTTGTTTTAGCCTAGACTAATATAATACTCGCAGGATATTTGGTTACTCTAGGTATGCTAAAGGGATAAGCTGGTGGCAGCAGTGACTTTTTCCCAATTTTTGGGAATTTTCGTTTTAGCCTTAACGCGTTTGGCTACTAACTGTGGCTACTGGTCAAACATTGCTGCGTCACGAGATTCTTCGCTTGTCCTTTTGCCATCTTGTTCTCTAGCCTTCTTACTGGCCTGAGAGGCCATGAAAATCCTTATAAGGACTTCCAGTGCCTGGGAAAGCAGAGGCTTTGGACTGTGCGTGTTTGCTGGCAGGATGTGGGCTGGGACTGTCTGGTCCCAATCCACAAACTGGTTTCAGTGTGTCTGAGTGGTATGCAGGAATGTTCCCGCCAATGGTCCTGATTGGACCACCATTGCGGGGGGTGGTGGTGGTGGTGGTGGTGGTGGTGTGTGTGGGGGGGGCTAGTCCTGCTATTGTCTAGTGAGGGCAGCAGCTCTTACATGGCTTTTAGGATAAAAAGGGGGCCCCTGGACCCATTCTTCAGAGATCCTGGAGAAACCTGAAGGAGCCAAGTATCCGATCTAGTTGCGAGACCCGTGAAGAAACCGGAGACGTGACCTGGAGGAGCCCTCTCTTGCTCGTGATCTTCAGCAGTCCTGCGAAGGAGCTGTCGCCCTTAGAGGGACCATCCATTCCTGACGTCTGCTCGGTGCCCTGCCAAAGGAAGCCTTCAGAAGTGCCCTGGAACCGTCCTTTGACTGACCAGCTTTGATTTTGGGCTACTGTGCTGCCGGCGTGACAGTTCAGAGTTTCGACCTGGAACTTGGGGGAGATCCTCAGCTGGCACTGAGAGACTGACCTCTATGGAATTTTGGCATCCGAACATGAAGGGGACCCAGATAGGAGGGTAAGTCTGACTGCGGCTGCTAAGTCCCTTTGCGTCGCCGTCCTGCTATGACCACCGTTCGAAATCACTTACCTGACCCGAGTCCCGTCCTGAAGGGTCCTGCATCGAGTTTTGCTGCATTCTTCAATCGAGAGTCCTTGCAACAGTGAAAGACACCAACCGGAGATCAGCTCGAACCTGCAACCCCTGCAAATTTAGGACTGCGACTTTCAGCGGAAAAAGCAACCCCAGACCCTCTTCCTTTGTCCTGCTAAATCTGGGGAGAATCGGAGTAAAGGGAGCAGGGGGGGTATGTTACAGAGCTTCTAACCTACCCCTATACTCACATTATAAGTCAATGGGCTTATAACAAACCTTTATTTTAACACTTTTGGCTTTACCATTGCTTGCTTGCGCAAGACCTCTGAAAGATGGAGCTTCTTTTGGTAGTTAGTTTTACTTGTACCCTAACCCTAAAAACCTTTCACTGGACCTCAGAAACCCTCCCTGCATTTTTTCCTGCTTCGTAACTTCTGTGGAACTTTTACCTGAATTATTTGGCAAAAGGCCCCAGGCAACTTGGGGCTGGACAATTTTAGTTGGGGATCATCTCCTTGGACATGAAGTGCATATTAACAATCTAACCTTTCCTTTGCAGGAGTTTCTGATATTTATTATGCCCTATAATATATATATTATTGTTTATTAGTCTTGTGGGATAACTCTACTTGCTAGTAGTCATTTTTCATAGTGTGTTTTGGCCATACATTAAATAACTATTTGTATACATCCTGTCTAAGTGTAATTTGTGATTCCCATTGTGTGACATCATTGTGGACCCTTTACCAGCGCACCACCTCCGAAGATCATAGCCCAGACCTTCTATACATCTGTCCACCAGGCCAGAGTATAGAAAATCAGTAGTAACGCTTGGGTCCCCTTGTATTCCTCAAATGTTCGGATCTTCCTATTTAGAAATAGATCCCCCATTTTACTCACCCCTTTGTGTATCCAGTTCATAAACTCCCCATCTGTCCTTCCAGGAGTGAAGTCCTTGTATCAAAAGGGTATATGGAAAGGGACAATTGAGAGATCCTTTCACTTTGATAACACTAACTCAGGCCTCAAGGGAGACCCTAGTGATTGGGCTAGGATAAAGGATCTGAGCCTGCATGCAACTAGATGCCTAGGGCTGCTTCCATAAGTGTCTTCCCGCTATCGCTTGTTCCATAGAAAGATTCCACTCTTTCAGGAGAACAAGAAAAAGGTTCAGAAGTCCAGAAAAAGGTGCTGGGTGTTCACTAGGAGAGGGGATTAAGCATCTAAATAGAAATGTGAATGTAAGCGTGTGCCAAACTTGGATGAAACTGTGAATGATGGTAAGTGCAACACTTGATTGGAATCGTGATCACTAGCCTGCTTCACATCTAGACAGAATATTGAAAATTTGCAACGATGGAATAGTGAATGATGGCAAACATCAGACATAGACATATCTGCAAGGACAGCAATGCCAACTAACCAATCCACTAACTAATTCATCACTCTGCATACATTTCTCAAACTCTAACCAAACACAACCACAAGCCTAAGATGCAGCAATCCGCACTAACTTCACTACACTGCAACAACAAAATAAACCCCACATAGGCTTGCACAACAGCACACGATGACTACCGACTGTAAAACACCCCAAGCCCAGCCGACGGACCCACTGGGCTGAGGCTGCCACCAGCACATCACTGCTCTCTTGCACTTTTCCAGTTTATACCCACTAACTCACCCCCCCCTCCCTCTTTCAGAGCCGCCAGAGCGCCAGGGGACCACTCCGGTGGTGATAGTGCACGGTACAAATATCCTTTAACATTAACATAAAACGGATATCTCCCTAACACCAGGAGTCTCCTTTCCTGGAGCACACTGTCTCTCTTCTAGAGCGCCGAGACTCCTGGCGGATTGGGGCACATCGCTGTTGCGCCGGCCATCTTGGAACTCTGGGCCTCTCCTCAGCTCCTCTAACGGCCTCTCCTGCAGGCTCGGGTCTCTTGATGAAAACGTGTAGAACTATGGATCTCCCGCAGCCCTGCTGACAGTTATGTTATGGCGATAGTCTGCCGGGACTGCCAAATCAGAACTGTTACAGGCCGGTGGTCGGAGCTGGACAGAGGAGCACATCTTCCCACTCTGCCATCTTGGCCACACCCCCACCTCTGAAAACACCCCATTTAAATTCTACCTAGGGCATAAATCCAAATTCCCCTGGAGGGACCCTCGCAAGGTGTGCAATAGTTGCCTCCCGCCGGACCCGCACCAGTGATTGCTGTCGGGTGTGCCAACATTTCAATCTAAAGACACTGGGAGCGCCTGCAAAAGTGCTGGACACTATATGCTATACAGAAGGAATCTGCACTGGTAGTGTCTTGACAGCCACATATCAGAATTCTATGTCTGGGCTTCAGGTGCTGGTACCATCCCCCAAAAGCCAATGTACGGAGCTGCAAGCTGACCAAGCCTTGCAGCCGATCCCCAGCTCCAATGGTTCCTTGGCAAAAACGAATTGTGGTGAAATTCCCCTGGCAATCGTTAGGCTGCAGAAACCCAGGGGCATATGCAAAAACAGCAACACAACAGTAATGGAGACAAAGGCATGGAGGGGTCTGGATCAACCCACAGACCTAGCTAGTCCGGCATCAAGGGTGGTGAGCATTGACACTAGTAGGAAGAAATAAGGTGCACAGGAACCCCAGAAAAAAACATGCAGAAAAGCAGGTTTCTAAACTCTCAACTCCTTCCACTTTGGCCTCGACCCCCAACCTGGTTACAAGAGCAGTAAAAGGAGACTTGCGCAGAGGTGGGTACAACACTAACTGCAGCAATGCATCAGAAGGCCCTAGTGGATCTCTCCAACTCCAAAAAGGAGTGGGACGAAGAGGGTGATATGACGTCAGAAATTTAAAAGCTGGAAATAACTGCACTTGCGCCAATTCAAATCTCTACTGCATCAGAGGATACTCCCCAATGCCATAAGGAAGGGTCCATGAAGGACTTTAAGGAGACATTGTACAGAAACAGAACTAGTAATCTTTCTGTGGCTTGTATCTATACATGGAATCGCCGACCCTGTCTCCTGTAAGGCATGTTTTTCGAATTTGAAAAAATATGTAGTGCTCCGAGCTAGCCGCTAGATGGCATCTTATGCAAACCGTGGTTCTAAATAGGTACAAGCCACAGTACGATTATTATTCGGTAGGTAATATTTGCTATATATTGGCTGCAATAGGTGTGTGTTCCTTTTATATCAGAACATCTATGTGCTTTGTCTTTACTTCATTGTCTCTTTTTTTTTTTATTTACTTTCAGGGTGTGTGCACAGAAGCTGGGATGTATGCTTTGAGAGAGCGAAGGGTGCATGTGACACAAGAAGATTTTGAGATGGCTGTAGCCAAGGTAATTATTAACCTCTTCTTTACTCCATTTTTAGATTGATGAAGTCATAGTTTGGGCTCGGGCATTGATATAAATGACTATTTTAAAGGTAAGCAAGAATGCTTATGGCCACAGATGTGCAGGGGAAGAGGAGCTGTGGTCCACATCCCCCCCATCACTCGATTTCAATGGTTCAAAAGGATCCAATTGAGGGCAGCTTTCTCACATATCATTCAGTTTGTTGTCAGTCAGTAAGAAAGCCATGCCTGGTTTCCATTTCCACCACTGGACCGTCGGGTTAAGCAGCCCTCCAGTCCCCATCTCCCAGTGACACTAGTTTATTTTATTTATTTATTTATTTTGGTTGCATTTTAAAAGCACTCGCACAGCTTGGGGGCATTGAGGCGCTGTTACAGGAATATGTCTCTTAGTTGCGGATTTAGAACACGCTTAATACCCAGGCGGTTTCTAAGCGCGGACCCGGGGATTGAATCTGTGTTGCTTCGTGTCGTCTTGTTTCCAAGGCGAGCACCTTGCTGCTGAGCTATCCTCCCGGCAGCCTGATCACTAGTGGTTTCTTATCCAGAATCCTGAGGTAGATTCACCTCCACTTGTGAAGACGGAGGTGGGCAACTCGAGCTTTGCTTGCAGTCTTTTGGCTCGAATACAGATATTACGGTACTGTCCAGCAGATCTGTGAGTCCAGCTTGACTTTCTTGGAGGCGCTTGTTCCCTATTAAGACACAATTCCTTTTTTGGGGATTCTTTAGCCACGTTTTAGGGCCCCTCAACTTTTTTCCTCCCCTATCCCGTGTATTTTGGGATCTCTAACCTGTTTTTGGCTGCTTTACCATTGCTACCCTTTTTAACTCATTTGTAATAAATGGTCCCAGTCTGCTCTTCCCAGTGTTGCTTCCTGTTGGGGTTTTACCAAAGTTGCTGTTAATGACAGAACGTAGGAAAGCCCATCATGGGAGAACAGGGTTACACTACTTAGGTTTGGCCTGTACTACCCAAAGGTATGGTAGAAATGGACGAGCAGCCAGGCTTAGTCTAAGGAGGGAGGAGGCCTGTAGTAGCTATACAGAGCTTGGAGCACACCTTGATTCAATAAAACAATATTACACTGTAGAGTTTTATAAAAAATAGATATTTATCATATACACTAAGGCGCATTGTTTTACCTCTAAGTTCAGGTAAGTAGAAAAACATATATTTACAGTATAAGAACTCTTGCGATATTCTTAGGATATATAAACCATAGATTTCCACAGGTAAGTAGTTTTAGAATAGCTTTTAGGGTAACAAATCACATAATCACCCATCTTGAAATATGATATGTGCCAACTCTTTATAACATTTGTTAACTTTGACCCAAGCCTGATCTAGTATGAGTCACTCAAAGTTCAGATGGGTCACTTGGCCACCAGTGACCAGGGGTTAAGCAGAAAAAAAGCCGGAAGGCAAAGTAGCGTGTCCAAAGAGATAGTATTCAGCAGGATTCACTAATGTTGCAGTTAAGTAACGTTGGTTAAAAAGAAGCTCAGGGAGGTTTTGGTGACCGCCTGAAGGATTGCCCCAAGGACCATCACTGCAAGAGCACAATGGGTTGTCCACCCCAATGTAACTCTATGGAGACCTAGGAGGGTGCAAAATGCAAGCTATCTGCAGCCCCCAGAGTCACAGGATCAAGCAAGCAGACTCCAGGTAAGTTGTACGAGGAGGGAGACAGTACCATAGAATGAAGGAGTAATTGCAGCAGGAAGGTTCCAGCAGAGAGGAGACTGCAGACCCGGCCACAGTTTTCTTGGTCTTGGCAACAGGAGAAGGGGACTTTGGTGGGTCTGGCAACAGCTCTAATGCAGACGGATGCTTGTTGGCACTTTTTTCAGGCTTGTTGGAGCGACGATTGCCATGGAAGTCAACTCTTCTTGGTTTCTCAGTCCTCGCCTCTGGCAAAGGGACTTTAGGGACTTTCAGAGACGATGCAGAAAGGAGCAGCACAAGACCCCCCGGGTATTGGGAGTTTGCAGGCCTTGGAGGTCGCAGCTTTTCCAGTGATGGTGCAAATTGTAGTTCGCCTTGTGTCTGGTTAGGCCCACCAGTCCATGGGAGGAAGCTATCCTCTTTGGATCTTCCCTGTTGCTCGGAAAAGGGAGGTCAGGACAGCTGCCATTACTCAACATGCTCTGGTGGTTGTTACAAGTAGCTGGTGATGCCTTGCTTCGTCCTCCTTCGGAATCTTCTGTTGCATTGCTGGACTCTGAATTTCAGCTCCAGGACCGCATAATTTACCCCGGAACACTGGCTGAGTCTACCAATCATGTCCCATGCACCATTCAAACTTGGGGATGGCTGTCCAATGGGGACAGCCAGCCTCCCAGTCTGAACAGGTTTCCGTCTGGCACTCTGCAGGACAAGGGAGATTCGGTCACCTCCCCCACTTCCTATTCTGCCAGTCACTCGGAGACCCTTAACTGGCTTTCCTTGGGAAGCCCAGCGAAGACCTCCCTGGCCAGATAGGTAGAAGAACCCAGAAAGGACATGTCGCTGTGTTCAGGGCTTAAAAAAGTAAGACCACCATTTTGGTAAATGGTGTCCCTTGAATCCCCCTACCGCAGCTGTGAAGACACCCTGTGATAAAAGTTCACAAAAAGTCATGCAAAAGGTACACTGCTACCAGCCTGAACAGATGGACCTGTCACAGTAACGACGTTAACGGAGAGGAGAGAAAAGGGATACGTTGTCTCCCCTCAGCACTCCACTTAAGGTGGGGTGTGCTGATCTCGGAAAAAAACACATAAGGGATGAAAAGTATTCCCCTTGCCCTGCTATCTTTAGGAGCTAGTCAATACCCCGGATGCACGAGTAATGGCACTTACGGTCAAACCAGCCTCATGAACTCTCAGGCAATGGGCTAGTAGCCTGTCGCACCTTTTGCCCCCTTTCATAATTAAACTTGGTTCTGAAAAGGAGCCTCTCTGCCCTATTGGACAACAGCTTGTTCAGGTGAGATTTTCTATGGACCAGCACATCCCTGGCATCTAAAGTTGGGTTTCACATATACATGATGTTTGACCCCGCTGTGATTGATTAATAAAGAATTTTGTGGTTAATATTCTGAATTGTATACATCTGAGGAGCTGCCTGTTGATACATTAAAAAGTTACCTGGGTGGATGTGGTTTACAGACCTTACCAGATTCGACGAAAGTGGCATTAGATTCATTTCTCTCCTTGGATGAATTGATGAGCGGGGAATTGCCTGAACAGTGGGAAATGTCCTGGGCCGGATGGTCTCCCGGCTGAGTTTTATAGGATCAGGCCGAGGGTGATATTTGAGCTGCTGCTGGAGGTGTTGATTGCTTCAAGGCGGTAAGGTCTACTCCCTTCAATGACTAGACATGCTTCCATCTCCATATTATTGAAAAAGGGAAGCCCCTGGATTCTGGGGAGTTACAGGCCCATCAGCCTGATAATACAGAAAACAAGATCTTGGCCAAAGCGCTGTCTCTGTGAGTGAAGACACCTTGGAGCCACCTGATCGATCCTAATCAGTCCGGATTTGTAAAAGTAAGGAACCAATTGACCAACATGTGGCAATTAAAACTAACGCTGGAGGAATGCAACAAATTGGACTCTGGTGTGGCGGTGCTTTCTTTAGATGCCGAGAAGGCATTTGACCGAACAAAGTGGGACTTCCTTTTTGCACTACTAAAATGTTATGGCTTTGGCACGGAAAGTTTGCATTGGACATTGTTGCTGTATTCGAAACTAACGGCTGCTATTAACACAAGGCTGGCCATCCGATTTTTTATTTTTTTAACTTGGTCAGGACTGCCCTTTTTCACCGCTGTTCTTCGTGTTGGCGATGGACCCACTGGCTGTGAGGATTCGACATGATGGTGATAGAGAGGGAGTTTGATATGGAGATGTTACATATGGTGTGGTTATATGCCTATGATATGCTGCTGGTGTTGTGAGGCCTGGATTCTTCGCTGTCTGCTCCGATTGGGCAAATGGAGCACCTTAAATGTTTTTCAGGATATCAAATTAATTGGGCAGTCTGAAGCCATGCCGGCCTCATCTACTTGCACCAGTGCTTGTGTTGCCAGGCTTGGGTTCCGTTGGTGCCCAGATAAAATGAACTATTTGGGTGTATGGCTTACCAATGAGGCACGTCAGATGGTAGATGTGAACATGTGGTGCCTAACAACAAAGTTGTAGTTGGAACTGGCAAGATGTTCTGAACTGAAGCTCTCTTTGGGGCAAGGTAAATGCCATCAAAATGTCTTTTGCGCCGCTCATTAACAACGTGCTGGGGATGTTGCTGCATCATGTTAAGAAGAGGAGTTTAGAGGACATTGACAGTATGTTGCAAATATTTCTGTGGGAGAAGAAGCAGCTGTTGGGGAGAATTCTCATGAATGTGCTAATTCCCTTCACCTTAGAGACCCCAGCAACTTTGCTGGATTTGGAGTACTTGATTATTTTACCTGGAAAGTGTGAGCCTTTTTTTTTCCCACTCATGTATTTTGATGTGTTTTACATTTGTATTCTTTGACTTTGGAGTTTTAAGATAACTCCATAGGCATCTTTCATGTGTGTTACACAGCACCCTCAGTGCAGTGACGCAGGGATGTCTTTTTAGACTTCCCAAAGGTTTAAATACCTTTTCTGGGATAAACTACTGTTTCCCAGAGAATATAAAGTGAAATTGACTTTACTATTCTTTTCTAAATTCGTAGACTTAGCACACACCATCGTACAATGGAGTGCTGGAGGGGTTACATAGTATCCAATGTGTCTAAACACTCTTGTGGCAGTCAAATGCTACCCTTTCCTATTGAAATGGCTGGTGGCAGTGGTTTTATGACAAACTACCATGATTTTTTCCTGACCCCGCGAACACCGGTAGCTAAAAATTGGGGCTGCCATGTTTTTCACTATGGCGGCCAAGCCCCCTCTGGAAAAACATACTCAGATCATCTTTTTTTGCTCTTTCTTTGTGGAAAGGTCCTTCTGGTGTTTAACTCTGCGCGCCAAACCAGGTTTGGTCCCTTTGTTTGTGAGCCTTTGGCGGGCTTCAGGCCTGAAGACCGCCTCTGGCGCCCGAGTGTCTGGGGTGGGCAGGAAGTGAGGGAGGTGCCCTAAACTCCCTGTGCTTAGTCTCCTAGGAGACCCAAATGCACTCTGGCGTGATTGGCTGACTGTCCGGCAAGGACAGCCACCCTGCTGGGTGAGTGGCAGCTAGGCTGGAATGAATGAGACAAAACTGAATAAAAGGCGAGTCTCTTGGCTTGGAAGGCAGTCGGCCACTGGAACGAAAGAACCGAAGACGAGCTGGAAGAGGACGACTGCTGCAACCACTGGACCGTTGGTTTGCCCGGTGAAGCCCTGCTGCAAATCCAAATCGCCAGAACGCCATTCGACAGAGAAGCTCCTTCAAGGACGGGTTCTTCCTTTGAGTTGGTGGGACCAATCGGCTCAGAAGACACCTGGGTACCATTCTCAATTCTGGTTAAGCTTTAGCCAGGGAGAGGGAAACCAGTTTGTGTCTGCTATTGAGCCAAGGTGACTCCATTTTGTTTGCTCCGACGACAATTCTGTGCAGTGAAGGAGTCCTCCAACGTCCTCCCTCTTGTCCCCACACTGAGGCTCAGGAACAGCGAGATCTGCAGGAACCAACGTCTTCAGCTGCATCTTTTTTGCTTCACATTAAGGTACTGTGCCACCCGGTTGAGAGATCCTAACTCTTGCGGTGAAAGTTTGTGAAACTTTCCCAACTTGCAGACTTAATCAGCCTGTGACCCCGCATATCATTCTTTTTAGTCTGAACCACTTCTGAGAACTTTTACAAAGACTTCTCCATTTGTTAACAGAACTGATCTGTGCTAGCCAAGAACACTAAACTATTGACTTTGGCCTGGCCTATGGAATTGAACTGACCCTCCTGGTACACATAACCTTTGCATTGCCTAATAGAAGTGTTTTCTAATCCATTGTACAAACTTATTCTCTTCCCATTGGAAGTATTTGAAGTGCCATTTGGCTCCTTTTTCAGGGGAGTGCAAACAATCCCTACAACTTAGTTTGTTACTGTAGTGTATTGGTGTTTCATATTAAGTTGATTTCTACTAGAGAATGTTTTCTAAATAAATGTATAAGTATTTTCTACTAAGAAACCTTGAGTGTAAGTGTCTACTTGAACCACTGTGATTGTGATACTTCTGTGTAACTTCAACTACTGCTCACATTCCCTCTTGAGATAAGCCTGGCTGCTCAGCTCGCTACCAAAAGGGTGTGGTACAGACTTATACCAAAGGTTGGTTTTTGCTTACATCTGTAGTCCTAATTGTGTGTGGTGTTCCCAGAGGGTACTGCCTGCAATTCTGCCTAACAGCAGGCATAACTTAAACTATGGAAATTACAGCTCCCTTGTGAAAGTGGTGGTTTAGGAATTCCAGATTGTGCTTTGTACCATCTATCGTATTCTGCTTTCCACCTATCATTCCTTGAATCACCGGAAAGTGGGTGAGGGCAGTGTCTGGACTGTGTACACTGCTACAGCTGTGACAGATTTATTTGAGAGATTGGAGAACTTGATGGGGCGCATAAGCGCAGCTCTACCGTCCCCCGGTCGAGGGTGTCACACCTACCGGGCCTATGCCTGAGGATCAGGGTAGGCCTTGTGATCCACAAACAAGGGTCCTGGAGGAAGCCGGGCCGAGCAACACGTGGCAGGCAGCCCAACAAAATGGCTGCAGCACCATAAAGAGGCACCCGTCCAACGCCATTCCAGGAATTCGATGAAGAACGAGTGTCAAGGTGGGACTGGCTTCAACCAGGTACGTGGCCTACAGCCTACTCCTGTTACGCGCAGGGCAGCTTTCCTTTGCGTCCATATGGACAGGGTATGCAGCAGCCTCCCGCTACCCCGTCAACGGCCCCTGCCACCGCTTCAGTCAGCGAGGAGGTTTTCTTAGAGACGTTCCTCTGCCTCATGAAGTCACCTCAGATGGGCGTTATCCTTCAGGACGCCATCAGGGAAGTCATTCCCACCATGCTAGCGGCACCAGACTCCTCTATCGGGCCCCCAGGCCCCGGTTCAGCCACCACCTCCGGCTCCACATCCAAATCCGCAACCTCCACCGCCTCCTCAGCCTCCGGCCGCGGTCCCTGCACCCCAGCCTCCGGCGCCAACTACTCCTCCACAGGATCCTCCAGATCCGCAGGATACGAATGAGAAGGATCCGGACACGGCATCCTTAGCCAGGGCCTTCCACAAACGTCTTGCTGGTCTGGTGGAGTACCCGCATCTCCCCCACCCCGAGGTCGAGCAGCCGGCAGAGGGGGCTCTGGCTGAAGACCTCACATGGCGCCACTCTGCCAAATCGGGGATCCCACTGCAAACCGATGTAGTCTCCCTGGCCAAAAAGGGTTGGCTCAAACCTCTCAGCCCAGCCGGTCAATCACCGCCTGGACGCCAAGTACAGGCAGATGGAGGGGGATACACCCTTGCTTTCGGCCCATCCTCAGCCACACTCCTCTGGGATAGCTGCAGCATCACTATGCTCCAAGCCCCAGTCGTCCGCGGCCTCTTCCTCTGCGACGCTGCTAGGCAAGGAGATGATGATCTTGGAGGCATATGGCAAGAAACTCTATTCCAACGCCTCTTTACATCTACGTCACGCCAACGATGATACCATGGTGGCAGCCGCCAACCAAAGATTATGGTGGGAAATTACGGACTTCCTCCTGGAACTCCCCACCCAGAGCCAATCACGCTTTAAGGCGGGGCTAGCCAAGGCCAAGCTGGTGGCGCATGACCTCATGGAATCCACAGTGGCCCATATTGATACCTCAGGCCAAGCCATTTGTATTGCCACAGACATGAGAAGAACAGCCTGGCTCCGGGCAACAAAATTCACCCGGATGTCCAGGAATGCATACTAGATCGAGCGTTTGGGGGGGTGACCTCTTCTACTCCTCTACGGATGAAGAGCTGGACAAGAAGAAAAACAGCTCACAAACAGCTAAGGCTTTATCCATCCTTACAAAGTCCATGCCCAAATCGTACACCCAATCTCAGCAGCACTCAGAAAGGGGTCGTGCATATGGTTGCGTGGCTTCCAGGAACGCGGATCCAGGCAGCCATGACCGCTCGCCGTCTCAGAACCGGCGCAAGCAACAAAAAAGGGAGAGTGGGAGTAAGGGCTGTTTCCAGTCCCCCTCGTCAGCGACAGCCTCCGAGGGAAAGAAAGCATGACACGCCCTTTCGGGTCCACGTGTATCCGGTGGGGGGGCAGGCTTACTCTCTATGCACATTTCTGGTGCCAGAATTTCGCGGACTCCTGGATCCTATCCTTAGTATCCACAGGGTACCGCCTTCCTATCCCAGCCTCTCCTCCATCCTCCCCTCCACTTCCACAGGTTGGGACAGCAACTCTTTTGGCGGAGATCCGGTCGCTCATAGAGAGCCAGGCAGTGGAGGAAGTCCTAGACTCCCAGCGAGGCTTTGGCCTTTACTCCAGGATTTTCGCCATTCATAAGCACCACCAGGCGGGCCTGAGAGTTGTGCTGGAGCTTTCCACCCTCAACCTCTCCTTACCCCTGCAAAAATTCAAGATGCTTACGCCAGCTTTTATAGCGGAGACATTGGACAAGGGAGATTGGATGTGCAGCCCCATCGTTCTTTCCTATGGTTCAGGATCATGGGCTACCATTTTCAATACAAGGTCCTTCCTGTTGGCCTCAACTCGGCCCCCATGGTCTTTACCAGAATCATGAATGCGGTGGCGGCCATCCTCAGAGCGCAGGGCCTTCACATCTACCCATACCTCGATGACTGGCTCGTTAGAGCTACATCTCCGGAAGAGGTTCATCACTCTTCCCATGCTCTTATGAACACACTGCACGATGTGGGCTTCTCGCTCAAGAAGTCACAGCTGCAGCCTACGCAGACTGACATTCATGGGCCTCATCTGGGACACGTGCTCCGAGAGTGTATTTCCGTCGGAGGACAAGATCTCAGCCATCAAGAGGGTCAACGCCCACTTCCTCAGCAGAGAAGCGACCTCAGCATGGTGGTACCAACATCTCCTGGGTCTTATGGCTGCGGTTTTATTAGCCGTTCCGCACACAAGACTAAGGATGAGGAGAATTCGGCTGCACTTCGCGGCCTCATGGAACCAGGAGCGGGGCTCTCAATCCAAGATGATCGTTCCTCGGTCTCTCCACCCGGACCTGACTTGGTGGTCCAGAGACTGCAACCTGCGGACGGGCAAGCCCTTCCGGCTGCCCACTCTGCAGGCCACCATCACCACGGATTCCTTGCTCGAGGGCTGGGAGCCACCCTGGACGATCTGTCGGTCCACGTCACCTGGATTTTACAGGAGCAGGAATACCACATCAATTGGCTGGAGCTGAACGCCATCTGGCTGGCGTTCAGGGGATTCCTACCACTTCTCAGGGGCAAGGATTCCCACCACTTCTCAGGGGCAAGGTTGTCCTCATCCAGACGGACAACTCGACCAGCATGCACTACGTCAACAAGCAGGGAGGCACCAGATCCCCCTTCTCTGTGCAGACTGGTGATCAGCATGTGGGAGTGGGCCCTGGAAAACCTCTACCTCATGGCAGTCCACCCCCAGGGGGAATCCAACCTTGAAGCGGCTGGGCTCAGCAGGCTGGGAGCGGACAATTACGAGTGGCAGCTAAACGACCTCGTTATTCAGGAGATCTTCAACAAGTGGGGTCACCCCCAGGTGGATCGCTTTGCCACCTGGCACAACAAGAAGTGTCCCCCGTTTGCATCCTGGCATGGTTGGGGCCCCGGCTCTCTGGGCGACGCATTTCGCCTCCAGTGGACCGGCATGAAAGCGCACGCCTTTCCGTCCACTCCCCTGATCCACAGGGTAATTTGGAAAATCAAGGAGCCTCGCCGACTCCTATCATTCGAATAGCTCCATGGTGGCCAGCCAGGCCATGGTTTTCAGAGCTGCTTAGTCTATCGGAGGTGCCCCCGATTAACCTCCCGACGGGCCCAGCACATCTTCTGGCACAGCAAGGGGGCAGAGGCATCCACCCTACCCCAGGTAAACTAGCCCTCACAGCGTGGTACCTGAGCAGGTAACGCATCGGCACCTTAGCCTCTCACAGGCCAATCTGGAGATCATACAGGGCGCCAGGAGCAAAGCTACCAGGGCCCAGTACAAGAGCAAATGGACCAGATTCTGCCACTGGGCAAACTCAAAGGGAATCGAACCCCCCCCCCCCCCCTTGGTGTGCACCTTGGACGATGTGCTCTCCTTTTCGGCGCACCTCGCTCATTCAGGCAGCAGGTAGACACCTGCTGCACATACCTTGCAGTCATTGGGGTTTACAGAACTTGAAGAAGGGCATTTTCTCCTCCGACGACCCAATCGTCAAGAATATGACGGGTCTCGTAAAGCTCTACCCGCCCATCAAGAGACGGCACCCGGTGTGGGACCTTAACATAGTCTTGGGCGCACTGGCTCACAAACCGTTTGAGCCAATGGCGTCTGTAGACATCAGGCTGATCACCATCAAGACGGCCTTACATCGGCTCGTAGAGTCAGCGAAATCCAGGCGCTGGTCGCCTCTGAGCCATATACCACCTTTCACACCCGGCATTTCTGCCCAAAGTTCTGTCTGCTTTCCACTTGAACGAGGAAATGCCTGGATGTCAGGTGTGCCCTGAAATTCTACTTGGACAGGACCAAGGGCTTCTGCAAATCGGACACCGTCGCTTTCGGAGGCTCAAGACCAGGCTATCAGGCCTCTAAGGCACCCATATCCTGCTGGATGGTCATTGCCATCAAAGAAGCGTATGAGGGCCAGCACAAGCAGCTCCCGGCCAACATGCATGCCCACGCAGTCGGGGCCAAGGCAACAGCCATTGCATTCCAGCACCATGTCCCTTGGCAAGTCATAAGCAGGGCAACCACTTGGACCTCTCGCTCGGCTTTCTGCAAGCATTACTGTTTGGATGCCGGCTCTAGATCTAATGCGGCTTTCGGATAGGCGGTTCTCGGGAACTTATTAAGGAGGGTCTCCTCTCCACTGTGGGGCTACATCAGTTGTAATCGCCCATGCAGTATGGAGGAAAGGAGACGGGACGTAAGAGTAATTATAAGTTACTTACTGTAGTGACTAACGTACTCTTAGTCCATAGTCCCCTTTCCTCCATACGTCCTACCAACCGCCCCCCTAATAATAGTGGTGTCATTAGGCAATGTTAAATCTATTGTCAACGCGTCAATGGGGACTGAGGTGTGGCGGCGGAGTCAGGGCAACTCGTGCTCCCTGGGCCACACCCCCGGGCGCCTCTTAATTTAAAGGGGAAGGAGGTTTTTTTTCTGGTGAAAAAGGTTCTGTCTCCCGTCCCTTGGAAGGGACGCCCATGCAGTATGGAAGAAAGGGGGCTATGGGCTAAGAGTACGTTAATCACTAAGGTGAGTAACTTATCATGGGCTTTCATTTTCAGTGCAAGGTCCTCCCCTTTGGCCTCAACTCGTCCCCAAGGGTCTTTACGAGGTTAATGAACTCAGTAGCAGCCATGCTCAGGTCACAGGGCCACCATCTCCATCTATACCTCGGCGACTGGCTTATTCAAGCAGAGTCTCCAGACATTACGTCACACGGCTTCAGCACTCAGGCACATGCTAATCGATCTGGGGTTCTTGATCAACCTCAAGAAGTGACACTTACTCCCCACTCAGTCCTTAACATTCTTGGGGCATTTGAGATTGGGGGGGGCGTTTGGAGGGGGTCAGCCAGATCCGTCATTGGCTAGTGGGGGCAGCTGCTATTACCTGGCTTTTTGGATAAGAGGACCCCTGCACCCACTCTAGAGAGATCCTGGAATAAACTGAAGGAGCCATGACTCCTGTCCAGCTACAGGAATTGTGGGGTGACTGTGGACCTGTCGGAAGTAGGCTTGGTGACCGCCTTCTGCTGCGGCCCTGGTAGAACCCTGTCCTGTGTAAGATCTCCAGCAATCCTCTGAAGGAGCTGCAACCCTTGGAGTGGGGGGGGAACATCCATTCTCGACGTCGGCTCGGAGTCCTACAATGAAGAGCCTTGCGAAGTGCCCCAGGACTGCCCTGTGGCTGACCAGCTCTGAGTTTGGGTTACTGTGCTGCAGACGTCACCGTTCCGAGTTGAGGCCTGGAACTTGGGGGATCTTCCGCTTGTGCAACAAGACTTAACGCTGCGGAATGTTGTGGTCCTAGCATCTAGGGGACCCGAGATAGGAGGGAAAGTCTGAACGTGGTAAGTGAATACCTTTTGCTCGCAGTTCATCGGTGGCTGTCGTCCGAAACTGCTTACCTGCATTTATTCCTGTCCTGAAAGGGGCCCTGCATCATGTTTCTTTGCATTCTTCCGTTGAGGATCCTTGCAACAGCGTCAGACAATGACTGTAGATCTGCTCTAACATGCAACCCCTGGGGATCAAGAGCTGAGGCTGATGGCAGGGAAAAGCGACCACTGACCCTCTTCAACCGTCCTGCCAAGTCTCATGAAGAATCGGGAGTGGGGGTGTGAGTTATTGCGATACTTCCCTCCTCCCCTAACTATTTTTAAAAGTTCTTCTAACACTTTGGCTTTGCCATTGCTTGTTCACACAAGCACTCTGAAAGTTGGGTGCAAGTTTGTTAGTTAGGTTAACTTGTCCCCTAACACTTGGAACTATTTACTGGACCAAGTCCATACTTTTCCAGCCTCACATACTATGTGGAACTTTGCTGAACTTTTGGGCACAAGGCCCCATACATCTTAGGGATGGACTTCTGAAGTTAGGATTCAATCTCTGTGGACTATTAGTGCAAATACTAATCTGGACCTTTCTTTTCAGCGGTTTGATATGTATTTTGCCCTATGCCAATAATTGTATTTCTGATGTTTGTTAATCTGCTTAGAATCACATGCTGTGCATAGGTCCGACATCCAGTGGTCACTGCGGAGTATTGCATTTTGTTTTTCGTAGTTGAAAAAGGGGACGTCGACAAGGCGTGTCTGTAACACTATCCCTATAGTGACGTGCGTTGTACCCACAATCCCTCACGCGTCGAGGTCCCTCAGATTGTTTTTTTCCGCCCAGCTTCTGGTCGCCTTACGCGGAGCTCCTAGAGAGACATTGCAAATACTTAGTACGGACCTCGGTCCTTAATTATACTTATTATATTGTTAAAGATCCCTCCCCTCGACGTTAGCTGTGAAGCTGTTTCTCCGCCGAGCAAGTTTTCGACGGAGGGGAAGAGACGGAGGAGATCCTTCGGCGCTGCCGAACACGTGGCCTGGCCTCGCCGGCCAACATACAGTAGGGAGAGTGGGGGTTCGAACTTTTATCTTCTCTTTGAGAATGTCTTTCTTTCTCCCCTATCTTTCCCTTGGGGTTGTTATCACCAGTTATTATTGCCTCAGCTATGGAGAGGACACCTTTTAAGTCTTGCCCACGCTGTAGGGGCAAATACACTTGGAAGGACAAACACAAGCTCTGTAATCGTTGCTTGCCCCTCGATCATAAGGAGGACAGCTGCGCGGCCTGTAAGGTCTTGAAACCAAGAACTCTTAAAGAACGAAAAGTTAAGAGGTGGGCGGACTACGCTATGTCGAAGTCAGTTTCCTCACCCGCCGCCGCTGTTACAGAAAGTGACGAGGAGGGTGATAACTCGACGTCCGTTACGGAAGTCATTAACCCCCAGAAGGAGCGCTCGCGCTCCTCGACGTCCATCCCCGGCCCCGACGGGCTCGGCTCACGCCCTGCTTATGGGGATGAACACCCCGGCGACAAGGACGCACATAGACCCCATAGGCCTAAGCACACAACCCACGGCTCTTCTTCGTCGAAGACGAAGGATCCATCAGCGCCGAAGGGGACGCAGGGCACTCCGGCGTCTACCTCAGACCGTAAGAGTCTCAAGCCCCACCCGCAAACGCAGCCGCGACCAGCGATTGGGCTTTCATCAAACACAGGCGCTACCTCAAAATCATCCGACGTAACGCTCCATAGAGCGGCCGTCGAGGAACAACGAGTAACGCAGACAACGTCGACACCAGAGCCCTCTACTGACAAACTCGTTGTCGAGAGCCTGGCGAGAATTGTTTCCGAAGACAAACGTAGGCGGACGACGAAACAAACGTCGAATACTGCACAAAAAGCTATGGAAACGCCGAAAAAGCGCAAGAGTAGCCAGGAACTGCCCCCTTCATCTAAGGGCACTTCTGAACTACCGGAGGGCTTTTCAGAGGGCGACGGAAACCTTTCTTCGACGTTGTGAGAGCGTTCTAAGCGTTTTGAAGGTGAAGACACTGATTTCCCCCCTCTAGACTATTCAGGGGTCCCCCATGAGACTCTTGAAAGACTCCATTCTTGTATGGAGAAAATGGAAAGGTTTTTGGGAAGCCAAAACCCACCCACACCCAAAAGACGAAGAGAATGGCCCCAGGATGACCCTAGGGTCAAGATTCCTAGGCTGTTTCCCCCTTCTACAGACGTATATGACCTCACTGAAGAGGAGCAATACCTCCAGGAAGATGAGGAGTGTTTGGGTGGAGAGGAAGAACATGAGGAAGAGGGGTTTGAAGAAGATCCTTACACTAGTGCAGGAGCTTTCGAAGAAGATACAGCTACCTCGCAGCCTTGGCAATCCCCATCAGTGCACTCAGACCCTGATGTCTTTCACCCTTCTCCTCCCAAGGATTCACCTATTGGAAACACCTCTCCCATAGATGACCAACCTTCACTTAATGCACTATTGCGCAAGGCAGCAGCGCATTTTGAAATAGACACAGGGGAGACTCTTCCTGACATAGACTTTGTAGAGAAAGTTATTAAAGAAAAAGCCCCTGTTAGTCAGTCTATTCCGCTCCTGGCTTCTATAAAGAGAAGAATAACTCCTTCCCTTTCCAATCCTGCCTTAGTCAGAGGGGTCAACCCTCGGCTAGAAAAGCTCTTCAGCCCTTCGTCCTCTGACCCTTTGTACATCAGAGGACATTCTATTCCGGACTCCCTCGTAGTTACTAATACAAGAAAAAGAGCGGGGGTACCACTATCCACTAGTGAGGCACCACCTGACAAAGAGGGCAAGAAGCTCTATGCACTTGGGAAGAGAATCACGACCTCCGCCGCCTTCTCAACTAGGATTGCAAATAACAATTCCCTACTAGCTAGCTACGCAGATGCACAGTGGAGCAAGCTGCGCAGCGAAGCAGAGGACGCACCAGAACCCCTGCGTTCACGCCTGTTAGCTATAATCTCAGAGGGAACTCTTGTAAACCAGGGCATCGTAAAGAACTCCTTAGATGCCGCAGAGACGGCTGGCCGTTCCCTGGTTCAGGGAATACTTCTCAAACGCCATGTCTGGCTGCGCAATTCGGGATTTAAGCCGGAAACCCAGGCTTCCCTGATAAATAAGCCAATAGAACAAACGCATCTGTTTGGGAAAGCAGTTGATGAGGCCCTAGAACATGCAAAGAAAGTGTTTGATACCATCAAGACTCTTGACCAAATTTCTAGGCCCCCTAACAGACGCAGCTATGGCAATAGACGCTCCTTTCGTGGCCAACGCCAGCAGCAAAACCAACAGCAATTTTACTCTGCTACCAACTGGCCCTCTAACCAGGGTAACACCCAGTTCAGTCAAAGAGGCCAACGCCGTGGCAAAGGAAGAGGTCGTGGCTCCAGCCCCAAAGGTTCCACGCCCAATACCAACAAATGACCCGAAGATTCGGGTCCCCTCCCATGCATCACCGGTCGGGGGCCGGCTAACATCGTTCCTTTCAGCATGGGAGGGAATATCGTCAGACCGCTGGGTATTATCCACCATAGCCCACGGATACTGCATCGAATTCAACGGTTCCCCGAAGTACAGACCCCCACAGAACCGACGCATGACACCGGAACACCTCACCATTCTTCTTCAAGAAGTAGAAGAGCTACTGAAAAAAGAGGCTATAGAGGCTGTCCCTCTATCTCAGGTAACAGAAGGTATTTATTCAGTGTACTTCCTTGTACCCAAAAAGGACTTAACCATGCGCCCTGTATTAGATCTGCGCCCAGCGAACACGTTTGTCAAACCCCAAAAGTTTCGTATGGTGGCCTTGCAGGAAGTAATCCCACTCTTATCACAAGGGGATTACATGACAACACTAGACATGAAAGATGCATACTTTCATATTTTAATGTTGCCAGCGCACAGAAAATACCTCAGGTTCAAGATAGAGAACAAACACTACCAGTTCAGAGTACTACCCTTCGGGATAGCATCTGCACCAAGGGTATTCACAAAAGTACTGGCAGTGGCAGCGGCCCACCTGCGCAGGTTATCCATCCCGGTATACCCTTACCTCGATGACTGGCTCATAACAGGGGATTCTTATGAAACATGCTTCTCCAATACCCAAAAGTCCGTAGACCTTTTGTCCCAACTGGGCTTCTCCATCAACGAAAAGAAGTCCAGCTTAGACCCCAGCCAAATCAAACAATTCCTAGGGGCTCTAATTCGAACAAGGGACGGCCTCGTCTTCCCCACCAGCGAGAGGGTCCAAAACATGCTGTTTCAGATCCCCTGTTATGTGGCAGGTCGAGAGGTGACGGTACGCAAAGCAATGCGCTTGCTAGGGATGATGGCGTCATGTATTTATTTGGTACCTCACGCGCGCCTGCGCCCAATGCAAGAGTGGCTCTACAGCCAGTGGTGTCAGGCCAGCGGACAATGGGACGATCTAGTGGTGGTCTCGCAGGCCTTGGTTCTCTCGCTACGGTGGTGGACAAAAGAAAACCTGTTATTAGGGAAAACGTTTGCGACACCCGCAGTGGAAGCCACTCTAACCACAGACGCATCCCTTACAGGATGGGGGGGCTCACCTATCCCATCAGACTGCTCACGGAGCGTGGACTCCGAGCTTTGCATCCAAGCATATAAACCTGCTGGAACTACTAGCGGTGTTCAAAGCACTGAAAGCCTTTCAGGAACACCTACAAGGAAAGACAGTGATGGTCCTCACAGACAGCACCACAGCCATGTACTACCTCAACAAGCAAGGGGGCACTCACTCTCCAGGACTGTCCAAGCTGTCCCAGAATATATGGAAGTGGGCTCTCAAACACAACATGTTCCTACTATCGCAACATGTACCAGGGGAACTCAATCTGCTAGCAGACAAACTCAGCAGAGACTTCCCCCTGCCCGAAGAGTACGAATGGCAATTGCACGAAGACATCGTTTTAGACGTCTTCACGCAATGGGGGTTCCCGGAAATAGACCTGTTCGCAACTCTGGAGAACTCACAATGCCAAAGTTTCGCCTCCAGGTACCCCCAGAACCAGTCCAAGAGGAACGGCCTTTCCCCCGACTCCCCTTCTCAACAAAGTGGTGCACAAGATGCACCAGGAACAGGTTACCATGATACTAGTGGCCCCAATGTGGGCCCGGCAGCCATGGTTCGCTCACTTGTTGGAGATGTCCCTATCTCCCCCAGTGAAACTTCCCTGCCCGTACAACATGCTGTCACAGGACAAGGGCAGGACACTGCATCCATGCCCTCAGACCATGAACTTAGCAGCCTGGCTCCTGAGATCATAGAATTTGGACATTTACAACTCCCGCAGAGATGTATGGACATCCTCAGGGAAGCCAGAAAACCTAATACTCGCCACTGCTATTCTAGCAAGTGGAAAAGATTTGTCATCTGGTGTAGAGGTAAGAGCATCAACCCGGTTGACTGCTCTCCCACTAACATTGTTCTGTACTTTACCCATTTACTGGATTCAGGTCTAGTCTTCAATTCCATTAAAGTCCACCTAGCGGCACTTTCTGCATACACCACTTCCCAACTTAGTGTCGTGGTGAAAGATGCCAGTTATCAAGGCCTTCATGGAGGGGGTAAAGAGAATGCACCCTCCGATAGCTAACCCAGCTCCCGGATGGGACTTAAATGTGGTACTTTCTAGACTCATGGGCCCTCCTTTCGAACCCATGCACAAGGCAACTCTTAAAGACCTCACTCTTAAGACTGCTTTCCTAATAGCTATCACCTCCATTAGGAGAGTAAGTGAACTACAGGCTCTTTCTGTACTAGACCCCTTCGTAACAGTTCACAAGGATAAGGTGGTTCTACGCACACACCCATGGTTTGCACCAAAATTCATCTCGAAATTTCATGTAAACCAGTCAATAGAACTACCAACGTTCTTTCAAAACCCTTCCAGCTTGGGAGAAAAAAGTCTGCATACACTAGATGTACGCAGAGCTGTCATGTTCTACATGGAAAGAACCAGACCACTGAGAAAGACTAATCAGTTCTTTGTCTCTGTGGCAGCAGGAAGAGAAGGAGATGCAGTTTCAAAGTCCACTATATCTAGATGGATTGTTCAATGCATCACTCTCTGTTACACTCTTGCTAAGAGAGAACTACTCTTCAAGCCAAGAGCACATTCCACTCGAGGCACTGGGGCTTCCATAGCGTTCATTGCAAATGTTCCCCTTGAGTCCATCTGCAAAGCGGCTACCTGGAGTTCTGTGCACACCTTTACAAAACACTACTGTCTAGATGCACACTCTAGATCTGACTCCCAGGTGGGACAGGCAGTATTAAGACATCTTTTCTCTACTGTTCCTTCTCATAACACACCGCCAACTCCGGGTACTGCTCGCTAGTCTATGCACAGCATGTGATTCTAAGCAGATTAACAAATATCAGAAGACAATGCATTACTTACCGTGAAAGCATTTCTGATGGTTGTATCTGCTTAGATTCACATGCGCCCACCCTTCCTCCCCACTCGGATGGAAGGAACATAGACATCCTTTTCTATATTTCTCTCTTTTCTGTACTCACTCACGTCTAGAAGGCTCCCTCAGGGCAGAAAAATACAAACAGAGGGACCTCGACGCGTGAGGGATTGTGGGTACAACGCACGTCACTATAGGGATAGTGTTACAGACACGCCTTGTCGGCATCCCCTTTTTCGACTACGAAAAACAAAATGCAATACTCCGCAGTGACCACTGGATGTCGGACCTATGCACAGCATGTGAATCTAAGCAGATACAACCATCAGAAATGCTTTTACGGTAAGTAATGCATTGTCATATATCTCATTTTTAGTATTGAGTGATATTACCTTTTGTTAGTCAATTTACACCGGGTTTTTTGGCCATAAGTAAAGAAGTATTTTTCTACCTGTTTGTCTAAGTGTGTTTCTTGACTGCTTCACTGAGTGTGCTCATTGTGGACCCCTTACAAGTGCACCACCTCTTGAGACTTAGCCTAGACCACTCGCCTTGCTACCTTAAACTGTTTTGGCTACAGCTCCCAGAGTTGTCCCCATCACAATGTAGGTTGGCCTTCTATACATCTGTCCACCAGGCCAGAGTATTGAAAATCAGTTCTAACAGTAGAATGGCAGAGCTTATTCTTATGACGAGGATGAGAACTGTAGGTAGGTACAATGAGCTCAGTCAATACATAGGCACAAAGAAACTATCACACATGTGTAAATAGACATTTATTTTATATACACAAGGCAGTTCTATTGACGTATGTAAGTACCATTCAACTAATCAACAATATAGAAACGTTATCAACACTTTTCAGGTGAGTAAACCAATAGCAATGGAATGTACCAGTCATGAACACCGTTCAATGATAACTCACTTTGCTTTTTAAAGTCACTCGAGCAATGTTCTGTTGTAAGGAAAAAGGGTTATTTAGCACCAGCAATAGCAATATACTACTTTGTAATACTTTTCAATGATTCCAATACTTCGGTGGGGGGGGGCGGTGGAATTGCAGCAGCAGAAAAGATGAAGTATACTTCAATTACTTTCAAGTAGGATGCTTTCATAAAATAAGTTAGTAGGGACCTTGGAAAGGACTCCCTATAGGCACCCAAGCCTTAGACCTGTGCATGTGGTATGGGTGGACACCCAAGTACCACATACAGCACTCCAGTAACACAGGAGCAACAATTTGGCTTGAGGCAAGTACTACCTCAAGCTCCACAGTACTTGAGGAGTGTTGAAGATGCAGCTGGGTTCGTTCCTATGCAGTACCAGTGGACCCGGTCTGTTTGTACCTTGGTCGTGGTGATAAAAGGAGGGACTCTAGGAAGGGATGTCGTGGCAGCAGGTCAGAGAATGGACCCTCAGCAAGGAATTCTTCATACTGCCACGCGGTATTCGGTTTTGGCGCCTTTTTATAATCTCCAACAGTGAATGATCACTGGCCAGTCAATCCACCTCTATTCTCCAGTCTTGCACTCTGGTGACGGGACTGTAAGGAGGGGGCTCTTGTCTCCGGAGGTCCAGCTGAAGCTCACCAAAGATCTGGGAGGGTTCTCCATCGGAAGATGATGCACTACATTTGGGTCGGAGGTCCCCAGGTATTGACGGTTTGCAGCCCTGGAAGGTCACAGCTCGTCGGGGGATGGCTCGTTCTTCAGGTTATCTTATGGCTAGTTGTTCCCAGCCACCAAAGGAAAGGCGTCCTCTTCGGAGCTCCTCTGTCAATTTGAAAGTGGGGTCAGGACAGCTGTGATCTCTTTGCAGTTGCTGGAAGGGTCTGCTGGCGTCTGTGGTAGTCTTTCGCTTTGGATCTTCTGTCCATGGGTCGACTTTCATTCTGCCTTAGGAACTTCACATTTTATCAGGATTTCCCATTGATCCTCTGCCAACTCCCCCTGCATTTAACAGAAAGGGGCGGGAGGAAGAAGTCATCTTTGCTGGCAAGACCCTCTTTTGACCACCACCACTGCTGCAGCAGCTGTTGCGTAAGATTTTGTGAAGTCCAACTGGTTTAGGACTTTACAAGACGCATCTGCTTGATATTGGTGGCCCAACTCTTAACATAGGCCTCTACTACACAAGTCGGTAGAGTTGCGCATCAGCCAGGCTCATCTTAGAAGGGGTACTGTGTGCTGTAGAGCAGTGCAATGTAATCAGTAATAACAAGTAGTCGGGTAAATACCCTTACGTTATATTAAAATGATTTATTAATACATGTACACAAAGCAAATCAATCACACTATGCTACGCAGCAGCTAATAGTAACCTCAAGGAGAATTTTAGAATCAAGTTATTCAAGCAGCTGTAATGCAGCTAAGTAAATTCTTTTTGTACTAAAACATTTCCAGCACACGGAGTGACCTCAGTTAAGGTCAGTAGTAGCACTTATGGTTCACCATAAGTTTCTCTGAAATGTGCTAATTCCCTTCTACCCTAGAGACCCCCAGCTCTTTTTGCTGGACTTAAGGACTTTTTATTTTTTATCCTGGAGACAGTAAGACCTTTTTCTCACTCTCTCATGCATTTTTGTTTAATTTTAACTCCGTTTCTTTTGGTTCTGGAGTCTGACAAACTCCATAGGCATCATCTTTTTACATTGTGGCACACATCACCTTCAGTGCAGTGACACGGGGAAGTCTTCCAGATTTCCCCAAGGTTGAAATACCTTCTCTTTGTTAAACTACTGTTTCCAAAGAGCAGTGAAGTGAAATTGACTACTTACATTTGTAACTTTCTAGACCCAGCACGGACCCAGCACACACTATCTGACCATAGGGTGCTGGAAGGGTTACTTAGTATACCCTTGGTCTAGTTTCTCATTTAACATTATTATGTTACCCTTTTTACAATTAATGGCTGGTGGCAGTGGTTTACCTTTTACTACCATTGAGTGTTTCTACTGCGGGCTACAATTGCAGCTGCAGTAAAGCACCCATGGGTGCCCATTTTGTCAAAATGGCCCTGGTCTTCTTTTTTCACCATTTCTTGTTGGAAAGGTCTTTCTTGAGATTTACTCTGCGCGCCAAACCAGGTTTGGGCCCTTCGTTTTGTCTTTGGCGGCATTCACTGGTGAATCCCGCCTCTGGCTCCAGCGTGTCTGGCAGGGCTGGAAGCGAGGGAGGTTCCCAAAACCCCCTGTGCTTAGTCTCCATGGGTGCAGGAATGCACCCAAAGGTGATAGGCTGGATGTCCGTCTGTCCTTGGAGGACAGTCGTCCTGCTGTGTGATTGACAGCTAGGCTGTGAATGAATGGGAGGAACCTGCATAAAAGGCAAGGTCTTTTGCTTGGAAGGCAGAGTAGACCACTGGAAGAAGGAATCCGAAGAACAACTTGGAAGAGACGCCTGCTGCAACTCCTGGACCGTTGGTTTGGCCGGCGAAGCCCTGCTGCAGTGCTGAAGCTCCGAATTCACCTTGGCTAGAGAAGCCCTGCAAAGGAAGACTTCTCCCCTTGGGTTGGTGTGACCAATCAACCCCAAGACAAACTCGTCTGTAAATCCTCCAGACTCCCATGAACAATCCTGAGCCACCTCAAAAGAGTGCTGGACCCCAGAAGCAAGGAAAGTCCACCAAGTGTCTGTGAACCGGTGGTGCTAGGGTGCTATGCCAGCCAAGGTCAATAGAACAGTTCTAATCCAGTCTTCTTGAAAAAGTTAGTTGAACAGTCAGTTCATTGAATAAAACTCCAGGAGCTCAAGTGAGCCTACCTGAGGGGCACAAGCTGTTAGGGCTACACAAGTGAATTGCAGTAATTCAAAAGGATAGAAAGGAGTACTCCCCAAGATAGCAAGCACTAGATTTGGCTAACGGCATTTAAACCAAAGCCCCACAGTACCTTAGAACTGAAGCAGATGTTCCAGCTGACTTCCTTCTTGATGCAGCGACGGAGACCCTTGTTCCTGAACCTTGGTTGTGGTTACGAAAGGAAAGACGTCTGGCGGGCTTCTGCAGCAGCACTCCCAAGGGGGACTCTGCAGCAAAGGATTCCACTTGTTTCACACCCTGTGTGGTGTATGTCCTTTGGAATAAAGGCCCCTTCAGTTAAACCTGTAGTAGCTGAACCGCTTGAAAACCCACTTACAGTGGAATTGGTTCCTAAAACACTAAACATGGATACACCTGAAAACCCACTTACAGTGGAGGTGATACAGATGGACGTCAAAAGCTTGGGTGTTTTTAACAAACCGAAGCGGACAAGGAGTTTTCTTGACCCCAAGGTAGAAAATAAGTTTTCTCCTTTAGTTCAGAGTGGCCAGAAGGAAACTTCCAGGCCTGAAAACCAAACAGTTATATGAAACCTAAGAATAACGATCTTACTAAGCCTGTGACTCCAACTACTCCTACAGGAGAGATGGATCTGTGTTCTGACAAGGCTAGGGTCTCTGTTTCAAGAGACCACTCTAAACATGTGGAATCCTCTACAGAGAATCCTACGGTAAATCCTAATGTTAGCAGGGAAACCTCTAACAAAGGTAAAACCAGATCAAAGAGGAAGTGGAAGCATGTACAATGCTCTGCCACAACCACTCCAACTAGGCTACCAGAGACCCAACCTGCTCATGTGAGAGGTGGTGAGGAATCATAGAGACCCCCTCTAGGTCTATGGGATGTCTTTGTAAGAAACCCTTTAAAAAGCATACTGTAGTTTCAGAAGTTGTTACAACTTCTGAGGGACTATTAAATCAGATCCCTGATACATTAGACAAGAGCAAAGTGCCCAACAATACAGTTTACAAATGATAACTAATATAAAGTATCACAGCAAGGGTTACATAAAGATTGCTGGTGGACTCGGCAAACAGTTTAACCGACTTGAAACATGACATCCATCCTGGTGAGGATTAGATCCTCCTGTTCTTTAGTCTGGGAGGGGCGAGTGTTGGCTAAGATTTTCATAGAAATGGGTCAATTGTCCTGACCTGGGTCAACCCCAGAACTTTTTGCTTTACTAGTGGGATATTTTTCCTTAATACCTCTAAGTGGGAACCCTTTTCAACACCCACAGAATCTTTTACTCTTTTTATGGAAGTTATCCTCTTTAACAACATTTTGGCAATAAGTGCCTGTTGTTGCTGGGTTCCCCCAGGGGCTCACCTTTTAACTTTCTCTGCCTAACCTTGAGAGAACTACATTTCCCAAGGGTAGATAGGATTTTTGGATCCCTTTTACATTTTATTTAGTGAAACCAGCCACCCCACCTTATGTGGAGTGCTGGGGAGATGCAACGTATCTCCTTTCACACTAAAACTTTAACAATTCTGTTAAAGGGACAAGTTTAACTTTCATTGGCTGGTGGCAGTGATACCTTGTATTAATTTGGTGCACCTTTACCGCGGATTGTGTTCACAGCTGCAGTAAAGGCACCTAAGAGTGATCATTTTACCAAAATGACCGGTCTTCTTTTTTCGCCATTTGAGTGTTTCTTGTCCTTGCTAGTTCCTTCCCCTTGACATCCAAGGCGGGAAATTCCTTTGTGTGATTTTTATCTTCGGCGGGAGTCCCCTGGACTCCCCGCCCAGGCTCCAGTCCGTCTGTGAAGGCAGGAAGTGAGGGAGGAGTCAAAAACTCCACAGCCCTTTGTCTTCCTCCTTGCCTGAATGGGGACAAATCCAGTGGAGGGCTGGCTGTCCTGATTGGACAACCAGACCACCCCTTGTTCTAAAATACAGGGAAAGAATGCAGAAGTTGTGCTGTAGTTCCTGTTAAATACTACGATCGTGGAAGCTGAAGACAAGTCGAAAATTGGAACCGAAGAGGATGATTAAGGAAAAGCAGCTGAAATGATTTCCAGCGACTGGAGAGCCTGCTGTGTAACCGAAGCCTGCTGTAGCCCTTCCTTCCAATCGAGCTGGTGACTCCTCAAACGACAGCCCTGACCCAGAGCCTTGTGAGACCCACTAGACTCAAGAAGACCTGCATTTTGAGCTATCACACGCGTTGCTGCGACCTTGCGGGGCTGCAATACCCTGGGACCTCGAGCCATTGTGCGGTGCACGGTCTTCCGAATCTCGCTGAAACTCTGTGGGCATCCTGGAGTATCTCCAGAGGCACAAATCGAGTCTGAAAATTCCCTTCAGCAGAGTGCTGGACCTTTTGTAACGAGAGTTCAACCACGATTTTCTGTCTTCTGTGCTCCTTCAAAAGGCACCAAATCTGCAGAACCGCATTCAGCCGGGATGAAAACCTTGTCTGGAGCCTTCTCCATTGATCCGTGCTGCAAAGTTCCTTCTGAGGTCTTGTGTTCAGTCACCACGACAAGGAATCCACTGACCGGATATTTGGCTGCAGATCCTGAAGTCGTCCTGCTGCAAAATCATCTTCAATGCTGAGGTACTGTGTTGGCTTGGGTATGTACTTACCGTAAGTCTCTTAGGATTTCTGTGTAGCTGTGGGATGTTTACTGTGATGGGGAGGCCTCTCATCCAGTGCACCCAATCCCACTGCTAGAATCCTGCTAGGGTGTCTTCTGCGAAGCCCCTCGAACCTCTTCCAGCACTTGAAGTAAAGTACTCAGCTATTTTCCCAGTCTTCCTAAGGAACTCTGACTTTTGCTACTTCAGAACCTATTCTGAAACTGTCTGTTAGCCACTAGATCCTCGTGACCCCCCTTTTGCAGCTGACTACACTCATGCTCCAAGAATAAGGGAAAGACTTTTAAGGGAAAGACTTTTAAGGGATTGGGCTTTTGCTTAGAAAAGAGTGTTTAAAAGTTACTTACTTGTAAAAGAGTTGGTAACTGTAGTTCTAAGAGTGAACAGTTACAATAGTTCTTACTTACCTTGGATGTGTGATGCACCATTCTCAAAAGTATGGTTAACATCTTTCTTTCCTTTGAAACCGTTTTGCCATGCTAGTAGAAAGTAGATGTGAAGGTATATTACTCACCTGTGATTAGGTTGTGCCTCTTCCCAAAAGTAATGTTTGTTTCACCATATTATGCCTGTTAGGATAATTGTATGAGTGTCCCCCAACTGGGTCTTGCTTCCCCCGACTTGCTGCTAGCCTGTCCAGAATAAGTCTGCTTTAGGTCTTACCTACCTAGAATAACGGAGTCATTCAGTAAAGTGTAACATTGGGTTGTGCTTTCCCTGTGCCGTTGTAGACAGACACAAGAAGAGTCTTGAGGTTCTAACTGTCCCTTATAAATCATACATAAGTTACTTATATAGCTGGGAAAGATCTAACCTGGACTTCATAGTGAGATTTTAAAAGTATATGGGTTTTACTTGCCTTGAGTTAGCTGTGTGCCATCCAAAAATAAGTTACCAGAGTTACTGCTTATCTCTGTGTTTCACTTCTCTCAAAAGCATCTGTCATTGAATATTACATCCTTCGGTTTTACTCACCTAGTATAACTGTGTGTTATCACTAAAGTGGTTATACGTTTTTACTGTACCTGGAATAAGTGTTCCACTGTTCGCAAAAAGTCTACTGTCCAGTTGACTGATTGTGATTTGTACTGCGAGTGAATGTACAACTGGTAGGGTCTTCTGCCCTTGCATTACTGAATGTAATTGTACTCCCCAAGAATAGGGATGACCAGCACTGAATGTGTATGAAAAGGTTTTGACTTCCCTAGAAACTACTGTTAGGTGTTCCAAATAAGGTTGTGTACCTTCAAGTATAGTTTTGTGTTACCTTATTTTTACAATACATAGGGTTTGTGTTTCTTTGGACCATTTGTATTACAATTTCATTTGTCCCGATTCTACAGCCCTCTCTACCTCCTAAGATAAGCCTGGCTGCTCCGTCTACACTATTCTGAACTCAGGTGGTACAGCCTTATACTAAGAGTAGAGTCTTGTACTGCCTCAGTTCAATGGTTTTAGCAAACCCTTAGTTGGACTTCAGAAAAACTGTCCTAATAGAAAGCACAATGGTAGGAAAAATTAAACTACTGTCACCTTTAACTTACTGAGGGTAACATAAAAATGTTACATGAGAATGTAGGAGAAGGGGCTACTAGGTAAACCCCCAGTACTCCACATAATATGGGGTTGCTGGACCTACAAAGAGAAAAGGTAAGTAAAGTCAATTTTACTTTACTATTCTTGGGAACTGCAGTTCACCCAAGAAAAGATATTTAAACCTTGTGAGAAATCTAGAAGGATTTTTCCGACACTGCACTGAAGGTGCTGTGTGTCACCATACAAAAAGTAGACGCATATGGAGTTTGTCAGACTCCAAAAACAGTGAAAATACATAATCCAAATCAAGTCAAAAACACGTGTGAGAAAAATGTCTCACTCCCTCCAGGGTTAAAATCAAAAAGTCCTAAGTCCAGCAAAAGAGCTGGTGGTCTCTAAGGTTGACGGGAATTAGCACATAAATGAAAATTTCCCTAACAACCACATTTGTTAATTTGAACACTGATTATTCCTTTTGCATGCATCCTTTTTACCCTTTTTTGTACAAGAGAGAGGGCAGGCATTCGTTTTTGTTAACATAGGCCATTTTGATTTGATGGACTCCACTAGGACTTCGTTATTTGATGGCCAAGACTACTCCCATCTTAGTTATAGGGCAAAGTAGGAGTTTCTCCAACCCCAAAAATGACAATAAAGGTTTTACAAATTGTACCCATTGTTTCAGTGTCATACTTGTGATACCATGCCTCTCATACACTATCCACTTCCAATTTAAAGTCATGGCATTCTGTATTTCTTCTTGAACAGCAAGTAAACGCTGAACTGCTGGCATTGATTGTGGCTCGCCTCAGGAGGGAAAGCATGCATGTCTCCCCATATCTGAATGACTGGTTGATTTGAGCTTGCTCCGAAGACCAGGCATCTGCTTATATGTACCGCAGTGGCAGCCTGTTGCTGTTTGGGCTTCTCCCCGACCTTCAAGAAGTTTCATGTTTCGCCATCTGTCCCTCCAATTTATCAAGGTTTTCGTGGCCAGGGCCTTCCTTCACGACGATCAAGTGGCGAGCATCTTCCGAATGGTGCCTGTCTACCCATTCCAGAAGCTGGTTCCGTCCTCTGCTTTTCTGGGTCTTCGTTGTGGTGTCAGAGGCCTGGCTGTGCATGAGGTCACTACAGTGGCTGTGCCATCGTCGGTGGTTTCTGTTTCAGAACACTAGATCAGACCTTTTTCAGAGTCTGTGTCGCATAACCTTGTATGGTGGATCCTGCAAGAGAATCTTCTCGGGGTCTTTGCTCCGGCAACCTTGGGCCCAACTTGCAGTGGTCACAGACGTGACCTTAAAGGGCTGGAGACCTCATGTTAGGCCTTATGGTGAGCAGACTTTGGTCCCCAAGAACAGCCTGAGAACATCGGTTTGCAGGAGCTGTGGCCCTTGGTGTAAAGCAAACGTGTGCTGGTCCTCAAGGACGACACAGTAGCATTCACTACCTCCACAAATAGGTGGCGTGGGGCTGTTCCCTCTGTGGTGCTGGGCTCCGGAGATTGACATATCTCTAAAGGCAGCCCATCTCGCCAGGAATGGAAATGTCTTGCATCTGCTTTGAGCAGGTAACAATTTCACCCCTATGGGTAAGAGTGGACTTAATCGCACAGTCAAAAAGATGGGTCCTCCATCTGAACCTTGGCAGACTGAACCTTAGTGCTTGCCTGCTGAAAACAACAAGTGGGTATTATTGTACAATATCCCTTCTATTTATCTATGGCTCCATTCGGCGTAAATTCTCATCTTGGAGTTAAGAGGGGGATTTTGAGCTTTCTTTGGCCCTCGCCGGCCTGCAAATTGGCACTGTGAGGGGGTGACTGGTAGCCAACTCTGTCTATAAAATGGACCACTGAGCAAAGCTCATTCTTCACAATCTCCATTGCTATGCAGTTTTTGCTGGGTTTGTGCAACCAGTTATCCCCATGCCAGTTTGTTATTTGTGCGTGGGACCTATATTTAGTGTTTACTTTCCTCGTAGTTTATTCCCCCGCCCCCCACCCACCCTGCCTCCATGTTCATAAAAAATATGGTTATTTCCCTTGCACATTTGCCAAGCATCCATGTGGGCCTCACTGCACACATTTGCCAAGAATTGCTGCTTGGATTGCCTGTCTGGGAGCTTTCGGTCAAGCAGTCCTCCAGGGTTTTCCGGTTTAGTTGGTGTCCTTGCGCTCTCCTTCCTCCAAATGTATGTGTTGCTATGGGAATCTGTCATGGGAGTTTTACACAAGTTGCTGTATGTGACAAAAGGGTTGTACCCCTTAGGTTTTTGACTAACTACCCGAAGGTTTGGTAGCGACAACGGAGCGGCCAGGCTTAGTCTAGGAGGGAGAAGAGTTGTAGTGAGTCACACAGGAGCATACAATTGGTTCAATGAAACACTGACACACTAGCGTTTCTATAAAAAAAGTCATTTATTTTATATACACTAAGGCTTAAGAAAGAAGTAATGTGAGTACTATTCTCGCAGTAATATCACAGTAGAACAAAAGGTAGCCCACTTTAAATTAAATTTAAAGGTAGCCCACTTTCAATCAAATGTTAAGAAACACAAACGTTAGGGAAAACTACTGATATTAATAAGCAAATTTATCTCCAGACTGTCTATTACTGTCTCCGGACCCAGACAGCATTGTGAATGATAGCAAGTACCACATTTAGATAGAATTGTGAACATTAGCCTGCATCGCATCTAGATAGGATTGTGAAGGTTAGCTAGTGCCAAACTCGGATTGAATTGTGAACATTAGCCTGTGACACATCTAGACAGGATTATGAATGTCGGCCACTGCCACATCTACATAGAATAGCGAATATTAGCCATTGCCACATCGGGAATATTATATATTATATTATAATGATAGGTTATTTATAACGTGCCTAATACCCAGAGGTTTCTAAGCGCGGACCCGGTGATCGAACTTGTGTTGCTCCATGGTGTCTTGCTTCCAAGGCGAACACATTGCCCCCTGAGCTATCCTCCCGAGACCATATTTAGATACAATTGTGAATGCTTCCTTGATTCGCATCTAGACAGATTTTGAAGGTAGGTCAGTGCCACATCTAGATATAATAGTTAATATTGGCATGCATCATATATAGGCAGGATTGTGAATATAAGACCCTGCCGGATCTAGATAGAAATGCAGAGATATTCACGAGCCACACCTGGAAAGAACGTGAAAATGTAGCACTTATCACCTCTAGATAGCGAGGCCAATAACCAACCCACTAACAATCTTACCTTTGTACATACACCTCTCAAACTCTAACCAAACACAACCACAAACCTTAAGTACAACAAACCGCACAAACTTCACTACACTGCAACAACAAAACAAACCACACATAGCTTCGCACAACAGCACAAGACGGCTACCGACCGGAAAAGCACCCCCAAGCTCAGTGAACAGTGTTAAGCGAACTGAAGCTGCCAACAGCACAACACTGCTCTCTTGCACTTATCCAGTTAGTTCTCACTAACTTTACCCCCCCACGCCCCCTCCCTTTTCCTTTTCAGATCTGCCAGGGGACCACTCCAGTGTTGATAGTGCACGGTACAAATATCCTTTAACATTAACATTCGATCAACTCTTGCAACTTTAGTTATCCCCTGCCCAACTAATCTTCAAAAGTCCAACCCTATACTATATGAGTCTCGCAGTGTCAAGAGGGGCAATGGGGGTCCAGTGACCAGGGGCTGAGAAGGAAAAAAGCAGGTAAGCAGCAGCCAGAGCAAAGTCTATGAAGGTGTCTTTAGGTTTGCAGATAAGCAATAGTTAATTTGGGCAATTTAGAGCCCAATGAGTTGTTCACTCCAAAGGGACTCGGGGTGTCCTGGAGGAGGGGTGCAAGTAACGGCTTAACAGCAGCCCTCCAAGAACACTCGAGCAACGCAGCAAGAACAAGGTAAGTACCTAGGCTCGAGACAGTACCTTATCAATGAAGAACCTGGTGCACCATTTCCATCAAGGTGCTGCAGGTGAGAGGAGCTGTGCTCCGTTCTCTCTGGAAATTGTAATTTTGACTTTTGAGGCCATTTGTTTTTGTTTTTCACTGTTTCGTGTCCCGCGGGCCCTGCCCGCTTCCTGATTATGCTCCAGTGTTTGTTCCCTCATCCCGCCTCCCAGGACATGATTGGGCTTCTACTCCACTCCCACGGCTAAGGGCCCCTAGGCAAAGTGCGGCTTCCACAGAGGCGGCTTCTGGCTGTGTCTGCAGGTGTCCGCAGGGGACGTCAGCTGCCAGTCATCCACCAGGGTTAACCCACATGCTGCTCTGCTAACCCCTGTTCTACTCCCAAACCTTAGGTGTGCTCTCCTATGTTCTTAAAATGTGTGTTCTTAAAATTGCATTGCGTTTGTCCTATTGTGAAACCTGCATTGTGAAACCTAGGCCTTTCTCCCTCTATTCAGGATTCTCTAACTTAGGTGAGTTTTCCCCATGTTTACAATTTGCACTGTATCAGTATTTAAAAAATACATTGAGAGACCTAGAGCTTTCTCCCTCTAATCAAGATCCTCAAACTTAGGTGTGTTTTTTTTTCTCCCACGGTCTTAAAACTTTTTTGATAGTTCCTTAATCCTGAGTGGTGTTCGTTTTATCCTATTGCCCAACCTTCTTGCCTCTCGCTGTCTCGTCTTCCTGCACCCTACCCGGTGTCCTTGCCTAGTGTTCCCCTCTCCCTTCCACCTCTCTCCTCTCCTACTTTATGGTGCTCTGTCTCTCCGAACTTTTCTAACTGCTTCTCTATTGACTATCCTGCCCTCCTCACGAAATCTGGTAGGAAGAAGTTTAAAAAGGATATCCTGGTCTCCAACCCAGGCCTCCCTATCGCTGAGACCTATACCAGTGCCGCCTCCGAGGAAACTCTCACCGGCATCCTCTGTTGTTCCCTCGCCAGACCTATGACCCTACATATGGTCTCTGTGCTCTCGCCTTTCTCTTCTTCTCCCATTAATGGCGGCACCCGTTGGGATGCCCTCCTGGCCTCCTTCCACTCCTCTAAGGTAATCATTAATGTTTATTCAAATGGGACCGTCCTGGTCCAAGGCCCTCAGGCCAACCTTCACCTCTTTGATAGACGCTTTCCGTGCCTCATCAATTTCCTTCCCTCTCCTGCTGTCCCCTCTCCCCCCTCCACGGCCTCCTCACCTCCCCCTGCTGCCTCCTCCCTGGCTACTTTGCCCTCTCATTCCCTCTCTGCCCCCCTCGGGCTCCTTCCACAACTCCGCAGGGCATACCTCTGATCTGCACCCCTCCGCGGAAGTCATTCAAGGATGGTAACCTTCTCCACATTGCCACTCTTAACTCTTGCTCAGCTGTCAAACACTCCTCCGACATCTGCCGCCTTCTGGAAGAACTTGACCTCGATGTCCTCGGTCTCACCGAGACATTGTGCATGGCCAGCTCCGTCACAGGCTTTGACACGCTCCTCCCTGATGGCTACAAGATCCTCTCTGCGCCCAGTTCCATCTGCTCTGGAGGGGGTGTAGCCCTGATCTTCCCCAAGTGGATTCCTGTCTGTCATTCCTACGCAGGCCTACTCCTCTTTCGAATGCCTTGTCTGCAGTCTCTTTCTTTCTTTCTTTCTTTCTTTCTTTCTTTCTTTCTTTCTTTCTTTCTTTCTTTCTTTCTTTCTTTCTTTCTTTCTTTCTTTCTTTCTTTCTTTCTTTCTTTCTTTCTTTCTTTCTTTCTTTCTTTCTTTCTTTCTTTCTTTCTTTCTTTCTTTCTTTCTTTCTTTCTTTCTTTCTTTCTTTCTTTCTTTCTTTCGCCACCACTTTCTGACCCCCCCACCCCCTTTTGGTTGACTCACCCTGACACAGCCCTCTCCACTCTGCTATATCTGATACTCTTGATATCTTTGCCCCTGTGACCCGCCTGAAGCCCAAAGCCAAGTGCAACTCCTGGTTTGACTCAGACCAAGTCACCCTTAAACACAAGTGCAGGGTGGCCGAGAGGAAATGGTGTGCTTCTTGTACATCCTCTGACAAACTGGGCTGCCGCCTGCTCCAAAGGCAATACTGGCTCTGTCCTCACCAAGAAGAGAGCTCATATCCAAGCCTGCATCTCCACGGCATCTAACAACTCGGCTGAACTCTTTAAAGGAAGGAACTGGCCAATCCTGCCGTAGTGTCTACCTCTCCTGTGCCTTCCCAGGCCCTCTGCACGGTACTGGCATCTCACTTCATCTCTAAAACTCAGGACACCCTGTCCTCACTCTCCTCCTCTCCCTTCCCTCCCTATACTCCCTGCTCTTCCTCTGGCCCTTCTGCAGCCACCTCTCCTCCCTCCTTCTCTGTCTGTCCCCTGTTCTCCGCAGACAAGGTTTCTAGACCAGTCTGATCTATGAAAATCTTGTCAAAACAGGTTCACCCCTGTTCCTCCAAAACCATCAAGGACCACATTGACACCCTTGCCCCTGCCCTGGCTGACTTCTGCAAACACTCCTTCGCCACTGGAGTCTTCCCATCCCCCCCGAAGCACTCCCTTGTGCACCCTCTTCTGAAGAAACCCTCTGCCGATCCCTCCTGCCGGGCTAACTATTGCCCAATCTCCATCACTCACTTCCTGGGTAAGCTCCTGGAGAAACTAGCCATCTCACAGCTTAATCTCCACACTGAATCTGTTGGTTGTCTTCATGGCCATCAGTCTGGCTTCAGAGCTGCCAGAAGTACGGAAACTGCTCTCCTGAACATCTGTGAAGACCTGCTCTTCAACCTTTACTCTAACACCCCCGTCTCCTCATCTTGCTTGATCTCTCTTATGCCTTTGACACCGTCAACCATGCCATCCTGCTTAATTGTCTCCGTGATAACCTAGGTATCACCGGTCAGACCCTGGCGTGGCTGGCTGGCTGACTCCCTCTCTGACCGACCCTCCCAGGTCCAACTTGGATCCTTCCTCTCTGCTACCTTCTCTACCTGTGGTGTCCCCCAGGGGTCTAACCTCTCTCCCTGGCTGTTCAACCAATACCTGGCACTCCTTGCCCACCGCATTGCCGCTCTCTGGCCCAACTTTCAGTGCTATGTTGGTGACACTAAGCTCATTTTCAGGCTACCTTCGGCCACCTCTTCTCCGTCCCTCCTCGAAGTGTCTGTCTTCTATCCAGGAGTGGTGTGCCGCCAATGACCTCTGCCTTAATGCCAGTAAGACTGAGATTCTCCTCATCGTCACACCTACTCCCTCCTTTCCTGTAGCTCTCTGGCTGGCCTCTCTTGGCCCTCTTCCTGCTTCCACCTGCAAGGCTAAAAACCTCTGGGTCATCTTCAACTCCACTCTTTCTCGCCTCACATCTCTAAGAAATCACACTACCAGCTGCGGTTTATAGTTAATATTTCGAAATTCATTATTTTGAATGCAAAAATGTTGAATGTCTTTTTTTTGTTATTTTTTGTTTGAAATGGGGGGGTTCCCACCAACCCCCTTTTTATTTTTTATTTTTTTAAACCCTCGTTTTACTCGCGAAACCAAAAAAAACATGTAAATTAAAAAAACAATATATTAGAATTTTTTTTCTGTATTTTTTTTCCGACATTTTTGTCATTCGAAATTTTATTTTCGACATATTAACTGGATACCACCAGCTGCATCTCCTCAGAGGTATTCTTCCTTTCCTCTCCTTACCCCAGAAGCTCACAGTCTCTAGAGCTCTGGTTCTCTCTAGGCTAGACTATTGCAACAGGCTCTTTCTAAATATGCCTGCTTCTACTCTACGCCCTCTGCAACACATCCAAAACAGGACTGCGAGACTTGTCCTTGGCCTCAAGCCGAGGGATCGTATCTCTCCAGGACTGAAAACTCTGCACAGGCTCCCAGTGGCTCAGAGGATTAAGTTCAAAACCCTCTGCATTGTCCACAAGGCCTTCTGGGGCCTCAGTACATTCAACTCTCTTCCTAGATATCTTCGCTCAGCCGCCTCCAACTCCCTCAGGGTCAGTCGCTTCTCCAAGCAACGAGTTGGTGGTAGATCTCTCTTCGGCTGTGGCCTCCCTCTGGAACAGCCTCCCTGCCTCCCTGAAACTTGAGGAGAACTATCTTCGGTTCCAGAAGCATCTGAAAACCCTCCTCTTTGCTTCTGCTTTCTCTCCCCCTCTCCCCTGCAAAAGTCCTGGCTGTTACTGAGACTGCACTGGTTACCTGGCTACCCATCTGATCTCGGACCTTAGCCCTGCCAGACACACGCCTGCACTGCCTCCCTGGCAACCCCTGCACCTGGGGACTGTTTTCTGTATCCCTATAGGCCCCCCACCAGCACTTATGTCTGCCCTCACCCTGCACTTGCCACCTGCTGGCCAGTCTTTTATTTATCTGTTCTTCTATTATCCCATGCACTGCACTTTCCCTTCCCCCCTGCACTTTTCTTCTTCCCCCTTCCTTTGCACTTGCGCGATCTGAATGACACTTGGCCTAGTAAGATCATTGTCTGTCTTCCCTCTGTTCCCCCTCCCTTGCCTCGTCGCGCCTTGAAACACTTATGTATAGGTGTGTTATAAATGCCACATCATATATCATATATCAGGTTGGTCCCCAAGGTGAGGCGACACTTGTCCCTGGTTCGGATTTCTTGTATTGGATGGCTGACGAAGGGACTTTGGAGGGAACAGACGGATGCACTCAGGCAGCGGGACGGCCAGCAGTGGACCTTCGCGGCACTGGTGCGTTGGAGCCATTCACAGGCCAAGCACATAGTAAAAGAATGAGTGAGTGTGGAAAAAGGTTCCCACTCACTGAGGAGAAAGTCTAATAGTCCAGCAAAAATGCTGGGGGAAATCGCACAGTAGGAATAATGACACTCAAGAAGGAAATTCTACCTAACAATGAGGAATCTGTGGGAGGAAGAAATCCATTAGAAGAGCAAATTACTTGCCCCATAGTGTTGTTTATGATGGATGTTCCTCCCACAGGTTTCTAATCTCCTTCCCAAATCGACCCTCTTGAAGGTTAGGTTGTACACCTCATTTGTTCTGCAGTCCTTTAGCGATTGAGTGCTAATGAGAAAGGTGAACTGAGGTCATGGTGAGCAGCGGCTCCATACATACTGGCCTATACTGGCAAAGGGGGGCCTGCAACGGCATAGAGCTGAGCCGTTCCGATGACTGCTGCAATTGCAAGAGAATATCATAGATGAGGAATCCGTGGGAGAATCGTCCATCAGAACATGATCAAGAGGTGCACATGTTTGTATGTAGGACTGAGCAGGACCCTATTTGAGCAGCCGGTATGATTGGGGCTCACTTGTTGTGCATCATGTGGGAAAGCCTTTACAGAATGCCCAAACCCAGATTCTGAGCCTAGAGCCACGGGGGCTTTTGTATTTTTGGCAGCACTCACACTTGTTTCATTGTAGGCACATCTTCCAATGTAGGAGAACCTACCTCTTTCAACAACTGAAGTATTTCACCAAGCAAAAAGAGTAGAACAAAGGGTTTTATTTTCACATTCATCCTGGTCAGGGTTTTCTTCCTTGGGTCACAAATAGCTCGAGCACAGGTCTACAGTTCATCTGATATTGTGGAGGGCTGCATTTCTGGCAGCTCTGATTTCTGCTCGCTGAACAAGAAAAATCCAAGTCCTTTGTTAGGAGGAAGACATGATTGTGCTTCACACCATGATTGATTTTTACACAAACCAGTAAATTAATCAACTAGTTTTGTTTTTACACCCTGTTTTGAGTGACAATGTCTCCAGGGTTTTAAAATGTTAACTTGATCAGACCAAGCCAACACGATAATCAAAACACACATTTGTCACCTATGGAGGATGGACTCTTCTAAGCATTTAGGCTAATTGATGGGGCACAGCAGCTTCTAAAGTTCCCTTTGGGTGCTAGTGTCCTGTATCCTAGAATAAGAGTTGAGGCAAGTCATTCTCTGATTCGATGCATGTACACATGTGAGGGCTAACGTCCCTTTTCAGCCATGCTTGCCACTATAGGTCATTTGTAATTTTGACACAAGGGTTACACCTCAAACTTCAAGGTAGATGCATTCTTTTTATTGGTTTTACACAACAAGATTAATTGTGCAACCTGGAAAACTCATGCTTTTTTATATCACGTTCTTTTTTAGTGATATTTAATCCCATGAGTATGCCAACAACGTGACTGGACCTAGGTGTTACGTAAAAGTTACTGCTGTACTGCATAGGTGATTTTCTGCTGTATGATCTGCCCTCCATCGTTGGGGAGAGCCCGTTTTCATGTATGCTAATAAACAGACTGGCAGTTGGGACTACCTTTGTGCATCCCATTTGGGTGTCAAGTAGAGCATGTATGTTCGAGAGAATTCTCAAGAATGTGCTAATTCCCTTCACCTTAGAGACCCCCAGCAACTTTGCTGGATTATGAGGACTTGATTTTTTTACCTGGAGAGAGTGACCCTGTTTTCCCATTCTCTCGTGTATTTTTATGTGTTTTTTACTCTTGTGTTCTTTGATTATGGAGTTTTAGACAACTCAACAGTTTCATGCGTCACACAAGACCCTCAGTGCAGTGACACGGGGAAACCTTTTCAGGCTTTCCCAAGGTTTAAATGCCTTCCCTGGGATAAACTGTTTCCCAGAGAAAGTAAAGTGAAATTGACTTTACTGGTCTTTCCAAATTCTTAGACCCAGCCCACCCTGTCTTACAATAGAGGGTTGGAGGGGTTACGTAGTATCCCCTGTGTCTAGATACTCATGTAGCAGTCAAATGCTAACCTTTCCAATCAAACTGGCTGGTGGCAGTGGTTTTACAAATAACTAACACGATTTTTCCCCGACTGCGAACACCGGTAGCATTAAATCGCGGGAGCCATGTTTTTCAAGATGGCGTCTGAACCTCCCTCTGTTTAAACAGGTCCTGGTCTTCTTTTTTCACTGTTTCTTTGTGGAAAGGTCCTTCTAGAGTTTTGGTCTTCGCGCCAAACCAGGTTTGGTCCCTTCGTTCCATCGCCTTTGGCAGGCTTCAGGACTGAAGAATGCCTCTGGCACCGAGTGTCTGGGGTGGGCAGGAAGTGAGGGAGGTGCCCGAAACTCCCTGTGATTAGTCTCCTAGGAGACCCAAATGCACTCTAGCATGATTGACTGGCTGACTATCCGGCAAGGACAGCCACCCTGCTTGGGTGAGTGGCAGCTAGGCTGGAATGAATGGGAGGAAACTGGATAAAAGGTGAGTCTCTTGGCTTGGAAGGCAGTCGACCACTGGAACGAAAGAACCGAAGACGAGCTTGAAGAGGACAGCTGCTGCAACTCTTGGACCGTTGGTTTGTCCGGTGAAGCCCTGCTGCAGGTCCGAATCGCTAAGTTAATCTTGACAGAGAAGCCCTGCAAGGACAACTTCTCCCTTTGAGTTGGTGGGACCAATCAACTCGACCCATAAACCACCAGGACACCATTCTCAGAGATGGTTGTATTTTCCTCGGAGTGCTGCAAGAAACCGAATAACCAGGGAGAGGGACACCAGTTTGTGTGCTTTACTACAGCTACCGGAATTGAAGATTTGCCAAGTACCTGCTTTTCGACCAGTCCCAGTGCAGGAGTCCCCCGATGTCCTCCCTCTTGCCCCCACAACTGAGGCTGCATCTTTTTCTCCATTTGAAAGGTACTGTGAAACAAGACTGAGTACTTACCTCTCGCGGTGAAAGTGCTTGAAACTTTTGCAACTAGCAGGCCTAATCAGCATGTAAGCAGAAGAATTATACATTGGGTCACAAACTTCTTCTAAGAACCTCTACAGAGACTTCACTGTTTACTTGCCAGAACCGTTTTTACCTATCCAAGACTTTAGCTCATTGACATTGGCCCATCCTATTGAATTGACTCTTCTGGTGAACTCAAATATCTGCACTGTCTAAGAAATTGTAATTCTTTTAGGTTCTGAACCTATTCCTTTTTGCTCCTCCTTCAAAGTATTCTGAATGCCATTTTGCTCCTCCTTCAAAGTAGCTTGAATGCCTCAGAAACTTAACCAGTATAGTATTTAATTGTATTGATGTATATTTAACTGCCTCCTTCTAGTGAATGTTTTATAACTGACTGTTGAATACATTAATACGTGTTTAACCAAGAAACCTTGAGTGTAAGAGTTTATTTGAATACCTGTCAATGTAGACCTCTGTGTAACATCCTTACAGCTCACATTCCCTATTGAGATAAGCCTGGCTGCTCCGCTCCGTTACCAAAAAGTGTGTAGTACAGACTTATACCAAAGGTTGGTTTTGCTTACACCTGTAGTCATAGTTGTGTGTAGTGGTCCCAAAGGGTACTGCATACAAACACTGCCTAACAATGTACGCATGCATTTCTTTAGAATTTTCACTATTGCATAGGGTGGTATGTACTAGCAGTACTGTAGTCCCTGCAGTGGATAACATGTCCTAAATAGAGCATTGCCTAAAATAAAATTACTTTTGTAAAATATTCTAAAGAAGTTAGTATCCTCGTGAAGCTTTTCTCTTCAGAATGAAATATATTGGGACGACAATCGGAGGCTTTACAGTTCATGTGATAGCCATGTAAAAAAACAAAAGGATTGGTTGCCCTAAACCAAGGACGAAGCACGCTGTTTTTAACTAGTTGAAACATGTTTTCTTAATCTGTAACAAATTGTAGTTTATTGCATATGTAATATCATAGGGGTTGCCCAATTTTGCGGTACAATGGATATATTACATTGCCCAAATATTGTCTCATGTTCAGGTGAAATTTGGAACACTGGGCCCTTTGAAGTACTCCTGCCCCTTATTTGGTTTATATTGCTTAAATATAGTGAAAACTGATCTGTATTAAATCACAACTATTGACTTGAAAATATCTTTTCTCTTGCACAGGTGATGCAGAAGGATAGCGAGAAGAATATGTCTATCAAAAAGCTCTGGAAATAATGCCAAGGGAACAGATTGGTCTCTTAGAAATGTTGGCTGCCTTTAGTTGTTGTCCTGTATAATATATCCTTGATCTGCAGATTTTTTCTTTAATAAATATCAGTATGGAATCTGTTTTGTGTACATTCATAAACTAGTCCTCACTGTGTTATACAGGGTTATCACACAGAGTGCTTATTTTTGCTTCCACCAACAAATGTGAATGTCTCTGTTTTGCCTACCCGATTGTGCAGCCCGATGGTTGGTTGCTTTAGTGTTACTAAGTGGATCATTTGGCTGAAACAAAAACACCAGCCTACCGCTAACATGAAGCTGTTGAGCTGTATTCAATGATATTATTGAATGCCCTCCATCTCGCTTTTTCTTTCTTTTTACAAGTTCCTAGTAATGCCTTTCCAACACACATGGGAAGCATGCCCATTGTGTGGGGGTCGTTCGGGGGAAGTGGGATGCATACCTTTCACGGCAGAAGACCTGTGTGAATCCTGCCCCTCCTCCCTGCTTTACTTTTCACTTGTGGGAAAATCAGCGAAAACACATCTTAGAAAAAATGCCCTGGACCCTGTAACCCATCCCAGGTCCTCCCTGCTTGTGCTCAACCTAACATTGTGAGGGCCTGTTCTTTGGCAGGTAATGCAAATGCAGCACGGCTACTTGCGGCACGTTTTGTGAGGGATCTTATTTCAACCGTGGGTGGTAATAAACGGGTAGTTGGATTTCAAGGCAAGTACAAGTGGCTGCTTTTCATCTACATCGGGGTCTTGCAAGACACTGTGAAAATATGCAAGGATTTTTTGCTGCAGTACTTGCAACATCAATTCGAGAGGGAGCGCATGCAACAAGAACACCAACCACTCCAAGTTTTCCAAACACACCATGCATGTCAAGTTCAAGTAACACTGCAGCATCAAGTAGCAGTACGTCTGACGCCCTTTGAAGCTTTGTGAGCAGTGTATGCACAGTCTACGGGGATGGCAATGTGTGGACCCTCTCCTCAATGTCTCAGGGTTCTTGGATACAGATGTGCCATAAATGCGTAGAGTCAGCGGACAATAGGCTGTACAGATGATTGATCCCCATCTATTGGATACTTCAGCTGTTTTTTGGAAAAGACCCATTACGGTATTTGTACAGTAAGTGGTCCGCAGGTCTCGCTTTGGGGAATTCATCCACAGCTAGTCAAAAATCAAAGCAGTTTATTTCTGATGATTACATCCATAAAACCGTCAGATTAAAATAATTCATAAAGTCAGAAAATACATCCTTAAAACATATAAGCGCACACAGAAAAATAAAATAAGTTAAATTACAACTTCATCATACACAAAACCCTCAGTTTACAGGCAAGGAATGTTATTTCAGGCTCTCTGTAAGAAGTAGGCAAGGCCAAATAGTACGACAGACCTTGTTGAAGTAAGCAAAGACAATGGTGCCGCCTGGCAAAACCTTATCCCACTTTCTCGTAGGAGCGTTAGTAAGAATTTTGCCCGAACATGATTAAACAGGTACATCTGCAATTGGAGTCGCCATCCCTCCCTTCCTCCCTGATTAAATGTACACAACGGAGTTACTGCCCCATACAAGTAGTACATGCAGCCTGGCTCTCGTCGGGAATGCTCTGTGCAGCGGTGCAGTCAACAAACACTGCTATTTAGTTAAATTGTTGTGTGGGGCTAGCAGTGAATAAGCATTGACCTGAGTTTTCAGCAGCATTTGGTCTTACCTTTAAGACGCCAGAAATTGCTTAGCCCGGTTTGTTTTTATTTTTTTTATTTGATTTTATTAAGTTTTAACACATAACAGTTCTCTCAATGAGAAAAGAGAAAAAAAGAAAAGGTTACATATGCATCCATATTCGTTACACAGGTGGAAGTAATTCCAATATACAGTGCTTAGTTTCGTTTCTATACATCCAACGGTATAACGATGGAAAAAACCAACATATTTTTCTCGTTCTCTTTATTCTTTTACAACTTCCCCCCCTCCCCCACCCCTCACGGACTAAGAAATCATGTTACCAAGGAGTTGTGTTTTCATGGTCATGCGCTCGTTGTCGCAGGCTGAAACTGTTTCGATGTGGTGTGTTTAGGGACTTGCCATAAGGAGGGTGTCTTGTCATGGTTCTACTGATGCCTGAGAGGTAGCATAGAAGCGGTCTCATAACAGGTAGAGGGGGTATAGTACCCAAGAGGAGAAGGACCTAGTCCGGCCCTATAGACAGTGAACCCTATCTCCATTTGGGGTTGGATGTCTGTTGGATGTGTGTTTGCTTAGGAAATCTGACCACTGGAAATGGACCTTCACACTGTGTTGCCCTGCCGTGGAGTGATGCAGTAATTTTCTCCATGGTACATATGTTCATTGCAACATTGATCCATTCATTCTCGGTCAGGGTCGTAATTGATTTTCATTTGGTGGCAAGTAATGCCCGAGCAACGAGCAACAGATGGGGAGCTAGGCCTTGGACTCTCTGCCACTCCTCTATTTTCTCGAGACCGAACAGGACAAGATGGGGGTCCGCCGTTCTTTGAATCCCGTCCAGGTGTCTAATCCACCCCAAGACCTCATCCCAATAGATCTTAATATTAGGACATCCCCACCACATGTGTCAATCAATAGTCTGTGACCTGTCCACATTCACGCCAACAGAGGGGGGAGGATGATTGATACATTTTGGATAGTTTATAAGGGTCATACTGCCAGCGGTGCAAGAGTTTGGAATGGAGTTTATATTGGCACGATATGGAAGTGGGTGTTGCCATGCGGCACATTTTATCCCACACGTCTTCATCAATTTCCGACCCCATGTCATTCCCCCAACGTGCTCTGGGGTTATGTGTGTTCCCTCTACCCGCCTCCACTAGTAATTTGCACATGGCAGAAATCAGGCCCTTCCTGTCAGTCTTGGAGTCCCAACAGTTTTTCGAAGGGGGTGAGCTCCCTACTCAGTTTTTCCTTCCATGCTGCCTTTGTTAAGACCCCTTTGATTTGTAGGTAGTGGAAAGTGGACAGCACGCCTATATTTAGGGCCTCTGTTATCTCCGGGAGAGTGATAAAGGAATCGTTTCGGAGAAGCTGGCCCACCCTTTCTAGTCCTGCTTCGTACCACGCCTGGAATCTTTCAACATTGGGGATGTGGTTATTTATGCCCGGGGACCATAGGTGGCTCAGTGGAGACGGCCATGTTGTGATTTCTCTCATCTCTGGACCCTCCCTCCATATTTCCCATATGGTGGCATAGCCCTGTCTTTAACCAGTCTTGGGGAGACCTTTGAACTTTCTGTAGGTACCCAGTGAGAGCTTGAGTAGCAAAGACTTTGTGGGTTAACTAGCCAAACTTACCATGTCCATTTTGTGTGATTAAATTCATGATTAGGTTTTCCGTTTGGGGCTGTGAGTACCTACCCAGAGTGAGAAGCGTCTCGCAAAAATAGTATCAGCCTGGTAAGCCATGCCAGTTTCCAGATGCATGGAGTTACACAGGTGCTGAAGTGGGAACCAAAAGCATCCTTCTTAGAAATGTGTTTTCTAGCTTTTGTAAACGGGTGTTCCATGTATACCCCCATATTTCACACCCGAAGATGCCAGTGGGTATGGCCTTCCTCTCGTAGACCTTAATCATATGTTCCATGGAGGAATGTTGTAGATTCTTCGCTAATGTAAAAATTCTTAGCTAATCTAAAAATTCCTCCTGTTGTTTTGACTCATCCGGACACTTAATTTGGTGATTGGTTGTCCCACTTCAGTCTATTGTTAAACCTTATCCCCAAATAGTCAATGGATGGACAGCAATCCAACATCTTTCCCTCTAGGAACATCTGCGGGCATCATTTTGGTTTCTTGGAGACAAACCTGGTCAAACATTTGCCACTATTAACCCGAAGCCCCTGATCCCTCGTGTATTCGTCATACTAGACAATCGGTGCCTGTAATGATCTATGGGTCTTTCCCAGTAAAACAGCCTCATCAGCAGAGGTGCGCACTGGCAGTCTCCTGACACGACATTGGGGAACATAGGTATTGGTAAATGATCCTACTTACTGTGTGTAAGTAAAAAAGGATTGGGACAAGGACACATCCTTGGCGGAGTCCCTTTTTTTTACAACCAAGCAGTCTGTGAGTTCTCCATCCTGTCCATAACATACACATACACTTGTCTTCTCAGGGAGTGTTTCCAGCAGCTGGATACTACTCCTATGTAGCTCAGATTTTCAGTATTCTCCTATCCACGTGGTCATAGGCCGAACTAAGCTCCATAAAGGCCACATAGATGGGAGAATCCAGAACCCATAGATATTATGCCTGAATTAGATTGAGATTAAGGCACTTGTGTATCGTCCCAGTACCTGGGTGAAAAGCTGATTGGGTGTCTGACAGGAAGCTATTTTCTGTAAGCCAATACTCCAGCCACTCCAAAATAATGCCGGAGAACAGCTTAGATGTCCTGTCCAGCAAAGTGACGAGTCTATGTGGGAAGACATTTAGCACCCTTTTTAAATAACCGAACAATAATTCTGGCTTTCCAGCTGACAGGTGTTCAGTGCTATTATCGTGACTAACCAAATCCCTGTGTCCCCACACACCTGACAGAGAGCAGAAAAAATGACTTAGGACACTGTCAATCCCTGGAGACTTAAATGTTTTTTGTCTTCTGAGAACAGAGACAATCTCGCTGAGTGTTTTCAGATCTACGTCCCACCCTTAGAGTGACCATTATACTATCTGGGCCCTAACCATTATGCCAAACAGCTCTTTATAATGCTTTAGCCAGATTGCTTCCATTATATGTACCTCCAGGATTAGGGGACACCCCATGTCCAGACCTCCAGTGTTCCTAGACAGAATTCTCCAGCGTGCTTTAGAGTCTGAGTTTTCGGATGCCGCGCACGGCTTCCCAGTTAGAGATTGCCATTTTCTTTCTCTTCTCTTCTCTGATGGGGCAGATTTATATTCCTTGCGCCTTAGCCAAATTTAATTTAGATCAACAGTCACTCTTTTTAATGCACCAAGGAGCAGTTTTTTCTTATTCTTGCTTGTATCGGACAACCAGGTCTTGTGGTGGTGTTGGCCTGCTCTCATACTGGAGGCCAGTGGCCTGAATATATCCTTACAGACCCTAATAAAAAGCCTTAAGAATAACCACTGCATTAGAGTCGCTGTGTAAGCATGTCATTACTTCTCTCCTGGTGTCCTTAATGACTCCCACTCCTAATGCCTTATAATTTCTGCAATACCAGCGTCTCAGCCTAGACTTGGACCCCGCTGAAATTGTAGCTGAGTGAATATAAGGCTTGCCATACAGACCCTCTTTTACTACCCATTTGAGAACAAGGGTTTATGGTCACTTTTGGGTCTGTGAATTTTAAAATCCAGAATACACCCCACCACTTCATTGGTATGAGTACATAATCGATAATACTCTGGAATCTACCATTGTCAAATGTGTAGTGTCTGGCCGAAGGCGAGGAAAGCCTGCCATTTACAGCTCTGTAGCCGGAATCTGCCAAAATCTCCTAGAGGTACGAAGCTCTGTCAGAAGTAAATGGCTCAACCGAGGGAGGCCAGAGAGACACAGTAAGCTCTTCTTCCAGCAGAAACGCATCTTCTGCTGTACCCAATCACATGTTGAAGTCAGCCCTTAAAATAAGTTTGTCCAATAGCCCACTTGGTTACAAATCATGAATTCCTTTAGTGCGGCCAACAGGTATGTGGATCCCTTTCCTGTTTTGTTGTTGTATAAGTTAACCAGCTCTAGACTATGGCCCTCTTTTCCCTAGTGTCAGAAACTGGATATTACTATTGGATTTGGTTGACTGGCTGGCTTCCCAGGTAATATTCACACCAACATAGACTCAGTCCTCTGGATGGTCGCCCTCACATACTACTTTATGGGTGGGACAATGCAGAGGGAGTACCCCTGCAAATGAATTAGTTCCACCAAACGGGTCTCTTGAAAAAGCAGTATCTGGTGGCTCCTAATGAAAGATACCAAATCCATATCCATAAACCTAGATCCCAGCCCACAATATTCCACACTAGGATAGTCAAATGTTCAATCCTCTTACCTGGTGCAGAATTTCTCCTCATAGCCACCCAGTGATTATTGCATGTTGAGGCATTCACACATCCTAATTGGATATTCTTCACTGTTATAGGATTGTTAACTGTCGAACTCATTACGTGTCATTCCCAGACGTCTCCTCATAGGTGATCCGGGAGTTGGCTGAGTGTTATGGTTGTATTGCTCCTTTGATCTCTAGAGACCCTGCCCTGGTTGATCTAAAAAGCCAAAAAGATGGAATCTGACCTCGGAATGCACAATTTGGCCATGCATGCCTTTCCAGACAAGGTCTGCAACCTTGGTGGGGTACAGAGTGATAGTAACACAGAACCCACTTAAACACGTCATCACCTTCCTAACCCAGGTTGATCATTTCACCATCAGAACGTGCCTGCCTGGAAGAAATGTAAAGTTGCAGATCCTTTTGATGGAATCAGTTAACTTATTTATCAGCCCAATTGTATCCTCTGTTTGATTGCTGTCCAAAGTGGGGACATAAGTCCGTACCGCAGCCTGTGGAGGAAAGTTGCGTCTAAACCTCAACCTGTACATCACCTTATTTCCTGTATCTGATGATATGGATGGCTGGGCTACTGCAGGGGTCCTTATATAATCTCTAGGCCCCATGGGATTAGTAGCCGTGTTCTTAGTGATATCAATGACATCCAACTCCTTGTTTAGACAACCTGTCATTGCGCCTTGGGATATGCCAGCCTTCCCAATCCCCATGGAGGTAATATTCTTGTGACTCTTTATTTCCAGTTGTGGGCCTTTCAGAAGGTTTATTTGGGGCCAAACCTGCCTTGAATAATTGGTTATGGACTCCTTCCTATTGATTGGGTACCCTATTTTGGGACCCTGGGGCACCTGCCTGCCCACCTGAGTCTGGAATTTCCTCAGGATGTTATTCATTTTATCAAGGCATAAATCAGTTTTCAAAAATTGTTAATGTCACCAGAAGTGTACCAAAGACATGAAATGGGCAACAATACAGCATTTTTGCGTACCGCTGAAATAAGACATTATTGGGAACAGATAGGACTTGCAAATTCAGCTAGACCTGCAGGATAAGTTTCTGGCACCCGGAGGTCAGCCATGCACATTGAAATATTTATTTGATATTTACTGCAAACAAAGTAAATGTTCAATAAATGTTTCAAACATCCCTTGCAAATGGTACTCGCCCTTCATAAACTCTAGTCGACTATGCGAGTGGGCGAAAAGACTTTGTGAGCCATAGATGATTGTCTGTAAAATGTAAAAAGTTAGCTGCATGAATGGACAAATAAATAGATATGATCAACGTGCTCTGAAAACAGTTTGGCCAGCTGTCTCCTGCAGGTACTAATATATAATGTAATCGTAATTCTAAAAGCGAGCTCTGGAAGCTAACTACAGTGTATGAAAGTGCAGTACATCTGTAGAAGTACCAATTAGATGGAATGATTGATCACTACTTTGTGTAAACATCTAGTTAGCTTTGTGTATTCATTATGTAAGCAGAAAGAAAGACTATGCAGAGTGGATGGCGTGGCAAGCAGAGAACTGGGCAAACTAGGTGGAATATTGTACTTCGTGGTGATGTCACTTTCAGGGTAGCTGGTATAAAGCAACAAGGTGATAAAATAGAATGTCAAGAAGTATGGGATCAGCTCATGGGTTGAGCACCAATTGCTCAGATGAATGCAACCAGCAAGTTACTGAACTAGGTTTGCCATCAAAAGCATTTGATTGTGTGATCATGTACATTTTCAGAAGTGTTCACTTGTCAATCTGACGCATCTTTTTCAACAAAATGAAATATAGCATACACTGAGATTTAGATACTGACCTAAACTTGACTGCACAACATGGAGATGATGCAGTGTTTTACAGTGCCAATACTGTAATTATGCATTATGTAACAACTTACATTTTTAGGAATGGAGTTGCATGACTGTCTTTTAAAAAATAAAGTTAACACATAGACCAGACAGGATATAGTTAATAAAAAGTATTACTAAAAGTTTCATCCCGATTTACCAACTGGTTTGCATTATTTGAAAAAGAAAAATGCAATTCTTGCCTAGCACTCCCACAGAGACCTTTGACACTTAAGAGTGGAGGAGATCATTACTGCTGCACTTTCTCTCCATTAGCAAAGTGAACAGAGAAAAGAGCACCGAGGGCTAGCTCTGCTTTGATTGAACATGGCAAATTAAATATCTAGTTTTGCTACACAAGTGTCAATTTGATTAGCAAACCTACAGAATTGTAGATTAGGATATAAGAATAAGTGGCAGTATGAACCAAGAAGAGCCATAGAGATGGCGGGATGGTTTGTATTGAATCCATGCAAGACCCATGCTGGAGAACAGGAGTTACAGGTAAGTAACTTGTTCCTTTTCCAGCATGGGGTCTTGCATGGATTCACATGCTCATGAATACGATTACACAGCAGTACATATAGACAACCAGGTGTCTCAGCTCTTGAACAGGTAGGGTTACCCCCAATCAAACTCTTTGCAGCAGCGGGCAACTAAGTGCTGGAAATTCACCAGCTGATACCCTCAGCCAAGGAGCCGGGGGATGCCTTCTCGTTCCCTTTGGAGGGGCTCTCCCTGTACGCCTACCATCTGATTCAGCTCCTGCTACGTGTGATCAGCACACTTAGGTGTAGCCATTGCAGGATGATCCTCATCACGTCGGCTTGGCCGCATCAGATCTGGTACCCGGACCTGCTCTATTGGTCTGTGGCTCCATCCATTTAGCTGCCTCCACTTCCAGACCTCCTCTCCAGAGAAAGCGGGAATAAACTACACCACGACCAAGTGCTGCAGAGCCTCAGTGCCTGCCTCCTAAAGCCCTAGAGTCTGGACACTATTCCCTGCCACTCGAGTGCAAGACGATCCTGGCCAAGGCCAGAGCTTCCCCTACGTTAGCTTGTTACGACCACAAATGGAAGTGCTTCACATTGTGGGCCAGGTCTCAGAAGAGTACACCTCTGCGGATAAAGGCTCTGCAGCTCCTCCCATTTCTACTTTCACTGGCCAAGGTTGGACTAGCTCATACCTCCATCAAAGTTCATCTGACTACGATATCCCAGTACACCTGGGCGCCAGGTAAGCCTTGCCTGTGGTCTCACAGGCTTGTTAAGGAGTTCCTCGGAGGATTCTTCAGGACTTTCCCACCAGTGAAGGCTCCTGCCCCGGCTCGGGAGCTCAATGTAGTTTTGACTAAGTTGATGGGGCCTCCATTTGATCCAATGCATCAGGCCCCTCTGAAGTTTCTCTCGTAGAAGACTCCTGTAGTAGTGGCCATCTCCTTAACCAGGCGAGTCGGGGAGATCCAGGCCCTCTCCTGCAAGCAGCTGTACTTTTGATGGACTTTGCTAGTGCCTTGAAGTTGTATGTGGCACGAACCAAGGATTTTCTGAAAACAACTCAGCTGGTCATCAATTTTGGACCAGTGGGACACGGGAAGGCCCTGTCTAAGACTTCCATATCCAGGTGGCTTTTCGGCTGTATCATGCAATCGTCTGGTCAACAGACCCCTTCCAGGCCGGCAGAGAGCCCACTCTATCAGAGCCATTTCCCCTGCTAAACATCTGCAGGGCTGCTATGTGGAGGTCCACCCACACCTTCATGTGATTCTACTGCTTCAACAGGGATTCCAGGGAACAGTCCCAGTTCGGCCAAGCGGTGCTATGCAACCTGTTTGCTTCAGGTAAATCTGTGCCAGGGGTACGTGTATTGCTTCTGTTGAGCCTTGCCACCACCCTGGTATTGTATATATACTGCTCTGTATTCGTATTTATGAGCATGTTGAATCCATGCAAGACCCCATGCTGGAGATGGAACAAGTTACTTGCCTTTAACTCCTTTTCTCCAGCATGGGTCTTGCATGGATTCACATGCAAACCCTCCCTCCTTCATCTCTATGGCTCTTCTAGGTTCATACTGCCATTTTACGTGCTCTACCAAATCTGAAGATGGCCACCACGGGTGGAGATTAGGAGGATGAGTGTCAGTGGCTGGGGGCAGTAGGACCCAAAGGATAATGATTGGTTATCTTAGTGCGCGTTACAAATGTACTTTAACATTATCACCACCAGAGAGGTCCCCTGGCGGCTCTGAAAGAGGAGAGGAGGGGAGGTTGAGTTAGTGGGAGGAAGCAGGAAAAGTGCAAGAGAGCAGTGATGTGCAGTGATGGCGGCCTCAGCCCTGTGGGTCTGTTGGCTGGGCCTGGGGTGCTTGCGATCGGTAGTCGTTGTGTACTGTCGTGCGAGTCTTTGTGTTTTTTGTTTTGTTGTTGCAGTGTAGTGAAGTTTGTGCGGTTTGTTGTGCTGTAGGTTTTGGTTGTGTTTAGTTTGGAGTTTGAGAGGTGTATGCAGAAGGGGAAATTGTTAGTGGAGTTGGTTAGTTGGCATCTCTATCCTGAATTGAGGCGATGGGCTTGCGTGTTCTCCCCTGATGTGCCTCTGTCCTGATCTGGGTCCGTCTGGCATACAAGGTTCCTTACTTCTCTGGCCCCCACCTCTATCATGCTCTCTCACAGTCCACCCTGTCCTCCCTTCATACTCCTGTGGCCAGTGCACCTGCCAATGTCAACATCTCAGGTAGTGTGGTGATTGCCAATATCTCGACAATTCCACAACACTGTGGTACCTGGTGGTAACTAAAGGGCGGGTGAAGATGTTGGGTGGGATTGGCTGGGGTAGTTGGCTCGTACTCTGTGCGTGTTGTCTGTGCTCCAGTTTATCCGGTGTCACCCATCCAGGTGCCGTGGGAGCTTCCCTGTCAGTTCTGGGCTGTCCGTGTCCTTTCCAGTTTAGACATCCATTTTCCGTTTTCAGTTTTAGTGTGTGGTGTTGAAGAGCCAGGTTTTTAGTGATTTTCTGAATTTTAGGTGATCTTTTGTGTTTCTGCTTTCTTTTGGAATGTTGTTCCAAGTTTTTGCGGCTAAGTGGTAGAAGGAGGTGCCTCCAAGATTTTTCTTAAGGTATGATTTGAGTTCCTGGCGGATTTCGGTGCTGGATCGGAGGGGTCTCATTGGTTTGTAGACCGTTATTTTCTTTTGTAGTAATTCTGCTCCTTGTCCGCTGATTGCCCTGTGCGTTATGCACATTGTTTTGAAGGTGATGCAATGTTTTACTGGGAGCCAGTGTAGTGTTTTTAGGGCTGGAGTGATGTGGTCTCTTCTGGATAGTTTGAGGAGTAGTCTTGCTGCTACGTTTTGGATCTGTTGCAGTTTCTTTAGGAGGTAATCTGGTATTCAGAGGTAGAGGCTGTTTGCATAGTTGATTCTTGACATGATTAGGGCGACGATAGTGAGTGTTTTGTGCGTGAAGGAGAGGAAAGGTAGAATTCTTCTTGCCGTGTGGAGGAGGAAAAAGCATTTCTTCACTGTTGCATTTATTTGTGGTTCTAAGGTTAGGGTGTTGTCCATTAGGACTCCCAGATTTTTTACTACCTTCGATGGTGTTGGTGTGTTTCTTATTTCCGTAGGCCACGGGATGGTGGTTACGTTCTCTTGGTCTTTGGATATGATCATGATTTCTGTCTTTCCTGGGTTGATTTTCAGGTTGTTGGCATCCATCCAGTTGAAGACTTCTTTTAGACAGTCGATTAGTGTGTTATATTTTTTGAAGATTTTGATGGCCGGAGTCTGGTAGATGTTGAAATATAGTGGAGATAGTGAGGATCCTTATGGCACTCCAGTCGTTAACTCGTGGAGTGGATTTGAAAGGTTTAATCCATACGGTTTCTGTTCTGTCAGCTAGGAATGATTTGGTCCAGAGTAGTGCTGTTTGTTATGCTTATGTCTTCAAGTCTTTTGGTCAGGGTGTTGTGGCTAACTGTGTCAAAAGCTGCGGAGAGGTCGAGCAGAATAAGGGCTGAGGTAGTGTTTGAGTCTGCGTTAGTTTTGAGGTCGTCCCAGATGGATAGTAGTGCTGTTTCTGTTGCTCTTGCTGGTCTGAAACCGACTTGAGCTTGGTCCAGCAGGTGGTGTTTTTCTACGTGTTCTTGGGTAAGTTTATATACATAGGTTTCTAGAAGTTTTGGGGATGTAGTTGGAGAGTTCTTCTACATCACCACTTGTGTTTTTCAAGAGTGGCTTGATATGTGCTGATTTGAAGATCCTTGGTACAGTCCCTGTTGCTAGTGATAGATTTAGAAGGTTTCTGTAGTGTTCTGCTGGCGTTCCTTGCGCGAGGATTGATTTGTAGATGTCTGGCGGACAGGGGTCCATGGGTGATCCAGCTTTCTTGTTTTACCAGCATTGCAAATGCCTCTGCTGATATTTCGGGAAAGCTCTGGAGTTTGTGCTGTGGTTCCGTGTTAAGTTCGTTGGGTTGTGTGTTGTGGTTGGTTGGTCTCTTTTGTATGGTTTGTTGGATGTCAGTGATTTTTATTTTTGAAGTGGTCTGCCAGGTCGTTGCATAGTTTTTCTGAGGGGGTTGGGGTGTTATCACAGCCTGGTGGGTTTTTCATTTCTTCAATGATGCTAAACATTTCTTTTTGTGTGTTGGTGGCATTGTTGATTCTGTCATCGTAATGTCTTCTCTTCGCCTTTTGAATTTCCTTCTTGTATGCACGGATTTGTTTCTGGTACAGTGTTTTTTTTTTTCTTCTGGGTTGTATTCTTTCCTCCATTCCAGTTCCATCTTTTTGTTTTCCTTTTTCATGGCGTTTAATAGTGGGGTGAACCATTTTGCCATTGCTCTTTTTTTTGATGGGGTTAACGGTTTTTCTGGGGCGATATTGTCTATTGTATCTGCAACCCATTTGTGTAGTATCTCCGCTTTCATGTCAATGTCAGCTAGCTCTAGTTCTGTAGTTGAGGGTTTGGTTAGTTCCAGTTGTTCGAATAGGTTGCTTTCTTTGGCGTGTTTCCAGTTTCTTTTGGTGGTCGTTGAGTTTCGGGGGTTGGATGTAGACTTGAATAGGCAGAGTGATCACGAATGGGATGATGAGATGGTCGCTCCACAGTATTTGTATTGGTGGTGCCGTGGTGATGAGTTTTTCTTTGGCGAATATTGCGTCGAGGGTGTGTCCTGCCGAGTGCGTTGCCCCCTTTGACTAGTTGTCGTAGTTTCATGGTGGTGAGTTGTTCAATCAGTGAGTTTTGGGAGTTGGCGTGACTGTCTTCAAACCAGATGTTGAAGTCCCCCAGGATGATTAGGTGTTCGTGGTTGATGGCTAAATTGGTGATGGCTTCTATGAAGTTGTCGACGTATGTTGCATGATATGTCGGCGGTCTGTACACCAGGATGAATGTGATGTTGGTTTTTGGGCTCGCTGTTTGGTGTATTACCATGGTTTCGCAGTTGAGGATGTTGAGTGGTTTGTCAGTTTTTATTTTCAGGTGTTCTTTGAATGCTATTGCGATGCCTCCCCCTTTTTAGTTTTTCCTGTTTATTTGCAGGCATTTGAAGTTGATTGGAAGGCAGCTTTGGAGTGTGATTTTGTAGTTGTCATCCAACCATGTTTCTGTGATGAACAGGATGTCAATGCCGTTGTCGTCGAGTAGGTCGAAGATCTGAGTGTTTTGACATGGATCTTGCGTTTATGAGATTGCAGTGAAGTTTGGAGGTGCTGTTTGGTTTGGACTTTCTTGTAGAGGTCGTCTTCTGATCGGTGTTGAGGTTTCCTTCCTGGTCAATCTCTTGTTAGGCTGTCTGTTTCGGGGTGTCAGCGTCTTTTAAGAGTTCTTCTAGGTTCTGTCTTGGTTTTCTTTTTGTTTTCATCGGGTTCGTCTTCCAGGAGTTGTGGTTGTTGATTGGAAGTTACTCTTGCTTTGGTGATGTAGGGTGTTATCGCGTCAGTCGTCTGTTGTTTGTGGTGTTCATCCTTCTACCACTTGCTTGTGTTAGGTTGTTTGATGTTGCTGCTTCTAACATTGGGTTGGAATGCTGTGGTGGCCAGTTGTCAGCGAGGTATGGAGTTAGGTAGAGGGATTTGTCTCTTCTCTCAGTGTTGGTTCGATTTGTGTTCCTGTCTGTGGGGGTCTATTCTATAGTTGTTCTTAGGTGCTGTTCTGGAGTGTTTGTTCTTTCTTCTCTTTCTTTTCCTTGGAATGGGTCGCTTGCGCAGCATTATAAGATTGAAGTTAGCCAGCGTGAGTTTGGGCTCCGTCTGTAGGTGGTATTCCGGCTGAAGTTGGCGACTCGTTCAGTCGCTGTCCTTTGAGGGGGAGGGGAGGTGGTTCAGGGTTATTTAGTTGGGTGTTATCGGTGGCTCTCTTTACTCTCCGTCTCCCTGAGCGTGGTTCACTCTGGTGAGCTAGCTATGTGGGTTTGGGAAGGGTATCTGCTGGTTGAAGAGTGGCTTGGGCGGGCGCAGCTTGGACTTTCGCCTTGTGATGAGTGGGGCCCTAGTCAGAGTGACACTCCACAGTAATTCACTGGTGGGTTCTGCCTCACTTGAGGGTGAGCTAAATTTGCGAGTGAGCTAACTTTGAGACACCTGTATAGTAGGAGAGAGGCCTATCAATACAATTTGGGCACAGAGGCCCTGCTAAATTTGAGACACCTGTATAGTGGGAGAGAGGCCCATCAATGCGATCTAAATACCAAAATGCAGTTTGGGCACAGAGGCCCTGCTAAATTTCAGACATCTGTATAGTAGAGAGAGGCCTATCAATGCAATTTGGAAATCGCACAATGCAATTTGGGCACAGAGGCCCTGCTAAATTTCAGACATCTGTATAGTAGAGAGAGGCCTATCAATGCAATTTGGAAATCGCACAATGCAATTTGGGCACAGAGGCCCTGCTAACTTTGAGACATCTGTATAGTAGGAGAGAGGCCAATCACGCAATGCAATTTGGGGCAACGGGGAGTGATCACACTGTTAAACATTGGTTTTGCCAAGTGGTCAGATTTCTAGGGTAAAGCTCTAGCTCTCCCCAACCCAAGACACTCCTACCTTACTGGTCCTTGTAGTTCCTGGTTGACGGCTGGCCACTGGCTTCCCCTGTGGACACCTGCTGACACTTCCTGGAGCCGCCTCTGTTGAAGCCGCCCTTGGCCTCGGGGCCCTTAGCAGTGATGAGGGCCGAGAGGCCCAATCAGAGCGGGGATGGGCGGGTCGGGAGGCTGGAGGGGGAGAGAGACCAGGAAGAGGGTGTCGTGTGGGAGAGGGACGCTTCGGGGGCCTGGGGCCCTAGTTTTGGGCCAAGAATAAACGAGTGCCCAGAGATGGGCAGGCTCACCTCACGCCGGCTTCCTCGCAATGGATGCAGGAGCTGTGTGAGCTGGGTCGCTAGACCCTTTCTACAAGGGCTCAAGGCCCAATCAGAGCGGGGATGGGCGGGTCGGGAGGCGAGAGGGGAGAGACCGGGAAGAGGGTGCGGGGTCGGGAGGGACGCTTCGGGGGTCTGGCGGCCTAGTTTTGGGCCAAGAATAAACGAGTGCCCAGAGATGGGCAGGCTCACCTCACGCCAGCTTCCTCGCAATGGATGCAGGAGCCGGTGTGAGCTGGGTCGCTAGACCCTTTCAACAAGGGCTCAAGGCCCAATCAGAGCAGGGATGGGCAAGTCGGGAGGCGGGAGGGGAGAGACCAGGAAGAGGGTGCGGGGTGGGAGAGGGACGCTTCGGGGGCCTGGGGGCCTAGTTTTGGGCCAAGAATAAACGAGTGCCCAGAGATGGGCAGGCTCACCTCACGCCGGCTTCCGCACAATAGATGCAGGAGGAGGAGACAACCCGTTTGCAGTCTAAAGCAAAACTGCTTTTCTTTTTTACTGAGGATTCCCAGCCTGACGGGAAATATTCATGAGCATGTGCTTCCATGCCACACCCATGCTGGAGAACAGGAGTTATAGGTAAGTAACTTGTTACTTCTCTGAACTTTATTAAAGGAACTAAATGAAGGGTGTGTTGTTCCCCTCCTGGCCGCCTGGATGATCTGCATTTTTTCCCATGTAAGATGATAAAGTGTCTGCTCCTCAGCAACCAGGTGACTAAGTTAGATTGAAGGCAGGGGTGAAGCTCCTTCCCCCACTTGCTGAGAAAGAAGTTGGGGAAAACCTAGGAGAACTATCAGCCCTTGCTCGGTCAGCTCTGAGGTCTGAAAACGAGTATCGAGCCTTCAGGAGGGAGACGGGGGGGGGGGGGGATATGGAATGTTGTGGGGGGGCATTAAAATGAGATGGCTTGTCTTTGTGGATCACCTTGTGGACTGATCGAGAGGCATAAGCAGTCTTATAGATCCATGTAATGTTGTGACCACCCCTTAAGACCCCATCCATAGATGCCCCTAAAAAGCAAATTTCCTCATTTGGCTTTCTTAGAGGAAGTCAACCAACCCACCTTGGGTGTATTCAGTGCTGACAAATTGGGACTAGGATGTGGTAATGAGTTCACATACAGGATTCACTTGTTTGCGTTTCCTTTATGCCTCAACATTGTTCTGCCCTGCCAAATGCACTGTTCTCTGGTAAATGCTTTGCTGCAGACCCACACCCAGATCTCCACTGTCAAAGCACAGAAGGTAAGAGATTGTGTTCCCCGCCCCCTAATTGCTAATGTGTAAAGATTTCAAATCCAACAAGATAAATTGCAGTTCCAACTTTGTTAATCTTCTTTCGGAGCCCAGAGTGTCATGGACAAAAAGGTCCTGAAGCATGGCACACCCTAAGGGGAAAATATGTAGTAATCATTGCCATGTTTGGTGGGTCGATACCCTGAAGTTTGATCAGCATCACCCTTGATGACTTCTCTGAGAGAGGTCGCAATGATCCAAAAGTTGGTTCCATAACTGTCAACTGCTGTTGAATTCTCATTTTGAATCTGGCAAGCGGTACTGCCAGTACACATGATGCCAGAAGGCCCAGCAGTCAAGGAAATCGCCAGGCTTGAGTGTTGAGATCGCAAATGGAATTTATGGCCTGTCTCTTTTAGTTCCCTTACTCTTTTGAATGCAGAACGCTGTGGTGCACTGCAAGTCCCACACAAATCCAGTTAACCAAATGTTTTGAGTGAGAGTTACGAGTGGCTGAACAGACCCCTGCGCTGCCTTGACCAACGGAGCCCAAACCAACCAGTCATCTAGGTATGTGGATATGTTTCAACGGCACATGTTCAGCAACAGCCCCATCAGTTTTGTAAAGACCCTATGGGCCGCATTGAGGCCAAATGGTAGGATTTTGTAATACTAATGAATTAATTCAAGAGAAAGATGGAGGATTTTCTGGTGAGGACACCAGATTGATGTGTAGGTAAGCATCCTTCGGGTCGAACAAACAAAACCGAGACCATTGACATAGGGCTGACCAGCTTGTGTAGGTGTTGTCACTTCAAATCTTTCTGAATTGAGGGAAAGGGTGAGGGGAGAGAGGTTGAAAAGAGTCTGCAGGCCACCCTTGTTTTTTTAGGACGATAAACAGTCTGGAATAAAAGCCAGGAATCCCTCCCCCCCTCACCACCCCCCCCCCCCCCCCAGGCCCCCAGGGGATTCCCTTCCAAAGCTCTCATCTGTAGCTGCTTGTTAGCCTCCTGTGACAGAGAAGCTGATCCCACGTGCAGAAAGGGTCGGCCAGAGGAAGGGTAAGTTGGAGCCCCTGGAGACCACTGAATGGACTTGAGAGTGTGGAAATGAAAGCCCACCCTGCCTGGAACTTTGTGACCTTCCACTCCCCCCCCCCCCCCCCCCCCGACACCCTCGCCCCACGGGATTCGTGGATCAGGATGCACACATCATTTAGATTTGTCATTGTTAATATGCATATCTAGAATCTGGCATGGTGGACAGATTTTAGGAGGCCACCCTATGTATAGTGTACAGGGAACTCTGAGAGGTTAGTCAAAACCCAATCAAGGTAGCAATGAGAACAGGCAAGACTTATTTTCAGTAAAGTGTGAGTGGGAACATGGGCCCTCAAGGAGTTCAGAGTGTGGCACACAATTCCGTTTATACAGTCCAGTATAGAACTACAGTTATTTATTATAGTCCTTCTGAACACACTGAAAAATGAATCGAATGGGTAGAATTATCGCACAACACTCTAGATGCAGTAAAGGATGGAACCAAATCACAAGAAAATAACTGAATTTAAGAAATCCAAACCCTAAGATGAATGGCACTTTACATCCAAAAGTCAGAGGCCAAAATATTTCTTACCAGAATGGTGTCTCTGTAGTAAGTTTCAATAGAATTGTGTTGGCGACAGTTTTAAAAAAAAAAAAGTTCTACAACAATTTTACCAGAGGTGTTTTCCTTTCTTCCAGACCCAAGGCTAACCCAAGAGGATAATTGGCCCAGGTTTGACGACCAAAAGGTAAGTGGAATGGAATACAGAGACAATCCCAATGTTATCCTATGGAGGTCTCGGAGGGGGGGGGGGGACAGGCACACTGCGTTTACTTACCCATGACTTTGTGGATCATCTGGGGGCTTGATCTTGTGACATTTCTTTCAGTGAGAGGTGCCCAGGAGTTGCAGGTTCGAGGATTCTTCCGGATGAATGGAAAAGCAAGATGCAATCCTTTTCAGAGAAGAAATGCAGAATCCACTGATGCAGACCTCTTCAGAGCACTTCAAAGTTTGCAGGGAAGGTGAGTTCCTGCGACGGTCTCTGCCTTCAGACAGCGACTGACATCCTTCGCGGTCACAGCAGCTGCTCCAGGACAGGTTCCCTTAAAGCTGGAAAGCTGAAATTTTGGGAGAAGGATACTAGTGGCACAAGCGGGCGGCCACTGAAGTTCCGGACTCCTAAGTGGAATGGCAAAGCTCCTGGTGAGGAAGCCCACGAGAGAGCTGATCAGTACACCGGGCCGTCCACAGACACTTCCAAAGGCTCTGAAGGGCTGCAACCTCGAGAAGGCGGCAAGGCTAGTCTGTTCCAATAGTCCAAGGGCTGAAGCACCGTTCAGGATCTTCGCAGATCAAGCGGAGGGGCAGGGCTTCACCAGGCTGGCTGCTAGAAGGGATGCTTGGCCACTTTGGATCTTCAGCAGGCTGCTGTGCTTCGAGGGATTCTTGGCTCCAACAATGACATGGCTGCAGAGGTCTGCTTTTTATGCAAAATCTGAGTTGGAAGCAAGCCCAAGCCCACCAATGGTAAGGAGCTGTGCCATTCAATCAACCAGAAGTTATCCAATCGGGGATAACTACTGGTTTCACATGTGCCCCACACCCAGACTTTCTGGCACCAAGGATGTAGACTCTTAACTAGACAGTCCCCCCCCCCCCTTCCTAATGCACACACATACAAAGGCTCACTAACCCACGAAAGACAATTTTTCCCCGGGCAAGTGCATGACCTTATAAGGGATTTCCCTGGCAAGGCAGGTAGATGGCCAAACTACAATATGGAGAAAGAACAAGTGAAAATCTCATGGCACGAACATTTCAGGGCACTAGCTACATTTAGTAGCCATATGCGGTAAATGCGAATGCGCACAACAAAAATAATGCATAAACAGTACACATATAACTGCTACCACCAACTTGTCTTTAGAAACATGTAAAAGTAACCAGAAATCCCATGTGTAAAATGCTAGGGTGATACTAAAGTATCCATGTTACAGTGCACTGTAAGGTGTTGGCTGCAATGTTAAAAAGGTAAACTTCGTTTCCTAGTACTGATAGTCTGAAGGACTGATCGGTTTCCCCATAACAATGAGCAAAATGCAAGGGAAGTGAAGCTGAAGGCTTTACTTCCCTTCAAAAAGTCAGGAAAGGACAAAAACAGAGCAAAACTAATGGGGTTCCATAGTAAACTATGCAGGGAAGGTTGCACCATGTAAAATCTTTCACAACAGTCATTTGTAGAGGAGGAGAAAGAGAGGCTGGTGGGAAAAAAAACTTGTGGTGGGCCTTTTCACACCTTGGGATGCTTTTTACTTTTACTTTACTTTATTTCATTTATATTGCGCAACCATAAACCCATAGGTGTGAGGGCGCAGACAGGACAAAAAGGTCAAGCATAAAGGTAGATCCGGAAGCAGAAGGGAAGACTGAGGATCAAGTGCTGCTACTTGAAAAGGAAGGTTTTTAGGTCTTTCTTGAAGTTGGTCAAATCGACAGAGTATCTCAACCGAACTGGTAGGGTGTTCCAGATAGCTGGTGCCGCAAAGGTGAAGGCACCCCATTGTGCTTTTTTGGTTTTGACTTTAGGCTGGTGAAGCGGGTTCTGATTGTTGGAGCGAAGATTTCTGCCATTGGATTTTATTCTTATGTATCTTTGAAGGTAAGTGGGCATAATGCACGAGACATTTAAAGGTAATGACCATGAGTCTTAAGGTAATACGCGCATCCACGGGCAGCCAGTGCAACGCGCGACGTGCCTCAGACACATGTGCTCTGTAGGCCAGACGAGATAACTCTGACCGCTCCATTCTGCACCACCTGCAGGCGACTAATGGTCTTTTTGCTTGCACCTGCTAGGAGGCTGCAGCAATAGTCCAGTTTAGAGCCTATGATGGCACGAGCAATGGACTAGGCATTAGGTTGAGAGATAAGTGGTCACATGTGGGATAGCAGTTTGATATAGTAGGTGGCCGAGGACACAGTACTAGCCACATAGGAATTCATGGTAAGCGATTGGTCCAGCACCACCCCTAGGATCTTTACTTTAGGAAGAGCGGGAATGAGAGCATCTCCCAGCTGAAAATGTTTATACGCTGGGTCTAGTTTAGACAAAATACTGTCAGAACCCACAACCATGAGTTCCGTCTTTCCTCGGTTTAAGGCGAGATTGTTCAGCATCATCCAGTGTTCGATGATTGTGAATATGCAATTTAGTTCTCTTTCATCCTGATTGTGCTGACCAGTGAGGGGGATGACACATTGCGTGTCATCTGCGTAATTAGAGAATAGAATGCCTTCCTGGGCAAGGTGGGCGAAGAAACGGGTCATGAAAATATTATATATGCAAGGTGATAAACTGGCTCCTTGTGGCACGCCAAAATGTATCTTAATTGCAGGAGCCTTGGCATCATGAGCGCAAACTCTGCTAGATCTATTAGACAGAAAGGAGAGTAGCCAGTTAGTGGCGGACTGTGAGCAGTTGGCTACAGACATAAGCCTTTCTGCCAGTATGACATGATCGACAAGGTCGAACGCTGCCGATTGGTCCAAAGAGATGAGGAGGGAGACCTTCTGATTGTCCATTCTTTGGAGCAGTTGTGACTTGAGATCCAATAATGAGGTCTCGGTGCCAAAACCTTGTCTGAACCCTGACTGGAAAGGTTGAGAATAGGGTGTGAGCTAAGGTGTTGTGCCAGCTGAGTATAGGCAACCCGATCTAATATCTTTAGCAAGAACGGGATATTAGTTATAGGCCTATAATTAGTGGGTACTCCTTGATCCAAATTGGGATTTTTCAATAATGGAGTAACCCAGGCTTGTTTCAGGTCATCTGGAACTGTACAACTTCGAAGAGAATCATTAACGAATTTACATATCGCTTGTACCAAAGTAGGGGGGCATGTTTTAATAATAGTAGAGGCACATGGATCACCTGTGCAATTAGTTGCTTTGACTTTGTCGATAATGGAGGCAAGGTCCACCTCTGGTATGGGAACAAAGTCAAAGATTGGGACATCTGGATCCCTAGTAAAGATGTTGTTGGCCGAGGGGGTGCCCTGAGTATCAAGTGCACTTTTTTTGGTAGCTATAGATTCTCGGATGTCATTAAGTTCATTGGTCATGGCATTCTGAATATTCACGCACCAGTCGTCATTTTTTATAATCGTCGATACTACAGGTTCTGGGACAGTCTCTTGTTCTTTCAGAATTTTAAATAATTCTTTAGAGTTCGAGGTAGCCTGTAGAATTCTGGAGTCCAGATAAGATTTCTTAGCTTCAGTAATGGCTCTTTTGTAATTATGAGCGGATACTTTGTAGTTGGATAGTGTTGTAGGGGATTGATTAGTTTTCCAGATGTGGAATAACTTAAGGGAGGCAGCTTTCAAAAATTGAAGTTCAGGGGAAAACCAAGGATTGGTAGGTTCCCTTTCAGATGATATTTTTTTGACTTTCAAAGGTGCGAGAGAGTCCGCTACCATTTTGAGGTTAGAGCTAATTTTCTTAGAGAGCACAACGATATCGTCTGTCTCAAGGGTATGTAAAGTCTGAGAGATAAGAGTTTCGATTTTGTCCAGGGTAAGAGGTTTTGTGTTGCGATATGAAATTGCTTCCCAGTGAGAAGGCTGGACTTTGGTGACGAAGGGTACATGGATCGAGAAATTCACAGCATTGTTAGTCTTTCATATTCTTCCTTCCCATGCCAGGTTTTGTAGCAGGGGTCTGTTCCCAGGCAAATTCATCTCAAAGCAGTATCATCTACATGATGATCAGCACCCATACGCAATCCCCTCTGGAAAAGCTGCTTGGCTCTGTACAGGAAGATCACACTTGCAAATCGGAGAACTCCTTCAAGAGATGGAGGTCAACGTCTGCTAACATTGTATTTCGCCGCTGCAGGGATGTGTTTGTGTGTACATATTTAATGAGGTTGTCCAGGAGCTTGCCATTTTTAGCACCGGGTACTGAAGTCACATTGGATTATGAGGCAGACCCAGGAAAGGCCTTTGAAAAAAGAAGGCTCCACCCCTAGGGACTACATCTGCAGATGCCTTGAGAGGCACATCTGCTCAGATACTACCTGTCTATAACTAGGGTCAGGTATATTGTTTGTAGGTGGGGCTCAGTGTGGCCTAATCCCGATCTTGACCACCTCTACTATGATTCATGTTTGCAGGTGTATACCCGATCTTTCCGGGTGTTGGGTAGATGTTCTATTTGTATGCCAAATCTCCTTCACCTCTGAAACCCCCAGCCCTTTTTGCTGGACTTGTCGGTTCTTTGATCTATGTTCCTGGGTGCGTCACCCATTCTTTTACTCTGGGAGTCATTTTTGTGTCTCTTCATACTTTATTTTTGGAGTCCTGCTTTACTCCAACTGTTATAGGCATCTACAATTTCCTTTTGCAGCACACAGCACTTTCTTTGCAGTGTTCCTGGAGAGCCCCTTGGGCTTCCCTTTTTATTTTATTCTTCTTGTAAGAACACATGTTCCCAAGGGTAGAGGGATACTTTTTACCCTTACTACATTTTATATTGTGAGATCAGCACACACCACCTTATGTGGAGTGCTGAGGGGTTACACTGTATCCGCTTTCTCACTGCTGTTGTATTATTTGTTACAATGACCAGCATACCTGAATGACTGGTGGCAGTGGATGTGTTCTACTTACTTGTGTGTCATTTTTACTTGCAGGCTGTGTTCACAGCCGTGGTAATGCGCAGAAGGGTCACTATTGACCCAAAATGGTGACTGTTTTATTTTTCACCATTTCTTGGTTGCTTGTTATTTCTTGGTCCTTCTGCTGTGCTGGATGGGGGAGGTCTTGGTTTGACTTATTTCTTCGGCGGGAATCCTTTCAGAACCCTGCCAAGGTGCCAGTGTAACGCTCACCTGACTCCCACGGAGGCGCTGGTCTAGTCTGGGTTGCTGTGGCCTCTTCGAGCGTGATGCGCAGAACTCGGAACACCGACTGAACAGGACCCTCAAATCTTGCTTGTCTGGCCCGTAGGAATATCCTTCTGCAGATGAGAAAGGGGATTAACAGTCTGCAGAATAGTGTGCTTGCTCCCCCCTTCCTCCCTTCGTTCTTCTCTAACTTCCTCCGAAATCCCCGGTTGAAGCTCACCTTTTGGTTTGAAAGGATGAACTCTCCATCCTGCTTCTGGTGCAGGGGCGCATGTTTGTCCAGTTACTTCACTGGTTTTCAGAATGGCGCTGGCAAAATCCACTTGACTTTTCCGAGCGGAACGCTGTTAAGTATGAAGATTACAAAAGTTCAAGTGTTGAGCCTCCTTTTCTGTTGCCTTCCTAACCTGTGATCTGTCCTTTATTTCAGGTGCAGAATGAAGGCGATGCGTTGAGGGATTGAATTGCCGATGGTAAACTCAGGTGAGTTAGCGATGGGGGCGATCCCTCTTAATGTCTTTATATTCCTCCAGTAATGTCTTTTGTCCTTTCCCCATAGGGGCCGGGGTGCGGTACCTGCGAACGAAGTGGCGCCGACCTGAAATGAGGAATGATCCACCAACAGAAGACCGGTAAGTGTTATGGCGGAAAATTAGGCTTTCCTCATATGTTCCTTCTGCTCACCTTTTGTCTCTTCTTCTCTCCCCTAGGCGCAGAGATGTGGCGACCGGTGCAGACAGTCGTGGTGGAGCCAGAAGAACTCCCGAGGACAGGTGAGTGAAGCGCGGTGCTGCAGCGAGCAACGCAGTGCTTTTAAATGAAAGTCTTTTCTCAGGAACGCTGGCGTGAAGGTTCCGGATGCAGGTAAGAAGTTTTGATAAAATTCTTGGTTTTCACCTTTCTCTTCTCTTCTTTCCTTACAGGTTTTCCAGGATCGAGGCGGGCGTGGCTGGAGACCAGATGCAGGAGCAGACACGGTGAGCGTTCAGCTGCTTGGATGCAGAACAACGCGAAGCGTGAGCTACTGTCTGGGCGTGGCTTAAATAGCCCCCAAAGTAGTTCCAGGTAAGTATCCTTCCCTGGCCACGCCCGAGTGGCAAAATAGTTCCAATGAAAAAATAGTCCCTTTCAGGTCTCAGGGAGGCCTGAATCTTGCAGCATGGTCTGCATCAGAAGTGCACAAAACACCTTTCTTTATGAGCCTGGCGCCTATGGCGCCAGGACTGATGTCCAACATGAGCCTGGTGCCAAAGGCGCCAGGAGAGAGTCCAAAGAGCCCCTATAAGGGGCCGCTGGGCTTTTACCCAGGGGCATGATGCCTGCTCCCGGGGGTGCTGGGCCTGGCGCTCCGGGGTAGGCATCATGACAGCCAGTGTGTCGATGAGGGCCTGAAGCGTGGGAGGATTCTGAAACTCTGCTGGCCTGTCTTCTGGCATGCCTGCCTGGAACCAATTCCAACTAGGAGCCTGGCTGTCCTGTAACGACAGCCACCCAACCGAAGTTTGAATGTAGCATGGGTGCTGATTGGCTGGGTTCCTGGATAAGAAACTGGATTTCTGGTGCACAGTCGACCACTGGAACTAAATCTGAAGATAAGATGCCTGCTGAGTGAGTGTTAATGTGCTGACCCTTTCTTCCATGCAACAGAGATCGTCTGAGGAGGATGACTCCTTCCTTTGGGCTGGTGGAAACAATCCGCGTTGAGGCAACCTGCAATTTCAGCAATCCCATGATGATCTGCAACTTTCCTAGGCTGGAAACCGCCAATACAGTGGGACCTGCGACCATCGTGCAGTGCACCATCTTCTGAAGATCGAATCCTCCCGGAACTTTGGTGCACCCCTTGTGGCCCTGTAGATATGATATGGCATTTATAACGCGCCTATACACAAGTGTTTCAATGCGCGATGAGGCAAGCGAAGGGAAACCGAGGGAGGCCAGGTGAACTTGAGATTGCGCAAGTGCAGGGGAGGGGGGATGGGAAAAGTGCAGGGGCAAAGGGGAAGGGACAGTGCAGTATATAGGATAACAGTATGATAATAAGCACAATAAAAGAAAGTGCAGACAGCTGGTGGCAAGTGCAAGTGCAAGTGCAAGTGCTAGTAGGGGATGTGGGGATACAGAACAGTCCCTGAGTGCAAGTGTTGCCAGGGGGGCAGTGCAGCAGCTGGCGGGGATGGGACCTGGGCCCGAGATCAGAGGGTAGCCAGGTAACCAGTGCAGTTTCAGATTCAGCCAGGAGATCAGCAGTGGAGAGGAGGAGAGAAAGCAGAATCAAAGGGGAAGGTCTGGAGGTGCTTCTGGAACCGGAGATGGTTCTCCAAGTTTCACAGAGGCAGGGAGGCTGTTCCAGAGGGAGGCCCCAGCAGAAGAAGGAGATCTACCACCAACTTGCTGTTTGGAGAAGCGACTGACCCTGAGGGAGTTGGAGGTGGATGAGCGAAGAGCTCGAGAGGGAAGATATTTAGGAAGAGAGAGTTGAAGGTATTGAGGTCCAAGGCCCCTTGAAGTCCCCTCATCAGAGTGCTTGATGGGGAAAGTGAGGCAAAGCGACTGGGTAGTAACCGTTCTTCATCTGGTGTCTTGAAAAAGGTGCCAAAATCACAGAGCCATGAGAAACTACAAATAACTCTTTGCTGGGAGCCTTTCCACTTGACCTCTGCTGCAAAATCACTTCCAGTATCCCTTCTTTCGTCAGAATACCAAGAATCCGGTGACCAGGTCCTGCAGCTGCTGCATCGTGAAGGTGTCCGCCTGCATCATCATCTGCACTGCTAAGTTACTGTGAGACTCAAGGTAATGCTTACCCAGGGTCGTTCTGCTGCTCCTGTGTTGCTGAGGTGATAATTCATGCATTTGGGGGATCGCCCATACACTTTCACCCAGGCCTAATGATGTTGAGTGTTCAGGGAGCCTTCTGTGAAGTCCCTGGACTCTTTTTACCTACTAAAAAGTTAGTACTGGTTACATAAGAATCCCCTGGAACTCTGACTTTCCTACAGTTTATGACTTATCCTGTTCTGCCTGCAACAGGCCACTGATGCCCAGTGCCCCCCCTCTGAGACTGAGACAATCTCATACCTAGATAGGGAAGGACTTCTAAAACCTAAGGCCCCTCGAAAGAAAGTATTACAAATGTTGAAAAGTGCTTATCTGCTTATGTTGGTCTTGTACCTTCATTTTATTCCTGAAACAGAATATTCTACAAAGTTTACTACAAAGTGGTTTTTACTTACCTTGAATTGCATACTGCCATTCTAGAAGTCTTTTTACAGTGTGGTTTACTTACCAGAAGCATTGCATTGGTTTTATATTATGTTTGCTACTTGTGATAATACTTACCTACCTTTGTGTGTGTGTGTATATACACCATAATAAACCATTATTGTCATATAACTCCCAGAGTGTATGTGCTACTTTGGGGATCCACTTTAAAAGATCATATTGGAAAAGCCTGAGTTACAAAATAGCATAGCCGACTTGCTCGCATTTTGTAACTCGAGCTTTTCCGAATGTGCCTTTTTGTCCCCGCTTTACATTTGATGTATGCGGCGGACACCCCTGCAGCCCATAATGCTGAACTAGAGGAGTGGGCGACACCCCCGCTTCCCTTGTTCGGCATTATGGGGTATGTTTTTTTTCTTTTGTTTTGTTTTTTTTAACCGAGCCGAATGCGCACTTAAAGTGCATTCAGCTTTTTATTTACGAGCTTTTGGTCTGATACCCTTCTTTGGATCATTGTACCTTCCTACAGCCCTCTCTCCCTCCTAAGAAAAGCCTGGCTGCTCTGCCATAGCTATCCACCTTGAGTGGTACAGGCCTGTTCCAATAGTTGGAGTTCTGTATTGCCAAGCAGAGCGAGTCTTATAAAGTCCTAAATAGATGGACTTTAGAAAAACTCCCTAACTCGTAGCCTCTGAGCCCCAGTACTACCTCCTGAAAGAAACCTGGTGTCAGTAGGAATGCCCACCATGGTAGCTATGCTGAAGAGCCTGGCTACACCATCCATCCTGTTGTGAAAGGACTTTCTAATTGAGGGGAGGTCCTTGTCTGCATCTGGTCTTGAAGGCTCCCCCTTCCTTCTTTGCTCCTAGGAAGGACCCAGAGACAAGATAGAGGGGTCTGGTGTGGGAGGATCCACCAGTAGAGCAATATTAAGGCGTATTCAGCCCTGGAACTCCATTTTGATCTGGTTCCAGAAGAAGCTGTAACTTGCATTGATCTGTTGCAGGCCCCAGAGGTCCTGCCAGTGTCTGAGGGAGCTGGGGCCACTGTACCCCGAGCAAGCAGTAGTTCATGGTGGTGAGAAGGCAATGGCATCGGTTGAGGTAAAACTTCCTTTCAGTTATTTAAAGTAGGACATCTTGTGGAGGAGTGCATGGCCTGCTATTAAAGTTCAAAATACATGTCCTTGCCTGAGATGCCATAGTTGAAGGTGTCCATGTGGAGATTATCAGAAACATGTGGATGGCTGTTTCTCTAACTTCAGAGACCTGGGGAAAAGAATCATCAAAATCTGCAAATGTGGTTCCTCGGGACTAACATTATAGTTATAAATTATCCTACTGGGGCTATAAACAATTATTACATTCCCAAACAAACCATACATAGCCTCGCAGAAACGGCACATGATGAATACCAACCCTAAAACACATCTAAGCTCTGCGAACGGTAAACCGAACTGAAACTGCCAACAGCACATCACAGCTCTCTTGCGCTTTCATCCCGCTCAGTCCTACTAATTTACCCCAGTCACTTTATCCTCTTGCTTTTCAGATCCGCCAGAGGACCACTCAGGTGTTCAGAGTGATAGATTTGCACTTTTAGATATATGATTGCATTTGAACATTTTCACATGGTGAATTTGGCAATAATGCATATCCATAAGGACAATCATTTCGATGCTTTATGCATATATGTTGGTTTTTGTAGCAAAAGTATATTTTTTTCAGAAACATAAGAATTTGCACATTCTATGCTAGCCCTTTGCACAATACACAATTTATGCGATTTTTGCACAATTGATCATTGAAGTTTTAATGAAATGCTTTTTTGTGGAATGCCTTTTTCTATTTTTATAACTAGAATGTTACTCACAAGACACCACTCATGGAGATGATCACCAGATACCACGGATTGGTGGTGCTGGGGGAAGCGGGGGGAGGGGGTGCTAGGGGTCAGAAAACCAAATGTTCCCCGCAGGAGGCCCGACTCTGGCACTGAAGCTATGAGTAACCAAACCACCAGGGGCACAAAGGAACCCCTGCTCACTGCGGGAGGCATTCTGATGGAGGAAGAATCCCTTCTATGTCCTGCTCACCTTTAAGCTGGTTATGTGAGGATTTAGTGGACTTTTGTGGTGATGAAATGGCTTAAGCAGTCTTTCATACTGGTCAAAATGGGGTGCTAGGGTTTACTTCAGCATGGTCCGCCATTTTGCTTTGGCAGGGCTATGATGCACTGGGGGCGCGGGGGGAGATTTCTTTGACTTCCTCTTGATCGGAGCCTTAGGCCCACGTGAATAGTTTGGCTTTGACATGGTAACAGCTTCAGAATCATTGGTGTGTACTCTGATATGAAGTTCAGGGCCCTCAAACTAACTTGCTCTGGTCGAAGATGTGGAGGTGTCACCTTGGGTCGAGACCTGGTTAAAAGCCACAAAGGCCCCCGACTCACCTCCCTCTCACCCACAGCACTGGATGAGATCACCAGGACAGCCTGCTCTATGAAAGTCTCCTCCAAACAGGTGCTTCTTTGCTCCTCTAGAACTATCCAGGACAACATTGCCTCTCTCGCTCCCTCCTTGGCTGAGTTCTGTAACCACTCCTTTGCCACTGTCTCCTTCCCTTCAGCCCTCAAGCACTCCCTTGTGCACCCCCTCCTAAAAAAAAAGTCATCTGCGGACCCTTCCTGCCCGGCTAACTACTGCCTTATCTCCACTACCCTCTTCTTGGGCAAACACCTGGAGAAGTTGGTTATCTCCCAACTAATTAATCACACTGAATCTGTTGACTGCCTTCACGACCACCAGCCTGGCTTCAGAGCAGCCAGAGGCACGGAAACTGCTCTCCTGAATACCTGTGATGACCTTGAATACCTGTGATGACCTGCTCTCAAATCTTGACTCCAACTCTCCTTCCATCCTTATTCTCGTCAATCTGTCCTCTTCCTTTGGCACAGTCAATCATTCCCTCCTCATAAATAGGCTCTGTGATGCCCTGGGCATCACGGACCAGGCACTGTATTGGTTAACCTCTTTCTTCTTCATTCAGCCCTCTCAAGTTCAACTGAACTCCTTTCTCTCCTCTACCTCACTCTCGACCTGCAGTGTCCCTCAGGGCTCTATCCTCTTGCCATGGCTTTTCAACATATACCTTGCCCACTTGAGCTCCACCTTCTCTCTTCATTTCCAGTTTTATGCTGACGACACACAGATTTCTGTTAAGCTTCCCTTCTCTTCCTCCTCTCTCATTCCCGACTGTCTGACGGCTATTCAGGCATTGTGTGCTGCTAATGATCTCTGCCTTAATGCAAGTAAGACTGAAATCCTTCTCGTTGAGACCCCCTACTCCCTCCTCTCGCCTACACTCTGGCTGCCATCCTTGGGTCCCCCTCACCCTCATGTGAGGCTAAAAACGTGAGTATCCGCTTAGACTCCACTTTCTCCTCCTCACCTCATATCGCTGACCTTGCCAGGAAGGCCCACTATCAGCTTCACCTCTTCAGAGGCATTCTCCCTTTCCTCACCTTCCCCCGGAAACTCGATGTCTCCAGAGCTGTGCTTCTCTCTCTGATTATTGCAAAAGCCTCTTCCTTAATCTGCCTTTCTCCCCACTTCCGCCCTCTTCAACTAATTCAGAATATTACTGCAAGACTTATCCTTGTTATCAAGCCCAGGGACTGCATCTCTACAGCCCTAAATTCTCTCTCCACTGGCTCCTGGTGGTTGCAAGGATCAAATTCAAGACCCTCTGCCTCATCCACAAAGCTTTCTGGGGCCTGGGACCTCGCTACATTCAACTCTCTCTCTCTCCCTTTATACCTCCCTCCTAGAGTCCTCTAGCTCCAACTCTCTGCAGATCAGATGTTTCTCCAGGCAGAGAGTGGGGGGGTGGTGTGGTAGATCTCTCTCTTTAGCAGATGCCTCCCTCTAGAACGGCCTCCCTGCCCTCCTTAATATCCGGAAGTGCCTCATGACATTCCTTTTCTCCTCCTTCTCTCACCCCCCCTGCTAGTCTCCTCCTGCTACTATGACTGGATGCCTGTGTCCCTTATGATTCTCGCCGATGTCAGGTCATCCCTTGTCCAGTCTCCCCTTCTCACCCCTTCCTACCAGCACTTGCCCTCGGGCACCCATCCATGATTAGCCTTCAGAGACTGGTCCTTCCCCTATGTCCCTCGCACTATACTCTACCCCTGGCTCCCCCTGGTACAAGCCCAGCTGGGCTCCCCTTTGCACTTGCCCAGCCCCCTGGGCCCTTCCTCTAACACTTCTTCCCCCCCCCCATCCCATCCCTTTCCCAGCTCCCCCCCCCCCAGCACTTCTTGATACTGCACTTGCATGATCCAAATGTCACAAGGCCTAGTAAGACCGGTACTGGTCCTCCCTCCCCCCGTCCCCTCTTTTGTCTTGTGGCACCTGGAACACTTTTTGCTGTATAGGTGCCATGGTGCCATACAAATGTTCAATAAATAAATACATGTGATGAAGTGACCTGAAGGTGCTGGTCGTATGGACCAGGAGATGAAGTTCCCCAGTCCTTGGGACAAGTAGTATCCTCCAGTAGTCACCTGGCCAAGGTCAGAAAGCCCAACATCTAAAAACCACTACTCCCAGAATCCACCTCTTGGTTGGAAGGGCAACCTGGACCAGTTCCGGGAGTCTCCTACGAATATGAGAGAAAAATTCCAACAATGGTCCCTGGGGTCAAGAAAGACATCAGAGAACGCAGGCTACCAGGACTTTGGAAACAGACACCGAAGAACATTACTACATCTTCTACTATTCCCCTTTCCTCCTTAAGAAAGGTTTGTCCCAGAAAGATCACAGGTAAGTCCTGAGTGCCCCACAGGACTACTTTCCAACTTTACAAACCATAACCTAACTTTCAACTTAGAGGTACAGCTCTAAGCTTACTTCTAATTCTCTTGTGCCATGCTCTCATTGGTGGTTCCTCACAGTAGGGGTGGAGGGTTAAACATTTTACCATTTTAGTATTCTGTTACAGGATGCCTTCCTTTTTAATGTCTTTCTCTGTGCCTCTAAAAGGTCTTGTTGGACTGTCATCCAAAACTGGCTTCCCCTTATTGGAATGATTATGGTTATGAGCGTCCATGTGGTACATCTCCCTTACGGCTTCTTGCACCATGTAAGTCCATCACTGGCAGGGGTTTTTGCAAATCATTTTCCTCCAGTGACCCATCTCCCACTAGGTGCCCATAGGGTAGGGGTCCAGTTTGGCATATGAAAGGGAGGTGTGACCTCGGCAGCTGTCTAGGTTGAAAATGTGTCTCCTTATTCAACCCTGCGCTTGCTGTACTTTTTCAAACTGGACAGGTACAGTGCTCTCCAAACCTGGTGACTGTGACTTGGCTCTCTTTTCTAGTGGCATAGGGTCTCTGAGTCCCAGGTTCTGTCTGAAGTATCTGAGAGTGGACAATTGAACCTCCATGTCAACTAAAGCTGTATCCCTCTGGAAATTAATGTTCCTGGGGGTTTGTGAGCAGACGCCCCCAGTGTACCCTCTTCAAGGCCCATATTCTCACAAAACTTCTTGGAGTTTCGGTTGATCGACACCAGATTCAGGGTAGAACCAGTACGTGGCCCTATGAAGTGACTTACACCTGGGATGGCCGAATTCTAATGGGGAAACCGTCTCTTATTCACCACCTAGCCCCTCGACAATTATTTCCAGACATCTGTGGTTTGGGACATCTGCTTTGTGGATGTGAGGGCTCAGTCTGGTCTTCCATGTACCAGCGTTTTCCACTGGAAAAGAGCTGACATTCGCTTTGTTCATTGGAGAGGCGAGCCTGCATAGTTCAATAGTAGTAATACTGGGTTTGCTGGATGTTCATCAGGTACAAGAGAAGAACAGGCAATCTTAGTGGTTGTCCCAAATGCATCGACTGGGAGAAAACCATCCTGTACAGTGTTTGAGAGGAAACGCAACCCCTTCCCACCACCCTGACAACTTAACTAAACCACCTGAAAATGACGTGGCATCTGGTGTCATAGGTCGTTTATGCACCAGTGTGAGCTTCTAGAGCCTTTGTGTCGCCCCTGGTAGTGTGGTGCCTAGCGGCGGGAGGACTGCTAGAATTCTCCCCAGATGTTTGTTTTTAAACGACCCCTGAGCATCCAGATGGAATCTCAATGTGCTTGTCCATCTTAAGCAGGACTCTTTTTCTGGGACAAGTGTTCGGTGGCTATCTGTGCTTTGGGAGTCAGGCAGGTGAACCGCAGACCTGGGATCCGTCCGATTACGTCCCTGGCTGGCTCATTGATTTAATGGCCTGCATTCAAGTCATCTGGGCTTGATTGGTAGGAGTGAGTCGAGTTATTGTATTAGGTTCTGTGAATCAAGTGGTTTATTTAAGAAGGCGCGAGGGATTGTGTGCTTCCCTGCCACTGCACAGGTTGGTTTTCTTCTTTGTTAAAAGTTTCTGGGGTTCAAACCAAAAGTCCCTGTGCCTAAAAAAAAAAATAAACCATGGGTCCCTTTCCTGTATATTCTTCATTTTAGGTCGTTCACTCTCTACTTTTTCTTTTTGGCTCCTCAGCCTGTATAGTCGCCTACTCAGTTTCTTGTCTGTTCGGGGACCCCCTTGTCTGGGTCTCTGGACACATATGCACTTTCACAGTGGCAAAATGAGATGCCCTCAGTGAGGCCCTAATGACAACTGGCAATGGTGTCTCTCTGTGAAGAGTGCAAGGCAGCTTTGGGCGCAGAATACCAGTCTGCCTCCATACTCCCGCTTACATCACTTTTTCTGGCAGTCTTGGTGTACTAATGCATTATGTGACTGTGACAAATCAACTTCAGTTGTCCAGGGATGAATATCGGTTTCTAAACCATAAATCAGACCCACACCTCTAGTACACCAGAAGGGATCATAACAGATTGGAAGCACAGCAAATTATAAACCTCCTTGTCCAATGTTGGTGATGTCGATGGAACGGAACGGTAGGCTTATCTCCAAAAGGTTGTGTGTCGTTGGTTAATTGCAACACAGCGAAATTACAATTATTACCCAGTCAAGGTTGCATACAAATATCTTCTTTATTATCACAACAGACAGTTCTAGCACACTACGAAATACAACCCACCCTGAGGGTAGTCGGTATAGAAGCATGACCTACACGGTGGCTCAAGGTTAGGAATCGTCTCAGTGCTGGTCGGCATTTCTGAAGCACTGACTGAGGCATCTCGCACAGCTATAGCGACATAAGAGTCAGCAGTGAGGTTGGTTGTAGCTCGAGGGCCTCGACTGGCTCGAAAATGTCCTTTAAGGCGGACGTTGGTAGATGCTTGTTGTTGCACACCTCCTAGCTTCTTCACTGGGCTAGTGCTGTCCTTTAAGGTGGAGGGCTAAAAGCTGAGGAGACTGTTGCAGGCAGATGCCGTGTCCTTGGTTTGGTTCAGACCCACCTAGGAAGCTTGCTGCAGAGCCTAGCAGGGCACGCTGTGTGCTGACTGGGTACCAGTTCTGGAGCCTCTGGATGGTCTTCTGGATTCAGTATCTCCCTCTGTTCCCTGGGAGATGTTTAGTGGAGGGATCTTGCTTCCCTCTTGGATGCCCTGCCCTTCCTTCACTGGCGGAGAATTTAAGGCAGACTGTTCCTTCAGCCAGGGTCCAATGCTGAGTTCTTCTGGTTACTCCTTGCAAATTCTTCAGATGATTTGCCAAAAGAGTGGCTCAGCCCTCTTTTAAAGCCAAATGGACCTTGGGGATTGATGTAATCTAAGCCTACCTTAATGAACCAATCCTGGGTCCCCACCAACAATCTCCTGTATGCGTGAGGTCATAATTAGCGTGATTTGCAACGGAAAAGGTAAAGTGGTGAAATCATATAATACTAAATCCCACCCATCTTCCTGTCTGTTGTGGATCAAAGGGTCCCACTGGTGAATGGAGCTCTCTGTGGTTCCTGATTAAAGTGGCAGGTTTCCCTTGAAGTTGTGGGGAGACCAGACTTTCAGGCGCCGTCAATCCACATACTTGTACCTTCTGAATGGGGTCTCCCTGCGGGGTTGACTACTGTAACAAGCAGTCCCAAACATGGCATTTCACTGGCAATCGATACTGAGGGTGGGAGCTGGAATCAGGTTGACACATTGCATATGAAAGGATGTTGGGGTTTCTTGTCTCCTTTGCTAACCTCTGCAGCCAGGTCCCATGTGTGCCTGTTTGAATTAAACTCTGATTAGTATGTGAATGCTGCCACCAGCTACAGGGCTCAAAAGGACAGGGAAGATCCATGGAGTCTTTGTTAGTTAATTAGGCTGGCCATGACAAGGGGAAGGTTTTGCCCTCCCCTTGCTGAGATGGCATTGTGTACTCCTGGCTGCCAGATCAAAACTAAATATGACGGGGGACTGCACCTGCAGGCTGTGTCCACCCAGAGTACATGGGTCTATGCGTATGTCATGTGGTGAGCATAGGAAAATGTGTGCAGATTAGCCTCACACATTTTCTGGAGGTTGATGTATCATCATTCAATTTCATTTAAAATTTCAAAGAATCCCAGGTGAGCGCACAGCCACTGTGCAGAGGGTCGAATTCCTCACAGTGACGAACTCAAGGCATTTGTCATCTCTCTCCAAGGGGGCAATCCCTTTGGGACTGTGGAGGTGAGCCTGCTACACTTAACAACCCCTACGGGACAGAGTAAGTGGAATCCCTCTGGAGTTGACGCTCCCTAAGGGGGACAGGAAAACTCCAGAGCGGGACTTAGGTCACCCTCCCTTTTCCCTAGACACTAACGCCTTTTTAGGGTATTGAGGAGTTAAGGGCTATAATAATCCTAGGACACCTTTAATGGTTGTGTGGCTTCTGTCCCTCACGTGATTCATTACTTGTGGCAAACCAATTAAAAGTGTGATGAACAGTCTCCTGGAGGCAAGCCAGTAAATGGACCAATCAAATCAAAGAATCTGTGAAGCCTGCAGAGTTCAAAGACAATGCAGTACACTGATCGGTTGTGACTGGCAGAATGAAAACACCAGATGAGGCGTCCCAGGCTTCGGTATGCAGCAGGCGAGTGCAGCAGGGCTTTGCAGGAGACCGCTGACATTGCAGGAGGAGCGAGAGCAGTGGAGCCAAGGAGAATGCCTGGGGAGAACCCACACTCCAGTCCCGACACAGAGAGGCCGGACAGAAAGAAGAGCCAGTGGCTGATGCCGACAGGGCTGCCACGTATGCAGCTCCGAAACCCCAGAGTCCGGACAGAGGGTGAGGAAGAAGAGTGACCGTTAAAACCTAAAAGACCCAAATAGGGGCAGAGACACGAGAAGCTCCAGGATGGTAAAAAGTTTGCGATTAGCCCCACCATTGAGGTGAGAACCTGGGAATCCCAAAGTGGGTGGAGACAGAGACACGCTCCAGGTGTGGGCAGAGCACCAGGGAACCCCAGCCTGGGGATAGTCTGAGGACTATAAACCTAGGCAAGGGCCTATGGTAAAGAGACAGGGGTGGGCGGCCAAAAGCCAGCAGTCATTCCTTTTTCAAGAGGCAAGGCCCAAAAGTATGTTTTGTTGTTTGTTTTTCTTTTGAAGAGTAGGGAAAGAAAATAGGTTAGAGTAGGTTTTCTGGAGAGAGGACTTGATTTATGTGACAGAATCTTGACTACCTGACTAGCATCCTTCTGACATTTCCTTGCAGAGTAGGAATTCATAGTACATGTTCGGGACAGATTAGGTCTTTTGAGTCTGAAGTGAGAAAGTGTATAAAAATCATCCGTCCTTTTCTGTCTCCTAATTCTGACCTACCACAACATGCGCTGGGAGAAGTGCATGCCTACGCTGGTGGCTTTTGAGAAGCTGAGAATGACAAGAGTATGATGCTCAAGAAGTACAGTTTGTCTTGTTGCAGCACCTTTGTATTGGATCGCTTGCTCCTGTTTCGACTCAGCCTTTCTAGAGACTTTCTTTTGGATTCTTCCTACAGTCTGTCGTTTGGTATGTCTGAATCCATGGCTATCAGACCCTGGCTTGGCCACGTAAGTGAAATTACGAGGAGGGAAGCAACAGAGAAGAAAGAGGAGTGTGTTAAGGAGGAGGGTTGAAGGAAAAGAACAAGTTACTCACCGTAGTACTCTTAGTCCCCTTTCCTTCATACTTATGGGTGTCCATCCTATGGGGACGAGACTGCACAGCTTTGGCCCAGCAATAAGAATTTCTGTTTTAAATGTATTGTGTTGCCTGGAAAGCACTGATGCATGGCTAGTACCGCTGACTCTACCCATCAGCAACACAGTCAGTCCTTGGTTCAGAGAGGCAGGAAACCTGACAATTATTAGGTGTCGGTGGCCAGGGCATATGGAGGAAAGGCGACTAAGGACTATAAGTTACTACGATGAGTAACTTATTTCTCTTACGTCCCTTCTCCTTTCCTCCATACTTATGGGAGATTACAAAGCATTCATCTGCCTGGCTAGGAAACCATTTTTGTGGGGGAAAGAAGATTCTGCAGAACTCCCTGGCTGATTTTACCATCAGATCTGGCTACCGTATCCATGCAGTAGTGCTTACAGAAAGTAGAGGGGGAAGACCATGTTGTTGCTTTACTAATGACTTCTCATGGAAGTTTCTCTGGTATGCTGCCACTGTTGCTTTGTCTCGAACTACGTGAGCATGCAAGCCTCTAGGTACTGGTTTGCTCTGGAGCTTGTACAACTCCACAATACAAGTGACGATCCACCTCGCTATGGTGGCCTTTGAAGCTTGAAACCCCTGAAGGAAACAGTCTGCTGTGCTGAATTCCGTTGTTCGAATTTGTTCTGAATTCCGTTGTTAGAATTTCAGAGCACATCTGACGTCCAGGACTCTCTACCCTTCTGATTAGGGAGAAGGGAAAACTTTGGGCAAAAGCCTAGGATGTGTCCTAAAAATGGCTTTGTCTTTGTGAAGTACTGTGTATGGCTCTGATGATGAGCGCGTGTATCTCACTGATCCTCCTGGGCGAAGTTAATGCAACCAGAAAGGCGGTCTTGAAAGATGCAAGTTTAATGTCAGCTGTGCACATGGGCTCAAACGGTTTATGGGATATAGCTGACAATATCACATTTAGGTCCCAGACCAGGTGTGGTTTTGAAAGTGGGGATAGAGCTTTAGTAATCTGTCAATGTCGCCTGGTCACTCTATTAGCAGTGGAGACCATAAGGGTCAGAGAGCTAATATAAGCTCCAATAGTAAAGAGATAAGTACAACAAGATTGGATGTTGGCTCCTGTCGACGCTAAGTAAGACACAAAAGATAATTTTTTTGTCCACGGAGGACTGCAATGGATCGAGTGACTGTTAAAACATCTAGAAACAGAAGCGAGTCCACTTGCTTTTGTACTGGGAACTTGTGGACTGTTTCCTAGCATTGTGAATAATAGCTAAATTGTCCTATGAAAGCCCCATGCCCACAACACCTAGTTGCTCAGGTAGCAGGCTGCTTAGTGAGGAATTGTCCCTGCTGTTGGGAGAGCTAGTCCTGAGTCACTGGTAGGAGACATAGCCCGTTAGCAATGAGCAGTATCTGATCCATGTACCAGACGCGGTTTGGTCAATTTGGCACTATCCATATTAGAGAGCAATGTTTGGACCTCCTGAACTTTGAAAGTACTCTAGGACAGAGGAAATGTATAGCATACCTCGCCATCCCAAGAAATTTGAAAAGCATCCCCTAGGGGAGTGAGAACTCTTTCCTAGAAGAGCTGTGAACCATAGGGACTTGTTGCTCAGAAAGGTTGCAAACAGATCCAACTGAGGGTGACCCCATTCCCGAAAGATCTGATTTAGCGCTGAGTTCTTTAGCTCCCACTCATGGTTGTGTGTTATAGATGACTTAATTAATCTTCAGCTCTGGTTAGTTTGCCAGCTAGATGAACGGCTTGGAGATGTATACTGTGATGTGTGGCCCATTGACAGATTTGAATTTCCAACTGACACAAAGGGGGGCGGGCGGGGGGAATCTCGTCCCTCCCTGCTTGTTCACATAAAACATGGCTGTGGTGGTGTCTGTCCGTATGCGGACTGCTGAGTTTTCAACAAATGAAGTGAAGAAATGACCCTAGGGCCTTGAAAATCACCAGCAGCTTCAAAATGTTTGTGTAAAAGGGATTCCTCCAGAAACCAAAGCCCATGAGTTCATGCATCTGAAGCCGACTAATGGTGGTCCCCCACCCTGTCAGTGAAGAGTTTGATGTTAAGGTGTCAAAGATCTTGAAAAGGAGGGTAGGTAAAAAAGCTCCTATGGAAGACACATATAACTTCCGTGACTCTGACCATTCAACTCTCATCCTTGATCATCCTCAGTACACCAACCTTTCAAACCATATTCCTCCTGCAGGGACATACACATGGTTTTACCAACTAAGTGTGTCTGTATTCTAAATTTCAATGTACAAAAATAAATATTTTATTATATTAAAAAAAGAGATAAATATACAAATAAACCAAGGACAGTTTCGTATCCACTGAGGGTGGACTATTCTTCAGAAGCAATTTGTGATGAGGTTAGTAGAAGTGACTCAATACACTGGAAAAAAAGGTGTGTTCTGAACAAAGCTGACACAAAATTCACTTGCCTCTTCCACAGAGATGAGTCTGTACTTCCTGTCATATATGCAATATTCATAGTCATCTTAGATATTTTTCTTTGGCCAAATGACATCGGCAAACACATGAAATGTAGACAGCTGGTAAGCCATGGTGTGCTCTGTCTCGGATCCAAAGGGACTCCTGCTCTGATATTCTGTTTATTCCCCCACCACAGGAGATCCAAACTTATGCTGGGATGAATTGCAACAATTTTTGATTGAGGTTTCGCACTCCTGGACCCAACTGTCCGCCAAATGAAGCTGAAGATGCCTCATCTTGAGGCATTTAAGAGGTAAGGCTAGAATAGAAGCCAACATCGGGCCTAGAATATTTTGAAACCATCACACTGCGGTGCTGTTCCAGCCCAGGAAGTTTGAGACTGCCTGTAGAATGCGGTGTATTCTCTGCTCCGTGAGGAACACCCGGCCTGCTGCTGCATCCCATCTGAACCCTATAAAGGTGATGTTTTGCGTTGGTGTTAAGCAAGATTTTTGGACATTGACCGATGGGCCTAGATTGATAAGAAATTCCAGCAGCTGTGTTGGAGAGAGGCTGTAGCCCCTGTTTGTGTTTCTGACCCGATGAGCCAGTCGTCCAAGTATGGGTAAATGAGAATGCCCTGGAGCCTTAGATGAGCTGCTATACGAGCCATTCATTTGGTAAATACTCTGGGAGCGGCATTGAGCCCAAACGTGCAAACCGAATACCGATAGTGCCGCTGTCGCAGTGAAAATTAGAGGATATTTTGGAGTGCTTTGAAAATTGGAACATGAAAATGTGTCCTTTTAGATCCACTGCACACAACCAGTCTCCCTGGTTGCAGGCGTTCTGATCGTGAGCTGGCGAGACCATTTTGAACTTCTCTTGGGGAAGGGATGGATTAAAATAGGAAAGATTCAATATTGTCTGCAGCACTGCCTGGTTCTTCTTTGGGACAGTAAATGGGCGGGAGTAAAAGCCCCACCCTTGCTCTTGAGAGGAAACATCCTTGATCACCTTGATCTCGAAGAGTTTGGTAATCTCCTGGAGGAGAGTTAGCAAATGTATTTGGATCGGGGGGGGGGGGGGGAGACGAATGGGTAGTCTGTAGTCTCCTCTGACCAGCAACAAAGTCCAGGAATCCCCTGAAATGACCTGCCAGTTGTGATGAAATGCTGTAATCCTGGCCCCAAACAGGGAGCAGTGGATCTGGATGATCTGATCATTGTTTCTTGGACTCTGCGACTGATGTTGCGGGCATGGAAAGGAACCCTCTAGTGGAGGTCTTCTTTTTATTTAACTCCTTGTTGGTGGAGGAGTGAAACAAAATGTTATGTTTTAAGGGCAAATCAAGAATATTGTCTTGCACATCCTTCGGGAAATAGATCGCTCTAGCCCAAGCAGACCTCCTAAGATCCACCCCTATCGCTAAAGATCTAGCGGCGGTATACACATGGTGAGCTGAACACTCTCTCACTTTGCCTCAGAGATGCCTGATTTAAAAGCAGCCACTACATCAGCAGGAAGGCACTGTTGAAAATCTGTGATCTCCTGCCATAACTTGTGATTGGCTGCAGACAACAAAGCATCAGAGTTGGCTTGTCTCAGGTGCAACGATGCATTGGTGTAGATTTTCTTTCCATAAGAGTCTAGGAGCTTGTCATCCTTAGAAAGAGGGCCAGAAGTGTGTGTTGCAAAAGAGGAAGACTTTGAAAACAGTTGCTTAGGCAAACACTGATGACTGCGACAGAGGATTTGCGGACAAAGAGGGGGCATCCACAAAAAGCTCTCGGTAACCGGAATCAATCTTTTTACTTATAGCAGTTGCTGTACGTGGATTCTTCCAAACGGCCACTGCTTAGCTAATGCATTCTTTTGCAAAGGAATACCCGATATGTCTGCCTTGGTGAGTGACAGCACGCCAGCCAGCACTCTAGGATAAGACTCAGATTTTTATGGTACGGGAAAACCTAAGATATCTTGCACTCCCACAATCCTGTTGTGGAAAGCTCTCGCTGATAACAAAGCCTCCTTACCCTCCTCCTCAACTCTGTATCTGTTACAGGAGATGGGTGACACAACGTCCTGTGCAACTGGCACAAAGGGCTGATCTGGTCTTGAGGGATCTGTTGGCGGTGGCGCGATAATAGGTGGCGTCACAGACACCAGCACCTCTGAAGGTACATGAAGTGGCAGTGGAACCAATGGTACATGAGGGAGAAGTGCACATTGTGGAATCGCCTCCTTTATTAGATTCTTGAAATACCCTTTCATAGGGTCCAAATGGATTATTTTTTTAAATCTTTCAAAGGAATCTATCCTTGGAGGAGGAAAGCCCTGCTGCAGTGTGCGTATAAGAGGAGGTAGTTGCAGGAGAATAAGGCTGAGGAGGTCTAGAGCACCAACTTGGTTGCCTTACCTGAGGAGGGGCCCCCAAACCTAAGTGAAGTCAATGGTATGGGGTAAGAAGTAGACCAGGTGGTGATAGGGGACCAGTCTACATTCACAAAAATCCTCCTTGAAAGGCCCTGACTCCAGAGAGGACGTTTCTGAAATGTCGTCTGCAGAGTGGGAAACCAGGACAGATGCTTCTTTTCGCTTGGTGTGGACTGTGGCTGCCATTTTAGGGGTAGGAGGGTACTGAGCATGGCATGGCGAAGCCTTTAGTGGAGAAAGTGACATTTCTTGACAGGTCGTGGAAGGTTAAGAATGTGTCCTTGAGGCTGGCAATGAATAGAACTCAATGCAGAGCTCTACTTCTGATTAGATCTCATGGGATCCTCAGGACGATAACCGGTGGATGATTGTGAAAGAAAATCCTCAGACTGTGGTCCGGTAGGGCGATGGCCCTATGGCTTTTGCCCGGTAGATTTTGGATGCTGAAGCATCACCTCTGGTACAACCGACCCGGTCTTAGACCTCGAGGGGCCCTCCGTACCTTGACCAGTACAAGCCCCAAAGGCCTCAGAGCGTGCTCCGGTATTTATTTATATTCATTTTTATAAAACGCCACTAACCCAGGGGCCTCAGAGCGCTATAAAACAGACAGATGGAGAGAAAGAAAGAAGAGGGAATGTTTAACCTACTATTTTATCAAATATAAAGGTTTTTAGATCTTCTTGAATCTCAAATGGCAAGACCGGTCCTACAGAGCAATTGGTAGACCATTCCAGGCTTTGGGTGCCCAGACATCAAAACATGTAGCCCCGATTTTATTCAATTAGAAGCAAGTTTAATCAAGAAGGGTATAGCAATTTGATCAATTTTTTAATACTTATTTTTATTGACATTTTTCGTTTTTTGAACAATAACATTAACAATCCCCTCCCCCAATTGCCTCCCTGCGTCCCCATTCCCTTCACCCCTGGATCACTGTAGTGTAAATCTTCTGGGGTAATTGTTCCCTGTCCAATAGGTCAGAGTTTATAGTATATCCAATATTCTTAGCCTCTGTGGACACCACTGTGCGCGATAGTCTTTGTGTAGATAGTACAGGACAACACCCCACTCATTCTTGAATTTAACATAGTCTCCCTGGATATTGTACGTTACCCATTTGAGTGACATGTAGTGTCAAATATTTTCTACCCAGTCTGGTTCATTGGGGATTGTGGTCTGCTTCCAATTTTGAGCAATTAGGGAGAGGGACGCCACTCTTAGGACCATATATGCCTTCCTCTGCGATTTGGATGGGAGTGAGTCCAGTACATCGCCAAGGCGCAACATGGCTTTCCCATATTCCCTCTGTATTTGGGTACCGAATATGATTTTCATTTCTCTGTTGACTGCTTCCCAGAAAGGGTTTAGGATGGGACAGGTCCACCAGCTGTGGAGCCAGGTGCCCACCTCGTTACACCCCCGCCAACATGTCTGGGAAGCTGAGGGGAATATTTTATGGACCCTTTCCGGAGTAAGTGCCACTGCACCAGCACCCTGGTCCACATTTCCCTAATCTGCATCCCTCTCATTAGCTTGGGGATTCGCTGCCACACTTCCCACCATTGTTCTTCGGAGATCGGGAGGGGTGTCGTGTCTGCCAATTTGTTTCATATAGGGCCACTGGACCTGGGCCAGTGAACATTTTGTATAGTTTGCTGACCATTTGTCTGCCGCCAGTGTTGGTTATCATGAATTTTTCTAACTGGGCGAGTTCTCTGGTGGCGGCTTGTTTCACATTTCGTGAGGAGAGCCAGTGCCGCTGTTGAGCATAGCGATACCGGTCTTCCTCCCTCAGCCCCATCGTTTGTTTACAAGTCTGGAATGACTTAACCTCCTGCCCCTCAATCATATCCTTTAGGCGGATGCAGCCTGCCTCTTCCCACCTAGCATATGCACCTTGTTCCGGCCCGGAGTAAATTGAGGGATTCGGAATAGGGGGGTGAACAGTGACGGGTAGGATGTGACCCCTAGTGTTAATAACCATCACGTCCCATGTGGTGTCCCCCCACCATCACCGTAATGCTGCTTCAATACATATTCGGGGGCCTATCCGCTCTGGGGTACCATAAGACCTCTTCCAGGGGTCTACCCACCCCTTGCCATATGCTATCCGGGTTCCCCTTGAACCACTTTCGTATTACCCTCAATTGGGGTGCCTGTAAGTACATCTGAAAGTTCGGGACTCCCATACCACTGGCCCCCGTGGGAGTTACCATGACCTTCCATGCCACCCTCGGCCTTTTCCCTTGCCAGACTTAGTCCCTCACCATTTTATTCAGGGTTTGAAAATGTTTGGGGGGATAGCCGTGGGGAGGGCCTGGAAATAGTAAAGTACCCTGGGGAGGATTATCTTTTTGACGACATTGATGCAGCCCTCCATGAGATGTTGAAGAGCCTCCTCTCTCCCAGCCAAGTCTTAATTGTTTCTAAGAGGTGGGGGTAGTTCACTTGGTACATATCCTCTAAGTTGCTGGTTATTGTCACCACCAAGTGTCGGCGGGATGAGCCTCCCCGTAGGATCATTAGTTCTGACTTTTGGTTGTTGGTTTCCAGGCCAGCCACCTTGCTGAAATCTTCCAGGAGTGCCGTTAGCTTCGGGAGGGAAGAGCTCATATCTGTCAGCACAACCAGAAGATCGTCGGCAAAGGTCACATTACCTTATGTTCTCCCCCTCCGAAGATAATCCCTTTTATACCTCTTTCCTGTCTCATTCTTGCAAGGAAGGACTCAAGAAATAGCACATACAAGACTGGTGACATGGGGCAGCCCTGCTTAGTACCCCTGGTTACCTTGATCGCCTGGGAGAGTTGCCCGTTGATAGCTAGCCTAATGAGTGGTTGCCTGTAGTTGGCTTTGACCAAGCAGAGAAAGACCGGACTGAACCCCATAGTCTCCATGGTGGTAAATATGATGGTTGTAACACTCACCTGGTATCCACGGGGACGTCACTCAGCCTGTTCTGACCTCTTACAACCTCAAACCCTTCCCTGGAGGCTATTAGACTGGAGACTGGGCCTGAAACACAGGATTGGTAGAGTTTAACTCCCCATTGTCTCTGTGTGCTTGAACCCCTTCTTCCCCGGGGTCCAACCCTTCCCTTTGATCCACAGCTCACCTTGTTTTCTTGGATAGTGTGCTCTCCGTCCTGCTTTCAGCGCAGGAGCACGTTGATTGATGCGGGCTCGTTGCTGCCTAGTTACTTCACTTGCAAGAGTCCGACAGAAGTATAATGAGTCTTTTGAACAGTTCTCTAACTTCGTTCCTTTCCTTTCTTAGATGATGGCTGGCATCTGGGGATGGCGGCGTGCTGCTGAAATGAGTAGCGCTGAAGGTGAGTGAGAGCGCGATGCACCCCTTTCGTACTTGTATTGAACTGAGTTATTTTTCTGTGTCTTTTAGGTGCAGCAACATTTTCAGCGTGGATGCCGGTTATGAAGAACAAATGCGGTGAGTAAGCGCGGTATGCAGCGCCTCTAGATGTTTCCACGCTAACCTGGAGTGTCTTTTCCCTCTTGCAGATGGATGAAAGTTCTGGAGACAGAGTTCCTCCAGAGCGGCTGGGATTCAGGTAAGCGTTTGAAGCTCGAACAGTATTTAAAAAATAAGCGAAGATTTGCAGAATGCTTACTAATACCTTTTTTCTGTTCTTTTCCCTTTTCCTTAGGAAGCGGCGTGTCGGGATGGGAATGACACCGCCGAAGATGCCCGCAGAACAGAAGGAGCGATGAATGATGGGCAGAAGCGCTGCAAGGTAAGGCTGTTCCTAACGGTGTTCTTGTTCTTGCAGGAGCTGAGCGCAGAAGAAAGATGCAGGCCTACTGGAGACCGATCCGAACACGGTGAGTGTCACGCTGCAGGTGCAGAAAACGCAAAGCATGTTTCTCAGCCTGGGCGTGGCTTAAATAGTCTCTGGGTATCCCAGGTGTCTCTGGGCTGAACCACACCCAACTAGACTGCACATGCAGTTCTGGGAACCGAAATATGTGGGGGCATCCATCTTGTCCCCATCAATGCACTACAAGTCCAATCCCCAATGTTATCCTATGGGAGTGAGTGAGTCTAGTGCCACAAGCGCCAAGTCTGACTCCAATTGGGTCTTTGGTGGGATGGAGAGGCCCTTGAGGGCCATGTAGGTGATCATTGCCTGGCTCCAGCCTGACATCTTGGAGGGCTGGGGACATGAGGGGCAGGAATCATGACATGGTTTGGAGAACTGAAAGGGAGGGGTTCCTTTCAGTGGTTAAAAACCAATTTAATCATCATAAATCAAAACATTCAACATCAAAACATCTAAAAAGTATTGATAAAAGACAAGAACATAGTTGGATTATTCATTGGTCCAGCACATTGACAAAATGCCACATCGGTGGCCAGGGTGTCATGACAAACATTAGTAGAAAAATCACTGTTGTCTTCTAGTATCCTAACACTATAAGAAACATAGAATGTGTACATGAAACTTTGTGTTTGTTTGCATCAATTTGTGACTGTATTATCATTATACAGTATGTTAACGCAACATTTTTCAGTTCGCATTGGCAAAACATCCGGAACATTCAACAGGAGTGAGACCTCCATTTTTTGTACAAGCTTGTAGTCTGCGCTATAGTGCTTGTGAGGACGCTTGCGAGCCCCGACCACCATTACCCTGAATGGCTTCGCCCTCTAACACACCGATGCAGGTAATTATTAACCTACTAAGGTGGTGCACCCACAAAGAGTTATACTAGACTATTGAGGCCTAGCAGCTCACCCTAGTATTTTGTTTTTGTTTTGTCTGATAGGGGAAGGGTGAATAGAAACCTCCTGCTGAAATCCTCACAAGCACTACTGAGATATATCCTTTATCTCAAGGTAAATAGGAATGACCATTCGACACGGTCGAATGCCATCTTGGTGTCCAGGGCTAGAACCCCCGCCCTCAGGCCCGTCCTATTTGCCTTCTCTATTAGGGTGGGATATTCGCCTAATATTGTCGAAACGTGTGCCTCCCCTTGACAAAACCTGCTTGGTCTGGGTGTATCAGATCAGGAACTCATTTGTCCATTCTGAATGTCAAAATGTTTGTGAAGATTTTGGTGTCAAGTTTTATTAGGGCAATAGGGCAGTAAGAGCTACAGAGGTCCCTTTCTTGTTTGGTTTAGGGAAAAGGACCACCTTGGCCTCTTCCATGGATTGGGAGATGTGGCCGGTGACTGAGAATGAGTTGTACAGGGATGTCATTAATGGGACTAGCAAGTTCTGAAAAGCTTTGTAGAACATGGCGGGGTACCCGTCCGGGCCTGGGACTTTATTTGGCGGTAGCTTTGGAGGTAGCGCTCGAATCGCCGCTTGGACGTCATCTTCCTTGATTGGCTCCTCCAAGGCCTTGCGCTCGCTATGGTCTAATCCTTTTAGGTGGCAAGATCCTAAGTAGACCTCTTGGAAGTCACTGTCATTTTCTCCGTGGTATAGTGGGTTGCATAGAATTTGGTGAACGCCTACAGGATCTCCTCTGAGAGTGTGGTTTCCTGTCTTCCCGCCTTCAGGATGCGGCGAATCATGCCAGCTGCCTCCTTATTCTTGACTCTCCTGGCTAATAGCAGGCCGGCTATGTTCGCCTGGAAGTAATACTTCTGCCTCCAAAAATAGGAGCGATCATTCTGCCCTTTTGGCAAGGAGGATATTGATTTGGCCTTTAAGGTGCCTGTACACCTTCCCAATCTTTGCCCCATTATCTGTGTCCATTCTCTCCATTACCTCTTTTAACCGCCGCTCTAGGTACATCTGTAGTGCCCCCTCCTGATTAGCTTGTGTTGCCTGTTTCTCTGAGCGTCCCCCTCATGGTTGCCTTAAAGGTGTCCCACACCACCTGCTCCTGCACCTCAGGCGTCTTATTTACCCCCAAAACGTCACGGATGGACTCGCGTAGTTCATCACATATTACTGTGTCTCTCAGGAGATTGCTGGGGAACTGCCACTTCCAGATATGTGTCTCTTGGAGTGTCACGATTTCGGGCTTAGCATCCCTGAGGAGGTATTCAAGTTTCCGTATTTTAGCTGGAGTATTTAGTCCCCTAATATTGAGTGTCAGTATTTGTATCCCTTTTCTGCTACCCATATCCCATTTTGCCCTGGTTGTTACTATGATGCAGTGATTCCCCCTGCCCTTAGGTCCCCCCCCCCCCCCCAACTCCCCACTGTTCCCCTCACCCCCTCTGGCTAGACTCGACTCAACTTCCCCAGGGCATAAACTTGTCCTAGGTTGCTGGGTCTCATTCCAGTCCCAGAGAATAACGGTGTGGGGAGAGCAATCCCTCTGCCCTCCCCCATTCCCAAGATCCATCTCCATCCTCCCTGCCTCCCCGGATAGACCCTTAGGATGGCTTCCCCTGAAACTCCTCTGGGCCTTACCCCAGTATCCCTTGAAACTTGCAGTGGCTTTTAATTGGGCAGATTTGTTTAGTCTGGAGACTTAGGTCGCTGATTCCACCACACCCCCGGGTCCGTGGGTGTCTGTCTTGCTTTCAGCTCCCTCACTCTTCTCCATTCCCATGGCTTCTCCTGGTACCCTTTGTAAGTTGGCCTCGTGGTTTGCCCTCCACCCGCTTCTCCTTCCTCTTCGATATTCAGGATCTTGAGTCCTTATTCCAATGTAGTGATGTGGTGTTGACACCCTTCCCATTTGAAGACCAAGCCAAAGGTCCACCTGTACCTTGTCTGAGCTTTGGTAAGGGCTCTGGTCACCTGGCCCATTTGCCTCCTCTTAGCTAATGTGGATTTGGCTAGGTCCTGGAACAGCTCTGTGACTGTACAGTTCACCTTAATCGGGGTTGCTGACCTTGCTGCCTGGAGTATCTGTTCTTTTTGGTCATACCGCTGTAGGGCCATTACCACCTCCCTAGGCCTGGCCCCAGTTTCTTCTTGCTGCGGGCCGAATTTGTGAATTCTGTTTGAGGATTACTCCCTCGGAAGGTCTTTGAACACTTGCTGCATTGTTGCCCTGAGGTTGGCATCGGCCATGTTCTCTGGTAGACCTTTCACTCTAATCTTTGACCTCCTTGAGCGGTTCTCCAAGTCCTCAGCTTGGAGCTCCAGGTTGTGAGTCGCTGCTGCCAGCTGCTCGGTCAGTGCATCGATCTTTTGGGTGTCCTCTGAATTCCAGAATGGCGTTTTTGTTTGAATCAACTCTGTCCCCCAGTTCCACAATGTCCCCTTTGATTTCCTGCAGGGATTGTGCCAGTTCTGTGCACATAAGGCTTAGTTGAGAGTGCAGGGTAGCCGTCATTTGGTCGCTAAATGCCTTGAAGCATTGCTAGAGCACCTCGCTCGTGACCTTTTGTCCCTGTGGCAGTGCTGGGGGGGGGTGTTTCCGAATCCGGCCTTCCCATCCCCGTCGGGTCCTCATCTTCCTGGGTTCCTCCTTCCATTCTCCATAGTTTCTGAAGGGACCCTTCCTGTTTTTTTTTGTTGTTGAGATTTTAACCCCTTGGGTACCCTCTTTAGCCTCTTTGAGTTTGTTGCAAGACATTGCTGGGGGCTGGCACAAATACACCTGTGCTTTTAGTGCGGGGGTCACACCCCAGGTCTCGGAAGGTCCTCCTGGTCCCTGTGTGGGGGGGTGGTTGTGGTGTGCTGATGGGTGGCCTTCTCGCCCTCCCGGTCGTCTCTAAGTGTTGGATCCCCTGCGCAGCTAGTGATGGCTACCTCTGGGGGGTCTGTGGGCCCGGGCCTCCAGTGGTGCTTTCACAATGAACAGGGCTTCTGTGTCCCCCTTGCTGGGGGCTTCTTGGGTCTTCCCCAGGGTACTCCGTGTCCCCAACACTCTGTTGGCTCTGTGTTTGACTAAGCCCCCCCCCCCCAAAACCGAGGGGGGTTCCTTCTTCATATATCTCGTGCGGGCACCTTGTTTCTCGTGGGTCCGCACAGTGAATTGGGACAGCTACCTGCCGAGTAGTCTAGTTTCGGGTGGTTAGTGGATAGCGCCCGCCCCTCCCAAGCGATGGCCCAGAGGGCGCCAGGAGAGCTCCGGCAGTTCTGGTAGGATGTTGGTGGGGGCAGAGGGTCTGCCCTTAACTTAGGCCATTGGGTCATCGGAGCCCTGGTGATAGGAAAGCTGCAAGAGGGTCCCTGCTGAGACGTAGCTCCGGCCCCTGATAATTCGCTTGCTTGCCCTCAGGCTTGTGGGGGTGCTGAGTTCCCTGGGGCCAGGCACTGCGGATTGCTGGGCTGCGCTGCGGGGGGACTGGAACATTGGCTGCCTGGGAAAGTCTGCCTGCTCCCCCTCCTTACTTCAGTTGCCTGGCGGGCTGGATGGTGCGACTCTGCTGGTGCGCGGCCGGGCTGCTCTGCTAGCTTGCAGCGCTGTAGTGGAAGGGCCTGTTGGACTCAGTGGACATGCTGTTGTGGGATTCTAGTCTCGCCTGGGGCCTGCCATGCTGGTAGCTGTTGGGGGGCTGACCTGAATGCTGGTGGGGCTGGGGTTCCACCCTTCAACCCAGGCCCCGGCATGCCGCCAGCTGCCCCCAGCCTCGAGGCCCTTTCACCGGGGGTCCCCTGCACCTGGACACACTTCTGCATGTTGGGGCCTCTGAGCCTGCGAGGTAGGAGAGCTGCCAATGCGTCCCAGCTGCGATGCAGCTCCGGCTCCTGGTATTGCGCCTGCTTGCTCTGTGGCTTGTAGGGGCGCACAGATGTTCCGGGGTTGCCGCGTGTTGCTGGGCTGTGTCACAGGGGGGGGGGGCGCGGAGCACTGGTTGTCTGGGGCAATCTGACTGCACCCCCTTCTTACTTGCGTTGCCTGGTGGGGTGCCTGGTGCGGCTGTGCTGCTGGGCTGCTCTGCAAGGGTGCAGCGATGCAGAGTGTGGGCCTGCTGTTCGCCGGGGGTGCTCTATTGCAGATGTCTAGTCTTCCCGGGGCTGGCTGTGGGGGTGAGGGGGCAGCAGCAGTCCCTTCTTTCCCCCGTCCTGCTTGTGATGCCAAGTCTTCCTGAGGGTTTTGCGGGAGGTCTGCTTTCCCCTCCAGTCACCTCCTGCTCGGGGTCTAATACGGGTGCCCATGCCGATATTTTCAATGGCATCCGCCGGTCCGCTCCACTGTCTCTCCCACTTACAGCTAGCATCCAATTCGAATGTTATTCCCTTGGGCATTGCTCCGTTCTTTGCCATTTCCCATCGCTTACGTTGGATTGGGATTGTAAATCATTCGCCTCTTATTGAAGTCGCCGGGGAAGAGCGCGCTCCTCACGGTGAAGTGATCTCGGCAGCCATCTTGGAATCTCGAGGATTTTTTATGAAGACTATCTTTCAAATATTGGGGTGCCGTGCCAATAAAACATTTGTCTATAAATGTGAGTACTTTATGTTCGATTCAGTGCTGTACCGGTAATTGGTGGAGTAAGTGTTGCTTAGAGGCTACATGATCTCTTAGGTTTAGGCCAAGAACAGCTCTAACTGCACCATTTTGGATGGTCTGTAATTTCTTTAGATTGCCTTTTCACGTGCCAGCCAGCCAGCTATTACAGTAATCTAGTCTTGAGTTGACAAGGGCAGTCGCTACAACAGCTTTGTTTTCCAAGGAGACATAAGGCTGCTTTTGTCTGAGCAGTCTATTAATGTACATACACAAGGTATTGACAGAGTTTACCTGGTTAGTAAAAGTTAGCTGAGAGTCAAAGCTCTTGACCGAGCCTCAGTGCTCATGGCCCTGGTATGACCCAAGAGGGCCTCAGATCTAACGCTGGTACTGCAGTGGCTAGCAGCTACTGGACTGTCGTCCCTCCCACCTGCTCGGGTTACCGGACTTACCTGACGTGAAGATTGTGAAGAAACAAACTCCTTCAGCTCACACAAAGACCCGTTGAATATGTCCCTCCACTTTGCCAGTCTTCTTTGAAGAGTCCTTGGAGAAAGCGTGTGGCAGGAAGTGCAGGCCACCCACCCATGATGAGGGCCTAAACACTTGAGGCACTGCGCGTGCCCACAGGGGTGGGTGGGGGCTGGTGGGCAGATGTGGATGTGTGCTATGTCAAACGTCCAGCCCAGTTGATGGGGAAAAAGGACTGATGGGTGTTGCCGGTTGTCGGAGTCCCCAGGACTAGCCACGCCAACACGCCCATGCCTTCCAGGCAACACAATACATTAAAAGGGAAAATTCTTTTTGCTGTGCCAAAGGTGTCCTGTACTGTCCCCATAGGACAGACACCCATAAGTATGGAGGAAAGGGGGAGGGACGTAAGAGTACTTGGAGGAATGTATTAATGAGGCTGTTGGAGGGGACATCAGGGAGGAGACCATGGAGTCTATGTAGGAAAAAGAGTTGAGAAGGACAATATTAAGATAATAGGGTGGAGATGGAGACAAATTAAGAGATAAAGAGAGACAATTGAACCCATTAGCCAAGGAAGTATCACAGGAGGTTGGATGGAGGTACAAGCACATGGTGGTGAATTAAGAAGGTGGAATGAAGAGAGCATAAAATCAAGGAGATCTTCCTAGGCCTGAGACCATTACAACTTGTCAAGGAGGTGGCAGAGGATAGGTGTTGGACTAGTTTGAAGGCATTGCAGACTCCGTTCAGGGCCCTAGGACAAGGAAGTGGCAAGGAGAGGCAGACCCAGCCTATAGCACAGCTCTGCTAGCCAGCTTTCTGATTTTAGATGCAGTTGCTCTGTTCGCTTCTATCATGGCCAAGGCTTAATGTATGAGGGTTTGTGTAGTGAACGAGATCTAGAGGTGGGGCGGGTGATCCCTTGACGGATGAGGACGAAGAGCTAAATATACAGAACAGGGGGCTAAAAAGGAACAGAGAGTGAATGACAGAGAAGGGAGAATATCCATGAAAGCTCACCTTAAATGTTTCTTTTTGACCCCAGACACTGAACCAAGGAGAAAACCATTCTGTACAGTGTTGAGGACACTCAACACCCTTCCCAGCACACTGACATCTTGAGCAGACCACTTGAAAATGGCATGGCATCTTGTGTCATAGGTAGAATTTGCAGGAGTGTGAGTTTGTACAGCCTTTGCCTACCCCCGGTAGTATGTGGCAAGCTGCGGGAGGACTGCTTTCATCCCTCCATTTTGTTGGTCCTCCAGATAAGGAATTGCAACACTGTGATGCCAAACGTGGGGAAGGGGAAGAGGGCTGCTTACCTTCTTTCCCTTGCAAACCTAGGCAAGTAACCCAGCAATGTGTGCAGTGAAGATCCCTTCACAATTCTAGAGTCTCAGGATCAGGCATAAAGTTTATTTCCGCGGGCCAGAGGTGCAGTACCCAAAGCCTGACATTACGCCCCCACTCCTGTACAAACATTACCTCTTTGTTGTATCAGTTCTAAGTTTAAGCCAGTCAGCAGATGTCCACAAATCTGTGGGGGCGGGACTCTAATCACCTTCACCACTTAAGAAGCGAGTGCATGTTTGTACGTAAAGCAAGTTTATTGTGCAATCAGCTGGGAGTGGCTAAATGATTCTATAGAGTCAAAATATACATTTTTGCAACAATTAAAACATTGGCATATCTTTTTTTTTAACCCCCCCATGTGATTGGTCAAAACCTATTCAAAAGAAATCCAATATTTCTCCAATTCCCCCCTTCTAATTGGTTACAGTTATCTTAACTACCATGTTCAGCTCATGTGTACAACACATGCCCTTTTAGGATTTGTCTGTGGTAGGTCATGACACAGGTACACATTCACATACAAACATAATTCATTACAAGTCCCAGCTGGCCTGCGATGTCCTAACCCCGGACACAATTGCACGTGGTTTGCAAGAGTACTTCAAACAATATGAATAGGGGAAGAATAAACAGGTTCCCTTGGAAATGGCAAGAACCATCTCACCCACCCCGACTTGCTGGTGTCTTCGGAACACTAATCTAAACGTCTACCAATTCAACATGCCTGGCCTCCAGTCATATCCTGAGAAAATAATTGAAACCCATGAAGTATCAGTCAACTCGGCCTCAGCTGTCCCTTCACTCCATCCCCCTGAACAACAAATAACAAACTCCCATGCACTTAACAGATTACATCTTCATGCCGCGATACTGCCAAGCCATAAAAACCTTGGCCCTGCCTGTTGGCTGACTGTTACGCTCACCTGGTAGCCACAGGGATGCCACCCAGCCCTGGTTGGATGATTTCCACTCTCGAACCCTCTCCCGGTCCCTTGGTAAGGCCTCTGGTTAAAGATGGGTCTGCAGTATAGGAGAGCTGGATTCAATACCAGATTCTTTGTTTTCCCACCTCCCTTGGCCTCAACTACTTCTTCCCCCTTGGGCCCTCGCCTCCCCTTAATATTGTAGAAGGTGGATTCTCCGTCCTGCTCCTCGTGGCAGGGGCACATAGATGTGGGGGCGAGCAGCGACCAAGTTACTTCACTGGTGCAAGCCCCCCCTGTGGGAATCCAGGCCTGCTGCGACTCCGTAGGGTTGCTGCTTTACAGTCTTTATATGCAGTTCTTATGTTCCTCTTAGTTTGAATAATAATGTCTTGCTTCTTTCATTTTAGGTATGGAAAGGTATTTTGGAATTGTCATGCAGTTTGAAGATGAGCATGGGCTGGAAGGCGAAAGCGCCGTGTGCGCGATGCTGTCCGGTGAGTAATGCGCGATGCGCAGCACTGTTTCGCCTTTTATATTGCTAACCTGTGACTTTTCTCTCCTTGCAAGTTGCGATGTTCCTCGCCGAGCACCGTAATGTTCCAGCAATGATACTGACCAGGAGATGACTACCCAGGTAAGAATTGTGTGGCTTTCTTCATTCCGAAGGAAACATGAGTAAACACTTAGTAATGCTGTCTTTCTTTCTCCTCTTTCCAGGTTATGGTATTCCAGGATGCATTCGGTGCCAGATGATGGAATTCGTACCTTCAGGTGAGTGGAACTGAACTCTGCGATGGATTGAAGACAGGATACTGTTCCAGGTAAGTTTCGTAGTGTTCTTTCTCTCTCTGCAGGTCCTTGGTTTCAGGTAAACTGGCATCAAAGAACTGGACATGGTGAGCGTTACGCTGCCCACAGCAGAATAACGCTAAGCATGTTCTGCTGTTTGGGTGTGGTTTAAATAGTCTCAGGTAAAGTAGTCCAGGTAAAGTAGTCCCAGGCCTGCCACACCCAAAAGACTAGACCGCATAGCTCAGTTCCTTGTAACTGAGCTATGTGTGTGCCTCCATGTTGGCTGAACCCACCCCCCCAAGTTAAATAGTCCCAAGTAAATGGTCCCATTCTAATGTTGGTCTTCATGATGGTTATGAGCCTGGCGTCAAAAGCCAAAGGCGCCAGGACTGACTCCAAGAGATTCTTGGATGAGGTTGTAAGGCCTTTGACCTGGCCCTAACTGGAAGGCTGACTTGCCAGTGAGGGCCAGGGGCAAGGGTCACGACACTGACCATCTGCTTAATGTCACAGTTTACTCATTACCTTTCCTTCGGCCTACACACCCTGCAAAACAAGTTTTCCCCAGTCACTCAGCATTCACCTTGCAAAATCTGATTGCAGAGTTTAACCAATTTAGGAACAGAATACACTACATATAGATTTATAAATTCCCCCTATATGTATATCAGTGTGCAGGCATATTTAAAACTATTGTGCCATATTTACAGTGGTTTCTTAATAGCAAAGCCCCTTCCTTGCATGTGCATTGTGAAGCTCCTTGTTGCCGAGCTTCCAGGTGCTTCATGACACACCATACCCAGATTGCATTTATATGTAATTGTTTATTTTGACATTTATTTTGCTGCACATGTGTGAATCTTTAATGCATCAATTTAAAAACAAAGTTAAACACAAAGTAAAATGTAAATTAACACATATCCAATTCTTATTAACTACGCTAGATACATATAAAATTGCAACATCGTGCCAACTTCACCACTCCCCCAAGTCACAAATATGGTGGGATCAAAGTGAACCCCTCTTTCTTATTGGGACCTTCTCTGACCACCCCAACATTCCCCTCTTTAGTTAATACTTTAATAAACCACATTCTTGTTCTTTAAAACCATCATCTCAGGGGAAAGCCCTACGGTCAACTCACATTGGTCCCAGTATGGGCATACTCCGCCACTGAGCAACCCCAACCCATCCCCCACCATTTCCACAATCTACCCGCTGCTCCACACAATTATCCCAGTTTAGTGGAGGAGACAAGACAGCTTCAGTCTGAGTACCCATGTGATATGAAATGGTAGTGGTTCTAGCTTTGGACAGGGTCACAGTCATCATGACAGCTGCTTTCGGTACCTGGGCAGAACAGCATCGTAAAAGCATTTGGCAAGAGCAAAAGATAAAGAAAAAGACAAAAATAGGCATGACAATTTTGATGACTAGGCTCACCCAAGATGGCACCCAAGATAAAAGAGAGTCCAACCAAGGGTCCTTTGTGACTCTTGCCGCCTTCTCCATTACCACCCTAAGCTTGTGCAAAGCAGCAATAGTCTGAGTCAGGGTCCCATTCTCTGAATCATTAGGAAGCAGCACAAATGTGCAGCAAGTGCTACATATCTTCTGACACCCACCCCTTCATAGCTGTTAGGAGGTTGAGGATATACCTGTTCTGCAAGGCTATGAGCCTCAGGGCCCGCCGTTCTTCCTTGTTGACACTGAAAGATGATTCAGTGGAATTCACAAATACAGGAGTTCATACCAGGTCCCCTGGAGCCACTTTGCATATGCAGCAGCTTGGACACCAGATGCCAGGAGGGAAGAAAATAATGTGTCTAAACAAACAACATTGTTCAGGCATGTCCACCAGGGCTTTCGAAGATGCCGCCAAATGTTAGTTGGACCGTTTGGTCTGTCGCAATAGTCCCTCCTTTCCATAATCTGACAGTGCCATTGGGGTGTCCATGCATGATGATAAAGGTGATGATGCAAGGGGCACAGGGGACAAAAGGAGCATGGATGTGGCTTTGATTATTGGGCAGGCAGGGATTAAATGTTCCTCAGGAATAACAAGGACAGGCACATGTAACCTGGTGAAACTACACACACCTCGCTAGATTGGAGGTAACTACCTATAGGCAAACTGTCTACAAGTCCAAAAAACATAGAGCGTGTGGCTGTGGTTCCCATTTGTACCAGCAGGCACTGTGCCATTGTCCTTAAAACACAGAGAAAAATTGGTAATTGTCTGTATCTAAACAGATTTTTCTGGCTCCTTGAGCCATGTCAGATACTTTAAATATTTCTGCCACACATTCCCACATTCTTGATTTACATGTGCCACCCCTTCTTCTGAGAATCTCCTCATCCCTCCAGCACTGCAACCCTTCAACCCATTTATTGATAATGACCCCTTTCAAACTTAAATGGACACTTGTGTACACCGAACATTCTTACGATCTGTAGCTGAACATTCTTTGTCAACAAGTAAAATCAATGCTGTGGCTGATTGCCCTTGAAACTGCTCTCAGACCCTGCACAAACCAAAGTACACTGACCTAGATCTATTTCAACTGGGAAATGTGCCCCTAGGGACACTAGAAGCATGGGGATGAGAGAGCAAATGTAATAAAATCCTACAAGTCTCTTTCCCAACTGTCCTCTTATGGCTATACCATACGTTATCTGCTGCAAAACCATGTGCATCTACTATCAGGTCTACATTTACATTTTCTTTACTACCCAGGATATCAGAGCTTACATTCCATTGTGACCTCAATAATGTCATCAAATTCTATGATACTAGATACATTTACACCATTCATATCCATGCTGGTTGCCATCTGTGAACATGATGACAAGAAAAAGGAAAAAGACATATAAACAATAATTCTAATATACATTGTAGATTCAAAGTTTTCTTATTTTTGTAAAAATATTCCTGGTCTTCATTCGTTCCCCCCCTTTTCACCGGAATGAACTGTGAATCCCTAGGGCATACTTAGCTTTGAGCCCACTACGTGCCGGTGGGCGCACACCGGTATCCCTTTGTACGTCGATGTGGATCCAGCGCTTGCTGCTCTCCACCTTAACAGCAGTTGGAGTTGCAAAAATCACACAGTACGGCCCATGGAAATGCCACTCATTCAAGAAAAGTTCACTGGGGAGCAATGGTTGCTTGTGCAGATAATCAGATTCTTTACTGCTTCCTTCTGTAGGCAGTTCGTGAGAAGACACAACCTCTTAAGATCTAATTCTTACACTTTTGGTTAAAGCGCTAAGGTACCCCCTAAACTCCTCACCCAGGACCTCTGCTGACTTATGTGCATCTGATGCTGGGCATGCAGGTGAGAGCAGTGGGTGTAACCTACACCCCGTCATGATCTTGTGAGTGGGGATCGTTCCATGGCTGATTCTTCAAATAAAACAAAACCAATGGTAGCAATATGACCACTTTTTGCTTAAATAATTACACATTTTGGGCAACCGGACCATAAGAACTCCATTTAACCGCTCCATGATTCCGTTGGCCTGTGAGTGGTATGCTGAGCACAACCTGTGCTTGATTCCCAAGAGCGAATAGATCTCTGAGAACAAGGCATTACGAAAGTGGGTTCCATTGTCAAACTTCAGGACCTAAAAATTCGCCTCTGTGGAAATGCCTCCTTCTCAAGAAATGTTGCTGCAGACTTAGAATCAGGGTCTATGCAGGGACCAACCTCAAGTCATCGGGAGAATGGGTAAACTACTAACGGTTGTTAAATTTCACAATCATATTGACAAAATCAATATGGAGTTCCTGAAATGACCCAGAGGGCCTTTGCAAAACTCCCCTTACTACCTCATGGTGTTTCCAGGATTGAATGCCCTACAGATGCAGTTTCTACACATATACTTACCTGTTCCTGGAGGTTTGGTTTGAACCATTCCTCCTGGAGCTCTGCTGCAATTTGTCACCAAGAAGTGTGTCCCGGGTAATGTTGTTTCTCTAGAGCCACACGAAGCAGTTCTACAGGCATTACCACCTTCCCCATAAGCTCCTGTCTCCACAGCAAATCTGTGGGCGAGAGGGCACATCCTCTCTTTGCCCAAAGCTCCTCTTCATCTTTAGGTGCTTTTTCCTGCATTTCTATAATGTGAAGCAAAGGGATTGAAGTATACTAAGATGACAACTGTACCTGCTGGGACAAGGTTTCCATTTTCTGTGGATCTCAGAATGACAAATATGCAGCTTCTTTTGCTGCCTTGTCTGCGCCATCATTTCCAAGTGCTATTGAGTTAGTATGTGCAGTGCACTTAACAAGCCCTACCTCGGTGGACGAGGTTAGCGCTTTGATTAATCTGGACAACAGCGTAGCATGCTGGACAGGGGTCCTGTCAGATCTCCTAAACCCACTACTCTGCCACCTTGACAAGACTGAATGCACAGTGTAGATTACATACGCAGAGTCAGAATAAATAGTGACTGCCTTCCCCTTACTCATTTCTAGTGCTTCTATAAGTGCCACTAGTTCCGCTGCTTGCCAAGGCAACGATTTCTTCAGTCTAATCTGGTATTCCCCATCCACAAGGCCCACAATGGCTGTACCCGTATGTCTCACAACAGTGTCCTGATTGTCGGGGACCCATCAACAAAATGTACCTCACTTCCGTCCAAAGCATCCTACTTAACACTATTCCTCTCTTCCTCTACTCCCTCATATGTTGCACAATCGTAGACGATATCATCAGGTTTCACTCGCTCGGTTCCAAATGTTGCAGGATTGACTGGGTGACACCGTACCGTACGGGATGTATCAATGCATTCGATAGAATAACCTCATACCCCAAAACTTTTTGTTGTTGAAGTCGATAGCAAAGACCACATGCTGCAAGTACAATGTCATCGGGCAACCCATAGTAATGGTTGAAGACTTTTGATTTGCAAAAGCCGCTGCCGCTAAAGCTTGCTCACAAGGGAACTGCCCCTGCATTACTGGGTCTAGGAGTCCGCAATTGTATGCTAAAGGTTTATGGCCTAGCGATATTTGCTGGGCCAGGACCACTGTTATTACTTGCCTATTCGAGTGAGAAAAGAAATAAAATAATTTCTTGTAGTTCGGGGTCACCAAGACCAGAGCATTGCTAATCGCAGCCTTGAATTCCCAAAAGCAAGTCACTATTTCTAGACCATTCTATAGGACCCTTCACCTTCTGCACTTCCTTAAATCCCTGCAGTAAGAGCCTCACATAACTAGACTACTCAAAGATCCAAGATCTACAATAGTTAGGAGTCCCAACAACTGCTGCATTTGTCTCACTGTGACTTGACAAGGTGTATTTTGAACAGCGCTGGCTCTCTTTGGCATTACCTTCCTTCCATGGGCAACATCACTTGCCCTAAATATACTACCTCTGTCTGGCAGTACTGCAATTTGTCTTTGTCCACTTTGTACCCTTTCTCCGTAAGCAGGATGAGGAGCGTTTTTTGAATCTCTTCGAGCCTGCGGTGTTAGGCAGAAACCTGTGCAGTTCCCTCTGGGACCACTGCAAAAGATTTAAGTCTACAGGTGTTGGCAGTAAACCCACTTGGTAGCAGTCTGTACCACACAGATTCACTGTGGTAGCTGTGGCTGAGCAGTCAGACTTCCCTCAAGAAGAGTTAGGCAGTATACAGAGAATACAGAATAGGTACAGAGGCACAGTAGCACAAGCAAACACTGACCAGAGCTAGGTGTAAAAGTATAAACTTATTTATTAAAGGTACACTCATAAATGACACTAGCACAATAGAAAAGATAAGAAAGTCAAACACAGTTACTATTACTCATATGAACATCCCTAATCATTTGTTGGACAATTCTAAGTTAACCCCACTTATTTCCAAACAGAGGTGAGCGCTTAACGTTAGATGACACTCCAACAAGTATTACCAAAAGGGAGGGAAAAGGCAGAAATAAAGAGAGCAGTAAGGTAAAACACTTTTCACATAAGGTTAGCAAAGACAGTCAATGGTGGAACAAGGAGAACTAGTTCGGGGCCCGCTTTAGAGGGAGCCAGGCGAAAATGTGCCCAAGATCACACAATGTCACAAGTCTTTGCAGGTGATAGAAAAAGGTTTTACTACGGTTCTGAAAAGTTTAGTTAGGGTGTCCCAGGCCTACCCAGGTTCGAGAGCCGAGGGCTAAATCTACCCCGTACAATCGGTGGCAAGGGAGGCCGGGCGGAACACAGTACCTTTAAAAGTGGAAAGGATCCTCCAGCGGTGGTAGTTGTTCCTGGTAGTGGGTGTAAGTCGCGGCGTCGTCCCCAGGAAGAGGTGATCCCGTCGTGGAGGAAAGCTGCAGATCGTTGTACTACCAGGGAAGAGACCAGCCGTGGAGTTTTCCGGTCACAAAGGATTTTTACCTCTCTTTCGCGGTTGAGGTAAAAAGTGGTATCCCGGTTGCCTGGTGCTTGGCACAGGCAAGGCGGCCATGAGATGCTTCGGGACGGCGAAAAGAAGGCAGCAACTGGTTGTCCCCACCAGTTAAGGAAAGAAGACTCTCCGGTGGGAGATCTCCTCTGTCGTCGGGAAAAGTGGTGAGACGGTTCTGCAGGGCTTCACCGGTGGTGTCGTCTTGGCAGGTCGGCTCGGCTTCTCCCTCTTCGGCTTCTTAGGTCCTGTGGCGACTTCTGAAGAACCAGTCCCAAAAACCCTGCTTTTATGCAGCAAACCCCCATTCATACAGCCTAGCTGTCACTCAAACATGCTAAGTGGTGAGCGGGGTGGCTCACCACTTGGGCCAATCACACTAGAGTGCGACATGAGTTGGCAAGGCAACTCAGTCCAGGGTGCCTAAACCCCCTCCCACACCCCCTGTGGTACCCAGACAGAATGGCACCACTTTGGAGGGCTTCTGTGCAGAAGCCCGCCAAAAGTGGAACAAAGGCTCGACTCGGGTTCAGGGTTACTGAAGTGAACCTAGACGCCATTTTGGCGGCGAGTTCTGGCAACAAATCCCAACCGGTGAATTTATATTAAATAAATAACCCGGCGGTATCTTTAACATTGCACCAAAAAGTGGTGCATTAAAAACAATGGGAAATCCCATTGGGAAATATTCTGGTGGAATATTTCCGTGGTATCCACTGCCACCAGCCAGAACTCTGCGAGGGGGGACGGGACAGTACCCCCTCGACAACAGACCCAGGGGCAATCTAATTGCCCCTACCAGTACTTCCACTGTAAGATGGTTTGTACTGGTTAAGTTCCTAAGTTAAGACTAAAAGTCAATGGTAACTTTACAGACCCAGGGAGACAGTAGTCAGTCCCAGGGTGTGGAGTCTATGTTTGGGGGTCTCTAGGACACCCCTGTGCTACTGCACTGAGGGTGCTGTGTAACACACATTCAAAAACCAATGATGGCCTATGGGGAAAATTACCCCCTAGCCCATAAGCAGATAGCAAGTCACAGAAACACTCTCAAGTCATGTCCAAGAGTGAGGGTAAAAGAGTCTCACTCTTGGCAGGAGAAAAAAATAAACCCCAAAAATCCAGCAAAGCTGCTGGGGGACTCACTAGGTTAGGAAATTCAGCCTAAACAGAGAATTCTTCCTAACATGCGGCCTGCCCACTGCTTCACTGAGTGGTGCTGCACCAAGTAAAGGCAGCAGGGAAGTCATGTAGGCACTGGCTGCTTACCTGAGGAGGCGGTCTGCCATCTTGGAGGGGCAGTAGTAATGATAAAATGCAAAGCTTTTTCTTTAAAATTTAATTTCGACTGTTGCCATAAACGTTTACATCATAAACAAAATACAGCATTTACACATTTAAAATACGAATTACTGAGTGTGTCCATGGCAGCAATTATTTCCAAAGAATGCAAAAAGGCTATTCAAATTCCCTGGTGACATATACTCAAGTAAAATACATATACATAATATAACCATAACAACAGTTGTGACAATAAGATACAAATTCAGAACCCATTATAAAATGAAAACCACCAAAAGGGATTGGCATCTGATCCAGGTTACTGCACAGTGCCGAAAGATGGAGAAACTACCCAACATTTTCAGACAATCTGGGCAAGGGTTGGCCATGGTCCCTGTTTTCTTGGGGTCAGTGTGGCTGGTTGTTTGTACCACACAAACACAATCTGCCCCAGAGAGTCCAAATGTCCCCAATCCCATCAGATGTTACAGGCCAAAAAGGATTCCAATCATATGATGTTGCTCCAGCGCTATAACTTTGGTTTCAGCAGGCTCCTGTCTTTTTCATACACATTTGATGGGATACAGAACAGGAAAGATTAAAGGTGGCATAGGGAATCCTTTGTGACCTACGTGGTATAAGAACAAAGAGTTGAGGGGATCCATTGCCAGGAAAGACTGGGAGGGAGCGGTTCAAGATGTCCAATACAATGAAAATGGCAAAGCATTCCTCCATAGGAAAGATATAAAGAGTCCCATTACTATTTAAGCAGGGACTCTTCTCACCTAGGGAGCCTCATGGCGGAGAACAAAGTCCACCCCATTCAATGTAGTTGCTGATATGTTTAAAAAAATATTGTGGCACTCTTGTAAAGAACCAGAATACAGGACCCTGGGTCAAATAATCAACGGAACACACAGAACTCGGTAAGGAAGTTCAAAACGTGTATTCACTAAAACAGGAGAGGTGAGGCGAACGCCTACATGGTTTGAGGGAAAGAAATATACAAATACTAAAGGTGTCAAGGTGGGCAAACTTGATGGAACTCTGGTCCTATACATGGGAATGCTCATCTGTCCCCTCCTCCCCCCACCTTCCCTATCTAGCCCATAATCTGATTCCACTGCGTGCCCAGTGCCATGGCCCCCTGCGGTGTCGCTATGCACACCCAGCTTCCCAACTGGTCCCCTAAGATATCGCAGTATACTCCATGTCCTTCTAGTGTCCCATGTAGTCACTGTGTGCCAGCACCTCTGGTCTCTTGATGTCGCTTAATACCGCAGCCCCTCTGGTCCTGTGATGTCACGCTACACCTCTTGACCTTCATGTCTGCTGTTTGTCCCTATCCCTGCTCCCCACGATGTTGCTAGGTACCCAGCCTCACCAGTCCCATGTACCACTCCCAGGCATGCACCCCTGTCTGTACCTTAACACATGCACGGTCTGGGTGCTCCAGAACGAGTGCAGTAGCTGGTCTTCACATTCAGACTGCGCTTGGCCTGCGGGAGTGTCTCTGCGTTCTCCCTCTTTCCCCCCTTTGTCACCTGGTGCTTTCGAAATGCACTGTGCTTAGGCGCTTTGTGGATCAACTATCATATCATATATCACTACGCTTACTCTCTACTCTACACCATCACACATTTAGAGTACAGAAATACCCCACGATAAATCCGGCCTAGCTGCTCACATACGAACACTACCCCATGAACACCTCATCACTCTAATAAAACACAGCTATATCCATTGACAAACCAGCCAAGCTGCACACATAAGCATCCTACAGGCCTAGCGCAGCCAGATCCCAGTCTGAGTGTCCACCCACCAGACTGCACGCATTCAACTGATATCATCACCACCACACCTAACGCTAGGATGCAGCTACCATCGGGCAACTTCATCAGCTGCACACATAACTGGTGCACCCACGCACCCTATGACACTTACTCTCTCTACTGACCTGGACAGCGGTCTCCGAGGGCGTTCAACCTACTAGTGCTTTGAGGTCATACCAATGATATATAGAGTGCTATATAAATGCCAAATAACATAACATATAACACCCATTAAATAGTTTATGGTGCCAGCATTTGTTGACTTCACCTGCCAGCAAGTATTTCAGCCATCTTGCTTTAGGTGATTTCCACTCTCGAGCTTTAGGGTAAGTGTGTTTTACATACTCCTATCAGCAAGTATGTTTCTCCCCTGCTTAGGTTTCTTGTAAGGTTGTATTATTTTAATCCACCAGTCATTCTCTTGGGCTAAAGTCTCCTCGGTTTTCTCTGTATTTGATCTCCTCTCACCCTCTGGAAAGTTGCCCTTAGTAGGCTCTCCGGTTTCTCTCCTGCTCTGTGTCAAATTCTGACCATAGAAGGGATGATGCTGAGAACCTGCGGGCAGGTACTGGGGAATCACCTGAAAATCTCCATCAGGTAGCACTTCACACAGTCATCCCTGGACACCTTACCCCCCATGGGTCCTAATGGATGGTTGCACATTGTGATTTTGTCTCACACCAAAGACTCAATGGGCCTCATTACGACCCTGGCGGTATGGTGCGAATGCACACCATACCGCCTAATTACGAGTTTTGCTCGTGGGTGCCGCACAGCTCACTAGGTCAGAATTACATAACTCGTAATTGCACTGGCACCGTTATCAATGGTGCCGGTGCATCCATGCTCCCCACCCCCATTCTGCCCTATTGGACAGAATGGGGATGGGGAGCCCGATAATGCCGCCATCCGCTAATGGGCAAATACCAGCCCATTCAACTCGTAATGGGCCGATAATTGCCCATTCGCGGGTGGCGGTGCCGGTAGCGAGTTTGGCACGGCTACCACCAAACTCCTAATGAGGCCCAATGTCTGTAAAGGAGGGTATTTTAATCAGCTTCAGAAGTATGCAGATTCTAATAACCTCATCCAGGATTCCAAACTGCTTAGGCTACGTTAGGGAATAACTGAATTCCTTGGACGAGATCCACATACCTGTATTGGAGCTCCTTGATTTATATCAAAGTGTACGGCCAAGTCAAACTCCTCTTGCTACTTAACGGCGGTTAAAGATGTAGGTGTAAGAAACTGATCTGCACCAAATAAAACATTTAATTACAAATCAAAGGCAAGAGTATTGTCACCCACTCCGACAACAAAAAGGTCATCTGAAGGGTGTGCATGCAATACTTGGGTTACTGACCAAATGGTGAATTTGGCCAACTGAAACATTTGCTATTGCCTTTAACCAAAATGATTTGCCTGATGAAAGAGCTAGCTGTGCCTGACTGGTTCCAAACAAAGGTGGTGGTTAGCTTTGACAGCTAAGGCAGAAAGTGAGAAAGCCAAAACCTCTGTTCGATTCGTAGCTCTATGCCCGTTAAACAATAGTTCAGAAACCGAGCCACTAAATGCATGTGCTCATAAATCTCCTACAACTGCTCAAATCACCACACCCAGTGAATCAAGTTCACTGGGTAAGGCACCTGAAGCTACTCTTTGTTCTGCTCACTCTCCTTCGCAGTTGGTTGGCAATGTCTGTACTGCAGGCAGGATCACAATGCACCCCTGCTCATACCAACATAAAAGTGCCTTTTTGAGTTTTAATGCATAAATATCTACAAAGGATGCTTCAACAAACCATGAGCCAAAATCTGCTTCCCGTTTCTCTATTTTCTGTGAATCAGCAGGATGCAGCAAAAGGCCTCGCTACATTGTCCTGTTTGGGCTGTGTCTTTTGTCAACTTCTATTTCCTTTTTCCCCACAAATTAGCTAGAATTCCAAGACAGTGGCTCTTGCACAAATTTAACTGACGACAGAGTTCAAGCAAGGCATTGGATGTGATTAGAAGTTCTCTCCTGTTGATCTTCATATAGCCTGCACAAACTGCTCGGGGAGTTTCCACTAGGTAAGTTCCTGCCAGGGACTATTGCTAATGGCCTTCACAATATTAAATGCACAATAATTAGCCAAAGAAAATATCAGCTGTACACAGTTGCGAGTGAAGATTTTTGACAACAAATCCTAAGTGATTTGCATCCAAAACATTGCACTGTGGGCACATCATATTTTTTCTAAACCCAATCTGAACTTTAAGATACTAGAGTGCTCGCCACTTGATCAAAAGGTGCATTGCTCCTTTCCTCCATTGACCTTCTTGAGAGCATCCGAATGTTGCTGCCGGAGATGGATGTTGAGATGATGCTGTTTTCTTAGACCTAAATGATACAATAGAGTATAAGACACAGGCAGAGAACCTCCATCAAGTAATGCACATTTGCACAGGCTCAATATCTTTCTGACAAAGAGGGTGCACAGAATCCTTTTCTCTAGGGCTGCCTCATGTCACTCTGGATTACTTTCAAGTGTCGGAGCAATGATAACCCTACCTTTTGTGGGGTATCTGACCACTCACCAAAGGTAATGGCAATGCGCATGCTGGCTCTTAGCTCCCAGGGCAAAGGTTATTTAATGCCTACCACCTGGAAAAATATGATCCACAGGTCACTGAGCATGTTGAAATAAGAACAGATGAATATGTCCCCATTCCAGAACCTCGAATAAATATAGACAATTTGGACAGACTGGTGCATATGTTTCTAGCAGGGATCATGTGTCCACTTTGTTTGAGTAGAAAATGTGAAAATACAAACGCAACCACAAGGCAGCTAAGTCAAGCACCTCGGATGGTATTAGCAACTAGGAAAGTGACTTCATCAGACGATTAGGTCATTGCTGCAACACCTGCAGCAGACTATCGGGTATTTTATCGGGATGACTGTGAACGACGAGACACTGAAATGTCAGATTTTCTCAAAGGTTTATCTGTCAAAATGCAAAAGGAAAACCAACCAACAAAGCAGCAAATTGAAAGCCCAAGTAACTCCTGACTATGGACAAGTCATTTACCAACTTAATTTAGGAAACTCACAAGTTCTAACACACTACTGCAAGAATTATGGAAATAGCTGGAGGGAAAGTCAGAAAATATGCTGGATACGTGTTGTATGTGAGGGCAGCTTGACCTGTGCCGCATTGATCTTGGTAATCCCAAAGAAATGCCAGCCTCTAGATCTCTATGACATATTAATGACTAGGTCAAAATGCAGCCAAAACATTGAATGTTATAGTTTAAGCAAATGGGAAGTGTTAAACGGACTCACATCTGACCAATATGTATTTGTGCTGGGCAGATCTATCGGTTCAATCCTATCTGATACTTAGTGCAACAGTCCAATCAGACAATATCCCAAATCTCTTGGCCTTATGTCACAGACTGAAGAACTTTTACTGGCACTTCTTCTGTGTGGTACAATGCAAATTATTTTAGCAAAGGGTTTGTGACATGGATCTGCTGGCTATAATAGACTTCAAAAGAGAAAGTGTGATTGAATATTGGGTCCTGTTTTCAAGGAGGAGATTCCCATTTTTCACTTTCGTTCACACCTGCAAAAGAACCTTTTGTGGGCTGAAGAAAATGGGCCCAGTGCAAATATTGTTGACATTGTCATGCAGGGGGCAATTTTCTCCTTTAATGTGGATGACCTGCTGAGCTGCTTGATGTAACCAGATTCATCTGGATAAAGCAGTCCTATACATTGTTAAGGGCAATGCTCAAGACAAAATCCTGCAATTGTCAATGAGAACTATGTGAAGATGTAGATCTGTGTGTGTGGTGGGTCTAAACAATTCAGACAGCTGTGAATAATATTTGGCTTTCTGGCTCAACACAGTAACTGGTTACAAAGAGACCAGACAGACCTCTGAAGCCCAGTAGTCTACTACAAGTTTTGTATGGACATTGGTGACATGCCCATTATACGAACATGGTGATGTCAATGCCACAAAAGATTGGAAGGGTAGGATCACCATGGAAATACCACAATGGGTGAATACAATTATGCTGGAGGCATGTGAAGTGGGGCAAACATGCAAATGGGACACCAAAGGTCAAATGCACATTAAAACCTGTAGTACAGGAGAGGGGTCACTGTATGACACATGCAGAACTGTGAGCTCAGTTCCACCTACTGAGGCTGACCCTCTAAAGATTCATACTTCCGAGACATGCTCTACAGGTACAACTCGAAATAGCAACTGGGCTGTTCACTAGACCTGTGGGCTCGCTAAGGTGACCTCACAAACCACTCTCCACTAGAGGCAAATCATTTAATGGAACCGTATTGCAAAAGTGTATAAGGTGATCTTGAACTTTAAAGCCAAATGCTGGACAGGCTCAAAGAGGTAACCAATTTGGAAAAGTTGATTTGGAATGACTGTGGTGCAGCAGTGATGCCTCCAAAAGAGGTAGGCATCTGCGCTAGATAGAAATCTAACGAATGCTAAACTGTATGAAAGTATATTATTCTGGATAACTGCTAGGCAGGTCTGGGCACAGTGAAGATCCTCTGGGTCTTGTGGTAAGCCAAGCAATGACACACGTTCTACAAACATACTCTATTTCAAAAGGATGCATTTTGATAACGTGTTCTAAGGGAAAGGGATTGGGTGAAATGCCTACAGAAAGTAGGCAAGTATCCCCTGTCATATGTAGATGGCATTGTCATTAAAGTTCGTACACCTGCTGCTCTACAAGCTCTTCTGAAGGCTTATCATAATTGTATGTTTTCTAGGCAAATGATTGTTAATACTGCTAAATCCAAAGTTATGACTTATAAACATCACAAAAGGAAACAACGCCGCTTTCATATTGAAAATAATAAATAAGTAATGGTCAATAATTTGAACCATTACTCTCGGAGTAAGGTTCCCATCTAGGAATAGCCTGTCCCAGCATATAGAGAAAATTGCTATAAAAGTGAAACAGGTCAGTGACAGGGTCTTGCACTTTACCAAAAATTAAGAAGGTGGTGCAATTTGAGGGCTTAAAAAGCTAAATGTCGAGAAAATATGACCACGCTCCGCTAACCGCCCTTTGGTGCCTCACTCAGTCCTCTTTATACTGGACGGATGCAAGACAGTATTTGGTTGACTTTTATTTGGGATGGATGGATGTTGGGTGGCATGTGGGAAAGGGGACTATGGACTAGGAGTACTCCAGTAACTACCGGAGTAACATTGTATTACTCCTATATCCTTTCCCTCCCAACTGGGAGGAGGACCTTTTAGGTCCCTTTGTGAGCAAAACCTTTTTTCAAAACTGCTTGACCAAAAGTAGCATCAGATCTGACACTGACATCAAGACAGCAGTGCTTGCAGAAAGCAGATGGAGATGCCCATGTTGCTGCCTTGCTGATCAGATCACATCCCAAGATGCATTTCTTTGGAAGGCTTCTGCTGTGTCCTTGTAATCGCATGTGCATGGATATCTGCAGAGGGTAGCAGTGAATCTGATTGAGGAGCAGGGCCTAAAACTGGCGGCACTATTTTTATTTTTTATTGTGTTCTTGGTTTATTCCAAGACAAATCTTACACAAAGTAGAAAAACAACAGCACAAAATGATGACGATTTCAAACATAAAAAATAACATAGTTGCATAATCCATCACTATCGCGTTTAGAAATGTTCTGTATAAGTATTTCTTAAAATTGTTCCAACTTTATATTTCATTTTAATCCATCCAGACTTTTCGAATACTACGTTGAGTATTTCTGTTAATTTTATTTAGACCCATTTTAAGGGGGATTAGATAAAATCTCTGCAAGAAGTGCAAGAGTGCATATGATAAAGCTGAGGGGTTTCCTTGGTTGAGGCTTATCCAAAAAACATTCTTAAAGCACATCGTGCAGAAAACAATGCAGGATTGTGCAGAAAACGAGCGAAGAAAAGAATCAACACATTCCTTAAAAACCACATAACCCATTACAAAGTGTTTTACATTTTTCATCTTCAAAGAGCAAAACCTACAAAGGGAAAAAGAGATGTCTAGTTTATCCCATAGGCAAGTGATTTCCCTCGTCCTTAAAAGATGTATTCTGAATCTTATCAGCTTAATTCCAAGAAAGGGCGACGGGAACTGCGTCAAGTAGGTACATCTTTCCACCAATCTCTTCTGTTCACTACTTAAATTGGAATAGAGTTTATATCTCTTAATTATGAGTCACTTTGCCAGATGCATTTATTTAGCCCTCACTAACTCCGCCCACCTTGGCTCCGCCCCGCGCATCGCCCATCAGTCCTTTTCTATCGCCAGGTCAGAGACCTATTAGCAATAACAGAGGAACCTTATTAAAGGGGACGGCTGGCGGGCGTGCGTATTGAGGAAAGGGGACTATGGACTAGGAGTAAGGTGGTCACTAAGGTGAGTAACCTGGTTATACTCCTACGTCCCGTCCCCTTTCCTCCATACTTATGGGAGATTCCCAAGCACTCCCAACAGGAACTACGGGTGGATGGAAATACACTTTACTGAAAAAGGTTCTTCAGCACAGCCTGACCAAACTGAGCATCAGCTCTTGAGCTCATGTCAAGACAATAATGCTTACAAAAAGCAGATGGGGGAGGCCCAAGTAGCTACCCTAGCGATGGACTCCCAGGGGACATATTTCTGAAAAGCAACCGCGGCTGCCTTGCCCCGCACCAGGTGTGCATGAATACCCTTAGGAGGCTTCAGCCCTTGGACGGTGAAAGACTCCGTAATGCAGGCGGCGATCCACCGAGAAATAGTCGCCTTAGATGCCTGCTTACCCTGAGGGTTACCAAAAGTCACAAACAGTTGAGAAGAACTCCTAAGCTCAGAAGTTCTGTCCAGATAGAACTTAAAGGAATGGTTCGCCCAAAAATGTTTATTTCAAAAATAGATAGGCAATATAAAAAAAAAAACGATTGGCATTTTTTTTTTTCGATGTCCCTATGTAAAATTTTGAGCAAGTCAAGCTCAAAGATAGCACATGGGGGCATCCATTTTGTGAAATGGATGCCCGCCGCTTTGCTCGCTTTGGCTTTTGCGGCACTAATGAAGGAAAAGCCAGCCAGCTGTAGTAAACAAAAGCTACCACTGGGTGGCTTTTCCTTCATTGGTGCTGTACGCAGAGGACGGGGACCGGAGACTACAGGCAGAAAAGCGGCAGCTGCATCTCGGTAAGTGCTATTTTTTTTAATAAAAAAAAACACTAGGTGCAGGTTTTTTTCTAAGTTTTCCGGGCTGGAGGAGACTGGAAAACTTAGAAATAAAACGCAGCTTTAAAAACGTTGTATTTATGTTTGTGGTAGCTTTTGAAGCGACCACAAACATAAATACAACGTTATTGCGTTTGAAAACGCTGTGGTTTTTCTTTCTAAGTTTCTCAGGCTCCTCCGGTTCGGAGGAGCCTGAGAAACTCAGAAAGAAAAACCGCAGCGTTTTCAAACACAACTGCGTATTGTGTTTCTGCCTGCCGTGGCTATCACTTTGGGTCTCCGGTGCTCCCCCAGGAGAGCACCGGACACCTAAAGTGAAAGCAAAGGCAGGCAGAAACACAACACGGTTGTGTTTACATGCCGCTGTGATTCTGCCTAAATCTGCTTTCCCATTTGGGGCTCTAGGGCTCAACGTTTGAAATTTACCGAAAAAGGCTTTCTCCGGGGACTGCTTTGGAACCTGAGGAGGCCTCGCATGAGGAGGATAATTCCAGGGACGTAACGGGGAATGGTGCCACACCGGCCCCTCCACCGACGTATCCACATAAATCAAAGGTTCCGACCCTGCAGGCAATGAAACATTGTGCGGAAGGGGCATCCGGGCGTTCCAATCATAAACTGGCCGATAAGGATGCACACAAGGAACTCCATGTTCACCCACGGAACCAAGCCCTACACCTGAGGCCGATGGTGTAGTTGTAGGGGTAGCATCCAAAATGGCCGCCGCAGTCGTGGTGGGAACGGGCGCCATTTTGTCATCGCCTGAGGGGAACTGTGGCACGTGAGGAAGTGAGGCAGGGGTCCCCGTCGATGGATCAGGGGTATTAACTTTAGCCTTAACAGAGCCGGTACTATGAGGCCTGGAATGTTTCTGCGACATACCAACTGCCAAATTAGCCTTCCCAGGAAGGACCTCAGCACTGCCTGTAAAAGAATAACTTTCCTTCTTTGCCCCCTCAACAGATCTGGTGTCGCCGCAAGAGTGGGAACGGTGAGAAACAGCCTTCACCGATAAGGCCTTGTCAGGCCTCTCAGAAATGTTGGTAGCTTTAGCCTCTATACGAGGGACCTCGGGCCCAGGTCCGGTAACAGCCTTATCCGCGCGGGCCTCGAACATCCGTTTGGTGACACCAAGCCCAACCAAGGCCTCGGGGTGCACCTCGGTCTTATTCTTGAGGGAAGCCGAAAGAGAGGCCTCAGAGCGTGCTCCGGTACCCCACGACTCAGTAGAACTGGGTCTACAAATAGCCCCCACAGGAGGGGCCTCGGAGAGTGCTCCGGTATCCACAGGCCCCTTAAGCAGACCCTCGGAGAAAACTCTGGTACAATTATTAGGCCCAACGGGCACCTCAGGGCAATCCCCGGTAACAGAGCGATCAATGCTCCTCCCGGCCCGGGAGGAACCTGGAAAGGTATCCCCCGGCCGGGTGCTCTGAAAAGTAAAGAACTTACTGGGCGTTTCTTCTTTTCGTCGATGAACGCCTGAAAATGCGAAGGAGTTAGTCGGAACACCTCCTCCCATTGCTCCAATCGACGTTGAAGTGCCCGGACCGAAAGGGAGTCACAGTAAAAACAGGAGTCCCAACGGTGATCCGGACCCAAACATTCTAAACAAAGAGGATGGGGATCCACCCTCGCGAAGCGTCGGTGACACAATGAACAATCTGGAAAGTCTAGTTTGAACGACATAGACTGACTAGTACACGATGGCTAGCGAGAGCCAGAGAGGAAAAAGGGAAGAAAATCTTCAGAGGATGCAAGTGCGTCCAGTCCCGAACTAGCGGAGGAAAGGACTGATGGGCGATGCACAGGGCGGAGCCAAGGTGGGCGGGGTTACAGCCATGTGCCAGGCCCCGCGCAAGAAAGAGAAGAAGGACACATTTTTGAAACATTTTTTTGGATGCTTTTTACAAAGTGCTCCGGTCCCGTCCCACAGTACAGAGAGATGTCCCATAAGTATGGAGGAAAGGGGACGGGACGTAGGAGTACATCATTTTGCTTAGTGAAATTCCCTTCGCGATTATGGTGTTTTCACACTTTTTCATATAGCAAAGAGAAGTAGAGGATGAGTTCTTACTAAAGATCTCGTAGAGAAAATTCAGGGGTGGCTGGACAGATTTTTCTCAAGAAGTAGCCTCCTCCAGAGAAGATGTGAGTCCAGAGATCGCAGCCCGAGCTCAAAGAGAATCGCCTATTCGTGAACCCCATTCGGGAGCGACAGCACGTTTTTCCATATTAGTCCTTCAATTTTAGTTTGGTTCAGGTTGTCCAACTGTGGTGGATTTCGAGACAATAAATCAGTAATGGAATGGCCTTTCCTTCATAGAACTTTATTAGCGACAGTAAGGAGAACTTCACCTATTTTTTCATAAAGCAATGTCATCTGTGCCATCAACTGAGTAGCCTTTTCCGCAAAGTACTTAAAAAATGTTTCCTCCTCAGATTAGCGGTAACTGTGAATCCTAAATATTTCATTACATTTATGGTCTCTGGTTTTTGGTTAGCCAACCACCAATTATATCTGGGCTATTTACTGTTAGCCACAGTAAAATGTATGATTTTAGTTTTCTGTACATTAAACAATAGATCGTTTTTGGAAATGTTTTCGTAAAACGCACAAAGCAGTCTTTGCAGACCAATTTGCGTTGAGTCCAACAAAGTGACGTTGTCAACATATGAAATACAGAACAGCTTTGTTCCACTTACATTTGGTGAAATAAAGGCTGAATTTGCCAACTCATGGCCCATGTCTGAAATGTGTAGGTTGAAAAGACAGGGGACTATTATACAGCCCTGCGTCAGCCCTCTGTAGGTGTCAATATTACTGGAGGGCTATCCTTGCATATTCAGCCTAACACTTTAAGTTGTGTCTGTGTGGAGATGGACTAGTATGTTTAAAAGCTAACTTTGGCAAACCCCAGTGCTTTAGTTTTGTTCACAGCCGATTTCGATTTACCTTGTCGAACGTGAGGGAAAGATCGATGCTAGCCATGAACACGTGAGTGGCGTCCCCCACCCTCCAAGCAATTCTCTGGAGTTAGTCAATAATATAACCATTCAAATTTGTGCCTACAGCACTACAGAAGCCTGTTTGACATTGGTTTACGATGTGAAAGGTGGAAGCCGACTGATTTACGCCCCTCACGTTAAGGGCCAAGAAGATCTTCGAATCAGCATCTAATAATGCTTTCGGCCTGTAGTTCATCTGATCCAATTTTGATACTTTCTTATGAAGTGGGGTGATCAGTGATGACTTCCACAAGGATGGGGATTGACCTTGTTTGAGAATTTTGCTGAAAAGTTCAGGATGTTGAACCATACCCTGGGTCTATTTTTGAATATCCTATTGCACAAACCGTTCGGCAATGGGAGTTGCCACTCTTGTCAATAATATCATCCAAATCGTAAGCTAAAGACCATGATTTATCTATAGAAATCCATGGTACATCATTGTCTGGAGCAGAATAGAGGTCTGTAAAGTGCTCGATCCAAGAAGATTTGAGAATCGGATTCTATTGGATCATGCATGGAGGTCAATTTGTGGAATTGACCAATTTCCAGAAATTGGTGTACGATTTCTTAAGAATGCAATGTAGCATGCTTTTGCTGTCTTTTTGTAATAGATTCCCAAGCAATGTTGTTTTTATACTATTTTTATATCGTTGACTTATTAGACGCAGGGATTCATGCTTCTGCTCATTAGAGGCAATACTGTTTTTCACAGAAGCAATCTGTTTTCTGAGCTGACTCATCTTCCCCTCTATGTCATGACTAAAAGCATGAGGCCTCTTAGCAAAACAGGCTCTGGCTATGGTGGGTACATTCTTACCCATACAGCTTGTGACACGACTGGGGACTCCAGAGAATGTGGCCTTCTTTTGTTTCCATAGCCGTTACCACAGCATCATTATAAACACACAGTGCGATTCAGGTTTTCTGCCTTTACGCGCAGACCCGCTTTCCAGCGACACACTAATACTGAAGCGGTTAAGCACACTCCTCTATTATCAACATTTTAGATCTTTGAGAACTACTATATCTATGATTTTTTAGAAGGAATTACCACAGTATTTTTCAATACTTTTCCTTAAGGATGACTAGCGATTTGCTGCCCCACATGAGGTCCTGAGATCCATGCTCTTATATAGGTAACCATTGCTTAACACATATCGTCCAGCACCAATTCACTCTCCAGGATTGATGGTTTATACTGATTATTTTCATATACTTGTCTCATGATTGGTAATTTTGTTTCTACGTGACCTATCACTCTGTGAACAGTACTTTTATTCATCTCAGGTATTATTCTAAATTTCTCTCGCTGTACATTGGAAGCACACTACTTTTTAAATGACCTACTTCATTAAGGCATGCTACAAGCTATTAATGGCGCAGCTGACTGATCACTTAAAATTTCGGTTTGGTGTAAACTCATTTTCTCTCCTGGGAGTGGCTATAACTCTGGATCTTGTTAATAGATCACTATTTAACAACATATTATTGTGTCCAAGACTAAGCACGATATAGGATCAGTGAGCTACTCTGTGAGTTCAGTAATGTATATACTTCCTCTGAAAAATGGAAGTAGGTATCATTTTGTTTTGCATAGTTTATGAATACAGCTACATGCGGACTGATGGATTGTTAATTATATTGTAGAATATTAAATCTGCACCTGATGAAGGGATTCGCATCCCGAATTGCTGATGTCATCAAACATAAAGAAACATCTTTTTAACCAACTGGATTCTTATTGAATTGAATTATTGGAACCATACAAAGAAAATACTGGATGATTTACAACACGGTCCAAGAAACTATATTATTGTTGACTACATTTTGGCAGATTTATTCAGCAATAAGGTGTGCAGAGAATGGGAGTATCTGATCTGATGTTGCACCTATTGACAGCCTCCGAATGAAAAGTTCTGTTTTGAGTAGCTTTGTGCAAGTAAGTGATTATTTTTTTTAAGAAATCGGTACATTTGTTCTTGATGTTCATGGATGTCAACGTGTGTATTCGTGGTGCAAGTTAAGGGTAAGTGGAGAAAGCACTCTGAGGTTTTAGAATTAGATTTCAAGGTATACTGGTCAGAATTCAAGGGAGACACCATATCATCTGGTATAGCGAGTTCTCTCGTTTCAGCTGTCGTTTTATCCACCCTCATTATGGTTGGTTTATTCAGCAATAAGGTGTGCAGAGGATGAGAGTATCCCATCTGACGTTGCACATATTGACAGCATAAAGAAGAAAAGTTCTATTTTGAGTAGATGTGTGCAAGTAAACCGCACTTGCACTTTGACTTTTATTTAAAGAAATCAGTCATTTAATTCTTGATGTGCGTGGATGTCAACGTGTCCTCGTGGTGCAAGTTAAGGTTAAGTGAAGAAATGACTGCGGTTTCAGAATTAGATTTCAAAGTAGACGGGTCAGAATTCAGAGGAGACATCATATCATCTGGTATAGCGAGTTCTCTCATTTCAGCGCTCGTTTTATCTGCCCCCACATGCATACTTCTTAAGTCATACATTCTAAATCAACATTCTGGACTTTCACGTAGAATAGGCCGGGGGCAACTTAAATAAAGAGTAAAGAAGGAAGATACCTCCAGTCAGATAAGTCTTTGACTTTGATTCCTGCCATCTTTGGCTGCCTCCAACTGCCGGCAACTGCACTCAACAGCACTCTGCTGCACTTCACGCTGCTGCTGACGATTTGATGAGGTGTTATACAAAGCACTGGTCTGGGCTCCAACCGTGTTCCAACAAAGCATTTCCTTGTGGCAAATGCACTCGCCAGCACTCTGCAGCACTATTTCTTAGTTGATGTGTAATGTTCACACAATCTTCGGTAGAAGCCTAGGATGTGTGTGAAGTGCTACCTTATCCTAATGAAACATTGTGTAGGACTTGTAGACTGCTAATGACTGTATTTCACTCACTCTAAGAACCAATGTTAATGCCACTAGCAAACTGTTTTCCATGTGACACATTTAATGTCAACCGATGCCATTGGTTCACAGGGTTTATACCCTAATGCTGCTAGCATGACATTATTGTCCCATCTTGGGTGAGGTACTGTTGACTAGGAGAAGCATTTTTGAAAGCCCCTACAAATTTCTCTTAACCCCCGGATTCGCTGAGGAAAAAAATCACATCTTCGAGTTTCTGTATGTCCAATACCTGCTAAATAAGTGCAACATGTATCTATTTGCAACCCTGGCTACGCCAAGTATGCAAAAAAGGACAATACTTCATTCAGGGAGCAGGTTAGAGGATCAACCTTGTTATCTTTTGCCCTGAAGCAAACCCTAGATCACTGGATGTTATACTGGACTCTGGTAGAGTCTTTTCTTGTCATTTGAAAAATCTGCAAGTTCTAATTTGACCCAGGGCCAGTTGCTCAGGAACCATACTGCTAGGGCCAGTGTCCCCAGGGATTGATGAATAACCACCCCCTATTGTTGTGTCAGTAACTGTTGAGTGGCTGTCCATGTTGCCAGAGGGCCTCCACTCAGTAGATGCAGTAGGTCAGAGAACCACACCCTGGACGCCACCTACTAAAGACCTGAACTTCCAAATCACCTTTTGCAGATGGGGAGTTGGAAGAAATGCAAAGCACCAAAGATTGCCCCTTGGAATCTGGAACACATCCCTAGCGACTCTCTGCCCTGCACTTCCCAAGAGGCGAAGATCTAGCATTTGGTTGTTCTGAGAAGCAAAAAGATCTATTTCTGCATGGCCCAACTCCAGGAAGACACAACTGAGAGCTTCCTAATATAACTCCCATTTGTATGTGTTCTTGCCTAGCCTGTTTAGCCTGTCCAACTCAGAATTGTTGTCTCCCAGCAGATTAACCACTCTGAGTCATGTCCAGGCTGAGTGCCCAATTCCATATTTCCATAGCAAGCTTGCATAACAGTTGGCATCTGGTCTCTCCCTGCTTATTGACATAAAACATGGACACAGAACTGTCCGTCCTGATTAGGACTACTCTGCTCTTGAGGAGAGGAAGGAACAATTTGAAAGCCAATCCTATAGGCTTGGGCTCTAGGAAGTTTATGTGATGCCTGTCCTGTAGCGACCAAAGCCATGGAGGAAATGGTTTCCCAGCTGTCATGATGCCTACCCCTGGGCATCCGGATCAAGCCCATCAGCCCTGGGAGCAGGCATCCAGGTATTTAATAAAACCCCAGCAGCCCCGGCTGGGGGCTGTCTGGGTTCAGTCCTGGCGCCTTAGGCGCCAGGCTCATAATAGAAATCAGTCCTGGCGCCATAGGCGCCAGGCTCATAGAATTTACTTACCTCAAGCAGACCATGCTGCAAATGAATCCAAGCCAACGTGAGGCCTGGATGGGACTATTTTTCTACAGGGACTATTTTTTACTTGGGTGTGGTTCTAGGGACTTCTTACCTGGAACTACTTTGGAGGCTAGTTAAACCACGCCCGAACAGCAGCACATGCTTCGTGTTATTCTGCATCCAGCAGCGTAACGCTCACCGTGCCTGCAGTCAGCATCCAGTCTTCAGCCACGCCCGTCTCGAATCCAGAGCTCCTAGCAATAGAAGAAAGAAGAAGGAAAGGTTAGAAAACAGATATTATTTCAATCCTTACCTGAATTCCGGATCCATCACTTCTTCGAACTTGAAAAGGACATTATTCTACACGCGTCGCATCACCAGCTGCAGCGCCGCGCCATACTCACCAGTCCTCACAGCATTTTTCGATCCGGCGCAGCCTCCATCATTTTCTCCGCTGAATTCCACCATCTAGGGGACAAAAGAAACATAAGGTGAGCCGAGAGAGCCAACAAATACAACCTCTCCACCATAGACTTACCTGATTAACAACCGGAGGCATTATTCTGTAACAAACTGCATTTTCTTACGCCGCACCTGTAAGGAGAGAGAAACCAGCAATTTAAACGCACGCATCTTTTGCCGGACAGTGTTGGGTAATACAGACTCTTACCTCAACACCATCAGCTGCCACAAGACAATCTTCCCTTGGACCCAGCTGCAACACAAGAAAGGAATGTACAAGAGTGAACATCGGACATATTGAACTCTTTGAACTTTATACTTACGGGTTCTCGCCTGGAACCTCGGAGTCAATATTCATCCGGAACCCATTCTCAACCTGGCGAGAGGAACTGTGAGTATGCAGGAAGCCAAGAGGCCTAGTAGGTGTTGGTACTGCCAAACTGATGAGGTGTGTCTGCTGAGGAAATGATTGACAGTTCTTTGAACCTCCAATAATCTTCCCCTTGCAGGGAACACCCTGTCCCTGACAGTGTCCCAGCGGATACCCAGGATGATTAGGCTCTGAGAGGGTGTCAACTCTGATTTCTTCATATTGAGAGAGAATCCCAGCTTGTAAAGAACATCCATGAGCCTTTGACACAAGTGACTAGCCTCCTCTGGCGATCTGTGCCTGACCAGCCAGTCTTCCAGGTATGGATACTGAAGGTGGCCCCCGTTCCTGAGGAGAGATTCAGTTGTGTTCATAATCTTCATGAAAACACAAGGAGTTAAATAGAGACCGAAGAGCAACACCTTGTACTGGAAATGATGTCACATGACTGTCAATGGCAGAAATTTCCAGTGTAAGGGAAAATGGGTATTTGCAGATAAGCTTCCTTCACGTACAGGCATCACATCCAGTCAAAAATGACCCTACGAATGACATTAGAAATGTCTCGAACTCTCTGGCGAGACGGTATATTACTATTTTCTGCATGAACCAACCACATGTGGCCGCAGACACAGTGGAATGGTCTCAACCTTGTTTTTGTAACAGCCTTGAAGGGGAAAATAGGATGCATTTTGTTTTTCTGCAATTTTTATGAAATTCCTAGATCAAAATACCTAAAAGCACTCCTTAGATTGTATTTGTTTACACAGTTTTGCCCCGCTTTGCTTTTTCTGTGAAAATACTAAAGATCCTTGGGTATGCTGCAGTCTTGAATGCTACTTTATAGCTGCTATGAGATAGACAATGAACATTGCATCTAATAATATACTGTATTAATAACCCCACTGGCTTTGGGTTTCTCAACATTCATTTCATGTCTGTTCCAGACCTTGTTTCTCAGCACTTACTTTAGGTCTAATTGGTATTTCTTTCCCTCACACCCACCTCATTCAGGTTCCTTTTCCTCTAGGCCCCTGGGTTGCTGGTGAAAAGCTTCAGGCTCTGGCTGTCCACTTCGCACATAGACATGGGAAGTGCTCTTGTACTACTCTGGTAAGCCTCCCTTCCTAGGGCTTCCAGGTATTATCAGCTTCAAGTTTCTCCTTCCAAGCCCTCCAATCTTGCACTATCTTCTTCCAAGAAACAACCTTCTGTCCATTCCTTCCACAAGCTCTCTGAGTGTCAAGGGAGCATCGTCAAGCACATCTGCTACCTATGGGATTCCCCTCCTTACTGCGCTTTCCTAGCCTTTTTTAAAGTCCCTACGATGGGCTGTAATTTCTAAGGTTCTCTTTAAGAGATTATTTTCCATGTGGTTTTGTATTCTCTTAGGTAATTGTTTATTTCCGCTTCATTCTCAATTCTTATTATTAGGGTTATATTAGTAAAGCACTGCTATTGGTTAATTACTGATAACTTTAATGGGCTGTGAGGGTTCACGGGTGTACACAGCATCCAGCACCATTTTGTCAGCAGATTGCCTGTGTTCCAAGGTCTTTCCCGTTTGATACTGGGTGTCGCGCAGTATGTGTGATGCAACGTGGGTTCCACGATCACGCCTCTACTTGGTTATCTTTAGGAAAGCTAGCAGTTCATTACAACAGGGTTGGCAAACACATCGAGTGACTGGGCGGTCCAGCCGTAAGGCTGGACCGCCCAGTCATTAGAGGCTTGCCCCCTCACATATAAGGATGGGGATTTCATTGAATTCACCACAGTCTCAACTGTGTTGGGTGTAACCTATCAATCACGATCCCACGCTGGTTCCTCCGGGTATATGGGCGAATATGAACAGCAAAATCATTTGTCGTAGCAAAAAGTGACTTAGCCACAAGTTGTGCAGTAACTGCTGTCCTCACCCCCAGCACCAGGAGATGGAACATTGATAGATACTAGCCTCTGAAATGACCAGTATATATATTGCTTAAATGCCCTAGGAAATCTGTGAAGGAATGGGCACACTGAGAAAGGCTGCTTTTAATGGACAAATGTTAGGCATGTGTAAGTATCCGATTTAACATTAGAAAATAATATCAATAGAATTTTGTTTTTAAAGGGCTAGAGTGTACAGTTTTTGAAACAGAAGGAAGGGCCTGCAGGGAAAAGGGAATGATAGGGGGAGAGGCGGGGGGTGGGTGGGGGGAGTTCCTTTATTAGATTGTTGACATAAAAGACATGACTATAGGGTGCAGGTAATGCACACTAGAGGATTGAAGGGATGAAGGGACAGGTGAAGTCAGGAAGGCAGCAGAAAGAAAACCACTAAGAACTTAACAAATTATATGTACCAACAAAATAGACATTTTCAAATTTTAATTTTCGAACGCTTGGCAATTAAAAAACTTTTTAAAAAAGGTGTATTTTTGAACATTACATTATCGAGATTTAATTTTCAAGCTTTGGTGTTTCAAACTTTAGGCTGTCAAACTAAAGACCTATAATACTATGGAAGAGGGCACCTGCTGAGTGGGTGCGAACAGACATCCAAAAGGAGCTTGTTGTGCAAACTGAACCAGACAACTCTTAATAAGTAACACACTTACCTTAAATGGTAGTTTTATTGACTTTCATTTGAAGTTATTTCACTGCAGCCATAACCTTCATCATGTTTCTGCAGCATATTAACAATGACACAATTCCATACACAAATGGTTTACGTTATGCGATTGATGAAAGAGGATACATTACGTTTTGAGACTTTTTTCTTCATAAACATATGGACTCTTCCTTCTCAAAATAGCTAACAATAAAGGTTTTGGCACAGTTACAAGAAAAAAGGCTATTAAGAAAATATTGGGAAAAGGCCAAGTGAATGAAGAATTCTCATTTGCATTTTATCACAGGTTGAAAAAATGTCTTCCAGAAAATCTCCAAATTGTGAAAATCAAAAAATTTAAACAGCTTGGGTTTTAAAGATTTCGAAACCAGATGGAAGGAATGGCTATATTTGGTCAAAGTTGGGATTTGAAATACATTTTCGTCATCTTACCCAAAGGAATATAATGAATGCAGGCCAAATCTAAACCTGTGATGTTCTGAATTGCAAAGTACAATTTCAATTAATTTAGGAGACACAGGGCCTCATTACAACTAGTGCGAAATGGGTTTAACGGCGCCGGTAATGGTGCCGGCGCCGTTAAACCCACTCCGCACTATTACGAGGTTCCCATCGCGGGACCCGGATTGGGCTTTCCGGGTCCCGCGATGGGAAGAATGAGGTAACGACGGGCCAGTTGTAATCTGCCCGTTGTTACCTCCATCCCCATTCCTATTGAGCCCTATGGGGGCTCAAATGGTAATGGAGAATGGTACCTGCAAGGAGGAATTACCTGGTCCTCCAATGTTGGAATGACCCAGTTATTCCTCATTGCAGGTACCCGTAAATGTAGATGCATTTCATGCATTTAAAATAAATATTTTGGAACGTTCACTGAATGGTAGCTCTTAAAAGTATTAAAGATAGCACTGTTGAAAGCCTTCTTCCACGTTTTCTGTAATGAACACAAACTAATGTTTACCCCAACTAACAAGACAACTATACTGTTTATTCTACAAGGACTTTGCCCGTACAAGTTTTCATGACTAAGAAGGGGACTTTAAAAAGAAACAGTTCCTTTTTTTACTTTGAAAAATCCAATAGAAAAATGTAATGTAAGAAACCGTTCAGATAATTGATTTTATTAAGAGCAAAGGCAGGTTCTGCTTTCCATGCTCTCGGCTATACCGTGTTTTTTCAAATTGGATAGAAATATTGTATCCCGAACAAACATTCTGAACAAAAAGATTAGTTAAATTAACTTTAGCTCACTTAATACATCTCGAAAGACTAATTATGGATAATTGCGTGATAAGAATCGCATACTAACAGTGGGTACTACGGACCATCTTATTCTAGAATTTACCATGAGAAGCAAATCTCGCTGACATTCCAGCTCTGTTATGAGAGCGGCAATGTAAGTTTATCTTTTAACAATATTAGGCAGTGGCATTACTAGCTCCTGACATGCTCCAAATACTGCAAAACGTGTAACTCACTAAATATTGCCAGGAAACACTGTTTTATTTACTTTGTTAATTGTGAATTTTGGATTGAGAACCGATACATGGCTATACATCCCTCACGGATAAAGAGGTACTTGGCGCCTTTCCAGAAGACCATTGGTGGAAAAATACTGCCCAACTGAGATTACTATTTCTTCAGATGCGAATCCATCAGTAACATTGTTATTTCCTAATATTCCAGACAGCATGGCTTTACTGCAAAAACGATTCTGGTCTTTCCCCTTCTCTAATGGCATGACAGGCTGAAAACAACGTTCTAGACGGTTACAATTCATTCAAAACTGTCCAGTCATTATACTTCATTTTTGCAGCATGACTTCACTGCCAGAGACCACCTGCAGTAAAGGACACTCCTGACCATTACATGTGTATATTACTTGGGGGGGGGGGGGGTAAGGCCCTAAATGATACAAACACTAGTATGATTACTTTAGTGTCTTGTGACAATATGTTAAAGACCCACTTTACATACCAGCAGTACTTCTCCTCTGTATTCAAAGACATTTAAACTTTGGCTGTGTTTTCCTTTTACCACCAACAGTCTCATTACTAACCTTTGTGGGATGAGGCCCTTTATAATTAAATAACATATTGCAGTGGCTTAGTCCCTCGTGCGTTCAAGCCCTATGGTTCATCTAACTTCAGGCTCCCCATACACATTTCCTGGATTCGGCTGAGCCGAGTCTCCTCGTGGTGACTATGCCAAGAAAGCGTGTTTTTCCCAAGCTGGTCACGCTCTCTAGAATATTACTATGCAGATCGTTCTAATCGTCAGTCTGGAAACAAAGTCTGAACCCCAGTGCAGCCTTGTGGAGGAATACTGAAAGACCATACATAAGCATGTCGCATGACTATGAGGTGGAAGCCAGTATTGGGGCCTGGGTATTGCTGGAGCACCACATCATTATGCACATGACTCATGGAGTGGAATGTGTGATTACATCTCTGGTTTACATTTTCAAGATGTGTTCAACACATGCAAGGTTATGGACTGGCATAAAAGGAAACATTTTTTTTAAAAAAAAAAATAAAGCTTATCAACAGAAAGTAAGTATATGGCTCACACCCATATTAAAAAAGGATGGCAATTAACAAATGAAAACAACTTACTTTTATTAAAAAACATTTTCACCAGTAAAAAATGCTACAAAACCAAAGCGCATGCTGAATTTCATTCCAAGCCTGCACCCGCTTTTTGTTTTAAACAGAAAAAATACATTACACAAGAACAGCTTGTAAATATGTAAACACCACACACCTTTATAATGTACCAACAATTCTAATAAACTAATTATTAAAAAAACAGCTGCCAAAAGTTAGTGAAACTGTAAAGCATTCAAACCTTATGAACACCATACCCCATCCTATATGAGAGAAGGGGCGGGGATTCCGGGTGTCCCCAGTAGAGTTGGGCAGGGCGTGGCTGGAAAAGGAATCCGTTTTTGGAACTCCCTTTGCGTAATAGACCCACGCTATACATTAATTTCACAATCTGAAGGTAGGACCCTGTTGGACAGTTCAGGAGATTACTTTATTCCAATTCTCCCTACACCTGCCATTCATGAGAGTGACGTCGGAGGTACACATCCATAGCCTCACTTAAATTCAGAGGGACGTTTTCAGAATGACCGATGTAAACAAAGGTTTTGAACGGTATGTATCTCTTAAAAATGTGTTGTCACATTTTGTGTAGCCCATTATTCTGCCATCACCTTCCACAGTTTCTTGACAGTCTTCCTGTTTTGTTCTTGAAAGCAGAGCCCAACTGAAGTCATTAGTGTAAAATGCAGCTCTATTATCTTAATATTGATGCTTAGTACCCTTGTAACTAGATCTGGAGTTTCTGGGACACGTGTGCTAGGATTCTCTATTAAACTGTCCTGCCTCTAAACCCAATATGCATATCGGCTGTAGTAAAGAGCACCACTTGTCGGTCATTTACTTAGTCTGTATCCGCTGCCTGGGGTTATAACAAGGGAATGTTACCCCTGTAGCAACTGAAGAGGGGGAATATTTGACTTCCACGCATGGCAGGTGACCTGCATTTAATATAACACAGGCGATATGGCACAGAAAGTGATATTTATGAAATAATTGACATTTGCATTAAACTTATTTTGTAGCCTATGAATGATGTTCTAAAAGATGTTGGTTTTCGACTAATTATCAGAGGGTTGTGGTAACATGAAGAAGAGTTCCTTCCTTTGTTTAAATGAATCATTGTTCCTTTACTACATAGGCACACACTGCCCTAACACAATACGTTTTTGCTGGTTAAGTAGCGCTAGCAAAAAAAAAGATCTTTGAATATGACTGGATAATTAATCTAGCTGCTTGTCAAACATATAGGGATTTTGATGCCTCAGTATTTGGGACGAAAAGACACAGAGTGATGGCTGAATATTTAATTAAATGCCCTTTGGCACATATTCGACGGCAATATATGCGGTTTCGATTTAATTTATGGCACACCCGAGAGGTTCTACAGAGGAGAAATTTAATTAGGCCAAACCAAAATTTCTGTCGATATTGTATAAACAAGCAACAAAAAGAATCTCTCCAACATCTGATAGTTGTATGTACTGGTTTAAGTTTGCTTCGTATGAAAGTATTTCAAAATGTCTTTATATTATATCCTGATGTGAATGAGATGGTAATTTGGAAATTGATTTTCACAAGCCCATGATTGGCTGTAAAGGTTGCTATTGTACATTTTCTTGAAGCAGCTGTCCCTGACATTGAATCTACATAAATTGATGAAAAGTAAAGAAAGTAAATGGCAAAGGGGATAATGAGTGATTATGGAACTGAGAGTTGTGATATGTAGTGAGAGGCATCTCTCTTTTGATTGTAATGAAGAGGGTGAGTTATCCCAAATGCTATTTATTTCTATATATCACTATATTTATTTGATTTACTCTAATGATCAAGTATCAATGTTTTTATTTGGTTTTTAGGGATTATAACTCACAATTAATTTATTGTGATTTATATTATTTTCTTCTGTGTTAATTTTTGCTTATGTGATGAGTTGTTGGGATATTTATTGTATATTTTAATCATGTACATGTTATCTGTTTCTTTTATATGTTTAAATGTCAAAGATTTCAAAAGTTGTTTTTAACAACTAACCAAATAAAAAATAAAAAATGTAGCGTTTATCCCAAGTTGCAGAGGTTCTAGCTAAATAAACAATTATGCTTCAAACCAGTGTTCACCTTTAAAGGTGAACAAGTAGGGATTAGTAATCTAAAATACAAACTGAACATTAAACTTTATATCCTTTTTGCATGACATGCACATCTACTCTTGTTTTTCCTCTAGTGGCCAATAGCAGCCTTTCTCAAACCTTGGCAAACCAGTTATTGTTTGGGGATGTAAGTACAGTGTGCATCTGTGACTGACTTGATATGATACATGACCTTGAAAATTAGATGGATGTTAGCCAAATGGATGCTCTTTATGTCCCATCCTGAACTGTAGCATGATGGGCCACACAATGACAGAAATGCCCAGAGAACTAATAGATTTTGCCCCTTAGGATATTTCTAAAATGCTGAATCTACGGGTTAACTACAACATGAATCGAAAACATTACAAATGTATGTATTTAGCATCGAATGAAGTGGTGAGAAATAGAACATCAGTCAAATTAGAAACTAGGGGTTCCGTTGTTTGACATGCCAGGAAAAAGCTATGTTAATTCAAAAAAATTGTATAAGTGAAAGTGCGTTTGACTGATTGATATCCTATATTATTACTCAGCGAAGGCACATGAGGTTGTGCACAAGCACACCTTAGAAGAAAGCATTTGACTATTTCAAGCCAACGGTAAATAACTTGCAGCAAGAATAGATATTGTGATAGTGAAAGGTTTCCTTGAAAAACAATCTGTAGGATATTACAGTATACATTAAAAAGAAATAAAATCAGTTCAGCATATCATAGAATGACATTTTTTGACCAGCTGTTTAGACTAGCACAGGGGTCTGCAACCTTTGGCTCTCCGGATGTTTTGGTCTACAACTCCCATCAGCTCTTGCCTGCACATTCCATGGGGAGGGATCATTGTAGTCTGAAACCTCTGAAGAGCCAAAGGTTGCAGACCCCTGTAGTAGAATGTTCCACAGGCAGAGCAGAACTCCTGATGCTCTCCCTGCTAGATGTGGAAAGCTTGGTTGCTCATGAGCAGGGAGCAAGAGCATCCATGGTCATGGAAAAGGTAGCATTTTACTCTCCCCGGTCTATTACAAAATCTGCGGGTTCACTGAAGCCAGAAGGGATCCTCTGGTTTTGTTTGCAACAGTTATGCAAAGAGGATATGCAACTAATGTTGGGTCAATCTTTGGTATAGGTGGAGAGGAGTGAGACTGTAGTAGGACAGGGTCCTTACAAGAGGGCTTTCCCAGATACTCTATCCATCACCAGAAGGTCAGCTAGAGCACTTCCAGTTTAGCTAATCTGATAAACTCGCTAATTCCTATTTAAGGTAAGACAGCTGGTTTGCAGTACCATTATTGGCCGGACAAGGGAAATTGCAACTAATTGCCAACGGGGGCATTGGGTTCTCCATTCCCTCTAGAGATGCTCTGACCACAACCTCTATCAATAAAAGCCTACGCTATCATCCCCTTGAGCAATATAGCTGCTACTGGGACACTGCCTGAGACAATCTTAAAAAAGGTCCTTACGTCGCCCACACAAAAGGTAGAATTAAATAAAAGAATTAGCCATTGCTTTGCCAGTCTGCTTTGACCTACTGATATTTTCAGAAGTAAAGGTTGCTGATCTACAGGATCTATAAACAGCAGTTTGTTTAAGTATAAACAACTATTTAGTCGTTATACTTGTATTTGACACAGATTAGAGCTAACTGAAAATATTACCTACCCAGAAGTTTAAATATGAATTTGCAACTTTCCTAACTAAAATGCAGCTTGCTGTGCTGTATGAGGCAAAACTCCTACCAGTAATGGATGTCTCATATAATGAAATACGATGCATGCAATTTCTGTTTCCTACCACTTCTTCCCATCCAAAACCTACGTTTACACTACAGTTTATTTAGAAAAAAAACACTGTCTCTTCCAATATAACCCCTGAATAACAACTAGGCCACGGACTGATGTGCTCCATTGTACGCTTGTAATTATATTGTATTTAGTTAAAACTGTTAAATGAATACAGAAGTCAAATTCTACTTTACAACGCCATTCGGCTCTCAAAATAGTGCAAATACCATTACGTTTTTACACATAAAATATCTGAACGCCAAGGAGCTCATTTTAAATGAGTCCTGTAATACAGCGGTGGGTAACCGTTATGTTAACACTTCAACATAAACGGCTCCCCGCCGCCAGATTTTGGTCATTTGCATGGCAGAGTGTAAAAGTGCAGCCAACAGTCGGCATACAAGCGTGTTCCCGCCTTCATCTGCTGTGCAAACGAAGTAAACGCTGCCTGCCATGTACACATGACAGGTTTCGTTTACAATGGATGTGTATGCCGTCCGCTGGCTTTTCGCTCGTGCAAAAAGCCAGCAGGCTCCATTGTGATCCCCAGCATCTGTGCACAAATGAAGATGCATAAGGGTGCAAATGCTGGAGTGTTTGTTTCGTGGAGCGGAAGGGAGCGGCGCAAATGCAAGTTGTGCTCCGCCCCTCCTCTCTGCCACACAAATTAATGAAAATGCGCCGTGGCGTGAATAAAAGGCGAAAGAAGCCTTACACTAGGCTTTGACACCTTTCATAAACAGTACGCCAAGGAGCAAAATGAGCACCCAAGTGCTGATCTGAAACACGTTGAAGAGTCGAGTGCTTGGCATTAAAAGCAATAGCTCATAGGAAAGCTTGAAGTTTAGGCGGAAATCAAATTGCAATTGCATGCAATAAGCATATGGTATCTAGGATTTCTTCTAACACCAGGCTGTTATAAACAAGAAATACAATGGGGCCAATTCACAGTGTAAAATAAAGTGAATAAAGGTGCAGATGCTAGGTTTTTGAGAGACATGCACTGGTCATCGGATTCACAAAGGTGACCTGCACATTTCTCAGAGGACAGTGCAAGTAATGCACTGGTCGGCCCCATTGAATACATGAGTGTAGGATGCCCATGCATTGCACTAATACATGACAGGCTCCCAGCACCAACATTGAGACTGACAGCGGACTGAGAGCGCGCTTCACTATGAAAAGCTCACAAATGGCTAGCTATCGTGAGCAGTGAAATGCTCCAAAAAAGGACAAGGAACCTTCATGCTGTTAGAGAGGGAACAAATGCAACTGGAATAGCTATGGTACACACTTCTGTTATCCTGCTAAAGAAATAATGCAATGAAGGATCCAAAGTGACCCTCCCATGCATTGCACACATGGCCAGACTGGAAGAAGAAATTGGCCCACCCCAAATTAAAAACTACCCACAATAATTGTTTTTGCTTGTTTTAATAGTGCCTTGGGGCACATTTTTTTTAATCAAATGTATGAAAAATAGATCATTTGAGCACAGATTGGATCAGTAACATTGGTCAAAATTATGAGATGGACTGCATTAACTCCTCAAACTGGTCCAAGTTGTCCTACAAAAGTAGCCCTTACTAGCCCGGTGGACTCTCGATACCTGTTTAAAAAAAGCACGAGGCGATTTTTACAAAGACTTTATCTGGATGCACTTCAGAAATGCATGGCCCCGATTTGCTTAAAATACACACATGTTGACTGGAAGGCTTAGAAAAGGGCCTCCCTTGGAAGGTGTGTGTGCGCGTGCGCGTGCGTGCGTGTGAGAGAGAGAGAGAGAGAGAAGTGGATGAATTCACACATGACTTTATACGCACAAAAAATATGTTTTGAATTGAGTCCAATATCTTTAGGAAATATTGGTCAATGCATAAAGTTAATTGACTGAGAACAATGGGATCAATGTTGGATAAACAGGTGAGCACATTCTTCTTATAAGCAACCGAAGGAGCAGAGCCCCCGTTACAGAGTGGGAAACTTTTGCTTCTTCTGCAGCTGCAAGTCTGTATGTATATGTGAACTTATTGATCAGAACGCTTTTCACCGTTTCAGAGAACTCGTTTTTAGTCCACATGTAAGTGGCATTGCCCTTTATCCAAAAAGGGCACACACTATGGATGAACCTCTTAATTCGACCTTGTACCGCATAGGCACATATAGATACTAGAGCAACCTAGCCTCCATTTTTAGTAGCCACTTAGAACAACACGCAGCCCATCCGCCAAGATATTTGGTTGGAGTTAAAACTGTTGACCTAGTACAATTTTTAGTTGCCTATGTCTATCTTTAAAGGTTGTTGCAACACATGTCAAACAGTACTTCAATCATGTGTTGTCCATATAAGACATTTATAAGTGCCTAGATGTAAGCATTCAGTATTTTGCAAAGTCACGCTGAAAGATACCTGCAAAGCCCTACCTGCATGACTTGGCCTAGCTGTAATTCACAGCGGTCATACCTGGTGGCTGACAGGACAGGAAATGGGAAAGGATATTAGGAGCCAGGCCATAAATGCGCTTGAGGCGTCACAACGACCATACCGGAAGTGACATCTGCAGATGGTATATGTTCACCACCTGCTGCAACGATTGCTCCTGGAATGGGAAAAGCAAGCTATGCCCCGCATGAATGTTCAAGTGCACTTCCACATATTTGAGAAACCTTTTAGAGAGTATGTGCTCTGGGCGGCAAGCACTTACATGTTGCTTCCTTGAGAATGATACGAGTCCTCGAACTGATAGGGGGATTGAAAACATTCCTGCATTCCACTGGCGAGAGTCTTCTGCTCCTACTCAAGAGCGCATTCTGCCATGACTCACGAGGCAGGCCTGCTGGAACCGAGGGAGACCATGGGGTAATCTGACATTATTTAACCACATGTTTCCAATGAGACGTTCTTCCTATATGTGCTGGCCCTTTCAGGACACCGTTTTCTGACCACTCGGCGAGTAAAGGAGCTCTTCCGCAGGAGATGTTTTGAAGCCAATGGACACCAGTTTTCTTAATTTGGTATGAAAGGCTCACAAACGTCTTGGCCTCCCAATTTCTTCAGGCGAGACCACATAGTTGAAGACGTTAGAAGCATATTATTCAGCAGTTGGCAACCAGATAGATTCTTTTGATGGAGTGCGACGCTTATGTAAAATAGACCTTGGTTGATTGGCTGAGAACGCAGCTTCCTCTGCATTCCTGTAGAAGGGTCCTGCGAATGCCTGTTCAGCGTAGCCAGAGGAATGTGACATACCCATTGAAGACACCTACATTGTGTCCCCAGCATTTCCAAGTCAGCGGGTAGTAAGTGCTGAATTTGTGCACGCAAGATAGCTCATTCCAACAAGATCCTGGTGCTAATAATAATACAAATGACGTTTAAGACTTTCTTGAAAGCTAACTACTGACAGCTTTCAAGTGAAGTCATTGACTGTCCATTATGTCAGGCGAATCCCGAGCACCTGCTCCAGTTCTTGTCGGCGCTGCTGCACCTAAAACACAGAAATGCATGTTTTACTGTTATATGTTTGAAGTGGCTATTGAAATACATGGAGGAACATGAGTTGCATATATCATTTATTAAGTTTAAATGAGCAAAATACGTTAAAGGAAAGATATTCTAGTTTCATTTGTTGCAATTAAAGAGGTGATTTATAGGGCAAAAATGTACATTCTGGAGTCCCTCTGTTGACTGTACTCAAGGTGGCCACCCAAATTGCCTTCGAACTAGCACTGCTGATTTTAAGCACTAAAACGATGCACGGAATTCTGTTTTTGAAACAGAGGTCTGCTAATCAGTCCCTCTTTTCATAAATGCTCCATGCTAAAATTACAGTACAAACATGGACCTTTGCTGTTGACAGCCTACAGGCGAGGGACGTCATTTCACAAAAATGCCAGGGGGTAACGGAAGTGACATCGTACAACCCTTGACGGTTGATGATGTCACAGGAAGTGAAGTCATTTGATCCCGACCCCGACTTGACATCACGGGAAGCAATGGAACATAACCTTTCACCCCTTAACAAAACAGGAAATGGCATCACATAGCATTATTCCTAAGTGAACTACGAAAAAAAATCATTCTTTGATGCATTTTTGGACACTCACAACACCCTTCAAGCCTACACAGGACCCATGGTGCTGCATTTGGCACTCTATGAACACTGAGCTGATTACCTGCCTCTTCAGAGCATCTTGATGATGCCTTGAAACACTGAAGAACTACGTTGCTGCGACTCGAGCACCAGTTCGCTGCTGCAGAAGCAACTAACTTGCTGTATTCTGAGCACCATCTTGACCCAACAGAATATCAACTCAACCTCATTTGACGGTTGACTGAACCCACTGAAAGCAATAGTTTCGCAAGCATACTGAACCCAGTGGAAGCATCATTTTGACACAAACGCGACTGCCAATTTGAATTGTTAGGATCCATCGAATCACACCCCCTTGAGCGGTGGCTTAATACAGACAGTGCCCCGCCTTCAATCCAACTCAACGCCGACTTGTCGCTAGATCAACGCAACTCGCTCAGCCTTGGTACTGACTCGACTGCAGGAAAGTGCATAGAAGTTCAGCCCGACACTGTTGAGCACCCCAAGATAAATAATTAAGGTACTGTGAAGAGGCTCTGTGCCACAGGTCTACTTTTGGGACCATAGTACATTTCAAGCTCCTCTTCTCTACCTTTTTCTTCAAGAACACTGAACAATGGCATTGTTGACCAAACTTAGTGTCTGAACATCCCTGCCAATCTACACAGAGGGTCATTTCCACAAATGTATGCATACTCTGTTGTAGGGGTTGGTGTTTATGATGTTTTAGTTGCTTGCAATTGATTGTTTACTTAAAAGTCTCCTTTTATACACCCCTATTTAGAGATATCTTTATTTTTGAGTCCTATTACTATTGCTGTTTGGGTTGATACTGTTATCCGCTCACACCCCACCTGAAGAAATAGCCTTCCCTCGGTTTGTGCTTTCGGGCTGTGCTGTTTCACCACTACTGATCCCTGAACTCCTGCAGAGCAATATTCATTTCGTCACTCCCTGACAGCGTGATTATGAATGCTTCTAGGCAAAGACCGGCCCTATAACAAGTATGATTTTGAAAGGCAAGATTCTATCAAACATGCAAAATAAGATTTAGGGCCTCATTACACGGTAGGCGGTAAACCATGGTGCTATTAGCGCCATGGTTAATGCCGGTAATTTACCGGTACCGCCTTGGAGGAAAGGGGAATTACCGCCCTATTCCAAGGTTGGGAAGGCGGTAATTCCTCCTTTGCTTTTCCCCATTCCCATTTTTGCCCCATAGGGCATAATGGGAATGGGGAAGGCGCTAATTACGGTACCGCAAATTGCGGTACCGTAATTAGCACCCCGGTCCCTTTGCGGGTTCGTTTTTTAACGCCTGCTAAAAGCAGGCGTTAATGTACCAACCCGCAAAGGGACCTCGTAGTAAGGCGGTAAGGGTTTACTGGTAAAATACCGGCACCGGTAAACCCTTACCGCCTACCGTGTAATGAGGCCCTTAGAGACTTTCCTGCCTGGCTAAAAGCCTCTAAAGGTCCCAAATACATTGCCATCCTTTCTGAAGACCTTTGTCGTGTCCATGAAAAATGCCTTACAGATGTCTAGACAATGCAAGACCCCTCTCCACATCGGGCTGAGAATTCAGAACGAAAATCGGAAGAAAAACCTCCTGGTTGATGTGAAAGGATGTGAAAGGAGGAGACGACCTTAGTCAAAGATCTTGGATGAGTGCGTGTCAACCTCGTTGTCCTTGTGAACTACCATCTAATGCTCTGATTCTGAGAGAGTCTGGATCTTGCTTTTGGGCCTGACTAATGTTGAATAATTTGATTGGAGGTTAAAACCGAATGATCATGGTAATTCATATACACCCCTATTGCCACAAGCTAAGTGCGACAGGAATCAACATGTACCCCAAATCCTACTACATGAGATATGGTTCACGATGCCCTCCCAACTGACATGTGGAACATTCTAATCAACTCACTCATGCAATGGGAGTACGTTGATCAGACTTTTAGATGCCCATTCTACTAAGTCCGAAAGCCATGTTCTGGCCAGCCAGTGCGGAGTTATGAGTATCATCAAATACATTTGGGTCGCTCATCAACTATAAACCACAATGAGAATTAAATGAATTGTTAGCAATGCATACATTGTTCAGTTGGACTAAGTAATGATGAGAGCGTCCTCAATAGAGTTGAAATCCTGGTCCCTTCGAGACACAAAGGTCCCGCACTTCACCTTGGTCACTGAGGCAAGCATCTCTTTCTCTGGGAGACCACATTTCGGAATAGAATGGTTAAGATGTTCGCCTCCACTTTCTTTATTCCATGAAGATGGATGACCTTGAGAAGGAAATGATGTAAAAGTGCATTCCTAGATTTCCAATATCAGCGTGCATAACATGTCGGACCTGGTGCCCGCTTGTTTGTTGGTGTAATACATGCATTACACCAACAAATAAAAAGTAAAGAAGGGGGCTTACACATTACTGTGTTGTCCATTTGGATGAACCCAATGTTGGCCACAATCGAAGGAAGAAATACCTTAATGGCTCGAATGGTTATAGGTTAAAGGGTCGAAATGCAAAGGATCGAATGCCATTTTTTCGAGTCAAAAGGACCGGAAAAAAATGGTCGAATGCATTTTTATTTTTTTAGTTTTTTTATGGTGGGGTTCTCTCCCCCCCCCCAACCCCATGTTTTCTTAAAAAAATGTTTTAAACTACATTAAATTAAAAAAAAAACATTAAAAAATGCATTCAAAAAAATTGTTTTTCAATCCTTTTGACTCAAACTTTTTGTCATTCGATCCTTTGTATTCGATGAAATGACTGGACACCAGCTAGAATACTGTCTATGAGTTCGAGCAAATTGATATGATCTTTCACACACAAATTTGCGCACAAGACCAAAGTCTGTGGATTGAAATTCTTGTAGAATGGTACCCTAACCCAAAAGTGAGGCGTTTGTTGTTATGACTAATTCATGAGGGGAATCTAAAGAGGCCATACCCCCACCAGATTCTCCCACTAGAGCCACCACAGGGGGTCCATGAGCAGCACATCGGAAATGGTGATACAAACTGATTGTGCATTTCACAAGTGAATCCATGATTCTGCTAGGTGTAACTGAGTCCATCTCATTATCAACCTGGCCAAGGACAGTGACAGTATGCAGACACCATTGGGCCCATTAGTCTCTGAAGCCATGATGCTGAGAAACATTTCTGAGAAAAAAACAGCTTCACTTCTCCCTGATACTCGTAGTCTATGTCATGGACTGCTTGTGGACCAGATGAGACTTCTTTTGGTTGACTTACAATCTTTGGAGGAGATTGGTTGACTGAAAATGTGCTCTCGGGACGATAGCTCGGGGGCAACGTGCTTGGCTTGGAAGCAAGCTAACGTGGAGCAACACAGGTTCGATCCCTGGTCTGAGCCTCTGGGTATTAAGAGCGTTATAAATAACCAATTATTATTATACAAATCTCAGGTTGAACAGTAAGCCATAGAGACTGAAGGGCCACTGAGGCCTCCTCGGCCAAAGTGGCTCACAGGAGCCAGTCGACCAGATACTGGTAAATATGTATATAGGCTCTTTGGGTCAGGGCCTTTCTGCCCTCTTTCTCATCATGGCTTCCCTTCATTCTGCAGGTGTCTTTCTCTGCATCCTCCTGCAGCACCCTGGACGTGTGATTCCTGTCTCTGGCCACATATGGGATCAGTCTGCCTCTTTATCACCACTGATGAGAGCTTTATTTTCTCTGCAACAAGGGGAGGGGCAATTTCCCAGTCTCTTTCCTCAGGCATGGTGCTTGAGAGGGGCCAGAAACCACACAAGTCGAGAGAGAGAGAGGGAGGAAGGGAGGGAGGGAGGGAGAGAGGGAGAGAGGGAGAGAGGGAGAGAGAGAGAGAGAGAGAGAGAGAGAGAGAGAGAGAAATATGTAAGTAGGCAGATTTAGAGAGGGTATGAGAGTGAGAACACGCGATGGAGGGTGTCTGACAGGAGAGTGATATGATATGGCATTAATAATGCACCTGTACACAAGTGTTTCTAGGCACCACAAGACAAGGGAGGGAAGACATAGGGAGGACAAGACAAACGATACTACTAGGCCTTGTGTCATTCAGATTGTGCAAGTGCGACAATAGAAGTGCAAGGGCAATGAGAGGGGGAAATGCAAGGGAGAGGAAAGGGGGAAGTGCGATCAGGGCAGCATGGCTCTGAATAAGTGCAGCCAGGGCAGCGTGCATCTAGGTAAGTGCGAGGAGGCAGGGGGGCTGTAGGGGTTACAGTCACAGACCCTAAGTGCACGGATGGCCAGGAGGCAGTTCAAAGGAAGACTGGTCGTGGAGAAGCCTGGTACCCACTGAGACTCTGAGGGAACCAAGCAAACAATTGGAGCGGCAGACAGGTAAGTTAGCAAGGGAGTGAGAGAGAGAAGGCAGGGGGGAAGGAGGGTCTTGAGCTGCTTCCGGAACTTCAGGTGGTCCGGCTCAAGTCTGAGAGGGGCAGGGAGGCCTTTCCAGAGGGAGGCACCTGCAGAGGAGAGGGAGATCAACCCCCTACTCTCTCCCTGGAGAAGCGTCTGACTCTCAGAGAGTTGGAGGTAGCTGCGCGAAGGGCTCTAGAAGGAGAAGGAAGGTATTTCGGAAGAGAAAGTTGGATGTAGTGCAGTTCCGGGCCCCAGAAAGCCTTGTGGACGATGCAGAGGGTCTTGAACTTGATCCTTGTAGCAACAGGGAGCCAGTGGGGACATTTCTGGGCTGGAGAGATGTGGTCCCTGGGCTTGAGGCCAAGGATATGTCTTGCAGTCCTTTTCTGGATTCGATGCAGGGGGTGAAGAATAGAAGTAGGCAGATTAAGAAATAGGCTGTTGCAGTAGCCCAGCCTGGAGAGAACCAGGGCGCTGGAGACAATGAGCTTCTGGGGGTGGGGGGGGGGGTGAGAAAGCTAGAATACCTCTGAGGAGGTGCAACTGGAAGTGGGCCTTTTTGGCAAGGTCTGTGATGTGAGGAGAGAAGGAGAGAGTGGAGTCGAAGATGACGCCAAGGTTTTTGGCCTCACAGGAAGCTGAGGGTAGAGGGCCCAAGGAGGGTGGCCAGAGTGAGAGAGGGAAAGCGGGAGCAGGGGTCCCAATGAGAAGGGTCTCCGTCTTACTTGCATTAAGGCTAAGATCGTTGGAGGCACACCAATCCTGAATCGGGGATAGACAGAAAGGAATGAGTGAGGGAGAAGAGGAGGCTGAGGGAAGCCTAAAAGAGAGGTGAGTGTCATCCGCATAACACTGAAAGTTAGAAGAGAAGGTGGAGATCAGGTGGGCCAAAGGGGCCAGATAGACATTGAAGAGCCATGGTGAGAGGATAGAGCCCTGGGGGACACCACATGTGGAGAGAGAGGTGGTGGAGAGATAGGACCCAAGTTGGACCTGGGACGGGCGGTCCAAGAGGAGAGCCATGCCAGGGCCTGCTGCGTGATGCCCAGGTTCACACAGGGTCTGTTGATCAGGGTGGTGTGATGCAGAGGAAAGGGCAAAGAGGACGAGGACAGAAAGTGAGCTGGAGTCAACGTTAGGGAGATAATCTTCACAGGTGTTGAGGAGAGCAGTTTTTGTGCCTCTGGCTGCTCTGAAGCCAGACTGATGCTCATGGAGGCAGTCAACAGATTCAGTGTGGAGGGTAAGCTGGGAGATGGCCAGCTTTTCCAGGCATTTGCCTAGGAAAGGAGTGATAGAAATTGGGCAATAGTTTGCCGACAGGTAGGATCAGCAGAAGTCTTTTTTAGGAGGAAGTGCACAAGGGCGTGCTTGAGGAGAGACTAGAAAGATCAAGTGGCAAAATAGTGATTGCAGAAATCGGCAAAGGCTGGAGAGAGGGTGGCCATGTGGTCCTTGATGGTTCTGGAGGAGCAGGGGAGCACCTGTTTGGACGACACTTTCATAGATTGGATTTGTTTGGAGACATCATCAGGTGTTGTCAGAGCGAAAGAGAAAAAAGGAAGAGGAGAGGGCGAGGTGGCCAAAGGGGCCTGGGAGAGGTAGAGGGAGAGGAAGAGGAAAGTGAGGACAGGATGTCCTGAGTTTTAGAAGTTAAATGAGAGACCAGAGCCTTACAGAGGGCCTGGGAGGGAACAGGTGAGGTGGAGACTGCAGTAGGATTTTAAAGAGTTTGGCCGTGTCGTTATAGGCTGCAGAAACGCAGGTTTGGATATGGACCCTCTTCTTGGAGAGGACAGTGAGTCTGTATTGCCTTTGGGGCAGGTGGCAGGCCAGTTTGTCAGAGGATGCGCCTGAAGCCCTCCACTTCCTCTCAGCCGCCCTGCACTTGCGTTTCAGGGTGGCCAGGTCAGATTTGTACCAAGAGTTGCACTTGTAGATAGGCTTCCTAAGGATTCTCATGACAGGGGCAATGATGTCCAGAGTGTTGGAGATAGAAAGATGCAGGTTAGAGAAGGCTGTGTCAGAGTGTGAGCCAGCCACAGGAGTAGGAGGAGCAGAGAAAGTAGAGGCAAAGGGGTCCACTGACACTCACTTCATGGGCCGAATGACCGAGAAGGAAGGTGGCAGTGCTGGGGTAGGCTTTGCTTGAGAGGCAAGTTTCAGGTGAGAAGAGAAAAGAAAGTGATCAGTCCAAGAGAGAGGACTGGTGAAAGGGTTAGAGTGAGGAGATGAGAACATCCAGCATGTCCAGCACAGTGGGTCGGACCAGAGGATGGAAAGGGATAGAGAGTTGCATAAGTTGCAGAAGATCCCAGAGAAGGGATTAGAGACATCCAAGTGGATGTTGAGGTCTCTGAGGAGAAGTTGAGAGATCGAGGCAAGTAGGGAAGAAGAGAGGTCAGCCTGTTCTGAGCAGAAGGGGGTGACCTGGCTAGGAGAGATAGAGAGTCTGCAGACTAGGCATTCAAATGAGGAGTCAGCCTGCATTGAAATGACAGAAGCAGGGACCCATTCTGGAAAGATCACGGCCATTCCACCTCCGGTCCGGTTGGTTCTTGGCTCAGAGAGGATCTTTTAGCCCTCAGGGAGGAGAGTGTCAAAACTCTTGACAGATCTGGTCATGAACCATGTCTCTCTGGGATTAAGGACGTGCAGGTCAAGTCTTCAAGGAGATTGCAGATATCAGAGGAATGTTTGACAGCAGAGCAAGAGTTGAGAGTAGCTATGTGGAGCAGGTTGCCACATTTGAAAGACTTCCAGGGTGGGGTGCAGGAGTGTTGTACACCCAGCGGAGGCAGTAGAAGGGCCAGAGAGTGGGCAGAGGCAGTAGACTGAGGTGGCATAGGGGTCAGGGCGGAGGAGAAGGTGGGTGCCAGAGAGGCAACGGAGGAGGAAGAAGGTGACAGAGGGGCCAGAGGGGTGATAGGAGTGGCAGGAGAAGGAGGGAAATTGATGATGAGACGTTCAAGACGCCTATCAAGAAGGAAGAGATTGGGCTGAGAGCCCTGGACCATAACGGTACCATTTAGATAGACATTGGTGATGGTCTTGGAGGAATTGAAAGGGGCCACAAGGACCTCCCGCCGGGTGCCACCATAAATGAGAGGAGGAGAAAGGAGAACGAATAAAGACCATATAGGGAGTCCATAGGTCTGGATTGGGAACAACAAAGAGGATGTCAGTGAGAGTCTGTCTGGAGGAAGCGCTGCTGTAGTTATCAGCGATAGGGAGGCCTGTGTTGGAGACCAGGATATCCCTTTTGAACTTTTTCCTTCCAGACTTAGTGAGAGGGATAGGATAGGAGATCGAGTAGCAGTTTCAGAAGATGGGAGAGATTGAGGGCACCATAGAGGGTGCAAGGAGGCAAGAAGGAAGAGTGAGGAGGGAAAAGAAGGGCAGCCCACATACCACGCACCACCGGAAACACCAGAGGGCGAGGGTTCACACAGAAGGAGGGATACAGGAGGCAACAAGCAGGCAACACACCATAGGAGAACGCAGGAGCAGTGTGGAGGAACACAGGGAGGGGAGAACAGCCCAGTGCAAAAATACCTAGAACTGACTTTCCTAAAAAGAGGGGAAAAGGGCCTAGTTTTAACACAACAGTAATGCAAAGGAATATAAACTTTCCTAGAGTGATGTGAGAGATGGCCAAGCAATACAGTTAACTGAGATGCTAATGAGGAGTGCGATAAGGAAAATAGAGCAATTAGTGGGGTGCAGTGATTGCTGCCCCCCCTGACCAATCGCGCTTACTTTAGAAGTTGAAGCAGGTTGACGGCTGCAGGCTTTTTGCTTCCCCGGCTGACACCGGCAGACACCCACCATCTGGATCTGCTTCTGTGGGAGCTGCCTTTTGCCTCGGGGTACTTCGTCGGAAAGGTCTGCGATGGGCACGGGGGCTTCCCTAGAGACTCGATTTAAGGGTGCAATCAGCGGTTGGAAGGCGGAAAGGAGGCGGGCAGGGAGAGCGAAGTGCAATGGTGGTGTAGCAGGCAGGGAAACAGGCGCTGAGGGTGCAGGGCAGCGCAGGTCAATTAGCAGAAATGGGCACTAAAGAAACAAAGAAAATTACAAATTAAATGAAAATGGGGAGCGCAGCCGCTCTCCTCTTCCACTCACCTTACTTTCCAGCACTAATGAGTTTAGGGGGCTCAGCGGTTGGATTTGGGGCCTTGCTGCAGTTTCCACTGCAGATGGAGACCCGCGGGCCAATCAGCGGTTGAAGGGTGGGAAGGAAGGCGGGCAGGAGAGCGAAGTGCAATGGATGGGCAGCGGGGAGAGAAACAGGCCGCAAGTACGCTGGGCAGGTCAATTAGCAGAAATCGCCACTAAAGAAACAAAGAAGATTAAAAATCAAACGAGAATGGGAGCGCAGTCGAGATAGAGACAGAGAAATAGACAGAGAAGCAGGGATAGAGAGAGAGCGAAGCGAAGAACACAAAGAGAAAACCTGGTGACATTGGGCAGTCCAATAGACCAGAAGTATCCCTTAGAATATCCTGGTTTCCTCGTCCAGATTAGAAAGATTTTGATAGTAGGCGTTACCTTGCCTTCGATTATGGTGGGGAGATTCTGTGGGTTAGGGATGCCTGGGCTAGGGTGGAGAGAGCTCATGGGGGGAAGGGTTGAGAGAGCAATAGGCACCCCCTTTGTTTCAACTGTCCCAGTCTCCCCAGCCAGGTTGGATCTTAAATCTACTATCATTGACTGTGGATTTCTGAGGCCTTCTGTTACAAAGGTACAGAAGGGGGGCATAAAAGTCACCAGGGTTATTTAAAGTGGACTGGGGGACAGCACCAATTCAAATACCTTCTGTTTGAATTTGGGGTTTAACAGCGTTGATCCAGGCTTTTTGGTGTTGAACTGTAAGTCTGGGTGCTTTTGGCGCAAAGCCTGGGAGCCGCACCAATGGGTTCCAACAGCGCAATGCTGTTCGGCAGCAGTGATGGCTTGAGGGTAAAAGATGCTGGAATGGCAGGCAGTGCGGCTGCATTGCACTGGAAGACTTGACGGTTATGAGTGCCGAAAAGCAGAGATTTCCCTTGAACAGGGGGCAGGCTTGGTTGGTTCAACACAGCGTAGTGCTACAGCAGCAGCATTGACTTGCAGCTCGAAGAAATTGGTGACCAGACAGCAGCGTCGATTGTAACAAGAGAAGTAAGCTTACCTTGTCAAGAGGGGATGGGGACCTTCTCAGCCTTGGTCGGGAGGCCTACTAGGATGGAAGCCAGAGCCATTCCTATCACAGAGGGGGTAGTGGAAGTTGGGAGGGCCCCAGTTCTTGCCCCCTCCCTAAGCGCCTATATCTGCTCGGGCAGTACCACTCTTAATCACCCCATACCTCTGTATGAAGCTACGGGCCATTCTCTTACTTCTCACTTACGGCGACTATATCTGGCAGCATTCACGACGGATCTCCCGCAACAATGCAGCACCCTTTGAGCATCCAGCAAGACAGCTCATGTTAAGAGATCTCCACTAGAACCGGAGTGAGAACCGCTAGACAGCATGGCGGGAACCATACATACACGGCAGCAAGGAACATTATGTGCCTCCAGCCAACACCAATGAATGCAGTAATTGAGTGGCCGCGGCGGGGCTCCCTGACAGGGATTTTAACAAACCGATTACATGGAAATCTGCTGCGAAGTGGCTCTCTGATATGAACTCAAGCAAGTCTCAACCATTGACCTATAATCTAGCTGTGGCAAAGCTCCCTGGCATGATCTGGAACATTATTCAACACAGACCGCCATAGAGCAGGCTTGGTGGACCCGCGAGGCAGGAAGGATAGGGCTTAGCACCCTTTTCGTGTTTTCTCTTATAATTAATACCTGCCATGCGAGGAAGAGCAGCCAAGATTGGCCTGGGTAACAAGTGGGTGAGGACCCAGTGGGAGAAGGTGGTGGAGGATAAAGCTGGGGACAGGAAACAGGAAGGTTTGTTTTGTCCTGGTGAGGCCAGAAGAGGTGGCAGCCCAAGAGACAGGAATAAGGAAAGATAGTGGACAGGAGTGTGGAGGCGGATTTCAGAAAAGTTGAGGCATTGGTTGGTTAGAGAAAGTGGTACTGTGGTATGAGTGTGCGTTTAACATGTGTGAGTGAGAGTGGCAGTGAAAGAGGAGGGAGTGAGTGGAAGATGACTGAGGGAGTGAAAGGAAGCTGACTGAGTTGAAGGTGGGGTGGAGTAGTAGTGTGGAGAGGGGAGAGTAGTAGTGTGGAGAGGGGAGACTAGTAGTAGTGTGGAGTGGGAGAGAAGCAGGCGCGAAATATCAGAGGGTGGAGGTAGATTGTAGAGAGAGAGAGAAAGACAGAGAGACTGAAGGGAGAGAGGAGGAAGACAAGGAGAGAAGGGAGAGAAGGTTGGTGTAGTTGGAGACAGGAAAGTAAGCGGAGGAAGGGAGAGTGACAGAGATACAGTGAGAGGAACATCAGGGTTCAAAAGGAAGAAGACAGAGTGGGCCTTGGAAGTCTGGAAGGCACCCCTGAAATTAGAGTAGGTCACACCTTGGAAGTTCCGGAGGGAATAAATAGAAAAGGCATTTGTGTTTCGGCCCTCACAATCAGACAGTTAGAATCTAGGGAGTGGGAGTTAATAATCAGTAGACACTAACCCGGGGAGTGGCGATGTCTAGGTTAGGGTGGGCCATGCAGTCTCTAGAACGAGAGAGAGAGAGAGAGAGAGAGAGAGAGAGAGAGAGAGAGAGAAAGAAAGAGAGAACCCTTAAACCGAGTTCCAGGAGTATCCTTCTTGTCTTGAAGTCCTAAGGCAAGGGTCTCCCCCCACTCTATGTAGGCAAAAGGCTACATCGGACTGGCCCTGAACAAGCCTGTTGTCAAGTGTCCAATCTAGGCTGGGATAACAAGTGTTGTTTGCCTGCTAATGTCATACCCACAAGTGCCTTGTCTGCAGGAAGTGGGGAAAGGCAACCGGAAGCCTGGGAGCCCTAGCAAAACCAAGATGGCAAGACCCCTTTGTGGTCTGAATCTCTCCTCTGGGCCACTAACTCTGCTACCTTCCTCTGTCTGCGTACATGAAAAGGTCTTCAATAATGTGCACCCTGGTAAGAGATGGCCATTGCCATGACAGGACTGTCTTTGAAGAACCGTTTCTCAGGGGACCACCTGGGGTGGATTCCTGTTCCCTGGAGGAAGATGTTGACTCACTTCATGGGGAAAAAAGTTGTGTCCCTGGGGTGGGTTCCACATGTCTGTTGTGTTTAACTCAGGCCAGATGACTAATACAAACCCAGTCCTGTCATGAATGAGTCACTGCTAAACTAACACTAATATAACTAGGACTGCAGGCTGTTACCACATGTACAGCCTGGATAACGCGTCATTACAGCTTTAATAACTGCCACCAGGCTGTCTGGATTACACAGTTATGATATTTTGAACCAGAGGTGCAGACAGTTAAAAAGCTACCTCTGCCTGTTGGAATTTTGTGTTCCAGCAGCTAGGTTCAGTTTTGCACATAATACTTTTAAACTTGTTCTGCTGCCACTGCTTGGTAGTTACTGTGGATGTTAGAAAGCAGTCCAGGCAAGGTACATGTAGCATTATGCTTTTTGGAATGGAGCCTTATGAAAGTGGGATCTAGTTAGCAAATCTCACTTTGAGAAACAGAATTACCTGCATCCTTTTACTACGCATCCCACGCCCACCACCTTCCTGATTGGCTGCTGCTTCCAGGAACCCCAGTGTTTAGACCCGGTGCAGTGAAGCCCTCTTCCCTTTCCATCGGGAGATTGGAGAGACTCCTGCAGTAAGGCATGTGACCCCTCCGAACAGCTTGCTTTATACAGCATCTTTATTTGCAAATTTAATTGTGCTGTCCGCGCTCCCCCATGCATCTGTGCCTTCTCTGTTCCCCCCCCTGCTCCCCCTCGGACCCTCCCAACCCCACGCCTTCCATGACTGGCCGTAGCTTCCAGGAAGCACAACGCTTTTAGCCGAGAACCTGAGGGAAACCTTGCCCGGGCAATTGGTTAAGGAGCAAGGCATTAGGCACCGCCTTTGGCCCCTCCACCTTCTGTTTGCCTGTTCGCCATTGGTGCCCCAGCCAAGAAAACACCCCATCCCCTGTCTGCTGTAACAATCAGGTAAGGGACACCAATCTGTGTTCACAGGTACCACTGCTTAATTTTAATCTTGCCACTTTCTTGAATCTAGCTGTGAATTTACTCTAGCCACTGTTTTGAATCTAGTTGCACTTTTGAATCAAGCCACTGTTTTAACTTAGCTGCACTCTTGACTCTAGACACTGTTTGATTCTAGCTGCGCTGTTGACTCTAGCCAATGTTTTGAATCTAGCTACATTTTTAATCAAGCTATGTTTGACTCTAGCCACTGTTGTTAATCTAGCTATGCTTTTCAACCTAGCTGTGCTTTGGATCTCGCTGCGCTTTCGACTCTAGTCATGGTTTTGAATCTAGCTGCGCTTTCGACTCTAGCCACTGTTTTGAATCTAGTTGCACTTTTGAATATAACCACTGCTTTAAACCTAGCAGCAATTTGAATCTAGCTGAGCTTTTGAACCTAGCCACTGTTTGAATCTAGCTGCGCTTTTGTCTCTAACCACTGTTTTGATTCTAGTTGCAATTTGAATCTAGCTACAATTCGAAGCTGCATGTTTTAATATAGTCAATGTTTTTAACTTAGTTGCAATTTGAATCTAGGTGTGCTTTGGCTCTAACTGCACTCTTGACTCTAGCCTCTGTTCTGAAGCTTGTTACATTTTGAATCTAGCTACACTTGTGACTCTCTAACCACTGTTTTCAACCTAGCTAAAAGAAATGTATTTTACCTGCGCATGTTGACTCTAGCCACTGTTTGAATCTGGCGGTGCTTTGACTCTAGTCACTGTTTGAATACAGCTGCTTTTGAATCTTGCCACTCTTCTGAATCTAGCTGCATTCTTGAACCTACCCTGTTTTGAATCCAGCTGCATTCGATTCCTGCCACAGATCTGAATCTAGCTACCTTTTTAATCTTGATACAGCCTTGAATCTAGCTGCGTTCTTGAACTGAGCTAGGTTCAAGATGGTTCTTGAATTTAGCCACTGTTTTCAATCCAGATGCATTTAGAATCCAGTCACTTTTTTGATTCCAGCTGCTTTTTTAAAATCTTGTGACCGTTTTGAACCTACATACGTTCCTGATCCCAGCCAGTTTTCAGTCTAGCTGCCTTTTTTTAATCAAGCCACTGGATCTATGTAAAAGCTCCCACAATATGGAATGCATTTCATATTTGCATCCGCTGCTTAGAGGATCACCTTGCTTTCCGGTAGACCCTCAAGACCTGCTGCCCTCCCCTCCTCACCCCATACCATGACAAACCCATTCCACCCCTCTGGTTATTTTAACCCAATGTCAGGCTAAGTCAACAATGAGCCCCTCGAACAACATACTTCGCGACGCAGAGAATAGACACCAGCAGACCGCAGGACAGGATCCTTGCATTTAGAGATACAAGAACACACCATCCCTGACACCCGGGTATGTATCGCACTCCATGTTGATGGAAGATAGCCGCAGGCATCGCTACCCACCCGCACGCATCTGCAATCCTACTCTACACATCGCACAACACCTCTGCCATTAGAATACAGATACGTCCTGTGATAAAAATTAGGTCTAGCTGGTCACATAAACAGTCTCCTGCAATAATGCACTAGCTCGGCATGGCTCTCTAGCAGGGACTTGGCCACCCCTACCTACCTTAGTATTGCCTAAATTATAAGTTACTCACCGTAGTGACTAACGTACTCCTAGTCCATAGTCCCCTTTCCTCCATACTGTATGGGCGTCGTCGCTAGGGACGGGAGACAGAACCTTTTTCACCAGAAAAAAACTTCTTCCCCATTAAATTTAGAAGAGTGCAGGGGCGTGGCCCTGGGAGCATGCACTCCTGTGACTCCGCCCACCGGCGCCATTCCTCAGTCCCCACTGACGCGTCGACAATATTACCATTGCCTAATGACACCAGTTTTATTAGGGGGGAGGATGGTGGGACGTATGGAGGAAGGAGTATGTTAGTCACTATAGTGAGTAACTTATAATTACTCCTATGCCCCGTCCCCTTTACCCCATACTGTATGGGCGATTACAACTGAATGTAGACCCAGGGTGGAGAGGTGATCCTCCTTAAGAAAACAAGTTCCTTAATACTGCCTGCCCAAATGCCGCATCTGACCTGGAACCGGCATCCAAACAATAGTGTTTAGAGAAGGCCGAAGGCGTAGCCCACATGGCCGCCCTGCTGATGACCTGCCACTGAACGTGCCCCCAGAACGCCACTACTGTGGCCTTGGCTCTAACAGCGTGGGCATGCATGCTCACTAGAAGTGGTTTGCGCTGCCCCTCATAGGCCTCCTTGATGGCCGGAATCATCCACCTTTCTATAGAGGCCTTGGACGCCTGATAACCCGGCCTTGACCCCCCCAAACGTGACAAAGAGAGTGTCCGACTTGTGGAAGCTCTTGGTCCTGTCCAGATAGAATTTCAGAGCATGCCTGACATCCAGACAGTGCAAGACCCTTTGAGCATCGTCCTCAGGATCAGCAAAGAAAGTAGGTAACACTATCTCATCATTTAGATGGAAAAAAGAGACAATTTTAGGCAAGAACGTGGGATGAGTTCTCAGGACCACCTTATCTCTGTGAAAAGTAGTGTACGTCTCTGACACCACCAGTGCCTGAACTTCGCCAACTCTACATGTGGACATAAGACCCACCACGGGAGCTGTTTTAATGGTGACCAGCCTTATGTTCGCAGGCGCAATTGGTTCGAAAGGTTTGTGCGCAAGGGCGCCCAAAACTACATTGAGGTCCCACACTGGGTGTGGCTTCTTGACAGGAGGGTAAAGCCTGGTGAGGCCCGCCATATGTGGCTTAGCCACAGGGTTGGAGGAAGAGAACACTTCCTCCTCCGAGTTCCGGTATGCTCCTATGGGCACCAGGTAGGTGCAGCATGTGTCTATTTGCACTCCCGAGTGTGCAAGGTGTGCAGAGAAGGATAGCACATCGTCCAACACTTACATTTCGTGCGTCAATCTCCTTTGATTCCACCCAGTGGCAAAACCTAATCCACTTGCTCTTGTACTAGCTCCTAGTAGCGTTGTTCGTAGCGCCCTGAATGATGTCTAGGTTAGCCTTTGAAAGCCGTAGATGCTTTAGTGTGACCTGCTCAGGAACCATGCTGCAAGCGCTAACTTCTGCGGGGCGGGGTGGATGACCCTGCCCCCCTGCTGCGATATAAGGTGAGCTGGGCCCACTGGAGGTTCAATGGGAGGCTTGTCCGAGAGGCTGAGCAGCTCCGAGAACCATGGTCTTGCCGGCCACCACAGAGCTATCAGAATGATGCTGAGGTGACATGATTCTCTTATATTGCAGATCGCCCTGTGAACCAGGGGAGTAGGAAGAAATGCATATGCTCTGATGCTGTTCCACTGTATCTTGAAGGTGTTGCAGAGGGAGCCGGGTCCTGCCCCTGCCAAGACGCAAACTGGGGCACTTCTTGTTGTACCAGGTGGCAAAAAGATCCACCTGAGGATGCCCCCATCTGCTGAAGATCCCCAGCAGGACCTGATCGTTCAATTGCCATTCATTATTGTCTGCTCCCAGTCTGCTGAGCCTGTCTGCCTCCAGGTTGGACTCCCCCGGGAGGTAGATTGCACTCAAGTAGATTTTGTTCTCCAGGGCCCACTCCCACATGCTGACCGCTAGGCTGCACAGGGGTGGGGGGGGGGGTGCAACCCTGCTTGTTGATGTAATACATGCTGGTGGAATTGTCAGTTTGAAATAGGATCGTCTTGCCCCCGATAAGCGGTAGAAAGCCTTTGAGAGCGGGCCAGATAGCTTTCAGCTCCAGCCAGTTGATATGGGCCTCCTGCTCCTGGAGGGACCAGACTCCATGGACGCTGTGGTTGTCCAGCGTAGCGCCCCATCCTTCCAGTGAGGAATCTGTGGTGATGGTGACCTGCGGTGCTGCTTGCCGGAAGGGCCTGCTTGACAGATGAGGTCCTGGTGGAGAAAGGGAGGAATGCTGACAAACTCTGCTTGGGAGCCACGCTTCAGGTTCCCTGAGGCTGCGAAGTACAACTGCAATCTCCTCATCTTGAGCCTCAGTAGATGTTGGTACCACCAGGCTGAGGTCACCTCTCTGCTGAGAAAATGACCTGTGGCCCTCATGATGGCTGCGATCTTGTCCTCCGAGGGGAAAACTCTCTCAGAGCTTGTGTCCCAGATGATGCCCAGAAAAGTCAGGCATTGCATAGGCTGCAGCTGTGACTTCCTGAGGTTGATGGAAAATCCCAGTTCGTGGAGTGTGTTCATAAGGGCTGAGGAAGTGTGGAGAACCGCCTCTGGGGATCTCGCCCTGACGAGCCAGTCGTCCAGGTACGGGTAGACGTGGTGACCTTGGGCCCTGAGAAGAGCTGCCACTGCATTCATAAGTCTGGTGTTGAAGTTGAAGGGTGGAACCTTGTTTTGGAAGTGGAAGCCCATGATCCTGAACTGTAGGAAGGACCGATGAGGCTGCCAAATTGGGACGTGTAGATACGCATCCTTCAGATCCAGGGAGCACATCCTGTCTCCCCTGCAGAGTGTCTCCACAATCTGTGCTGGCGTAGCGATCTTGAATTTTTGAAGAGGGAGGGAGAGGTTCAGGGTGGTAAGGTCCAACAAAACTCTCAGGCCAGCCTGGTTCCTCTTTTGTATGGTGAAAATCCTGAAGTAGAAGCCCAAGCCTTGCTGGGTGGCTGGGACTACTTCCACTGCCTGGCTCTTGACGAGCGAACAAATTTCGCCAGCAGAATTGTTGTTCCAATCTGTGAGAGAGGAGGAGAGAGAGGAGAGGAAGGAATCGGTAGACAGTAACCCGTGGACACTACGGATAGGATCCAGGGGTCCGCGAACCGTAGTAGCCAAGACTGTGCGTGAAGGGCAAGCCTGCCCCCCACAGGAGACATGTGGATCCGAATGGGCGAGTCATGCCTACTTTCCCTCTGATGCTGGGGCAGAGAAGGGGCACTGAAAGAAGCCGCTGCTCCACCCCTTCTGCTGTTTGCGCCGGTGCAGACTCCGAGAACCGTTAGGCTGTCTCGACCTCCGTTCCCGGAAGCTCCGGAACATGCCAAAGGCCCGCCCCTTGTCGGAGGGGTGATGCGACTGGCTGTAGGCCTTGGGCGTGGCCTTCTTAAGGATAAAGACTTTTTAGTTTGGGAGCTGTTCTTCTTATCTAGCTCCTCATCAATGGTTGAGTGAAAGAGGTAGCCACCCTCGAATGGAAGTTCCTGGACGTCCAGGTTCAACTTGGTAGCCCATTGCCAGGCAGTCCTTCTCATGTCCGTGGCGATGCAGATGGCATGGCCTGAGGTGTCAATGTGCACCACACTGGACTACATGATGTCCTGGGCCACCATTTTAGCTTCTGCCAGCCCCACCATGAAACATGCGTGGCTCTGCACTGGAAGCTCTGGAAGGAAGTCAGCTACTTCCTGCCAAAGCCTCTCGTTAATAGCTGCCAGCATGGTGTCTGCGTTGGATTGACGCAGGTGCAGTAAGGCTTTGGAATAAGCCTCCAAGATCTTCTCATCCGTGCATAGAAGCATTGAAGACGGGGTGGCCGAGGACGTCTAAGGCTTGGAGTAGAGTGACTCTGCAGCGATTACCGAAGAGTGGGGTTGTGGGGGCACCAACAGCAAGAGCGGATCCCTCTCCAGTTGCCTATACTTGGCGTTGAAGCGCCTATTGATAGACTGGGCCGCACATGGGTTTTAAGCCATCCTTTTTTGGCCAAGGCGACAACGTCCTTCTGCATCAGGATCCCCTTTCTAGCCTCGAGTTGTGGAAGCCCCAAGTACTCGGCCAAACCTGAGCAGCGTTCATGAAAGGCTTTGGCTGAGGATGGCATGTCAGGGTCCTCCTCCTCATTGGTGCCCACCAGGGTGTCTGGCTTGTCTGGGGCATATGGAGGAGTGCTGGGCGCCCAAGGCTGCAGTGTGGGAACCAGAGCCAGCGGCTGCTGTAGAGGCTGGTCTGGAACCGCCTGAACTGTGAGACGCAGGGAAGCTGGAATCGAAGGACCGGGTGTGGGCTATACGCGGGCCTGAGGCATCAGGGGCTGTGCGGGGGCCTGAGGTGCTGGAGCCATAGTGGGAATGACTATAGGCGTCTGCGGTGGGACCGGCGGGAGCATGTCCCTGATAACATCCCGAAGGATGAACCCCATCTGAGGAGAGGTCATGAGCGTGAGGAACTTTTCAAAAAACCTGTCCTCACAGGCTGGTGGGGTGGTAGGTGGTATTGATGGAGTAGTGGGCGGCTACTGGGGCCTGTGCGTACTCTGCCTTGCTGGTTGCGGGGTAAATCTGCCCTGCAACGCTGAAGGATAAGCTGTAGGCCACGTACCTGATTGAGACCAGTCCCAACTTGAAACTCGTTCTCCCACCTGCTCCGCACCAGGGGGCGGTATCAGACGAGCGTCCATTTTGTGTGGCACGGTGGCCATTTTGTTAGGCTACATGCCAAAATCGTGGTGCTTGCCTTGCTGGGCTCAGCCTCCTCCAGGACTCTTGGCGGTGGAGCATGAGACATACCCTGCACCTCAGGACGGGGCCTGGTTGGCGTGTTGCCCTCGGCTGAATCGCCGGTAGTGCTGCGTACAGGCGCCCCCTCAGACATCTGTCCAGTACTAGGGCATAGATCCTCGGGTGGACACCCGGTAAAAGAACCTTGCAGTCCCTCATCACTGTCCCCAGAAGGATCTAATGACTCCTCGGCCTGGCGGCCGCTAGCTGAAGTAGCCTCGGTAGTTGTGCTGGTGCGAGAACCTGACTGGTTCCTCCCGGTATGGCATTTCTTTGGGCAGGAGTCACACTTACAGGGTGCAATGGAGAAAAGCGGCCCTACCTTTGGCCTTGACTTATGTCCGACAAAGTCCTTCAAGCCCTCTGGAGGCGACTTCTTAAAGAGCCCCCTCCACTGAGTTAACTTTCTTCTTCAGAGCGTGCGGTGTAAGCGCGTCACACGCGGTACAACCCTCCCAGCTGTGATCGGGGCAAAGGCAGCGGAGACAAAGTGCGTGGGGGCTGGATGCAGGGAAGAGCACTTCGCAGGCTGGACACCTGCTGAAGCCCGCTGACGTCAATATGCGCCGGGGAGGAGTGTTGTGCCAGATGACCAAGTACTTGATTAAGACCAAAAAACAGAAGACAAAAGACAAGTATCAGGGGAAGAGCACGTGGAAAAAGGCCGAAGCCAAACCCAGAAGCGCTGGTGAAAGCGGTCCATCCCCGTCAACACAGAAAAGGGGACTGGTGAGTGGTGCCGCTGGGCGGAGTCAGGGTAGCACAGACTCCCAGGGCCGCACCCTTTGCGCCTCTAAATTTAAAGGGGCAGAAGGGTTTTTCTGGTGAAAACGGTTCTGTCTCCCGTCCCTAGCGAGGGACTCCCATATAGTATGGAGGAAAGGGAATAAATGCACGCACACATTCTAAACTCCTGTGACGAATCTCCCAAACCAGAGTTCTGTCTCAGAAGGGCTTTCATCCTGCAGCACTTTGAGACCATACCAATGGGCACTATAGAATTGCCAAATTACATTAAATTACATTAAAAATCAAAAAAGCTCAGGCTATTTCACTGTTGCAGATGGCATTCCATCACCCCACAACCTTTCATGAAAGGCCCAAGAAGAGGAGGGATGCAGTTGTCCGGGACCTGAGGAGCTTCCTCTGTCATAGGTCAGAGGGACCCAAATGCTTCCCAGGGGATGCAAGAGCCTCTGCTGGCTGATGAGCTTCAGAATCCATATCAGCAAAGTTCAGCAAGGGAGCAGCTTCAACTACCAGGTCTGGTTGAGGAGGCACTGAATGCGAGTGCACTAGAGCAGTAGGTTCTGGCTGAGGCAGTAACTCTTTAATTACCCCCTTGAAGTATGAAGTAATGGCTTCATTAGCGTTGGGAACCGGTCAAAGAACCAGTCCTCACAGACAGCCTGCAATGATATAGTCATTGCAGCTGAGGACAGCACGCTGAAGAGGCCAGAGACCAGGATGCCTGGCCTGGGCTATAACAAGGCTTCCTTGGGTGAACTGATCACAAGTCAGTGAACCTTAGCGAGTCTGAAGTTGTGGTATCTTGTCTGGACCACATTGAGGTACAGAAAGGACTAAACCACTCAGGGAACATAAAAAACGTGGGCATCATAGGGGGAAGTCTCATTGGTCCTGAATATGCCCTAGGTGTATCGGGCTAATGGACAGACTCCTGTGGTGAATCATCTGAATCCTGAGGAGACAACGTGGCCAAAATAACAATCTGTTGTAGAAACGATGGTGACCACCTTACCTGAATGCATGATGTCATTTTGTCTGGTGTGTTTGGTGAAGGACTTGAGGGCTTTGGGGCCTGCTTGGTCTTCCCAGTGCCACTCTCCTTATGCTTAGCCAAACCCTCAGGTTAAGACCTATTGGAAGTGGTGCAAGTCAGGTTGAAGTCTGTAGCAAAAATTCTGAAGAGCCCTTGGACTCAAAGCCAGTATGGCAGTCTAAAGGGCCCCAAGTGTGAGCACCGCTGAAAGACCCTTTCATAAAACCCCATAAAAGAATAGCAGGAGCCTTGCTAACATAAAAGTTTAAAGGAAGGAAGAATAAAACCGAGTGATCCTGCATGACCAGGCGCATCCATGCGGGAAAAGGGTCTGGCAGGCATTGCCGCTGGGCAGCGTCCGATTGTGCTGGGACCAAGTGCACAGAGTGCAAGGACTTCTAAGCTGTAGGACATTTTTTTCTGTGACATGCGCCAGACTCGTTCCAATGGGAGGGACACTGATAAGTATGGAGGAAAGGGAACGAGATGCAGGAGTATCTACAGACATTCCACAAACAATCACAGAAAGAGTTCTGTTATGGCTGATGACATACAATAGCCCTCATTACGAGTCTGTCGGTAACCGGCTGGGTTACTGGCAGACTCGCCTTACCGTTTCCGCCACCCGATATCCCGGTGTTGCTGGGATATTATGGGCGGTGGAGGAAATGTAAGTTCCCATCCCTGTGGAGTCCCATAGGACTCCATGGGAATGTGAACACTGAATCACCAGCACCTTTAGCAACAGTGCCAGTGTTTTAGTGAAAAATCTGCCAATAGGAGCCAGAACTAACAGCAGGTCAGGCCTGCCGGTAGTTCAAAGATCCTACCGGCAGACTTGCAGTTTGTCGGCCCAGAAAGGGTTCCGGTAACCGCTCTCACCGGCACTTTTTTCCTGATCGGAAAACTTGTAATGAGGGTGAATATCTTTCTAACAATTCATCCTCCTCTCTGCATCAGACTTTTGCAGATAAACTTAATCAACAGCAGACTCTGTCCCAGGGCACTTAGGTCCCTACAGCCAGAGGCAAAGTCTCCCACAAGGCTCCAGATAAGAAGGTGTCCGTATAAATGATCGAATACAAATAAAACGAGGAAGAAATGACCACATTTTATAACCTATTTTTTTCGAACTTTTTGGTCGTTTTTATTGCGATCTAGGTGTGGTGTGGGGCAAGGGTATTAGTTGAGGAAGGAGGGTGAGCAGGGGTTGCGCCCCCCCCCATTATTAAAAAAAAAAAATCGGTCATTTCTCATTTCGATTTTTTTAATTCGATCATTTCATGGTAAACCGGATAGGAATGTGAGAAAAGAGTTTTACTTCCTATATTGGGAGCCGGGAATTCAACAGATTTTTTTAGGGAGTAAAAAAGTAATTCTCATTCCAGACTGGAATATGTTTCGGCATGTACAATTATATTGTAATTTCAAAGGCTTTTAAAAGGCCCTTTTCCTTATAATGCATATAATAGCTGCATATGTTTGCAGCTAGCAATTCCTGCTAAATGAAAAGAAGAATTTAAATAATAACCAGTCTTCACTTCAGGCAGTATTATAACAGCAGTCTTCTTTGTGGAAGGTGCTGCTTGTTCCATTTGTCTGTACACACCACATGAGCAGTGCATTTGGCATAAAAGGTGTGATACATGTGCACCTGAACATCACTACTTTTTGCTGGAAGTAGTGTCTTGATTGTAGGTAGTAAAATAAGCATACATACCGCTTATCTGGAGCCCTTTGTTCAAAATGGAAACTTCCACATTAGCGATGCAAAGTTTATTTTTGTACGAACCACAGAAAAGGAGAACTATCTGGGCCTCATTACGACCCAGGCGGTAAGTTACCGCCTGGGCCGTGACTTTACCACCATGGCGTAAACTACGTTTACGCCATGGTGGTAGGCGGATTTACCGCCCCATTCCAACCTTGGCGGGGCAGTAAATCCCCATTTCCCCATTTTCCCTTCCCCATTCCCATTTTGCCCCATAGGGCATAATGGGAGTGGGGAAGGCGTTAATTACGGCACCGTAAATTACGGTGGCGTAATTAACTCCATGGTCCCTTAGCGCCATGGATTTTAACACCTGCTAAAAGCAGGTGTTAAGTCTGCCATGGCGCTAAGGGACCTCGTACTCAGGCGGTAAGGGTCGGCGCTGTTTACGCCGCCGTAAAACCCTTACCGCCTGAGTCGTAATGTGTGTTGTATTATATCAGGGGGCGAAGGAGGATTTTTCTCCTTGCCATTATCTAATGACTCAACTTCTCAGGATAAGGACATTCACAAGGAGTAGTGTTGTGTTCATTCAATCTTACTGGATGGAGCAATGTTTGCATAGCCAATCGCAAAGAAGTATTCAAAACCTGCATGACTCTCAAGACATACTTTTCAGTGCAGCAAAATGCAAAGCATTCATGCATGTTCCTGTAGGGGACATCACTGCACATAGACATTTCGATTCAATAATGGAAAAGCGGTTTTCCTTTACCCCTTTTGTTTTATTCACTAAAGTGATGAACACATGCATGCATATCAGGATGAACATTATCTTCATAATTTTAACATGGGTGGCTAGATGCGTTAGTAAGACCTGCTTCCCGTCTCTGATACGCTTCAAAGCAAGTTGCTCGACAGTACAGACTTGCCATCTGAAAACAAGCATTGGCAAAGCAAAACGTTTTGGATGTTGTTTAAGCATGGGATAGGCATTTGCCAGGCACTGTCATAATGTTTTGACAGTGCAAATGTCTACCAATGTCTACATACAAGCCAAAACTGTTGGTTTTATCAATCCTTGCTTTAACAGGACTTCAGATTGTAGTAAAATATAGGGTGTAGTCGGGGACTCTGCCAGAGACATGTAAAATCTCCAGAAAATCTACTTTCAACCATGGCACCGCTGCTAGACATGAAAATACATGCAACTGACATTTCATCTGCACAGGGACAAATGGGAAAACGGTTTTAGAGAAAATTGTCCATCAAGGTCAGCCCTGAAAACTCAATGAACACTCCTGAAGAGTGTAATAGAAAATAACTTTTGTCACAGGTTCTAGACATGCAACTTGCAAATTGCTAAGGACCAATTCCAGGCCTGGAAATCACCAGTAGAATCCTTCTGCTATCCGCCAGGCAAGATTGACAACTCTCTAAAGCTCATCACACTCAAAGGAAACGTTCCATATCTATGCAAAAACCAACAGATCAAAAAACTAAGTGCAACATTAGTCTTCTCCACCCAAGCCCATTTAAATGTGGATGGCAAAAGGTAAAAGGCTGAATACTCGGAATTGGGGTGACTCAAAGACATTTTGTAATCTGGCTTCTGGTTTTAGGTTTTGGTTTTAGGTGGCGCTGGAAGCATTGCATATAAGCTGAAATTATTGTCATGGGAAGTGACGAGAAGAGGGAGATGGGATGTGAAAAGACCACACGGCCAGTAGGTCTTCTTTAGTATTTGACCCCTCATGCCCATGCTAGTCCTTATGGTCATTCCCATCCACTACCCATCCATCTGTGTTCAACACACACACCCCTGATATCTTTCTGACCCTAGCTCTGTGCTTTGTGAGCAGCCTTGAGGCTTCTGAAAGTTAATAGCTTGAATGCACCTATAAACTAGCTCCAGATGTGATAAATCAGTCTTGACTATTTGTGCCTTCAAGCACTTGATTTGTAAGCAATATGTGTGTGTCCTTGCATCTGTTCCTTGCAGTTGTGGGGTGCATTCAAAGGCCCCAAACAGAAGTCCCTTTCACATGAACAGCAGTATTTTAAACCCTGAAAAAAAAACGGCGTGGCCTTTGGTTTTTTTTCAAGTAAAATTGAAGAGCCATGTGGAAAATGGGCCTACCTGGCATTACAAAGGAAAAGCAGCATGTTAATTTACAAAAGAGGGAGAATCAAAGATCCCTTTCACATGGAAAACAGGATTTTTGAACAGTGACACCAAAAACGGCTGGTACATGTGTGCAAATAAAATCAGTTTAAATGTGAAAATGTATCACTGCTAACAGAAAATTGTCAGGGAAAAGACATGGGGAGGCGGGGGGGTCATTACAACCCTAGCGGTAGGGTGGTTAACGTGGCCGGTAGAGCTGCCGGCCCCGTTAACCCCCTACTGCCTCATTACGAGGTCCACTCGCGGGACCCGCTAAGGACGCCTGGTAAAACCCATTCAGGGGACCCGGTAAAACCCATTCAGGGGACCCGGTACCCGAAATGGTGTTAGCCATGCTGCAAATAGCGGCATGGCTACCGCCTTCCATCTAACGAGGCCCATGATGTGCAGGTTGACAAAAAGCAATGTATATTAGGTTTCACCTACACAACTCCAGTGACATTTGAAAAGCCATTTTGTGTTCATGAAAATATGTCAGCCCAGGACAAACCCTTTTTGCTGGCTGTGGGAATCTTCACAAGGAAATCCCCCACTCCCAGTCTGGATGTCACATCTCCCATCTAATTACCAACTGCAATAAAGTGTCCTGCTTAAACTGTCGAAATTCAGTGTTCAGCATGGGTCTGGCATGGATTCACATGCTCATGAATATTCCCCGTCGTCAGGCTGGGAATCCTCAGTAAAAGAAAAAATCAGTTTCAGTTTCGTTTCTGAACTGTCTTTCTACTAATAACCAATCACTGGTCTCTGGGTCATACTGCCCCCAGCCAATGACTGCCCTCTACCTAAGCCTCTCCTCTGGCAGCCATCTTCATATTTGGTAGCACGAAAGTTGGCAGTAGGACCAGGAGAAGAGCCGTAGATGGGTAGGAGGGAGGGTTCGCATGTGAATCCGTGCCAGACCCATGCTGGAGAACAACAGTTACAGGTAAGTAACTTGTTCCTTCTCCAGCATGGGGTCTGGCATGGATTCACATGCTCATGAATACAAGAATACATAGCAGTACACACATGCACAACCACGGGAGGTGGCAAGGCTCAACATTAAGCATTTTAACAACTCAACATTAAGCATCTCTTACCTCCTCACCAGGCTCACCTTTAAGCGAACAGGTTGCGCAGCACTGCCTGGCCAACTCTGGACTCCTCACTGGAATCCCGGTCGACGCAGTATAATCTCGTGAAGGTGTGCGTCGATCTCCACGTAGCAGCCCTGCAGATGTCCAGCAGGGGCACACCAGACAGGAATGCCATAGTAGCAGCGATTGCTCTGTTTGAATGGGCTCTCGGACGGCCGGGCAATGGTCGGTTTGCCAACCGGTGACAGTGCATTATGCAGCCGAAGAGCCATCTGGAAATGGAAGCCTTGGAGAGGGCCTTTCCTTGGTTCACAGCACCAAAGTTCACACACAGTTTTGATGCCTTCCGAAAACTCTTTGTGCGGTCCACATAGAACTTCAGCGCTCTAGCTACATCCAGCGAGTGCAAAGTCCTCTCGGCCGGCGACAAAGGAGACGGGAAGAAAACAGGTACCACCAAGGGCTTGTTGAGATGGAAGTCCGACGACACCTTGGGAATGAAGGAGGGGTGCGTCCTCAGCACTACCCTCGTCTCGTGGAATGTCAGGTATGGAGGTTTACAGGAGAGGGCCTGGATCTCTCCCACTCTTCGTGCGGAGGTGATGGCCACAAGAAACGCTGTCTTGCACGATAGGAACTTCAGCGGTGCCGAATGCAAAGGCTCGAATGGTGGGCCCATGAGCCTGGTCAGCACCACATTGAGTTCCTACGCCGGGGGCGCAGCCTTCACCAGCGGGAACGAGCGGAACAGTCCTTTCATGAACTCCTTCACCAGGCGGTGCGACCACAGCGACGACTGCCCCGGAGTTCTGGTGTAGCGGGAGATAGCCGCCAGATGAATTTTGATGGATGCATGCGCCAGCCCCGCCTTGGCCAGCGACAGCAAGTACGGCAGCATTTGAGGGGCCGTAAAACGTAGAGGGTTGATCTTCTGTGCACGGCACCAGACAGAGAACCTCTTCCATTTATGTCTATAGCACTTAAGACTCGAGGAAGTCCTGGCCTTGGCAAATACCTTCTTGCAGTCTCCCGGAATATCGTAGCCTCCGAACTCTAGTGCTTCAGGAGCCAGGCCTGCAGGTTTAGCGACCCGGGGTTGTGGTGCAGGATCGCGCCTCCTTCGCTGGCGAGAAGATCTGCGTCCGTCGGAAGCTTGACTGGAGGGGACGCTGACATGTCCAGAAGGTCCGGGTACCATATCTGCCTCGGCCACGCTGGTGCGACGAGGGTCATCCTGCACCGGGACCGTCTGATTGACTGGTGAGCCGCAGAAGCAACGGTGGGAATGCATAGAGGAACAGGCCGTCCCAGGGGAAGGAGAATGCATCGCCCATGCTCCCCGGCTGGGGAAACCTGCTGGCGAACCTCCGGCACTTGTTGTTTGTCGACGGTGCGAACAGATCTATCTGTGGATTGCTCCATTGTCGTAATAGGAGATCCACTTGATCCTGCCCGGAGCTGCCACTCGTGGCACGAGCGCAGCTCCCTGCTGAGTGAGTCGGCAACAGTGTTCTTTACTCCTGCCAGGTGGAAGGGTACCAGGAACATCCCCTGGGCGACGGCCCAGTGCCACAGGTCCTGCGCTTCCTTGGATAGAGCTGGGGATCTGGTGCCCCCCTGGCCCCTGCTTCCGGATGTAGAACATTGTGGTGGTGTTGTCGGTGAAGACCCATACCACTTTGCCCTTGAGGGACGGGAGGAAGGACCTGAGGGCCCAGAACACGGCCCGGAGCTCCAGGACGTTGATGTGTAAAGACCTCTCCTCCGGGAGCCAAAGGCCTCTTGCGTGGAGATCTCTGGTGTGCGCGCCCCAACCCTCCAGGGAGGCGTCCGTCGTCACCGTTTCGTAATGTGCTGGGGTCTGGAAGTCCATGCCTGCCGAGAGATGCACGTGGGTGCCCACCCACCTGATCGCCTGCCGGAAAGTCTCGTTGAGGGAGACCGTGTCTTCGAAACTTCCCGTCACTTGTATCCAACGGGCGTAGAGGGACTATTGCAGCGGCCGCATCTCCAACCTGCACAGTCGCACGAGGTAGAGACATCATGCCAAGCAGGGACTTGATGGAACTCACCCTGGAAACCTCTGTGGTCAACAGCCGTTGTATCTTGCCCAGGATGGCCTTCATCCTCTGCTCCGACAGTGACACCAGACGTACCACCGTGTTGAGTCTGGCTCCCAGGAAAAGGGCATCCTGCGATGGCACCAAGCAGGACTTCGCAAAGTTTATCGAGAACCCCAGTTCCGTGAGCAGGCGAACGGTCCTCGCTGTGTGGTCGATGGCGAGTTCACTTGATTTCGCTTGGATGAGCCAATTGTCCAGATAGGGGTAAACGTGGATTCCCTGCAGGAGCAGCCGCACCACCACCAGTGCCAGGCACTTGGTGAAGACCCTTGGCGCTGACTTCGAACCGAAGGGCAGTGCCTTGAACTGATAGTGCCGCCCTTGGACCACGAAGCGCAGAAACTTTCGATGTCCTTTGTGTATGGGGATGTGGAAGTAGGCATCCTCCAAGTCTAGCAATGACAGGAAGTCGCCTTCCTCCAGTTGTCCCAGTACGTGCTGCAGGGTGACCACCCAGAACTTCTGGGATTTTATGAATTTGTTGAGGTGGCGGAGGTCTAGAATGGGCTGCCAGCCGCCAGTCTTCTATCGGACGAGGAAGTACCGTGAGTATACTCTGGAGCCCCGGAGCCTCTTTGGGCCGAGGTCTATCGCACCCTTTTTCAGCATTGCGAGTACCTCCAGAAGCAGCTGTGGAATGTGGTTTTCCTTCCTGGCCACTGGTGGAAAATGGGGACACTTCTTTTGGAACTCCAGAGTGTGCCCTTGGGCCAGGGCATCCAGCACCCAACGGTCGGTGGAGATGGATATCCACGCGCTGACGAAGTTCACCAGCTGGCCTCTCACCGGGGTGCTCGGATGGGGGCCCGACGTCACGGCCGGTTCAGTTTTGCTTCGCTGAGGCCGTGCCACCTTGGGCCCCTTGGCGATGACGACGGTGTCCACTAGCTTTGTTGCGGCCTCTGTAGGCATCCTGCGACGATGAGCGGGCCGCCTGGCGGTACAACGAGGAGCTGCCGCCGAATCCTTTGGAGGCACCTTGAGACTTGCCTCCAGTCGTCCGAAAGGACGGCCATCGCTGATGGAGAGAGTCCAAGGCCAGGACCGTCTCGGTGTCCGCCTTGATGGCCTGCAGTGACTCGTCCACTGCCTTGCCGAACAGGTTGTTCCTGTCGAAGGGTATGTCCAGTACCCTGGCCTGCACGTCCTGATGGAAGTCGGTTGCCCTGAGCCAACCGCGCCGGCGAAGGCAAACGCTGTTGCCCATCTGGCAAAAACCAGTGTCGGCGATGTCTGTGGCCACCGTGATGGCGTGGTCCGACGCCACCTCGACTTCTTGCAGGATTTCAAGGGTTTCTGCCCTCTTGTCGTCTGGGAGGAAGTCCAGTAGGGGAGCGATCTTAAAGGACAACTCCCTGTCGTAGCGGGCCACAATCGCGAGGGCGTTGGCCACCTTGATGGTTGGCGCTGCCGACGAGATGACCCGTCGTCCCATGGCGCCCAGCTTATTCCCCTCGCCGCCCGGTGGAGAAGTGGAAGTTGGTGCCGTCGGCCCTGACGATTTATTCTTGTCCGCTGCGGAGACCACCGAATCTGGGGACGGCTGTGCCCTGAGGCATATAGGCACGGAGTCTGGGACCCAGTACTTCTTCTCGTACCGGTCCCTCTTCGCAGAGGCCATGGACGGGTTCTTCAGAAGGGACAGTCCTTCGTCCCAGATGTCGTCCAGTAACGGGACTGAGAGGACGGTCTTCCTCTTGGCCTCCCGTCGTTGGTAGAGGAACCCCTTCTTCTTCTGCTCTTCGGGGCATAGCTGGAAAAGCTCTGATGCCCTGGTGATCATGGCGTGAAAGGAGCCAATCTCATAGGGAGGGGAAGCCCGGAGAGGGGGTGATGGGAGATCCATTCCGTCGTCACCACCATTGTCCGTCTCATCCCTCAGGGGAGGGGATGGAGGTGAAGGATGGAAGGGTGGGGGAGGATGGACTCGCCTCCGCTTGGGTGGAGGACTCCCTGCCGGTCCAGGCGCTGCTGGATCGTCCACCGGAGGCAAGGGTAGCCTCGTCCTTATCTCGGTGCACAGGGTTTGCAGTGCCAGCAAAATGTCATCCTGCCTCCGTCAGCGGCATTGGTTGCGACGGGAGCGCCGGCAGCGGCGTGGTGTCCGGTTCCTCGTCGATCTGCCGTTCTTCATCAGCTCCCCCCTCGCTCTCTACGTCGGCCTCGTCGGGATCCTACCTGCGGGCCCTCTCCTCGAACCTCTTGTCCAGGGTTGCCTTGATGACAGACAGCTCATCCTCGGAAGAGGTATCTGAGTCTGTTAGGACTACCTCGCCCCGCCCTTTTTCTCATGCCAGGGTTTCCCGGGGGTCTTTCCGATAGGCTGGAAAGATGATTCCCTGCAGGATGGCAGGGAACCTCTAGGCCTGGAAGTCGTCTGCACTGGGGTCACCTCCGCAGGCTTCGCCAGGGCCGCCACAACTCCCTCAATCGAGGCCTTAGCCGGGTGAATCTGGGCCTTCACGACCTTGGGCGTGTCTGAGGCCTTCACCCTGGGGGTAGGGTCACCGCCTCGCTCCCCCTTGACTTTCCCCGTCGGGACCTGCCGGGGCTTCTCCCGAAACTTACCCGGGTTCTTCGACTTCCTTTTTTTTTCACCGAGCCGGAGCATTGGCTCGTGGTTGACAGCGTCGGTGATATCGCGCCCTGCCTGGCAGCCGAGGAGCCCGAACCAACGGGGTTCCCGGTGCCTGTGGACTCGTGGTGCTTTGCCTTCTGTTGGGCCCCCGTCGCCGGAGCGCCCTCGAAGGTCTTAGAAGACCGCTCAGACTTCTCCTTCTCACCGGCTGCTGGGATCTTCTCCTCCAGCCAGTTAGCGAGTCATGTACGACGGTCCTTCATGGTCCGGACGGACATGTTCTTGCAGAACGCACAGTCTTCCTCCACGTGCGACTTGTCGGCGTGAAGATAGTAGAGGCACTGGGAGCGCTCATCTTCCTTGAAGACGTTCTGTAGTCCACATCCTGGGCAGATCCTAAACAGCTTGGATCCAACGGGATTCGAGTCTCCTTTGTCTTGGGCTATGTCCACGGGGGTTGGCCTCAAAGATCTTAGAGGGCAGTCTTTGGCTGGGGGCAAAATGTCCCAGAGACCAGGGTTTGGGTATTAGTAGAAAGACAGTTCAGAAACGAAACTGAAACTGATTTTTTCTTTTACCGAGGATTCCTAGCCTGACAACGGGGAATATTAATGAGCATGTGATTCCATGCTAGAGCCCATGGTGGAGAAACAAAATATCTCGCAATGAATGAAGCGGACAGTCTGTATAGGTGTACCCAGAGAGGATACCAGCTCCATAGCACAGATGACATTATAATGAAAACTTGTATGTAAAATCGACCAGTGATTTATAAAATCTGCACCCACGTAAGAAGAACTGAAAAAGCTGATACATGAAAACTGGCTTTGATTGATTGGAGGCCAAATGCAGATTTCATATCGTAGCTCGGATGCAAAAATCTATTAACTGATGAAATTATTGTACATATGGGAGACACCTTAAGGTTACATTGGAACTGCATACATCTGATCATGTTGTGGCGCTTTTTAGAACTGTAGCATGGCACGTTTAGGAGTGAGCCAGTCTGGATAAAATTACCAGTAACAATGGTTACCGGCGCCTTTTCGGGACCGGCTCACTCTGTGTTTGCCAGTAGGTGCTGTGAACTACCAGCGTGCCTGATCTGCGGTAGTTCAGGCCCCTACCGGCCGAAAAATAACTGAAGCACTGGCACTGTTACCAACGGTGCCGGTGCTTCAGTGTTCCCATTCCCGTGGAGTCCCGGGAATGGGAACCTACCGTTCCTCCGCCGGCCGTAATATCCTGGTATTACCGGGATATCGGGCGGCGGAAAGGTTGACGGTGCCTACCGGCAACCTCATAATGAAGGAAAATATCAGCAGAATGTAAAAGAGAAAAAAATATGCTCATTTTTTACACTGAAATCCACAATTTCAATTCGAGTCCTTATATTACCCCTTCACTCTTTGGCAGATACATACATTTAGACTGTAAAAACTGCTAAGATATTCCCCACCTTGGTAAAAATATGTCTTCCAACAGCTTCCTGTGCCCAGGGTTGGTGGTAGAACTCTGCTCGCCTCTCTTCTTCAGGGTTATTCATTACATCTGTCATGATCTAGCCAGAAAATTAAACAAACATTAAAACCATTTTATTTTTTTTAATTTCACAATTACAATTCCCTGATCTGACCTGTGATTTTTGTTACTGTTTGCACCCGTCAATATTTTCATAAAAATAGCATCTAAGCATTAGCATTTAATTTTCTAAAGATCCTGATTAATGACCGCTGGTGGCAACAGAAAGAATGCCACAAGCAAATTACTTCTCTCATACTCCGACCACCATTTCCTGCCCTTCAAGTGCCATGCAGCCAAACCCTCTTGCATATATAATTGTTGAAGCTTACCTAACTCTTAAATATTCATTGCCCTGGAGGCCACCAGGGGGTGCTGGCAAGGTGGCTGCCTTAGCGTCGAGCTCCGTCCCCCCTGAGATCAAAGAGGAGATATGGTGAATAGCGGCGGTGCATACCCGCCAGGAATACTCTATTAGCCGTCAGAATCACGGTAGAACCTGTGAGACCAAGAAGGTGGAGAGTTGCCCGTCCCAGCGAGGGGAAGCCGAGGCCACCCGTTGCTCGCCAGTGCATTGCAGGCCATCAGCAAGGCTGTGGCAGCCGTGCGGTGTAAAGGAGGAGGTGCGCAGGCAGCATGCCACGGCAGCCTGGACCCCACAATGCTTGAGGGCTTCTGCTCTACAACTGACCTGTGATGGGGAGGTCACAGAGTAGTTGGCCCTCTGCCCCCACGGGGGCTTGGCGGATCGGAGGACGGTTCTCGGAATTCAGAGTGCTGTCCGACTGAGAGATAATGGTGTGCAGCGCCCTCGTGGCCAGGTGAGGGACGGGCCGCGTATGACAGATCCAGATAGCGACGTCCGCCGGAAAGTGAAGGCGAGGTGCCCACGACAGTAAGCGGGCCCCCGGAAAACCCGCAGGAAAGGCAGGTTGAAGGCGAGGCAGAGCAGGGCCCATGGGCCGCCCTGAGGGCTGCAGATGCTGCGGTGTGGGAGGAGATTGTTGGGGGACAAAGGCCGGTCTCTCCCGTTCCCGGCCGCACATCAGTGTATAAGATTATCACAGAAGGGCTGAGGGGATATAAATGTTTTGGTGACAATGCGGAATGCCCGCAAAAGTGGAGGCCTGTCCGGCGCAGCATTAAAGAGCTTGCCGATAACACGTATATAGAGCCATAAGGCGAGACTGAGGGCTGGCGCAACCTGGCGCATACATTGTTAGGCGTGATATGAGCTGCAAATAGTGATCCCAGGCAGCAGCACACAAGTGAGGAAAGGACTGCTGGAGTTCTAGCAGGGAGAAGGAGGCTGCCACAGGAGAGGAGCCGGGCCAGCGGCCCACGGCGGTGAGCGGGATGATGAGGTCTCCATGTGAGGAACCTCAGGAGAGAAGGAGGCTGTGTTGGTAGGCCACAAGCACATCAGTCAAGTGAATGGTGGGACCTGGAATCCTTTGACCCTGTGGGGCCTAGCCACCTATAGAAGTATTGGGCTTCCGAAGAAGTGAGAGGAAGGTATAGAGCCAGGTCCCAGGGGGAGCATATCGTAACAAGGCGTCTCCAGAGTGAAGAACTGTGCACACGTGCATGAACTCCACTGCGCCACCGTAGATGCTGGACTACGGGACTTGTTTCCCAAAAGGCATCGGGAGAAAGAGGAGGCCGGGCTTGAGAGAGTGGAGGTCGGCAAACAAGCCTCCAGCTTACCTGTTACGGTGCAGGTGCCCAGGACGTTTGAGGAGTCTTTGTGGTGGATCATTTTTGAACCCTTGAAGCACACCTAGAAGGCAAAAGGCAGCCCGGGGGAAAGAGACAAATTAGATGGTTGGGTGATAGCTATCCACCCCCTGGTACTCTGTGAGGCAGAGAAGACTTGGCTCACCCGGCAACTCCCCCACCCCCAGCAATGGGAAAGAGTGGTCCAGGAGGCAGAGGGCAGCCCCAGTAGTAAGGTGCGCTAGGAACAAGTCACTGGGGTGACCGCCGAGGGCCAGACACAGGTGTACACGTGGGCTGTAGAGAAGGGCTGCAGCAGAGACACTGCATGTGGACTGAAGGGAGGAATCGACCTGCACACTTCAGGGATACTAACCAGAGACCCAGCTGTTACATCACTGTAAGAAGGACTGGGGGCCCAGCGGGCTGGCCTGAGGCAGACCAGCACTGATACACCTGAAGTGCACTCGGGAGGGACAGGAGGGAGCAGGGGAAACCGCCCCACGTCGGACATCTGGGCAGCTGCAGGACCAGTCGAGAGGTCTAGCAACCTGTGGAGTTTCTCCTAATCTCCCGAGGGTCACCAAAGGGAAGGACCCCGGATGCATATGAGCTGGAAAGAGGCCTTAACTTAACACGCTTTCAGTATCAAGGTGCGAAGGTGATGGTGGAAGCTAGAGGAGAAGGGAAGCCCGCCTCAAGCCAAGCAGAACTTGGCTCTATCAAGAGCGATATACAGACTATCCTGGAAGATCAGGGGGATGAGGACTGATATGGGGGCAAAAGTGGTGGATTTATCGGCCAAAGTGGTCACCCTGGAAGACAGGATGGACGGAGTTGAAGCCAATCAAACCTCAACTGGTCTCCTGGAGGCACAAATGGAAGCTGCTTCATGGAAATGGGGAGGCGTGAGGAAGAACTGTGACTCAAGGTGGTAACATTGAAAACCGGGAGAGACGGAACAACCTCTCTTTTTTTGGGCTGCAAGAGGTTGAGGGAGACACGCTGGTGGCCCTGGAACACAAGATACAGGAAATAACAGGGATGATCTTGGGCACTGAGACAGGAGAAACGGTCACCATGGACAGGGTGCATCGAGCTGTAGGGGGCGCCCTTGGCCCTCGCTCAGTTCTGGCACGCATGCACTACTATAGAGACAAGATGAGGGTTCTCAAAAAGGCAAAGCACATGAAGGAGGTGGTCTATGGGGACTCGTAGGTGGCTGTCTTTCAGGACCTCTCAGCTCACACTCTGGTCAGACGGAAGAAATGTGGGGCCCTCACTAGATGGTTTCAAGAAAAAGGGGTGAGGTACCGTTGGTGTTACCCCTTTGCATTGGTGTTTGAGTGGGACAGAGAAAGGTACAATCTTGTGGCGGAGGAGGGGATACAGCGCGTCACGGAGGATCTGGTGAGCCGCCATGAGGGTCTTGCAGCGGGCAGCAGTGGGTACAGGTCAGACACAAATCGGACCCCCTGAGGCCCAAAATCAGTGAGAGGAAAGCGCAGGGCAAAGGGCAACTGGAAGTTCCAGAAGCTCAACACTCCTCCCTCACGGGGCGATGATACTTCAATGAAGGGGGACTAGATTTTTTGCGTAGGCGCCCGGGGTTGTTGGGGAAAACATGTTGTAACCCACATGGAGGCAATGCTGGGGCTGAATGGGCCGGGTGAGAGGCTAATTGTGATTACTGATTACCGGTTGAGGCTCTATGTTAAGGTTAATTGAGTTAAGGAGAGGGTAGTTAAAGGGGATGGTAGATATGGGAGGCGCCAAAATGGTGGGAGGGTGACACCCAGGTGACGGGGAATCTGATTTATTGGTTGGGACTGGGGTTTTGGGGGACCCCCTGCTTCCCGTGTTCTCTCAAGAAACAGTGGGGAATGGAAAGCTGCTAGACATGATGCTCAGGGCAGAGGCGGCACCCCCGATGGTTTGATGGACGTGCCCAACAGGGTGAGGGTGTGCGATTGAATGCCTCAGACAGGGACTGGGGTGGGAGGGAAGGGAGGGAGGATAGGGAGAGGGGATAGGGAGAGGGGGCAGGGGGTACACAGGGATGGGCCTTAGAAGCAATGGGGCACTTATCCAATTGGGGACAGGTACTTTATAGGATTTAGGAGAGATCATCAGCGAAGAACAAAAAAAGAGGTATGGTTGTGGTCAAGGTGGGCACTCTAAATGTGAAGGTTTTGAACTCCCTGAACAAGAGTTCCCTCGCTAGTAACATGTTCCGTAAGCAGAAGTTGGCGATTCACTTCCTGCAGGAGACCCACTATAGGCAGGGGGCGGAGTTTGCAGTGAAGGGCGGAGGGATTGAAAGCAACTTCTGGGCTTCTCACTGGACTTCCAAGAAGGAAGGGGTGGGGATCCTGCTGGGTAGGTCCCTCAGACCGACAGGGATTCAGGTAAAGATGGGTTTAGGGGGGCGATTCTTGGGATTAAAAGGCACTCATGAGGGGATGCGGATCACGCTGGCCACCTTATACACGCCCAACCCGGGCAAGTGGGGTTCATACGTCGGGTCTTTAAGATGCTGGATGGCTGGGCGGAAGGTGCGATGTCCCTGCGGGGAGACTTTAACCTGGTACAGGACCCATCCCAGGACTGGTGGTCGGCGAAGGGGGTGGGCTCTAAAGTGGTTACTAAGAACAATCTGGCTCTCTGGGACCTCCTGCAAGACCACTACTGGGTGGATGTATGGCAGAATCCCTTCCCGGGTCCGGGGGGATACACATTCTTTTCTCCCCCACATCAGACGTATACGAGAATAGATCTACTCGTTATCCCAAGAGATAGGGTGGATGAGGTTAGGGGGCCCAGGGTGGAGGTGATCATGTGGTCAGAACATGAGTTGGTAGTGGCGAACTGGCACCTCCTGAAGCCCTGTCAGAATTTACGCTGGCAGTGTAATGACACCCTGGTGATGGACCAGGTATTTAGGGACTTCATGAGGAAGGAGATGCAGGCGTACTTTGAAACCAATGACAATGGGGAAACGAGGATGGCAATGGTATGGGAAGCAGCCAAGGCCACAGTCAGGGTTACTCATAGCTGAGGGATCACGCAAAAAAAGGGAAAGGGGGCTTAACGAAAACATAATACATGGAGAGCTGAGAACTCTGCGTTCGCAGCTGACTCAACGTGGTGCAGACAAAGAGGGGCTCCTGCGGGAGATGAGGGATAAGAGATAGGAACTTCAGACAGCCCTGATAGGGGAGGTGGTGAAGAAGATGAGATACACTCATCAGAGGTACTATGAAAAGGGGGATAAGGTGGGGACTCTCTTGGCAAATAGGGTTAGGGGATGTAGGGTGAAAAGGTAAGGGACAAGAGGGGATGTGGCATGAAGGGGGGAAAGGACATTGCGACGTGCTTCACCGACTATTATAGGGAATTGTATGCCAAGCAGGTGGAGCCAGAAGGGGATGTTAACCCGTCAATATTTGGCTGAGCGCAATCTCCCTAGGCTTACTGGAGCAGAAAGAGAGGCCTTCGAGGGAGAGATAACCTGGGAGGAGGTTCTTGGGGACATCCGGAGGCTGGAAACAGGGAAGGCCCCCGGAATAGATGGCTTCACAGCGGACTTCCATAAACAGTATGAGGCCTTGCTGGCAGCGCCAATGGCGAAGCTGTTCAACTCTACAGTTGGGGGTGACACAATACCGCTGACATTTCTTCAGGTCCTTATAGCAGCGTTCCCGAAACCAGGGAAAGACCAAGCTAACTGTGCCTAGTACAGGCCTATTTCCCTCATCAATGTGGATGCCAAGATTTTTTCTAGAGTTCTTGCATCCCGTCTGGAGTCCTGCCTTGCCCATTTGGTCCACCCGGACCAGGCGGGCTTTGTACTTCCATAGGCAAGGAGTTGACAATATGCGAAAGATGCTCTACCTCCTCAGTGCACCGGGGTCACGGGAAGAAGGAGCACTTCTGCTGGCCCGCGACGCTGAAAAGGCATTTGACCGGGTGAGTTGGTCCTTTATGGGGGAGGTCTTTGAGACACTGGGATGAGCCCAAAGTGGACTGAATGGATGGCAGCCCTGTACTCGAACCTGACGTCTAAGGTAGTGGTTGATGGGGCGGAGTCACAGGCTTTTCCCCTACAGAGGGGCACGCGCCAGGGATGTGATTTACGCATTCGTCATGGAACCGTGGGCGGCAGCAGTCAGGAACGATGAGGGGATCCGAAGCGTAGTGGTCGGGGGGTTCCATTGTAAGATCAGTCTTTTCGCTGAGGATGCCCTGCTCTATGTTACCAGGCCGTCCTGCTTGGTCCCCCTCTTGCTGAAAGGACTGGAGCAATACGGGAGACTATTGAGGTTTAAAGTTAATCTGGGTAAGTCAGTAGCGTTCGTGATGGGGAATCTGGCAGATAGGGAGACGGACTATATTAAGGGGGTGCGGGAAGACAACTTCTGTTGTCTCGGGGTTCAAGTCAATCAACACCCCGGAGACCTTTTCTCCAGAAATGTCCTCCCTTTGTGGTCAACTCATCCTCAGGACTGTCATGGATGGCGCGTTTAAATTGTATCAAGATGGTCGTGCTCCCTAAATTCCTATTCCTGTTTCAGATGTTGCCTGTAGTGATTCCGGCATCGTTTTTTTGCGGCGGTGAAAGTGACCATGTCTATAGGACACTGATTCTTCTCAAAGAGGAAGGGGGAGGGCTTTCCCGATTTGGTAACATATTATAGGGCGACCCAATTACGGATCTTGGTGGTCCATTTCGACCCACTCTCAGGTAAGCAATGGGTGGTGATGGATAATGCGGTGCTGGCCCATTACATTGGACGAGTGGCTCTGGGTGCCCCAAGCCCGTATACCAAGGAGGGTGTTATAACATTCGATTTTGGAGGTTTTATGATCCATATGGAGGGAGGGTGGGGATAAAAGATGGCTCACGATGGCCATCATGACATGGCCATTGCATCCCTCGCTGAGGGATGGGATTCAAGAGCCACTGGCCTTATGATATGATATGGCATTTGTAACGCGCCTATACACAAGTGTTCCAATCTTGGTACGAGGCGGGACTGAGCAGAGCGGGACAGCTATGGGAGGGAGATACCTTCATCACTATGGGCAGTTTAGAGGAGGCCCTGGGACTTCATAAATTGTCCCCCTTCCGCTTCATGCAACTGAAGGGGGATTTGGCGCAGGCTTGATGGGGAGTAAACTTAAGGAGGGAACTGGCGAGTTTTGAGAGCTTTCCACTTACACAGAAGGGATCCAGGGGGCTTATAGCAGGAATGTACAGGAGGATACTCATGGCAAATCCCAGGGACGCCCTCCCGTCCAGAAACAAGTGGGGACAAGACCTAGAAAGAGAAATCGATGATGCCTTATTGACACGGATGTGTAGGGTGGCTAATCGCTCCACGACATCACTCCAATACAGATACCATGCCCTAAAGATATTGCACAGATGGCACAAACCTCCAGCGAGGATTGCCCAGATGAAAGAGGAGTACGATCTGCGATGTTGCAAGTGTCGAGGAGGAAAAGGAGATTATATTCACATGTGGTGGGGCTGCCCAAGGGCCCAGACATATTGGAGGGAAGTTCTCTCATGGACGGGATTCACAGGGAACTCTCACTACAGCTTCTCATTTTCGGGGTAGGTATAGAGGAGGAACCGGTACCGGATCAGGGACACATGTTCCAGATCATGATGGTCGCTGCAAGATGTTGTCTGGCCCAATTATGGAAAAATCCTAGAATGCCGGTGGAAAAGATATGGGTTGCAAAGACCCGAGCTATCTATGATATGGAATTTCTCACTCATCTATTGGGTGAGTCTAGGTCTAATTTTGAAGGCTTGTGGCTCCCCTCTTCAAGAAATACGGGAGGTGAGGGTAGCAGGAGAGGGGGGGGGAAGAGGGCTTGGAGTTAGCAGGGTTGGCCCCCGTGGGGGGTGGATTACATGGTTAGGGGATTGCCGGAAGCTCGAGGGAATGGTAAGGGACCAGAGGAGGGTGTTCTCGAATTCACGGTCAGATGTGATCTTGTATTGTTGGGGTGAAAAGGGGGATACTGTCCTCTGTTGGATTTTTGTGGACACGTTCGAAACTCATTGCTGAAAGGCCCTGCGGGGGGTGGAGGGGGGTTTGACTGGTTGAACAGTGATGATTATAGGAGAACGTAGTATTGTTGACCTGTGTTGTTTCAATTAAAATGCCAATAAAGTTCGATTTTGAAGAAAAAACACAGGCTTAACACACCCATGGCACACCCATCACACACAGATTTTGCCAGAGAGCTGACCTGCATGTTTAGACTTGTGCATGCGGTATACTTATTATGAACGGGCTTGCATACACAAGGGGGCTTATTTTGAGCAGGACGTAGTCAAAATGAAAGATATAAAAGCCTTGCGTAATGCTTTAACGTAGTTCATTTACGTTACGCCACACATATGGAGTATGTTGCTTACCTTTAACTCCTGTTCTGCAGCATTGGTTTCTTTCGTGGAATCACATGCTTTGAATATTGTGCGTCGTCAGGCTGGTAAGCATCGGTAACGTCAGTATTACATTATACAATAAAAAAAATAAAATGACTCACTTTGTTAACCCATCAATGTCCTTTTGTGTTTATTTAGCTTCAGCCAATGGGACGTCGAGTATCTAGCCCCACCCTGGAGATCATCTTCTGATTCTAATCGCAGAGAATCTACTTACATTTTAGCCTTTTTTTTCCCTGATGAGGATAGCGGGCGCATGTGAATCCATGAAAGATACCATGCTGGAGAATAGGAGTTACAGGTAAGCAACATCATTGGATCTTTCATGGATTTGCATGCTTTGAATAGAATACTGTAAGGGTACACACCAAGGTGACAGCATTGGTTATAAACTTGTATTAATTAGTAAAAGGCTTGGAAAAATGATCTCTCTGTCCTTAAAGCTAAGAGGGGTATGTGCGGGGTCAGTAATGCAAGGCCGACAACTATTTGAATATTTATCAAAACATGCCATTTTATTCTTAAAATAAATGTAGCAAAATGCCTCACTATCCCTATTCAGCTGAGGATTTCCCTGCCTAACTAAAGCTAAGGAAAAAACTCAAACACAGGATTTCTGACCCTCACACTAAGCAACAAATACACAAAGAAAATGTATGGCAATTCAACATAACATAAACAACATTCACAGTTTCTGAATAACCCTCTGATGTCCTTGTGCATTCCCTTCGCCAGGATTCAAGGTCATCACTGTTAATCTTCAACCAAAGAATGAAAGGTCTCAAATCAGTTCTTGGTATTCCAAAGTCAAAGTAAGATTTGTTAACCAAAGTTCCAGGGATAGCAAGTCTCTTCTCATTGGTGAAATATCCACTTTCCACTTCCATCAAATAGCACCAACGGTAATCGCAACCACAGTGATTTATCAACTCTTCAAGACTTGCCACAGTTCAAAAGAAATGCAATATCCACAAATATCAGTGATACACAGTTATTGGTTAACAGTATGTCCTTAGTTACAGGTTTTGAGTGTAGGTATATTTGCACAATTGTATATTTGTCATGATGACTTCACAGTGCTGCTGCTTCCACTTCAACAACTTCACTTCTACTTGATTCACTATGAGTACAGTCACCTTTGTCTCACAGTACTCCACTTTGTTTAGCCTACTACAATGTTGCATCTTCTGACACCCAGATATACCACCACAGCTCCAGTACTTTGGACTACTACTACAACTTCTAGTACAACTTCTGTGATTTTGTGTTTTTACACAGGTCTCTCTAAGGTTCAAGTACTTCAACACCTTCAAGTAGACAAGACACTCTTCCTCTTACTATCTCTCCTCAAAAGGGAGAGCCTCTTTGCCTTCGTCTTCCTCAGTCATTTGCACTACAGGTTGTGTCAACTGCAAAACAGTCTTTACAAGCAGCCAGTTTCCCTTCCCCAACTTTATCAGCCCAAGTAATTACCCAGAAGCCTTGGTAGCACTCCGTTAGCTTCAGGTAATGCTTGCACATATGTATCTTAGGCCAGTTGATCACAGTAACAGGTTGCTTTTCAGGCTAGTTTCACTCAATATTGGGAGGCTCTTGGCTTGGGCAATGCGTGTTCTCTTCTTCAATAGTAAATACTCTTTAACTTCTTAGATATGAAAAGGTATGCTGCGTTAAAGTAAAAAATAGAGTTCAGTCTTTCTTTAGGAATCACAATTAGGCACACGCAACCACTTCTTAAGGTACTTTTCAAAGGTTAAAGACGGGTACTGAATTGTATTCCTGTGTGAACGTAAAGGAGAGAGTTCTGTTTATCTTTGGAATGACAATTAGGCACACAGGACCACTCTTTGATATTGGTTCTACAAGTTAAAGACTTCAAAAATTGTTTTATCGAGGTTAGGTATTCAGTAACGGTCTTCGTAGCGTTCACTTGTCTTAATTAGTGACACATGACCACTCTTCCAGGTAGATAGTCTGTTAAGGGTTTAACAATGGGTTAAGCATCGTTTGCTCTTCACGCCGCTTCCACAACTTCTGCCACAACTTCTACTGCTTCTGGCTTCTTAGGGACTCGCACCCTTCCTCTCTGAAGGCCACATGTTTATGGAGCCCCACTTGCTCCTGAGACCCACAGCTTGACAATTGCTCCTTGCCTCAGTCTCCAACACGTTCACTGCATGGCAACCATGGCAATCAGGCTCACATGGGGAAAGACAACTCTCCTGCACGCCTTCCACTGTGCAGCATCTGCACTTCAGAGTTTGGGGTAACAGGGCCCTCTCGGAACAAGCAGGTGAAATCTGCTGTCTTCACGTTCCGGCATCCCTCTGGTTCTCCCACTTCTGCTTGGTTTGCCAGCTTTGTGTCTTCTTTTTTATGCTACTACAACTCGCACTCCAGTCACAGTTCCAGCCCCTTCCATTTGCCTGAACTGGAGGGGGCCTTTTATGCCTTCCAGGTCCCTTCAGGTGTGGGCTGTTAGGCTTAATTGCCTGAGTACTGCTTCTTTAGCCCTCTTCAACGTCCCAGTACTCATGGGACATGTAGTCCCCTTCAACAAAGTTGTTTGTTACGTCTGCAGTTTAGCAAACAGCCATCAAAAGTGTGGGATTATGGGGACATTTAAACGGGGGGAGGAGGGGTTTACCAGTCTTCTTCGTCGGTCCCTGCACCCCCCCACCATGTGATCCTTCCCCGTTACACCACCCCCAGGGTCGGGATCAGGATGCGTCTGCCTTTCCCTAGCCACATGAGAAGGATCCCAGACCAGGTTTTTGGGAGGAATCAACACTGATTCATCACAAGTATTCCTGCCTCAAAGAAATCTAAAGAAAACGTCAGGATGTCAAATAAATAGTCAGTCACTGTTGTGTCCAAAACCCCTGCACTAGTAACTTAAATGTAATGTGCAAGGATGCCATATTTAGAACTAAAGTGATGATGACAGTTCTTGACAACTGAAGTTTTCAGTGTTTCGGGTTGTCAAAAAAACAAAAATCAAATGTACCTTTTCAACGATGTAACATTTCAATGACCAGGGATTAGCTCCTTTCCCCAGGATTCCTTCTGGTTCTACTGGACAACTTAGGAGCTTGTCTCCTCCTTATGTGGTCTCCAAAAAGAAAGCACTCTATTCATTCAGCCATGAACCTTGTCTCCATATGCCTGGACTTTCCAAGCTTTCCCAAAGATGCACAACAAAATGTTTGCCGTGAACACCTCTTCTTGTTCATTGAGGGCTTATGTCTGGTTCACTAACAAATAGTCTCTGTTACTCTGTTCCTTTTGTTTCCTTCGGTCCCAGACCCTGTAATTTCTTGAATGATTCTTCACCTTATTCTTAGACCTTCATATGGGTGCGAGTCCCAGACTCGCAATGAGGTATTATACCAGATTGGTGTAGTCTCCTGCCAAGCATATATTTTCTTCTTGTCTGCCTCTTTGGCTTTCAGGGTCCCAGACCCTCTTATTCTCTGGCTCTCATGTGGGTCCCAGACTCACAATGCAGTTTGACAATAGCTTGCTTTATTCTCCTGTCAAGCATTTATTTATTTCTGGACTGTCTCTGTTTCTCTCCGGGTCCCAAACCCTCTAATTCTCTGTCTCTCGTTGTTCCCCAATTCCTCCCAAACCTCTAACACCTCTTGGTCTGCCTGCATACCTGTTTGTGGGGTTCACAACTTCCGAGCAGGGCTGCTCCGCAGTGAGGCTCCGGTAGCATTGGGGAGCTCTCTCAGGGCATCTCCGCCAGTTACTCCTTCTTTCTCGAGCTATGGTTTCTGTCTCCAGCCGCGTTCAGGTATCTCCTCTCATCGGCAGTTGTTCCGCCGGTCATTTCCTTCTTGGGTTGTGTTTTTGGTCTCCGGTTTTGGATGTAGAAAGAAGAGAAGATTCAAACTTTGAATCCTCCAGTCCCCTGCACACTGTTCTGTGTTGGACAAACCAACTACTATAGTCTAAAGAACATAGTTCAAAAGGTTCAAGTGTTAATAATGATTTTCACACTCAAAGAATTTTGTAAAACAAAGTTGTGTATGGAGCAAGTTACTTACCTGTAACTGTTGTTCTCCAGCATGGGTCTGGCATGGATTCACATGCTCATGAATATTCCCCGTCGTCAGGCTGGGAATCTTCGGTAAAGAAAAAATCAGTCTCAGTTTTGTTTCTGATCTGTCTTTCTTAGTAGCAACCAATCACTGATCTCTGGGTCATACTGCCCTCAGCCAATGACTGCCCTCTCCCTAAGCCCCGCCTCTGGCAGCCATCCTCAGATTTGGTAGCACGCAAAGTGGCAGTATGACCAAGTGAAGAGCCGCAGAGGGGTAGGCGGGAGGGTTCACATGTGAATCCATGCCAGACCCATGCTGGAGAACAACAGTTACAGGTAAGTAACTTGTTCCTTCTCCAGCATGGGGTCTGGCATGGATTCACATGCTCATGAATAAAAGAATACATAGCAGTATACACATGCACAACCACGGGAGGTGGCAAAGGCTCAACATTAAGCATTACATCCAAAACTCAACATTAAGCAATTCTTACCTCCTCACCAGGCTCACCTTAGGCGAACAGGTTGCGCAGCACTGCTTGGCCGACCCTGGACTCCTCCCTGGAATCCCGGTCGACGCAGTAGAATCTCGTGAAGGTGTGCGTCGACCTCCATGTAGCAGCCCTGCAGATGTCGAGCAGGGGCACACCAGACAGGAACGCCGTGGTAGCAGCAATCGCTCTGGTCGAATGGGCTCTCGGACGGCCGGGCAGCGGTCGGTTTGCCAACCGGTGACAGTGCATAATGCAGCCGGAGAGCCATCTGGAAATGGAAGTCTTTGAGAAAGCCTTCCCTTGGTTCACAGACCCAAAGTTCACAAACAGTTGTGACATCTTCCGAAAACTCTTCGTGAGGTCCACGTAGAACTTCAGCGCTCTAGCTACATCCAGCGAGTGCAAAGTCCTCTCGGCCGGCGTCGAAGGCGACTGGAAGAAAACTGATAACACCAAGGGCTCGTTGAGGTGGAAGTCCGACGGCACCTTGGGCATGAAGGAGGGGTGCGTCCTCAGCACCACCCTCGTGTCGTGAAAAGTCAAGTATGGAGGCTTGCAAGACAGGGCCTGGATCTCTCCCACTCGTCGTGCAGAGGTGATGGCCACGAGGAATGCTGTCTTCCACGATAGAAACTTCAACGGCACTGAATGCATAGGCTCGAATGGGGCCCCCATGAGCCTAGTTAGTACCACATTGAGCTCCCACGCCGGGGCAGGGGCCTTCACTGGCGGGAATGATCGGAACAGTCCTTTCATAAATTCCTTCACCAGATGATGAGACAACAAGGACGCCCGTCCTGTAGTTCTGGTGTAACGTGAGACGGCAGCCAGATGTACCTTGATCGAGGCGTGAGATAGGCCATCCTTGGCCAAAGACAGTAGGTACGGCAATACTTGAGGGGCCGTAATCCGCAGAGGGTTAATCTTCTGTGCTCGGCACCAGACAGAGAACCTCTTCCATTTGTGTCCGTAGCACTTGAGAGTTGAGGATGCCCTGGCCTTTGCAAGAACCTCTCTGGAGTCGTCCGGGATGTCGTATCCTCCAAACTCTAGTGCTGCAGGAGCCAGGCCTGCAAGTTCAGCGACTCTGGTTCGTGATGAAGAATGGCGCCTGTTAGGCAGAAACCTGTGCAGTTCCCTTAGGGACCGTTGAAAAGATTTAAGACTACAGGTGTTGGCAGTAAACCCACTTGGTAGCAGTCTGTACCACCCAGATTTACCTGGTAGCTGTGGCTGAGCAGTCAGGCTTCCCTCAAGAAGAGTTAGGCAGTACGCAAAGTATACTCAATAGGCACTCAGATACAATAATACAAGCAAACACTGACCAGAGCTTTGGTATCAAAGTATATAATTATTTATTTAAAAACACACAGTTGAAACACTCCAGCACTCTTATTGTAAAATATTCTAAACACAGTTACTATTATGATATATACACCCCTTTTTCCCTAATAGAAAATCACAGTAAAACACCACTTATTTTCATACAGAGGTGAGCGCTTAACTAGATTGCACTCTAATAAGTTTGTGAAAAAGGGAGGGAGAAAGACAGAATATGAAGAGGTACACCACTCTACGATTCCAGAACACTGTTAGCAAGGCAGAGAGCAAAAAGTCACTGGTGAGCCAAAGTCCAAAGGCTGGGCCCACTCTTAGAGAGAGCAGTGCACAAATGCGCCCAAGATCACACAGTTACACTAGGCTTAGAAAGTCTTGCAGAGGGTTCAGAAAAGAGTTTAGAGAGGCTTAGAAAAGTTTAGCCAAGGTGTCCCAGGCTAACCCAGGTTCGAAAGCCGGGGGCTAAATCTACCCCGTACAGTCGGTAGCAAGGGAAGCCAGGCGGGACACGGTACCTTAAGTGGGAAGGATCCTCCAGCGGTGGCAGTTGTTCCTGGTAGTGGGTGCAAGTTGCGTCGTCGTCCAGGGGAAGAGAAGATCTCGACTTGGAGGAAAGATGAAGGTCGCTGCACTACCAGGGCAGAAACCAGCCACAGAGTTTTCCGGTTAAAGGTGGTACCTTTGTCTCGCGGTCGTGGTAAAACGTGGTATCCCGGTTGCCGGGGTGCTAGGCACAGGCAAGGCGGCCACGAGATACGTCGGGAAAGCGAAAAGACGGTGAAACTGGTTATCCCCACCAGTTAAAGGAAGAAGACTCTCCGGCGGGAGATCTCCTCTGTCGGTGGGAAAAAGTGGTGAGACGGTCCAGCAGTGCTCCACCGGTAGTGGTGTCGTGGCAGGTCGGCTCAGCTTCTCCCTCGTCAGATTCTTAGGTCCTGTGGTGACTTCTGAAGTTCCAGTCCCCAAAGCCCTGCTTTTATGCAGCAAACCCCCATTCACTCAGCTTAGCTGTCACTCAAACATGCTAAGTGGTGAGCCGGCTGGCTCACCACTTGGGCCAATCAGGACGGAGTGCGACTTGAGTTGCCTAGGCAACTCAGTCCAGGGTGCCTAAATTCCCCTCCACCCCTCCTAAGTACCCAGACATAGTGGCACCACTTTGGAGGGCTTCTGTGGAGAAGCCCGCCAAAAAGTGGAACAAAGGGTTCGACTTGGGTTGGAGTCACAGAGGAGAACACAAACGCCATTTTAGAATCAAGTTTTGGCAAAAAATACCAACCCGAGAATTAATATTAATTAAATAAACCGGCGGTATGTTCGAGTGAGGGTAAAAGAGTCTCACTCTTGGCAGGAGAAAAAATAAACCCCAAAAATCCAGCAAAGCTGCTGGGGGACTCACTAGGTTAGGAAATTCAGCCTAAACAGAGAGTTCTCCCTAACAGCGCCTCCTTCTCTGAAGAGAAGATCCGCGTCCATCGGTAGCTTGACTGGTGTGGACGTTGACAAGTCCAGAAGGTCCGGGAACCAGATCTATCTCGGCCACGCCAGTGCAACGAGGATCATCCTGCACCGGGACCTCTTGAGCTGGTTGACGAGCCGGAGTAGCAACGGCGGGAATGCATAAAGGAACAGGCCGTCCCAGGGGAGCGAGAAAGCATCCCCCATGCTCCTCGGTTGGGGAAACCTGCTGGCGAACCTCCGGCACTTGGAGGTCGCCGCCGTCGCGAAGAGATCGATCTGGGGTTCGCCCCATCGTCGGAAGAGTCGGTCCACTTGATCCTGGCACAGTTCCCACTCGTGGCACGAGCGCAGCTCCCTGCTGAGTGAGTCGGCGATGGTGTTTTTTATCCCTGCCAGATGAAAGGGTACCAGAAACATCCCTTGTGCGATGGCCCAATGCCACAGATCCTGGGCTTCCTTGGACAGGGCAGGGGATCTGGTTCCGCCCTGCTTCCGAATGTAAAACATCGTGGTGGTGTTGTCGGTGAAGATCCTCACCACCTTGCCCTTGAGGGACGGAAGGAAGGACCTGAGGGCCCAGAACACTGCGTGGAGCTCCAAGATGTTGATGTGGAGAGTCTTCTCCTCCGAGCACCAAAGGCCTCTCGCGTGGAGGCCCCCGGTGTGCGCTCCCCAACCTTCCAGGGAGGCATCCGTCGTCACCGTCACCTGGTGGGCCGGGGCTAGGAAGCCTGTTCCCGCTGTCAGATGAGCGCGGACACCCCACCATCGTATCGCCTGATGGAACGTTTCGTCGCGCGAGATCCTGTCCTCGAAGCTGCCCGTCGTCTGGATCCAGTGGGCGTCGAGGAATTCTTGCAAGGGCTGCATCCGAAGTCTGCAATGGGGCACCAGATAAATGCAGGAGGACATCATTCTGAGGAGGGACTTGATAGACCTCACTTTGGCCACGTCCGTGGCCAGTAGACGTTGCACCTTTCCTAGGATGGTCCTTATCCTTTCCTCCGACGGTGAGGCCTGCCGCGCCACTGTGTCGAGCTGTGCTCCCAGAAACAGGGTGACTTGCGACGGGACCAGGTGGGATTTTGGAAAGTTGATGGAGAACCCGAGGTCCGTGAGCAGCTGGACGGACTTCGCAATGTGTTCCACGGCGAGCTCCCTTGTCCTTGCCCGTATGAGCCAGTCGTCCAGGTAGGGGTAGACGTGGATCCCCTGCAGGCGCAGCCGCGCCGCCACCGGTGCTAGGCACTTGGTGAACACCCTGGGCGCCGATTTTAATCCAAACAGGGGGGCATTGAACTGGTAGTGCCGCCCTTTGACCACGAAACTGAGGAACCTTCGGTGCCTCTTTAGAATAGGGATGTGGAAGTAAGCATCCTCCAAATCCAACGACGACAGGAAATCGCCCTCCTCCAGCTGTCCCAGCATGTGCTGGTGGGTGACCATCCGGAACTTCTGTGCCTTGATGTATTTGTTTAGTCGTCGCAGGTCCAGGATGGGGCGCCATCCTCCTGTCTTCTTCCTCACGAGGAAGTATCTTGAGTAAACTCCGGAGCCCCGAAGCCTCTTCGGGACGAGCTCGATGGCACCTTTCCTGAGCATCGCCCGTACTTCCAACAGCAGTTGAGGGACGTGATTTTCCTTCCTGGCCACAGGAGAAATGCGGGGGCACCTCTTCTGGAACTCGAGTGCGTGCCCCAGGGCCAGGGCGTCCCGCACCCAACGGTCGGTGGAGATGGACTCCCACACGCCGACGAACTTCGTCAGCCGGCCTCCCACCGGGGTGCTTCGGCGGGGGCCCGACCCGACGGACGGTTCAATCCTGCTTGGAGGCCGCTTTGCCTCCTTGACCACCTTGGCGACGACAGTGGGATCCACCTGACTTGCCGCATCCCCTGTAGGCCTCCTGCGACGAAGACCTTGTCGCTTGACGGTAAGTAGAGGAGCTGCTGCCGGCTCCCTTGGAGGCACCCTGTCTGCCTCCGGAGCTCCGAAAGGACGGCCGTCGCTGTTGGAGCACCCCCAGTGCACGGGCCGTCTCCGTGTCCGTCTTGATCGCCTGAAGGGATTCATCAACCGCCTTGCCAAAAAGGTTGTTCCCATCGAAGGGCATGTCCAAAACCTTGGTATGAACGTCCTGGCGGAAATCCGTCGCCCTGAGCCATCCTCGTCGTCTCAGGCAAACGCTGTTGCCCAACTGACGGAAACCGGTGTCGGCGATGTCCGTAGCCACCGTAATGGCGTGGTCCGAGGCAATCTCACCTTCCTGCAAGATTTCCAGGGCCTCAGCCCTCTTGGCATCCGGAAGGAAGTCCAACAGAGGGGCGATCTTAAACCACAACTCCCTGTCGTAGCGGGCTACGATGGCCAGGGCGTTGGCCGCCTTGATGGTCGTCGCTGCAGATGAGATGAGCCGTCGTCCCATCGCATCCAGTTTTCTACCCTCGCCGTCCGGAGGGGAGGTTGAAGTCGAGGCCGATGCCCCCCCGCTTTCTTCTTGGCTTCCGCCGAGACGACCGAGTCCGGGGTAGGTTGCGCTCTAAGGCTCAAGGGGGCAGCGTCGGGGTCCCGGTACTTCTTCTCGTACCGGTCCCTCTTCGCAGAAGCAGTGGCAGGGTTCTTGAGGAGGGCGAGCCCCTCATCTCAGATGTCATCAAGAAGCGGTACGGCGAGGACCGTCTTCCTTTTAGCCTCGCGCTGCTGGTAAAGGAACCCCTCCTTCTTCTTTTCCTCGGGGTAGAGCTGGAAGAGCTCGGATGCCCTGGAGATCATGGCATGGAAGGATCCAATATTGTCGGGCGGGGACACCCGGGCAGGGGGCGACGGGGGACACGTCCCGTCGCCTCCGTCGTCATCCGTACCCGTTGTAGTCGTGTCCATGCCTGTATCATCCCCGTGGGTAGTGGCCCGGGGCGAAGGCAGAGAAGGCCGCAGTGGCGGGAGAGGAGGCCTAGGATGCGTCCTCCTCCTCTTAGGCGGTGGGCTCCCCGAAGGTCCTGGCTCCGGATCCTCTGTCGGGTCTGGCTCAGGCTCCTCCGTCAGGGGAAGGGGCAACCTAGTCCTTATCTCCGAGCATAAGGACTGGATGGCTGACAAAATGGCCGCTGAGGTGTCCTGCGGCGCCGGAAACGACGGGCGCGAGGGCTCTTGAGGAGCCTCGTCTGCGTCATCGTCGCCCTCGTCGGGATCCCTCCCGATGGGCTGTGTCTTCTCCACGACTTGGATGAGCTCCTCTTCAGAGGTCGTGTCCGTATCCACGACGGCCACCACCCCCCCCTTTTTCCAATGAGGACTTCGTGGGGGTCTTCTCGATGGGCCTGAAAGACGACTCCCTCCGTGGTGGCAGGGAGACTCTGGTACCTGAGGGCGCCTCCAGTGGTGTAGCCTCCACAGGCTGAGCTAGGGCCGCTGCGACATCCTCAATTGAGCTCCTAGCAGGGTGAATCACGGCCAACGTCACCTTCTGTACGCCCGGGGCCTTTACCTTCGGGGGAGGGTCCGAACCTCGCTCCCCCTCTGCCGGAGTCTTCGAGATCGACCGGGGCCTCTCCAGAAGCTTTGCCGGGTTCTCGGACGTATGAGCCAGTCGTCCAGGTAGGGGTGCTCCCTTTCTTGAGCATCGCCCTTACCTCCAGCAGCAGTTGAGGGACGTGATTCTCCTTCCTGGCCACGGGAGGAATGCGAGGGCACTTCCCAACGGCCGGTGGAGATGAACTACCACGCGCTGACGAACTTCGTCAGCCAGCCTCCCACCGGGGTGCTTCGGTGGGGGCCCGACGACACGGCCGGGTCAGTCTTGCTTGGAGGAGGCCTTGCAGCCTTGGCCTCCTTGGCGACGATGGCGGGATCCACCTGACTTGCCGCATCCCCTGTAGGCCTCCTGCGACGAAGACCTTGTCGCTTGACGGTAAGTAGAGGAGCTGCTGCCGGCTCCCTTGGAGGCACCCTGTCTGCCTCCGGAGCTCCGAAAGGACGGCCGTCGCTGTTGGAGCACCCCCAGTGCACGGGCCGTCTCCGTGTCCGTCTTGATCGCCTGAAGGGATTCATCAACCGCCTTGCCAAAAAGGTTGTTCCCATCGAAGGGCATGTCCAAAACCTTGGTATGAACGTCCTGGCGGAAATCCGTCGCCCTGAGCCATCCTCGTCGTCTCAGGCAAACGCTGTTGCCCAACTGACGGAAACCGGTGTCGGCGATGTCCGTAGCCACCGTAATGGCGTGGTCCGAGGCAATCTCACCTTCCTGCAAGATTTCCAGGGCCTCAGCCCTCTTGGCATCCGGAAGGAAGTCCAACAGAGGGGCGATCTTAAACCACAACTCCCTGTCGTAGCGGGCTACGATGGCCAGGGCGTTGGCCGCCTTGATGGTCGTCGCTGCAGATGAGATGAGCCGTCGTCCCATCGCATCCAGTTTTCTACCCTCGCCGTCCGGAGGGGAGGTTGAAGTCGAGGCCGATGCCCCCCCGCTTTCTTCTTGGCTTCCGCCGAGACGACCGAGTCCGGGGTAGGTTGCGCTCTAAGGCTCAAGGGGGCAGCGTCGGGGTCCCGGTACTTCTTCTCGTACCGGTCCCTCTTCGCAGAAGCAGTGGCAGGGTTCTTGAGGAGGGCGAGCCCCTCATCTCAGATGTCATCAAGAAGCGGTACGGCGAGGACCGTCTTCCTTTTAGCCTCGCGCTGCTGGTAAAGGAACCCCTCCTTCTTTTCCTCGGGGTAGAGCTGGAAGAGCTCGGATGCCCTGGTTCATAACATGGAAGGATCCAATATTGTCGGGCGGGGACACCCGGGCAGGGGGCGACGGGGGACACGTCCCGTCGTCGCCTCCGTCGTCATCCGTACCCGTTGTAGTCGTGTCCATGCCTGTATCATCCCCGTGGGTAGTGGACCGGGGGGAAGGCAGAGAAGGCCGCAGTAGCGGGAGAGGAGGCCTAGGATGCGTCCTCCTCCTCTTAGGCGGTGGGCTCCCCGAAGGTCCTGGCTCCGGATCCTCTGTCGGGTCTGGCTCAGGCTCCTCCGTCAGGGGAAGGGGCAACCTAGTCCTTATCTCCGAGCATAAGGACTGGATGGCTGACAAAATGGCCACCGAGGTGTCCTGCGGCGCCGGAAACGACGGGCGCGAGGGCTCTTGAGGAGCCTCGTCTGCGTCATCGTCGCCCTCGTCGGGATCCCTCCCGATGGGCTGTGTCTTCTCCACGACTTGGATGAGCTCCTCTTCAGAGGTCGTGTCCGTATCCACGACGGCCACCACCCCCCCCCCTTTTTCCAACGAGGACTTCGTGGGGGTCTTCTCGATGGGCCTGAAAGACGACTCCCTCCGTGGTGGCAGGGAGACTCTGGTACCTGAGGGCGCCTCCAGTGGTGTAGCCTCCACAGGCTGAGCCAGGGCCGCGGCGACATCCTCAATCGAGCTCCTAGCAGGGTGAATCACGGCCAACGTCACCTTCTGTACGCCGGGGGCCTTTACCTTCGGGGGAGGGTCCGAACCTCGCTCCCCCTCTGCCGGAGTCTTCGAGATCGACCGGGGCCTCTCCAGAAGCTTTGCCGGGTTCTCGGACGTATGAGCCAGTCGTCCAGGTAGGGGTGCTCCCTTTCTTGAGCATCGCCCTTACCTCCAGCAGCAGTTGAGGGACGTGATTCTCCTTCCTGGCCACGGGAGGAATGCGAGGGCACTTCCCAACGGCCGGTGGAGATGAACTACCACGCGCTGACGAACTTCGTCAGCCGGCCTCCCACCGGGGTGCTTCGGTGGGGGCCCGACGACACGGCCGGGTCAGTCTTGCTTGGAGGAGGCCTTGCAGCCTTGGCCTCCTTGGCGACGATGGCGGGATCCCCCTTGCTTGCCGCAACCTCTGTAGGCCTCCTGGGACGAGGAGCGGGCTGCCTGGCGGTATGTAGAACAGCCACCGCTGGATCCCTTGGAGGCACCCTGTCTGCCTCCGGAGCTCCGAAAGGGCCGTCGTTGTTGAAGGACCCCTAGGGCCCGGGCCGTCTCCGAGGCGGTCTTGATGGCCTGGAGCGACTGCCTTACCAAAAAGGTTGTTGCCGTCGAACGGCATATCCAACACTCTGGTCTGGACATCCTGGCGAAAGTCTGTCGTCTTGAGCCATCCTCGTCGTTGTAGGCAAACTCCGTTGCCCAGTTGGCGAAATACGGTATCGGCAATGTCCGTTGCCACCGTTATGGCGTGATCCCACCTCACCTTCCTGCAGAATTTGTAGGGCCGCCGCCCTCTTGTCGTCAGGTAAGAAGTGTAGCAGGGGAGCTATCTTGAACCAAAGCTCCCTGTCATAGCGGGCCACGATCGCTAAGGCATTGCCCACCTTAATCATCGTCGCCGCCGACGAGATGACTCGTCGTCCCATGGAGTCCAACTTCTTTCCCTCGCTGTCCGGCGGGGAAGTGGAAGTTGAAGCCGCCGCACCCGCTGCTTTCTTCTTGGCCGCTGCCGAGACGACAGAGTCCGGCGTGGGCTGGGCCCTGAGGCACAAGGGGGCGGCATCGGGGACCCGGTACTTCTTCTCGTACCTGTCCCTCTTGGCGGGTGTCGTGGAAGGGTTCTTGAGGATAGCAAGCCCCTCGTCCCAGACGTCGAGCAAAGGCACCGCGAGGACCGTCTTCCTCTTGGCCTCTCGTCGTTGGTAAAGAAACTCTTCCTTTTTTTGTTCTTCAGGGCAGGGCTGGAAGAGCTCGGATGCCCTGGTTATCATGGCGTGAAAGGAGCCAATTTCGTCGGCTGGAGAAGCCCGAGAGGTCCGTTGTGTCATCGCCGCCGCCGTCGTCGTCCATCCCCCTCGCTGTATCCGTCGCAGTATCCTCACTAGGGTCCGGCGAGGGGGTTTATGAGGGGACCACAGGCCTCGCGGGCACAAAGGGTGGCGAGGGGTGGACTCTCCTCCGCTTGTTCGGAGGGCTTGGCGACGGGCCTGGTTCTGGATCCTCCGTCGGGGTCCGTGGTAATCTCGTCCTTATCTCAGTACATAAGGATTGGATCACCAACAAAATGGCCACCGAGCTATCCTGGGGCTCGGGTGATGGCTGCGACAGACGGGATGGGCGCTCCACTGGGCCCTCTTCGTCGCCATCGTCGCTATCTTTGATCACATCAGCGGGGACTGTCCCCTGGGATCGAACCTTCTCCAACTTCTCGTTGAGGCCTACGAACCTCTCGTTGAGGCCCTTCTCGGTTTCCACCAGATCCTCCTTAGAGGCTGATTCCGAGTCTGTAATTGCCACCTGCACCCCACCCGCTCTTTTTCTGCCGGGGACTTCACAGGGGTCTTAACGATGGGCTGGAAAGAGGATTCCCTCCGCGATGGAAGGGATACTCTGGGCCCAGAGGCCGTTTCCACTGGCATAGTCTCAGCCGGCTTCGCCAGGGTCGCAGCAACCACTTCGATAGAGGCCTTTGCCGGCTGGATCAAAGCCCTCACCACCTTAGGTCCGTCCTGGGCCTTCGCCTTAGGGGGAGGGTCAGCGCCTCGCTCCCCCTTTGAGAACGACCGGGGCCGCTCCAGCAGCTTACCCGGGTTCTCGGACTTCCTCTTCCCCAAACCAGAGCACTGGCTCATGGTTGAACGTGCCGGGGAAGTTGCGCACTGCCTGGACGCCGAAGAGCCCGAACTTTCGGCGCTCCCGGTGCCCGCGGACACGTGGTGCTTGGCTTTCTGTTGGGCCCCCGTAGCCGGGGCGCCCTGACAGGACTTAGAAGCCCGCTCAGACTTTTTCTTCGCCTTCTCACCTGCTGTGCCCTTCTCCAGCCAGGCGGCGAGGCGGGAACGACGATCTTGTTTGGTCCGTTCTGAAAGGTTCTTGCAGAACGCACAGTCCTTCTCCACGTGCGTCTTGTCCTCATGAAGGCAGTAGAGACATTGTGAATGCTCGTCCTCCTTGAAAACGTTTTGTAATCCGCATCCAGGGCAGCACCTGAAAAGCTTGGATCCGGGCATCGAGCTTCCCTTGTCCTGGGCCATATCCGTTGAGGTAGGCCGCAGATCTTCCGGAATCCTCCAAGAAGCGTAAACTCGACAAAACCTTCACCTTTGAGGGGCGTAGAAGAATTCCGAAACGTGTCCCCGTTATCGGAAGTAGAAACGGTGGAGCTTGAGGCTCGATTAAACTGAAAAAATGAGAAAATCTCCTGAAAAAGCGTGAAAACGCAGCAAAAACTCGAGAACTAAACACGAGGACTCCCAACACTTGAGCGTGCAGTAAAAGTCTGAGGATGGCTGCCAGAGGCAGGGCTTAGGGAGAGGGCAGTCATTGGCTGGGGGCAGTATGACCCAGAGATCAGTGATTGGTTGCTACTAAGAAAGACTGATCAGAAACGAAACTGATACTGATTTTTTTTCTTTACCGAGGATTCCCGGCCTGACGACGGGGAATATTCATGAGCATGTGAATCCATGCCAAACCCCATGCTGGAGAACTCCATGGTCTTTTCTCATATTTTTTGTTGTCAAAGGGTGCTATTCCTCTTCTATGTTTTGTCCCGACACGTTGATCATAAGTAGACTTTCCGGTTTTCAGTTAAACCTGTTAGACCCCGGAAAAACACCACCAGGAGAAAAGTGCCTCCCTGTTTTAAACCGAAAACATGTTTCCTCCCCCCTTCAAGTGGTTGGTGCCTTAGTGTGAAAAAGGATGGGAGGAAGTATGGTGGGGTTGAAGTGGTGGTTAGAGAGGGGAGCTTGGCATACAATAGGAGAATGGTCTTATTCCTTTTCCCCCAGTATGCCTAAATGCTTTGTGCCATTGCTTTCTCTCCTGTTGTTAGGGAGCATTCTCTGTTAAGGCTAATTTCCCAAACCTAGTGAGTCCCCCAGCAGCTTTGCTGGATTTTTGGGGTTTATTGTTTTCTCCTGCTAAGAGTGAGACTCTTTTTCTCCCACTCTTAGACATAATTTGAGATATCCTTTGACTTTGTAATGTGTTTTATGGGCTACGGGGTCTTTTACTTCATAGGGTTTCATGTAGTTTTTGGTAAGTGTGTTACACAGCACCCTCAGTGCAGTAACACAGGGGTGTCATAGTGACCCTCAAACATAGACTCCATACCCTGGGACTGACTACTGTCTCCCAGGGCATGTAAAGTCACCATTGACTTTACTAGTCTTAAATTGGGAACAGAACCAGTACAAACCATCATATTGTGGAAGTACTGATAGGGGTAATTAGATTGCCCCTGGGTCTGTTTTTCGAGGGGGCACTGTGCAGTCCCCCCTCGTCGAGTTTCTGGCTGGTGGCAGTGGTTACCACGCAAAATATTCCTTAAGACTATTTACTATGGGATTTTCCCATTCATTTTTTTTTTATAACTTTGTTTATTTTAAATCAAGGCAGAATGATAAATACAGACATTATATGCAAGGGTTATCTCAGCAAGTTGACCCCCAGTCTTTAGACCCCCCCTGTGTCTTCTCTCTCTGTCCTCCTCCCTGGATTATCAGTCCCACAAGCTCTGCGAGCGGGCTCCTCCCGCCCGGGCGGTCTGGCCGGAGTCTCAGCGGTCAGGAGTCTTCCTCTGGGCTCGCCTGGTTCGTCAAGATCCAGAGGGCTCTGGTGGGCCTATAGGTCAGGGCGGGGAAGCGCTGGTCGAATTCCAGGACTGGGGCCCAGATGTTCTGAAAGCGGTGTAGCATCCCCGCTCGTCCTGCCGTTACCTTCTCCGCTATCAGAATGTCCCATACTTTGGTCCACCATTGAGCAATGTGGGGGCCTTCCGGGGATTTCCAGGTTCGGGCCACCACCGTTTTCCCTGCCAGTAGGCAGTGAGTCAATAGTTTCGCTCTGGGTCCGGAGCGCGGGTAGATCCCGGGAATTGGAGCTCCTAACAGGATCGGCTCCGGTTTCAAGGGAATCATTGTTCCGGTAATCAGCGAAATAGACTCTAGACAAGCTTTCCAGAACGGTCGGATCTTCGGGCAGTCCCACCACATATGGAAGAAAGAGCCAGGGAGGCCGCATCCTCTCCAGCAAGCGTGGTCTATCTGGGGGTTCATATGGTGGAGTCTGAGGGGCAAATAGTACCATCGCAGCATGTTTTTGTATGCGCATTCTCTGTTGGTGATGCAGGTGGATGCGGTATGTGTTCGGGTCCATATGTCCACCCAGGTTTGATCCTCTATCGGGTGTCCCAGGTCCGCTTCCCATTGGGCGATACATCGGGTTCTTGTGGTTAGGAAGTCGCTTAAGAAGCGTCTGTTGAGGGTGGATACGCTGCCGCGAGTCGGGAGGTCTCCTAGGGTGTGTTCCAGGGCAGTGGGAGGACGAGTCGCTGCTTGCAAGGTTTGGGGGTGTGAGCACCAGTGGCGTAGTTGGATATAAGTAAATCTGTCACATTCCCGAAGTTGGAACTTCTCCTTACATTGGGCGAATGTGAGCGGTTTCTCCCCTGTATACAGCTGGTCTATGGTTTCTAGCCCACCTTTGGTCCAATTTTGGAAATTGCAGGGATGCATGCCCGGTGCGAACATTGGGTTGAGAAAGACCGGGGAGCGTGGGCTCAGTCCTCTTGGCACTCCCTTTCGTTTCAGCGCCCAGTCCCAAGTGCTAAGGGTGTGTTTGGTCGACAGCAGGAGCTCTCCCCCATGGGACCTGAGGGGGGGCAGAATGTGTGGCAGAAACCGCAGAGGCAGGGGGGTCCACGACTGTTCCAGCTCCACCCATCTCGGGCGGTCTGTCGTATTTTGCCAGGCCTGGACCCGGGCCAGTTGGGCCGCCACTCTGTAGGCCTGAAGGTCTGGAACCCCCAGTCCCCCCAGTTTGGGACTCCCCAACATAGTTCTAAGAGGGATTCTCGCTTGCTTACCTCTCCAGATAAAGTTGAGCATTTTCCTCTGGATCCCTCGGAGAATCGGAGTGGGGATTGCCACTGGCAGTGAGGCGCATATGTATAGAAATCTCGGGAGAAGGTTCATCTTGCATGCCGTGATGCGTCCAAGCAGCGAAATCTCCTGGGTCCCCCATCGCTTCAAATCGCCCTCCAGTTCCTTGAGAAATCGGGGAAAATTGGATTTGTACGTCTCTTTTGGATCAGCCGGAATGTAAACCCCCAAATAGGGGATGGCGCTCCTTTCCCATATTATCGGGCACATCCTAGTCAGCGGTTCTCGCTCTGCTGGGGTGAGGCCAATGCCCAAGGCGGAAGATTTATCGAAGTTTATGGTGAGGCCCGAGACTTCGCCATAGCTGGTGATTTCGCGAATCGCATGTTCAAGCGATGAGGGGGCCTCCGAGATCGTAAGTAAAATGTCATCCGCATATAGGGCAAGTTTATGATGTGAAGGGCCGCTTGTTATGCCCTTGATTTGGTCATTCCGCCTAATTTTTTGTGCGAAGGGCTCCATGGTGAGTGCAAAAAGCAAGGGCGACAGCGGACAGCCCTGCCGAGTCCCGCATGACAAGGGGATTGGAGCCGAGAAGTGGCCGTTGATCCTCAGGCTTGTTGTAGGTCGATCATAGTTGGCCAGCACCATCGTTCGGAACGCCGGTCCGAAGCCAAAGGCCCCTAAAGTGTGTCCCATAAACGTCCAATCCACCCTATCAAACGCCTTAGCTGCATCGAGGGCCACCAAGATTAGTTTTTGGGAGTTCCGGGAGGCGAGGTCGACCAGGTTCAGGGTTCTCCGGATATTATCGCCTGCGGTCCGGTGCCGGATGAACCCAGCCTGGTCTGGATGAATGATATTCGGCAGGATGCGATTCAAGCGGGTCGCCAAAATTTTCAAGTAAATGTTCGCATCTATGTTCAAGAGTGCGATGGGTCTATAAGAAGTTATGCTTCTTAGGTCTTTTCCAGGTTTAGGCAGAAGGATGGTGGTCGATTCCTGCATCGATGGGGTCACCGCCCCCGTTTCCCTGAAGGAGTTGAATAGGGTGGTGAGATGGGGGGTCAGTTGCGACCTGAATAGTTTGTAAAACCTGGTTGAGAAGCCATCCGGGCCAGGGGCCCGTGATTTGAGAGATTTGATGGCGTCCTCAATTTCCTCCCCCGTGATGGGCTCCTCCAGTTCATCTCTCATTGCGTCGGAGAGCTGGGGCACCTCTGTTGTGCTGGGTTTCGTGGGGTTGCCTTCACGGTTTGGGCCAAGTGCTCAATTGCGAGGCGTTGCTTCTCGGGTTCTGAGTATAGTATGACCCCGTTGGTGTCTCGCAGGCCCATGATCGCGATGATGCGTCTTTGCTTGGCTAATTTGGCCACCAGGAACCTGTTCGCTTTGTTGCCCTTCGCATAATACGACTGTTTGACCTTCGCCATTAGTTGGGCGGTTTGTTCCGCGTAATGGGCTTCCAGCCTTTTCCGTGCCGTGCAAATGGCCCATTGTGTTCTGGGGGACCAGCCTTTCTCCTTGTGGAGTGCCTCGGCCTCTCTCAATTCGTCTATCTCGATGGTAGGCCGCACCCTGGGCTATCAGGGAGCCCCTGATTACTGCCTTCATGGCGTCCCAGTTGTTTGCTAATGAGGTGTCTGAGGCTGGGTTTTCCACAAAGAAGTTCTTTATTTCCGTTGCGATCTTGTCTCTGGTGGCCATGTCATTGAGGATTGGGTCGTATAGCATCCATTTGCGCGGGGTGGTGGGGTCAGGGTTCTGAACCCGAAGCTCCAGGAGCACTGGAGCGTGGTCGGATATCGCTCTTGTGCCGATAGTGACCTTCTTAACTGAAGGGAACGTGTGAGGTGAAATCAGGAATAGGTCAATCCTTGAGAAGGTGCGGTGGACATACGAGTAAAAGGAGAAGTCCTTATCATCAGGGTGAAACACCCGCCATGAGTCTATTATCTCCAGGGTCCTAAAGAGACGAAGGAGGCTGAGTGCTTGGGCGTAGTCGCCTGGGGTCGGGGGGTGTGATCGGTCTTTAGTGGGGTCAGGGACCCCGTTGAAGTCCCCACCGACGATCGTCTGGCCCTTCACGAAGTTGGCGAGCGATGTGCCCAGGGCGTCATAAAAATGTGATTGTCCAGAGTTGGGGGCGTATACTGAAACGAGGGTGTACAGATCTCCCAACAGGAGACATTTGATCGCTATAAATCGGCCTTCTGGGCATGTCTTTGTTTCCAGAATCTGTGGGTTCAAGTCTTTCCTGAAGAGAATCGCCGTGCCTCCTTTTTTGCTTGTGCCAGAGGCAAAGAATTGAAGCGGAAATAGCCGAGACCGAAGGCGGGATACATCAGCGGGCAACAGATGGGTCTCTTGAAGCATGGCAATCACGGCCTCCTCGTCGCGGAGTTTTAATAGAATTGTCTTTCGCTTGTTAGGAGAATTCAAGCCATTAACATTCAGGGAGAGGATCCGAAGCGACTGAAAGTCCTCTGGGGGCTCACTCTCCGTTCCCTGCGTTAGGGGGGGGGGGTCCTGGGGTGGAGGTTCAACTGCCATGACTGACGGAAGCACTCACAAAATCATTCTGCACTTGAGGTTTTAACACGAAATCCCAACGGGGGATCTCAACTTTAACAAGGCGGTAGACCGACTTTGTTAGTACGGTCGTACCTAAGGCCAACAGGGCCAATTGTCCCATATTGTGGGTTCCCAAGGAACAGAAGATGGAAAGTATCCTTGGGGTGGGTATGAGCCATGGGAATGCCCCGCCGCCGTTGTGTACTTAAAAGAGGTTGGCATGTAGGTAGCGGGTTCTGATTCAGACGAGCATATCTGTGTCCCGGCTAGCTCATTGACGGAGCCTGGGACCGTGGAGGCGTCCACGTTCATCATTTCTTGTTGTTTCGTTGTATCGACGACCAAGGCGTGCGTTTAGCTTTTGGGGAGGGAGGCGGACCAGGGTTCTCAGTCCCCTCTAAGAGTGGCGTGGGAGGGTCCCGGGGAGCGGTCGAGTGCAATATTTTCTCCGCGTCTTCCAGGTGGCTGATTCGGCGTAGGGTGCCATTATATGTGAATTGAAGAGCTCTCGGGAACAGCCATCTGTAACGGATCTGTTGCTCCTGGAGGAATAATGTCAGAGGCCGAAGTGCTCTTCTTTTCTGGAGCGTGAGTGCCGAAAGGTCCTGGTAAATTTGAAGAGGGGTGCCCTGGAAAGTGATCTCTTCACCTTGGCGGCTGATCGCTGATATCGCTTCTTTCGTTGTAAAGAAGTGGACCCTAGTGATCACGTCTGGAAGAGGGTCCGAATCTGTCCCGCGGCGCTGGCGAAGCCTGTGGGTGCGGTCCAATATGAGCCGAGATTTGTCCAGATCTGGAAGTAGAGCCTCAAAGAAGTTTGCCACGTAGTCCGCTAGCTTGTTATCAGGGACGGAGGATGGGATGCCCCGGATGCGGAGATTATTGCGTCGGGCCCTATTTTCGAGATCTTCCTGTTTAAATTCCATGATCTCGCATTTGTGATGCAGGGAATCGATCGATTTTTGCATTTCCCCCAGAGCGGTGGTGTGCTCCTGGGCATGATCTTCGATCTCTCCAAACCTCTGCTCGAGTTCTGTGACTCTCTGATCTGTTTGGTCAACTTTGGTGGCGAGTTCCGAGAGGCAAGCGCGGAACTCAGATTTGATGTCCGCCATGAAGGCTATTAGGTCTCCTTTAGTGGCAAGCTCGCCCCTGTCCTCTTGTTGCTTCTGTGGGGTCAGTTTGGGAGGTTCCTGTTTCTTGGGTTTCTCTGTAGCCGTAAACATGGCGGAGATATCCGTGCCTTTGCTCACTTTTGTTTGTCTCGACATGTTGCCCACGCCAAACAGTTCCAGTCGGGAGACTAGCGGCAAGGCCCAGGACGGTGGGAGATGGCAGCTGGAGAACTCCGTCACCCTGGCCTTCGCTCCGGGTCAGGTGTAGATGGGTGGGCAGGGGCGCCCCAGGAAGGGTGGAACGGGGAGAAGGACTTCGGTAGGGCTGATCCAAGATGGCCGCAGTGGTCCCGACTTGATCTGCAAAGTAGGGAGAGGAGTGGGGACCTGCTCTCGGTAGCAACCCAGAAGGGATCCAGGCTGCCCAACCAAAATCAGGGGATTCTATATTAGGTACCGCTCCCCCTCTCCGGCTCTTCTGCCTCCCAAGGTCCCGCTACCGACAGGTGCGGAGCGTGCTGCTGAGCCCCGGTACGGCGGCCATCTTAGTTTCGTCCGTCGGGTACGGGAGAGAAGTTCAGCTTCAAATTTCTAGTAGAACGCCGCCACGGTCGAAGACGGTGTTTAGCCAGGTTATGCCATGTCGGTTCCGGTCGCTGTAGATGGCATTAGCGACACGAAACCCCGCCTAGAACCGCCAGATTTCGACGGCGGCGCCGGACATCCCACGGGCGGCCTCAGAGGAGCGACCACATCGATGGCGCTCCAAGCCACGCCCCCTTTCCCATTCATTTTAAACGCACCACTTTTTGGTGCAATGTTAAAGATACCGCCAGGTTATTTATTTAATATTTATTCCCCGGTTGGGTCTTTGCCAGAACTCGGTTTTAAAATGGCATTTGTGTTCGCCTCTGTAACTCCAACCCAAGTCGAGCCCTTTGTTCCACTTTTTGGCGGGCTTCTACACAGAAGCCTCCAAAAGTGGTGCCACTCTGTCTGGGTCTACAGGATGTGTGGGAGTGGGGTTTAGGCACCCTGGACGCACTCTTGTGTGATTGGCCCAGTGGTGAGCCGCCCGGCTCACCACTTAGCATGTTTGAGTGACAGCTAGGACTGATGAATGGGGGTTTTCTGCATAAAAGCAGGGCTTTGGGGACTGGAACTTCAGACGTCGCCACAGGACCAAAGAATCCGAAGAGGGAGAAGCTGAGCCGATCTGCAACGACGAAACCACCGGTGGAGCCCTGCTGAACCGCCTCACCACTTCTTCCAACGACAGAGGAGATCTTCATCCCAAAGAGTCTTCTTCCTTTGACTGGTGGGGATAACCAGTTTGCCGGTCTTTTCGCCTTCTCGGATCATCTCGTGCCCGCCTTGCCTGTGCCAAGCACCCCGGCAACCGGGATACCACGTTTTACCACTACTGCGAATAAAAGGGTAGTACTTTTTAACCGGAGAACTCCGCGGCTGTTTTTTTCCCTGGCAGTGCAACGACCTTCAGCTTTCCTCCACGTCGAGATCATCTCTTCCTCTGGATGACGCTGTGACTTGCACCAGCTTCAGGAACAACTGCCCCCGCTGGAGGATCCTCTCCACTTTCATGGTACTGTGTCCGCCTGGCCTCCCTCGCAAAGGCCTGTGTGGGATGTCTCTTAAATCCTCAACCTACCACTTGAGTTGGCCCTAGGCTGGCTAACTGAACTTTTCTGAGCTGAACTAATTCCTTTCTGAACTCTCTGCAAGACTTTCCAAGCCTCTTGAACTGTGTGATCTTGGGCGCATTGGTGCTCTGTTCTCTCTAAGAGGGAACCTGGCCTCTGAACTCTTTGCTCACAAGTAGACTTTGACTTTCCTGCCTTGCTGGGTGCTTCTAAAGTATTAGTGTTGTGTGCTTTTCTAATTTCTGCCTTTTCCCTCCCTTTTTTGATAACTTATTAGAGTGCCATCTTTAGTTAAGCTCTCACCTCTGTCTGAAAATAAGTGGTGTTAACTAAGACTTGTCTAATAAGGAATAAGGGATGTATATATATTAATAGTGACTGTGTTTTGAACTTGCTTACAATAATAGTGCTGGAGTGTTTCTATAAGTGTGTCTTTAAATAAATAATTATATACTTTGATACCAAAGCTCTGGTCAGTGTTTGCTTGTGCTACTGTATTTTGGACAATATCTTGTATACTCTACATACTGTCTAACTCGTCTTGAGAGAAGTCTGGCTGCTCAGCCACAGCTACCAGGTAAATCTGGGAGGTAGAGACTGCTACCAATTGGGTTTACTGCCAACACATGTAGTCTTAAGCCTTTTGCAGTGGTCCCTAAGGGAACTGCACAGGTTTCTGCCTAATACCTGTATTGTGCCCTTATTCAAAAAGACTGCACATACAGTGGTCAGGGACCACTCTATGTGCAGTGAAATTGTAGACAATTTTGAGTCATGTTTGTGGCTGCCGATTCACATGTCAAAATTGGCGAAAATTCCTCAAGACAGCCCTTGACCACTGACAAATATTTCTAATTACAAAAAATGATTAAACATCGATTTATCAGTCTTTATTTGTGCCCCCAGACCCTCTTTTCCCCCATCCCTCGAATGTAGGGTTTGTATGAGACATGCAGTGACACGAGACAATGGGCCTCATCACGAGTTTGGCGGTAACCCTTAAAATCGGCGGTAATGCTATCAGCGCCCATTTTAAGGGTCTGTCGGATCACAAGTCCAAATACCGCCGTCGCCATTACAGCCGGCGCAAGTACAGCCGGCTGTACAAGCGTCGGCTGTAAAAGCGCCAGTAACCATTTGCGCTAAAACATTTGTAATCACGAGTCTGGCTTAGGCACAATTAGCGCCAGAAAAGCAGCAGATAATCCGCCGAAAATACCCCCAGCAAAAGCTGGAGGTAAAAGAACACAGGCCACAGCAATAAGGGCCCAGGTGAAACCAATGCAATTCAGAGGCCTAGAAAGGACCCACCCATGCACAACACACCCTCCCCAACACCATTACACCAGTAGGAGGAGGGAGGAGACAGCAATAAGGGCCTAGGTGAAACCAATGCAATTCAGAGGCCTACAAAGGACCCACACATGCACAACACACCCTCCCCAACACCATTACACCAGCATGAGCAGGGAGCAGACAGCAATAAGGGCCCAGGTGAAACCAATGCAATTCAGAGGCCTACAAAGGACCCACCCATGCACAAAACACCCTCCCCAACACCATTACACCAGTAGGAGCAGGGAGGAGACAGCAATAAGGGCTCAGGTGAAACCAATGCAATTCAGAGGCCTACAAAGGACCCACCCATGCACAAAACACCCTCCCTAACACCATTACACCAGTAGGAGCAGAGAGGAGACAGCAATAAGGGCTCAGGTGAAACAAATGCAAATCAGAGGCCTACAAAGGACCCACCCATGCACAACACACCCTCCCCAACACCATGCTGCCATTTGGAGGCGGGAGCCTTGATGTGGACTTCTACCTGCTGCGCCTGGAGCTACAGAGGCCAGCCGAACAGGCCAGGGCCCTGGGAGCGCAGAGGGTGGTGGGGATGAGGAGAAGGAGGAGGAGAGCAGAACCAGCAAGGCGGCCAGCCATCCCCAGGGTCAGGCCAACACCCTGGGCCCTGACTGATGGCCAGTTGCTGACTGAATATCGGCTGAACAGGGCAACCATCACCCAGCTGCTGGACACAATCCAGGCTGACATCGGCAGCCGCATAGCCATCAGCACAGCAGTATCTCCGCTAGTGAAGCTCGTGTCTGTGCTACAATTCCTTGGGACTGGCAGCTACGAACACACCGTTGCCATGATGCATGAAATGGCCCAGTCCACATTCAGTGCCATGCTGGGACAGGTGCTGGATGCACTGTTGAATCATGTGAATGAGCACATCGCATTGTCAGCCACACAGGCACAGGTGAACCAGCTGAATTGTGAATTCCATGCCATTGCCCAAGTCCCGAATGTAATAGCAGCCCTGGACTGCACACATGTAGCACTCGTACCACCCCAGGCACATGAGGCAGCCTACAGAAACCGGAATTAGTACCATTCCCTTAATGTGCAGATGACATGTGGTCCTGACCTCACCTTCAGCCACTGCTGTGCCCGCTACCCAGGATCCACCCACAACTCCATGGTCCTGCGCAACAGTACCCTGCCAGCGTACATGGAAAGGCACCAAGGGCAAAACACATGGCTGCTGGGTGAGTAGAAATGTATACCATAATGCATGTTAATCCACAACTGATGGGGCTGGTCACACACAATGAAATCCATGAATCTCAATAGGCAGCACCATTACTGCAGCATTCCCATTCAAGCACCTTGCACGAGAAACCTTGGACATGTCCAACACAGCAGAACACACCCATTCAGGATGTAAAAGACATGTGGCAGCACAGTGACATATGGAAGGCCTACCACCATAAAGCTTCCTGTTTGAGTAGCACTATGGCTCCCAACACTGACATAGTACAGACATCCCACCCTGCCCATCCGACAGTCATGTAAATGTAACACATAAGTCGCCACATCCACAAATGCACCACACATAAGCAGACTGAGTAATGGCAATGTACATCCCACAAACCCTGTCCCCAGAATGGCCAAGGAAATGCATGGAGAACAGTACAGAATAGTGACAACCAGCAAATGCAAATGCAGTCAAAGGGAATGGCAATGACACATGAGGCAGCCACTTCTCTCACGCAGAAGTAGATGGAAGGGCTCCCTTACCCAGTGACAAGTGAATGAGTACAGTTACATTTTGAAACAGAGGCGTACCAAGTTGAGAGTGCCTCATTGATTCAATTCTGCTCATAGCACAGCACACTCCACAATGTTGTTGACCTAATGACAAGTATGGCAAATTGACACTGATGACTGAGCTCTGTACACCCACTGAACTTACCTTGTCCCCATACCGGCTTTCTCTCCCCTGCAGGTGATTCTGGATATCCCCAGTACACGTGGCTCATGACCCCTGTGCGTCATCCACACACAGCAGCGGAGCGGGCATACAACCATGCCCAAGCTCGTACACGGATCTGCGTGGAGAGGGCATTTGGACTGCTGAAGGCACGCTTCGGTGCCTCGACCGCACGGGAGGGGCATTGATGTATGCACCAGAAAAAGTTGGCAAAATTGTACTGACATGTGCCATGCTGCACAACATCTGCTGTCGCAGAAATGTGCCACTGCCCCCTGATGCTCATGTGCAGCCACCTGAGGATGGGAGTGAGGGTGATGACGTGCCTGAAGGAGTTGCACGTGCACAAAGGGTTGGACTGAGCGAGGGGAGGTTGGCCAGACAGGGATTGATTGATGTATTTTTCTAACACGGGTGATGGGTAAATTGAACAAATGTCACTTCAACATTAAATAGCACTTTTTCACAAACACTACTGTCCATGCTTTGTGATTTTTGAAACGTGATTTATTCTCAGTGCAACAAACCCCCCTCCCCCCAGTGAACACCCAGCACACAATCTTCCCTCCCCACAGTGAACACCCAGCACACAATCCCCCTCCCCCCAGTGAACTCCCCACAACAGTGCAGGTAGGTGCATGTTTCTTATCAGGGCACCCACAACGATGCCATGTACGACTAGGATGGTCGTGGGCGCTTTCCTTGTCCGGGCCCCTCTGGTGTGTGTGACCTCAGGTGCCACATAGAGCGGCGCCTAGGAGATGGCTCAAGGGATCGATCCGTGGGTGTGGTTGAGGTTGAAGGGACTGACCAGGTTGCCTGCATGTGCTGTCGAATTAGGTTGTTACCCTCCCTTGTTTGCTCAGCAAGTGCTGACACTGCCTCGCACACCTCCCTCACCCTTTGGCCAAACCCTATCAGGGCAGCGGTACATTGCTCTACAACTCTGCGTGTGCGCGCATTGTCACACGCTATGTACTTGCATCCATGGCGTATACATGCACTGATAGCCTTGATGTGCCGGCTGTGCAGCTTTGCCATTGATTCTACCTTGGCCTGTTTAGCCTCAATCACGTCCAGTCGGTCCATCACTGCTGCCCCTGTGATGAAGATCACCGCTAGTGTGGCAGGTGCCGGCCTGCCACTTGTGCGCTGTTGGGGGGAGGGCTGCATGGGGGCATGGCGCCGGCTTGGATTGGGCTGTCAGGCTCTGAGTGACGGTCTTCAGGGCTGCCATATGATGGCGTGTCCTCGTCTGGCTGTGGTGTGCGGACACGACGCACATGCACAGGTGGGCTTTGTGCTTGTTGTGTGCCTGGCCTTGGGGTTCCCTGTGGTGTGACCATCCCTTCTGTGTCACTGCTTCCGGGTGAATGCAGTCCTCCTGCATGATGTGCACGTGGAGGTGTCAGTCCCACGTCCCGCTCTGATCCACAGGTCAGTCCCTCTGCATCGGGGCTGTGCCTGGTGGCTTGGGGAGAGCTGGCCGTGGACTCCTTGCGGGCATGTGGGTGCTGCTGCGGTCTGTTAGGGCTGCGTTGTGGTGAAGTGGGGGGTGGTCTGCGTCGGCTCCCTTCCGTGCAGCCTCTTTGTGGGGTTTTGGTGCTGGTGGAGGCTTGCTGCCGTGGGCGCCGTGATGGTGTGGCCTCCTCCCCATCATCTTCATCCCGTTGGGTTTGCTGTGTGCCTGTGGAGTACATAGGGTGTGGTTTGAGTTCAAGGCTACCTAAATTAGTGTAATGCTGTTCATGCTAACAAGTGGGATTGAAGACAGTATCAATCATGCATTCAACTTGCATTTTGTTCAGTGGCCATGTGGTGCTTGGTGTGAGTGAGTATGGAGGTACACTGCATGAGAATGTTTGTGTGACAAGATTGCATGCATGGTTGGGGTGCACTGCGCTCAGGGTCTTGGGGGTGTATTCCTGCACACTCAAACTCTACGTAGCTGTCCCATGGCTATGGATGTCTATCCCCTGCCCCTAACATTGATGCACTGCACGTGCAGGGTCGTCTAGGCAACACTACGGTTCAATAGATGTAGGCCGCACTTATGGGTGTCTGCAGTTCCTCACACACATTTCTTCACATTCATTCACTCAGGGTCTTCATGTGTGGTACTTTCAGTTGCATGCATTCGGGGTGAGACTCACCTGCAGTTGGATCGATGACAGTGCCTAACTCCGCTCCACCAATTCCCTCGATGGTGCCAATGTTAATCAGGGCACTCATCTTCTCCTCCCAAGGTGTGAGTTCGGGTGGGGGTGGTGGTGGCCCTCCTCCAGTGCCCCTGCTTGCACTCCTGTGCTGTGAGAGGATGCCGCAGACTCACACACGCAGGTCGTTGAGGCGCTTGCGGCAATCCTCCCCATCCTGGGGCACGCGCCCCACAGCAGTGACCCTTTGACTGATGTTGCGCCAAATCTGTGCTCTGCGCTGGCCACAGATTACAAAGCTGCAATTATCCTCTATTTGCTTTACATATTTATAAAAGGATGTATATGTTTATTAGAGTGGTTTATTATGATTTGTGCATAGAGTATTCTTGAAAGACAAAAAGACATCTTTCTACCAACTGGAGCCTGGAAGATATATGTGGTTACAATTGGGTATTTCAGACTGGGCTCAAATCCCTGAATCACTTAACTCAAGTGTGAAGTGTGTGATCTTAGGCAAATCATTTCATCTCACTGTGACTTATCCACGACAAGTAGAAGTCCTTAAACTAATTATGTCCACATTGTAAGCTGGAAACATAATGTCCCACTCATTCTATTGCTCCATAAATAATAACAGTGACCATTCACAGAGTGCCTGGAGACCATAAAAATGGAAGCGATGCACGGTATAAATCAGCATAACATATAATGCACATAACAAATCTTGTTTGCTTTTTGGTTTACTCATGAGATTTTCTTGCAATGTTGCTTTCCATGATAACATCAAGTATCATGTCCATTTCTGTCACACAATGTTCACACTTATGTCAGTGCATATGTAAATTAGGCCCCCCTGCACGTCCTTTGTAACATAGGCCCTCACACATCATAGAACCTGGGCTGGATATTGATAAAGGGCATGATTCTATACACAAAATTGCCTAATCCCTTCTATGGACAGTATTTCACTGACATCTGTTGCTGTCTTTCTCAGCAGAAGCGTGTTGGCTACCCTTTTTTGAGAGACTGTTCCCTCAATGGACTGTCCATTGAGAACATTGTATTTTCCATATTTGTACTCACAAAAAGTATCTATGTTATTAAACACATTTTTTTCATATACACTGGAAAAAGAAACGCAGTTGCGCTCCATTATTTTCCCCAAAAATGTTTTACACAGTCATATATATACACAGATTTTTAAAGATTTAGTTAAAACACTGGGAAAAAACACTGAAATTGTCAAAACAAAAACATTGAAAATCAGAAAACCCTAATAATACGCGTTAATCTCTCAATATTATATATGTCCCCTGTCGTAGAAATCCACTCCTGTTTGGTTGGCATTCCACTTTTTTCTAGGCCCTCATTAGGTTTACCCTAACAGGAGTGGGATGGACACTATGGACTTCCTGTGATGTTCTCTGCGCTGGTATATGAAGCTTTCCTTGCACTGCTTCTTCGGTTCTAGACCAAACATCTTCAAAGCCCATCCTATGAGCGCATGGAATGAGCCCACTTCGTCCGGAGGACAGTCTCTAGCAGGGACCTCACCCGGCTCACCATCGGCCGTGAGGAAATAATCAAATTCATCAGTAAGCAATGTATGAGTGGAAGCCACATCGTCTTGGTGGTCTGGGTCTGTGTCCCTCCCTGTGTCAGACAATTATAGAGGCCTTGTCAGCGGTCTGTCCTCCCTGGAGGGCTGTGAAATGTCTTTCTCCCTGGGGAGGATGCGAAGGATAAGGGGTGCCTCTAAAGCGCTGGCGCTGCAGTTCAGGGGCCAATGACGGATCCGGCAAGGATGGAGAGGATGTCCAGAGAGATGCCTCTCGATGGGGCAGGTTCAATGGCTGCAAATTGACCCTTGATGGGGTTTGATGCAATGGAGGCAAAACTGGCAGCTTTATAAGGCGTGCCTTCCCATGTGGTGACACTGGTTTTGCGGTTGCTCTAGCCGGACTTGGCCTCCTGACTGGTGAGGCAAGGTGTGATGGTGGCCTGGCAGGTTCCTGTGGAGAATCAGGGGGGTGGGGGAGGTGGGCATACAAGCTTCCTCATCCCCTTCATCTGAGGAAGACAGACATTGTTCCAGCACTATTGATGGCTGTGTCGGCAACCCAAACCCTAGTATGGGATATGAGGGGAATGGAAGCGCTGCCAGCACAGATACAGTAGTGGTCGACAAAGAGGTAGCAGGAGCACACGGTACGTTGGTTTAGACCTCTTTTGGTGCAGTCGCCTGGTTTGCCGTCAACAGGAAAATGTCGTCTTCTTGCTTGACGTGGTCATTGTACATTTTTCAAAGCCAATCACAGCTACACATAATTTTATGTTCCCATAAAAGGTCATATTGAACAGTACACGGGACGTGCATCGCCTAACAACCAGGAATTGATTGACACCCTCTCACGCCAGACCAATGGCAGCTATTAGTTCATCATACTCTATGGAAAACCAAGTTCAGCTCAAGTAAGTAATATATGGCTACCAGCACCCTTAACTACCACAATAACCAGTGGACCACAATTAACTGGTTACCTTTCTTCTAATTTACGCATCCATATATACTATGCATTTGACCCATACATGCCACAATATAGGCAACCATATTCGACCTCGTATGTAAGGCTTATTATACAGACAACCCACAGCTGCCCTAGTTTTAACACAATTATATAGTATAATCTGTTACATCCCGGTGCATATACTATGGATGATAATATTCCGTGGAACTAAAACCTCACTTAGAATTGGTTTAATTAGATTTTTAAACGAGTTAAATTTATATGATGTTTAGATTATTTGAAGAATACCATGACATTTTGTGCTTTTTTTTCTTCTCTTTAATGATTTTGAAAAACGGATTAATGCATTTGTTCTTCTTTTGTAATTTTTTTGGTACGTTTGTTTTATGATAAAATATTGTAAAGTTGATGTATTTCAGCTATATCAATAAAAAAAAAGAATGCCACTGCATGCTTGCTTCTAAAACACACTGGCAATTGCCAAAGGAAGTACAGAGTACTTAAAAACTAACAGGGTAATTCATAGAATTTCGCAGAAAAGTGTCGCAAGCGGCTGGCGCAGAGTGTCCCCGTGCGATTGTCTGTGCCAGGCACGTGCGCTAAAACCGATTTCCGCGCACAGCGTATTCATGGATTTTAGGCTCCCAAACCAGCCGTGGCGCAGAGAATCGCAGCGACCCTGCAGCAGCGCCAGTAACGCCCCGAAGAACGCCCTCGCGCAAGGAAAAGCCATCAAAATCGCTAAATCATCGCAAAGGGCTGCGCTAACCCTGGACCAGTTCACCGGGCTGGCAAACAGCAAACGCCAAGCGGGGAACGTGTATTTCAGGGGTGCGCGGGAAGTTCCACACGCGATCGGGCCTGGGGGAGCGGGCTACGTGTATAACAGGGGTTCGCGTGAACTTCCTCACGCGATCGGGCCTGGGGAGCGGGCTACGTGTATTTCAGGGGTTCGCGTGAAGTTCCTCACGCGATCGGGCCTGGGGGAGCGGGCTATGTGTATTTCAGGGGTTCGCGTGAAGTTTCTCACGCGATCGGGCCAGGGGGAGCGTTCTACGTGTATTACAGGGGTTCGCGTGAACTTACTCACGCGATCGGGCCTGGGGGAGCGGCCTACGTGTATTTCAGGGGTTCGCGTGAAGTCTCTCACGCGATTGGCCCCGTGCAAGCAGGGTACGTGTATTCCAGGGGTGCGCGGGAAGTTCCACACGCGATTGGCCCCGTGCAAGCAGGGTACGTGTATTACAGGGGTGCGCAGGAAGTTCCACACGCGATTTCAGCAGGGTACGTGTATTCCAGGGGTGCGCGGGAAGTTCCACATGCGATTTCAGCAGGGTATGTGTATCCCAGGGGTGCGCGGGAAGTTCCACACGCGATTCCAGCAGGGTACGTGTATTTCAGGGGTGCGTGGGAAGTTCCACACGCGATTGTCCCCGTGCAAGCAGGGTACGTGTATTCCAGGGGTGCGCGGGAAGTTCCACACGCGATTTCAGCAGGGTACGTGTATTCCAGGGGTGCGCGGGAAGTTCCACACGCGATTTCTGCAGGGTATGTGTATCCCAGGGGTGCGCGGGAAGTCCCACACGCGAATGGCCCAGTGCGAGCAGGGTACGTGTATTCCGCGGGAAGTTCCACATGCGATTTCAGCATGGTATGTGTATTTTAGGGGTTCTGGGGAGTACTACACGTGAATTGTCCGTGTGGGTCCTCCCAGGTGTACGCTCCACAACCTCCACGGACCCTGCAGGCAGCCCACACCACGGGGGACTACCCTGCACCCCTGCACATGTCCCGCAGGCAGCCCATCCACCATGGGCATGCCCCCCAGCCAACCCACATGTCACCTTGCACTACTGATCAACAATGCATGTCTCCCACCACCCCCACCCCCCAGCAGTGCAGGGGCACCCTCCACCAGGCCCCCACTCATGTCTCCCACCACCCCCACCCCCAAGCAGTGCAGGGGCACCCTCCACCAGGCCCCCACTCATGTCCCCCTGCACCCCCACCCCCCAGCAGTGCAGGGGCATCCTCCACCAGGCCCCCACTCATGTCTCCCACCACCCCCACCCCCCAGCCACCAGGGGCAGCCTCCACCAGGCCCCCACTAATGTCTCCCACCACCCCCACCCCCCTGCCACCATGGGCACCCTCCACCAGGCCCCCACTCATGTCCCCCTGCACGCCCACCCCCCAGCAGTGCATGGGCACACTCCACCAGGCCCCCACTCATGTCTCCCACCACCCCCACCCCCCAGCCACCAGGGGCAGCCTCCACCAGGCCCCCACTCATGTCCCCCTGCACCCCCACCCCCCAGCATCCAGGGTCACCCTCCACCAGGCCCCCACTCATGTCTCCCACCACCCCACCCCCAAGCAGTGCAGGGGCAGCCTCCACCAGGACCCTACTCATGTCTCCCACCACCCCCACCCCCCAGCCACCAGGGGCAGCCTCCACCAGGCCCCCACTCATGTCCCCCTGCACCCCCACCCCCAAGCAGTGCATGGGCACCCTCCACCAGGCCCCCACTCATGTCTCCCACCACCCCACCCCAAGCAGTGCAGGTGCACCCTCCACCAGGCCCCCACTCATGTCTCCCACCACCCCACCCCTAAGCAGTGCAGGTGCACCCTCCACCAGGCCCCCACTCACGTCTCCCACCACCCCCACCCCCAAGCAGTGCAGGTGCACCCTCCACCAGACCCCCACTCATGTCTCCCACCACCCCCACCCCCAAGCAGTGCAGGGGCACCCTCCACCAGGCCCCCACTCATGTCTCCCACCACCCCCACCCCCCAGCAGAGCATGGGCAGCCTCCACCAGGCCCCCAATCATGTCCCCCTGCACCCCCACCCCCCAGCAGTGCAGGGGCACCCTCCACCAGGCCCCCACTCTTGTCTCCCACCACCCCCACCCCCCAGCCACCAGGGGCAGCCTCCACCAGGCCCCCACTAATGTCTCCCACCACCCCCACCCCCAGCCACCATGGGTAGCCCCCATCAGGCCCCCACTCATGTCCCCCTGCTCCCCCACCCCCCAGCAGTGCATGGGCACCCTCCACCAGGCCCCCACTCATGTCTCCCACCACCCCCACCCCCCAGCCACCAGGGGCAGCCTCCACCAGGCCCCCACTAATGTCTCCCACCACCCCCACCCCCAAGCAGTGCAGGTTCCCCCTCCACCAGGCCCCCACTCATGTCTCCCACCACCCCCACCCCCAAGCAGTGCAGGGGCACCCTCCACCAGGCCCCCACTCATGTCTCCCACCACCCCCACCTCCCAGCAGTGCAGGTGCACCCTCCACCAGGCCCCCACTCATGTCTCCCACCACCCCCAACCCCCAGCAGTGCAGGGGCACCCTCCACCAGGCCCCCACTAATGTCTCCCACCACCCCCACCCCGCTGCCACCATGGGCACCCTCCACCAGGCCCCCACTCATGTCCCCCTGCACCCCCACCCCCCAGCAGTGCATGGGCACCCTCCACCAGGCCCCCACTCATGTCTCCCACCACCCCCACCCCCCAGCCACCAGGGGCAGCCTCCACCAGGCCCCCACTCATGTCCCACTGCACCCCCACCCCCCAGCCACCAGGGGCAGCCTCCACCAGGCCCCTACTCATGTCTCCCACCACCCCCCACCCCCCTGCCACCATGGGCAGCCCCCACCAGGTCCTCACAATCCCCAATCATGTGCGTAATGGTCAGCCTCCACAGCCAAAAAGCCCTACCAAGTAACCCATTCACCCACATGGAAATGGAAATCACATGTTACACCCCCAATGTACATGAAGCTAATGAAGCCATGTCCGTCACACACAATGGTTGCAATTGAATGGGAAAACACACAACATGACATGCATGAAACCAATGAGATGTTACCACACAGTGAAGTATGCAAACAAAATTGTATTGAAAAAAAATAAGAATGCTAAAGAAAGAAAACAAACTACAATGTGAATGACAAAAAATAAGCTGCATGTCCGTATGAAAAAATAAAACTTGAAATCCAAATTGAAAAAAATTTAGTCCAAAGTCAAATGTAAAAAATTCTCCATTCAATAAAGAACTATGTACAAAAATAACAAGGGTCCATGGGCCCAACTGAACAAAGGAAACCTACTAAAAAACCTACCTAAAAATCAACTATATACAAAAAGTGGAGCAGTGTCCGTCGACTCCAAATCATAATACGAAAGAAAGGAAACCTAAAACTAAAGAACTATATACAAAGGCGGCGGGCAAGTCCAGCGGCTCACTCTGTGGTGTCCCGGGCCAGGGCATCATCGAACTCCTGTTCGATGTCCCGGATGCGGTCCAGTTCCATGGCCCCGAGGGTCCGCAGGGACGACGCTGTGTCCTCCTCCAACCCCCTGCGGATTGCCTCGAGGCACTCGGCCCGCCTCAGAGCCCTCTGCATGGAGTTCTCCGCCCTGACCATTGTGAGCCGCGCCTCTTCCGCCCGCCGCCGCTCCGCACCTATGGCGTGGCCCAACCGCTGCCACACGGAAGACACTCTCTGTCCTGGGTCCCCCTGCCCTCCGGCCGATGCCTGCCCCTCCGATGTCGAAAGCCCCGAGCCTTCATGGCTCCCACCATGTTGCTGCTGCTGCTGCTCTGCCTCTGCCCGTGCACTGCCTCCTGCTGCCTGCACATCCTCCGCCGGCTGGGGTGCACTTGTTGATGTGGCCACCCCTGCTGGACCACCGACTCCCGACTGTGGCAGGGATGCCTCCTCCACCAGCCTGGCCGCACCGTCAGAGGCAGCTCCACAGGGCACCCAGGTGACTGATGGGTGGGAAGATGGCACAGAGGACGACTGGCGCGTAGGGGGTCCAGTTGAGGAGGGGGTCTGAGCAAGCCCCATCAGACAGCGGAATCCGGCCTGGGTGTCCCAGCAGGCTGACGCAACGCCACACCAGCCAGGACAGGCTCAACCCAGACCTGGATGGCCACGTCCGCAGGCAGAGGAAGGCCAGTTGAGGTCAGCTCATCCCCTGCCTGAAAACGGGTCTGGACGTAGGCATCCCTGCTGGTGCAAGATGATGCAGGGACAGGATCGGGGACAGGATTGGGGACAGGATTGCACACAGGCACCTCCGCGGCCGCCTGTGCTGCCTCCTGTCCCTGGTCCTGCACTGCACCACTAGCACCAGTGGGATCCCCACCTCCAGACCCCGTCTCTGGTGCTTGCGCGGCCCCCTCCTTCACCAAACCCCCCACCAACCTGGATGACTCCGTGCCATCTTCCCCCATTGGGCCCTGTGGGGTCCCAGCTGCCCCTTCTGCTGCCGAGGAGTCCAACTGCAACCTCCGCCTCTTGGACCTCCCCCCGGCAGCTGCGGCCTGGGACGCGGCACCGGACTCCTCACTCCCCGACGAGATGACAACACGGGAGGGGAGCCGGGCCTTGCGTCTCCGGCTGGCGGTCAGATCCCCGCCGCTGTGCTCCACAGCACCTTCTCCGCCCTCTTCATCAGTTGACGCTGCAGACAGGGAGAAACAAAACACAGGCATCAGGGCACTGTACAATGGACACATACACGCATGACAGTTGCACAGGAGTGGCATTGGCAAACCTCAGACATGTCATCACAATCCCCAACACACATGTCATTGCAACTGGCACACATGAGCCATACCACAGCCATATCGCAACTGCCACCACCATCCCTACACATACAACAGCATCAGCAGCCAAAGGGGAGCCAGACATCACATGCAACACAGGAAGTGCACCACACATGTACACACACCACCACACTTGCATGCATGTCCACACCTCTGCCAAGTGTCGCACTGTTCAGACGGGCATCCATGTCACATCTGCCAATCAGGCTTCCACATACCGCTGTCACATGCATCCATGTTGCATCACTTTTGCACCCTTGTCAAATACACACACATGCACATGTACACAGTGCTCATACATGCAGCCGAAAACAACATACATGCCTGACATCATGGACATGTCTACTTACATACACATTCATCCAAACATGTGTGCATGCACAACTGCATTTGCCATGCAAGCCCACACACACAAGCACCATCCATGTCTCACACATTACAGCCCTCGCATGTGTCAGCCCCATGGCCCTGTACACCCCCACCCATACTCGACCCCATACAAACAGATGTGCAACCTGCACAATACCGAATAATCACCACACGCACTGCTCACAATCAGGATGCATGTACACTCACCGCTCGACTCCAGACGGGTCTGCTTCTCTAGGACCTGGACGTGGAGCACTGGGGATATGCGTTCCAGGACCCCCATCTGTTCTTCCGACAAGTGGCCCCGGCGCCCCTTGGCATCCGCTGCCTTCAAGAGGCGCCGTGCCTTGTTCAGGGTCCTGGACCTGAAGTCCTCCCAGCGCTTCCTGACATGTTGTAAGTCCCGGACTGCCACCCCCTCCGCGTTGATGGCAATCACGATGTCAGTCCAGATCCGAGTCCGTCATTCCTTGTCGGCGCGGGAACTTCCGAAGAGGGCATCATACTGCCCCAGGACTTGCTCCACCAGGACACCAACTTCGGTGGCACTGAAGCTGGTGCCCCTCTGCCTCTCTGGCCGGGGGTTGTCAGTGGTCACAGATGGTGTTTGCCCCGACATGACAACCCCAGAGGCAGGAGTGGGTGTGCAACTGGGTCCTGGGGCTGGGCTGTGGAGCGATGGAATTCCAGTCGGGAGTCTTCCGTTCCAGCAGGGGTGGTCACAGCAACAGCACCCCTGGCTGATGTGCAGGCAGCAAATGGCAGTGCACGTGGGCAGCAGGCAGTCAGGCAGCAGCAGATGGCAGGTGGGAGCGTGCTCGGGGCTCTGGGGGGCAGTAGTTCGGCCTTCTGGGCAGGAGCGTGGTCTTCCGTGTGCTTACGCGTGGCCAGCTTGGTACGGAGTGATTTGGCACGTGAAAATCCTGCACGTCAGCGTGAAAACCGAGGAAAGGCCCTTAGCGCGTAAGCGCGTCAGCACGCATACGCGATTCTATTGGACCAAAGGCCCTCAGCGCGTAAGCGCGTCTGTGACGTGAGCCGCACAGGTGTTTCCCACACAGCACGTGATGACAGAGCACACGTGGAAAGACTGCACGTCAGAGTCTCATCACGTGTGATTGGTTGAAATGGCCGCACACGGGCCGTACACGCAGAAGTGACAAAGCGTGTAATTGGTGGAAATGGCCGTACACCCATAAGTCACAAAGCGTGTAATTGGTGGAAATGGTCCTAGCGCGTAGACGCCGCGTAAGTGACGCTGGACGTGTGGGCCTGTATAAAAGGTACAGGTAGAACACCATTTCCTTGTACGTGCTTTTCGTGGAGAGCGAGTGGGTGAATTCTGTACTTCTTGTCGGTTCACACGCGATTTACTTCACAGCGTTTCAAGTTCGTATTCCCTGTTACCTCTGACAGATTTTTCTCCTTTTACTCTTTTACTGGTTTACCTGGGCCTGTTCCCTCAAACAGTGTTCCCTTCTACTGTTGTCCTGTCTCCTCAGACAGCGTACAAATCTTCTTTTGGCGGGGGTGTTGCCAACCAAACGCGCTCCTTTTACACGCTCGTTTACCAGGCAGACGGTGAGTCACGCACGTATCTAACATCTGTGCTTGCCCTGTGTGTAGCCTACCCCTTCAGAGGTCATTCTAGGCTGCGTGTGACACGCATACGTTCATTCTTGTGTTACTGAGTGCCACAGCGTAGTGCAGGTTTTTCTTTCTGCACACGTGGTCTAGGAGGGGTTGCGTGCACGTCATCTCCCTTTTTTGGGGCTCCTGTGCGTAGCGTGACCCGTCATCTTTCCCCAGGGGTTACAATCAGCCTTGCAAGAGCACTAGGGTACAATTACCATCTGGTACCCAACCCCTTTGACCCCCAATTGCCCAGGACTATATTTTACTGCCACTCCCATACGCACATTAACATCAGTGCCATGGCTGGGAGACGAGGATTCCGTAAGGGTGGCAAAGGTGGAAGAGCCACAAGTGGTGGCCGTGGTGGATCCGGTAGGGGACGTGGTCATTACTTGTTGCAGGGTGATCCTGTCCCCCCATGTGTGGAGGACCAGTCAAGGGCACCCATAATCCCCCCCCCCTCCCGTTGAGGCTGATGTGGCTGACACCATCCATGCTCAGCCCTTGTTGGACCAGCCCATTGTGGCACCAGACCTGGCTGACTCCATGGCTGATTTCCAGGTCAGCAGGCCTAGGACACGTGCGCTGGTGCACGTTGATGTCACCATGCCACATGCATCTGGGGCAGCAAGGTCATCTGCTGCACCAAGTAGGCAGGGCGGAGAGGCTGCAGGGGCAGCTGCGGCTCCATCCACCCCAGCCCTCACACACCCAGCCCGGACAGTGTCAGTCCTAGTCCATGCTGCTGATATACCCCCTGACACCATCACACTAGAGCCAATGCCTGCACCAACTCCCATGCTGAGTGTGCAATCCCACACTCCTGATACAGAGTCCACCAGGGCTCCTGCCCCTAGTGTCCAGAGCGGCGCAGGACACTCAGGATCACCACCACCTTCCAAGCGGAAGAGGAAGAGTGCTCGTCCGGCACAGGCTGATGCCCCAGACACGGCTACACAGTCCGGCCCGTCCAGGAAGCCCAGCTTCACGGATGACAAACTGAATGCACTTGCCGAGTATGTGTCCGCACATGACAACGAGATGGTCATTGTTGCAGGATCCAAGACCACACCTGCACAACGCCAGGCACACTGGCAGACCGTTGCGGACATCGTAAGTGCCCTTGGAATCGTGAGGCGCACAGCCAATGATTGCTATAAGCGCTGGAATGACCTAAAGCGCAGGGCAAAGAGTAAGCTGGCCTCAAGTCATGCCGCAACTCTAGTGACTGGAGGTGGGTCTCCAGTAGCAGACATGGAACTCACTCCACATGAGTCAGTCGCTGGGACCTACGTCACGGAGGAACAGATCCAAGGCGTGGGAGATTTGGCTGATTACGAGGCATTGTCCGGTGAGTGCACATGCATGTGTGTGTCATCCATGTGCATGGTGTGTGTGAGGGCTTCTGTTTGTGTGCCAGGTGAGAGTGTGTGCTCCTGAGTCGCATGGGTCAGCCATGTGCTTCATGCAATACATCCAGCTCATCTGCATTTGCCCATAGCTGTATCCCTTCTGCCAACAGTAGACATCTAGCCCAACTGCACGCCAGTTGCCCTTGAAGTGTCACCTTGCCACAACATAGTTGCTAAATTTTCCACTGTTCATTTAGTCAGATTTCTTACATTCCACCACTTTTACTAGGCATGTTGCAGTCCTCTAGTCACATGTCTGACATGGCTATGGTAAAGTGGAGTGACTTTGTTACCTGGATATCATTTGTTCAAACATGTCCCTGTGCAATTGGACCATTTCGGACTGGCAGCTCCAGGTGAGGAATCTGACCTGTTTGAATTAGAAAAGCTATTACATGCGGGAACTGGACAGAATGAATAGGTGCTGGCCTCCTCTCCATCTTCACTCAATAGCAATGGTACATGCCATCTGTGTGATGGCATGTGTGTTTCACCTGCCAATCACAGGCCAATGTGTGATGCCACTGCCAGGCAGCATGCAGAAAATGTGTTCATCTTCAATCTTGGTGCCATCAGTGTGTGCCATTTGCATGCCCTTCATACGCAGTGAGGGTGCATGCATGGGAGGGTTTTAGTCATGTGGGACATGTGTCAAACAAGTACTGGTTCTCTTGCTTCTCAGCCCTCATTGTGTGCCATGGTGCTAATGCCTGTTTCCATTTCTTTGTTTTTATGTCTTTGCAGGGGAAGACGCACCTGATACTGCTGGGGTTGTGGAGATGGTGCAGACCCAGGAGGGGTCCGAGGGCCGACCAACCACCAGTGAGGGACGTGGTGTGGTGGTGGGTGAGAACCCACAAGTGCTGCAGGTCGTGCTCTCAAGGGGTGTCTCTGGCTGCACCTCCCCCGAGCTGTACTCAGGTGTTGATTCGGATGAGACCTACGTGCCGTCGCAGGTGAGTGTTCCAGGGAGGGATTCTGTTCTGTCTCACCCACCTGCACCAGGGTCAGAACCCTCAATGGGGATGTCAGTGTTGGCAGCTACGCCTTTGGTGGTTACGGATGCAGGGTCACACTCCGCGACATCTGATCCTGTTCCTGGGCCAGCAGATCAGAGGGGGAATGCAGTCCTGCAGCCTCAGGCAGTGCCGGCACAGCAAGGCGCAGTTCGCCTTGCCCCAGACAGGTGTGGTGCCCGCCGACATGGTGGCCGTACGCCACCTGGCAATACCGCATGGGAGCAATCCATTTACGGTATGGCAACCCAACAGGCAGCATCATCCGACATGATGGCTCAGGCCATGGATAGGGTGGCCACTTCCATTGTCCCCCCTGAAAGGCTGATGGAGCGACTAGAGCAGGCAACCGACTCCATCTGCCAGTCACACAGGGAGGACATGTTGGGGTCCAACAGGGACAGGCGGGCGGCACTGGCGACTCTGCAGGAGGCCATCTCCATTGAGTCCCAGGGCCACAGGGAAGCCCTGAGGCAGGAGCTCCTTCACCTCAGGACGACTCTTGTTGAGCTTGAAGCTTCTACACACCAAAGGACAGAACAGCAGCTGGAGCGTCTCACCCGTACGCTCTCAGCTGAGATGCAGGCAACGAGGGCGGAGGTCCGGGCATCCCGTGAGTTGTTGCATGGGGACCTCCGCACACTCATCCTCCAGAACCAGACCTACCACACCCGCATGCTTGCAGCCATGGAGGAGCAGACTAGGGCCTTGCGTGGGCTGCCTCCCATAGTGCAACCACCTCCCGATGCAGCTGCACAGGGTGATAATAGCGACAGCAGTGATACTCCCACAATAGGGTAGCCGTGTGGGCCATGAGCCCATGGAGGTGTTTTTTTTTTCCCAGGATCCACGCAGGTGGGTTCTGGTGTGCATCCTGTCCTCGGACCTCCTGGGTGGCCTCCCCAACCCCCCCGGGCCCTTCAATGGCAATTTTTTATTTTTTTTTATTTTTGTTTTTATTTTTATTTTTATTTCTTTTATTCTCAATTTTTTTGGGACGATTTGTTGGCTTCCGTGGTTCCTGTGGGCATACGCTGCATTGTGGCTGGGCACATGCAGGCTTGTAATGTATTTGGTTCAGATGCTTGGGTTTGAGTCACACACACCCCTCCTGCTTCCCGTTTCCATGGGCTTGCAAAGGGTGTGCCCAAGTGACAGTGAATTACACAGTGACGTTGGACTCCCATTAGCTGTGTGGGCAGTCTGTAGTCAATACTGTGTATACATTCCTAGTGCATATTGCTGTTGTGTTGTACACTGCATGTTGCATTGATGTGTAACTCATCTTCTGTGTCTACCTCCCAATTTGCAGGTACCTTCCTCATGTCTACACAAGGACCTCTAGTCTGGAAATGTGGTCCATGTTGGCAGCAGTGCACCTACAACTCTACAGGCGCCAACACTGCACAGTTGGTAGTGGTGGGAGTGCAGGCATTTCCAGGTGGTGAGACTACTAATATTAAACATTAGTGATGTCAAGTCAATGGTAGTACGTGCTCAAGTTTGTTGTTGGTCCGCCATTACTGTGAGCATTTCACGTGTTGCAAGTTTCTAATAGGGACACTGTACATTGTGACAGTAGTGTCATGTTGTGGGGATTACTTTGTTTAGCTGCAAATAGCATGACATGGCACGGTGTGTCGTGTGGCGGTGCTGGGGTTGGGTTGGCTGACATGGCACTGTCCTCTTGTTGCATTTTGCAAGTGGGTATTAATTTGAGCTGCTTGAATGTGTAACTTCACAAAACTGCATTGGTGGTGTCAGTGTGGGTAGGGATGCACACATTGTGACACTTCCAGGTGAACAATCTCAGGCTGATATGGTTTTCACGGTTCTTTCTCCAGACATTCAGGATCAGTGTCAGGTTGAGTCATCATTGATTGTCAGATGGAATGTGCCAGGGCAGTGTGCACTCCACAGGGGTGTGATTTCTATGTGAAGTAATTAGCCACTAGCTGTGTACGGGCTGTCTCCCCCCGTGCCCTTTCACCTCCCATGCGCAGCGGCTGTGCATGTGGTTGGGGATGGGGGGGCACCACCATGTCCACGGCCAGGCCCCGGCGTGTTGCAACGTTGTGCAGGACACATGCTGCCACTATGATCCTGCACACTACTGGGGGAGCGTACAACAGCTGCCCGCCAGAACGGTCAAGGGAGCGAAAGCGTGACTTCAGCACTCCGAATGTGCGCTCCACTATGCCCCGGGTTGTAATGTGGGCAGCGTTATATCTTACCTGGGGTGGCGTGGTGGGGTTCCGAATTGGCGTCATGTGGGGGCTGAGAGGGTAGGCACTGTCCCCTGTGGAGGTGGTGATTGGTATCATTGGTGGGGTTGTGACCTAGCTCAGTATCCGACATGCATGCATGTGCAGTGGCATTCATACTCACCAAGCAGCCATGTGTCGCCATGCCGGCCAGCTTCTAGGTCCCGGCTTAGGGTGGACATTCGGTAAATGAAGCTGTCGTGGGTTGACCCGGGATAGTTGGCATATACTGAGGTGATGATTCCCTTGGCATTACATACTACCTGCACGTTGATGGAATGCCAGTGCTTGCGGTTCCTATAGATGTGCTCAGATGCCCTGGGGGGACGTAGAGCCACATGGGTGCAGTCGATGGCACCTAGCACTTTGGGGAATCGTGCCACAGCGTAAAAATCCAGGGCGGCAGCATGCCTTTCTGCAGGGGTTCTGGGCAGGTATATGTGCCTGCGGACTGATGGGCGTGCAGTGATGATGTTCAAGACCTGGTGTAGGCAGCGTGACTGGGTGGCCTGTGATACACCACCCACAATGGCACTTGCCCGCTGAAATGATCCAGTGGCTAAGAAGTGCAGTACATTGAGGACCTTCTCCAGGGGGCTAAGTGCTTGGGAGCACAGGGTGGGTGATGTGAGGTCGTCCTCCCACTCACTCACCAGGTCCAGTATGATGTGTGGTGGAAACCTGTACCTCCCATGCACCTGGTCATCAGGCATCCCGAAAAGGCTGGTTCTGGGTGTGAATATTCTGGCCCTGACTATCCTCCTCCTCCTCCTTTGGTAGGCCACGGCCACTGCTGCTAGGAACGGTATGTTCATCCTGGGTCTGAGCTAGTTATTTTGTTAGCGCGCAAATTAATGCGTTGCGCGTGTTGTAGGCGAGCGTGTGACCCGCACACCCCAGAAATCCAGTGCAGAGTCCAATAGCGTGTGGAAATTGCCCGCACACCGGGATACAGGTGCGCTGACGTACTTGCGTGTGTAAGTGTCCGTGCACACCTGATATACACGTACATAGGCCAATCGCGTGTACGCGCACTTTTGTCCAATTACACGCGATGAGACTCTAACGTGCTGTCCAATTACACGCGATGAGACTCTGACGTGCTGTCCAATTACACGCGATGAGACTCTGACGTGCTGTCCAATTACACGCGATGAGACTCTGACGTGCTGTCCAATTACACGCGATGAGACTCTGACGTGCTGTCCAATTACACGCGATGAGACTCTGACGTGCAGTCTTTCCACGTGTGCTCTGTCATCACGTGCTGTGTGGGAAACACCCGGGCGGCTCACGTCACAGACGCGCTTACGCGCTGAGGGCCTTTGGTCCAATAGTATCGCGTATGCGTGCTGACGCGCTTACGCGCTAAGGGCCTTTCCTCGGTTTTCACGCTGACGTGCAGGATTTTCACGTGCCAAATCACTCCGTACCAAGCTGGCCACGCGTAAGCACACGGAAGACCACGCTCCTGCCCAGAAGGCCGAACTACTGCCCCCCAGAGCCCCGAGCACGCTCCCACCTGCCATCTGCTGCTGCCTGACTGCCTGCTGCCCACGTGCACTGCCACTTGCTGTCTGCACATCAGCCAGGGGTGCTGTTGCTGTGACCACCCCTGCTGGAACGGAAGACTCCTGACTGGAATTCCATCGCTCCACAGCCCAGCCCCAGGACCCAGTTGCCCACCCACTCCTGCCTCTGGTGTTGTCATGTTGGGGCAAACACCATCTGTGACCACTGACAACCCCCGGCCAGAGAGGCAGAGGTGCACCAGCTTCAGTGCCACCGAAGTTGGTGTCCTGGTAGAGCAAGTCCTGGGGCAGTATGATGCCCTCTTCGGAAGTTCCCGCGCCGACAAGGAAGGATGGACTCAGATCTGGACTGACATCGTGACTGCCATCAACGCGGAGGGGGTGGCAGTGCGGGACTTACAACATATAGGAAGCGCTGGGAGGACTTCAGGTCCAGGACCCTGAACAAGGCCCGGCGCTTCTTGAAGGCAGCGGATGCCAAGGGGCGCCGGGGCCACTTGTCGGAAGAACAGATGGGGGTCCTGGAACGCATATCCCCAGCGCTCCACGTCCAGGTCCTAGAGAAGCAGACCCGTCTGGAGTCGAGCGGTGAGTGTACATGCATCCTGATTGTGAGCAGTGCGTGTGGTGATTATTCGGTATTGTGCAGGTTGCACATCTGTTTGTATGGGGTCGAGTATGGGTGGGGGTGTACAGGGCCGTGGGGCTGACACATGCGAGGGCTGTAATGTGTGAGACATGGATGGTGCTTGTGTGTGTGGGCTTGCATGGCAAATGCAGTTGTGCGTGCACACATGTTTGGATGAATGTGTATGTAAGTAGACATGTCAGTGATGTCAGGCATGTATGTTGTTTTCGGCTGCATGTATGAGCACTGTGTACATGTGCATGTGTGTGTATTTGACAAGGGTGCAAAAGTGATGCAACATGGATGCATGTGACAGCGGTATGTGGAAGCCTGATTGGCAGATGTGACATGGATGCCCGTCTGAACAGTGCGACACTTGGCAGAGGTGTGGACATGTATGCAAGTGTGGTGGTGTGTGTACATGTGTGGTGCACTTCCTGTGTTGCATGTGATGTCTGGCTCCCCTTTGGCTGCTGATGCTGTTGTATGTGTAGGGATGGTGGTGGCAGTTGCGATATGGCTGTGGTATGGCTCATGTGTGCCAGTTGCAATGACATGTGTGTTGGGGATTGTGATGACATGTCTGAGGTTTGCCAATGCCACTCCTGTGCAACTGTCATGCGTGTATGTGTCCATTGTACAGTGCCCTGATGCCTGTGTTTTGTTTCTCCCTGTCTGCAGCGTCAACTGATGAAGAGGGCGGAGAAGGTGCTGTGGAGCACAGCGGCGGGGATCCGACCGCCAGCCTGAGACGCAAGGCCCGGCTCCCCTCCCGTGTTGTCATCTCGTCGGGGAGTGAGGAGTCCAGTGCCGCGTCCCAGGCCGCAGCTGCCGGGGGGAGGTCCAAGAGGCGGAGGTTGCAGTTGGACTCCTCGGCAGCAGAAGGGGCAGCTGGGACCCCACAGGGCCCAACGGGGGAAGATGGCACGGAGTCATCCAGGTTGGTGGGGGGTTTGGTGGAGGAGGGGGCCGCGCAAGCACCAGAGACGGGGTCTGGAGGTGGGGATCCCAATGGTGCTAGTGGTGCAGTGCAGGACCTGCACTGCTTGGGGGTGGGGGTGGTGGGAGACATGATTGGGGGCCTGGTGGAGGATGCCCCTGGTGGCTGCGGGGTGGGGGTGGTGGGAACATGAGTGGGGGCCTGGTGGAGGGTGACCCTGGATGCTGGGGGGTGGGGGTGCTGGGGGACATGAGTGGGGGCCTGGTGGAGGCTGCCCCTGGTGGCTGGGGGTGGTGGGAGACATGAGTGGGGGCCTGGTGGAAGGTGCCCCTGGTGGCTGGGGGGTGGGGGTGGTGGGAGACATGAGTGGGGGCCTGGTGGAGGGTGCCCATGCACTGCTGGGGGGTGGGGGTGCAGGGGGACATGAGTGGGTGCCTGGTGGAGGGTGCCCCTGCACTGCTGGGGGGTGGGGGTGCAGGGGGACATGAGTGGGGGCCTGGTGGAGGGTGCCCCTGCACTGCTTGGGGGTGGGGGTGGTGGGAGACATGAGTGGGGGCCTGGTGGAGGCTGGCCCTGGTGGCTGGGGTGGTGGGAGACATGAGTAGGGGCCTGGTGGAGGCTGCCCCTGGTGGCTGGGGGGTGGGGGTGGTGGGAGACATGAGTGGGGGCCTGGTGGAGGCTGCCCCTGGTGGCTGGGGGGTGGGGGTGGTGGGAGACATGAGTGGGGGCCTGGTGGAGGGAGCCCCTGCACTGCTTGGGGGTGGGGTGGTGGGAGACATGAGTGGGGGCCTGGTGGAGGGTGACCCTGCACTGCTGGGGGGTGGGGTGGTGGGAGACATGAGTCGGGCCTGGTGGAGGGTGACCCTGGATGCTGGGGGTGCTGGGGGACATGAGTGGGTGCCTGGTGGAGGCTGCCCCTGGTGGCTGGGGGTGGTGGGAGACATGAGTGGGGGCCTGGTGGAGGGTGCCCCTGGTGGCTGGGGGGTGGGGGTGGTGGGAGACATGAGTGGGGGCCTGGTGGAGGGTGCCCATGCACTGCTGGGGGGTGGGGGTGCAGGGGGACATGAGTGGGGGCCTGGTGGAGTGTGCCCCTGCACTGCTTGGGGGTGGGGTGGTGGGAGACATGCATTGTTGATCAGTAGTGCAAGGTGACATGTGGGTTGGCTGGGGGGCATGCCCATGGTGAATGGGCTGCCTGCGGGACATGGGCAGGGGTGCAGGGTAGTCCCCCGTGGTGTGGGCTGGCTGCAGGGTCCATGGAGGTTGTGGAGCGTACACCTGGGAGGGCCCACACGGCCAATTCATGTGTGGTACTCCCCAGAACCCCTGAAATACACGTACCCTGCTGAAATCGCGTGTGTAACTTCCCGCGCACCCCTGAAATACACGTACCCTGCTCGCACTTGGCCAATCGTGTGTGGAACTGCGCGCGCACACCTGAAATACACGTACCCTGCTGGAATCGCGTGTGTGACTTCCCGCGCACCCCTGAAATACACATACCTTGCTGGAATCGCGTGTGTAACTTCCGCGCACCCCTGAAATACACATACCCTGCTCGCACTGGGCCAATCGTGTGTGGAACTGCGCGGACACCCCTGAAATACACGTACCCTGCTGAAATCGCGTGTGTGACTTCCCGCGCACCCCTGAAATACACATACCTTGCTGGAATCGCGTGTGTAACTTCCCGCGCACCCCTGAAATACACGTACCCTGCTCGCACTGGGCCAATCGTGTGTGGAACTGCGCGCGCACACCTGAAATACACGTACCCTGCTGAAATTGCGTGTGTGACTTCCCGCGCACCCCTGAAATACACATACCTTGCTGGAATCGCGTGTGTAACTTCCCGCGCACCCCTGAAATACACGTACCCTGCTCGCACTGGGCCAATCATGTGTGTGACTTCCCGCGCACCCCTGAAATACACGTACCCTGCTGAAATCGCGTGCGAGACTTCCCGCACACCCAGGTATACACGCACACGTATTTTTTGTCAGCGGGTGTCCGTGTTTGTGGGTACCCCTTTGCACGTCATTTGTCCTGGAGGGCCACAGTATAGGACATTCATCATGGCAGTATATAGGTGCTATTTGTTGGCGCACGTTTTGGCGCACATTTCTTACAGCCGCAGAGACGCTACCGCCTGCTTTCTTGTGGCGGTCGTGTTTGTGCCTGTGCGCTGGTTTGAGCGTGCGCTTTTTTCCCCTATTCTATTCCATGAATACGTGTTGTAGGCGAGCGTGTGGGCGTTCCGCGCACTTGTGCCCTGTACTTCCCCGTGACGCCCACGTTTTGGCAAGTTGTTCCCCATTCCGAGTGTTACGCCCGTGTTCCGCCTACTTTTGTTGCGTGCGCCGCGCTATGTGCGAATTTCGCTGTGGCCTGTGCGATTTTCGCTGTGACCTGGCGCACGCTGTTAGATGGCCTGTGCGCCAACGTGCGCCGCGCACTGTTTTATCGCACATCCGCTGGTTTTCTCGCGCACGGCCTTCCATGAATCGATGTGCGCTGCTTTTGGTGCGATTTTCGCACTTGCACTGCGATTTTCGCTATTCCACTGCGATTCGCACGTTTTTGCCCACTTGCGCCGCGCTAATAATTCCATGAATCGGCCTCTAAATGAGCTTATCTTAGCAAAACCCTTTTCTTCTCCCCCTCTTTTTTGCTTTTCCCCTCGCCTCTTACTTTCTCCCCCATATGTACTCACTGACTAAATGAAATGTAATATTATGGTTAGAATTCATGTGATATCAGAAATGTATGTAAATGTATAACAAGAGTATATAAAGGGCGCATGGTGGAGTCCTGATATGCCCAGGAGGGTACCTGTATGCAAAATGCTAGAAATCAGGGTGAGAGATCCGTAGACAGCTGTCTAGTTTTGAAGCGATTTTATTTTGCCTCCAAAACGATTCTGCACAGATGAATAAAATTAAATATTTACATGACTTTCGATAAGCACGAAAGTATAGGGACAGACGGTTTTTAACACGGGAAATACAGGTAAGTATCGACCTCTATTTTTGGCGGGGTACAATTTCCAAAGTGATGCACGAGTATACAATACAGGTAAGTGGTGACATAGGATTTTTACAGGGTGCGACCCAGGACTGTAGTTGGTCCGGGGGTACTAAGCAAGAGCTGTAAACAGCACTATCTATAAACACATAAACACAGGCGTTGTGTCACAAAACATCCTAAATGTAAATGTATAACTACAAAATATTCTACAGTTCAAATATTTAACTAAACTGCCTTGACAAAGCCCGGACTGGAAAAACTGTCAGCCACGCAGTTGCCAATTGCTCTTTGTTATATTGCCATGAGCAGGAGTCAATAACTTTATGTTGAAACAGAGGTTTGTACTCATCACTTACTAACACAAATCTCACAAGATATGATACATGTGGCTGTGTAAATCACATAAAAATACATTTTTCTTGGAGTGCTTGTATAGGGATATACCCATCTAAAACTCAAACTATTGTTACAGTAACACACGGTTGAGTGTTACCCATCCCTGCAAGCTGCAGGATCAAGAAACTCCACAAACGTAATTACCAGGAAACTAATTTACTAAACAGACTCACCGCGGCTAAAAGCTCTATCAACCAACCACGCCAATTCTTCACAAAACTCGTCAACGTGGTGTTTGGTCTTGGTGCCAATAAAGTTGAGGAAGACAAGGACTGTAAAACAGCTTTTGATAGCTGAGACGTCTTGATAGATGTGGACGGTTTTGGGTCCACTGATTGGGTGAAAAAAATGAGACATGACTCGGTACAGAAGCAAGCAGAGTCAGAGACCCCACCGGCATCGTCGAGCTTTGCGACCAGACGTCAATGATGATCCCAGAGAGTCTTATTAGAAAAAGACTGGCAAATCTCCCATTCCTGTATAATATGATGCAGATGAAGGCAAAACAAACAATCGTCGTGTAGCTCTTCAATATACATGTTTTTCAGGCTGCAGTGAGCACAGGCCTTGAAAATGCTCTTCCTTCTGGTCTCAGCCATGAGGTAGGTCCAAGACGCGGAGAACCGGTCATCGGGCTCTGTACCATTACCGTTTGCAGGTCGTCAAAAGATGGATTTTTCTTTGTTAAAGATGTGATATAGATATAATATTTAACAGATGTAAGTATAGGGAGATTTTTGAAGACTCCTAACACAAACATGCAGTAAAAACTGAAGATGGCCGACAGGGGAGGGGCTAAGGGAGATGTTCCTATTGGCCGTGGGCAGTATGACCCATAAGGGACTATAGTAGAGCACAAAAGTGACTGGAAATTTCAGTTTAACTTTGAACTGCTCTATTACCGAGGATCAGTGGTGGACTGGGAACTAAAAGAGGCCCTGGAAAAAATTACTGGGGACCAATAGAGGCCCTGGAAATCATTTTCAAAGTGGCCCCATATTACACATTTTCAGCAAGCCCAATGCTTTTCCTATGAGAACATTTGGAACCACCACACAAAAGAGGCCCACCGGGAAAGCTCCAGAGTTCCCTATAAGTCAGTCCATCCCTGCTGAGGATTCCCAGCCTGATGACAGGGAATATTCACAGCATGTGAATCTAGGACCATCTCATTGGGAGTTATTCACCACAACCCTAATTGATGGATTAGAGTATAGTTTCTTCAACACAGCCTGCCAGTTTCCCCTATAGCAAAATGTCCTCTTTTTTCCAGGAAAATCAAACTGACCCTATCAAAGGACTTTTCTGCGTCCAAAGACATCTAGACTGAGTCAAATGTTTTGTAGTTTGAGAGAGCCAACAAATTCAGGGTGTTTTGCAGGTTGTCTGCTGCTTGACTACCCTTCACGAGCCGCTCTGGATTAGGTGGGTAGCTCTACCTCCAATCTACAGAACAATATTCTGGCAAATATTTTGACGTTTATGTTGAGCAGTGAAATCGGCCTGAACGATGGACAGTGTGTTCTATTGTAACCCTATTTTGGAATCACCACTATTAGGGCCATAACGAATGACAGGGGAATCTTGTTGATTTTTGCCAGACATGGGGAGAGTACTTCCACAAACGATTTATAGAAAATGGCAGTAAAACCATCTCCCGCTGTGGCTTCACTGCATCAAATTCTTAATAGCCGTTTGTACTTCAAGGGTATTTGCGTAGCTGGTCAGCCCCCGCAGGTGTCAATTTTTGTATTTTCATTCCGTCTAAGTATTCGAGTCTACCCCTTGTACTATTGTTTTCTTCTTTTGAGTATAGTTCCAGCTAATATTGAGCGTACCACTAAGCTATTTCTTTTGGTTGGTCCCTTTCTCGCTCTACTTCATGCCTTATTTTCCCAGCATTCCTATCCAATATTTGTGCTCTCTGTTTGCCAGCCAAAAGGGATCCGGCTTTGTCTCCTTTCTCATACTATCTTTCTTTAAATGGCCTTACTTTCTCATACACCTTGTCTAGCCCCAGTTCAAGGAGTTTATGGTCCTCATTACAAGTTTGATGGTATCTGCCGAAATACTGCCAAACGTACCGCCACCTGGTCCTGCAGATTAACAGCGGGATAACAAGTGGTGGCAGGCAGTGTAAGTCCCCATTTTTGGGGGTACATAGTGCTTTTAGAGACCGGGCCATTATCATTAACTATGATATGATATGATATGATATGATATGGTATTTGTAACGCGCCTATACACAAGTGTTTCAAGGCGCGACGAGGCAGGGAGGGAGGGAAACAAGGGGAAGACGGACAAACGATCCTACTAGGCCAGGTGTCATTCAGATCGTGCAAGTGCAGAGGTAAGGGGAAAAGGAGAAAGTGCAGGGGGAGGAGGTGGGGGGAAAAGTGCAGTACAAGGTAAGTGGCGTAATAAAATAATAAATGATAATAAATAAAAAGGGCCAGCTGGTGGCAAGTGCGAGGTAAGTGCAGAGCAAGTGCTGGGTAGGGGGCTGTAGGGATACAGTGACAGTCCCACAGTGCAGGGGGAGCCAGGGGGGCAGTGCAAGTGGAGAGTGGCTGGGCCCTGGACCGAGGTCGCTGAGAGTGGCCCAGATGCAGGTTAAGTGTAGAATTTAGTGGGGAGTTAAGCAGGTTTAGCAGGGGAGAGGGAGAGAGAAGGCAGAAGCGAAGAGGAAGGTTTTGAGGTGCTTCCGGAACCGGAGATGGTTCTCCTCAAGTTTCAGGGAGGCAGGCAGGCTGTTCCAGAGGGAGGTCCCTGCTGCGGAGAGAGATCTACCCCCAGCACGTTGCTTCGAGAAGCGGCTGACCATGAGGGAGTTAGAGATGGATGAGCGAAGGGCTCGTGAAGGAAGATATTTAGGAAGAGAGAGTTGAAGGTATTTAGGCCCCAGGCCCCAGAAGGCCTTGTGGACAATGCAGAGGGTTTTGAACTTAATCCTCGCAGCCACTGGGAGCCAGTGAAGAGATTTCAGTCCTGGAGAGATACGGTCCCTGGGCTTGAGGCCAAGGACAAGTCTCGCAGTTCTGTTCTGGATAAGTTGCAGAGGGCGGAGAGTGGAGGCAGGGAGATTAAGATAGAGGCTGTTACAGTAGTCCAGCCTTGAGAGAACCAGGGCTCGGGAGACAGTGAGCTTCTGGGGGAAGGAGAGGAAGGGAAGAAATAACTAGAAAGAATTACTTAATTTCTTTCCCAAGCAAGTCACAAAACACTGTGGAGCTCATCAGCAAACATGAGCCCCCTTGTCTCTTCTCTTAATAACGTGTCATTGCAATGCCAGTTACATCTAGGGGGGCATGTTGGTCAGTGGCGTAATGCGATTGAGAGGCAAAAAAGCCCAGTAGGAGAAGTAGGTGGGAGAGGTGCTCCTCTACTTTTTTAAATTAAGTTTTATTGTTCCTATACTTTTATTTTGAAAAGAAACTGTTCCACAATGGTTTCGTTTTCAAATAAAAGTATAGGAAGCAGTTGAAACTTGAACTTGAGTGCACTGAACGGTCCCTTAAACAGCAGGTGTATTTGCTTGTGGGTTAGTATTGTGCGCGGGAGGGGGCTTGCCGATGGAGTTTGTGAGGAATGGAGCAGGCCAGCAGGGAACATAGTTCCACTACTTCTTTTCATACAATTCGGCCACTGTAAAAGCCTTGAGTAAAGCTTTAACGCCGTTCATGCATGCGATGCCACATTTTCATCCAGTTGTATGGCGAAACACAACTTGTGTTTCCGCCACCTATTTCCACTCCGCCATACAAATGCACTAGCATTCGTGCCGGCATTGATTTCTTATGCCAGCGCAAATGCTGTACATCTCTATGGGGTCGGTCTGCTTTATGCAACATGCTTGCATGTCGGTCACCGTTTACAATTGAAATTAAATGCTGTCTGACATGCTTGTATGTCGGACGGCATTTAATTCCAATTGTGCAGACTGCTGACCGTGCGTGCAGTCTTAACAATGCTAAATGAACGCTGCCATATATATGCTAGCATGTCAGACAGCATTTAATTTCAATTGTGAGCGCAACATGCCAGCAAGCATTTACTCACTTTGCACTGCGGAGTGCAAAAGTGCAAGGCAGCATACACGTTGTTTTGGACAGTTTGTAGTTTATGCAGGTAACCATTCATCAATGGCTGCCGACTGTACCTCTCCACTGGCAATTGAATCAACATCACCTGAGCCACCCTCTGCTCCAAGTTGGGTTACTGCAACTCTCTCCACGCTGGTTCGGGTGATGTTGATGCAATTGCCGGTGGCGATGTAAGGGCAGCAGCCGTTGATGAGTTTGACAGTATATGAGGAGGCAATGGAGTTCACATGCTTGGTGAGTGAGAGAGTGGAGTCCAAGTGGACGCCCAAGGTCTTGATTACTGGGGAGACCGGAACAATGTTGTTGTCAATGGTGAAGTGTGAGTATTCAGGTTGTAGGTGGGCTGGGTTGCCGACAAGAAGGAGCTCAGTTTTATAGTCAAAGCCCATGGGCCGCCATTCAGGATTGGACAGATTAACACTTGTGTACAGGTGTGTTTTAAATGCCATATCATATCATAAATGCAGTTAATTTTGGCAGTGTCTTGGTGATGGATGCCGGAGAGGGCGATGAGGATCTGGGTGTCGTTGGTGTAGTTTTTGATTTGGCAGGAATTGAGGAGGTCAAAGAAGGGGTTGGTAAAGATGTTGTAGAGGGTGGAAGAGATGCATGAGCCTTGGGGGACCGCACAGGTGATGACGGCAGGTGTGGAGGAGTGGTTGCCGACAAAGACATGTGAGGTGCGGTCAGACAAAAAAGATGAGATCCATTGGCAGGCTTTGGGGTACGAATAGGGCGGCTTTGGAGAGGTGGTTGCAGAGTATGGTATGGTCAACCTAATCAAAGGTCGCAGACAGGTCTAGTAGCATATGTTGCCAGAGGCACAAGCATCATCTAGTTGATTTTTACGGTCCAGGAGGGCGGACTCTGTGCCGTGACCAGGACGGAAGCCGGATTGGAAGGGGTTGAGGAGATAGTGTTTTCTTAGGTGATCTTGGACCTGGATTAGGCGGAGCAGTGTATTATTTTCAAGAAGTATGGGATGGAGGTGATAAGACTGTAGTTGATAGGGATGTCAGGGTTCATGGAGGATTTCTTCCGGAGTGGGGTAATCCAGGCTTCTTTGATGTAGGATGGGATGGAGCAGGAGTCAAATGATGCATTGATGATGGCAGTGATGAGAGGGATCAGGGCCTCGGAGCATTCTTTGATGAGGGGAGCGGGGCAGATGTCTGCTTTGCATATGGAGGGCTTGAGGCTGTTGAGGAGTGAGGTAACCTCTCAGTGGAGATGTGGCTGAATTTGAAGAGGGGGGGTGCTACACAGGTGTATAGGTGGTGGAGAAGGGGCTGAGGTGGGGGCGTTGAGGAAGGCGTGCCGTGCTGGATTTTGGTTTGAAGGAGGGAGATTTTGTCAGAGAGGGCTTGCTGCACGCTATTGCACCAGGCATCATCTTTGGAGACAGTGGAGAGAGGAGGGGTGGGGGATTCCAGCTCTCGAAGGATTCAGAAGAGGTCACCAGAGTCCGATTTTGCATTAGCAATTCTGGAGGAGTAGGTGGATGCTTTGGCAAGGTGGATGGCATTTTTATAGGCTTTAGCATTGGAGGCAAGACTGGTCTTGTTCTGAATGGAGGGGAATGTGAGCCAGGCACGTTCGCTCGCCCACTTTTTGGAGCGAAGGGTGTGGAGCTCAGGGGTGTACCATGTGTTGGTAGAAGAGGTGGGCTTGGGAGAACATTTCTTTAAGGGTGCAAGGGTGTCCACAGCCGTGGTGAGGGTGGTGTTGTACAAGGTGATAAGTTTGTTGATGTTGTTGCCAGCGGTGGTGGTGGGGTGGGGTTGAGGAGGGGTAGGATGTGGTCGCTGGTGAGGTTGCGGGTGCAGCAGGAGTAAGTGGGTGGGAGCTGATGGAGGACATGCAGGGGGCAGGTTGGCTGGTGGGGATGGAGAAGTGGATGAGGTGGTGGTCTGACCAGGCACATGGGGTGTTTAAGATGATGAGGGGATGGCAGTTATGGTTGAGTAGCCAGTCCATGGTGTGATCCAGGTGGTGTGTGGGGTTGAAGATCGTTTGAGGGAAGTTAAGGGAGTCCATAGTGGAGGAGGGATGTGGCCTATTTGTCAGATGGGTCCTCGTAACCTAGGTTGAAGTCGCCTAGGGCGAGGGACTTAGTATGGGGCTTAAGGTTGTGCAGGAGGAGGTTGGAGAGGTCATGGTGGGCGGTAGATCAGATGGATGTTTATGGTGCTGGTGGCAGACAAGGAGAGCTTGACGGATAGGGATTGGCAGTTCATTATGGGTGGCGTGGCGGATGTGGAGAGTGTTTTTGAAGATACTGGGACTCCAGCACCTTTTTGGAGACACAGTCATTGCGAAGGATGGCAAAGCCAGGGGATGACGATGGAAAGGGAGGGGCCTCTGGCATCATGGAGCCAGGTTTCGGTGATGGCCAGGAGGATGAGGCTGTGGGAGATAATAAGGTTGTGGATGTGAGCGGCGTGTGCGATGGCAGAGGGCACGTTGGCAGAGAGCGCGTTGATGCGAGCACAGGAGATGGGGTGGTCATTGGGGGGAGGAGTGGAGGGTTGGGTGGGCAATGAGGAGAGGTGTTGGAGGCCAGTGAGGAGTCATGTGCATAGGCGGATATCATATAATGCATGATTCTTCTAATAAGGTCTACATGCATCAGTCAGGATCTCATACCATGGCAAGTAAACTTTGCAACATGCAGCAGACATGTTCAGATACATTTCGAGCGAGTCTGTGTTTTCTACTATGACTGCCGTTCTCACACGGCTCAGTTAATGCCTGGTCTGCCTAATGTTGCTTATTCTACCCACTGGAGCCGTCTCGCCTGGTGAGGCAGAGATCTAAATCCTGCTTGTCTGTGCTTAACATGCGACACGTAAGAAGCCGACAGACTATGAAGTGAGTCTGACTCTTGCAGCTTTCCGGGTGTACATTTCAGTTAGGACATGCGCGCAACGACATAGGACGAAGCAGTTATAGGCAATAACTACAATCCAACATGCCAGCCATTGGCGGCTGAACCTTTCCAAGCGAGGAACAGACTAGCACAAACAGCAGCTAGCCCACCCAAACCCCAGAAAAGCCATCAGTTAGCATAGAGCGAGTCAAGGGTTTTGGATCACTCTTAAGCCTGAAACGCTAGAGAACAGAGCGTAGAATAACCTCCTGTGGAACTGTATGGACTGGAACTGCTGCAGAGGCCCAAAGGCCTAACGACTGGTAACAAGGGAAAGAGACATATTTGTGAGGTGGCCATCCTTTTTATTTCTTTTGGGGAAGGGAGGGCTTTGAGTTAGAGACACCATTCCGTTTGGGCAAGTGTGAAAAACTCCCAAATAAGACCTTTCAATTGGACTCCGAATTCCTGGCATCTGTGACAAAATGACTACACTCTGAAGGAGTACAGGATGAGTAGAGCTTCCACTCTTTTTCAGTCCAACAATACTAGAACAGTAGATATCCCAATCAAAAAGGTAAAACAGGCACAACATCAAAGGGATATCTCCTTCACGTTTTAAGATAGCATAAGCAGTGGGCAGACTATACTTTTTAGGAGGGTGTGAGCCAGCATGGAAGCATCTCAAACAACAATAGTATTGTAAGTGACTGAATAAAAGAAATGTCCAAGCACTGTTTTATAGAAAATAAGACGTTAAATAAACTGCAAGGACAAACCACGGTTCACAATTGAGGGGAGCTGTGAGCTATTTAACTCTTGCTTCTAGCCTAGAAAAGCCTGGTAGGCTTGACAACAACAGGAGCTACCTTTGGCTCCCTAAGCCAACTGATGCCACACAAACATACCTATGTGGCTGGACATTTTAATAGAAGGTATTTTAGGTAACAATATCTACAAGGTATTTAAAGCACAGTAGCTCATTCGTACTGGACACACAGTTAAAGTTTTCATCTCATATGAAATTTTGATTCGTGGCACCCCTTTGTATTAGCTCCCCATTTTGCAGCACACAGAAAGTGAGAGAGGTGGCATAGCAGAAAGAGGGGGCAGAGATCACACATGTGCAGTAAAGAGACAGAAACAGTGATTGATGCAGTAACAGAAACAAATATAGTGGTAGATGTATGGTTGTAGCAGCACAAATAGTTAATGACTAAGTAAGAGGCAGTAGGACGGAGAACTGCCAGGAAATAAATGGTAATATAAAGAGGAAATTAAAGTTGAAGCAATGTAAAGCAACACAGCAACAGACTGAGCAGAATCTATAAACAGTCAGGAAAAAAGCGAAAGACAGGAATCCAGCAACTGAAAATTGAGTATATGGTGTGTGCATTTTCAGACGCAGGACTTAGTAATTGAGGAAATTAGTTCTGCCATCTTTCAGGCACACTTGAGTGACTATTCTGACTTGTGCATGTCTCAATGTCACCTTGCTAAACAAAGGTATTTATTTTTCAACCATTGCATTTCTTTTTATCTACTGATGCACTCATTTTTTTTTAAGTCCTCCATTTAAAGTACCCATTCCTGAACTTGTTCATGAGACTTTAGTAGCTCCTGGGTTGTGATGAATAACTCATGGTAAAGAGGAAATTCCTGACACCCACGATCTACAGGAGCCATGTATTCCAATTTTGACCGTTACAAACTATTAACAACACTAGCAACCCATGCCTATAGTGAGATACAGAGAATGCAGACTTTGGGAGAAAAGGGCACTGGGGGCAATGAAGAACAGGAATATGCAGTTAAATAGGTTTTGTAGAAAGTCAGCCAGAATTCAAGAATATGCTGATGGCAGAAAATGAGGTCTTAAATGTCTCCAGGGCTCATATACTATGGTTTGGGGACAGATCCACTGACCTATACCTTTTATCTTCTTTCAGGTTCTCTACAGCATTCAGTCAGGCTTCTGGGGGCTTTCCGGTGCCTCAAGTTGGGTTTGAGGTTGTGAGCTTGCTGGCAGAATTCAAGTGCACAGTGCAGTTCGATTAGCAGCAACTCCAATCTTGGGATGGGCAGGCAATGTTACAGTGGACGTAGCTCGACGGAACAATGGAGTCTTGATGCGAGCAAAGCAGATATTCCACTTCAGTGCGTCACAGCATCGAGTCGGCTTGAAGTGACGATCAGTCCGTGTCCTTGACTCAATTTCCCAATGGCAGTCTTAGTAGGCACTTCAAGCGCTCGAATCGGCTCGAATATACATAGAGAGCTTAAGCAGCTCCGTTAGGTCTTTGAAATGGTTCAAAGGTGCTGGCAGTGGCTCGAGGTTGCAGACAGACCCAAAGGCCGCTTTTGATCCTTGCAGTGCTGGGGGACTATCCACTGGGTCCCTGAGGAAAGGTTAGTTTGTCTTCCGCCCTTCCCAGCCAGGAAAGTAGCGAGGGACACTTAAAGGGTTGTCACATTTGCAGTCAGCATCCTTGGTACCAGTGTCTGTTGGGGGCTGTCCCGGTCCACCGGGCAGCCCCATATTCGTGTCGGGCAGCGCCCGACACCACACGCTGCAGTGCGGCGATCACGCCGCAAGATGAAGGGTGGGGGTTCAGCCCACCCGCTCCGGGACACCGGAGCGCCACACATGGCCGGCTGGCAACCGGTTTACCGCGGCCCCGGCTCTGGGGGCACCCAGGCCGGGGTCGCCCCCTGGCCCGACTCACAGGGCCAGGGAAACACACAGGGACGGTGTTGCCCGGCAGGGGCACCGTCCGGACGGCGTTGCCCGGCAGGGGCACCGTCCTGCAGCTGGGCCCCTTCCTTGGGCCCAGCGCACGTGGTGGGGCGCCGCCATGGCGCGGACACAAAACACACACGGAGTCTCGCTGGTCTCGACTGACGAGCCCGGAAACGGCTCGTCCTTTTTATTATGTTGGTCACGTGGTTCCCCACGTGACCAGGATGAACACACTGGAAGACACCATGTCCCCTTACAGGGGTGACATGCAACACTCCTCCTTTTCCATATCAACAAAACAAACAACCCCAAAGTCCCACCATAACCACCACCACTACAAAACAAACAACCATTCTACTACTACACCCTTTATTAACCTGGGTGAGTGGTTTCACTATTACTGAATACCGCCACGGTTGACCCCCCTGGCACCATTTAAAGCATGGCCACAATGTGCGGGAGCACAGCTTCACCTCGCCACTTGAATGGGCCATTTTAAGCAAGTCCAGGGTCTGCAGGGTCCCAGTCTTCATGGGGATGGCCACTGAGTCCATGTTAAGCACTTGCGGGTCTGCGGGAGACCAGTCCGACATCACCCGTGGGCAGTTCAGTTCACCACTCAGGGGCCGGCAAAGCCGCACCTGGGGAGGCCCAGGGGCCACATCGGCCAAGTCCACATTCTTGAGCGCAAGCCCGCAGCAGGGCACCGATAACAACCAGGCCACTTTCCACACCTCCCCCTTTTCATGGGGGCTGCTGGAGTTGTGTTTGGCCAACATCATAGTCTTATCATTCCCGCCGTGGGCCTCGTTGAAAATCCGGGGCATGCACCTCCCCTCCACCCCCGCAGGCGACGACCCCTCTTCCATGTTTCAGTGGGGGAAGGGCAGCCAGCCCTCATGCCGGCCCGGTTCCAGTGTGGAACACTTTTTTTTTTCTTAAACGCTCCGGTGCGGAGCGATTTTCCTCTTTTTTTTTTTTTTTTTTTGGCGGCGATGTTTGCCGCGGCTTGGGGGGGGGGGGCAGGCAGCTCTCCGCCCGCTCCTCGTGACGAGCACTCTATTGTGCTTGCGAGCCCAGCTGGTGCTGGGCCCGCCTCCTTTGTTCCTTTTGCAGGCCCTGTTGGATTCGGGCCTGCAACACATTTTTTTTTTCTTTCCCCCGCGGGCCCAGCTGATCATGGGCCCGCCTTCCGTTGGGGGCCGCGTCAGCTGTTGGACGGCCCCGACTCCGTGCCACGGCCGATGCCGCTCCTCTGTCGGGGCCGCCTCAGCTGTTCCGCGGCCCCTCGTTTCCCTCTGCGGGCCCCGTTGGAGATGGGCCCGCATCTTTATTTTGGCACTGCTCGCCGTCGCGGGTGGGGGAGGGGCAGCGCCTCCTCACCGCGGCCGATGCCGCGGGCCTCCTTCCTCATCTCCCTCAGGGGACGGGAAGGCAGCACGCCATCTTCCTTTTCCGCGGGCCCAGCTGGTGTTGGGCCCGCCACGCCATTTCTCCGGTGCGGGCCCCGTTGGAAATGGGCCCGCACCAAAACCTCCTGGGGACACGCGGGATCCCTGCCTTCTGCCGCGGCCCAGGTGGGAACGGGGCCTCAATCTTCTCCGGGGCTGCCTCAGCTTTCCGGCGGCCCCTGCCGACGCCGCTGGTAATGGGGCCGCCTCAGCTGGTCGGCAGCCCCCCGCTTCACATCACTCAACCTGCAGGTGGGCCGCACCCATGGTGTACGCGGGCGCTGGGCCTCCCGCAAAGCGGCCGACGCCGCCATTGCACACGTGGGCTCCCAGCCCACAAGCTCCAGCCTGCGGGCGGAGCACCCTCGTCGCCATTGTTGGGGGCTGTCCCGGTCCACCGGGCAGCCCCATATTCGTGTCGGGCAGCGCCCGACACCACACGCTGCAGTGCGGCGATCACGCCGCAAGATGAAGGGTGGGGGTTCAGCCCACCCGCTCCGGGACACCGGAGCGCCACACATGGCCGGCTGGCAACCGGTTTACCGCGGCCCCGGCTCTGGGGGCACCCAGGCCGGGGTCGCCCCCTGGCCCGACTCACAGGGCCAGGGAAACACACAGGGACGGTGTTGCCCGGCAGGGGCACCGTCCGGACGGCGTTGCCCGGCAGGGGCACCGTCCTGCAGCTGGGCCCCTTCCTTGGGCCCAGCGCACGTGGTGGGGCGCCGCCATGGCGCGGACACAAAACACACACGGAGTCTCGCTGGTCTCGACTGACGAGCCCGGAAACGGCTCGTCCTTTTTATTATGTTGGTCACGTGGTTCCCCACGTGACCAGGATGAACACACTGGAAGACACCATGTCCCCTTACAGGGGTGACATGCAACAGTGTCCATCAGCAGTCATGGCTTCAAATGTTCTCCAATGCATGGGACTTTGGGAAGTCTTTACCCCAAGATAGCTCCAGTGAAATTCTTTTCAAGTTGTTCCAATATGTTTCCAATATGTTTCCAAGATGATTCTTCAAGATGGTTGCAAAGATAATTTCTAAAGATGACTCTTCAAGATGGACTTACAGAGGATTTAATTAAGGGGCATCTCACCCCCTTACACAGTTAATCTGCTGGAGCAGATTGGTCAATTTCAAGCCTTATATAAGGTGAACCATCCTGGTTGCTGTTTAATATGTCAACCCAAAGTACCTTATGTGCAGGAAGTTGTTGGGTGTCTCAAGAAGGAAATGTTGCTTGGGCATATTCAAGATGACAGGCCCATTCTACAGTGTGTAGGTTCTTTCCCAACTACACTGTACTCCTCCTCACCCTGTCTGCCTCAGATCAAAGTACTCCAGTAATTCAATTCCTGGTGTGACTTCCGAATTTAAAGCTCCGAGCTCCCCCTCCTTCTGCCCCACCCGAGGAGAAGGTATGTTTTATTATCCTGGGAAGGTGTCAGGGCTCCCGAGCAGATACAAAGGTGGTCCTGAGAGGGCCAACCATCTGTTGTGGGTGAAACTCCCAGGGCCAGACAAACATGTTTCTCTGCTGCAGTAGGTCACAGTGGATACAATAATGACATCAGATTTGGTTTTTGCAATTTAACTGCATTTCCTCACAAGTCATGACATCTAAACAGATATAGCTTTATGTTAAACCAAAGTACAGTCACCGGACACATGTGGATATGCAGTCAAATATAGTTTGGACATGGGTGTCAGTACTTTTAAAGACAGTCAATGGCTGTTGGAATTGGTTTGATTGTGGCAGGCTGTTTTAAAAAGGTACATGCTACTCTATATCTGCCATGTGGCCAAGTCACATTGCAGCTGCTGGTGTGTCAGTAGACAAGGCCCAGCAGAGTATACATGTTCACTATATTTTTCAATATGAAACATGGGAAAGTGAGGTCTGTTTAGCAGGGTGCACTTTCTGGAAGCGAACACTACCATCATTTTGTATAGCAAATATAAAATTCAAACTCTTCGGTATAGCTCTTCTGAGTCTGTGGGGCATTTCTCTTTTCAACCTCTGGGGTAACTCTTGCCCCAGCCTCTGGGATTACTGTGTTGGGTCAGCAATGAGAGGCAGACACCAAGTTGTAATGTTCTCAACATTAGCCATATTTATCAGAAGAAAATTGGGTTGGAAAGAGGCCTATTTTGCCCTAACCAAAAGAGAAAGTCCCTACCTATGAAACCAAAACTAAAGCAAAATGATCTTGTGTCCAAAATACATCCAACCCTCACACTAACATACACAATAAGAAAAAAGGTACAATAGAATTTCTGTTTTCACTCCCACCAAATTGTACAAAACCATATATACACAATTTCAACAAAGCAATTCTTGTCTCCAGGGTTTAGCTTCCCTTCCTCTGAACTGGTGCAGGAAAAAGTATTTTGAAAATGCTTTGTTCCATCAAAGTTCCAATAGAGGTAATGACAATGGGCCTCATTACAACTCCGGCAGTAGCCGTGCCGATAAAAACATCAGGCTGCCGCCGGAGTTGTGAATCTTTTCCAGCCCCTGGCAATGGGGAATCACCAGGGCATTACAGCCCCGGCGGTCCCTGAAGCCAGGCGCTGGAAAACGTTAGTCCCTATTCCCATTTGAGTCCCACAGGACTCAATGATAATGGGGAGGACCGATGCACCGGCACTGTGTGCAACAGTGCAGGTGCGTCTGTCGAAGTCTGTGGGCGAGTGCTGTTCTGGCCGCCAGGTCTGCCTACCGGCACCGTTGTTACCGGACCAGCAATGTCATGATGAGGCCCAATGTCTCTTTCACCGACATTCTCTTTAAGATGGCAAAGCAAATGTTCGTTCTACAATACAGTTTGAAATATATGGAAAGAAAGTCTTTTATAGTTTTTAGGTTGGCAAAGTAAAATGTTCAATTTTTAACAAAGGCTTAATAGAACAAAAACTCCTTTTCAACACAACATTGCATTTCCTGGTGTACTCCCCTGCCAGGAAAGTTCAACTGAAAACTCTTGGATATCGTGGTTTACTCTCCTGCCAGGAATATCCCCCTTTTGGCTTACACAGATCCCTGGTGTGCTCTTCTGCCAGGTATCTTTTTTCAAAAGATTCACTACCTGATGCTCTCATCAGGTCTCTCCACAACAGTCATATTTCCCTTCAAATATCACCCAATTGCACTTCCTCAGTGGAATAACTGTTGACTTCAGTTAGGACTTGCACCAATGTCCCCCATGATAGCATCCCATACATGAGGGTTTGTTCAAGCTCCTTCTGTCAACCTTTCTTACAATGTCTTTTTGCCTTACAGCAATGCTGGTCCCGGCAATGCTGGTTCCAGATTTCCATTAACTGAAATCTCTTATCAGGAGAATTGCACCATATCTGCCCTCTTGTTCTCTCTCTCTTTAATATCTATTTGGTTGGTATTAAAAACCTTAATGGTTCATGAGCCTGTCGGAACGCCCCAGGGTTACCACTCTTACTATGCCAACTCATCGGTATCTCCTGGTATCCCCGACTCGTGGTGCGTTGCTGCAATACAGTATTGTTTCATGGTTGGCTTCTGTGGCCTGTCAAACCCTCTCTCAGCTCCTTTGCCGGCCTCACGATTCCTCGCCAATAAGGTTGCTGCCCTTCAGTTCGACTGCGTTGCTAACAACCTATATGTGGCTAACAGTGCATTTGCAGTACTTCTCGGAGCCCGTCAGTCTCGGATGGGCTCCCGCCACTCCGGTGCATCAGAGTGACAAGAGGCAGTCTGGGAACACTGCTCTACTTCAGCTGGGCTCCCTCCTGTGCTTCTGTCTCTCTCTGTGACTCTGCTTCCCACTCTGCAGCCCGATACAACTTCTCCTTCACCTTCTTTCACCTGTGGGGGATTCTCAGACTGAAATGTCCCACTCAGTCGATTGAATGGATAACAACTGGACCGCATGTTCTTCTTGGCAATACTATTGGTCCTCATTGACTCTTTACTCCTCTTCTTCGTCCCAATACTTAAAGCTTTCTGGGAATTGGAGTCCAAAGGATCACTATAGTGTTTTAAGTTCTTTTGTTGAACACTTTTATCAACATAACAATCATCATAAACATCAGATGTTAAATATGTTTTAGCGGGGTTATACATATGTGAAGGATGAATAAAGTTCTGATTAAGATGTTCAACAGAAGTGGGTTCTAAGACCTTACAAAAAAGGGTTTTGAAGAATGACAACAGGTCACTAGAATCTCTGGGATTACGGTTTCTTCTCCACAGTCAAGGGAAAAATACTGCATCTCTCCTGTCAGAGCCATCACCTCTCCCCGATAGTTTTCTCCCCCTACATGATCTTACTTTCTGACAACCCCCAGTGTCAGGATCAGGTAGCAGTCGCCTTTCCCTGGCTATGTCGGAAGAGACAACCACCGGGGAATTAGAGATGGCTTTGCAGGATTCAACACATTACCCTCTCCCCAACGTCTGGTGTATCGCTCTTTACCACCCCCTCTGATGTGTTGCCATCCTTTTTCCTGCTCCAAACTACCTTCAATATTCTCCTCAAACTCTCCACCTCTTCTCCTCTTCTCTCTCAGTCATGTCTTCTCCTCCAGCTCTCCTTTCCCATTCACCTCTTCTCCTAAAGTGCCCTCCCTCTTCTCCTCCAAAGCGCTTCCTTGACTGGTCTCCGCTCACTTCAAACTAGCACATCACCTGGTTGCTCTCTTCTAAGTATGAAGGGTTGCAGGTGTGCAGTGGACCGTCGCCGAACCTTTTATTGGTCCAAGTTTCTTCCTGGACAGCATCACATGCTTGGCCGAGTTTCTGGTCTGATTCCCTTCCTTATCTCTGACCAACATTTCTTCTCACCTTTCCGCCATCCTGGAACTTCAGAGTTTGCTTAACCAGGAAGGGAGAAACTGCCAGTCAACAGGACCTGCACATTGCTGTCTGCAGCTTCTTGAAGCCACAAACAAATGTATGAGTGATCAGAGCTCTTGAGCCTAGGTTCATGAACATCATGAAAGTCAAAGTGGTTAACATACAAGCGTTTATTTAAACAAGGACACAGCTGCATAGGCAGCCTCAGCTACGCCTGCACAGAGCTGCGCCCTTTCTTTCTCTATCGCTCACTTTTCAAAAACCTAGATGGAATCATGGGCTGGAGCCATGGAATGTGGGATCATTACATCAGTAGGAAACAGGTAGGTGGTACAGGCCAGGGCAAGGAAGGGAAACAAAAGGATAGGAGGGCAGGTACATAACTCAGGCTGGATTATTTGTATCATGTGATAACTCTATGAAATGCCTATAAATATCTAAGGATCGGGAGGTTGCCTGTATGATGTGGCAAATCCATTGGGTGATCTGCTCGATTTTCCCCTGGAGGAGCGAGCGAAAAGATGATGACCGATGCTGCTGTAGAGTGCCAAGGGAACATGCCGTCTCCGTCTATAGGGCTTGAAGGGATTCGTCGACCTTCTTCCCGAACAGGTTTTAACCGTCGAAGGGCATGTCCAGCACCTTCGCATGAACGTACTCACGAAAGTTTGTGGCCTTTAACAATCCCTGCCGATGAAGGGAGACTCCCCATCTGCCGGAAACCCGTGTCGGTGATGTCCGCTGCCACCGTAATGTCATGGTCCAACACCACCTCCCCTTCCTGAAAGAGGGCGCGGGCTTCCATTTTCTTGTTGCTGGGGAGGAATTCCAGGATCGGGCCCAGCTAGTACCAAAGCTTCCGGTCATATCGGGCCAAGATAGCCAGAGAATTAGCCGCCTTGATCGTGGATACCGCCGTGTATATGACTCTCTTCCCCATGGTGTCCATCTTCCCCTCGTTGTCCGGGGCAACTGATGATGATGAAGATGGGTTAGCCAAACATTTCCTTGCAGCAGCCGACCCCACTGAGTCCAGCGACGGTTGTGACCTTAAGCACTTGGACGCAGAGTCAGGCACCCTGTATTTCTTTTCCAGCCTGTCCTGTTTGGTTGGAGCGGTGCATGGGTACTTCATGAGGGCTAGGTCTTCCTCCCAAAAGGGTACCGCCTTGATCGTCTTCCTCTTGGACTCTCGTCGCTGATACAAGAAGCCCTCTTTATGGTTTTCTCGAAGCACCAGCTCGAACAGCTCGGAGGTCCTGGAGATCATCGAGTGCAAAGATCCCACCTCGTCCAGTGGAGAGACTCAATGGGGGGCGTCCAGGTGCAGTGATTCATTGTCTGCCGGGAAGAAGTCCTAATCTGCGCCTTGGTTTCCGTGGCCATCTCTGTACCAATGTCCGTGTGTGTATCTGGGTCCGCTGGTGGAGTCTGGGCCCGACGTGGTGGAGGAGGCTAATGTGAAGGCGTCGGAAGACACTTTCTCTTCTTAGGCGGATGCTGATCAGGGGCCTGCAGCACCACAAGTGCCAGTGCTGCGGGCAACCTCTGCTGGATCTCAGTCACTAGGGTGCGGAGAGTCGATAGGATGTTCATGGATATGTTCCTCGGCTGTGGAGGGAATGATGGAGAGCTAGGTCGTCCGTGGATGGTCGTCGACGTCCGTGGATGAGATGTCCATTGGTTGAACGCAAACCTTGGAGGGCTGTTTTGGGGCCTCCTTGCCCCCCCTTTCCTCCCTGGGGGTTTTGAACCGGCATCTGAACCAGTGTCTTTCCCTCCCCAGGGGTGCTTGCAGCCTTCGCTGCTGCCTCAGTGGGAGTGTCGTGCTTTGGAGGTAGGAATACTCTCTGTGCCATAGAAGCCACCCTCGTCGGATCGGAACCTACCACCACCATGGTTGTCGACGGAGTGGTCGACGAGGACTTTGGCTGTGCCGGTTGATACTGCTTGGGCTGCACTGCCTTCTTCCCAGCCTCTGCCCATGGCTTTTCTGATTTGTCCCGTAACTTGGCCGAGGTGGACGACTTCCTCTTTGAGGAGGAGTTTGATGGCAGGCTGGCTATGGAGGTGGACGGCGATGGTGATCACGGCCTATCCAACTTGGGACCCGCATCAGCGGCAAACCCGGTGGAATCGGACTTGCAGTTCTTGGCCTTATATTGGACCCCCACGGATGTGGCGACCCCAAAGGACGTTGACCTCTTCTTGCTTGGAGCACGGGTCAGAGGCCTTGCTCGAATTGAGCCACGCCGCCAGCCTGCTATGCCCGTTTTCATTTGTCTTCTTCGAGAAGCCCAGCCATATCTCGTATCCATCCTCGTTGTGGTCCGGATTCAGGCAGTAAAGACATTGTAGATGTTTGTCATCCACAAAGACGTTCCGTAGCCCGCATTGGGTGCAGGGCCTAAAAAGGGTCCTTTCCTCCTTTTTCTCCTCTGTTATGGTTGGAGAACGAACAAGTTACTTACCTATAACTATTGTTCTCCCGCATCATTAATATTGCCCGTCATCAGGCAGGGAATCCGGTAAATGCAAAAACAGTTTCTCTTTCACATTGCGTTTCTCCTTTAAAGCAATCACTGTCCTCTGGATCATACTGCCCCAATCCAATGACAGTCCCCTCCCTAAGCCCCTCCTCTGGCAGCCATCTTCAGATTTGGTAAACCGGTAACGTGGCAGTATGACCAAGAAGAGCCGCAGAGGGGTTGGAGCGAGGGTTCGCATGTGAATCCGTGCCAGAGCCATGCTGGAGAACAATAGTTACAGGTAAGTAACTTGTTCCTTCTCCAGCATGGGGTTTGACATGGATTCACATGCTCATGAATAACGAATACATAGCAGTACAATATTACCCAAACACGCAAGGTGGCAAGGCTCAACAGAAGCAATTACACTTACTGCACAGCGTAGCGAAATGCTTCCACTTGTGACCGTAGCACTTCAAAGTTGACGAGGCCCTAGCTTTTGCGAGGAACTCACTGCCGTCCGCTGGCAACTTGTATCCTCCAAACTCTAGGACTGCAGGAGCCAAGCCCTCAGGTTCAGCGATCCTGGGTCGTGATGTAGGATTGCGACTCCTTCTCTGGGGAGAAGATCTGGAACTACCAGCAGCTTAATCGGAGGGGACAAGCAGGGGTGATGAGTATCATCCTGTTGGCACTGTCTGAGTGTGTTGATGACTCGTAGCAGGAGAGGCAATGGAGGAAACAAGTACAGAAACAGCCCCTCATTGGTAGAATCTGCTGGCAAACTTCTGGCATTTGGAGTTCACCGCTGTCGCAAACAGATCGATCTGGGGCCTGCTCTACTTGACGAACATGTGGTCCACCTGGTCCTGCCGCAGTTCCCACTTGTGGCAGGAGCGCAATCCCCTGCTAAGGGAGTCTGCAATGGTGTTCTTTACTCCCGCTAGGTGAAGAGGAACGAGGAACAACCCTTGTCCGACGGCCCAGCGCCACAAGTCCTGCGCTTCCTTGGAGAGCACAGGGCATTGTGTGCCCCCCTGTTTCCTGATGTAGAACATGGTGGTGGTGTTGTCTGTGAAGATCCTCACCACCTTGCCCTACAGAGACGGAAGGAATGACTTGAGGGCCCAGAACACTGCCCGTAGCTCCAGGATGTTGATATGGAGGTCCTTCTCCTCCTGGCGAGCAGACATCCGGTGTGGGCTGCCCAACCTTCCAGGGAAGCATCCATGGTGACCGTATCCTGGTATGGAGGGTTTTGAAACCATGTGCTCTGGGCGATATTGAAGCGGACGCCCCACCACCTTATCGCCCGAAGGAACTTGTCGTTCAGCGGGATCTTGTCAGCAAAGCTTCTGAACACCTGTATCCAGCTAGCGTCCAGGAACTCCTGAAGATGTTGCATTTGCAACCTGCAGAGCTGGATGAGGTAGATGCAGGACGACATCATGCCGAGCAAAGACTTGATGGTTGGCACTGTGGCTGTCTTCATCGACAAAAGCCGCTGCACCTTCCCTTGAATGGCAGCTACCCTCTCCTCCCTCGGTGACGCCAGGCAGGACATCATATTGAGTCTGGCTCCTAGGAACAGCGCGTTCTGCGATGATGTCAAGCAGGACTTTGGATAGTTGATGGAGAATCCCAGACCTGTCAGTAGCTCGACTCTCGTCTCGGTGTGTCTGACGGCAAGCTCCCACAAGCGGGCCCGGATGAGCCAGTCGTCGAGGTATGGGTATACGTGTATACCCCGCGGACATAGATGGGGCACCACTGGTGCCAGGCATTTTGTGAACCCTCTGCGGGCCGACTTCAATCCGAAAGGTAGGGCCTTGAAGTGAAACCTTCAATGTTTCTTGTGAATGTTGACGTGAAAATAGGCGTCCTCCAGGTCCTGCGACGTAAAAAAGTCTCCTTCCTCCAGTTGGCCGAGCACATGCTGCAACGTGACCATCCTGAACTTTTGGGACTTGGAGAAGCGAAAAGAAGAGAGCTGCTGTTGGAGAGTGCCCAAGGAAGGGGCCGTCTCCGTATCCGCCTTGATGGCCTGAGGGGACTCATCGACGACCTTACCAAACAAGTTCTCTCAGTCAAAGGGCATGTCCAACACCTTCGCCTGGATTTCTTGCTGGAAATTCGTGGCCTTCATCCAGCCATGTCGATGAAGGTAAACACAGTTCCCCAACTGCCGGAACCTTGTGTCAGTGACATCTAATGCCACTGTATTGGCGTGATCAGACGCAACTTCCCCCTCCTGGAAAAGAGATTGCCCCCATGCCCTTATCGTCTGGGAGGAACTCCAGAATAGGTCCCAGCTTGTACCACAGCTCCCTGTCGTACCTCGCCAGGATCGCCAGCGCGTTGGCGGCCTTGATAGTGGACGCTGCAGTGTAAATCACCTTCTTTCCCACAGCATCCAGCTTCTTCTCCTCACTGTCCGGAAGGTCAGAAGACGACAAGGACGGGTTAGTCGACCGATTCCTCGCGGCCGCCGATAACACCGAATACAGCGATGGTTGAGACCTCAGGCACTTGGGCACGGAGTCCGGCACCCGATACTTCTTCTCCAGTCTAGCTCATTTAGCTGGAGCCGTGCAAGGGTTCTTCATGAGGGCCGAACCCTCTTCCCACACGTCGTCTAGAAGGGGAAACGCCATGATTGCCTTCCTCCTGGTCTTGCACCTCTGGTACAAGAAACCCTCCTGGGTTATTCGGCAAAAGCTGAAAAAGCTTGGAGGCTCTGGCGATCATGGAGTGGGTCGCTCTAGGTAGCGCATCCAAATGCGGAGACCTGCCGCGACGATACCCTTGTTGTCGTCCGTATTCGTCCCCGTGTCTGGGTCTACTGGGGGAGATGGGGCCAACACAGTGTGGAGGTTAAAATGGGGGTATAGGATGACCTGCCCTCTTCTTTGTCGGAGGCTGAAGGGGGGCCTGTGGGACCACTGGAACCGGGCCTTGTGGCATCCTCTTCTGGATCTCTTGACACCAAGGTGTGAAGGGTCGATAGAATGTCCAGAGACACATCCCTCGGCTGAGCTGGCAGGACCTGAAAACAAGGCCCTGCGCCGTCGTCTCTGTTGTCCTATTCTTCCACGTCCTCCTGGACCGTATGCAAGGACTCCTGGTCCCCGTTTTCTGTGGACGAGACCTCCATGGCTTCAGCAACGGCCTGGGAGGGCTGTTTCGTGGCCTCCTGGCCCTCTCTTTTTTCCCCCCTGTGAGGCTTGAACCGTGGTCTGAACCGGATTCCCCCTTCTGGCGTGCCAGCAGACTTTGCCAAAGCCACTGCAGCGGTCTCGGGCCTAGGGGGCAAAGATACTTTTTGTGCTGCGGGGGCAACCTTCACAGGGTCAGCTCTGTTCGCCGTGGAGAGAGAAGCTGCCACCAACTCTATTGTTGACGAAGTCTTAGCCTACACCGATTGTGCCTGCTTGGGCAGTTCGGCCTTCTTCTCCTCCGTCCGTGGCTTCTCTGACTTCTCCTGCAGTTTAGCCGGGATAGATGATTTCCTTTTGGAGGAGGAGCTCGATTGGAGGCGGAGGGTGATGTCGATCACACCCTATCCATCTTGCGACCCGCTTCTCCTGCGACTCCGGTTGACTCGGACTTGCGGTTCTTGGCCTTGCTTTGGGCCAGCACGGTTGAGGCACCCTCAAAGGACTTAGAAGACCACTCCTCGGAACAGCCGGTCCTGGGTGAGGCATGACCCTGCTCGGGGCACGGGGCAGAGGCCTTAGCGTTAAGCCACGCCGCAAGTCTACTGTGCCTGTCCCTCATCGTCTTCTTCAAGAATCTGAGGCATATCTCGCACTCCAACTCCTTATGGTCCGGATGCAAGCAGCAGAGGTATTGTAGGTGCTTATCTTCCACAAACACATTCCATAGCCCGAACTTGGCGCAAGGCCTGAAGAGGGACCTTCCCTCCTTCTTCTCCATCTCGGTCGGAGGGCGTGGAGTAGGCCCGATGGCCTTCTGGAAACTTTGCTGATCTTCGCCGTTGAGGGGTGCTGAAATTCACTGACAACAGATCTCTGCGGTCAGCAGATGGAGTAAAAAACCACACAGGCTCTTTTGGAACAAAAATAGAACCTTTTTCTGTTAAAAACACGACAAAACGTAGAAGTAGCTCGCAGAGCAAACTCGAGGAGTACCAACACTGAAGCGTGCGGTAAAAATCTGAAGATGCCTGCCAGATGAGGGGCTTAGGGAGAGGACTGTCATTGGATGGGGGCAGTATGACCCAGAGGACAGTGATTGGTTTAAAGGAGAAATACAGTTTGTTAGTGAAAATGAAACTGTTTTTTCTTTTACCGAGAGTTCCCAGCCTGACGACGGGGAATATTCATGAGCATGTGAATCCATGCCAGACCCCATGCTGGAGAAATACAGTTTGTAAGTGAAAGCAAAACTTTTTTTTCTTTTACTGAGGATTCCCAGCCTGACGACGGGGAATATTCATGAGCATGTGAATCCAGACCCCATTCTGGAGAAATATAATGAAATCATCAGTGACATAGTTTGTGCTTATAATGTACTGCACTTGCCTACGGAGCTCAGAACGTTCGGCGGCATCAGAGTTCTTTGGTGATCCATTTCTATTTTGTATAAATAAATACTTGTTATCTTTGCAAGAGTGTCTCGAACCTTTTTCCCAAGCGGGCTGTATTTTTTCTGGTGTGAGCGTGCAGGGGCAGGCCTTCAGCCTTCCACTTCAGAAAAACCACTTCTCCTGCCTGGCTTGGTGTTGCAATTTCATCCATTGGCTCAACTAATGATGGGGTTGCACTGACCCTCCAAGTTTTAATTGAGAAGGGAGCACAAGTTGCCCATGAATGTCCTCTGTGGGGATTGGGCAATACTCCAGTGGGGCACTCGGGTCTTTCCTGTAGTTTCCTGGGTCATAACTTGGAAATGGGAATTAAATTGTGGAAGACTTAATCGATGAATATGTTTATTCCGGAAATAAGATTAAACAAAACAAGCACAAAATACATAAACACATCTCTAGTATACAAATAATAATTCTTTAAACACATTTGGATAATATATCTTTAAAAAAATGACATGAATTTATCTTCTTTTTTTTAAATTAAGTGCTTTAAGCAAATGTCATGCCCCTTGCACATGCTAAAACATGAATTACAAATCATTTACATCCTACCTTTCAATATAATGTTTAAAATACAATTCACAAGTAACAGAGTTAAAAGATACAATAAAAAAGTTACAATCTTACAGTTCCTCGTTATTTAGCATGTCCTGCATTGGGTACATACAGTGTCTGGGAATCATTTTACTCTTAGATTTTTTAGACAATTCTATTAGGCCAAATGTTCAAAATGTAAACCATCAAATATAGTTTATCCTAAATGTGCCCCCATATATGAAAAGCAGCAGCTGAAATGACCAGTGATTGAGCCATAATATCGTCAACCAAAATTCATCAGAAAGATACCCAGTCTCTGCATGTAAGAATCGTTGAGACCCTTTCCTATACTGGAGAAGTAGAACTTCACAGCCAATTAGAACATGTTGTGTTGTTTCTATTTGGTTGGAACACAGTCTGCATATCCGTTTATCATGCATGGGGTATTACATCCCATGCACCAACACATTCCTGCACAGGCTGCATGTTGAAGCGTAGGTAGGTTACAAATCTATGTATTTTTGTGTTAAGAGCGTTTCATACGATAGTTCTGTGGAGTTTTTAACGGAAAGCCTTGTTTTATATATTCCTTGTAGCTCTGTTTTTTACTTAGCTGTTCCGTACTTTCCACTTTATCATTATAAAATTACTTTAATTTAAGTTTTTTTTGCAAATTGATCTGTAGCTTCCATATCTGCCAATGAAAGATGTATTGTGTCAAAATGTTGAATGACTGTGGAGCTTAGGTCAGAATGGGCTTGATTTCTCTGAATTTCTTATGGTCTACTAATTAGCCATCTCAAGTGATCAATCAAGGAATTTCTTGGAGTAAGCGCTTCTTGTACTTTACACATTGTTCTTATGTATAAAGTTGATCTAGCAATCTTCCACTCTGTTTCAAGTGAGGTGAGGCCCAGTTCAAGGCATAATCCCTCGACCGGAACTGACTGAGACCCTCCCAAGATAGATCTAAGGAGTATACCCTCTTCTTGATCAAGCCAATTTACATATGTGTCCGGAAGTCTTTCCAGGGCATAGAGTATGGCAGGAACCATGTTTTTCTTGCATGCCTCTCGCATGGCCTCATTACTTCCTCCACATCTCCTACTCACATAGTTTTTAATGACTTGCTATCTGATTTACACGATCAAACGCACAGGAGAAGTCTACAAGGCACAAATATAAACAAGCCGCTGGTGTTTTTTCAATCTCTGCTGATATTATCTTAATAGCCCAAATACAATGGACTGTGCCACATCCCTTGCGTAATCCCGTTTGAGTCATGTCAGTCAAGCAATCATCTGCTCTCACACCATCTGTCCAGTTCCCTCAAAAGTATTTTTGCAAATGTTTTGCTGCTAGCGTCCAGCATCGCCAGCAGTATGTAATTTCTGGGATCTTCTCTCACACCTTTCTTATGAACGGGTATGAGAACAGAGGATATCCAGCTGTCCAGTATTTTGCCAGACCTCATGATGACCGCAAAAGCTTGATGGAAGAACTTTGCCCATATTACTGGGTCCCTTTTGATCACAATGTTAGGTAAGTTGTCTGGAACAGGAGCGTGTGAGCTCTTAGATTTTATAATCAACTGGTAAATGTCATCCTCATCAAATGTTAAATGTCCTGGGTATAGATTTGTACTTTGTCTGTAGTGTTTTCAAAGCCAGTGCCTTCTCCTCATGGTTTAGTTCCTTCGATTATCTGATCCATCGTACATTTCTATGGTATTGCTGCTTTTACTTGTATATCGCAGGATCGTATACAATCTTTGTATAATCTGTAATAAAATGAGTTCTCTTGTCCAATTTAACAGCCTCAGTGATCTTTTGTTTTAGGTCCGTGATTGCTTGTGACGTTTTTACTCCACACATTCCGGTCTGCTGAGGCATTTTGCTTAGTAATTTGTTAGCCAGCTCGATGTTCGCAACCGTCCATCTTATCTGGTTACCTTGGGGATTGACTGTCCCTAGGGCTGTTAAGGATTTCTTAATTGGCTCCCCTGAGATTGCCAATAAGGCTATTAATGTTGTGTGGTCACTCATGTTGTTAAACTCTGCCTCATACTTGATCTTCCTTTTGTTTACATTCTCTGTTGTGTAAATGGCATCAAGACATGATGCTTTGCCCTCTTGCATGCCAAGTGCAGAAGCTCTTAAGATCTGAACCGTCGGTCGGTCAGCAGATGCATGTGGAACTCATTTAAGGCCATTGACCATTTCTTTACTTTCTCCCTGGGGATAAGATGTCTTCTATTGGTTAAGTTATTATTTTCTGTTATATTATCGTCACCAAATATTTCATTTTACGAGTCTTCCATTCACAAGCAGTGGGCGTTGAGATCGCCGGCCAGGATCACAGCCTTCTCTCCAACGGCTCCTCCATTGTCCATCTTGTCAGTATTTTGACTATGCCTCCCAATAAAGTATTGGTCGCATTTCCATCCGGGTGATCATACAGCGTCATGATCAAGGTTTTAGCTTTCGGGCAAGGAAAATGGTTAACCACTATGGCAAGGACATTTTTCAAGTTTGTACCAATTTCATAAGGTGTAGCTTCATAACACGTTCAGGTTCCAATACAGAGTCCTCTGAATGGTCGGCTTTCGTTCCCCTTGGTGGCTGGTGAGGTTGTTAGCATGAAGTCATCTATCAGGAGTTTTCCCAAAGCCCATGTCTCCTGTAGAACAAAAAAATCTGCTGAATTTAGTAGTGAGTGGACTTCGGGGTTCTTCATGACTGAATGGAAGCCCCTTGTGTTCCATGACACAAAATTGATGCTAGACCCTGTGGGGCTTGGTCAGTGGTTCAAGCGCTGTGTTGCTCTCCTTATGGAAAGTGTGACGCATGCCCGCACCATTATCCTGCTTATACGCTTGAGTGTTACTTTTTTGAATAGTAGTGGAGTTTGTCCAGTGGTCATGAGGTTTACCTGCATCTCAAAACCCAACTGTGCAAACTGTTCACAAAATGCAGCCATGAGTTGAACGATGATGGGAGTACAAAGGTTGCTACAACCCAATTAGTACTACTTCCCAGCTTCAGCAAGTCCACCTTCTCCACATGTCCTGATGTTATTATGTTTAATTCTGGGATCAGATGTAGCAGTAGTAATAGGTTATAATGACTTAGAAAAGGGCTGCTATTAGCAGGGTTTGCTTCCGATAGTAATATTGCATTTGTTGGGCCAGGTATTTTGGTGGGGGTATATTTGCTACTTCAGTGATGTTACACCGATTCTGCTGTACCAACTGTCCTTTTCTACAGGATAGCTTTGTTGGTCATCGTTCGAATAGGGTATTTGTTGTAAATTTGCGATGTGATTTGTAGTCTCGTAGTCTGGGGCCTGATCTACCTCAGTTTCTTTCGCACCCCTTATTGATGCTTCTAAGCTGTGCCTCCTTGCTCTGTTTCCAGGGGTCACCAATACTAGTAAGGCTGAGAATTATCGCCCGACTGCACCATCTGTCCCGTCTCGTAGTCTAAACTTGTTGTCCGGTTGTAGAGTAGCCTGTGCTTTAAATGACTTCAGCTGTTTTTCTTTATTTATACTTGTTTGTGTTATTATATAGCAATCTTTGCCTTGGACACAAAATGGTCCATGGCTGTTATTTTGTGCTAACGCCTAGCTGTTTGTCCCTTGTTTATTTTGCTGCTTCTTCTTTTGGCCCTTGTCCGTCTGTTTTTATGTAATAAATACTTCTTGTTTTGCCTTCTGCAATATGGTTTAATTCCCCACTTGTTCTGTGTCGTCTCAAAGTTCACTTTAGTGGGCTCAGTTGAATCCTCGTATATGTGTTTCAGCAAATCGATGGTAGTGACAGTGGTGTACCGTAATCCGAAAGCAGGGACCTGTTGTACCCCGTTCCTCTTTCATATAAATGGCTGCTGGTGCCAACCCCTGACTGTTTGCCAGGATGATATCAACTACGCATGCCAATTTAACTTTTGATCCTGCTGTTCTTGTAGTAATGTATTGCACACAGCAATTATGGTGTCTGTGGTAGCCTGTAATGCAGACCATTTAGAAATGTTAAAATCAGTTCCTACTACTCTTCCATAATTACCTCTATTTGGGGAGTTAGAGAAGGGACTGGTGAAAGAATCACCTGAGGAAGAGGATTTAATTTTTTCCAAATCAGGCGTGAGTGAAAGGTTTGTGTATTGCCGTACTTCTGAGGTCTGGCGCAGGTTTTGAAACTCTGGATGAATTATCCTGTAAGTTCAAACATAGTTTCAATAATGAATTATTATTGTCTATGGTCGTAGATGCATTGGAGAAATTGTGCGGGCTGTAGATGCTGTATACCAACATTTGGATGTCGTTTGTTTTTTAGTCACTGTCGAAAAAAAGCCTGAGATCGTAGTTGGTCTGTCTTTATTTAGTTGTGAGCTTGTTCTTATTGGGGTAGATGGTTTGGCCCCCTTGTGTGAGGCTTCCGCAGCACCGGACCCGTATGCCTCTACAGTTCCTGTTACCAACACAGGAGAGGCTGTCTGGTCGTTAGAGGCTTTTGGCAATTGTACCCCTGAGGAATTGTCGACAGTGAAGGGGACTTTTTTATTGATTTTCCCGATCTAAGTTCAGTTTGTGCTGCCCCTATCTTGCCACGTATCACTGTTAGCCTCGGCAGGGGATGCTTACTCAAGTTCTTCTTTCGCCCCTGTACTGTGGTTAAAGTAGTGGATTTCTTTACCGTGCTGTATAGAATATTTAATTCAATGCAAAATCAGGCAGCCCCAATAAATAATTGTCTTGCTTGGGTTTATTTGTGTGGCGGTGACCCTAATACTTTGGGCCAACTCCTTCCTGCTAGAGTGAGAGCGGCATCGCTGCCCATTAGACTTACTTGTGTTGGGACTCGCAACCAAGCCAGTCAGCTCCACAGATACGACAGCTCCCAGTTGCCCTCATGAGCGTGTAGTTCGGGAATGGTTCAAAAGCCCCTTTGGGATGGAAAACCTCCAAGACTCCAGACGCCCCACACCCAACACTCCAGCACTCTGCTCGCTCAGCTTGTGCTGAGTGTTTTTGTGCTGGTGACTCATCCTCTCAGGCATTGCAATGGTAAACAATACTCACTCTCCAATCTGTGTCACAGGAGAAATTCGGCAAGAACTGCTCCCAACACCTAACACTCAAGCACTCCGCTTGATACGTTTGTACTGAGTGTTTTTGGGCTGGGGACTCCTCCTCTCAGGGCATGCAATGGTAAACAGACTCACTCTCCAATTTGTGTCACAGGAGAAATTCGGCAAGAACTGCTCCCAACACCTAACACTCCACTTGTGCAGAGCGTTTTTGGGCTGGTGACTCCTCCTCTCAGGCAATGCAATGGTAAACAGACTCAAACTCCAATTTGTGTCACAGGAGGAATTCGGCAAGGACTGCTCCCAACACCTAACACTCCAGCACTCTGCTCGCTCTGCTTGTGCTGAGTTTTTTTGGGTTGGTGACTCCTCTCAGGCAATGCTATAGTAAACAGACCCACTCTCCAATCTGTCGAATACACTTGTGTAACGTATTTGTACCGCCTGGGGTTAAGCCGAACATAATCTTGTTGGATCTCGAATAAACACAGGTCAGCGTTAGGCAAGCAGACTCTCCCAGCCATGAATATATCATACAAAAAGTGCCATGAAAATCTTAAAAAGTCATAAAGATACATATAAACATGTATATAACAAACTATTATTCATATAAAATTCCAGAGAAAAAAAGAACAACATATATTTAAACAACAGAAGCTCAATGCCTAATAATATAGAAAGTCAAATATCTAATAAAGAATCGTCCTAAAAGGGGATCCAATGTCTCGCTCTTAGCGCTCTTAACATTTTCTGAAAATGTGCTATATTGGAAACCAAAATCTCTAGATTACTCTGATGACGCAGTTTAAAGGCATCCTTGCAACTGAAGTCAGCCCACTATTCTCAAGACAGGCAGTAGATATGTTTCTTCACAATGACACAAATTGGACAGGAACATAAAGTGTTATTATGTCCTCCTTCGCGTTTGGACATGTGGGACAAAATCCATCACAGCTGTCCTTCCAGCTCTCATTATGGTATAGAAAGGTCAAGTACTGAAACATAGCTTGAGGAAGAGTGCTCTTACATAACTAGGTTTCATGATAGCCAAATCATTCTTGAAATCCACACCCTTGACGATATGTTAACCAATGCCCAGTTTATGGCCGAGGTAGGTGTTCACATTAGCCTTAGTTCACCAATCCTCCAAAGTTAACTTAACTACCCAGTGGGTCTGTTTAGTGATTGTTTAAGGCCCATCCCAAAAATAGCCTAAATCTAAGCAACGTGAACTCTCCTAATATACTGCAAACAATGGAATGAGGATGCACCTGCAGAATTAAAGACATCAATACTAGCCTCAGTTTAACTTGACTTTAGAGCTCTATATCTTGTTGCAGCATAAAAGGAGCTTCAATCACGTTTCCTGATCAATAATCCTACTGCCCACTTCTAAATGAAGTGGTACATTTAGATTGCATTTAGGTAACTGGAAGAGTTGATTGAAGCACAACTGTTCCCTCAAAGCCAGACACGTCGTATAAGAAGTACCTCAGAATGCCAACCCATACAGGGCAGCCGAAACTGCCTGGTCTCTGTAGACCTCTAAAGCTGGTACTCTCACCTCAAAATGCATAAGAAATACAGTGTTGGGCAAGGATTTTACTGCTTTTATCAATCTGATGTTCCAAGCACAGATCTAGCTAAAACACACGCCTAGATAATCGAATAACGATACTTGTTTGATACATGCAGCCAGCAAAGCTAGCCTCATTAAAGGGAATTTCCAAGTGTGGCAAGTCATACACTTGGTTTGACTATGTTAACAGTCAGCACTTCACATTGACTGATCTAATGCAATGTATTCAGTTGTAGTTGAAGACCCACGGGTATGTTTCATCGTCTGCGAATAGGAGAATCCCCAATTTTTCATCAAACAAAGTAGGGGAAGGCGCAGTTAGCGCTACAATTCATCAGCTCAGGTTCTGATGCAAAGAAAAAAGGGACAAAGGGTCATGGCAAAGCCCCGCCTCACCCCTTTGAACCAGGCTAGGAACTAGTAGTCCCTGCCACAGACTCTCCTCCCCCGCTGGACTGTTGACTTTCACAGTATTCTTTTTATAAATGCTACAAATAGCTCACAGTATGCCTAGAAAAACTTTCAGGTTTCTCAATGTATTCCATAGCGTTTATTCCTGGAACACTGTCTAGAGATGTTTTTAAATCTGTAAAATTAATGTATAATGTCTGCTTTTTAAAAACAGCTAATTTCTGGATCAGTAGATTAACGCTGAAGGCCTGGAGAAATGTGCCAAGTCCTTTTACAAAAAACAGTTTACGAGAGATGAAAAATTACTTGCCTCTCTGTAATGTTCTTTCTGATGGATTAGTATTCTCTCCAGTGCCAACTGTCTTCAGAATTTTTTCAGCCAACAAGAGGTGCCGTTGTGGGTTTAGACGGCTAGCTTGACATCAGGGCCAGTACATCTGGAGTTGCTTCGCTTGACCTCAGTTCTGTCTTTTTTCATAGCAGTCAGTTGCTGAAGGGTCCCAGAACAGATGAAGTGTACAATCATTTCGTCAAGAGGGGCAAGTTGGGAGGACGATGAGGAATCTGTGGGACAAAGGACTTATCCAACAGAAAAAAAACCTACACAGAGGTACATATTTGGTTCTTCTAATGAGTTCGTTTGTCCCACAGATTGCTCCTTTTAAACTCCCATAACAGTACAGAAATCTGAAGGAAGGAGGAGATCGAAAAACCACCACCTAAAACAAAAAACTCTGGAGGACCGCTTGTCCAAAGCGAGCGGCCTGCTATGACAGATAATCGAGGCAGTAATGTTTAGCAAATGTGTCAGTGAAACCCACATAGCTGCTTGACAGAACTTCAAGGCTTAGACCCTCATCTGCAGGGCAGAGGTGTCAGAAATGCCTCTAGTGAAATAAGCCCAGAGACCATCAAGCACATCCTTCCCAGCCACATTGTAACTGTTGAAGATGCAGAGAATGAGCAATCTGGATGGACTATGGCTCACATTACAAGTTTGCCGGTATTCCCCCGGTAATTCTGGTGGGATACGGACAGACTGACCTACTGTTTCCGCCACCTGATATCCCAGAATTACAAGGATATCATAGGTGGCGGAAAGGGCGGTAATACCGGTGCAGGAAATACCGGCTGTTTTATTTTGTCGGCGAGGGCCTGATTTACCTCCAGATCTTGGTTGGAGGTAAATAGTGGACCCCCACTGGCAAAACTGTAGTCTGCTGGTCCGGGGAAAGTGTTGGTCACAGAATTACCAGCACTTTTACTGGTATTTTTCCCAGACCAGCAAACTTGTAATGAGGGCCCATGTTGAGAGAGATAAAATTACGACATAACTGTGGGCAGGAGAACGGTCTCATTCTTAAAGTCACCTTCTCCTTGGAGAACACCAGTTAGGGAGGGTTAACGGAGCCTGAAGATCACTCAACCATCAAGCTGAAGGGATGGCCACCAGGAAAACATCTTCAGGGTGAGCAGTCTAAAAGACATGAATGTAGGGGCTCAAACGAAGTTCGAATTCCATGCAGGAAAAAGAAACTGGTGTGGGGAACACTGGTTACACATGCTTAGGATTCCTTTTAAAAAATAAAATGGTGGCTAGGTACTCCATCATAGTGTCAAACTGTAGGTCCGATTGAGCTAAGGAGAGCAGGAAATCCAGTACAGAGCAAGTTGGACACATCAAAGGATCCAGACCTTTCTTCTGTCACCAAGTCAAGAATGTATGACACCTGTAGGGAAAGGCAGACTAGGTTACATGCTACTGTGAGGAATGGAGCACATCCAGAACTTCGAAAAGGAGTTTGAAGTTCCATTCGACAACCAAACGGTCCCCCTGAACCTCCTGTTGAGGAAATTACTTGGGACAAAACAACTCACACTTCCGATTCCACTTTAAGTGAAGATGACCAATTGCGGAGACTCTCAGAAGACAAAGATCTTCTCCAGTGCCTCCTGACAGAGCTCCCACTCATGGTGGGCCAAGGACTGCCTGTTCAGAGAATCTGCTGTGATGGGAGGAAGGCAATCAGGGCCAACCAGATAGCCCTCAGCTCCAGAAATCTGTATGTCCCGAATTTCTGTCAGGGACCAGAGGCAAAACACTGTACAATCTTTCATTTGGGCTCCCCAGCCCTCCAAGAAGGCATCTGCGCTCACTGTCAGTTGGGGCAGGTTGCTGAAGCAACCCTCTCTCAGCATGTTGTTTTGCTGGCCCACCGCAGGGCATCTCCAGACAAGGGTGTCAGAGACATCCAATAGATCTAACATGTCACCTTAGAGCTTAGAACAGAGACTCCAAAGTAGACACTGGACCAACCTCATGCATAAGTGGGTCTACAGTACAACTAGATTGCAAGAGGCCATGAGGACCATACAACACTGAAAGGTGGAGGCCGGAATCAGCCTTTGGGAATGAAGGATGTTTGCAACCCGATCCTCAGAAGGGAAAGCCTCCCAAGGAGAGTTTTCAAAACCGCTCCGATAAATTGGAGGGATTGTGACAGTGAAATGTGGCACTTCTTGAAGGGAGATGCAAAACTGTGCTGTACAAATGTGCTGGCATTAGATCCTGGATGAGGGCTAGAATGAGCCAATAGTCCTGGTTGCGGAAAGACGTGAACCTTCTCCCGCCTGAGACGAGTCGCTGCGCTGACTCGCAGTTTAGTGAAGACCCTGGTTGCCAATGTTGCAATTAACCATGGTTGGCAGAAAAGACAGAACGCCAGAACTCAGAACTGGTACTGGGTGTTTCCAACCATGAATCTCAGGTACATTCTGTGCCTGGGATGATAAGGGCACATGAAAGTAAGCGCCCTGTAGGTCAATCGAAACCAAACAGTCCTACAGTTGGAGGGCCTGGACGATGTGGACCAACTTGACCATCTTGAATTTGTCCTTGTGCAGGAACAAGTTCATGCGGCCTAGATTCATGACAGGTAACTGGCCTCTTTCTTTGGAAGCAGAAAGTAAAGGCAGAGTCTGTTACTAGGTGGCACAACCTTTTAAGATCTTGACAAACCCCACCAAGTAGTTTTATTTTTGTCCTGTTTATTTTAGATCCAGTCCGACCGCTGCTGGCTTTCTTCTCCTTCTGTTTTCTGTGCAGCATTGCACACCCCGGGTGCAATATCCTCATCCCTTCCTATTGACCTTCTTTTATTGAGCTAAGTTATCTGATTTGGCAAACGCTCATTCCAATTGCCCCTCTTTTCCTCCTTCCCTGGTAAAAGCTGACCCTCTGTATGTAGGACACCTATCACCTGTCTAAGTTAAAAGGCTTGCTTGGGTCTCCTCGCACCAACAGCCTTTGCCTACACATGCCCTCTCTCCACTGCCCAACCTTTAGACCATCCACTATGCCTGCTTATCTTTTTGTCCAATGAGCTGCATTGACTACTCTTACATTTGACTGGTCACTCTGCATTGTCATAGATGGAACACGTTACTTACCTGTAACTGTTGTTCTCCAGCATGTGTCTGGCATGGATTCACATGCTCATGAATATTCCCCGTCATCAGGCTGGGAATCCTCGGTAAAGAAAAAATCAGTATCAGTTTCGTTTCTGATCTGTCTTTCTTAGTAGTAACCAATCACTGATCTCTGGGTCATACTGCCCCCAGCCAATGACTGCCCTCTCCCCAAGCCCCGCCTCTGGCAGCCATCCTCAGATTTGGTAGCACGCCAAGTGGCAGTATGACCAAGTGAAGAGCCGCAGAGGGGTAGGTGGAAGGGTTCGCATGTGAATCCATGCCAGACCTATGCTGGAGAACAACAGTTACAGGTAAGTAACTTGTTCCTTCTCCAGCATGGGGTCTGGCATGGATTCACATGCTCATGAATAAAAGAATACATAGCAGTATACACATGCACAACCACGGTAGGTGGCAACAAGCTCAACATTAAGCAATACAACAACTCAACATTAAGTATCTGTTACCTCCTCACCAGGCTCACCTTAAGCGAACAGGTTTCGCAGCACTGCTTGGCCGACCCTGGACTCCTCCCTGGAGTCCCGATCGACGCAGTAGAATCTTGTGAAGATGTGCGTCGACCTCCACGTAGCAGCCCTGCAGATGTCCAGCAGGGGCACCCCAGACAGGAACGCCGTGGTAGCAGCGATCGCTCTGGTCGAATGGGCTCTCGGACGGCCGGGCAGCGGTCGGTTTGCCAACCGGTGACAATGCATGATGCAGCCGGAGAGCCATCTGGAAATGGAAGTCTTCGAGAGAGCCTTCCCTTGATTCACAGACCCAAAGTTCACGAATAGCTGTGACGTCTTCCGAAAACTCTTTGTGCGGTCCACGTAGAACTTCAGCGCTCTAGCTACATCCAGCGAGTGCAAAGTCCTCTCGGCCGGCGACGAAGGCGACGGGAAGAAAACTGGTAGCACCAAGGGCTCGTTGAGGTGGAAGTCCGACGGCAACTTGGGCATGAAAGAGGGGTGCGTCCTAAGCACTACCCTTGTGTCATGAAAAGTCAAGTATGGAGGCTTGCAAGATAGGGCCTGAAACTCTCCCCCTCAGCGTGCAGAGGTGATGGCCACGAGGAACGCTGTCTTCCATGACAGGAACTTCAAAGGCGCCGAATGCATAGGCTCGAATGGGGCTCCCATGAGCCTGGTCAGCACCACATTAAGTTCCCACGCCAGGGCAGGGGCCTTCACCGGTGGGAATGATCGGAATAGTCCCTCCATAAATTCCTTTACCGGGCGATGAGACCACAAGGACGCCAGTCCCGTAGTCCTGGTATATTGGGAGATGGCAGCCAGATGTATTTTTATGGAGGCGTGAGCCAGTCCAGCTTTAGCCAGCGACAGTAAGTATGGCAGCACTTGAGGGGCCGCAATCCACAGAGGGTTAATCTTCTATGCACGGCACAAGACAGAGAACCTCTTCCATTTATGACCGTAACACTTGAGAGTTGAGGACGCCCTGGCCTTTGCAAGAACCTCTCTGCAATCAGCCGGGATATCGTACCCTCCAAACTCTAGTGCTGCAGGAGCCAGGCCTGCAAGTTCAGCGACTGTGGGTCGTGGTGTAGAATGGCACCTCCTTCTCTGGAGAGAAGATCCGCGTCCGCCGGCAGCCTGACTGGCGGGGACGTTGACAAGTCCAGATGGTCCGGGAACCAGACCTGCCTCGGCCACGCCGGTGTGACGAGGATCATCCTGCACCTGGACTTCTTGAGCTGGCTGATGAGGCGGAGCAGCAACGGCAATGGAGGGAACGCGTATAGAAACAGGCCGTCCCAAGGGAACGAGAAAGCATCGCCCATGCTCCTCGGCTGTGGGAACCTGCTGGTGAACCTCTGGCACTTGGAGTTCGTCTCCGTCGCGAACAGGTCGATCTGGGGTTTGCCCCATCGTTGGAAGAGTCGATCCACTTGATCCTGGCGCAGTTCCCACTCGTGGCACAAGTGCAGCTCCCTGCTGAATGAGTCGGCGATGGTGTTTTTTATTCCTGCCACGTGGAAGGGAACCCGAAACATCCCCTGGGCGACGGCCCAGTGCCATAGATCCTGGGCCTCCTTGGATAGGGCTGGGGATCTGGTGCCCCCCTGCTTCCGTATGTAGAACATCGTGCTGGTGTTGTCGGTGAAGATCCTCACCACTTTGTCCTTGAGGGACGGGAGGAACGACTTGAGCGTCCAGAACACTGACCGGAGCTCCAAGATGTTGATGTGAAGAGACCTCTCCTCCAGGAGCCAAAGGCCTCTTGCGTGGAGATCTCTGGTGTGGGCCCCCCAACCCTCCAGAGAGGCGTCCGTAGTCACCGTCTCCTGAAACGCCGGGGTTTGAAAGTCTGTGCCCGTCGTGAGGTGAGCCCGGGTGCCCCACCATAAAATCGCCCGACGGAACTCCTCGTCGAGGGGGATCCTGTCCTCGAAGCAGCCACCCCCCTGAAACCAGCAGGCGTCGAGGAACTCCTGTAGCAGACGCATCCGAAGTCTGCAAAGGGTTACAAGGTAGATGCATGAGTACATCATCCCGAGAAGGGACTTGATGGACCTCACCCTGGCCAGTCCGTGGCTAACAGTCGCCGTACCTTGCCCAGGATGGTTTTGGTCCTCTCCTCTGAAGGGGAGGCCAATTGCTCTACTGTATCGAGCTTCGCCCCCAAAAACAGTGCTACTTGCGACGGAACCAGGTGGGATTTGGGGTAGTGGATTGAGAACCCCAGCTCCGTGAGCAACCGGACGGTCCTCGCCGTATGATCGACGGCGAGTTCCCTTGACCTTGCCAGGATTAGCCAGTCGTCCAGGTAGGGGTAGATGTGGACCCCCTGCAGGCGCAGCCGCGCCGCCACTGGTGCCAGGCACTTGGTGAAAACCCTGGGTGCCGACTTTAATGCGAACGGTAGGGCTCTGAATTGGTAGTAGCGTCCTTGAACCACGAACCTGAGGAACTTCCTGTGCCTTTTTAGAATGGGGATGTGGAAGTAAGCATCCTCCAGGTCCAGCGACGATAGGAAGTTGCCTTCCTCCAGCGGTCCCAGTACGTGCTGGAGGGTGACCATCCTGAATTTCTGCGCCTTGATGTATTTGTTTAACCGACGCAGGTCTAGGATGGGGCGCCAACCGCCTGTCTTCTTTCTGACGAGGAAGTACCTTGAGTATACTCCGGAGCCTCGGAGCCTCCTGGGGACGAGCTCGATGGCACCTTTCTTGAGCATCGCCTTTACCTCCAACAGCAGTTGAGGGATGTGATTCTCCTTCCTGGCCACGGGAGGAATGCGAGGGCACTTCTTTAGGAATTCCAGGGAGTGCCCGTTGGCCAGGGTGTCCAACACCCAACGATCGGCGGAGATGGACTCCCACACCCTGACGAACTTCGTCAGTCGGCCTCCCACTGGGGTGCTTCGGTGGGGGCCCGACCCCCCGGCCGGGTCAGTCTTGCTTGGAAGTGGCCTTGCCGCCTTGGCCTCCTTGGCGACGACGGCGGGAACCCCCTTGCTTGCCGCGACCTCCGTAGGCTTCCTGGGAAGAGGAGCAGGCCGCCTGGCGGTAGGTGGAGGAGCCACCGCTGGATCCTTTGGAGGCACCCCTGTCTGCCTCCAGAGCTCCGAAAGGGCCATCGCTGCTGAAGCACCCCAAGGGCCCGGGCCGTCTCCGAGTCAGTCTTGATAGCCTGTAGAGACTCATCCACCGCCTTACCAAAGAGGTTGTTGCCGTCGAACGGCATGTCCAACACTCTGGTCTGGACGTCCTGGCGAAAGTCTGTCGCCTTGAGCCATACTCGTCGTCGGAGGCAAACTCCGTTGCCCAGTTGACGAAATCCGGTATCGGCAATGTCCGTTGCCACCGTAATGGCATGTTCTGACGCCACCTCGCCCTCCTGCAGAATTTCTAGGGCCTCCGCCCTTTTGTCATCAGGCAGGAAATGTAGCAGGGGAGCTATCTTGAACCAGAGCTCCCTGTCGTAGCGGGCCACGATCGCTAAGGCATTGGCCGCCTTAATCGTCGTCGCCGCTGACGAGATGACTCGTCGTCCCATCGTATCTAATTTCTTTCCCTCGCCGTCCGGCGGGGAGGTCGACGTAGAGGCCGCGCCCCCCCCTGCATTGGCCGCCTTAATCGTCATCCCATAGAGTCCAACTGCTTACCCTCGCTGTCCAGCGGGGAAGTGGAAGTTGAAGCCGCCGCGCCCGCTGCCTTCTTCTTAGCCGCTGCGACAGTGTACGACATGGGCTGGGCGCTGAGGCGCAAGGGGGCGGCATCAGGGACTGGGTACTTCTTCTCGTACGTGTCCCTCTGGGCGGGTGTGGTGGCAGGGTTCTTGAGGACAGCAAGCCCCTCGTCCCAGATGTCGTTGAGTAAAGGCACCGCAAGGACCGTCTTCCTCTTAGCCTCTCGTTGTTGGTACAGAAACCCCTCCTTTTTCTGTTCTTCAGGGCAGAGCTGGAAGAGCTTGGATGCCCTGGTTATCATGGCGTGGAAAGAGCCAACCTCGTCGGCTGGGGATGCCCGTGGGGGGTGGGGGGGTGGTGACGATGGGATGTCTGCTGTGTCATCGCCGCTGTCATCGTCCGTCCCCGTATCCTCTCCCGGCGAGGGGGATGAGGGGTCCACCGGTCTCGCAGGCACGAAGGGCGGAGCGGGGTGGACTCTCCTCCGCTTGTTCGGAGGGCTTCCCGACGGGCCTGGTTCTGGCTCCTCCGTCGGGGTGCATGGTAATCTCGTCCTTATCTCGGTACATAAGGATTGGATTGCCAACAAAATGGCCGCCGAGCTATCCTGGGGCTCGGGCAATGGCTGCGACGGACGGGATGGCCGCTCCAGTGGGCCCTGTTCGTCATCCTCGTCGCTATCTTCGATCACGTCAGCAGGGACCGTTCCCTGGGATCGAACTTTCTCGAACCTCTCGTTGAGGTTTAAGAACCTCTCGTTGAGGCCTATGGACCTTTCGTTGAGGCCCCTCTCGGTCTCCACCAGTTCCTCCTCAGAGGCTGATTCCGAGTCTGTAACGGCCACCTGCCCCTCCCCTCTTTTTCAGCCGGGGGCTTCACGGGGGTCTTAGCGATGGGCTGCAAAGAGGATTCCCTCTGCGGCGGCAGGGATACTCTGGGCCCAGAGGCCGTTTCCATTGGCGTAGTCTCAGCCGGCTCCGCCAGGGTCACAGAGACCACTTCGGCAGAGGCCTTAGCCAGGTGGATCAAGGCCCTCACCACCTTAGGTGCGTCCTGGGCCTTCGACTTGGGGGGAGGGTCAACGCCTCGCTCCCCCTTCGAGATCGACCGGGTCCGCTTCAGCGGCCTACCCGGGTTCTCGGACGTCCTCTTCCCCGACCCAGAGCGCTGGCTCGTGGTCGAACATGCCGGGGAAGTAGCGCCCTGCTTGGCAACCGAAGAGCCCGACCTTTCGGCGCTCCCGGAGCCCGCGGACTTGCGGTGCTTGGCCTTCTGTTGGGCCCCCGTCACCGGGGCGCCCTCAAAGGACTTAGAAGCCCGCTCAGACTTCTTCTTCGCTTTCTCACTTGCTGTGTCCTTCTCCAGCCAGTTGGCGAGGCGGGAACGACGATCTTGTTTGGTCCGTTCCGAAAGGTTCTTGCAGAACGCACAGTCCTTCTCCACGTGCGTCTTGTCCCCATGGAGGCAGTAGAGACATCGCGAATGCTCGTCCTCCTTGAAAATGTTATATAATCCGCATCCAGGGCAGTTCCTGAACAGCTTGGATCCGGGCGTCAAGCTCCCTTTGTCCTGGGCCATGTCCTTGAGGTAGGCCGCAGATCTTCCGGAATCCTCCAAGAAGTGTAACCTCGACAAAAACTTCACCCTTGAGGGGCGTAGAAGAATTCCGAAACGGGTCCCTGTTATCGGAAGTAGAAACGGTGGAGCTTGAGGCTCGATTAAACCGAAAAAATTCGAAATTCTCCTGAAAAATATGTGAAAACGGAGTAAAAAACTCAAGAGCTAAACACGAGGACTCCCAAATCTGAGGATGGCTGCCAGAGGCAGGGCTTAGGGAGAGGGCAGTCATTGGCTGGGGGCAGTATGACCCAGAGACCAGTGATTGGTTACTACTAAGAAAGACATATCAGAAACAAAACTGATACTGATTTTTTCTTTACCGAAGATTCCCAGCCTGACGACGGGGAATATTCATGAGCATGTGAATCCATGACAGACCCCATGCTGGAGAAGGCAAAAGAATCACTCAAAATCTCTGAGACAGTTCAAGAGTTTTTATTGAAATGTCAATGGGCCCTATGGCCGTCCCGCTCTCTCTCCCTCTCATCTCGATGCACCTCCTATGTAGCCTAGACGTCTTTAGCTCAATGTTAGTATAAAGCAATTAATTCACCCTCAGTATGTTAATCGCTAAATGACCTCAGATATTAACCTAAAGGCCCTTTGCCCTAGCTCACTAAACTCCCTCAGGAACTTCCTAGCTTTCCCTAGTACAGCCAGTTGTTAGTTATGTAGAGGGAAGTTATGTAGAGGGATATGGGATGTATGTCTTGCAGACACCCTGCTTGGTTCAGCCTTTTGATCTCATGCTCAATCTCTCCTCTCCCTCTCATCGCCTTTCTGCTGCACTCCTCACAGTGCACCCGCCTCTACTGTAGTACTGTGATGTGTCTTGTACCTTTTGGTCCTTGCCTCCCCCCTTTTATGTTACTCCTTACTATTGCTTCGTCCTACACACTAATACACCCGCCTTCTCACTTCTCCTCACTCCAAACTAATCCTCTCACAAAACTACTCTCTCCTCCACATTGCTGCTCCCTCCACCCTACTAATACCACTCCATTTAAACTCTCTCCTCCACACTACTACCACTCCACCCACCTCTAGCTCAGACACCTGCTTTCACTAACACATTCACACCCTACTCTCCTTCTTCTAACCATACTTGCCACATTTTCATGCATAGTCACCAACACAGTACCACTTTCCCTCACTAGCAAATGCCTCACCGTCTCCAGAAATCGGCTTCACACTCCGCTACTCTTTGCTTCCTGTGGTCTCTTTTAATCCCCCTCCTGGTCTCAGTCTCCGGCCAATCTGGCCCTATCTTCCGCACCCGGGACTTTGTGATGAAAGGCAAAGCTAAAAGTAGTGGGTAATCCCTGCCCAATTCCTCCAAATGGGCCAGCTGCAGAACAGCAATGGCAACCCAGGGAGTTGAATGTCTTTGTACGTGGTATGTGGCCCGGTTTCTGGTGCTACTAAAGTAAGACCCATGGTTGCAAGGGCACCACAAGTCCC